>NC_080194.1:140672853-142034103 GCF_030028045.1 Hippopotamus amphibius kiboko | reverse complement strand
ACTCACAGGGCTAGTGTTCTGTGGCACACACTTTGAGAAACACCATCTCAGGACACACATCCATCAACCTGGAGAAGCCTGGTGAACTCATGTCCACTCCAGGACTTTCTGCATCTGTTCAGGAAAGGAGAACTTGTCAGTAGCCTCAAGCCATGGTCTCCCCAGGGCAGCGCAGGTAAAAAGCACGTGGCCTAATTCCAACTCTTAGATAAGAACACGCCCGATTCTGTCCTGGCACCATAGTCATAGTAATGGACAAGCTCTGGGAATGACATCACCTTGCACTCAGTTACAACTAGGCATGGTGTTTGTTGATGAGGTGGGGAAAGAGCCAGTCGCTCCAGTCCATTTCACCTCTTAGGTGGGGGACCCCCTCGCTGGGGATCACCTCGTTCATTTCACCTCAATTGTCAGGTGGAATTTCTGAGGATGGCATTTTCTGAAGCTCTTCCCAAGTTGTGGAATGGGGAGGAGGGAATGCCATGCTTGATGGGGAAGCATGTGCAGTGCAGAGACCTGGACCTGGAGACAGAGTCAAACAAACGCCACCATTCCCAGCCGGGTAACTTATGCAAGGCATTTCCCCATCTATAAAATCAAAATCATACCATCTCCAGGACCGTGGTGTGGTGAATTTGTACTCATAAAGTGTTGACTGCAATGGCTTCTGTGTCAGAATGAGTGTGTGTGTATAAGCATACGTCCCTTCCCTCCAGGAAATGATGTCAGTACCCTCCCCCACGAAACTCGTCCTCCATCTGGGGTGGCAAACCAACACGCCAGAGCAACGGGGAAACGGTAAAACAATTACATGCTAATCTGCTCAGATTAACAACCAGTACATCCTGATGGTAGCTTCTGACTCATTTTTTATGATAAACTTGAGGGTAAGATAATAGAATTTGGATCGACTGTCTTTTTTTCCTGATAGGTGAACTCACAAGTTGTTGAACAGCATTACCTAAAGTGTACTGACAACAGCTCTGTCTTTATAAATGTTTGTTGAATGAATAAACAAACCTTGGGCAAGGTCTCAAGTGGTGACACCAAAGAGCTCATTTCTGGCCCCACTGTGTTCAACATTTTTGGCAATGATGTGAGCGGAGACACAAAGGAGAACCTATCGGGTCTGCAGGTCACAAGCAGTTGGAAGAGACAGTTAATATGATAAATGCACCCTTCAGCATTCAAAGAGATTTGACAGGCAAGACTGTAAGGCCCAAACCACAAGATGGAATTCAACAGAAATAGATGTAAAGTGCTGAATTTTGCCTTACAAAAGTGTATAAGGATGGGATAAGGGAGAATTGGCATGGCAGAGGGGAAAAAGAAAAAGCAAAAAGAAACAAAAAACATTGTGGGCTTTTTTGATTAACTTAATGTTCAAAGTGACATAATAATGTAAAACAGATACTTAAGAAAAAACATAAGATTGTATGAAGAAAAATTCTGTATGTGATGCAATTTCTCCTTTTCCTCCCATCTCTAACCCAGTGGCCAAGAAATTATGAAGAATCTTTTGATAACTAGAAGACTGAAAGAGAAAACATAAGTCCAAATGGCAGCAGAAAAGGTCACTTCCAAGCTTGTAAGTGCCAGACACAGGTGTGGCCGTAACCCAGCCCAGGGCAGGAGCAGCCGGACTGGCAGATCCCCTGCAAACCCCTGCACCTCCCGTGGCCAGACAGCAAAACTTGGGGACGTCTTCCTGCAGGTGAGAGCTGTGACTACAGGCTTGGTGGTCAGAGAGACAGGGCAGTCCCTGGGGTAAGGGACGGGGTGTGCAGGTAAGACCCAGGAGGGACAGGTAGCCTTAGAGCCAAGAAAAGGAGTTCTTGAAGCATCTTCCCCACAACACACCTGGGATCGTCTCTCTCTCACAAAAAGTCTGCAGTGAACAGATGTGGCCATGGCAGACGGGTTATAGTGAACAGAACAAATGTCCAATGTAAATATAGTCCCCTCACCAAGAAACACCAGACATTCAAGGAAAGTCAACAACACAACAGAGGAACAACCACAGGCAACAAACAACTTGCACCAGGGAAGCGTGAACAGAGCCAGCAGAACAAGTCACTAGACCATGCACACTTAACGTCCCCAGAAAGATGCAAGCGATATGGGCTCAGCCAGTGGAGATTTAAAAGATCACTGAAACAAACATCTGCAGGTGGACTGAATTTGCAGCATGGATACAGCCCAAGACCGAATTACTGAGCTGGAAGATTGAATTGAGGAATTCTCCCAGGATCCAGGAAAAAAAAAAAAAGGCTGGACAGAATGAAAGAAAAGTCAAGAGAACAGAATCTCAGATGTTCCAGCATTTCTCCTATAGGTGATTCAAAAGGGGAAAATGAAAAGAATGGAGAAGATAAACTCAAAGACATTTGAAGAAAAAAATATCCAGAACTGAAAAAAGACATGCATCCTCAGCTTAAGAGGACACACAAAGGTGCTGGGAAGATGCGAGAAAAAAGACAACATCTATTCACATTGCAATGAAGTCTCAGAACACAAGGCTCACAAGGAAAAATCCTAAAAGCTGGAAGAGATACACTGCCTGCAAAGAAACAGAATCAGATTGACTAATTGGCAATTCCAGATACAAGAATGGGGGCATTGTCCTTAAAGTTCCAAGGAAACATTATTTTTAAACTAGAATCTATATTTGGCTAAACAATGACTCAAGTGTAAAATAGGGGAAAAACATATTTTTCACATATGCAAGGACTCAAAATATTTACCATCCACAGACCTTTAATTAAACAATCACCAAATGATGCATATCACTAAGGAGGAAAGAAATTCCAAGGGGAAAAAGTAGGATATAGGGAACAATAACCCCTGCCTGATATGATCTGAATTGTGTCCCCCGAATTTATATGTTGATAGCCAAACCCCCTGTACCTTAGGAAGTATGTGTATTTGAAGAAAAGGTCTTTACAGAGGTGATTAAGTTAAAATGAGGCTGTTAGGATGGAGTACTAATAAGGATGGCAAAAGATATTCCATCCAAATAGTAATCAAAGAGAGCTGGGGTGACTATACTAATATCAGACAAAATAGATTCTAAGCTAAAAGTGTTATAAGAGACAAAGGATTTTACATATTGATAAAAGGGTCAATGAATTGATTAAATATAAGTCATAAACATATATGCATCTAACAACAGAGCCCCCAAAGTATATGAAGCAAAAACTGACAGAATTAAGGGGAGAAATATAAGTTCTACAGTAATAGTTAGAGATTTCAACAACTCACTTTTAATAATGACTAGAACAATTAGATAGATCATCAATAAGAAACAAGAGTAAACAATTACAGGAAAAAACAGAACAAAGAAAACCTGATTAATTCTGCAAGAGGGAAGTGGCTTTTAAAAAATCCTTTGAGAAAAAAAAATACAAAACAAGGTATTAAGAATAAGTCTGATGTATCATAAATTACAACAAATATAAAAGGGTTAACAAGAAAATTGAGGGGGAAAACATTAAAAGGGACAAAGGAGATTTTATGTTATTAAAAGGAACTATCAACTGCCATGAATGTTTATGTGCCTCACAACGTGGCTTTGAAGCACATAAGGCAAAACTGAGGGAAATACAAGAAGAAATTGGCAAAGACACTGTCACGGTAAAAGACTTCACAAAGCCCCTAAGAAGGGGACAGATAAGTATGGTTACAGAGGATTCAAAATAATTAATGTTTGCTCTAATGGATCTACAGAACTCTGTATCCAACAAATAGGGGAGACAAATTCTTCTCAAATACATGTGGAAATTTTACAAAAATTCACCACGTATTAGCCACAAAAAATTCAAGCAATAATGAAAAGCAGACATAATATATGGTATATTTGCTGATGAAAATATAATTTTTTAAATTGCAAAAGGATACTATCTCTAATCTATACACCACAGCAATATAAAAATACAAATTAAGAATTATTTTCAAAGGAACAATAATGAGATCATAAACTGCTAGAATATAAGTTCAGTAAGGAGGTGACATACAAGTCAACATATCTCTCCAGATATTAAAACATATTGAGAAACAATAGGTTATAGTGGTACAGAAACAGATAATTAGATCGATGAACAAAAGCCTGGAAAACAACTCACCTATGTGTAGAAATTTAGCGCATGATTAGGGTGACATTTCAAATCAACACAGAGATAAAAGGAGTATTCAATAACTGTTGGGACAATCTGCTAACAAATTGGAGAAAATTATATTCCTACTTTGCCCCTTTGCAGAAATAATTTGCAGATAGATTAATGGCTTTAAAATTAAATAATGAATTCCAAAAGTTTTAGAGGAAACAAATTTTAAATGTGCTTATAACCTTGGGAAAAGAAAGGCCTTCTTACACAAGGCATAATATGCTAATGTCATTTGGGAAAAGATTGATGAACATGAGTACATCATAATTTAAAACTTCTGTGTGATGGGAAACAGTGCAACAAAGTTGAAGTGTAAGCTGTGTTCTAGAAAAACATCTGTAATACGTGAAATAAAGATTAATGTGCAGAACGACAATAAGAAAAAGACAAGGAATGTGGTAGAAAAGGAAATTAGGAAAATGAACAGGCAAGTCATAGAATTTTATGTGATCAATAAACATGAAGCAATACTTCGGCTCAGTAATAATCAGGGAAAAATGTGAAACAATAAGATTTCATTCTGCCCCTGAGCTTTGTCAGCTATACAACAGGAACTGTAAAGGACCCCACCTCAAAAGATTGTTATGGGATTAAATGAGTCAATGTATACAAGTGAGGCTCTTGGGGCAGTGCCTGGAACACAGTCAACCACCTATAGGCACCAGCTATGATTCGCTTTAGCACATTGCAGCAATCTGAGCAGCAGCATTTTTCAATCTTGGTAGAATGAAGTTTTGGCAAGGGTATGGGGGAAAAATACTCTTACACTGTATTGGTGAGAATATAAATTGGTCCAGCCAATTTTTGTGGGCAATCTGGCAACATCCATGAACACACACAATACATGTACCCTATATCTGGCAATTCCATGTTGGCGCCTAAGCTCAAGAAACATTCACCTCTGCACAGGAGGCGTGTGTAGACAAGGAACAGCAAAGACTGGAAAAAAACCCTAAATGCCCATCAAGAGAGGACCGATTACATTAAACATGGTGCTTTCATGCAGGTGTTGATAAGAGTGAGGCGGCACTTAGACTAGCGTGGAAAGATCTCTAAGATGTATTCTTAAGTGAAGAAAACAAGTTGCAGAACAATAAATATTGTCTGATGCTACTCAGGAAAACAACCACCACAAAACTAAAACATGTATTTCTGAGGCTACATACACATGCCTAGAGAGAGGTCTGGAAGGTGACACACCAAACTGACAACCCTCCTCAGGCTGTGTACCAGCACTGATGATATGCTTGTAAAGGAAAACTTAATAGCTTTGTCTACATTACTTGAAAAATTTAAAAGAATGTTTTCATGTATGAATTTTTAGAAATAAAAATAAATAAAATATAAAACAAACCCCCAAAACAATGCAATCCCCTACTTCATAATAAGGGGAGTAGAGTGTCCAGGTCCTAAGAGGTAACAGCCCCACTGTGTGTTGGAAGACCAGACAACATCTGGAGTTCAGTGCCCACGCTCTATCAGGACACTTCCCAATTTGCCCAGAATGACACTGGTTTATGCCTATTCCCTGACGTAATTATTAATAGTGCCCCTTTCTTACACTTAAGAGCAAGTTTGATTTAAAGGAGCTCCCCCCCAAGACCCCCAAAACAACAACAAAAAGCAACCAAAACCCCAAACAAAAAACTTGGGTAAAAATCTCCCAAAACAGGAACAGGATCTATTTACTGAACAAACACTGATGAAAGAAATCAAAGAAGGCCTTAATAAAGGGCGAGACATACCATGTTCATGGATTTAAAAACCTGATATGGTCAAGATGTAAATTCTTGCCAAACTGATCTACAGATTTAACCCAATTTCAATAAAAATCACAGCAGGACTTTTTGTAGATATAGACAGGCTGATTTTTAAAATTTATATGGAAAGGCAAAGAAACTAGAATAATCAAAACAATTTTGAAAACCTGACTCTGAAACTACTATAAAGCCACAGCCATCAACAGAGTATGGTACTGGTGAAGGGACAGACATAGATCAAAGGAACAGAAGAGAGTTCAGGAAAAAAAAAAAAACCCATAGAAATATGGCCAAATGATTTTTGACAAAAGTTAAAAAGCTACTCAATAGACAAAAGACAGTCTTTTCAATAAATGGTGATGGAATACCTGGCATTCCCATGCAAAAAAATGAACTTCAACACATACCTTACCCCTTGCACAAAAATTACCTCAAAATTGATCACTTGTTTAAATATAAAACCTACAACCATAAAACTTCTAGAAGAAAATGAAAAATATTTGTGCTAATGGGTTAGACAAGGAGTTCTTAGACAAGCACAGTACATGGAAGGAAAAACTGACAGACTGGACTTCTTGAAAATTAAAGTTTGCTCTGCAAAAGACACTATTGAAAGAATGAAAAGCAAGCTACAGATTGGGAGAAAATTTTTGTATATCTGACAAAGCACTTGTATCCAGAATACAAAAGGAACTCTCAAAACTTAGCACTAGGAAAACAACCCAATTTAAAAATGGTCAAAAGACTTAGACATTTTATCAAAAAGGATATATGAATGCTAAATAAGCAGATGAAAAACACATTCAGTACTGTTAGCCATTAGAGAAATGCAAATTAAAACCATGATGAGATACCACGACACCCCTGTTAGCATCCTTAAAATAAGAATCACTGATAGTACCAAGTAGCAGGGAAGGTGTAGAGCAACCAGAACTCTTACACGTTGCTATCAGGTGTGAAAACTGGCACGTACAAGCCTCTCCGGAAAACAGTTTTGGCAGTTTCTTATAACGTTAAATATTAACTTACCCAGCAATCCTACTCTTAGGTATTTACCCTAGAAAAATGAAAACTTATGTTCCCACAAAATCCTGTCCACGGATGTTCACAACAGCTCTCTGTAATTACCAAAAGGGAAGCGACCCCAATATCCCCCAATGGGTGAACAAACCCGGTACATCCATGCCACGGATACTGCTCAGCAATAAAAAGGAACAAACCACGGATACACGCGATAACACGGATGACTCTCAAAGGCGTTACACTGAATGAAGGAAGCTAGTCTCAAAAGGCTCCATGCCGAATGATTCCATTCATACAATATTCTTAAAAATGAGCAAACTATATTGTCGGAACACATCAGTGATTGCCAGGGTTGGGGTGAAGCCAGGGTGTACTACAAAGGAGCAGCTTGAGGGAGTTATTTGGGGTGATGGAGCTGTTCTGAATCTGAATCGTGGTGGCGGTCCCTTGAATCCATATATGGGCCGAAATTCACAGAACTACACACCAAAGGGAGAAAATCCTCGACGTGTTAGTTAAGAGGAAAAGTGTTCTGGTTTGGACGGTAAGTTATAAGGTCACCCAAAATACCCAGGGAGGAGACGGAATCGGTGATTAACATGAAAACCCAAACAAGGACAGTGGAGGAACCCGGGACCACAAACACCAAGGGCGAACCTTGCTGGCGACGTGCTTTGTGCCAGCCGTGGCCCTGAGCCCTCACAGCTGCTGTCTTTCTTAAATGTGTCTGATAGATCCTAACGTCACCCCCCTTTCACAGAAGAGGAACCAGAGCTTAGAGAAGCTGGGAATGTGCCCACCATCTGGAGCGCCTGTGGGCAGAGGCCAGATTTAAACCCAACCTGCCCAGCCCCAAAGCTGAAAAACATAGCCATCCAGTTATGCTGCTTCTCCACCTGCCGTTGCTGGGAAACCAGAGGCTAAAATAAGAACTGATAATGTTCCACACCACTGTTGAACGAGGGAGGGATGGAAGGAAAGGAGGAGGCAGGAAAGGAAGGGAGGGCCACCTACCTACATCTGAACACTTGTCACCTGCCTGGGTCCCTTCTCCTCACCAGGTGGCACCTCCTGTACATCAGGGGTCACTAGGCAGGGAGACTTTGTGGGGGAGGGAGACACCCTACAGAGGATTCCTGCATCCCCTACAAGGTTGGACTGGGTCAAAGTTCCTTCCAGCTCTAAGAATCCATGGTTTCTTCCTTTTTATGGAGGTGAAATTCACATAACATAAAATTAACCATTTTCAGTGTACAATTTAGTTGCATTAAGTAAATTCACAATGTTGTGCAACCATCATCTTTACCTAGTGCCCTAAAGGCGACCCCACACCCATTCAGCAGTCAGGTCCTCCCCCCAGCCCGTGCCAGCCACTAATCTGCCTTCTCTCTCTTTGGAGTTGTCAACCCTGGACGTTTCACGTAAGTGGGATGCTACAGTAAGTGGCCTTTTGCGTCTGGCTTCTTCCCCTGAGTCTGACGGTTTCCGCTCACTGTAGCTGACGTCCTCACCACGTCCCTTCATGGCTGAACAACAGTCGTTGTATGGCTTTACCACACTTTGTCCATTCATCTGCCTGATGTGTATTTGGGTTATTTCCACCTTTTGGCTATTCCACTATTTTGCGAAGAGTGCTGCTGTGAACATCCGCGTGCTGGATTTGTTTAGACACCTGTTTTCAATTCTTTCGGGTACCTTCCTGGGGGTGGAACTGCTGGGTCACACTACGTTTAAGCTTTTAAGGAACTGCTAGGCGCTTTTCCACAGCGCCTGCACCACTTCACATTCCCACCACGACTTCTTTTTTGGTCACAAAATGCAACGGAAATACAGAGAAGTAGGCAGCAGTGCTGAGGAAAAGCCAGAACAGGCGTCCTGGGGCTTGAGAGACACGCGGGACGAGGCGGCTGCGCCCCGGAGGCGGGCAGCGCAGGAGCGCGCGGAGGGCGCAGCGGGGCCGCGTCTGGGCAGCGTCTTACGTGGTGGTTCGAGGGCCCGCTAGCAGCGGGGGCCGCGGGCGGGAGCGGACAGTGGGACGTCCGCGGCTTGGCGGCGGGGGCCTGCTGAGGAGGGCATCCTTCTGCCCCGGCCCCTCGGCGCGGAGGCGGGGCAGCCAGAGCTGTCATCCCTCTGCCTCCAGCGGTCCTGAAAGAGACGGGCCGAGCGCGGAGGACCGCGGACCGACTGGGTGCCAGCGGCGCCGGGGCAGGAGCCGGCTCCCGCTTCTCTCTCTCTGACTCGGCGATGACCTCCCAGAAGCCCCCCCCCCCCCCCCCCCGAAGGCCGGGCGAGCCGATTTAAAGAAAAGTCGCTCAGCACGATGCCCACCGAGGGGCTCCGTCGCGGGGGGTGGGGGTCAACGGCCTCCCCTGCAGCCCAGCCTCCAGCTCCACGCCGGGCCTCCGCGGAGCCAGGGGCCTGCGCTGCGGCTCGGAACGCGGCACCACGGCGTCTGCGCCCAGGGCGAGCGCCGGGTTCCTGGCCCAGGGCTGGCGCGGGTGTCGCGGAAGGGAGGCAGGGCAGAGGAGGCAGGCGAGCGGGGCTCCTGCACGCGTGGCCGCGGCTGCCGTAACACAGGGCCCCAGGCTGGCGGCTCCCACAGCAAGGATTTACTGGCTCACAGTCCTGGAGGCTGGGAGTCCGAGGTCAAGGTGTCAGCAGGGCTGCTTCCTTCCGAGGCCTCTCTCCTTGGCCGGCAGACAGCAGCCGTCCTTCCCACTGGGTCTTCACGTGGTCGCCCCCCTGTGCGTGTCTGTGTTCTGACCTCCTCTCCTTCTAAGGACACCAGTCCTATTGGATTCGGGCCTGCCCTAGGAACCTCGTTTTACCTTAATTACCTTTGTAAAGACCCAGCTCCACCTATAGTTAGAGGTACTCACCGTTAGAACTCTCCCATGAATCTGGGGAGGGGCCTCTGTCATGGAGCGGTTCCCAGGCCAGCCCCCTCCGCACCTGGGCACCTGGCGCAGTCAGGTCGCTCTGCCTGATTCAGTTCCACAGCCTGATTCCAGGGCCCGCCCAGGGAAGGAATTAAGGACACTTGAGACTTTGTTACTTAAGAGAGCAACATTAGGCACTGACTCATGGCAGGCTGCATCTAGGAATCTCAAAGCACCCTCACAGCACCGTTAATGAAAACTCACAGCATCTCAGTGGAACTTGAGGTGACTCATCCACTTGGCCGAGGAGAAAGCAATGGTCCTGGAGAACGGAACTCTGACAGTGCCCATGTTCCCCTTGGTAACGTTACGGCACGTTGGCACGTTAAGGCCTGGTTCTTAGAAACAGGTAAAACTAGGAGGTAGCGTTAGAAGTATATGGAACGTCAGGCGGCCAGTCTTGTTCGACCCTAGGGGCTGCGGTCACCCGACTTGCGTCACCTGAGATGGAAGGGTGGACCCCTCCACCTTTGAGATCAAACAAGGCATCAGAGGGCAAGACAGGAGTGTCTGGAGAGAAAGATCAGGAGGGAATGGAGTTCGACGGCACCCCTGTCTCGTGTTTCTTCCCATCAGTCCTGGGTCCCCCTCCGGCTCCTGGACCAAGGGATGGAGTTCAGTGTGATGACATTGTCACTTGAGGCCTGAGCTTGGTCAGCAAAACACTGAGGGCGTCAACTGAATCCAAGATCCCAGGAAAAGAAAGTTCTGAGGCTTTTATGACAAGTCCAGGCGTCTGACTCCAAAACAATACAGTGCTAGTGTGACCACATGTAATTTACATTAAATGTGCAGGGACCCACTCTTTGCCCTCTAGGGCTGTTTCTGATTCTCCAGAATGTTCTCTAAGATCCAGGCTGAGAATGTCTCAAGGCCAAGGGCTGTTTCTTGCCCCCTCTGCCTCTCCTGGGTAAAACTTAGTATCTCCTGTGAAGGTTTGACAACAGCAAGCTCAGAGCCCAGCCCAAAGTAAGGATGTGATGAGCCCCGGAGCTGCCCAGGCAGGGCCAGCGCGGGAAGCTGCTTCTAACTTCCAGGCTGAGCACGTCTGCACCGAAGCTCACGGCTTTGTCAGGGATCCAGGTGGAGAAGGGCAGGCAGCCAGGATGGGAGGAGGCGCAGGAAGGGGGAGGGGCCCAGGTGAGACCCGAGATGCCAACCGGCGCCTCTTGAAGTTCACTGCGTGCAGGAATCACCTGGGGCTCCTGAACCGATTCAGAGTTCAGTGTGATGACACTGTCACCTGAGGCCTGAGCTTGGCCAGCAAAACACTGAGCGCGTCAACCGAATCCGAGATCCCGGGAAAACAAAGTTCTGGGGCTTTTATGACAAGTCCAGACGTCTGACCCCAAAACAACGGAGTGGGGTGGGGTCTGGGAGCCTGGGTTTCCAACAGGAACCCAAGAGATGTCAGTGCTGCTGCTCTGAGGACGGCACTTTTGAGAAGTGAGAGAAAGGAGCACCAGAGAAGAGTTGTCAGTAAATACAGAGAAAAACATTACTTCAAATGCTTGTCTCTGAATTTCCAGTTAAATGCATACACATTTCTCTCTGCTGTCTCCTGAAATTGCACCAGTTTGACAGTAAAGGAATGAAACACACACGTGTGCATGTGTGTGTGTGTGTGTGTGTGTGTGTGTGTGTTCACATGGTCATAGAGAAGGAAGAAGACCACAGCAGATGAGAGACGTCAACAAAGTTTTGGAAGATGGAAAGCAAAAGAGACCACGATTTCTGGGAAGATTATGTGGTTTAAAAGCACTTCCACCATAATATCTCTAAAATGCCAGATAAAATACTTTCAAATATTTATTAAAGCCATAACTGACCTGGCAAGACACTAAGAGAAGTCCTCAGGGGCTGAAAGTAAATTGGCAGCAGTCCAGAGAAGTGAGGGAGGAAACAGGTGCTCGGGCTGCCCCAAAGGCCTCTTTCAAGCCCAGGTAAACTGACGAGGGCCAAATTGCCATGGGGAGTCAGATCAGAGACCCTCGCCTACAGCATGGGACCCCTCAAGGGCTGCATTCCCAGAGAAGTGATGTATTACACACCCTACAGATGGAGACAGCAAGGAAATCCACCTATTTCAGCCTTAGCTGAATAGAGGGGAAAGTCCTCGCTCTGAATTGGCAGCCACCACTCTTATGTGGCTTGAGGACCTTAATTCACCCAACTTCATGGACCAAAAAGCAGCATGCTGAGGATTTAATATACACGGCCCCATACTGTTGTACTGCTGGTGGAAATGTAAGTTAGTACGACCATTCTGGAAAACTGTCCGTATTAAAGCAGAAGTAACCTGTGGACGCTCCACCCCCACTGTCAATTCCATCCCTACGTGCAAATCTGAGAGAAGAGCATCATGTGTTCACACAAGATGTGCACAGGAAGTTCGCAGAGGCACATTTCATCCCCCAGGTGGAAACCACTCACGTGCTCCTCAGCCACAGAAGGGATATACAGAAATGGAATATTAACCGGCAAAGCAAAACGAACCCTGCAGCTCACGCATCTGCCTGCATGAACCTCACAGACATGCTGAGTGAAACAGGCCAGAGACGAAAAAAGAGCACCGAACTGGATGATTCTATTTGTATGAAAACAGGAAAAACTATGCTCAGGACAGTGGTGACCTCTGAGGGGAGGAAGTGACTAGCAGGAGCAGGAGGGAATTCTGTAGTCCTGATCATTTTCTGTTTCTTGGTCACAAAAGTTGTTCACTAATGATTTGTATTTTTTTGCATGTATGTTATCCTTCAATAAAATGTTTACATTAAACAAACAGCGATTCCTTCATACGATACCCAGCCATCAGCAGAAGCAAACCCAAATCACCTTTGGGGAGAGCAAACCCTCAACCAGACTACAAAATTGTCCTGTAGACAAAGTTTCAAAGAACGTGAGCTCACGATTTTAAAAAATCATAAAATGAAATAAAGCCAGATAACCAACAGTTAGCAGGACAACAAATGCAGCATCACATCCACAAGGAATTCAGATATTAGAAGTTGATCAAATACAGAACATAGAATTATTATATTTAGTAGATTTAAATAAATAAAAAAAGAGAACCAAAATATAAAAAGTAAATAATCACTCAAAATAAGCAGGCAGACTTCTAAAGAACCAAACAGAATTAGAAATGAAAACTATAACAAACTGAAATTGAAACTTCATGGAACTGAAATGGTTGTGTAGATGAAATGATATGGAGTTTGAGGTGTCCTTTAAAGCAATCCTGTGAGGGGAGAACTGGTGGGACGTAAAGAGCCCCAGGAAGAAGGGCCATGTGTGGATAATCACTGAACTTGGACAATGGGAAAAGGGAGGGCTTCCTTACTTGAATCTCTCTATTTTGTACGTTTGAAAATGTCCTTAATAACGTGGTTTCTAAAGCCCTCAAAGGATGGTTAAATAGTAGAGTAGATACACCTGAGATGAGAATTAGTCAACAAAAAAACAGATGTGGAAATATTACTCAGCCATAAAAACCCGAAATATTGCCATTTGTAGTAACATGGAGGAACTTAGAGAATATTATACTTAGTGAAAGACAAATACCATAAGATATCACTTACATGTGAAATCTAAAAAACAACACAAATGAATCTATATACAAAACAGAAACAAACTCACAAACATAGAAAACAAACTTACGGTTACCAAAGGGAAGAGGGAGGAAGGGAGGGACAAATTAGGAGCATGGGATTAACAGACACAAACTACTATACAAAAATAGATAAACAGCAAGGATTTACTTTTATATGCACTGGGAAATGAAAAAATTTATAGAACTTGTTTTACTGAGGTGGTCTGGAAGCGAACCTGCAGTATTATCCCCAAGGTGTGCCTGTATAGTCATTTCAGTAAAAAAAAAAGTGCAGAAAAAGCACTTGATAAAATTTGACATGCATTCCTGATGAAATATATTGGTAAACAAGGACTGGGAAGAAAATAAACATTCTTAACCTAATTAAATATATACATAAAATACTCTAGCAAAAATAATACTTAAAGGTGAAGCTTTGAAAGCTTTTCCTTCAAGATTGAGGCCAAAACATAGATGTTCACGATTATTGCTGTTATTCAATGCTTTATTGGAGATGCTAGCCACACAGTAAAAAAAAAATAAATGAAGAAAAGAAAAAGAAATAAAAGAGCTAAGAAATGGAAAAAAAGAAAAAACTGTCATAATTCACAAATGATATTATCTACATAGAAAAATGAAAAAATAAATATTAATTATTAGATTCTTAAAAAGAGTTTAGTATAGTTATGAATCCAAGGTTAAATATAAAAAAGATCCACTGTGTTTCTCTACATTAGTAATAAACATAAACACAAAGTTTTAAATATTCTTTATAATAGCAGTAAAAAACAAAAGATATTAGGAATAAGTTGAACAGAAACTAAGCAAGACCTTTATAGAGAAGATTTTAAAACTTTATTGGAAGACATTATAGAAGACCTTTAAAAATGGGAAGATAAACCAAGTTCAAAGATGAAAAAACTTATAAAGATGCTGGTCCCCCCAAACTGATCTACAGATTTAATACAATTGAAATCCCAATAGAGTGTTTAATAGAACATGAGAAGCTGGATTTCAAGTATATAAGGAGAGCAAAGGAACAAAAGAGCTGAGACACATCTGAGAAAGAACACGGTCAAGTAGACTGGTCCCACCAGACATTAAGATCTCATGTAAAGCAGTAAGTGGGGAGGTGGGGTGGTAGCTATTCCTGAAATTCTATTCTCTTTTTCTCTGGGTGCATGGACTGAGTTCTTCTCAATGCAGAAGCACTGTGTTTTGCGTCTGAGCTGGGTCAATAATAAACCTCCCATGTGTGCACCTTTCTGCCCTACTCTCTCTGCTGCCTGGATGCAAACAACACGGTAGCCTAGGCAAGGTGGGGCACACGATGGAAACAGCCTGGGTCCCCGAAGGACTGCATGGAGGAGAGCTGTCCTGCTGACCTGAAACCCACTCTGATTTTACATGAGAAAATATATGTATACCTCTTGCTCTATAAGACCTTTATATTTGGGGGTCTATTTGTTATACAGTGTGGCTGACCCCAACTAGTATGTTACAGGAACAAAGACAGCTTGGTATTGATTTCTGGTTTCAGCTACAACATGTAAAGAGCTTGGAAGTTATTTCCACCCTTACAAGAAAAAGCTGCACAAGATGAAAATCAACAATTTTCTTAGACCCACCGGAGAACTAAGGTCACAGGACAAATGGCCACCCCGAAAGCCTGAGCGATGGGGACATCTAGAGGGACACAGTGACTGAGATCTGCTTACAGGGAGAAACATGTGCTGGAGCCATACACAGGGAGGAACACCTAAGTGGTGGTTGTGATGAATTGCTGGAGGCTGAGTGAGGACTAGTGTCAAAGTGAAAGACTAGGGGGTGGGGGGAGAACACAGGCTTGGGGGGCAACCACACTTTTCTGGGTTTTCCCCCAGGGGCCCCACCAGGTTTTCACGGTGAGGATCCCAGAAAGACCCCCTGGTGTCTCTGGCAGAGGGAGGGGAAGAGGAAGCCCTCTGAAACAGACCCAGAGCCTTCATCATAACAAAGGCCTCTTCTCCAGGGGAGTGGACTTGGCCAGATGCAATCAGAAACCTTATGTGGAGGAGTTCCTCCCTTTTCTGGACCCCTCCAGCCTTCTGTCTCACCGAAGAGGGAGGGAAGACCATAGTTAGCAGGATCAGGCTTCAAGGAGACAGACTGGGAATGCTGCAGCTGGAGAGGGAGTAGGGGTGCAGAAGGAAAAACTACATCATCAGGGAATCCCTTGTGAATGCCTCAGCCCCAAAACGCAGCCCATGAAAAGACTGAAATTTCCTCATAGATTACAGACCGTTCCCCTCTCTCCAACTTTAACAGCCCAGCAACAGGGCTCCAGTACTACTGTGGTTACAGCCGAAAGAGCTGCAGAAACTGGACTCTCTTTAAGGAGGGGCACATAGGGAAGCCCAGGGTCAGGAGGGGAGACACGAGCAGGGGTACCGCAGTTGCTGAAGCTTCTGGCACCTACAGCTTCAACAAACACTGAACAGAGCCCAGAGCCTGGGCAGATTAACAGATATCCTCACACTTAAGGCCTTAACGCCTTCTTTGCCTCAGTCCCCATTACCCAACACAGCACGTACGTCTCTCAATAAGAAAGCACAAGGTATGCCAAAAGGCAAGAAAAATACATTTTGAAGTGACAAAGTGATCATCAGAAGCAGACTCAGATATGACACAAATGCTGGAATTATTAGACAGAGAATTTAAAATAGCTATGATTAATAGGTTGAGGGCTCTAATGGAAAAACTGGACACCAAGCAGAAGGGTAATGGAAGCACGGAGAAGGAAGCTCTTAGAAAGAATCTAAAACACAGTGTCAGAAATAAAGTGCCTTTGACAGGCTCATCAGGAGACTGGATGTGGCCAAGGAAAACAACCAGTGAGCTTGAGTACAGGTTAACACAACTTCCAAACTGAAATGGAAAGAGAAAAAAAGGACGAAAGGAAAACAGGGCAGAATAGGCAAGAGTCATTGGATGATCTCAAAAGTGGAGTATAATTGGACGAGCAGAGGGAGAAGAAAAAGAGAAGGAAGCAAAAGAAAAAGCTGAATTAATAATGGCCAAGAATGTTATTCATAGTTGAATTAAGAATGGATTCGTGACCAAACCACACCGATTCAGGAAGTTCAGAGGATACCAAGCAGGAGAAAGAACAAGAAAAACATACCTGGGTGCGTTAGGCCCCAACTGCAGACGCCCAAAGACCAAGAGAAAATCCCGACAGAAGCCAGAGAGGGGAAAACACCTTTCCTCTGAAGAGATGATGATAAGAAGGACAGTGGACTGTTTGGCAGAGACCGTGCAAGCAAGAAGGGAGCGGGGCGCGATACCGCAAGTATGAAGAGAGAAAAGGCTACCCGCTCGGCACTCAACTTCCAGCGACACTGTCCCCAAACGTGAAGGAGAAATGAACGCTTTCTCAGATACACAACAATGGAGGGAATGTGTGGCCAGCAGGCTTGCCCTGCGAGACATGTTAAAAGAGGACCTTCACGCAGGAGAAAAACACTGCGAGGAAAGCAAGGGCACTGGTGCAGGAATAAAGAAAAGTCAAACAAAATCTTTTTCTTTTTTTTTTTTCTTTTTTTGGCCTCGCCCGTTGGCTTCCGGATCTTAGTTCCCCTGACCAGAGATGGAACCCCACGGCCACGGCAGTGAAAGCATCGAGTCCTAACCACTGAACCAGCAGGGATTTCCCTATTTTTCTTACCCTTCACTGATCTACAAGATCACTGTTTTGTAAAGTTATCATGGTAACAACGTATCTGTAACTGTAGCGGATGGTGAGTGAAATGATGGGAGAAGCAACCTCCCAGGGCCGGGAAGGAGGATTCAAGAACACTCGGTTATAAGGCGCCTGCTCTACGTGAAGCCATCCAGTGTCATTTCAAGGGGGATGTGCATTAGTTAAAAATGTACTTCCTGAACTACTGGGCAACCACTAAAAACAACTTAACAGAAGTACAGTTGATATGCTGAGAGAGGAGGTAAAATGGGATTATGAAATGCTCAATTAAAACTCGAGAAGGCAGAAAACGAAGGGGAAAAAGCCTGTTGTTTGTTTGCTTGGTTGGTTGGTTTTGCCAAAAGACAAATGGATCTAAGGAACATAGCAGTGAGCTCAGATTTAGAACCAGGGATGTCAGGAAACAATGTGTGAGACACTCACCCCTGCAGGTCAGAAGGGAAGGGATGGGGCTGGGACAGCCCTGTGGAAATACATTTAATTTAACTGAACACATTTAACTGGATGTCAAACCATTCACAAAAATAAATTCCACAGACTGAAATATGAAGCCTTTTTGTTAGTACTCTTTACAATATATGTATATATTCTTTTGTTTGATTTTTTTAAAGAAATTTAATGTATAATTTTAAAATGCCTAATGAATTAGAGTAGAGAAGGATAAAACCTAAGTGCTTAATGGTAGAAGAGCTGGAAAGAACAAAAGCCGATTTGCTCTGCAGAATCCCACAAAAGCCCCCAAACAGAGGCACCCTGGACCACAGAAGGTGGACGTGCAGGGCGAGGTGCAGGCCAGGAGGATCCGCTTAAGGTACAGGAAAGGAGCGGTTAACCCCCCAGACTCTGTCCGCAGCCCGGCAGAAGGAGGTTTACTCACTGAACAATGGACTCCAGTGTGAGCGACCAGGGGCCATCCGAAAAGCAGGTGATTAAAATGTCAGAGGAGTGGGGAGGTGTGGGCTGGAGAACTGCTGTTTTTTACTATAAGCCATGTGGGAGTATTTGACATTTAAAAGCAATCCATATATTACTTAAAAATTAAACTAAAAAAAAGGAAAGGTAAAAAAACAACAACAAAACCAAAACTAAGATCTCTCTGAACTTGGCCACGAGGATGGCCTTCTCTATGCTGGTCCGGGACACAGACCAGGAAGCTCTGCCCCAGGAGCCCACCGCCTCCCCAGCGGCAAACCCTGTCCCCCAGCTTCGCAGGACATCAGTGGGGCCAGGTCTCCAGGAGAGGAAGTGGCCCAGGGAATAGAAGGTGCTCCTGTAATGACTTCAACATTTCTTCCCAACTTCCTCCATCTCTTCTCTTTCATTTTTTCCCTAAACCCAATAATCTATCATTTACCTTGCCTTGCTTCAGGCGATGTCATTAATAACAATGGAAACAGCATTTTTTGCTTGTCACCTTTCTTCAAAGGAACTCAGATTGTCTCTAAACCTTTAATGCACGTACAAAGTACCTGGGAATTTTGTTAAAATGCAGATGCTAATTCAGTTGGCCTGCGGTGGGGCCTGTGAGTCTGCATTTCTAACAGCGCCCAGCTGAGGCTGAGGCCCCTGGTCCAGGCACCACACTCTGAGAAGCAGAAGGACATGAGGCAGCTTCCCAGTGCGGCAGGGATGTTACATCTCGACTGTGGTTGTGGTTACATATGCATACACGTTTACCAAAATTCACTGGACTGTGCACCAAAAATGGGCGTGTTTTATTGTACGTAAGTTATCCTTTATTAGAGGAAAAATCCATTCTAGACAGATTATAGACCTAAATGTGAAAGATGAAACAACAAAGCTTTTAGGAGGAAACACACACTTTGGGGTAGGCATATTTTTCTTCCTTTTTTTCTTTCTGTACCATACATATAATTTTAATTTTTGAGTAGCCACCTAAAAACATGTAATGAAACTGGATAAATAAAGCATATCTTTCTTAAACAGGACTCAGAGTGAACCATGATGAAAAAGCCCACATGAGTTGGACTACATTAAAATTAAAAACTGTTTATCAGCAGACTCTAATAAGAGAGTGAAAAGGCAAGCTATAAACTGAGGGAAGATATCTGCAACACATTCATCTGACAAAGGACTCCTCATATATAAAGAACTACTCCAATTCAATATGAAAAAGACATGCCAATAGAAAAATGGGCAAAACACTGGAACAGACACTTCACAGAGCAGGATAGACAAACGGCCAATCAACACAGGGAAAAGCACGTGACTTAGTCACAAGTGAAATGCATATTAAAACCACAAAATGATTTGTTTTGACTGCACACCCACTGGAATAGTTAAAATGAAGAGACAGACAACACTGAGTGTGAGAAAGGATGTGGAGCAACTGGAACTCTCATCCGTTACTGACGGTGGTGTAGTTTGCAGTAACATTCTTGGAAGACTATTTGGCGGTATTCATTAGGGCTGAATACAAACGTAGTCTAAGATCCAGTACATCCACTCTTGGGTGGAAATCCAAGCTCATGTCTCCAAAAGGTAAGTGTAAGACTGCTCAGAACAGCCTTATTCATAATGGCCTCAAATTGGAAACAACCCAGTTATCCACCAGTGGTAGTCTCGATAAAATGTGCAATAGTCCTAAGAAAGACTCTTACTGGGAATAAAAATATGAAAGAACTACTGCCATGGCAACAACATGGATGCACCCAGGGTTATCAGATAAAATACAGGGCGCCCGGTTAGATTTGTATCTTGAATAAATAACCAATCATTTTGAAACACACAAATGTCCTGTGCAGTATCTGGGACATACTTATACTAAAAACTACTATTCTATGAAAAGCCATTATTGGAAATATTATTTCTGGAATATTAGTTCATGGAAATATTATTTCTCAGCTGGTCAGGTTGCTTCTTGATCTGGGCGCCAGGGACACGGGGATCCACTTGGTGAAAACCCGTGGTGCCGCACGCTTAGGACATGTGCAGGCCTCCTGCATGAGTTATGCTTCCACCCAAAGTTTATTTAAAGTAAAGACACAGCTCAGCCTGGCCCGTGTCCCATCGGGGGCGGGGCCCTCCCTGCCTCTGCCCCGAGTCTCCCATCTGTCCTCTGCACTGCTGTTTGTGATCCTTCGAACCTGCACATCCATCCTGGCTCCCGGCCACGGCTCAGCCGCCCCAGCATCTGGCGCTCGCCCACAGGACAGCATCTGCCTCCTTGGCGCAGCACCCGGGGGCTCTGGTGGCCCCTCCTCCCCCGTCCCCACATCTTCCCGTCTTTTTGCCAAGACTGGCACTCATCACACCTCCACGGACTGGCACAAGCTGCTTCTCTGCTTAGAGGGCCCTCCCCACTTCTCTGCCTGGCAAAAGTCTTGTTATTTTCCAAGTTTCACTTCTGCTTTGATTGGCCCTGGGGGTCTCTGTCTCCCCTGGTGCCCCTCCCTCTCACATTGCGTGCCTCCTTTATCCTGCAGCTGACTACAGGCTTGCTGGGACTGCCTGAGAGTGGCAGGCAGGTCCTTGTTAAGGGTGAATGAGTGGAAAATGGTACTGACGGATATTAACGCAGGGGGGCCAGGCAAGGAATGTAAGCAAATGGCTGGTGCTAGATTTTAGGTCTGGGGGGCCCTTCGGAACCTGCTGCAGGGCATCCTGCTAACCAGCAGGGCTCACCTGGAGCACGCGTGCACCTGTCCCAACCATGCCTGCCTGGATGTCGTGCCCGCTGCACCACACTTGGTAGATGGTATCTCATCTAACTTCCTGTGGGAAGGGTGCTGTCTTATCCCCATTTCACTGATGACGTGACTCGTCCAAGGTCGCCTGCTGGGAGAGGCAGAGCTCACGCTCACTGCACCCATTAGTGTGTGAATAACACCAGGCATTGAATCACTGAAATGCCTCACAGAGCAGAAAAGGCAAGGGAGGAAGTGTCAGTGCCCACTCTGCCTTGGGCAGCGCTGTGACTCAGGCAGCCTTTCTGGTCCCTCTCAAATCAGTCTCCGTGGGTGGCCACCCCCTCTCCCATGGAATGGCCCGTGGGGAAGGGATGTCACCCCAAACCCCCAAACACAGTCCTCAGCTCTGTCCAGAGACTCTCAACTCCTGCCCGAGATTTTCAGGTTTTAAGCAAAACAAAATTCTGATTCACTGTTTCCAGTCCTACAGGAAACTCAGGTCCTTTATTTTTCTGCCACTTAAAAAAAAAAAAAGAAAAAGAAAAAAAAATCAAACCTTTATGTCTTAGAGGAGTTCTGAACGCTTCTCATTTCACACCAAACCAAACACTGCTCAGGACAAAGGCTGCAGGAGGAAGCCCAAAGTAAAAGACAGGAGGAAATGAAACGCATTACAATAAAACACATTCTCCAATAAATAAGAGCCTGAGCAAAGACTCCGACTCAGAACACAGCATCGGCAAGAAGAAATGCCCCAAAGCTTTGCTTAAACCAAGTAATGTAAGAACAGATGGCTCCCCTGGGTCTCTGGGAAAAGTGAATGCACACAGGAAGCTGCAAACAGAGACTCTGTTTGGGATTTTGGCAGAAAACGGGGCATTAACCACATTCAAGGTGAAAGAGGGGAGACTCGTAGATTGAGGGAAGGGATGCTTTGTTTCATCAGGTAACAAACATAGATACACCTGGGTATCTCCCCTGGATTCCCACGGGCTGCAGGGCACGTGCCTGCTCCAGAAATTAACCAGAGCTGAGCTCAGCAGTGCTCCGGGGAGACCCACTGCTCCCCACTGCCCGACTGGAGAATTAATTTAACTCCAGACATGTGGAGAATAAGGATGAACCCTTGAGGGAGACAAAAATTTACTTCGGGAAGATTTTTCCCCACCTGTTGTGCAGAAGTGTCACAAAGCGGTGGGTGATGGTGGGAGGCTAAGACGCGGGTGCTGAGTAGCTGGGAGGCTCTGGAGAAGGCCTCCTTGTTTCACCTGCCTGGAAGCTGCGAAAGATGCTGAGATCTTCCAAACACAGAAAGATCACCCCCCAACAGCCAACATCCATATGAATCCCCTTTCTCGTCATCACCAGGGAAATCCAAATGGCACTGTCTTGCCCGAGGAGGAGCAGAAATGAAAGCAAAGGCTTCTGTCCAGCCCTAGAAGATGGTTCGGAGGAAGGCATGACTAACACAAATGCGTGACGGGGGAGGTCAATGAACAACAATGAAACCTTGCATTTATATAACGTTCTGTTATTTTCCAAGTAATTTTTCACCCACTCTCTCATATGCTCCTCAGAGCAATTTTGTGTGGTACGAAAGCAGGGATTATTTATCTCCATCTTGCTCGTGAAGAAACGAAATCTTGGGACAGTGAAGTGATTTGCTCAAGGTCACATCACGATCATGGATTTTTAAAGCTGGAAGGGTTCTTGGTGGTGAGGAGTCAGGGCAGGGATGACTAATGGGGGGCACCCGGGCTCCCGATGTCGGTTTCACACCCACAGCAGACATGGGCAATCGATCACAGAACTCTCTTCCGTGGAGCTTGGGGCCTTCTCAGGCAAGTCAGTACTTGTTGCCCGGAGCTGGCCCTCAAGGTGAAACCCATTTGCCATCCCTGGACCTGTCTCCTGTCTCGCTTCACATACGAGGAAACTGAGCCTGGAGCAGAGAAGAGACTTGGCCAAGATGGCCCAATGGGTTAGTGGCTCAGAACCCAAATCTTCCCCCCACTTTCTGCACCCAGGGGCCTCTCCAGCACATCACGCTGTGCCCCATCTGGACAAGTCCCCCCTGAGAGAGGCAGTGACAAGGCCTGGGAGTGACGTTCTTCGTGACGGAGCCAGAGCACCTGGGTCTTCTGTGCTGAGCACGTGGACACACTCCTATTTCTAAGAGAGGAATCAAAGACCACCCCGAGGTTTCAAGGCCTGAGCACCTGGCAGGATGGAAGAGAGGACTTAGGGATGGAAAAACCAGAATTTTGATTCTGGATCAACTCCACGTCCAGGTAGTCAAGACTGTTGGCTACTGAAGTCCAGAGTTCAGGAGGGGAAGCCGGGCAGGAGTAAACTTGGGAGTCGTGAGCACAGACATGGCTTCAAAGCTGCGAGACTGGCTGAGACCACCCAGGAAGGAGCGCAGAGGGAGAGGAGGCCGAGACCCGTTGACCTTGGAGGTCAGGGGACCCAGAAGAATCAGAAAAGAGAGACTAGGAAGGAGTGGCCAAACTAACGCCACGTTCCAGGGAGGCGCAATGGAGAGGCTGAGCCAATGCGCCCAGAGGTCAGGGACCCTGAGGACTAAGAGCGGACCTGGACTTGGGCATACGGAGACCACTGGTGACCTTGGTAAGAACTACTTAAATTGTGTGCTGGGGGCAAAAGCCTGACTGAAGTGGGTCCAGGACAGAACAGGGGGCAAACAGCGTAGATAACACTTTCAAAGAGACCTTCTGTGAAGTGTGATGGCTGAGTTGTATCCCTCCAGATTCATATGTTGAAGCCCTACCCCTACTACCTGCAGCTGGAGGTAAAGCCTTTAAGGAGCGACTGCATTAAAATGAGGCTGTTAGGATGAGCCCTAATCCAGTGGGGCTGGTGTCCTGGTAAGAAGAGGAGATCGGACACACAGAGACACCAGGGGTGCACGCACACACAGGGTTGACCACATGAGGACACAGTGAGAAGGCGGCCACCTACCACCAAGGAGAGAGGCCTCAGGACACACCAGCCCTGCCCACACCTTGATCTCAGACTTCCAGCTTCCAGAACAATGAGAATAAACTTCAATTGTTTACCAAATGTAAAATAGATGGCTAGTGGGAAGCAACTGCCTAACACAGGGAGATCAACTCGATGATTGCTGGTGACCTAGAGGGGTGGGATAGGGAGGGTGGGAGGGAGGCTCCAGAGGGAGGGGATATGGGGATATATGTATAAATACAGCTGATTTGCTTTGTTGTACAGCAGAAACCGGTACAACAGTGTAAAGCTATTATACTCCAATAAAGATTAAAAAAAGAAAAAAAAGAAATAAACACCCCTCTCCCCCGCTGCTCCCCCGTCGGTGGTATTTTGTTACAGCAGCTCTGACAGACTAACACAGAAGGGTACAGAGCAAGGCAGTGACAGCTGCAAGGGAATATGAAATCAAGGCAGGTCTGGGGTTTTTTCTTTGAAGATGGGTGGAATCGCAGCATATTTGTACTCTGGTGCGAATGACCCTTGGAGTGAAGGAAAGAAACGGATGCTGCAGGAGAAAAAGGAGGCGGCCGCTAAAGCAACATCTTTGGACGGACAAGTGGCTCTGGCGCCTGCGTGCAGGGGCAGGACCGCGCAGGTGGGCAGGGCGGGGGAGGCCGTGGCCCAGAGAGGCCGGGTGGTGGGGAGTGGGGCAGAAGGAAGAATGACGGCCATCACTTAGGGCCCAGTTAGTCTGACACAAATGGTTGGGTTTAAAACGTGTACTTTAAAATTAGTTAAGAAAGATACATTATACGGCCTTTCTATACAAAACTGAGGGGAAAGAGACTGACCCATTCCTTGGGGCCAGCCCTCTGCTCCGCTGCAGTCGGGTGGTCTCCCCACTTGGAGCAGTTAGAGGAAACAACCCTCCTTCCTAGGCCACTTTCCTTTACAACCTAAAACCTCCCCAAACGCAGAACCCATGCATCTCCAGGCCCCGAGAAAGAACCTCCTCTAAGAGCGCAGAAGGCGCGGCTGTCGAGGGCGGAGAACTCCCGCGAGGAATCGGGAACCTCCACGCGTCTCCGTGACCCACCTGCAAACCGGGACGGCCGTGACCTCAGCTCCCCGGGCGCCACGGAGGTTCACAAGTTGGTTTTGAAAAGCATCTGAGAACTGAAGCCGGGAGACTCCGAGAGAAGTGCAAGGTATCATTATTATTCAACTGAACGCTTCCCCCGGCACCCCCCCCCCCGCCCCGAAACAACTGCACTCGAATCCCTTTTTTAAAAAGGCCATTTCTCCTTAGAGAAGTTCCGTGAACGACCGAATCCTTACTCAGAGGCAGGGAGCGAAGCACCAACGTCAATAAAACGCAGTTTTACTTCACAGCAACATTCACCCACTGAAATAACAGTTTGCTAAAACCTCCAATAACGCTGGCGCAAGGTTTCTGTCTGCCCTCGGATGAAAAGAAAGTGGGTCATCACCACCAAGACCTCTCCCAGAGTGTTCACAGCAGCTCTCACAATAGCCCCAAACTGCACACAGCGCACATGTTTACCAGCGGGAGCATGGATACAGACACTGCGGCAAACGCTCGCGGTGCAACACGACGCAGCAATGAAAAGACCATGCGCACGGATGAACCGAGCTGGAGACACAAGAGCACACTCTGCGCGATGCCATCATCGATGTGACTTTCGAGGACGGGCAAAGGGGGTGGGGGCTCAGCAACTGGGGAGGAGCGTGAGAGCCCCGCCCCCGGAGGCCTGGGAAGGACCCGCGTCGCCATCTGGGTGACCGGCTCTGTGGGGGGGGGGGGGTGTGAAACGTCTTCCACAGTGTGTGTGCTATGCCGTAATGTAAGACACATCCTTTTCCTTTTAAACCAGTCAGGTTCGCCTTTCAGCAGGAGCCTGGAGCCCCTGTGATTTCTCTTACAGGGACGCAGCTGAAACCAGAAGTCACTGCAAGAGGAAGTCTCTTCCCGCAACCCTGCAGGCTGGGAACCAGGACAGCTAAGACAAAGCGGGCCGGCAGCAGATCAGGACCACGCTTGCTGTTCTCTTCTAAACCTGGCTTTTTCTTCTTGTTTTCTTAATCAGAACGATAAGTTGCTCAGGGTTAAAAAACAAACAAAAGAAAAGGACACAAGATGAATACTAGAATTTTCGCCTTCCTCTGCCTAGCCCCCACTCCCTGGGGGGCCTACTAGAGCAGTATCTTATCCGAGCTAGTGTTTTCTTCTAGAAACTCCCTGTAGGTTCCTGTCTTGTTAACAGCCTCAGAATTCCACCTTGCTTTGGAGGAATATTTGTGCGGTTTCAAGTTTTTTGCTGTTAAAAACAATGCTGCAAACCGTCAGCACGCAAAAAAAGATGGACAAGCCTATCGGTGAGATCATTTCTTAGAAGCGGAATTCTTGGGTTTATTTCACTTATCGTGTTGGTAAATATTGTCAAATCCACAGCATATTAGACTACCTGCTTCCCCTTTCTCTCGCCAACATTAGGTTTTATCAAACTTTCTGATCTTTGACAATCTGACAGTGAAAAAGAGGCATATCTGTCATATGACTTCGTGTTTATTCATCGTAAGTCGACTGATCTGTTCGTATTCTGTTTGGTCACATCCTTTAAGCATTTTCCTCTTGGGCCGGGTTCCCCAATCCTGGAGTCGGCAAACTACAGCGGAGGGACCACCCCCGCACTGCCCACCCTGCTCCACTGGCCAAAGCCGGCCACTCTGCAAGGACGGAGCAGAGCCGTTTCCACGGAAAACTTCTGGCTCTCAGAGCCTCAAACAGTTACCATCTGGACCTTTACAAAAGAAGTCTGCCAATTCCCACACCTCACGGATTTCTTTTGAGAGTTCTCTGTGAATTAAGGAAACGGCTCTGTCAGATAGATTCAGTTTTGCATTACACTCTTCACTCTGTCCTGCCTCCTACCCACAACTGTGTCAAAAATAACCAAGTCAGAAGCACACCTTTAAAAGCAGAGCCACTCTCATTTGGAAACACTTTGGTCTGTGTTAGTTCAGGGGCAGTACTTTCATACCCATTTTACACACGTGGCAATTGAGGCTCAGGGTCATCAGTGACTTTCCCGAGGTCACACAGCTAGTATGTGGCAGAGTGGCTCCACGTCCGTAGATCTTTCTGCTGGGAGGACCCTGCCTCTCAATGGGCCGGGCCAGCACCAGGGGATGGCGCTGACTGTCCAAAGCGGAGTTTGCCAGGTGCTGCTGTGGTACGTGCAGGATCTGTGAGGTACGTGGACAGGGCCTGGGGCCCCGCACTACAGAGCTGGATCTGGGGTGAGAAGGAGGGTCACACCCTTGACACACACCACCGGGGGAGGATGGAGCCCTCGCTCCGGCTCACCCACATGTGAGGAGCCGGCAGGACCAGAGGACCGTGACATAAGAGATGAGCTTGGGGAGCCTGACTGCGGGGCTGGACAGGCGAAGAGAGAGCGCTTGCCAGAGGAGGCAAGAACAGGGAAACTTTACCATCCCTCAGCACCAGGCCATGACACAAACATGACAGCAACCGCTATAATCTCAGAGTCCTGAACAAATCACAACCAAAAAGGCTACCCACTGAAAACAGTCACCCCATTAAAACCACTGACCCACAAGCAGGAGTTGCTCAAGGAGACTTTGGGTGACAGTGTACAGGGCATGTTCCTTGCATGTAACGTGCACAGCCGTGTTCTTCCCGTGCACCGTGGCACACGTGAGCAGGCTGGCACCTGGGAATCTGCCGATTTAACGTTCCTTTAGCAGAAAAGCATTTTAAGGGGCTTCCTGGATAACTGTCTTTTCCTCTTCTTTCTGTTCCCGTATTTAAATCAATTCAAAATTTTCTAGACCTACTGGATAATGGAGTATATTTTCACAGCAGATTTCCTTCAATCCTCAGGGTTGCCCTGGAAGATTGGGATTGCAGAGCAAGAGACTAAGGAAGGGAATCCACCTGACCAGGGCGGGGGAAATCCACACTCCAGCCCCAGGTCTGGACCTCAGCATCCATCCTCTTACCCTCCCCGGATCTCAGGAACAACAGCAAAGGGAACAGTATGTCGCATCTCATGTTTTCTCATGTTATGCTTGCTGTAACTGACAAGCCTGAAAATAATCAGTATTAATGTCCTGATTTCACTGGGGAGAAATGACTCCCAGAGAGCCGAAGGGATGCCGGGCTGGCACAGAAGCCACGTCTGGGCCAAAGCCGAAGGCTCCTTCCCACCCCAACCCAGAAGGTAGACTGTGGACCTCCCGTTGCTCTTCCCCCTTGATCTGACCTCTTTTAAACACAAATCTGGTCACACTCTGTGTTGGGGTGGTCATCTGGGGTTTCTGGCCCACGTGGGACTTCACGTCATCCCGATTAGCAGGAGGCATTGTCTTCAAGGCCAAGTGTGAGGGCAAAGCAAGAGAGAACGAAGGCAGTTTTCAACTGATAGGAGGAGCTCTGTTTACCAGCCTCTGGTGCCCCTTTCCAACGTAATCATCACAACACAGGGGCTGGATTTGGCCTTTCATGCATGAAGGGCTTCAATCGCCTACCAGACACAGCCCTCCAGTCCCGGGAAGCAGAGCTTCCATTGGAAGGGCAGAGAAATGCCACACGGGAAAGTGGAGAAGGAAGTCAGGACGTTGCCCCACCAGCACTGTCTCAGCCTGGAACCCTCCACTGACCGCTGGGCCCCCCGAGTCCCACCATTGCACACACTGGCCTCCCGCCATCCTCCCTGCCCTCAATCCTTTCCCTCCAGTTTGAGTCTCCGCCAGCCTCCGGTCATGGCAACATGACTGTCCAGCATGAACTACTTAGGGGAGGACATCTGGGTCTCACGTTCCTTCTGTGTATCCCCCATGGTATCTGGTACCGTGTCACCCAGACAGTGCCCCCTGAGTGATTCAAACACGCGCCATCACCTTTAGAAGCTTAGGTTTACAGGTCATTTTAAAGGATCACATAAAGGATTAATGGATAAACAAAATGTGGTCCATCCACACAATGGAATATGATTCAGCCTTAAAAAGGAAGGAAATTCTGACACCTGCTACAACATGGGTGAACCTTGAGGATGTTACGCTCAGTGAAATAAGCCAGTCACAAAAGAACAAGTACTGTAGGATTCCACTTACATGGGGTCCCTGGAGGAGTCAAATTCACAGAGACAGAAAGTAGGAAGGTGGGCACAGGGGCTGGAGGAGGGGGATGGGGAGTTGTTGTTTAACAGGGACAGAGTCTCAGTTTGGGAGGATGAAGAGTTCGGGAGACGGATGGTGGTGACGGTTGTACAACAATGTGAATGTACTTAATACCCCTGAACTGTACACTTAAAAGTGGTTAAGACGATACATTTTATGTCATGTGAATTTTACCACAATTAAAAAAAAAATCACTGAAGAAAACATTTGCAGAGACTCAGGGCTGTATGGGTGGGTGGGGCTACCGGACTTCCTTTTTGATACAGGTGTTAATAAAATGCACAGGCATCCAAACCGTTTTGCTGGGATGTGATGAGGCTGAGTCCTAGGCTCCCTCTGGCCTCTGATCAGCCCCCGCCCACGGCAGGACCATCACTTCTTTACAGCTGCCTTGGGGGTGGAGAGACGTGCGGACTCAGGGCAAGGACAGAGTGGCGCATTTTCGCTAAATTCCTGTCCTCACATCAACCCAGGGCTTGGGATTTCCGGCGCCTGTTAACCACAGAGGAGGCACCCAGTGACTGTCCAGTGACAGACCAACACTTCTTTTCTTCCTGGGAAGCGGGTGGCCTTACACTTTGGGGAGAGGTTGTAAACGTCCGGAGAAACTTTTTCATACTACAGATCAAGGGTCTCGGGGCAGGCTGGGCAGAGGTGGGTTCAGTCCAAGACCAGGTTTGTGGGGCCGGCCCTCTGCCGACACCCTGCAGAGCAGGTGCCAGGAAGCTGGGAGCTGAGACACACATCCCCGTCAAGCAGGCCCTGCTCGCTGCACCGTAAGTGTCTCCCTGGGGCCCCTCCAACCGTGCTCTGAACTGCAGGGGGACAGAAAACCGCTCTCCCCTCCCTGTGCCGAGTCAGGAGACCCTGAGGGGCGCCCTTGCAGCCCGAGCAGTGTCCCGAGGGGTCAGTGTCGCTGGGCAGGGGACTTCACGCGCAAGGCCACTAGGACCTCGTCCTGGCTTCGGGGGGAACCTGGGCCTCTCCACACCCTCCCCACGGCGGGGAGGGGCTGTCCTTACCGCTCCCCTCCCCTCCCAGGGGCCCCACCTTCTCAGGAGCCTGGCTGTGGTCTGGAAACTTCCTGTCCTTTCAGGTCTCAGAAGAGGTTCTCTTCCTCTCTCTGGGCCAGGGGCACCGAGGGGCGCCTCGCCAGACCGCTGACGCCCGCTTCATCCCTCCCTTCTCTGAGGGGCCGGGGGCTTTGCCAGGCGGGGCCCCTCGGAGACAGGCGGTCCAGGAGAAACTCGGAGGCGAGATAGAGGGAGATGCAAAGTGGAAGGCAGGCGGCAGAGGGAGACGGGATGGAGCCGCGGGGAACGGGACGGCGAGAGCGGGACGGCGGTGCGGCACCGCGGCGCCAGAAAAGCGAGCCCCCGCAGGCCCCGCGCGCCCCCTCCCCAGCGGCGTCCCCACCACGACCGCGCCGCCCGGCGAGGCCCCCGCCGCCCCCCGCGTCCCCACCCCCGCGTCCGCCGCGCCTACCTGGGCCGCTCATGCTCCGCCAGCCGCGGGCGCCTCCTCCGCGCAGGCCGCCGGCGTCCTCCCGCCGCCCCGGCCCTCGGTCCCCGCCGCCCGGACCGTCCGAGGGGCGCAGCCGGCCCAGGGGCTGCAGGGCCGGGAGGGGGCTGCGCGCCACCCGGGCAGGAGTCCGGAGGCCAAAGGAGGCAAAAGAGAGAAAAAAGGAGAGAAAGTGTGTCATAGGCTGGAAGGGGGAGGGAAATGCAAAACCCGACAGGAAATGAGACTAAAAAAAATGCAAAAGGTTAGAAAAAGAGATAAGGAAGGGGGGAGGGGCGGAGCCTGGGTCCCGGCCGGGGGCGGGGGCGCTGCGGGCCGCGGAGCGGGGGCCCGGGGCCGGCGGACCCCGGCGGGGCAGGGGAGGCCCTGGCCCGCGGCGGCAGAGGCCGGACCCCCGTCTGGGCCTCAGCCCCCACCCAGCGCCGACCCCGAGGCCGCCGAGCCCGGCCCAGGGACCCTGCCGGAGCCCGGGGGCGGCCGTGGGGAGGGGCGCCCGCGTTTAGCTCCTCTAGGCCCAGGGTGGGAGGTTGGGGCAGCTGCGCGCCCAGAGGAGCTGGCCCTATTTCGAAGAACTCCCAGAGGCATCACTGAGATTTTGCGGGGAGGCTTTTCCCACAGAGGAGTGGGAAGCAAGGGATCCTGCAGCCTTGGGCACCCCCGAGGCTCTTCCCTCCCTAGCCTCTGTTCCAGAAGCTTCCTGGGGCTTGCCTGGCGGTCCGCACACCTCCGAGGACCGCAGACACCCCTCCTGCCTCCGGCCCTCCTCACACACCCCCCCTCCCCCCCCAGTGCTCTCAGACTCAACACCTGTAGGGGAAATTGTGACTTCTGGATGTCATCGGTTTAATAATTTACCCCCAAAGCTGTGGCACGGGCCCCTGGGTGTGTTACTTTCTCACAGGACTGTAGGGTGAGAAGGTCCCGAGGGTTTTTCTGAACCGTGAACTTAAAAACCTGGACAAACCGGGCACATCCGGATAACTTTGGGTTCTAGTCTGCCCGCTGCTCATGTACCCGTTTCCCCAGCCCCGCACCTCTCCTTCTACTCTGCCTCAGTTTACCCCTGTCTTCTCTCCCTTTCCCACCCCTTCCCCGCCCCCCCCCCCCCGCCCCCCATTACAGCTGGAGAACATTCCCTCTTGTTTTGAGTTGTAAGTTCTCTGAGAAAAGTGCCTTGAGCTCCTGGAGGAAAAGGCATTCAATAAATTAAGCAACTGCATGAAGATAAATAAATGATGGCAGGGTCGGAGCACAGGAGAGTCTGCAATCTTGGCGGCTCCGAGGAGTACGGCTGATGGACCCACATGGGCCAGGCACGAAGGGAGACGTGAGTTTGCTTTCTGCACAGCATGTTCAAAAACGTAATCAGGAACCACAGAGAGAGAAAGTTCCTAAAATAAATGCCAAGGCCCACAGCATCCAGGTCCTCGGTCCCCAGTGACTCGCCAGGGACCAGGGTGGAATCTCTGTTGCACTAGGTGAACCTTTAAATCAGGCTGCATGGTTTCAAAGGGAACTCTGCTTTTCCTCATGCAGGGTATGAAAGGTGGGCAGGCAGGCCTTAAAACAACAAAAACTGATGAAAATTCTGCAAAAAACGTGATGAATTTTCATCAAGGGAACACACCCAAGTTACCAAAACACCAGAACTCCCCCTTACATACCCCTACATGTAATATCTCCACTCCACCCCACCCCCCACCAAGGATAAACCACTTTCTGACCTCAAACAGATCTCTTGCCTCTAAAGTCCTGGTCTGGCTTCTTTGACTCAGTATTTTGTTTTTCAGATTTAGCCATGGGATTGCATGCAGGTATGGTTTGTTGAAGGCAGGTTGCCTCTTATGACTTATTAGACTTTTCAAACATTCAGAAGAGTTAGAAGGATTGTATAGTGGAGACCCACATATCCCACCACCTAATTCTACCAGGAACATTTTGCTGTATTTACTATATCACACACATACCCATCTGTCCCTCTAGCCATCAATCCTTCTTTTTGTTTTTTTGATGCATTGCAAAGTTGATGACATCTTTTTTTTAAATTTTATTTATTTATTTATTATTTTTGGGGGGGTACACCAAGTTCAATCAACTGTTTTTATACACATATCCCCATATTCCCTCCCTTCCTTGACTCCCCCCCCTCCTCGAGTCCCCCCCCCACCCTCCCCGCCCCAGTCCTCTAAGGCATCTTCCATCCTCGAGTTGGACTCCCTTTGTTATACAACTTCCCACTGACTATCTTACAGTTGGTAGTATATATATGTCTGTGCTACTCTCTCACTTCGTCTCAGCTTCCCCTTCGCCCCCCGCCCCCTCCCAAACCTCGAGTTCTCCAGTCCATTCTCTGTATCTGCATCCTTGTTATTGTCACTGAGTTCATCAGTACCATTTTTAGATTCCATATATGTGAGTTAGCATACATATTTGTCTTTCTCTTTCTGACTTACTTCACTCTGTATGACAGACTGTAGTTCTATCCACCTCATTACATATAGCTCCATCTCATCCCTTTTTATAGCTGAGTAATATTCCATTGTATATATATGCCACATCTTCTTTATCCATTCATTTGTTGATGGGCATTTCGGTTGCTTCCATGTCCTGGCTATTGTAAATAGTGTTGCAATAAACATTATGGTACAAGTTTCTTTTGGGATTATGGTTTTCTTTGGGTATATGCCCAGGAGTGGGATTCCTGGATCATATGGTAGTTCTATTTGTAGTTTTTTAAGGAACCTCCAAATTGTTTTCCATAGTGGCTGTACCAACTTACATTCCCACCAACAGTGCAGGAGAGTTCCCTTTTCTCCACACCCTCTCCAACATTTGTTGTTTCCAGATTTTGTGATGATGGCCATTCTGACTGGTGTGAGGTGATACCTCATTGTGGCTTTGACTTGCATTTCTCTGATGATGAGTGATGTTGAGCATCTTTTCACGTGTTTGTTGGCCATCTGTATGTCTTCTTTGGTGATGACATCTTTTAAGCATTTAAAGATGTGTATCATTAACTAGAGAGATTTTTTTAGGTAAAATTTATTTACATACAGATTTTAACAATGTCCTAAAATGAGTTTTGACAAATGTATACACCGTGTAACCCAAATCCTGTGAAGGTGTAGAACTGTGGGGTCCAATATGGCAGCCACCAGCCACACTTGGCTGTTGAACACTTGACATGTGGCTGGTATGAATAAGGAACCATTTAAATTTAAATTTAAATTTTAAACAATTTAAATTTTAAATTCCATTTAATTTTAATTAAAATCTAAAAACTGATACTTGATTCTGTTATTGGAAAACTTGTACGTATGTTGCGAGCAAACTTGAGTATATTAATCTACTTTATCAACTCTAAAGTTTACAAAAGTTAAATATAGGTGAAGTATTTTCAAGGAAAATTGAGGTGCTGTAACTGTTAAAAAATGCACCAGTCTTTGCAGACATGGTATGTAAAAAAGAATGCAGAACATCTCACTCATAATTTTGATATTGATTGCATGTTGAATTAATAATATTCTGGATAAGTTGGGTTTAATACAATATATTATTAAAATGAATTTCACATTTCTTTTTTAATGTTGCCACTAGAAAAATTTAAATTTTACATTATATTTTTATAGGACAGTGCAGATATAATGTAGAACACTACCATCACCCAGAAAGTTCCCTCCTGCCCAGGCCTGCCCTTTTGAAACCTGATTCCTCTGTGACCCCAGCACAAAGGCGATTCAAAAGTCTTTGAAGAAGGACTTCGGGTTCAAGACAATGACCTAAATGCAAACATTCACCTCCTCTTTTGGAAACCTGGTGGAATTACAGCAAAGAACAGGGGGTGATGAGTTAGTCCAGGTGCCAGGAAATTAAGTGAGTGGACAGGTGAATAAAAGGTACGTGAACAGAAGCCCCAGCTCAGAGCGCGAAGGGGAGAAGGAGGCAGCAAAGATGGGAGTGGTTCTCTCACTGGGAACCCCTCAGATCTGTCAGGTCTGAGGGTAGGGCAGGGTGGAAGGAGGGGCAGATGCTGAGTGATGGATGGATGGAATTGCTGAGTGTAGTTCCCTGGGCACTTCCCGCCTCTGACCTTCCACTGTGTTCCTTCAGCTTCCCCCCAGGCGAAGCCAGAGAAGTATTTCTAAGGAAACTTGCCCTGAGGGTCAAGGGCTCTTGGAATGAGGGCAGTGATGCCAGGAGATGCCTCCCCACGTGACATTTGGCAGAGGGGCGGCCTGTCTGGACCTCTCTCTGTCTGGGCGCCCTAAAGCAGTGCCTTCTGTAGTGAAAGACATCCCCCGCCCGACCTTAAAAAAAAATTGTGATCTGTTACAGACTGATACTTTTGTAACATATAATAAAAATAAATTTAGAAAATTGATTTTATAAAAAGATGCTCAAGGTACTGGCCCGCTGATCACGCTTGGTTATCGTGGCAACGTCAAAGTGCTGTATAACGGTTTCTACCTGCTCAGTCTTGATTTCTGTTCTTATCTTTCTCGAGGAGGACTGGCGCATGGGAGGACACGGGTCCACGGGCCAGACTTTGCGTGGTGCTGCCCTGGAGGGAAGGCATTCTGCTGGGGCACCACATCTGCCCCGAGAGCCCCGCCAGGCTCTCCACAAGGAGGTTGGGAAACATCAGTCACCCTGGGCCTTTGCAGACATGGGCAGAAACCAGCAGCTTGAAAGTGAGGGATCTAGATGAGCAAACAGGACACCTGTCTCCCAAGGGTGGAGAGGAAATGGGTAGCGCTTGGGGGCTGTGGGGGGCGGGGCGTGGGACAAAGTGTAATGACACAAAAAACCCTCTAATGAGCGTCCTTGGAGAGATGCAAGCCGAAATCACATCCACAAAAGAGAAACAGACGGCTGTGAAATGGGCTGCCTGAAGAAAGGACAGTTCACGGAAATTACAAATACAATTGCCAAAATAATAGGAAAAATAGATAAAATTTAATATTAAGAAGGGCTGGAAGAAGATGTCTGTTGAGTGTGCCTCCTAGGCTGAAAGCTAAAACAAATGAAATCCACCAAGCCGGGAAAAGTGCAAGAAAAAAGTGGAGATGTAAGTGATCGACTAGAATAGTTCCTTGTCCACTTAGAAAGTGTTCCAGGCAGGAAGAGAGAAACTGGAGGGAGGACTTAATCACAAAATGATCATAACATTTGCCAGAGCTTAAGAGTGACGTGATTCTCCACAATGAGTGTCCAGTGACAACCAGTGTGATGAATAAAAAAAGGTCTGCCTCTAGGTACATCCTCATGACATTTCAGGAAGGAAAAGGAAAAGATGGATAATGAGAAGATTCTAGAATCTTTTAGAGGGGAAAAAAAACGCACGCTGATGCTGAGGCTCAAATGGGGCTCAGTTCTCATGGGCAACACTGGGTTATCTCCAGCCAGGAGACAGTAAGTGATGCTTCAGCATTCTCGGGGAGACTTACTTTAAATGCGGAGCCCTGTACTCAACCAAACCATCCATCCAGTGTGAGAGCAAAATAAACACAGTCTTAGACATGCAGGGGCTTTGGAAATATATCCCCCAAGCACTTCTCCAGAAACACAATTGCTTTTTTTTTTTTAACATGTAAAAAAATTGTCATGGGAAGTTTCAAAAATAATCAAAACTAGAGAAGCCACATGTGCCCCTAAGTCAGTTTCAACATTTATCAACTCATTACAATCTTATCTATGCTCCAACACACTTCCCTCCATTTCCAGATTGTTTAGAGTCACATCCCAAATATCATATAATTTCAACTGTAAATATATAAGCATATATGTGAAAAGAATACTTAAAAAACAAACACCAACAGAGTGTATACGACCAAGAGTGATCAGTAACATATACTGTGGACTCTCGGTGACTCTGATGTGTGGATGTAGGTTCAGGTACTGCTCTGATGGGGGATGTTTATGGGGGTGGTGGGTGGGCCAGGGAGAAAAACAATGGCTTGAGAAGGTACTACAATGAAATGAAAAAGAAATCTAAGAAAGAGGAAGACATGGGATCCAGGAAACAGTGAAATAAATCCATGAGAGCAACAAAAAATAATAGTAACTATGCAGGCCTAAAAAAGAGTCCAGATGTTTCTGAGCTTAAGTCGGATCCTCACTACCCGCAGAACTGGAAAGCACTGTGGAATTGCTGAATCGGACTAAGCATGACGTCAGATGGATCCGAAAGTCTTATTTGGTGAAAAATGGTCATTTCTAAGGGGTTGAGCTAGAAAAGAGAGAGGAGGGTCAAATGGTCTTCACTGGATGTCCTTCTGTTCCAGAAATTGTATTTTTCCATGTTGTATAATTCTCTTTTAATAAAAATAAATCACTTCCACAAGAAACAGGGGTGGGAGAACCCAGGAGGGAACTGCTCACTTTAGTTCCCATCTCTCCCTGAGTTCAAGTTATGATCTGAGCCCCTGCTGGGGTCGCAGGGTCACTGACACCGCGGGACGTGTGTACAGAGAAGACCTCTATTGTATGTGGAAGAGATCTTGTCTTCTGGGCCTCCCCTCCACGTTAGTAGGACCAAGTAGCTCTATCCATCTGCCTTAAAAATATAGCCGCATCCAGTAACTTAACAGTCCTTTCAGGTTTTCTGGAATAACAATATTTAGTCTCTCCTCCAGCTGCCCCTCCCTCTGTGTGTCCCCAGTGGCTTGGAGGACCTGAGGACCACGAGGAAGACGTCTCCTTCTCGCCTGGTTGAGCCTTGCCCTGCGGGAAATCAGGGCTGACATCCAGCTCCCGCAGAATCCTGGTCTGCTTCCCTCTTGGGTGAGCACCTGCCATGGTCTTACCCAGCCCGAAGGCCCTGAGCCTCTGCTGTGGGGTCACCCCGAGTGCTGGATCCGGCTCTCACTCACCGTCCGTGTCACCCATCACCAGGGAGCTCAAGCCTCTCTGCAGGACAGGCTGCGGCAATCAGCTTTTGCACGGGGCAGCCCCACACCCACGCCTGGTCCTCTCCTCATCCTCCCTCTGTCCCCTTTGTGCAACTATTGGGAGAGCTCCAGGAGACCCACTTTCCCAAACGTGAGGGGGCTGCTGAACGGGAAGGTGGTCCCAGCTGGAGTCTAGCCTGATCCCACCAGCAGCTCTGGAGCTCAGGGTTGGTCAACCACTGCCTGTGGGCTGCCAGACGGAGGTGTGTGTAACAAGGTTTCTCTCGAGAGGGGAGTCACCCTGAATCCGCCTCTTAGAAACGGAAAGGACAGAGCAGCAGGGGTCCTGTCATAGCTGCGAAATTGGAGGCAGGCCATGAAATCAGTTCTGTTCCTGGAACTGTCAGCTCTGTTTGCTATGACCCCCTTCTCACTCTTGAGCCCCGTAGGTCTCGATATGTCTGCCAATACTCCCCACCTTCAATTTTCCTCCCTCCTGAAAAATTTTAACTGAACACAGCAGCTTCAGCGTTTTCTAGCCCCAACAGGAGATCAGAAACAGGGAAAATGACGGACGGGTTTCACCTGGAGCCAAATCTTAGCTCCAGTCACAATGCTGTGTTTTGAGACGTTTGTGTTGCATTGAGAACAACATGGAACAGGAGCGGGAACCCAGGGGAAGACATGGTTCTGTCTCTTAAATGACCCCTCCCTTGCTGGGGCGCCCCCTCCCACCTCCTCTCCCCTCCAGAGAGAGCACCCTCCTCCTGTGAAGGCTGCCTTCACCTCCCAGAAAATCATTCCTTATCAGGGAAACAGTCACACACTTGGGACAGCAAAAAAGGTATTTCACAAACTATCGATCTGAGAATTAGTATATTGCTTTTTTTCCCAGATGCCGCACCTCACTGCCATCGTGTGTATTAATACCCCGCAAAGTAGCATCGAGAGCAAAACAGAAGCTACCAGGCCTTTAATTATGTTTTACAACTTTATACTTTTATGGTATTATGGTTCTCGCTGCCCCTCCAAGCTCACTCCTCTTAATTTCAGACTGTTTTTTATGCCATCTCTCTACAGAAAGCTGATGCCAGAAAGGCGCCAGTGTATCCGTTATCCCACACAAATAAAAAACAACCCACTTGGGACTTCCTAGGTGGCACAGTGGTTAAGAATCCGCCTGCCAATGCAGGGGACACGGGTTCCAGCCCTGCTCTGGGAAAATCCCACATGCCACGGAGCAACGAAGCCCGTGTGCTACAACTACTGAGCCTGTGCTCTAGAGCCCGTGAGCCACAACTGTTGAGCCCATGTGCCGCAACTATTGAAGCCCACATGCCTAGAGCCTGTGCTCCACAACAAGAGAAGCCACTCCAATGAGGAGCCCACGCACCACAATAAAGAGTAACCCCCACTTGCATCAACTAGAGAAAGCCCGTGTGCAGCAACGAAGACCCAACGCAGCCAATACATAAAATAAATAAATAAATAAATTTATTTAAAAAAAAAAGCCAACTCACTGAAAGGTCCGTTTACTTTCTTGTATGCTGATCACTCCAAATGACCCTTGACTTGTTTTTTTAATTCTTGCAGAAAGCATGGCTTAAATCCAGGAGGTAAATGTCCCCATCTGTAGGCTGGTAATGTACGTTCAATAGTTTTCAATTGCTTGAGTTATGAAATATGATGAAAGCCGTCTATATATCTCATGGGGGAAAGATACCTTGAATTTCACTCTGAAAACAGCACTGGTGGGGACCAAAATGATGGAGGGCCCATTGCTGCAACGAGCTTAGGGCTTTTTGGTGTAAGCCTAGGAGGGCAGGTTCAGGATGGGCCACGGGGCGCCGTCTGTGCAGGAGGCAGATGTGGAGAAAGTGTGGGGTCACCCCAGTCACTGCACCCTGCTGCGTCCCGTCCATTTTCCCTCCCGAGGGGACGGGGGACAGCCTCTGAAACTTGACCACCCTTTTCTTTCTCAGTTAATCAGCATCGGGGTAATTGGCACATTAAATCCATGTTACAGTGTGGTGTGTGTGCTGGCGGCACTATATTAATAATGAATGATCTCGGTAATGACCAGAAACACGTGTGAGCGATTGCATTGAGCTTTGTTTGTCCTCAGGGACTGTATCACCAACATGTGACTGGTAGGGGTTCGCGGAGGCCGGGAAGTGCTCCGTCAAGCTGGGGCCCGCGCCCCTCTGCACAGAGCTGAGGAGTGGCCGAGCACTCGCTGTAGGTGCCCCTGTTTGAAAATGGAAAATATTTAGCCCTGCTCATCAATCACCAAGCCTGCCAATTGCTTTTTTCCCCTTCCCCTTTGCTTTTAGAGGAAGCCGCTAGAAACACCCAAGCAATACAAATGGCTCTGAGTTATGCCTGTTTTTAGCACACGATGTTTGAGCAGGAAAGTCAGGGCTCATTAAAAATACGAATGTTGTAGCTTATAGAATTGGCCACTTTAAACACAGTCGTCCACACACCAGTGGTTCTCAAACTGTTTTATAGCGGTCGGGGTGCTCACGAGGCGTCTCTCAGCACCTATGTGCACACCACACACCAGTCTATTTCCCCAAGGTCCAGCCGGGCACGGCGTTCACAAGATCACTCCAGCCAATGAGGAGGAAGTCAGCCGCCCATGACTTATGTGAAAGGCACCTGTCACTTTAGCAGTGTCGACGCCGACGCGTGACATTATGTCACGACTATGTAGAAGAATTATACGCATTTCTGTGCGTGCACGTGTGCTGTCCTTTTAGCTTAAGCCTTCAAATTGTTTACACCCTATAAAATTAAGTGCACTGTCATCTACTTGGAACTTAGCTGTGCGTAGAGTGTTTGGAAGATTTGTTTCTCTGACCTTTGATTTTCCTAATCAAAGAATTGTGTCCATTGGAAATGTTTGTACTGAAATGGCTGAGTTCATTGTGTAAGAACATGGAGAAACTGTACCACTGCTAATAAAGGATTATTTGAGAGCAGATAGGAGGGGAGGAAACTTTCCAAGGAGGAAGAAAGAAATTTTCTGTCTTTGAAGGAAGGAAAGAATGATTGGAAGTGAGAGCAGGAACAAACCGCTCTAGGGCTGATCAGACAGAAGCAAATGCTGGGAAGAACCGATAAGGTTCAGAACTATTCAGCCCAAAGGACCGAGGCCACGAGACAAACACACCAAATAAATACACTAACCACTGTCGCGGTGCAAGGGCTTCGTTTGGCATACCGAGCCGCCCACCCTGAGAGCTGTAAGGTGGGAAGAGCACAGAGCCAAACCAAAACCAAACCAAACAAGAACAACCAACAACCACACACACACACACGCACACGCCAGTTATGTATTCCATATGTACACAATTTTTTTGTTCTTAGCATTGGCTTTTGTACTTGGGGATGCTGAGATTAAATTATGATGTGGAAATGGTCCATACAATGTTAGAGGACTTGACTGGATATATGAAATATATCAATATCTTATTGATAACTATTAAGGTCCATGAGGCCTGCACATATCACTCTGGGTACAGCTAGTTGCTTTAAAGTGTGTGCTTCCAACCAGGTATGACATGCCCAAATCCCAGTAGCACTAGCATACGTGGCACTTGGATCAGATCATTTTTAACTATCTCCTCTATATTTCAGAATTATTTTCAGTAATAATTATATCAAAATCAGCAACAATCATTATTTGTGTTTTGGTTTTAAAACAATTTTCAGTTATAAAAAGAATGAATTTCAATTTTAAAGATAGCTTTCAAATTTAGGAAAATACTTCGTAAATGAACCAAAATTTGTACTTACCCCCCCCAACTCCCCAAAAATTAAAGCTTGTGATCCTGTGGACTTTTGTATCTGGCTTCTTTCACTTAGCAAATTGTTTTCAAGGTTCACCATGTTGTAGCATGTATCAGTATGTCATTCTTTTTATTCCCAAATATGATTCCTTTTTATAAATACACCACATTTTGCTTATCTGTTTATCAGTTAATGGACATTTGGGTTGTTTCCACTTTGCGGGCTATTGCAAATAATGCTATGAACATATATGTAACAAGTTCTTGTGTTGACATATATTTTCATTTATCTTGGGTAGGTACCTGAGAATGGAATTGCTGGGTCATGTGGTAGTTCCATGTTTAACATCTTGAGGAACTACTGAAGTCTTTTCCAAAGCAGCTGCACCCTTTTACATTCGCACCAACAGTGTGTGAGGTTTCCAGTTTCTCCATTTCTTTGCTAACACTTGTTACTGTCTGTCTTTTTTAGTACAGCCATTCTAATGTGTGTGAAGTAGGATCTCGTTGTGGTTTTGATTTGCATTTCCTTAATGACTAATGATGTTGAGCATCTTTTTATGTTCTTGTATACCTTCTTTGGAGAAATGTCTATTCAAATCATTTACCCATTTAAAAAATTGGTTTGTCTTTTTATTATTGATTTTAAGAGTTCTGTATATATTCTGCATACAAGTCCTTTATTGGGTTTATGGTTTGTAAATATTTTCTCCTATTCTGTGAGTTGTCTTTTCACTTTCCTGATGGTATTGCTTGCAGCACAAAAATTTTAACTTTGATGTAGTCCAATTTTTTTTTCTTTTTTTTACTTGTGCATTTGGTGAAATATCCAAGAAATCATTGAATAACCCAAGGTCACAAATATTTACTCCCGTGATTTCTTCTGCGAGTGTCATAATTTTAGCCCTTACATTTAAGTCTGTGATCCACTTTGATGTAATGTTGTATATGATGTGAGGTAGGGGTTCAAATTTATTCTTCTGCACCCTGGTATCTTTTTGTCCCAACAATTAAAAGACAATTCTTTCCTCTCTGAATTGTCTTAGCTCCTTTTGTCAAAAATCAGTTGACTATAAATTAGGGTTTGCTTTTGGACTCCCAAATTTATTTCATTATCCATATGCCTATCCTTATGGTAGAACCACAACGTCTTGGTTACAGTAGCTTTGTGATGAGTTTGGAAAATGGGAGGTGCGAGTTCTACTTCCTTCCTCATTTTCAAGAACATTGAAATATTCTTGAATATTCTAGATCCCTTGAATTTCCATATGAGTTTTAGGGTCAGCTTGTCAATTTCTGCAAAAAAGGAGTAGATTTTGATAGGAATTGTGGTGAATCCATAGATCAATTTGAGGAGTATGAACATGGGACATCTTTCCATTTACTTAAATCTTCTTTAATTTCTTTCAATGAAGTTTTTACAGTTTTCAGTGCATAAGTTTTCACTTTTTTGTTAAATTAATTTTTTAAAATTTATTATTATTATTATTATTATTTTGTTATTATTATTGGCTGTACTGGGTCTTCATTGCTGTGCCCGAGCTTTCTCTAGTTGCAGCAAGCGGGGGCTACTCTTCGTTGTGGTGTGCAGGCTTCTCATTGTGGTGGCTTCTCCTGTTGCAGAGCACTGGCTCTAGGCATGTGGGCTTCAGTAGTTGCAGCACACAGGTTTAATTGCTCTGTGGCATGTGGGGATCTTCCCTGCTCAGGGCTTGAACCTGTATCCCCTGTATTGGCAGGCGAATTCTTAACCACTGTGCCACCAGGGAAGTCCCTTGTTAAATTTATTTTTAAGTATTTTATTCCTTTTGATGCTATTGTAAATGAATTGTTTTCTTAATTTTGTTTTCAAATTGTTTACTACTAGTGCATAGAATTACAATTGGTTTTTGTGTTGATCTTGTGTCTCTCAATCTTGCTGAACTTGATTATTACTTTTAATGTTTTTTTAGTGGATTCCTTGGGATTTTCTATGTATGGGGAGAGCATGTCATCTGCAAATAGACTTTTTCCCCCAATCTGGCTGTCTTTTATTTCTTTATTTCTATTTCTTTTTCTTTTTGCCTAATTGCCTTGGCCAGTCCCTCTGGTAGAAGTGCCCAAGACAAGCATCCTTGTTTTGTTCCACAGGAACTTACTTTTAAAATGAGTATGTTGTATAGCTGGGTCAGTGTGTATTAGGGGCAGACTGCAGAACTAAATTAACCCCCTAGGAGAATACAATATTTGTTAAAGATCAAGTAATAAAAATGTGCTAACCTGAGGCTCACATATATATTATTAAAACCCAACATGGGAATGTAAATTGGTGCAGCCACTATGGAGAATAGTATGGAGGTTCCTTACAAAACTAAAAATAGAGCTACCATATGATCTAGCCATCCCACTCCCATATCTGGGAAAAAAATCATAATTCAAAAAGATACATGCACCCCAGTGTTCATTGCAGCACTATTTACGATACCCAAGACATGGAAGCAACTTAAATGTCCATCAATAGATGAATGGATAAAGGTGTGGTACATATACACACATGGACTACTACTCAGCCTTAAAAAGGAATGAGATAACACCATTTGCAGCAACATTTTGGACCTAGAGATTGTCATACTGAGTGAAGTAAAGTCAGATAAAGACAAATACCATATGGTATTGCTTATATGTAGAATATAAAAAAAGAAAAAAAAGAAAACAAAATCACATAAATGAACTTATTTCCAAAGCAGAAAGAGACTCACAGACACACAAAACAAACTTATGGATACCAAAGGGGAAAGGGGGGTGGAGGAAAGGATAAATTAGGAGGCTGGGGTTAACATACGCACTGCTATGTATAAAATAGATAACCAAGAAGGACCTACTGTATAGCACAGGGAACTATACTCAATATTATGCAATAGCCTATAAAGGAAAGGAATCTGTGCGGTACACCTGAAACTTACATGATATTGTAAATCAGTTATACGTCAATAAAAATATTTAAAAAATAAAACCAACAGTAACCACAGTCATTGTTTAGAACTTAGACTAACCAAAGATACTTTTCAGAGGGCAGAAGTTTATCACTGGCATTGTGTAGAATTGCTGGTGGCAACTTGATAATAGAAACACATAGGTTTTCAGTTGGTTCTATGTTACTTTACAATTCTCCATGGAGAACATGCTCTCCTACTGCCTACACCCAGAGCGGACATTTCCCACTGCCCCACCCCTGTTGCAGCAGTGCCCACCCCACTTCCCAGCAGTCTCTGAACCCTGCTTTGACACAGTTCTGTCTCCGACGTGCAGAGCAGATCACACACAGGATGGCTGTGTCTTATCCGCTCTGTGTGCCTCCCCATCCTGTGCACAGAAGACCCTCCATACATGCCTGCTGAGTCATTTGAGATGGTCTGCGGACCGGCTGAGTGGCAACCTCTGTTCTGTCCCAACTCTGCTCTCTGGGGCCTGTGGTCAGAAGGCACAGGATGACAGTGTTGTAGGGGCTGCAGTGTTGCGTCCGCACCCCCTAGGAGCACGGGCATGTGAGAACAACATGGTTCTGCTGTTACTCATTGTGTGACCATGTGCAGCTCTTTTGGTTTCTCTTCCGTGAAATGGGGATAAAGGTGCAATCTTGACCTGCTGCCACCACCTTGGCCCCCCTCCCCTTTTCGCTGCCCACCTTGGAATGGAAAGTTTGTCAGTGGGGCTGGGCTACTGAGACTTTAGAAGGAATGGGGTCTTATGAATAAAAGGGGGAAAAACAACCGGCTTTTATCATTCCTGCCCTCCAGGGGCTCACAGCCTTGAGCTTGTCAAAATATATTTAAAAATATGTTTCTTTTTTTTTTTTTTTGCATAGATTAAGGGGAAATGGAGAGGGTATCATTTCCTTCCATGGGCCCACTAACTGAGATCTACTGTTTCTAGGGAAAAAGAGAACTGTTTTGCAAAGGACGTGCATGCTCCTGAAGATGCTGTAAAGGTGAGGATGCTACCAGGGCCCCGCTCAAGCCCCCTGGTATCTCGCCCCTCTGGGTACAAAGGCCCCGCCATTGTCAGCCACAAGCGTCAGGGAGTCTCGCTGACTCACAGGAGCAGCCCCAGGAGCAGCGCTCGGCTGATAACTGGCGGGGTTGGAGGGTAATTACCCCGAGTCACTCCCTGGCTAGTAGGGTAACTCTGAACTGTGTTCTGTCTCCAGAGGTCCCAGCAGGACCAGCTCCAGCAGCCCAGCGTGGTAAAGGGATCAATGGCAGGCTCCTTGTCCTCTCTTTCCCATTTCATTTCGTCACTGCCCTACTGGGGAGTTTGGGGACCACCTCGCATATGAATGACCTGCCCTTGAATATTTGTTTCAGGGTCCCATTCTGGGGTCCCCAACCCAAGACAGAATGAAAGGCAGAATGAAGAGGGCGGATTGAGGGGCTCTTGGGAACCAGGGGAGGCCAGGGCCACCTCTGTTTTCCTTCTTGATAGTTTATCATCTGCCAGAGTAGGGGGTCAGCAAACAGCAGCCCATGGGCCAAACCCACCCTGCAGTATGTTTCTGTAAAGTCTGTGCGCCAAAAGTTGTCTTTACTTGTTTTGTTATGATCTTGTGACAGAAGGATGTTTACTCTTACAGAATCTCACTTAAGTTCTTTCCCCCACAGTTTTGAGATATAATTGACCCGTAACACAGTATTAGTTTCAGGTGTACCATGTAATGATATGTGAATATATATAGCAAAGGGTCACACAGTAAGTTTAGTTAACATCTGTCACCTCACATAGCTAGAAAAAAATTTTTCTTGTGATGAGAACTCGAATTGCGCTTCTTCCAAGTGGATTTGGGCAGGGCTCCTCAACCCCTGGGCCATGAACCGGCACCGGTCCGCGTCCTGTCGGAACCCGGCCGCACGGCGGGAGGCAAGCGGCGGGCAAGCGAGCGGAGCTTCACCTGCCGCTCCCCGGGGCTCCCATTACTGCCTGAACCATCCCCCCATCCCCCGCGCCCCTCCCCACATCCGTGGGAAAATTGTCTTCCACAAAACTGGTCCCTGGTGCCACAACGGCTGGGGGCCGCTGGACTCAGGGATTTATTTTAAAAAGACGTGGAGGTGTTACGCAGGATGGTGGTGTGGTCGCTTTATAGATGAATGCGGAACGTCGTCCTCTTTCTAGCATGTTGGTGCGTTTCTCCTGGCGATCTCACCGGCCCCTGTGAGAGGCTCTTCGGGAAGGGGTGGTCTGGGTCACGTGACTTTGCGCTGAGACGCCAGTCAATTTGCTTCTGGGAAGTTCTCTCCTGGGCGTATGTGGAAAGGGCCTCGCAATTCCTACCTCGCTGGCTTGCTGTGAGAAGCCGGTGGGGACGGTGAGTAAGCCTGTGACCCGTTTCCTTCCCGCCCCAAAGTGTGCCTTTGACACGAGGGTGGAGTCAAGCCGAGCTTTGTGTGGCTTCTTTAAAGTTTCCAGAGCCTTCGGTGAGTGTCAGACAAGCGTCAGATGAAAGGCGGTTTATAAATATAAGATGCTGCTCTGATGCGAATGAAGCTTTATGCCCAAAGTGATATAAATAACAGTAATAACGATGTAAAAAGAAGGGAAAAAGTGTATGTAGACGGAGGAGTCCTCCTTCCCTACCTGAACTGTGGGGGTGGGGCCAATGATAGACCCACCTTTCCACCAGAAGGACAGAGCTACCCAGAGCCCGGGGAGCAGGGACACAGACTCCACGAAGTTAAGTTCGTTGCTGTTGAGAATGAGAACGCGGGGAGCTTCACGCTCTCTGTCCTCCTGGGGGGTGATGCTGGCCAACCCTCCGCTCTTCTGGCGCCTCTTCCCCCCACCCCTAGGTGGCGCTCTTTCCTCCGGCCTCGGCACCGCCCTTCGGGGCCGGTGTCCACCACCCCCTTTCCACCTGGACCCCCTCCAGCCCTCTCCAGGCCCGTCTCCCGTCCGACCCCCCCACGCAAAGCCTGCACCTGCACCTGGTGTTCACTGCGCCTTCCTGTGTGTGGGCCCAGAGCGAGCTCTTCGTGCAGGAGCTCAGTGGTGCCTCTCAGTACCTCTGCCTCCTGGTGTGGGCGTCCCCAGACGCTGACCCCGAGATGAGGATGTCTGTGTAAGTGCTTACTGGGGAGGGGGTCCCGGGAAACACCGGTAAGGGTGAGGGAAAGTGAGGCCGGGAAGGGGAGGTGGTGAACACAGGGTATCTGATGAGCAAGGCACCGCTGGACCGAGCGGTCCTGACTGCAAGGAGGATGCCTTACAGCGGCATCAGGATGATCTCACCTGGGGACCTGGGAGCTGATCTTCATATTTTTACTTTTTAACTTTTTGGCCACACCGCGTGGTTTGTGGGATCTCAGTTCCCCGACCAGGGATTGAACCCATGCCCTCAGCAACGAAAGCACAGAGTCTTAACCACTGGACCGCCGGGGAATTCCCACTGTTCCTTATATAACAGCTCTTGGGGTGTCTGGAAAACATCCCTTGGGCACAGAGATGCTGGTATAGCGAAGGTGCTCGCTGAAATAGTCAGGGCCCAGGGGAGGATGCTGGCTGTGTCTGCCTGGCTCTCAGAGTGAGTCAGTCCCCATTTGGCAGATCAGGAAACCAGTGCTGACGGAAAGAAGCTGTCATTAGCCCGCGGCCACTGACTCGTAGTAGAACTGGGCATTCCCACTGTCCCTCTCTGTCCGTGCCTCGTGCCCAACACGGGGAGGGACCAAGTAATACAGGAAAAAGCACGGATAACGTCCATGACCAAACTGCTGGCCCCTGGGCCCAGGGCCTCTCTTTTCATCCGTGGGCTCCCCCTGGGCCTAGCTCCTGCCTTTCCCGCCTGTACTTGAAGGTCGAAGCACAGGCCGAATTTGCACTGGCTCCCATTTGTGATGTGAGGATGGCACGTGAAAGAGGAAAGTTCACCATCAGAAGAAGAAGATCTGCATGTGGATAAAACCATGATACATCCCAGGGGGGATGAGCCTCACAGCTCAGTCTTTGCAGGGAGAAGGCACTTGAAAGCGCGGGTCCACAGTCAAAAGAAATTGAAATGCATTTCATTCCGACGTCATGTTTCTCCAATCACGTTACAGGGAGTCCAACCTAAGACCATCACGAGCAGTCCTTAAAGCCCTTCCCAGTGCCCCCAACCCCCAGCTGCTCCCACCATCCACTTATCCTCCGCCCAACAGCTCTCTCCCACGTCCCAGCTCTCTGGCTCCTTTTCCACCCTTCGCAGTCCGTCCTGTCGACCAGATTCCAGCAAGAATCCCTTCTCTTTAGGTGCTGGAAAACCAATCCAGTGACGACAAGTTCTTTTCAGTTCAAGAGGAGAGAGAATACTTTCTTAATTTGGGCCCTGTAAATTGTATTGTGTTGTGTAAAGACAAGTTTGGTTCCTTGTCTCCGGTTCCTGGGAGGGGGCTTCTAAACCCTTGAAACTTCCCAAGTGATAGGCATGTCTGTTGTTCATGGTGGGCCCCTCCAACTGAAGAGGAAAATTAGAAACGTGCACTCAGCTAAAAATAACTCCATGCTTGTTCTCCCTTGTAAAATATACTTGCTGCCGCACCCCCCCCCCAAAAAAGGAAAAACAAAAACAGGATGACCTAGCAATCAAATGTAACCATAAGATGTTTTGCTAAATATGGAATGTTCTGCACCTGCTCTTGTAAGTTTCTGTTTGGAAATTTCGGTGCTCTGTAAACCAAGTAAACAATCTACCAATGCTAACTGTAACCATGTGCACTAACCTCTATAAAAGTAAAGCTCACCCGGAGCTTGGGGCCCAGAACTTTGGAGCATTAGCTTGTCCGAGGCCACCGGCTTAATAAACCTGAGTTCTCCAACCCTCTGAGTGTAGTGCTTGGTTTCTCGACAGACCAATTTCTGCAATATGACCACACCTGAGTTTATGCTAGAAAGATGATGCGGAATGGGGACTGGCCACACCAGAAAGACCAATCATATGATTAGAGGGCTGTGGGGCTCTGAGCCAGGTGACATCAGCCTGACCTCTGGGGAGGTCAGGGGCTGGAGACTGAATGAAATCATGTAACCAGTGAATCAAACAATAATGCCTGAGTAGTGAAATGCCAGTAAAAACTCTGGGCACTGAAGCTCATTGCCCTATTGGTTGGTAATCAGACATCTCTGTTCAGGGAGTGGGAAGTATCTGAGGACATAGAACCTTGCCTTCGGGGCTTTCCCAATCCTCACGCTACGGGTCTCTTCTTTTGGCTGGACCTAATTTGTGTCCTTTATTTAAAAAATAGTAATAGTCAGTACAGCACTTTCCTGAGTTCTCAGTCATTTTAGTGAATTATCAAACCCAAGGGAACAGCAGGGGACCCTGAATCTGTAGCCAGATGGTCAGAAGTGCAGGTGGCCTGAGAGCTTCTGAGCTTGCAGTGTCTGAAATGAGGACAGTCTTAACCTGTAATATTTGACCCAACTCCCAGTAGTTTGTGTCCAAAGTGTAATGTGTTTCCTCCTTGTACCAAGGTTAAGAGGATACAATTTAGATGAGAACTTGCCATTTCTGGGTGGAGAAATCACTTTTTAGGGTGCGACTAATTCATTACTCAGGGACCCAGCTTTTCCTCTTAGAAAATCTTCTGCCCTTGTGTTTTGTTTTCTGTTTTTGACTACAGATGAGGATAAGGGTGGAAAATGATGGTCTGAGGATTGAAAACCAGGCTGCAATGAACTGGCAGCCCCAGAGCTGAAAGTCCTGTCTGCGTTTTCCTCTTAAGAGGAGACGGGAAGTGAGGGTCAGAGGCCAGATTCATAAAGAATCTCAAGCTTCCTCCACAGTTTGTGCTACTTAATGACTCTGCATAAATACTTCCACAAGAGCCAACAAATTAATGGCTCAGAAGACCCTTTAAAGCCCTGTAAGCAGCAAAGAAATGAGAGAGAAGACCCAATTTGTTTGGTTCAGAGTTATTGGGATCAAGCTGGGTTTGGTTTCTTTTGTTTACTCATTTGTTTCCAAAAATAAATTTCAGGAGGACAGATCATTAAGGATAAAAGATGCTCCAGTGTACTCGAAACTGTTTGAGAACCAGGTAAGAAGGCAATAAAATACAAAATTGATTGTGGCTGAGGGTTTTTCTAATGCCGAGGACAAGAGCAGCAGACAGAAGCACAAACTGTGGACCGTTGATCTTGGCCAGATCATGCCCCCACCCCACCAGTTTCCCAGGGCTAAAGTCCCCATCAGGTAGACATGAAAGAGAAATGCACTATTTGTGTTTAGAACCGGGAATTTGGGGTCCTTTTGGAATATTCATTTCAGTTATGCAACGAATAGCGATTGAGCTTGAATTGTGCCTGGTCCACTGTGAGCCAGTTTTGCTTGGAGCCTTTTCTCAGAGCTTCGCATAGCTCCACAGCCTCCATATGGAAGATCTAGTGAGACCTCAAGCACTTGGATGTCCTAAAGACCTGGGCTGAAATCATGCGTCTTCCACACACTAGCTCTGTGATCTTGGGCAATCTCAGTTCCCTCGTTCATAAAAATGCCAATACTGGTAGCTACTTCTAGTGGGTTAAATGGTGTCCTCCCTACATTCATATCTGCTGGAACCTCAGGATGTGGCCTTACTTGGAAAGAGGGTCTTTGCAGATGTAGTTGGTTAAGGATCTTGAGGTGAGATATTCTTGGGTTTGGAGTAGACCTAAATCCAAGGATGGGTGTCCCCATAAGAAGAGGAGAGGATACAGAGAGACACACCCTGGGGAAGGCCACATGAAGATGGAAGCAGAGACTGGAGAGATGTGTCTACAAGCTAAGGAATGCCAAGGACCTCCAGCGACCACCAGGAGCTAGGGGAGACAGGCATGGAGTAGATTTTCCCTCAGAGCCTCTAGAAGGGACCAACCCTGCCAGCACCTTGATCTCCGACTTCTGGTTTCCAGAACTGGGAGAAAATATACTTCTGCTGTTTTAAGCCACCCGGTTTGTGGTAATTTGTTATAGCAGCCCTAAGAAACTGACCTAGTCCTCTAAACAGAATGACGGCACAGTTAAGTGGCAAGATGGATGCAGTGCTTGATCAAGGCAAACACACAGCCAGTGTTGGTTCTTCTTGCCATTCCAGGCTGTTTTAACAGGTAACATTGGAGCTATGGGTTGGTTTTCCGCTTTAGCTATCAGCATCCTGATTTATTCACTGAAAAATTCTTAGTGCAGGTTCAACGTGGTGCCCTGCTTTTGAGTTTTCACTTTTGAGTTTTTCATTTATTTTCGCACATGTAGTACACACGGTCGGTGCCCCACCCATACGCCCTTGGCAGTGCTCATTTCTGCGCACACTGACCCACCGCTGGCGTGTAACGGCAGCAGCTATAGCGCTTTCCAACCAATGACTGATGAGACAGTGAATCAGTTACCCAGTTCCTCATCCCCGGCTGGGATGACTCTGAGATGGGAGCCACACAGTGTCTCTCTGTCCCTGCTGGACCGAACCCCGGTTGCGCACAGCAGTAAGCTGCTTGGTGACATGCACAGTACTGGTTTTCTTCCTATATTGGTTTCCTGTGGTTTCCATAACCATGGCCACAGACTTGATGACTGAAAAACAATAGACATTGTTTTCTCACAGTTCTGGGGGCCAGACAATGGAAATCAATATCTCTGGGCTGAAACCAAGTGTCGGTGGGACTATGCGCCCTCCGATGGCTAGGGGACAATCCATTCCTTGCCTCTTCCAGTTTCTGGTGGCTGCCTGCAACCCTTGGCATTCCTTGACTTTTGGTCGCATCACTCCAATCTCTGCCTCTGTCCCCCCAAGGCCTTCTCTTCTGTAGTCAAATCTCTCTCTGCCTCCATCCTATAAGGATACGTGCGATTGTATTAAGGGCCCATCCACATAATACAGGACAGTCCCCTTGCCTCAAGACCCTTCATGTAACCACAGCTGCTGTACAGGTCGAAGGGATTAGGACTTGGGTGTCTTGTCAGGGGCGTGGCGTTGTCCAGCCCACCACACCTCCCTTCTTCAATGCTTCCTGGAAATCAGCTTCCCAGCAAACAAGTCACACTTGCCTCCTCATCTCAGGGTGAGGACCTCATTTCTGACCACGTCATTTAACAGGGAATGACATTCCTGATTGTTTCTTTCAAGGAATCATTTACTAATGTACTCGCATTTCACAAACAAATACACTTGCCTGAGTCTGAATGAGGTTGTTACATTCTTTGCAGGTTGTTTATTAATGTACAACCATCATTCCAAGGTGGGAGGAGTGATTGGCTTGGATAGGTTTTTAGACAAGAATAACCCAAGAAAAAGAAATCAGAGAGAAGTCTCATGGGGACTCTCACTGCCACTTGAAACATTTCTCAGCTTCCCTCTCTGTGGCTTAAATTTATAATTTGATATTTCTACTGGGACAGAAGTTTGGGTGGAGGGCCACAGGCCAGAGAGCCCAAACTCTCATGGCTGTGGATTTTCACTTGCGGTGGGTTGTGGGGGGTAGGAAGTGAGAGAGGTGAGCACTTCTGGCAGGGCCCTTTGGGTGGACATGGGTGAGGACACCCTAGTTCCCCGTGGGTGTTTCCTCTGCACCACGGCTGAGATCGTGACCCCACAGTTGACACTGTAACTTTCACTGGAGTGGCTGACAGTTACCGTACTCTGTTTGGAGATGTTTGTTCACTTACTTGCTCATTCATTCTTTTTTTGGTTTTAATTGAATGAAAAAGTCTTTACATTCTATAGGGCTTCACAGTTTTCACAAGTTTCACACAGGATTTCATATAATCCCATAATAACCCTCCTGCCCCGCTACCGCCATCTCACCCCTCCCCACGTCCCTCTCCCCACTGGTAACCACTAGTTAGTTCTCTGTGTCTGTGAGTCTGCTTCTTTTTTTGTTATAGTCACCAGAGTATTGTATTTTTTAGAGTCCACGTGTAAGTGATATCATACAGTGTTTGTCTTTCTCTGTCTGACTTATTTCACTCAGCATACTGTCCTCCAAGTCCATCCATGTTGCTGCAAATGTCAAATTTGCACTCTTTTATGGCTGATTAGTATTCCATTACACACACACACACAAACACCCACCATGCCTTCTTTATCCATTCATTTGTTAATGGACACATAGGTTGCTTCCATATCTTGGCTCTTGTAACTAGTGCTGCTATGAACATTGCAGGGCATATATCTTTTTGAATTAAGTTTTTGGTTTTTTTGGATATATGCTCAGGAGTGGAATTGCTGGGTCATATGTTAGGTATTCATTTTCTCTTCTGTTGAGCTAGTCTCTATGGAGTGCCTGTCCCATGCCAGACAGTAGAAGGACTTCTTTCAGTCAGGAGGAGGGAGACTCAGGGGGCTTTCCTACAAAGGTGATATTAAAATGGAGACTCCAAGGGTGGGTAGGAGTGAGCTGGTTAGATGACAAGCAGAGACAAGTGTCTCCTGGCAGAAGGAAGAGTACACACAAAGCCCTGAGGCAGAGAAGAAAAGGCCCAGGAGCTCAAGGGGAAGACACAGGGTACAGGTGTCCTGAGCACAGTGACTGGAGGTCAGAGCTGGAGAGGGAGGCAGAGGCTGCTCTGGGACCCTGCTGGAGAGTCTGTATGTATTCAAAACACAAGGAAAGCCACCAAAGGCCTGGAGAAACATCACGACCTGAAAGAAGTTTTAAGAGCATCCCTCACTCTGGCCTCCGTGGGCAGACAACAACAGGAACAGGGGAGGCTGGGAGCAGGGAGGCTGGGTTCAGCTCTTGGGCATCTGGTAAGACAAGCTGGTAGCTGGCTGGAGGGCCCCTGAGGCTTTATACTCCTTTATGGTCTGAACTGTGTCCCCCACAAAGTCATGTGTTGAAGACCCGACCCCAGGACCTCAGAACATGACTGTATTTGGAAAATTGGGTCTCTAAAGAGATAATTAAGGTCAAATAAGGTTATAAGGGTGGACCCTAATCTAATATGACTGTGTCCTTTTAGGAAGAGGAGGTTAGAACCTACATGTACGCAGAGGGCCAACCACATGACGTCACAGGAAGAAGACAGTCGTCTATAAGCCAAGGAATGATGCTTCAGGAGAAACCAACCATGCCAACAATGCAATCTTAAGACTTCCAGCCTCCAGAATTGTGAGAAAATGAATTTCTGTTGTTTAAGCTGCTCAGTCTGTGGTGCTTTGCTAAGGCAGCCCCCTCCCCTCCCCCAACCCCCACTGCAAACTAACACACATAGTGTCAGCTAAAACCAGGCCAGCTCACACGGCCCAGGTCCTCTCCCATCCCCTCCCGCTTCCTGCACAGCCTTGCCTCCATAGCTGTCTCTCAGGTCAAAGGACTGTATTTCCCATGGACTCACCTGCTCACCAGCTGACGGATGCCGTCCTCTGGAAAGACTGATGGCCTCCTGTCTTCTGCAGCCTGCATCCCAGAATCCTGCTGCACAGTCTATTTCCAGAGATCTCACTCAAAAATTCTAAGCTGCCCCATCCACTGCCCCAAGTCTCCTACACACTTACAGCAATTCCCCAACAAATGAATGTCACTTTTACATTATAGAGACAGACCAAATTAGCATTTAGCACAGAAAGGGGCTTCTTCTTCTTCTTCTTTTTTTTTGCAAATCATATAATTCTAAATTACCTTCAATTTCCTAAATGGAATTTGGCTCTAGATTGACTCTGGTATGGAGTAGTCTGTAATGAGATTATATTATGTTTGGGGAAAACATTCAAATGACCAAGATAATTAATTTTGCATAACAACCAACATATAGCAAGATCCAAAGCTGTAACTCAAATCCTGCAACCTGCCAGGGCCCCTGGGGGTGATAATGTTTCTTTCAAAATACAGCAACAAAGACAGTTCCAGGGACCCGTGAAATGCAGAGGTTTTAAAGCTGGAAATGTCGGGCTCTTTCTGTTCCGGCGACAATGCTCACCTTTTCTCAGTAGCTGTCATTTACCTACGATCTCCCCTGGGTTTGGGAAGATGAAAGAAATCCCCAGACCCAAAGGAGCATCCCAAATGGGTTTTTCTTGGAGGAAGCTTTTGAGAATCAATTCCAAGTATTTAAAATGTTTGGTGCTGTTTTAAGGGCTCAGCTTATCATAGGCTGGAGCGTGTGCGCGCGCGCTCATCTTTTGAAGGAAAGAATAAGATCAAACCCTCTTTGGTTCTTTGAATCCTCTTCGCCAGGTGGCTTTATCTGTATGATATTAGACGTGTCTGAACAGCTGGAAGGATCCGACGCGGCAGCAATTTTCTGGTTCTGATTCATTGTTAAAATCACCCCCGAGAGAGCCAGGCCCTGGCAGCCTGCCCGCCTCCCCCCTTGTATCCCTGGGCTCCATCCGCGTCTAACACAGTCCAAGAATATACATTAGGTCAGGAGCCAGGGAACCTACATGTTTTAAGATCTGCTTCTCACTGCCTGCGTGGTCTCAAAAATAAACTCCTGTACTTACACACTTGCTTGTGGCAGCACCGTTCACAAGAGCCAAGAAACAGGAACAACCCACATGTCTGTCAGTGGGTGAGTGGATGAGAAAATTGTGGTATATCCATACAACGGAATACTACTCAGCCACAAAAAGGAAGGAGGTATTGAAAACATGAGGCTAAGTGAGAGAAGCCAGACACAAGTAGTCACAGGTTTTATGATTCCTCTTATGTGAAATGTTCAGGGTAGGTAAATCCATGGAGACAGAAAGCAGATTGGTGGGTGCCAGGGGCCCAGGAGAGAAAGGAATGGGGAGTGCCAGCTTAATGGGTACAGGGTTTCTTTTGAGGTGATGGAAATATTTCAGAACTAGCTAGAGGTGATGGTTACACAACATTGTGACTGTACTAAATGCCAGCAAATTGTTCACTTTACAATGATGAATCTTATGAGAATTTCACCTCACGTTTTAAAAAGTTCCTTCCGTCCCTATCCCCCACAAGGTCTTGGGGTCTTCCTCTGGGAAAACTGCGTGTTGGACCAAAAGCAGAGGTTTCAAATGTGCAGGCTGTAGGCCAGATCTGGCCAGCTGATGGTTAACTGGGCCTCAACAACGCTCTGAAAAATTCCAAATATGAATTTTCAATAGTTTGCTTCCAAAGATGAGCCTCCCTCCTCCCTGCAGTGGCCATGCCTCCTGGTCTTCCTGTCCTGTGTAGAGCCCCTCACACCAGATCTGGGCTGCCCTTGTGATTGGCTGTGACCCACAGATGCAGCAGAAGTGACACTACGTGACTCCAAGTGTGGACCTTGAGCCCACATGCAGTTTCCACACATGGAGTGCCCCAGCTCAGAACCCAGCTGCCGTGTTGCGAAGAAGCCCAAGCTGCACGCGGAGACACGTGGAGGAGCCCCAAGCAGCGGTCAGCACCAGCTGCCAACAGGGGAGTGAACAACCTTGATGTTCCAGCCCAGTCAAGCCTTCACGTGATAAAGCCCTAGCTAACCTCCCCCACGGAGGTTTTGTGTAGATGTGGCCACAGCTACAGCTATAGATATATTGTTTATATATAATACACATCTATATGTATCTATATCTGAATCTGTGTGTATCTAGATATAGACACATATAGATATACTCATATACATCTATCTACCATGTATCTATCTGTCTAGCTATCTATCTATTGATCTATCTATCTATCTATCTATCTATCTATGAGGGTGAGTCAAAAATTATCTGTACTCCGGTTATACTAAAACTTCCATAAATTCTCCAGCCAGAGTGTGGATAATTTTTGACTCACCTTCGTATGATTGGCTCACGCAATTATGGAGGTTGACAAGTCCAAAATCTGCAGGGCAGGTCATCAGGCTTGGGTCCCAGGGATGAGCTGACACTGTGCTCAAGTCCTGAGGCAGTTGACTGGCAGAGTTTCTTCTTCCTTTGGGGATGCCAGTCTTTTTGTTTTCCCTGATTACCTTCAACTGGTTGGATGAGACCCACCCACGTTATGGAGGATAATCTGCTTTATCTAAAGTCTACTGATCGGAGTATTAATCTCATCTAAGAAAGCCCGTCCCTGTCAGCATCTGGACTGGTGTTTGACCACACATGTGGGTAACGTGGCCCAGCCAAGTTGACACAGCACGTGAACCCTCACAGGGGGCAGCGAGCCGACGGGGAGGGACCCGCACCTGACATGCGGTCTCCCGGCTCACACTTCTGCCCACGCCGCACCCAGAGCCCCTGGGCCCCTCTCCCCTTCCCAGCAGCTGTCTCCCGGCTCCAGCGTGCCACACCCGCGAGCCTCACCTCTCCTACAGAGGCTGCCCTGCGAGCCGCCTGGCCGAGGCACAGAGGGCTGCAGCACTGGGGGTTTCTGCTCCCCGAGGTGGCCCTTAGCCCATGGCTGGCAGAAGAGCGGGAAGCCCAGCCCCTCCCCTCGGGCTGGAGCGACTCGGGGCCCCGTTCCTCTCCTGCATTCCTCGTAGGCTCAGGCAGAAGCCGGGCCCTGTGGGGCTTCCCCCAACCCCTCAGCCCTCTGGGTTCCTTCACCTTTTCCCTGTCCACTCCCCACTCACCCCACTCCCTCCCTCACCAGTTTCTCCGGCGAGCACCCAAGTCCTCACGTCAGCATCTGCTTCGGGGAAACCCAACCTGAGACGGACCCCACCCCCCCGCCCCCTCCAACCCCTGAAGAGAGGAACAAGGTGTGGTGCAGTCACACGCATCCATTAGAAGGAACGTCCCCAGGCACCTGCTGGGTGCCAATCCTTATTTCTAGGCACTGGAGACAGCAGCAAAGCCAGAGGGCAGCACGCCCCTGCCTGTGGGGCTGACATCTTCCCATTTGGCCCCACCAGGGGGTTCCTAGGCTGGGGCAGGATCTGCCGGTCTGTTCCGATGGTGCAGCTCTTGGCTTCGTTACTGTCAGCCCAGCCTTGTCCCCACGAGGCCTTGGTAGGGACTGGAGGAGGCGACCCTCAGTATGGATTTGATGTGTGCCTGGTGTCTCCCTGTTGCCTCCGGTTTCTTGCTCTTACAAGCAGAAATCAAGTGCCTGTTCCATGCAGCTGCCAGCGCGAGACGGGTCTCATCCGTGACGCAGCGTCGCCGAGTCGCAGATGCTGGGCTCCCCATACCACTGTGGAGGGGCCCAGTCTTGCCTCTCCGCTTGCCCGCCACCCTCCGCGCCGCCTCACACCTTCTTCCTGCTGCCCCACCGCAATCGTGCCAGTCAAACCACAAATACCCTCCCCGTGCGAGCCCGACCATTCCTCCCCATGGTCAGAGGTCCTGCACGTCCCAGAGCCCTCGCTGCTGCGATCGCCGACTTTATAGACACACGTGAAGGTGCGTTGGCGTTTGGTGACGGATATGGAAATTCAATAAAAGGCAAGTTAATTAAAACAGAACAAGCTGTTGCCTGGGGCAGCAAAATGTAACTGCTGATTATGTGACTGAATGTGAGGATACAGGGGAGTATAATGTTTTCTCTCATCCTGCGTTTCTTGGAGTCTGTTTGGCAAAGGCAGAGCACGAGTGTGCTGGCCAAGGATGGGTGGTTCCAGGTTGGGATGTGTGTATGGACGTGTACGTGGTTGGCCCCGGGTACAGGGTTACAGATGAAGGAAACCCACAGGCTGTGAGCCGCTGGGCAGGGCACGGATCCTGTCTTGTGCTTGTGTATAATCCCAGCACAGACGCAGGGCCTGGCCCTTACTGAGGGCATCTGTTATTAACTGTGGTAATAATGCTGTGAAACAAAACATCCTGTAGTGGGCTGAATTATGTTCCCGCAAGTGTATAGGTTGGCGTTCTAGCCCCTAGGACCTCAGAATGTATTTGAAGATGGGGTCTTTAAAGAGGTGGTTAAGGGACTTCTCTTGCGGTCCAGTGGTTAGGACTCTGCCTTCCAATGCAGGGGGTGTAGGTTCCATCCCAGGTCAGGGAGCTAAGATCCCCGTAAAAACCAAAAACATAAAACAGAAGCAATATTGTAACAAAGTCAATAAAGACTTCAAAAATGGTCCGCATCAAAAAAATCTTAAAAAAAAATAAAGAGGTGGTTAAGGTAAAATGAGGTCATGTGCAGGACCCTAATTCAACACAGCCAGTGTCTTTATAGGGAGAGGAGATTAGGACACAACGCACGCACAGGAAAAACCATGTGAGGATACTGGGAGAAGACAGCTACCCGCAAGCCGAGGAGAGAGGCCTCCGAAGAAACTCACCCTGCCAACAGCTTGATCTTGGACTCCCAGCCTCTGGAATTGTGAGAAAATTAATTTCTGTTGTCTAAGCCACCTAGTCTGACCGTTTATGATTGCAGGTGGGCCGGATGGTTCTGCGAACCCCAGCCGAGCTCACCTGCGTCGGGGGTTAGCTGTCGGCAGGTCCTCGGTGGCCGCATCCGGGAGAGCAGCGGTGCGGCTGTGCTGCCCTGCGGTCTCTGCTGCTCCAGTGGGGAGCTCCAGCTTGTAGCCATGGAGACAGCAGGGGAGAGGGAGAGGGGAGAGGGCTAGTGCACAGGGCCCTTGAGGCCTGGGCTCCCGACAAGCACGCCATCACTTCTGCTACATCCCACTGGCCAGAGCAAATCATGTGACCAGCCCTGCTCCAAGGGGTGGGGAACTAGACCCTTGGGGGATGCTGCAGAGCTGAGAGGGGAAGGGGGTGGGTTTTAGGAAGGGTGGAGAAATGGGGTCATTTTTGCCATCAACCAAAAGGATAACTAAACATTTTATCTTGAGTGTAAAAATCTGAAATTCAAGCCTGAGTAATTTGGAAGTGTGACAGAAGAGGGACAGAAACACTTAGAAACAAAGGGTTGGGGTCCCTGCCGTGAAGCTATCAATCAGAGATGAAGATGAGGTTCCCTGACATTAAGATCAGTGGAAAAATCAGAATCTATCCACAAAATGTCTAGGGACACGGTTTTCAAAGTTGATGCTGTACCCCAGGAAATCTACACACATTAAATGATAAAGCTGGTGGGGACCCCTGGTTTGAGTCCAACAGAAAATCCCCGGTCTTGGCTGCTGCAGTCAGGATGTTTGGCTTTTGCTGCAATGTCACTTCCTCACAAAGCCCTTGTCTGGGTCCCCAGCCTGCAGGGGTTTCCCAGAGGCTCCTGGCTTTTCCCCACGGCACCTCCCGCAATGGCCACCACGTGTGGCCCTGCGGGCGTCCTCGTTTGCTAGATGGCAAACGGCAAGGGGGCAGGGATCTCGCCTGGCTTGTTTTCCCAGCGTGTGGCAAGCCCACCCAAAAGACTGGCTGGTTGACTTCGTGCCCCCTCCCTGGGGCGCAGAGCTCTCCCGCTTTCTGGGAAGAAATGGAGAATAACCTTGTTGGGAAAGTGTAAAGTCCTTCCCTGGCAGCCCCATTCCTCTTGGGCCGCTTTGGAAAGAAGTGGAGATTTATTTACAAGGAAATAAAAAGGTTTGCATTTCTAATGGACGAGGAACCATTACGTTGATGCCGTCCCCAGCCTGGCTGCCAGGGATGTGAGCGAGATAGATGGTAGAACTGTGACCAGCTTTTGCACCTAAAACAAACGGCACCCCACCAGGCCTGTCGTGACACCAACGGCCCCCCTCTCTGGGGTGTCCTAAAGCGAACAATGGTTTGGTTTATGGCTCTGTTTGAACCCGGCTTAGTCCAGCAAGATGTTTCTCAACAGCTCAGAAATATGGGAGCACATTCCTTGAACACGTGCAATCTAGTTCCAATTGCCACTTGCTGGGGGACACTGCAAAGGAAAATAAACAAGATTCATGCTGATTTTCAAGCATGTTGCAACACGCGCGAAATTAACTTTGGTAAATAAGACCCTTCTGAAAAAGGATGGCGTTGGTAGAAACTGCTCTGTACCCTGGAAACGAATTCTGAGGCAGCAAAGACCCAGCCATCGAGACAGGAATAGCAGCGCGCTGGGCGGGGAGGCAGCAGGAGACGGGCTGGTGCGGAGCGCGCGGGCCTGGCTCAGGAGTGACATAGGACGTGATGCACTTTATTTCTCTCTAGTATCTTTCGCGTGGAAGTTGAGCAAAACGCTCCACAGCTAATTACCGACGTTCTATGCAAATACAGGCAGAGCACATAGCGCGCAATTCATCAAACGGATGAAATCAGAAGACATCGCAGGACGGCACAGACATAGGGAGCCGGGCCAAACTTCATTTGGGCCAAGGAGAGGGCTGGTGGCACCATTAACTAGGAGCTGAAAGGCCACCGGGGGGAGGGCGTCAGGGCCAGAGGGGTCTGGATATTCCTGGGAGGCTGAGCACAGACAGCCAAGATGCCCTGGGGAGGACCGGGCGCCTGGGGGACTGATGAGGAGAGAGGAAGCAATGCCAGTCCTATGTGGGGATGTGTGAGGCACAGGGGCAACTTGGGGCAGGGGTGATGCTGTGATTGAAACTCTGATGTGGATGAGACACCGTAAAGGGTTGTGGTGACAGCAGAGGGAACACTCAGCCGTGTGTTCAGCTCACGATGGAGAGGTGGGTGGGTCCTGGGAGGGGCCAGCAGTGAACACACTCCAGGGAGAGAGGACCAAGGCAGGGCTGCATTGGAGGCCCCCTGGAGGTGGTGGAGAGTCAGGGTTAGGGGACCCAGCTCTGTGGGAGGCAAGAAAGTTCCACCCAAACCTAGTCTTCGTGTTCTGGGGATCAGAAGAAGAGGAAGGTTGGGGTGGGGGAGTCTTAGTTGACAATACTTGAAGGCCACATCAGGGGTGACATTTGTTGGATCCTGAAGTCACCAAATGCTGGGTAAGGACAGTAAATGGAGCTTTGCTGCTTAGGAAGGACTTTGAGTCCCTGGGAAGCAGACGAATTGGAGCTCAGAAAGGGGGGGACTTGTTAGAAAGACAATTACAGTGTTCTCAGGATGAAAACAACTGCCAGCGTAAGCCTGGTACATGGATGTGAAATGAACTCCCTGAAAGCTAAAATAGAAATTAATGTATAAAACCCCAGTGCGTCCAGAGCATCCTGGAAATAACAGAGGACATCAGGCGAATCAGTTGTCAGCGTCTTATAGACCAAAAATTCAAAAGTTCAAAAGAAAAAAAAGGAAAGAAAGAATAAACCAAAACAGAAGCCCAATGAAATGACTTTTTTTCCCCTGTGTCTTCTATTTTGGTGTAATTTTATTTTAGATTCTGTCATCAGGCCCACATAGTTTCATTCGACCCCTATAAGTTTAGCCTGTTTTCATTTTAGAAAATGTGAAGAGGCTCCGAGATTCACAGATGCACGCCCAGGGGTACCATCTGCTGACCCGCTGACCAGCAGAGGGAGGATGCAGGTTCTCTGCAATGGCTGGAACGCCGGCTGAGCCAAAACCACTCCAGACTCCAGGTCAGACTTGGATAATGTCCTCGGGGTAATGCTTCTCACCTTCATAAGGAGAAGAATTACGACGCTGTCCCCCCCGCGTCCTCCGCTGACGGCCAGAGTAGAGAGTTGATATTTACTATTTTGTCCTTACAAAACACAGACAGGGATGCCGGCCGTATATTTGAGAGGCAGGGACTTCATACTTTGAGATGCGGTGTCGGGCCAGGAAGAGTGGACGATTCCGTCTTATTTATTTATTTAATGGCAACGTGGAATCTTCTCCCAAGAATCTCACTGTCGTGCCTGCAAAATGCCCAGGCAGGAAAGAAGCCATCGTTAACTCGGGGGGAGAATGACTTTGGATGTATTAACAAGGAGGCAAAGACAAGCCATCAGCCTTAGTTCCTCCTTGGCTGAGTTTAGTCCAAAATGACAGCTTTGCCTGGCGGCTACAAAGCAGCACGCAGAGAAATCCAGCAGTGGTCTTTCTTTTATATTTTGCTGAGCTGAAGAGTGTCATTTTTCATTTGGTGTTTTAGACACTCTTTAGTGCACTTTCTCATTAGCCCTGGCTGCCTCTCTCCCCAGGAAAAGATGAGGCATCTCAGATTCCAGGGAGAAGACCTGCTTTACAAACCCAGGGGGAGGAGACCATCCGGCTCTTGGGGTGGCACCTGGCGGGGCTGCAGGAGACGCCGGGTCCACTCGGTGACCCAAGTACCCCAAGTAAGCGGCTTTTCCTTATAACAGAGAGCTCGACCTTCACCCTAATGAGATGGCATTAAAGTCCTTGAAGCCCCCAAAGAACCAGGAGCCACATCCAGCTGTCACCACCCCAGGTCCACGCTCCACCCCCCCACCCCCCGCCCCCGCCAAGGTACTAAAGACTTTTTTCACCTGGAGGCGGAGCAGCTCAGACCCAGAGCTCTCCTGTGTGGAGTTCTCTCCGTGATGCTATCGTCCTCCTGCCCTGGCAGAACCGCCCTGGACCAGGTGTGTGCTTTTAGCTGCAGCGTCTGGCTGGGAGCTGGGGCACCTGCGTCCCAATTCCTGGCATTGACGGATGGTCCTGTCGGTGGGGGAAGAGCTCTGGTCACGCACGGCTGACGTTAGCAAAGAATTTACCACATGACATTGACCTTCCAGTGCAGGGCTGGGAGCAGAAGGCCACGGGAGGCGAGGGCGCTTCTCCTCGTCAGGTGGCCCCATGCTTGACCTGCCATTTAGACCCGGGGTGCCAGGAAAACACTCCCGGACCCAGAAGCGTGTCTCTGCGTCCGCAGCCATGCCAGGGCCAAGAGCAGCAGCGAGGCGGTTGTCTGGGGCTGGTTCCATAGTTTCCCAGGCCCTGGAGTGGGACCACTGCCTCCGAAGGGCTGGTGGGGTGTTGAACTTGGTGCAGCCACAACAAAGAACGAAAACAGAAGGGGGTTAGCAGGTGCGACGGAGCTGCCAGAGGTTCCTGGCAGAGGCAGTGCGCCTCAGGCCTGATCGCCAAGGCCTCAGCATCTCACGTCTCAGGCCTCTCCATCCTCCGGGCCCTGCAGAGACACAAGCGTCTCTTTGTCCCAGTCGCAGGCCTGGGAAAGCACAATGGTTGCCAAGGGCAGGCGCTGAGCACGGATGACCCACCCGTCTCTGCTGCTCGCTAGGCCCCCTCTCGTTCCCACCAGCTCCCTGCGCTGGGCACTTTCCCTGTGGGCCTCGCAAGGAGACTGCAGGCTAGGGTTGAACTCCAGCTCTGGCAGATTGCCTGGCCTCAGCTTCCCCTTCTGTACGGTGGGAACCTCGCCAGGTCGCTGCCGACATGGAAACGAGATAATGCATTCCGGAGCTCAGTGTCGGCACGCTGGGAGCTGCCAGTGTTAGAGGACGATGTGGGGACCCTGGGGAGCAGGAACGGTGGGATCTGACAGAATGCGAAGGATGCTGATGAAAGGGGACCAAGCCAGAGGGCAGCTTCTTGGGTCACGCTTGACCAGGTCACGTCCAACTCCGGTCGCAGTACACAAATGGGACTCCACGTGGGTTATTTGTGGTGCAGATATTCCAAGGCCTGTGTGCCAGCCTAGCTCCTGTCCTCTCTCCCTCTGGCTCTTGGTATATTAGCCCAGGACCTACATGGCTAGGATTGCAAACCTGTTGGAAAAGAATTCTGGGCTGACAGCCACATATGCCCTCCCCGCCTCCGTCAGGGGACCCGTGGAAGGGACAGGTCAGGCCCAACTTGGGAAAGCAAATCCGTGTTCAGTCCACCAGGGGGCCATTTACTAAATCCCCACAACCGCGGAATCGCGTCCTCGCTTGGAAAAACGGCTCCCTTGCGTCTTCGGGGCCCACTGCTGTTTATTAACCTGTTGGAGAGCCAATCTTTCACTGCTTTCAGGGACCCAAACATGGCTAGTTCTTGCTTTTGTTTCTGTTTTTGCTTTCTGACAGTGACGTGAATGCCTCCCAGGTTTCCTGTGAAAATCTCTGTCGTGGGGACTTAGTCATTGATGAGTGGACATATACAGTCATTGTCATTCATGAATGTTATCATAATGTGAATATTATTCTATGTTAATAAATTATATTATGAATGAATGGATTCATCCATTTGATAAGTATTTTACTGAGTACCTACTCTGTGTCAGGCTCATGCTACTCTCTGGGGAAACGATGGCAAAAAAAAAAAGCAAAAACAGACTTGGTCCCAGTCCTCAAGGCACTTACAATCCAGTGTGAAGTGAGACAATAACCAAATAATCACATAAATGAATGTAAAATTGCAAATTGTGTTCTAGGGAAGTCGCACAGCGCTCTCACAGCCTATAGTAAGAGGATTTGACTTGGTTGTGGAGCTGGTGGGGGGGCTTACTGAGGAAGCGACCCTTGAAGGATGAGATGGAGTCAGTTAGGTAGGAGGAAAAGGGAAGAGTGATCAGGCTGCGGGGACAGCATTTGCAAAGACCCTGCAGTAGGAGGACATATGGCAGCATGAGGTCAGGGTTGAGAGGGACAGGGACACAGAGCAGGCTGAAGCTGTGGAGGTGAGCAGGGGCCAAGCTGAGCAGTTTTAATCTTTATCCCAAGAGTAGGCGACCCACCGAAGGATGTAAAGGGGAAGCGTGGTCAAATTTGCCTGTAAGACAATCCCTCGGGCTCCCTGAGGTGGGCTCTGCAACGTGCCTTCAGATTGCTCTACAGAAATAACATCCTGTTCCCTGGATGCTGGGAGGGCTGCGGGCAGAAAGCCCTCAGCATCTGACCCCTTCAGGATGGTGTCTGCTGGACAGGGTGCTGGCCCAAGTCACACCCCTTCGCAGGCGAGCCAGCATCTGGTACCTGATCACCCCCAGGACAGCCTGAGGGGTCATCCCTCTCCAGAATTCCTGGTGCGGTTATCGGAGGCCTTCCTTGAGGCTGGATTGACGTTGGATGCAGTCCCCTGCCTACTCCTGCATCCCTCCCTCCGCTTGCACAGGGGATGTTCCCACCCCCTGACAAAGCTCCTGCACATTCATCTCCTTGAGTCTGCTTCCTGGGACACCCAGCTGGAGGCCCTAGAGTAGGAGAAGGGATCAGAGAGTGTGCAGGGTAAGGAGATGAGTTCCCTAAGTCAGGCCAGGGGAGTGGGCAGTCTGCACTGGTGGGGGAGGGCAGGGAGGTGGGAACTGGTTATGGGTTAAATCATGTCCCCCATAAAAGACGTTGCAGTCTTAACCCCAGTACCTGTGAATGTGACCTTATTTGGAAATAGGGTCTTTGCAAAGCATCCCGTTAAAATGAGGTCACTAGGGTGGGCCCTAATCCAATATGACGGGGGTCCTCCCACAAAGGTGGAGTCTGGGTACAGAGACTCACACAGAGAGAACACCATGTGCAGATGAAGGCAGAGGCTGGGGTGAGCCTGCACAGGCTGAGGACGCGGGTAAACCCCAGAAGCTTGGGGAAGGACCTGGGCAGACCCTCCCTCACAGCCTCAGAAGGACTCAACCCTGCCCACACCTTGATCTCGGACTTCTGGCCTCCGGAACCAGGAGACAAGACATTTCTGTTGTTCGAACCACCCAGTGTGTGGTGATTTGTCATGGTGATTGGGTAAACTGTGTGCCTCTCTCCATTACTCAGCTCAAATGACGAACTCACGTGTTCACAGAGAAGCCCCAAACTTTAAATACTGGTAAGTATGAAAAAAAGTGATGCTTAAAAAAAAAAATCTGTTACTGTGAAAGGAAGAAGGGTAGGTTCCCCACCTCCCCCAGGCTGAAGAAGTGAGGCCCCAGGATGTGGCTGCAGGGCCAACTTCCTGCACCGCCTGTGGCTTTTGTGCGTAGTTTCTGTGCACACAGCTCAGGGGTCGGCTGGCCCGCGGGAGGCCCGCTGGGGAGCAGGCGCTGCAGCAGTGCCCGCCCTTTTGCTGCTCACCTTTGCTCCCCGACTCTGCCTTAGCTGTACATCCAGAAGGCAGAGCCCCCAGAACGGGGGTGGAGGGGCAGCCGGACCCTGCGTGTTGACCTCTCCCAGACACGCCTAATGCCACGTGCAAAGGAAGGAGATGACTGCAAATGACACGTGAGAAAAGAAAAGCGTTTTCAAGCTGGGTGTTGAAGCAGGTTTTTCAGTCCCATAAGTCCGTGAGAGATTCTTGTGTGTGTTGTTGTAACCGTTATTAAAGGTACAAGAGCTCCCTGTTGGAAGAATCCAGAATGCCACCAACATTCTGAAGATAAAGGCAACCTCCCCAAAAAACACCCCAAAACGTCAACCCCAAAACAACCCGAAACCAACTCTTATCTTTGGAACAGAATAAGGTTAAAAAAAGATGAAAATAATCACAAACGTATGATTCAATCCTTACAGGGTTATAAATATTAATATGAAAAGGTTTTACACTGGGAATGTTATTATACAGTATAATGTTAATTGTATGAAAATCAGTTCATTTAGTGCTCATACATTTTTTACTTCTCTCTCTGACTTTTGCTGACGATTTAGGAATTACAGGCCGCATGAATGTTTCTTACTTCGACAACGACTGTCTGGCATCGGGCGTAGCACGGGATTTTGACAACACAATTATTTCTCCGATAATGCTCTGTGATTCCCTACAGGTAAGAATCGGATCCAGCTAAGGCAGGGTGAGCAGCTGAGCTGCAAGTTGGATGTTTTTAATTACAACCATGATTTGATTGACATCACAGCCTTCAGATATGCAAAGGCCTCAGACACTAGACCGAAGGGGAAAATACCGAACAGGTGAAGGGCCAGGAGGCCAGCAGGGATGGTGGCTTGTTGGCACTCAGCCTGGGCAGCACAGTGTTTTATCTCCTTTCAGCCCCCCAGTAGCCGTGGAAGGGAGGTTTGTGATTATCCCCATTTTACAGATGAAAAGACTGAGGCTCGAGAGAGAGTGAGTGACTTACCTGTGGGTGTATCACTAGGAAATGACTGGCAGGAGCTGGAAACCCAGGTCCACTTAACTCCATGGCCCGGCTCCACATGGACCAAGACATCAGTTACTACCTTGGACTAAAACTAGGAATTTCAGGGTGTTCCCCACCAGGTCCCCTCACCACATCATAATCCATCCCAGTGATGCCCCTCAGGGAAGAGTCACAAATCCTGACCTAAGTGAATTAGATGCAGAATGTTGGTGGCCAGAGATGTGTTTGGATGGGGTCCATAGGACCGGTGTCTCGAGAGCGCCACTCACTACACGAGAAGCCAACACCCTATTCCAATTTCCATGAGATGGGAAACCGGGTAAAGTTCTTTAAAAAAAGAAAATGGAGCACCGTGACAGCGCTGATGGAAAGGGGGGAAATATCCAACATGAAGTTACATTTGGAACCAATTTCAGCTCATGCAGAAAGATCCGGAAGCCTGGCAGTGGGACCATTACAGCAATTGGCGAGAGAGCACGGGGACCGAGCTGCTGGAACCATGGCCCTTCTTCTAATTTGGGAACTGAATGCCGATCGTGCAACCTTGTTAGGGAACGGATATGCGGTGAAAACGGGACATGCTGGTGTCAAGAGCGACACGCCGGCTCCTTAGCGAAAGTCTAAAGAACCATCAAGCTGAATTAATTTCTAAGAGACCCTGCGACAGAGTCTTGATTATGACCCTCAATTAGGGAAACCTCGGTTTCGTTTTTGTTTAATGTCAGGAAGTTAAGAGGCTGCCGGGCAGATGGCTGAGAGACGCTGAGGAGGAAGCCTCGCCTCATTTGAAACGTGCGGGGACCGCACTGCAGACCCTTCCGTGCTCCCTCTGCAAAGGAAGCCGTGACACCCATGTGCCTCAGTCGATGCCCAATGCGGGAAACGCGGTCATGACAAGATAAAGGGCTTCTCTCATCCTTGGAGCCCACAGAGGCTAAAAACATCAGACAAGCTTGTTCTGTGCAAAAGGGAAATGAAAGATTCCGTCTTGGACTAGAGAGATGTGCCTGGGTGAAAACGAGCCACAGAACCAGAAACTCCAGAGGGAAATCTTCTGTTGAGCTTTTCCCAAACGGACAGAGGTCTCTGGTTGACGGGACCTAGGATGGTGCTACCTGGAGGGAAGGGGATGTCTGCTTAGCCATCCTGTAGGTTGAGGGAAAGGTGATGTGATGCAAGGACAGGGCTCGGACCTGGAGGAACGCCCATGTGCATGGGGACAGGGGAGAAATCCAGCTGCAGGTGAGGGTGCTGGGGAGAGAGAACCCAGGTTCCCAAAGGTAGAGGCACAAAGACAGGATGGACTGCAGAGGCTTACACAGAGGAAGGAGGGCAGGAAACAGGTCAGGAAGCCCAACTCAGGGTGTGCAGGCCGGCAGCACACGGCACACCATTTAACGGGAGGGGGCAGTGTCCCAGCCAGCATGCCACGGCTTGGGGCCCTAAGGCCTGGGAAGGGGGGTTTCCTAACCCTGGAAACTTGGGGGGTCTTTGAAGTTAGGAGGCAGTCAACAACACCCTCCTCACTTATCCCTGAGAGCTGTCCTACTGACAGTTACGGTTTATTACAGCAAAGGATATAGACTAAAATCAGCCAAGGGTGCAGTGTCCAGGAAACTTCCCCACATACACACTCCCAGCTGTCCCCCCTTGCCACCCGACCCCGACTTAGCATGTGTAGAGGACTTTTGTTGAGGTCTATTAAGGCTGCCTGGGCAAAGAGCTGTACCCAGCTAGGTCTAATGGGATCACACCACAGAAACGTGTGGGGAACTCTTATCAGGAAGACAGCACGTCTGCCCACCTGAGCTATAAACCAGGGTCATAGATCAGAAAGGCCTGAATGGTCCCAGCAGAGGCTGGACTGTAGGCACAAGGTGGTGACCCCAGACCGGGGCCTAGGATCCTTGAACACGAGAAGCTCCCCATTCCACCTCCAAACAGGGACAGATGGAGGCGTAGTACAACTGGCTTGTTTTGGGCATTGCATTCCAAGGTGATCAAAAAATAGCAGGGAAGAGATTGTAACCATTTATCAGTCTCTTGGGTTCTCATTGCAATGAAATAATCAAAGTACAGCCTGGTCTAGACAGGGGATCACCTCACTTTGGAGCGGATCACAAAATAAAGTCCAAAACGTGGGTGTCCCCGTGGAAGGCCTGGTTGGGTGGGCAGATCACCGTTGCATTCCTTCACTCAATCAACAGATGTTCTTATTTCTTTTTAAACAGACTCAATTCACAAAAATAACACGTGTGTATAGAAGTTCCACAGAAGCAGAGACCCACACCTGTCTTGTTAAGGCATCGTATCCTTAGTTCAACAAATACTTGTTGAATGAATGAATATGTAGTAAATTAAATGATAAAGTAGTTATACAAAGACATTACATCTCACTGTTAAACTACCTCTGAGAGCTCTCTTCTGGGACTATTTAGTATGAATAAAAATCACTCGGGGGAATGTGTTAAAAATAAAATATGGGTTCTAGATTCCCAGGCCTCACTGGAGAGCGGCAGAATCAGTGCCTGCCTTTTCACAGCCCCCCAGGTGATGGAGCTGCAGGAGACCCTGGCCTGAGAGCCACAGAGATCTAAGTTCAGATCTCTGGCGTTTACGCTCTGGCATTTATTAGGGGCTGGGGTTCTGGTGCGGGGATATCGGATGGGTTGGTTATCAGGAGAGGCTTCCTGGAGGAGTCAGCTGAGCTGACATCTGAAGGGGAGGAAGCAGCCAACCAGGGGACAGTTGGGGGCATCTGAGTAAGATTCCCCTAGAAGCAGCCCACAAGACAGAGATTCAAGTACAAGAAGTTTATTTTTGGAGGTGACTCCGGGAAAGACCATAGAGGGTTGGGGCAGTTAGACAGGGAAGAAAAGTAGCCAACACAGGGAGCCTGTAGGAAGTGCATCCAGACTTAGCCGTTCAGAGAGCCACCAGCCCCTGCTCGTCTTTGCTAAGGGTAGGGGTGGGGACAGTGCCTCAGTTCCTGGTGCTCTAGCCATCTATGCTGGCACCCAGTGGTGGCCAGAGCATGTCCTTGGGATCCGAGTGTCCTGGAAGTTTGAAGTTGGGAGCCCCGTGCACTGATGGGAGAAGGGAATGGGGTTTAAGTACCAAAGCCATGGCATCTGCCATGAGGGGCAAGCACTTTCAATACCCGGGGGGCTGAGGATGCAAAAGCTCTGAAGGAAAGAGCTTGAGGAGTTCCAGAAGGTTCGTGTGGCCGGAGGACTGTGAGGGATGCAGAGAATGGGAAGAGGAAAGGCAGTGGTGGGCTGGTTGATATTTTCAGCCAGCTCTTTAAAAATAAAAAACCCAACCCTCCCGCACAAAAATCCCAGAGCCCCGATTTGTAGTATTTGTCATTTTCCATGGTGCAAATATTCACATCCTAGCTGATGTCGTCTACCAAGGTGAACTCTGAATGCAGACTTGGGAAGAGATGCGAATTTGGCTGTAGCGAGCGAGTACCAGCCGGCTCTAGCACACATAATAAGGAGCAGCGCTGAGGAGTTTGGAAAAGAGGATGAAAACCTTTAGAAGGGTTTTGGGCAAAGGATAGAAAAGATGATCTAATGTATATCTGTCGATGAGCCCTGAGGCTAGAAAAAATGGGACAACCGTAGCATTTAGAAGTAGACCTGAGACCCACCCACTTTAGAACCTTAGCAGGGAGCAGCCCCCACACCCGCTGGTTCTGAGAAGCACAGTTTCAGAGACAAGAGAGAAAATCCATCGTCAGACCTTCCCATGCTGGGCCAAGACCCCCTCTTCCGTTTAGAAAGCCTTAAATGTCTTTCATAAGTTAAAAGAACATAAGGGGCCGCAAATAAAAACAGATGTACCCCATCATCACGGGCAATGTGCACTTTTCCCCATGATTCCCCTTTGCCCGAGTAAGTCAAAGCCTCAACACAAGCTTTGGTGACTTTTGTCAGTTCAAGTTAGACCTTTAATACTCCTTAAACATATTTTCCTGTAAGTAATAGAATCATGGCAGAGAAATGAAGCTATCTGTCATGTAAACGCCAGCGTGGAAGGAGCAGGAGTGTAATAACTGGGGGGGGGTGCCGGGTGACCAGAATACCTGTGCAAATGAAGATTGATTTTCTGGAGAATTCCTTGCCTGGTGAAATAAATTAAATCTACATTTACTTCTATTTGTTTAAAAACCTCTTTGTTAAAATAAGTACAGCAGTATATAGACATAATCTAATAAATTAGCAAGGATAAATTATACCTAATAACATTCTGTACGGAGAATATACACAGAGAGAACCCACAGGAGGTAGGCTTATGGAAGCCACTTAAATGTTTGGACTAATTCTATTTGTAATGGTAAAACTGACAAACAGATATGTTTAGGCCTCTTCAAGCTAGTTTAATTTTATCTTTTTCCAAATCAGTTTTATTATTATTTTAATTGGGAAAAAATAATCTACCGAGTTTCCACTTAGCCTGAAGAAATACAAGTTTAACTAGGTCTTAAAATTTAACGCAGCTTGAATGGTGCACTGCTAAGAACAAACCATCTTTAATGAGAGGAAACTGCATTACCAGCCTTACACGAAAACGTGTTAAATGAAGCCTCATCTTCCACCCTGAGCACATCCTGCCTCTCAGATTTTCCCTCCCAACCAAAGGGAAATTTAAAAAGCAGCAAGTGTTTATTGAGCGTCGAGGGAGCACCTAGCACCTGCTATGGAGTGCATCCAGAGATGGTGCTGGGGTGGGTGGGGCAGGGGCTATTGTCTACTGGCTGCTTTTAGGAAAGCACTAGTGTGCCACGACAGGGTTATCAGTTGGTCTGCAGAAAAATGAAGTTGTTGTCACCGTAGCTGCTCTAAGCCCACTGGGGAACATAAAAAGAACACATGGCACAGGTAAGTATATTCAATATCCTGTGATAAACCATAATGGAAAAGAATATTAAAAAAAGAATGTATATAGGTGTATACCTGAGTCACTTTGCTGTACAGCAGAGCTTGGCACAACATTGTAAATCAAATAGACTTCAATTAAAAACAAACACATGAAGGGCAGCTAATTCTGCATTCAACTTTTTTCTTGATGTAGGTGTTTATGGCTATGAACTTCCCTCTTAGAACTGCTTTTGCTGCATCCCATATGTTTTGGTAAGATCTATTTCCATTTTCATTTGTGTCAAGATATTTTTCTGATTTTTGATTTCTTCTTTGACCCATTATTTATTCAGGAGCATGTTGTCTAATCTCCACATATTGGTGAATTTTCCAACTTTCTTCTTGTAATTGATTTCTAGTTTTAATACCACTGTGGTCAGAAAATATACTTATGTTTGGGGTGTTTTTTATACAACAACAGATAATTAGAACAATTGGCTACAAAAACCCATTGCTCCATTCCCTTCCCTTGGTAAAAGAATTCTGGTTTTGTTTGGATTGGCTATGTGCCTAACTAAATACTGGCTCTTCCAGCTTGCCTTGCAGCTGGGGTGGTCATGTGGTCCAGTTGATGGTCCCGAGAAAACTTCTGTTTTCCTATTAAAAGGGAACAGTGCAATTTGTACTCCCGTTGCCTTCCTTTTCTGCCTAGAATGAGAATGATGGCTGGAGCTGCAGCAGTCCTCCTGTGATCCGGAGGAATCCTAACAGATTTGCCAAGATGTGGATTTTGACATCACTGAGTGGCTGAACCGATACCTGTAGCCACCTACCTGGACCTTGTTATGTGGAAAAAATACGTCCCTTTGGTTTGAGCCCCTCTAGCTAGGATTTTGCTCTTTGCAGTGGATGCATTCCTGACTGGTCCCCATGATCCCCATCTGTGTTGTCACGTCTACCCTTGGAGCGCATCTTCCCATCAGACACAAGCTCTGTAAGGGCAGGGACCCCATCTATCTCTTTCACCATCATATCACTGACGCTGGCATGTCGAAGGTACTCAAGTATTTGTTACATGTTGTTGAATAAATGAAAGACACTGATGGATTTCCAAGAGGTTAGAGGCAGAGTCTCAGAAACATTTCCGGCCTGACAATTTCATGGGCCAGGTAGGGCTGGGGCAAGGTCTGTGACTCCCATTCCAGCACCTCCCGTTCCCAAGGTCACTGGAAGCCGCACTTCTCTGTAGTTGGGCTGGAGTGAGACGGAGGAAACGTCCCTCACCACAGACCTGCGGGAGCTTCCTCTGCTGGGTTTCTCTCCCCTGATATTAACAAATGTTAATTTGCCGCAATGATCATCGGCCTTTTGAGTGCCCCTTATACTACCATAATTTTGTGACTTCACTAAAAAAAACCAACCTTGTGATCTTACTTGTCCTTACCGAAAAATCCTTGGAGGATTGTATTCTGAGGCAGGGAAAAGTCCAGATAAAATTTTTGATGGTGGGGCTCATTCTGCTTTGCATACAGATTTAGGCTGTGCATGTGAAAACGTACCTATTTTAATGTGACATAGACGTGCACTGGATTTTACAGCTGTCTCGCGCCACTGCATTTCTTTCTGAAGCTCTTTGGTCACAAATGGCCAAAGACACAGTTGGCCACACACTTTTAGACCAGGTGCCCTTTAGTGTAGTTTTGATTTCCAAACACCCAGTAAAAATCTCCTTTTTAAATTTTCCTTTGAGTCATAGAGAAATCCTTTGCAACCAAGCTGATGGGACCCGTGTATCCCTCACATACAGGCTTTCTCCAGCTCTGGGCACCGATGCATGCTGACAGGTGCGCGTCACCTGTGTCTCTTCCCCAGGAGGACGAATCTTTACCAGATGGCATCATCTATGGCGTCAGATGAAACAGACCCCAGCGTGGTCTTTGGTGCTCCCCTGCCTGGGTTTGGATTCTGGCTCTGCCTCTTGCTAGCTTTGTGACCCTGGGCAATTTTCCGAGCCTTTCCAGTACCTCATTTCCCGCTTCTGAAACATGGGCATGTGGGTTGTAGCGAGGGTTAATTTTGCTAGAACCTGAAAGATGCTGAGAGCAGAGCCTGACACACTACTTGAAAATGGTAAGTGGTGGATATCGTCATAGTCCGTTAGAGCTGAGGGACAGGTTTGGAGTAAGCCCTGGAGGTAGAAAGTAGTCAGTGATGTGAAATGTCGCAAGTGTCGTGGGGCCTCAGTTTCTTCCCTTGGAAAACACGTGATAGAGTAGATTTGAAACCCTTTGCAACTGTAGATGAAACATGGGATGTGGATGCAGTGCGTTATTGTAATTATGTGATTGCAATCTCTACAGAATGGGGAGGCAGAGGTTGGCAGGGCGCCTGCTGCCTTAGATTCACACCTAAGGAGTGTGTGTATGTATGTGTGTGTGTGTGTGTGTGTGATTTCTATTGAAAACAGGCTCACAAATGCAAAATAACCACCAGTCCTGGCCTCGCATAAAAGATAACAAGAAGAAGATAGAGCACAGAATACAAGAGAGGCAATGCAAATAAAGTCGCTGAATAAATCCATCCACAGCCCTTTCCCAAACGCTGAAGTTAAATTTCATTTCCGAATGCTTTGCATAACAAGCACTTTAAGTAAGGCGGGCCCTGAGAGCTGCAGAACTTTTCAACGACAGGCAAATATTTCTGTTTGGTTGTTAGGAGGTGTGACTTTTTGAACTCCATTCTCAGAGCCGACAACTTGGACGAGCTATAAACAGATTCAAACTAATTATTTGCTTTTGCAAGGCTTCCACTGCATTTTCCTGTGGCAGGAGATCGCTCCGCGGGATAAAGGGCTGTAAAAGTGGGAGCTGATGGATGGATGCACAGGACCTGAACTGCCGTGGAGCCTCTTGGCTCTGATGAGAGAGCTGTTGTAAGGCCGCGATCCCTATCTGGAGAGGAACACTGGCACCAGGAATGAACAGTGGTCCATCATGAATAGAAGACTGCAATTTTAATATAAAAACCGAGACTTGAAGTGGTTTGTGTAAACTGGGGAAACCCACAAGAGTTGAAAACCACGCCTGTTCTAAGTCAGCTTCTTTGGTCCCCTAGAGGCCCAGGGGAGACCCTCTCCTCCAGTTCTCAGCCTGGACGCCAGGCCCTGGGAAGCGGGGGGCACACAGCCTCTTTCCAGAGGAGAAGAGGAGGTGCTTTTTGCCACAGTCTAGGAACTGAGGCTGTGTCCTCGAGTCTCCCAATCAACCACATGATTCAAATGGTCATGTAAAGAAATCTGTCTCAGGGAAACTGGACCTCTGCCTCGCTCCAAACAGAAAACTTCATTCAAGATGGATCACAGACCCAAACACAAAACCCAGAAGCCATAGAAGCTTACAGAACAGGGGTGGGCAAACTTTTTCTATAAGGAGCCAGATATGAACAATTTTAGGTTTTGAGGACCATCCAATCTCTGACGCAGCTACTCATCTCTGCCTCCGTGGTATAAAAACAGCCACACATAGCACGTAAACATGGATGGGGCCGTGTTCCAATAAAACTTTACGCACATTGACATTTGAATCGCATATATCATTTTTGCATGTAACAAAATGTTATCCTACTTTTGATTTTTTTCTCAGCTATTTAAAAAATGTAAAATCGTTCTTAGTTCATAAGCCATACAAGCACAGGCGGCAGGCTGGATCTGGCCTGAGAGCTATCGAAGGTATAGGAGAAAACCTTATAACCTTGACAAAGATTTTCTTGTTGGAACAAAAAAGCACTAACCACAAAATTAAAAATTGGATAAATTAGACATCATTAAAATTAAAAGTTTCTGCTCATCACAAGACAGTGTGGAGAAAATGCTCTTCAAAAGACATCATTAAGACAGGCACAGGCTGGATAAAATACCGGCAGCACAGGTATCTGGCAAAGGGTTTGCATCTGGAACATGTAGAGAATTCCTACAAATTAACAATAAAGGGACAACAACCCAATTTTTAAAATGAACAGGACTTGATCGGGCCCCTTACAGAAGATCTAAGAATGGTCAATACATATATCAAAGGTTCTCAATATCTTAGTCACCAAATTATAACCACAGTAGATACATGAGCTAAAAAAGAAAAGATTAACAGTAGCAAATGTTGGCAAAGATATGGAGAAAATGAAACTCTCAAATGCTGTCAGTGGAAGTGTGAAATGGTACAATCCCTTTGGAAAACTGTTTATTATAAAGTTAAACATGTACCTACCATGTGACTCGGCAATTCCTCTTTGGTGTTTATCCAAGAGAAGTGAAAACATATGTTCATATAATGACTTGTATGAGAAGGTGTATAGCAGCCTATCATTATAGTCCCAAACTGAAAACAGCCAAACTGTGCATCAGCAGAGGAATAAATAGTGGTATATTGAGACAATGGAGTACTACCCAGCGATAACAAAGGGCAAACTACAGGCACCCCTCATTTCATTGCTCTTCACATTATTGTAATTTGCACATACTGCGCTTTTTACAAATTTGAAGGTTTGTGCAACCCTGCATCGAGCACATTTAGGGGTGCCACGTTTCCGAGGGCATTTGCTCAGTTCGTCTCTGTCACATTTTGGTAATTCTCACAGTGCTGCAAACATTTTCATTGTTCCTATACTTGCTGTGATGGTCTGTGGTCAGTGACCTTTAATGTTACTACTGCAAAAAGATTATGACTCGCTGAAGGTGCAGATGATGGTTACAATTTTTTAGTAAGAAAGTATTTTTAATAAGGGTATGTATATCGTTTTTTTAGACATAAAGCTATTGCATTATGTAGACTTTATAGACTCCAGTACAGTGTAAACATAACTTTGATATGCACTGGGAAACTGAAAAATTCATGTGACTCCCTTTATTGCAGTATCTGTTTTACCATGGTGGTCTGGAACCAGACTCACACTGATTCTGAGATATGCCTGTTCTGATACATGCAATGAAGTGGATGAGTATTATTTTTTATTAAAGATTAATTTTTAGAGGAGCTTGAGGTTTACAGCAAACATAAGAGGAAGGTATAGAGTTCCTATATGCTGTCTAGCCCTGTATATGCACAGCTTCCCCCGTTATCAATAACACTCAGCAGAATGGTACGTTTTTTACCAAGGATGAACCTTCATCAGAATCACTCAAGTCTATCAGAGTTCACTCTTGGTGGTGGATATTCTATAGGTTCGGACATACGTATGACGACCTGCATTTATTATCATAGCATCATACACAGTATTTTCTACCCTAAGAATCCTCTGTGCTCTGCCTGTTCATCTCTTGCCTCTCCCCTCCTGCCTGACCCTTGGCAACCACTGCTCTCTTTACTGTCTCCATAGTTTTGCTTTTCTACAATGTCATACAGTTGGCATCACACAAGTATATAGCCTTCTCACATTGGCTTCTTTCACTTCATTATACGCACGTACGTCTCTGCCACGTCTTTTCAACCTTGACAGCTCATTTCTTTTCATTGTGGAATTATACTCCATTGTCTGAGCACATCACATTCACCTACCGAAGGACGACTTGTTTGCTTCTCAGTTTCAACAATGACGCATAAGGCTGCTGTGAACGCTGGGGTGCAGGCTTCTGTGAGGAAGTACGTTTTCAATTCTTTTGGGTAAATACCGAGGAGTGCAATTGCTGGATCATATGGTAAGTGTATGTTTAGTTTTGTGAGAAGTGACAAATTGTCTTCCAAAGCAGCTGCACCATTTTGCATCCCACCAGGAATGTATGAGAGTTCCTGTCACTCCACACCCTCACGTTTGATGTTGCCAGCGGTCTGGATTTTGGCCACTTTAACATGTGTGTGATGGTATCTCATTGTTTTAATTTGGGTGATTCTTAAAAACAATTATACTGAGCAAAATAAGCAGGACACAAAACAGTACATACTGTATAATGCCGTTTATATGAAACCCAAGAACAAGTGAAGTCAGTTATGATGATAGAAATCAGAAAGTGTTTGTCTGGGTGTGGAGGAAGGAAACTGACACGGGAGGAGAGAGAATGTTCTGGGGTGATGGAAATGTTCTAATCTTCACTGTCTGGGATGGTGGCCATGAGCCACACAAAATGTGACTTGAATTGTGGCTAGTGCAAGTGAGGAAATGAAGTTTAAATTTCATTTAACTTTAATTAAATTTAAAATTTAAAACTGAAGCAGTACAAAATAATATAACTCGTTTTGGTAGGACATCATCTCACATTAATGGTTAATAAGTTAGCATGTGAACTGAGATATGCCATAAGTATAAAACATACACTGTTACAAAGACTTGTTGCCAAAAAAATAAAATTTCTTATTATAATTTTAATCTTCATTATATGTTGGCATGATAATGTTTTTAATGCACTGGGCTAAAAATATGGTATTAAAATTAATTTCTCCTGTTTCTCTCTACTTTTCCTGGTGTGGCTACTAGAAAATTTTAAATGACATGTGTGGCTCTCATTATATTCCTACTGAGCAGCGCTGGGCTGTATTTTGTTTTGGGTGGTGGTTCGTGAGTGTATGCAAGTGTCAAAACTCATTGAACCAAATGACTAAGATCTGTTCATTTTATTGTGTGCTGATTATAGTTCAATTAAAAAAATGACACTCCCATGACCTCGGCTTCACTAATTCATGGCATTAGAAATCAGGCAAGGGGAGAGCCAGTGACCAGGAGGCAAATGTGGTGACTTCTGGGACCTGGGGTGTTCCTTTTCCTGGGGTGATGCTGATTATACAAGTGAGTTCAGCTGGTGACCAGTCATTGAACTTCGTGTTTGAAGTTCAACATATATTGAAGATATATTGATATATATAAGATATATAGATGATATGTATATACTATTTATAAATCTATATATAAATCTTTAATATCTATAAGCTATATAAAGTATGATACATAATTTATCTTTAATATATACATATATATACATATGAATATCTTTCTTTAATACAAAGTTAAAAAAACCTGTTTGATACTATGAGTCTTTCTTTAAAATTGAACTGTACGGTATTTCCAAGGAGTTTCATGTTTTGAATTTAACAGGCAAATTTATGCAGAACAATTGGCTAATTAGCTACCTGCTGCCCTGGGAGCCCTTGTGTTTTACAGACAAGAAGTTTCCACAGCCCAGGGCTGGTGTCCCTAAACCCCAGTCGCTCCAGGGGGGAGGACTGCCTTATTTGAAAGAGCCAAGATGGCGGCCCCCCTACTCCCTCAACCCACTTCCTCCTCAAGCAGCCACTGCAGTGCCTTCTGCTCCGTCTCCTGTCAGTCCTCATCTTCAAAGAAGCCCCAGCACCAATACGCTTACGCTCCAGCACAATTTTCAGGGGAAGCAAAAATCTTTTGACCAAGAAGCAGCCATTCCACGTGCTGCAGCCAAGCCTGTGCCTGGTGACACGAGGGACACGCACTCTCTGCACCGAAGGGGGCGCTGAGGGAGCGACAGGGCAGGAGGGAGGGTTCATTACTCAGATCTGTGTCCGGGCCAGAGTGGCCACAGCTCTGGGCTGGTTCGGACACGAAGGCCAGGTGCATGCTGGGACTTTCCACGTGGTGTGGAGGACAGGAAGTCAGCACCGGGCCAGCAGGGGGAGTGGACCCAGACTACATGGGGCGGTGGCCAGCAGCCTGAGGTGACGGGGTCAGCCTCAGCTCCATCCCTGTCTTTGAGAGGGTCAGACCTACAGACATGGCGTGGCAGCAGGAGGAGAGGATGACGGAAGCCCAGCCATGACGGAGGTGGAAGTGAGCTTCCTGCTTTGTGAACGTGGGCCAAGCACCGGCTGTGATGCTTGCAATGCAAACTTGCGCAAGTTACTTAATGTCTCTAAATCTCTTTTCCTCTCCTGGAAAAGGAGGTAATAATAGCAGATTGTTTAGGAGTTAAGTTAAATGGGTTGCTGTATGCCAAGTGCTTGGTTAAAGGTATAGTTGATTCTGGGGGGCAGTTCCATTAGCAGGACCCCAGCCAGTGACGGGACAAAAGACAAAGGAGAGAATCAGAGTCTCCTAAGAGCTGGTCAAGGCCACAGCCAAGGAGAGTGTGGCTCACAGAAGGGCTTGGATGCCAGCAGAGAGGCAGGGGCTGATGAAAAAATGGAGCAGAGCTGGCCATCGACGGTGCTGCTTCAGAAGCTGATCCTTGGGGGAGATTCTTGTGAAAGTGGAAAAACCCTCTGATAGTGAATATTCCCAGGAAAAAGGGGTGGGAAAGTAGGGAAGTGGGACTAGGAAGGGAGGAGGCCAGGTGAGGGTGCGAAGACAAACGTGGCGTCAGGGAGGCACTGCAGAAGCCAGGATGGCGCCCAAGGATCTGCCCCTCCTGGTATTTACGTCCTTGTGTGGCGCCCTCCCACTTTGAATGGGGCAGACCCGTTCAGCAATAGGATGCTGTAGGAAAGACCCACGTGACTCCTGAGGTTGCGTCATAAGAGACACTGCAGCTACTCCCTTGCTCTCTGAGATCATCCCTTGCTCTCTGGGATCACCGGCTCTGGGGGAAGCCAGCCACCATGTTGTGAGGATGGTCAAGCCGCCAGCCAAGCGCTAACTTGCCAGCCGTGAGGGGAGCCGTCTTAGAAGTGCAGCCTCCAGCTCTGGGCCGGCCCTCAGAGGGAGTGACACCTGGTCGACACCTTCACTGCAACCTCACAAAAGAGGAGCTGGGAGCACTCAGCTGGAGCCCCGAGCACTCAGCTAAGCCCACCCAAATTCCTGACTCACTGAACCTGGGAGGTAAGAAATGTGTGTTATTATTTAAGCCACAAAATTTGGGGTTCATTTGTCTACATGGCAATAGAGAATTGATAAAGGCATTTTGACTCAATTGCACAAAGGGGGGGGGTCTCTGGTGACAGTGCAGGTGACACCTCACTGTGGAGCCACAGGTGCTGCTGCCTCTCCACGCAGGCAGGGAGGTGGCTCCCGCGGCCGGAGGACGGCCTCCCACAGAGAGCCCAGGGCTGGCTGTTGGGACCCAGAGCCCCTCACGGCACAGGGATCTGAGGGAGGGGGAAGGGCCCTGACAACTTCTGCCACGGGGCAAACGTGGCAGCTTTGTGGGCGTGGGGGGAGCCCGCGGGGAGGATGCAGATCTCCCTCACCTGCGCGGAGGGGCCGCGAGCATGTGGTTAAGGCACGGTCGTGGCTTCAGGAAGGCTGGGTGTGAATCCAGGCCTGTTGGCCTCTGAGTCTCAAGGGCTCCCCCATAAACTGGGGCAGCAGCGGGGCCTAGCTCCCAGGCCACTGTGGAATCCGCGGGCCTCGGGCTGGCCCTCAGCCCACCCACAGCAAGCGCTGCGATGTCAGCGGCTATCTGGCATGATCACCACTCCTGTGAATAGGAACAGGCAAGCCATCATGGGCACGCGCGCCACCCCTGGGCCAACAACCTGGAGCAGAGCCGGGACACCTGCACCTTTAGAAAGGCTCTCGGGGAGCTTGCTGACGCAGCTCTGAGCGCCTCTCTGTGCATCAGCCACAAGGAAGATCCCCCTCCCCCAACTCTCCCAGGAATGAGGGTGGGGGCTGTGATGGCGCACGAGGCAGGGAACATGGGGGCGAGCCTGCCCAGGTGGTGTTTCGCTACCCTGCCAGGTACCTGGGAAGCCTGCTGGGGAAGCCCCCAGCCCTTCAACCCTCAGATGTGCCACCGCCCCTGCTGTCTCCCCCTAACCCGGAGCCAGCCCGCCGGTTCAGAGCGGGTGTGCGGGACTCTGTCATGAGCACTGCTCAACAGCTGGGCGACGAGGATTCGCATAGACATCTGCCCCCTGGGGACCCACGTGCTCCACTCGCGGGCACCACTGACACTGCACCCCGCCCTGCTCGCCCTGTTAGCAGCGCTAACTTCCAGTGTCTGTGCATACTTTCCAGGGTCCAGCATGGCCTCACAGAGAGCTGCTGCTCGGAAATTGGACCGGACTTGGGAGTTGAGAAGTAACTTGTCAACACATATCACAGACCTGTGGCTTCCTTCATGGAATGTCTTCTATTGATTTCTATTTAATAATGACTGATGTAGCTCTTGGGCCCTTTCTCTGATGAATCCAAGCTGTCTGTCAAATGGGAGAGTTGGGGGAGGAGAGAAGCATTATTATTCCACAGCACAGTCATTAGATTAATAGAAGCTCCAGCAACACCATTAACGTGGGGAGAATCAATGAAGTAACAGGCAAGGCTGTCTCCAGATAAGATAGCTGCTTCTCAAGCATGTGTCCTATTTATAGATCACCCGTGTTCATTCTACCTGCATAGCCTTCTTCCCTGGAGCTCTCCCAGGCGAGCTGATTATCATCTTTAAGACGACATGTCAGCAACATAAACCACCATCACCATCATTCTTTATCTTAGCCCCATCATCTTCACTGTGCCCACCAGGAAAATTAGACAAAACCCTGTTGCTTCGTGTTGGGGCAAAGACATTTTTCACGACTTTTCCAAAAGAAATTTTTATCTCACCACGATTGATCTTCCCCTGTAACTTGAGAAAATAAAAACTTTAAGGCCATAAGTAGAAGCAAACTTTAAAATCCCTAAAATGGATTTCCCTGGTGCCCTTCTGTCTGTAAACATTTAGTTTTCCCAAGTCATAGCTTGTCAGCAAGTGACTTTATTTTGATAGCTTTAATTTTTATCCTCTAGATTAATTATTCAGACTGGGTGGAGGTGGAAAGGAAGGGAGCATTTCTCTAGAGAATATTCCTTTCTTTTTTTTTTAAATTAATTTTTATTGGAGTATAGTTGATTTACAATGTTGTGTCTGCACAACAAAGTGAATCAGTCATAGATACATATATCTGCTCTTTTTTAGGTCATTACAGAGTATTGAGTAGACCTAGAGGGTGTTCCTTTCTAAATGTAAGGAAAAGATTCTCTAGTTCTATATTACAGAACACTGAGTGAGGCTGAAGGTGGTGATGTTGGGAATGTGGGCAGGGCAGTAGCTGACAGCTGTTTGAGAATCTAAGCGTGGTATGAAATTGGCAATGGACAAAGAAAGGAAATTGATGGATGAAATGTCCAGAGTCTAAGTGTAATACGACAGGTGGCCAGCCTTGCAGATTCCTTTTAGCCGTCACACCCACCCCTGCATCTTGGACAACACCCTGTCCATTTAAAAGGAACTTCAGCTTTCTCTCTGTGTTCACTGACTACTCGTTCTGAACCACATGCTTCACCCAGCTCTGCATCCTGTCCGTCATGTTGTTTTGAATTCTCCCAGCATCTGAGCTCATTGGTCATCCATGGATTGTGTTTCGGTTTCTAGCCTCACCTTGCCCTTCGGACCTGAGGCTTTGATAGAACTCCAGCTTTGGTCTTGGGCTATCACTGACTCAATCAACTTCCCTCCTGGAAGCCACAGCATACTCCTTCTCTCCTCAGTGCCACCCACCCGCCCAACCAGGTGGGGTTCTCCTGCCTTTCCTTATATCATGAATGGGACTTAGATGGAGAAACCCTGGGCAGAGTCAGAATAGATTATCGCCACCTTTGGCCCAGCAGGCATCTCTTTTCCTAGGATGTGATGTCTCTACGGTTGTCCCTTGATAACTTCACGTTTGCAAATGCAGCACTTACTAGTTTTCTCCCACACTCCGACTTTGTATTGGCAAATGTTTCTATTCAGATGGGATCTGCCCTGCCTCCACATTTTTTTTAAAGTTCCAGACTATAACTATGGACTTGCCAGTGTATCTTTTGATGTAAACCGGGCAGTTCATCACCAAACTTGCCAAGTCAGGATATTACATAAAATGTGGGCACAGAGTTCATACATTTGTAGCTATTATGACTCCATTCTTTCTTCCCTTTAAGACTTTAAGATCAAAGCCCCTATAAAACTGGATGCACTCTAAATGCTCAGTGATAGGGGATGGGTAAAGACATGCCCCAGTCCTACTGGACAACAATTGTGTTTGCAAAGATTATTTTGTGACTCGTGGAAATGATTCCGAGTGAAATAGGTGGGGTGTGGAGCCCATAGCTTCTGTGTGGAGCCAATCCCAGTGTGCCCTGCAGCCTCAGCTCGCAAGGCTGGGGACCACCTCTATCCTCCTTCAGGGCCTGTTGGGCAGAGTACCTGAAGTTAGTTGTGGGAGCACAGCCCTGGGTGGATGGACTTCGGGGCCAGGCAGGTCAGCAGGAAATCGGCGGAGCGATAGGGATCATCTGAGGAAGAGCTGCTGCTTCAAGCTGGGGGCTTAAGGTGGAAAAAAGCCTGTGTGAGCAAGGGTGGGGGAGGGGTGGGAGTCTCCTCCCTGCAATTTGCTCTAACGGTGGTCAGTTTCTTTAGATGATGGTATCCCAGGCTTATCTTTACTCTTTAGTATCTATCTTGATTTTTTTAAAAAATGTGATTATACTGAGGCACTGAGGCACAGAATAAATAGAATCATGCCACGCTTACAATTTACAAGGCCAATTTTACACACGGTTCAGTTTCACATTCCATCATGTTCCAGATGCCTGCTTGCATGCGTGCACACACACACAGTCAGCCCCATAGAGACTTGGGAGCTAACACTGGAACTTGAGATGGGGTGTTGGTGCTGTCATGAAGAAGATGTGGCAGGCTATGGTCCCCTGGACTGAGGGTCACCAGATGAAATTTGGATTTCAGACAAACACATTCCTTCTTAGTACAAATGTTTTTATTTGCCCTGTCTGGCAACCCTTCCTGGACCCCAAAGTATGAGAAGAAAAGCTTAGATGAGAATTTACCACTTCCATGGACAGGGAGTGAGAGAGGGGGTGGGGGGAGATGGCTGCTTCCTTACGCGTCTGTCCCCTGAGCACAAAGCCCCGCTGGGACTGACTTTCTCCAATCCGAGCTTCTCTGCCAATTTGCTTTCCCATCTCTCCCAAAAATCTTCCCTTTTTGAGAGAACTCTGTCTCCTATTTGCCTGGAATTTACATATAATGAACCTCCTCACTGTCTCCGTAGCAACGGGGGCCTCACCAGCAACTTTCTCAGCTTCAGACAGAAACCGTGCAGAAGCGGCTGGCATCACTTCCCACTGAACGTTTTTTAAACAATATTTAAACAAGATTTGGAAACGAGTGCATCACATATTAAGTCTTCCTTTTCATTTCTGGAGAAAAGGCCCACGGACGTTTTCCTTCTACAGAATAGGAGCTAATTTTCACTCGGCTTTGTGTCTCAGGGTGACCTGGCGTGGAGAGAAGCCTCCAGATCTTGTTGAATAGTCACACAAGCCTGGGTGCTAAGGACGGAGGGATCTGGGGGTGACGATGTCCACACTGAGGAACGGAGAGACGATGGCCCCCTTTGCTGTGTTCCTCATATATTTTGTACTTTGAATGATTTTGTTTACTAAGTTGCATTTATTAAGAAACAATGAATTCATTTAAAAATTACTCTTATTAATCAAAGACATACAACAGGCAGTCAGCACTTGTGCTGATCCTGAACTAAGCAGTGTTTCCCATGGAGTGGATACGATTCCAGTGAAGGGCAAAGACACTGTATTTTAACCAGCCTGAATTCTGTCATGCTCTGTACATGTACAGGGTCTTTCCATTAAGCTTTTGGAAATCCAGAAGCAAGATGAAGACTCCCTTACTGCCCATGTGAATGCTGGGGTGGGGCTGACCTTGGGATGGAAAATGACAGATGGAAATGCCAGGGTTATCTGTGGGGCAGGGGGTATCGAAACCTCCACCAATAAGCACACTACGTGCATACAACAGAATGATTATGTTCTAAGATTTGACATCCAGCCGCCTGGGTTCAGATCTCAGCTCTGCTATTTAGTTGAGTAGCCCTGACCTTGCTGAGCCTCAGTTTTCCCACCAGTAAAATGGGGCCAAAAATGGTAACAACTTGCAACTACTTGCAATGGTAACAACTTAGATGGTACCTTGTTTATTTCCATTCCAGGGCAGTGTCAGCTTCATCATAATTGTAATATGACTGCCAACCAGTCCTGGAGCTAGAGATGTGCCTATGGAGAGAGGGCAAGTGTCACAGGAGACTGAGAAAGCTTCTTTCATGGAGCCCTCATTAAAACTCTCCTGGGGGTTCATGGAATTATTTGGATCGTGTGACCATATCTGAACCAATCAGGGTCCTGGGCACAAGATTCCGTTGGTCAGATCATGTCTGAGGTCCCTACCCCTTCTCTAGAGCAGAAGTGGAGTTACCCCCAAAGAACACCCCTGAATGAAGATCAGGATGCTCGTGGGAGAGTCGCGAGGAATCAGGAAGATAATACCTACAAAGTGCAAGGTACACAGTGAGTGCTCAATAACTGTTAACCATTTACTGGCTGCTATTGTTTTCCCAATGAAATCCACTTAAACAGCAGTCTTATGAAAAAGTTTATTCCACTGAAGATGTTTCTGTCCATATCTAGTCACCACCACCACCATCATCACTGACACCATCACTGGCTGAATGACTCCTGTGTGCTGGCACTATTTCAGATGTTCCCTACATCTATATCTAATTCCCTGAACAACTTGTGAAGTGGTATAGTACTAATAATCTACCTCAGATGCATTCTCCCCTTTCTTGCTCACTATGCAGAACTGTGATTTTGTTTAGCATGGCAAGCTACTAACATTTTAAAAAGCTGCATTAATAAAAACAAACATAACCCACTTCTCCTTCTAGGTGTGATAATCTAAAACAGTGAAACCGTTGGAAAAAGGAGTAAAATGTCCTATGAAATGAGATAGGATGCTACCTAGTCCATTGTTTGTATGAGACAGACAAACAATGGAATAGGTAGCACCCCTTACCTGTCCAGCCTCCTTTGCAGCTGGGCATGGTCATGACATATCTGGCCAATGAGATGTGAGAGGAAGTCTCAGGCAGACTTTTTGGGAAATTTTTGGCCTCTTGATACAAGCACCACCCATTCCTCTCCATTGCTTTGTTCCCTTCTTCCTGCCCATAACATGGACAGGTGGCTAGGGAAGAGTGACTCTCTCATGATTATGAAGATGAAAGTCACACACTAAGAATGACAGAGCAAAAAGAAGGCATTTAGGATGTCAAGGATATCATGGAACAAGTTACCAGCGCTGGGAGGCCTCCTCCTGATATCTTGTTACATGTGGAGGTGGAGAGAAAGGTACCCTCTTTGCTGGGTTTCTACGACATACAAGTGAACACAACACCTCACTGGCTGTTACTATACATCATGACCCACTTTACAGATGAGGAAACGGAGGCCTGGTGAGGTGAAGCATTTACCTCAAGTCCAGGATTCAAACAGGCTCTAAACCAATGCTCTCATCTTAAAAAGGAAGGAGATTCTGACACAGGCAACAACGTGGATGAACCTTGAACACATTATGCTCAGCAAGATACACCAGACATGAAAGGACGGACATTGTGTGATTCCACGTGTATGAAGTCCCTGCAGGAGTCAAATTCATAGAGACAGAAGGTGGGTGGGGGGGGGGGGATGGGAAGTCAGTAACGGGGACAGAGTCTCAGTCCGGGAAGGTGAGAAAGTTCTGGAGATGGACAGAGGTGGTAGTTGCACAGCGATGTAAACATGATTAATGCCACTAAGCGGGACACTTAGAAATGGCTAAAATGGGAAAGTTTATGTCATGTATATTTTACCACAATAGAAAAAATTCAATGAGGGAGAATTTTACTAAAAAAAATTAAACAGCTTAAAAAATGCTCTCTCCAACACCTGCCTCCTAAAAGACATGAACATGTTGCGCTGCTTGTTGAAGGGACTCCTACCTTTCATTTCTGTCCCTGCCCTCTCCACTAGTTTTTCCAGGTCCTGGTTGACATGGGGGTAATGGCTGAGTGTAGTTGAAATGCCTTCTGCCCTCAGGGCTTACATCACTCTGCCTGTAGCAAGGACGAGAGACGGGCTTGGCCTTCTGCTCACAGCTCTTAAGATAGACGCTAAATGCCTAGTGTCTCAGGAGGTAGAGCAACAGGGCCCAGGACGGAATCTCAGAAGTGGCGACAAAGGGGCAGCTCCGAACCGAGAGGGCCAGGGATAACATTTCTCCAGGAACGAGGCGTTTCCAGCATGCATACATTAACATTCAAGGCTCCCTGAGAATATTCAGGGTGTCACCGAGGTCCTGATTTGGGAGTTGCTCTACTTTTCCTCAAGTGAAATGTCACTGCTCTGCTTCCTGAACAGAGCTCGCGGCCCACGCCTCCCCTGCCCCAGGACCACTGAGGCATCTAAATCAGGTTAAAGGGTTTACGCAGCTTTCCTTCTCGACTTGTATTTGTCATTTCTGTTGATATTTCAGTGTGTGAGGGTTCAAGCTGTGAGTCACTTATTTCCTTCCTGTGTGTGGGGAGTACTTCTAGAGGGGTTAAAAAAAAAGTCAATTTCACCCTCTGGTGTTTAAAGCAAATCTCTCTCTCCCAAGGGAAAGAGACGAAGGTTCTTTTAGGACAGTGGATCCCATCCCCGCTTGCCCCTGAGGACAGCTTGACAAAAGCAAGTGCCCCAGCCATACCTCAGACCAACCAAAGAGACTCTCTCCAGGTGGAACCAGGCATCAGCAGCTTTTTAAGTTCCCCAGGTGATTCCAGCTGCAGTCAGATATCAAAGCCAGTGCTCTGGAATCCTCGCTAGTCAACATATGGTCCGTGGACCAGCAGCATCACCTGGGAGCCAGCTAGAGAAACAATTTCAGGCCCCATGCTAGTTCTTCCAAACCACCAGGACCATCTGAGTCAAAATCTACACATGAACAAGATTCTCGCCTTCTCACAAAGGTGACCTTTGTGCGTGCTGCAGTTTGGGGAGCATTAGATGCGATCGCCATTGGGAGGAACCTTGGTAACTCCTGACAATTCCAAGTCTCATTGCCCTCAACTCTAGCTAATCGCTCTCCAACCTGTCCCACTTTTAGGGAGACATGGACCAGTGATAGTGGCCATCCCAGAGGGACCCAAGAAGGTCCCTTCACCAGGACATGACACAGAAGGGTTGATCGTACACAGAGCTCTGCAACCATTCTAGTACCAAATATGGCCTCTTGGGCCGCTAATGCCAAGATAATGATTAGTAATAATAGTTACGTTTACTGAAAACCTACTATGTGACAGGTACTTGGCATCCAGTGCCTCATTTCATCCTTCTGGCAAACTCGTAAGTCAATGTCACTGTCCCTGTTTTATAAGGGACAGAGGCTCAGAGAAGGAAGTCACTTGTCCAACAAGTTTATGCAACTGGTAAGCAGCAGGTGGTAAGTGGCCGGTGGCCCTCCACTTCCCTGTACTTAGAAGTCTAATGGTAGGAGGTGAGAATGAACGAGGGAGGGGAAATGGAGAGGATGTGAGGGGAAGATGAAGCAGGAGGAGGGAGAGTGCAGAGCGGTGAGCCCAGATGAAGTGGAGTTAAGACTATTTGTGACAAGTGACAGAAACCTTACAGAGATGCAGATGGAAACCCAAAGAGGAACTTGATGACTCAGCTGAAATGTCCAGGAGTGGCTGGACCTCAAGACATAGTGTCTCACTTTTCCTCCATCTCTTAGTTCTGTTTTCCTCTGTGATGACCTCTTTCACGGTGGGAAAATTGTCCTCCAACAGTGGCAATCTTCTATGTTATCTGCTTAGCAACCAGCAGCAGTAACTTTCCAATAACTCTACTAAAGCCCTTAGGACTGGCATTGGTTGGCTGGGCCCTGGTCACCTGTTTCTCCCTGCCTGCAGGTGTGAGAAATCATACACCCTGGGAGAGCTGGAGGAGCAGTTCTCCCAAGGAAGACTGTAGGGCTGTTACCAAAAATGGGGGAAAGATGCAGGGCACACAGAAATCATTCATGGACTGGATACTCTACGTTTGACCCTCCAGATCTGTGCTCCACCCTCTCCACCAGCCCTGCTGCCCCAAGACTGATTTCTAAGAACTACATCACCAGCCTCCCTTCTCCTCTGGCTCTTCTTTTCACTTCTTGTTTTACAGCTTCATTAAGGTATAATTTTCATATGATAAAGTTCATTCTTAGTGTACAGTTCAGTGATTCTTAGTAATTTGATCACCACAATCCTATTTCAGAACATTTCCATTGCCCCCTATAATTCACTCCAGCCGGTTTGCAGTAGCTCCAGGCAATATCCAGAATTTGCCTTTTCTGGACATTTCTTATAAATGGAATCATACAATATACAGTCTTCAATGTCTGGCTTCTTTCACTCAGCATAACTTTTTGAGGGTGTCCATGTTGCAACTTTTTGAGGGTGTCCATGTTGCAACTTTTTGAGGGTGTCCATGTTGCAGTGTGTGTCAGTGTTTTGTTCCTTTTTATTCTGCATGGTGTTTCATGGTACAGATACACCACATGTGGTTTATCTATTCACCAATTGATGGACATTTGTATTGTTTGCAGATTTGGGCTATTATTAATAAAGCTGTTACAAACATTGATGTACAAGTCTTTTTGTGGTCACATGTTTTCATTTCTCTTAAGTAGCTTCTGAGGAGTGGAATTGCAGGATCATATGGTAAGTTTAACTTTTAAAGAAACTGTCAAACTATTTTCCAAAGTTACTGTATCACTTTACTTTTCACCAGCAATAAATGAGGGCTCCAATTACTGTACATCCTCACCTATACTTGGTATTGTCTGATTTTTTAAAATTATAGCCATTTATTGTGTTGTGGTATCTTATTATGGTTTTAATTTGCATTTTCCTAATAACTAATAATTTTGAGTGTTTTTCATGTGCCTAATTAGTCATTTGTAATGTCATCTTTAGGAAAATGTCCAAGTCTTTTGCTCATTTTTAGTATGGTTAAATTGTTTTCTTATTGTCAAGTTGCAAGAGCTCTTTGTATATTCTGGATACAACTTCCTCATGAGATATGTGATTGGCAAATATTTTCTCCCAGACTCTGGCTTATCTTTTCATTTTCTTAAGTGTCTTTTGAAGTGCAAGTTTTTAATTTTAATGATGTCCAGTTTATCACTTGGCTCATGCTTTTGGTATCATGTCCAAGAAATCTTTTGCCTAACCCAGAGTCTGAAAGATTTTCTCCTGTGGTTTCTCCTGGAAGTTTTATAATTGTAACTCTTACAGTTAGGTCTATAATTCACCTTGAGTTCATTTTTGTATATGGTATAAAGTAAAGGCCTAAGCAAATTTTTTAATATATGAATATCCAATTGTTATAACACCAGTTTTGTAAAGACTATCCTTTCCTCTATTGAATTGTCTTGGCATCTTTGTCAAAAATCAATTTACCATAAATGTAAGGGTTTATTTCTGAAGTCTCACTTCTGTTCCATTGGTCAGTATTCTGATCCTGAGTGCAATATCACATACCCTTGATTACTGTACCTTTACAGTTAAGTTTTCAAATTGGGTAGTGTAAGTATTCCAACTTTTGTTTTTCCTTTTCAAAATTGTTTTGGCAATTCTAGGTCTTTTGCATTTCCACATACATTTGAGGACCAGCTTGTCAGTTTCTTCAAAAAATCCTGCTAGACTATGAACTGGTGTTGCATTGAATCTATAGATCAATTTGAGGAGATTAACATCTTAATATTAAATCTTTCATTCCATGATCATGGAATATGTCTCCATTTATTTACATCTTTTTTCCTCAGTAATGTTTTATAGTTTTCACTGTATAGATCGTACACATTTTTTTGTTAAATTCATTCCAAAGTGTTTTATTCTTTTTGATGCTATTGCAAATGAGCTTTTCAAGAAGTTAATGCTCAAATTGTTCATTACTAATATAGAAAAATACAATTTATTTTTGCATATTGACCTTTTATCCTGCAAACTTTCTAAATTTACTAGTTATAGAAGGGGTGTGTGTGTGTGTTTGTGTGTGTATTCATTAGGATTTCCTACATACAGAACGATGCCATCTGTGAATAAAAAGTTTTGCTTCTTTCTTTACAATCTGGATTCCTGTGATTTTTTTTTGGCCTTATTTCACTGGTTAGAATCTTTGGCACAATGCTGAATACAAGTGGTGAGAATGGACCTCTTTGCCTCATTTCCAGTCTTTTGGGGGAAAGCACTCAGTCTTTCACCATTAAGTATGATGTTATCTGTGGACTTTTTATAGATGTACTTCATCAGGTAGAGGAAATTCCCTTATACTCTTAGTTTGTTGATGGTCTTTGTTTTTATGAATGGGTGCTGTATTTTGTCAACTGCTGTTTCTGTGTCTCTGAGATAGTTCACCATCTGAGTGTGCCATCTGTTTCCTGTTAGGACCCTGACTGATTAAAAAATGCTCACCACAAAATGAAACGTGTGTGATGGAGTTGGCTTCCCTATTCCTTGCTCAATGAATGATTAAACTGATTTGACGCCTCTTCTACGAGCTTTTTGACTCAAAGAGACTTGTTTTTAATATGCCCACAAATTATTTGATACGCCTCCCTTCAAAGATGAAGACTAATGCTCTTCCCTTTGACTGTGGACTCGACTTACTCACTTCTGATGAACAGAACATGGCAGAAATTATGGTGTGTGGTTTCTGAGGCTAGGTCAGAAAAAGCATTGCTACTTCTGCCTGGCTCTCCCCCTTGGACCAGCCACTCTGCAGGAAGCCAGCTGCCATGCTGTGAGGTCACTCAAGCAGCCCTACAGAGTGAGCCCCCTTTACGTGAGCCGTTTTGGAAGGGGGGGCCTCAAGCCTTCAGATCACCAGAACCCCAGCCAACATCTGATTGCAAACCCATGAGACACCCTGTGCCAAAACCACCCAGCTAAGCCATCCCCAAATTCCTGACCCCAGAAACTGCAAGATAATAAATATTGTTTTAAGCCATGATGTATTGGAGTGATTGGCTATGCACCAATTGAAAATACAAGAGACGTTGCCACTTTTTCTCAGGATGTGTTAAACTCTAAAAATGGTGAAGGTGGGTCTGACGGAACCAGGATTTCTGCACCCTAGGAATTTGTTTAGAAGTTAGCTCCCGTAAGGATTGGGAATTGCTCTAGGAAGAAGGCTTGGTGAGCAATCTATGTGAAAACATTTTGTAGGTGACAAATACCTCGCAAATGACTGTTCCCTGGGAGTGTCATCGTGGGATCCAAAATCGCACTCAAGGCCATCTTGTGTAGCACCCTTTGTTTTCCAACATGTCAGGTCTTTGGTAGTTTGTGTTCTTCTAAGAAAGCAACCCAGGGTCATGACTTCCTGGGACTGACCTGCTGACCAGGTCCCTGATGTTGACACGAGGCCACCCCCATCTGGCTTCCATCAGTTGCTCTTTCCAGAATCAGTTGCCAGAGGGACCCACTCTCTCTGAATTTTGATCACCTGTGGGAGGGTGACCAGCTTTCTAATTAGACTTCTCTGCCCAGGCACTTCTGCTGAAAGTTTCACCCAGGAGGAAAGATCTGAAATGATTGTGTCAAAGGTTATAGAAGCATTTACACAGTAAGTGAGGTCTTGCTTAATAATCAGCAACAACAACAAAAAACAAAGGAAAAAAAAAAAAGAGGAAGAAGAAGAAGGAAATATTCGTCTCAGGCTGTCATCCTGCAATGCACCATTTGTATAAAGTGGAGGGTAAGCGTCTGCTTTATGAAAAGAGGACACGTTGCTGCTGATGAGCGAGAGGTCATCATCCATCTCTATTTGCATACAAATCAGGAACTTTCTCATCTCTGTCTTTTTTTTGCAAGTGGGAGGAAAAATTGGTTTACTGTTCTAAGAAGTAGGAAAGCTCTTCTCAAGTAGCCTTGTGTGTTTGTCAAAATGTTTTGAATGCAAGTGACAGAAACCCAACCCTGAGTAGCTTAAGCAAAACAGGTAACTTTGTCTAATCGAATCATGAAAGCTGACAAGAATTTAGCTGCAAAAAAGGGGATTCAAATGCCATCTTCTATCTCATTTCCTCTTTTCTCTAAACTAATCTCCTTCTTTCCCTCCAAGGCTAAACCCATGAACAGAAGGCTATACTCAGCCCTCTGCTTGATGTTGCTGTTTGGATGTCTGGCAGGGCTCTCAAGCTAAGCAGGTTAAAATGCAGTTCCTGATCCTCCTCCAGGAACTTGCTCCTCCCCCAGCACCCTATCAGAGTAGAGTAGATGGCACCCCACCACCTCCTCCGTCAGCCGCACAAGCCAGAAACCTCAGCATCATCTCTGAGGTCTCTCTCTCTCATCCCCTCAATCACTAAATACCTTTCCAGCCCAGTCACCTCTTTCTATCCTCCCACCACCCCCTAGCTGAGCCATCGTCCCTCCAATGTGGGTTATGGTAATTCCTTTTTAAAAAATAAATTTATTTATTTATTGGCTGTGTTGGGTCTTATTTTTTTATTGGAATATAATTGCATTACACTTTTGTGCCAGTTTTTGAGGTACACCAAGGTCAATCATCTGTATTTATACACATATCCCCAAATTCCTTCCCTCCCTCAACTCCCCCCCGCCCTCCCTGTCCCAGTCCTCTAAGGCATCATCCATCCTTGAGTTGGACTCCCTTTGTTATACAGCAACTACTCACTGGCTATCTATTTTACAGTTGGTAGTATATATATGTCTGTGCTACTCTCTCACTTCGTCTCAGCTTCCCCTTCATCCCCCGCCCCCCCAAACCTCCAGTTCTCCAGTCCATTCTCTGCATCTGCGTCCTTGTTCTCGTCTTGTCACTGAGTTCATCAGTACCATTTTTAGACTCCGTATATATGAGTTAGCATACAATATATGTCTCTTTCTGACTTACTTCACTCTGTATGACAGACTGTAAGTCTACCCACCTCATTACATATAGCTCCATCTCATTCCTTTTTATAGCTGAGTAATGTTCAATTGTATATATACGCCACATCTTCTTTATCCATTCATTTGCTGATGGGCAATTAGGTTGCTTCCATGTCCTGGCTATTGTAAATAGTGCCGCAATAAACATTATGGTACACGTTTCTTTTGGGATTATGGTTTTCTCTGGGTATATGCCCAGTAGTGGGATTCCTGGATCATATGGTAGTTCTATTTGTAGTTTTTTTTTAATTATTTTTTGGGGGGTACACCAAGTTCAATCATCTGTTTTTATACACATAAACCCATATTCCCTCCCTTCCTTGACTCCCCCACCTCGAGTCCCCCCCACCCTCCCTGCCCCAGTCCTCTAAGGCATCTTCCATCCTCGAGTTGGACTCCCTTTGTTATACAACAACTTCCCACTGACTATCTATTTTACAGTTGGTAGTATATATATGTCTGTGCTACTCTCTCGCTTCGTCTCAGTTTCCCCTTCACCCCCCGCCCCCTCCCATACCTCGAGTTCTCCAGTCCATTCTCTGTATCTGCGTCCTTGTTCTTGTCACTGAGTTCATCAGTACCATTTTTAGATTCCGTATATGTGAGTTAGCATACAATATTTGTCCTTCTCTTTCTGACTTACTTCACTCTGTATGACAGATTGTAGTTCTATCCATCTCATTACATATAGCTCCATCTCATCCCTTTTTATAGCTGAGTAATATTCCATTGTGTATATATGCCACATCTTCTGTATCCATTCATTTGTTGATGGGCATTTTGGTTGCTTCCATGTCCTGGCTATTGTAAACAGTGCTGCAATAAACATTATGGTACAAGTTTCTTTTGGGATTATGGTTTTCTTTGGGTATATGCCCAGGAGTGGGATTACTGGATCATATGGTAGTTCTATTTGTAGTTTTTTAAGGAACCTCCAAATTGTTTTCCATAGTGGCTGTACCAACTTACAGTCCCACCAACAGTGCAGGAGAGTTCCCTTTTCTCCACACCCTCTCCAACATTTGTGGTTTCCAGAGTTTGTGATGATGGCCATTCTGATCAGTGTGAGGTGATACCTCATTGTGGCTTTGACTTGCATTTCTCTGATGATGAGTGATGTTGAGCATCTTTTCATGTGTTTGTTGGCCACCTGTATGTCTTCTTTGGAGAAATGTCTATTTAGGTCTTCTGCCCATTTGTGGATTGGGTTATTTGCTTTTTTGGTATTAAGTTGCATGAGCTGCTTGTATATTTTGGAGGTTAATCCTTTGTCCATTGTTTCATTGGCAACTATTTTTTCCCATTCTGAGGGTTGCCTTCTTGTCTTGTTTATGGTTTCTTTCGCTGTGCAAAAGCTTTTAAGTTTCATGAGGTCCCATTTGTTTATTCTTGATTTTATTTCCATGATTCTAGGAGGTGGGTCCAAAAGGATCTTGCTTTGATGGATGTCATAGAGTGTTCTGCCTATGTTTTCCTATGTCTTTGTTGCTGCATGCGGGCTTTCTCTAGTTGCAGTGTGTGGGCTTGTCATTGCGGTGGCTTCTTTTGCTGCAGAGCACAGGCTCTAGACACATGGGCTTCAGTGGTTGTGGCACATGTGCTCAGTAGTTGTGGCTCTCAGGTTCTAGAGCGCAGGCTCAGTAGCTGTGGCACATGGAGTTAGCTGCTCCGTGTCATATGGGATCTTTGTGGAGCAGGAATCGAACCCGTGTCCCCTGCACTGGCAGGTGGATTCTCAACCACTGAGCCACCAGGGAAGTCCCGTAATTATCTTCTAATGGGTCCATCTCTCATCATTCCTGACTCCCTCTGCCTTAATTTGGTCACCACTGAGATCCTTAAAAACACAGATGGGTCCGGTCAGTACTCTGATGCACACCCTTCTTTTGCTATTGGGATAAAACCTCACATCCTTGCAGGGAATGGTCCTCCCCTTCCTCAGCTGGAGCCACTCCACTCCTTCCACTCTGTGGTCTTTGCACACACTTTCCCCTCTGCCTAGAATGTTCCTTCCTCTTTCTTTCCTTAATTAGTTCCCATTCTCACTACAGAACTGGTGTGTGGGTTTTAGAATAAATCCATCAACCCTTTGATGTTCTTCCCTCCAAAATGGAGCCTCATTTCCTCCCTTTCAGAGTGGACTGGACTTAGCAACTCACTTCTGATGAACAGAATACGGCAGAACTGGCTACGTGTGACTTCTGAGACCAGGTCATAAAAGGCCCTGTTGCTTCCTCCTGGTTGCCCCTCTTGGGTGGCCTGCTTGGGAGAAGCTAGCCGCCACACTGTGCGGACACTCAAGCAGCCCTCCACGTGGGTCTACACGGGGAAGGACAGCCAGTGAGTGAGTCTGGAAGTGGATTCTGATGCCCGAGTCGAGCCTTCAGATTATGCAGTGCCAGCCAACATCTTGTCTGCAACCTCAGGCAAGACTCAGCCAGACCCACCCAGCTGAGCCACAGAAACGGAGATAACAGATATTTATTCTTTTGAGACACAAAGTTTTGTGGTAATTTGTTACACAGCAATAGACAACTGATATGGTCATTTCCAACATTATTCTCTTTGACACGTATACTTAATGAGCTATGAAATTCACTGTTTAGAAATGTCTATTGTGGTCTCTGCTGTAGCACTCAGGGTATAGGCTTATAGGACCGAACTTGACAGCACACATCCACCCGGTGGTGGCTCAAGTGTGCTGAGGGCAGCCATGTGCCAAGCGAAACAGACACCTGAAGTTCATCATTTTTAATACCCTCCTTTAAAAGACAAAATTATTTTCTGTAATAATCATGGAATAATCATTTTCTTGAATCACCCTTTCATTTTAAAACAAATGGTAAAACAACTAAAAAATAAACTTTTAAAGATAGTATTTGAATTCAATGAAGTATCTCTTGTACACACTAACACTCGCACATACCAAACAAAAATATAAGAGCTCTCAGATCTCCTTGTTTCAGGGTTTTAAATGTTGAAAACGAATAAAAACTCAAAGTGGTCACAATGAACCACAGAACTGAAGCAACTCGAATTCTGTCTCATCTTCACAATAACCAAGCTATCTCTTATTTTGAATCCACTGTTTAAGCACAAGAATATGTAGCATCACAGGGGTTGGGGACCTGAAATGCACCCCAAACAAGTCCCAACAATTCTGAACCCTGGCGAACTTACTCTTAAAATGGGCACATGTGGCCGAATTCCTGAGTGTTGGGAGCAAACTGTAAAACCCTCCACGTCAAATATAATGTTCACAGAGGATGAGTCAGACAGCTGTGCTGATCTGAAGCCATACCACTGAGACTAGATGGTAACTGAGTAGAACTAAAGCCAGTGCAAGGACTTTGGCGGGAAAGCACGTGTTACCAGAGGCATTGTGTAGAACTGCCAGTGTCTTGCAATAACACAAAGCAGGTCGACTCTGAATTGGTTTTGTTTTGAAATTTGCTACAGATGAGGCTCCCCTTATTGGGGCCCCTGGGGAGGATGGCTCCCCCCACTCCAATACTATTCCCGAACGACAAAGGAATGATTCATCCAGTTATAAGCTATGAGCAGGACACTGTGAGGGTCACGTTCTTTGAATGAGCAGGGCTGGCGGCTGCCGTCTAGTGGTTTGGAGGCATTCGTGCCGGCCGCTCTTAGGGGATCTTTGCTGTCCATGCTCCAAGGACACTGCTCCGGCTGGTGGGTCCCTCGGATAACCCTGGGTGCCCCAGTGACACCCCAGTTGTGGGTGTAGGTCCATCCATGTCTTCAGCTGCAGGTTCTTAGGCAGTTCATGCATCGTACTGATGGGACACAGGTGCCATCCACAAAGGCCCTCCCAGAGCGAGCACGGGCTTATGGAAGGCACTCTGGATGCTGTCACGTTATAGCTCCTTTTCCCAAGCAGAGTCTTTTAAACACATTTAAATATTTCAAATCGTCTCTAAATTTTTCAGAATTCATAAATTTGGAACAGTAACAAGATCATAAAAGAAAAAGCCTGTTCCCAACCAATAGGAGACACAACTGACTTATTTATATGTTTATCATTTATTTCTACTTCCCACCTGGATAGTCCCTGGAGATTTGATTTCTCATTTCCTAGAGAATCTAAAGACAGAAAGCAGAAGCCGGTGTTAAATAATCTTTACTCTACACCTGTTCAGACTACCTGCAAGACACTACTCATTTGTCCTTATGCACAAACATCAATCCAGGGAACATGAAATTTTAACTATCAATAAATATTCCAACATCCGCACACAAAGAGCATCTAATTCCAGCATCAAAATGCAGATAGGTGTGAATACATATTTGGATTTATGACAAAAGGAATCTCATCAGGAAGCCCCTCCCAGGAAGGTCTGGGGGCTGAGTGTCAAATATTTGGGATGAAGCCTACTTCCCTCTGCCTGTTTCTACCAAGTTGGTCCTGTAATCCTGTTTAATTAATAATAAACATTGCAGGGTATTTTCCCCGCATTTAAATTATGTTTGAAATGAGACGGCTGGATGCTTCTTACAAAAACGCCTTGAAAAATAAACCATGTCAGAAATGAGTGATTTATTATCACTCAGAGTGCTGGCAGGGAAAATCTAAGAAGAGAAGAAAATTGATGTTGCTTCCTGCTGGCATTTCTACTACCCAGCTGGTCCAACGTGCTTTCCTCCTGGGCCTGTGCATGAGGCAGCTTTCCCACAAGGGGCTCTCCACCGTCATCTGATGCTCCTTTCTTTCCTCCACCCAAAATCTGCCCGGGTCTTTGGAGGCCAGAACTGCCGTTATGCCACAGAACCAGGCAGGGGGTGGAAGGATCACTGGGTCCTTGGGGTGCTTTCCACTGGGCACAGCAGCCCTTATCCAGCTGCCAAAGTCAATGGGAAGGAAAATGGAGCTCTCATAGCCTGGAAGACATTGAATGAGCTGCATTACACTGCTAAATCTTTGTAGTTTGTTGACCTTCCAGGCCAAGGTTCCTTAACAGATTCTGCCCAAATCACAGGGTAGTTCTGCTCTTGATAATTTGCTCTGTTAGGAATAGGAACACTGATTTACTGAGCACTTACTGTGTACCATGCACTAAGTCTTTTATGTGAACCATCTCTCTTGATCTTCACAATTGGTATGAACAGCATCCCAGTTTACATACGAGAAAACCAAGGCACACAACAAGCAAGCGGCCAAGCCAGGAAAGAAACCCAGAGAGTGCCCAGAGTCCAGACCCAACCCTTTCAATGTACCACTGATTATTAACAATAATAGCTGGACTTTTCTGGACACCATAGGCCAAGTGATGTGTTAAGTCCTTTGCAAATATTGTCTCCTTTCATCCTTGCAGGACCTACGGGATAAGAATTATCGTCCACTTTTGACTGTTGGGGAAACTGAGGTTCAGAGAGTAAAGTCAGCTGTCTAAAGAAAGTCTTAAGCACCTACTGCATAGCACAGGGAACTCTGCTCAATATTGTGTAATAACCTAAATGGGAAAAGAATTTGAAAGAGAATAGATGTATAACTGAATCACTTTGCTGTCAACTATACTCCAATATAAAATAAAAATTAAAAATAAATAACAAAAAGTCTTAGAGCCAACACGTAGACCCAGATTTTGCAAGGCATCACTCATTCTCAAAACACTTATGTTGTGTTACTCTGCTTTACTGAAATGGCTGATGGGACGGTGGGGATGGCAGTCCTGGCAGTGAGGTCTCTGGAAAGCTGGAACTGTGTAGACCGTCCAGCTTCAGATCGCTTAAATCTGGCTCTTGCTCTGGTTTTTGTTCCCTTTGCTGTATTTTCGTACCTCCAACACAGAGAGCCAAAGAACGACACTATGGAAACAATCTTGAGGGCCCTCTCCCCCCCCCACCTTCAGTTATACATCTACATCTATATTCTTTTTCAAATTCTTTTCCCATTTAGGTTATTACAGAATATTGAGTGGATATTTAAAATAAGGAAGAAAAGTTGGACACTATTAACTGTTGGAGAGAACATGTGGGAGAAGCAACTCTCATGCCCTGCTGACTGCGTGCAAATGGACATAGCCTCTCTGGAGAGGAGCTTGGCGTGCCCAGTGAAGCTGAGGAAGCCAGGGTGTGTTCATATCACAGGCTTCTATATCCAAGTGTAATCAATAAACAATAAACATGGATCAACATGGGTAATGAGCACAAATGCAATGTCGGGTGACAGAAAGCAAGTTCTAGGAACCTGAAAGCTGCCCAAACAACAATGTAACAGCTTGTTCACAGATGCAGGTGGAGGAGGACAGAAGCCCTCACCATGACGGCCTGAAAACCCCCACCCCAGTCTAGAGGGGAGAGGGAAGGGCCCGCCAGCAAGGCTGAAAGAGATGGAGCCTGAGCTGTAATGTTTTATTCATTTTATATTTTGAAAACACCCTAAAGACAGAAAATGGCATTTGTTAATTTGGGGTGGTGGGCACCTGGGAAGAATGTATTCCATGATCTCTGCACTCTTCTGAGTTTTAAACATTTCAAGAACATTAAAATCAATGAGAAACTACATACTGAATTTATCTGACCCTCTTCTTCAATTCAAGTGAGTTGTTTTGTAGCAGGTCTGATGGCAGAAGAAGGGACCCTCCTCCTAAAATGAGAGCATTTCTGCCGACACGCCCTCCCCGGCAGCAGTGAAGGAGCTGGCTGTCTTTATAGATGCATCCAGGAGATCTTTTAAAAAAAAATCTGGAGGTTGTAGGCAATATTGATTCACATATACCCAGAGACACAGACGGGGATGAGAGGGTACAGAGCAAATCAATAAATAAATGCATTTCTTCTGTTCCTGACCTTAGATCACATGTGCTGATAGAGGGCCCTGCCACTTATTCTTAAAAGCAGTGTTAAATATTAATTATTAGTCATATGGCTTGGCCCCAAGGGAGAACTACCCTCCCCCATCCTCAGGGTTCTCCGGGGGCTCCCACAGCACCCCCACCCCCACTCAGCCACCTGGAAACACGGACAGCTTTAGATTAGAAATCACCATGACTCTTGCTCTCTCTATGAGCATAACTGTGGACAGGACAGTTACGGAAACAATTCATTGTTCAAACTGCCTGAGCTCATAACATTAGTGTGGATTAAAAAAAAATCATTTCTTGGCCAGGAATTAAACATAGCTCGTTCTCTCCGCCCCCAAACCCCCACCTCTCTCTTTTTCTCTCTTGCCAGATTTAGAATCTGAGAAACCTTGACAGGTTACCCCCTAGTTAGTATTCCTGTAGCACTTCCTACTTGCAACATGCTCGAGAATCATTTCCTTTAAATACAGTTTTTTGCAATATTCCTGCGCGGGAGTTCCGAGTTATTAGCTTAGTTTGAAGAGCAAGGAGATGGAAGCAGAGACGAAAGGGACATCCAAGGGTCCTAAGAGACGGACTTTGCGATTCCACCGAGACTTGGGACTTTGCTCCCAGGTTTGAGAGGAATTTCAGCTCCTTCTCCTCGCTGGCCCCCTTGCAGCTATCCTTGGTGGCCTCCCTGGCCACTATACAATTAAAGAAAGGGATTCATTCAAGGCCTTGATGGCACCTTCTTTTACAGACCTGGAAACCGAGGCCCACAGAGGTGCCCCGCCGGGAGAACTCAGGTGCCCCAAGGCCCGTCTGGGGCTCCTGCCATGCTATCAGTTGCTTTCCTTTCTGTATGTGTTGAATAGTGTCCCCCTCCCCCAAGTTCATGTTCACCCAAAACATCGGAATGTAACCTTATTTGGAAATAAGGTCTTTGCGGATGTGATTGTTTAAGTTGGGATGAGGTCACACCAGATTAGGGTAGGCCCTAAATCTAACATCGGGTATCCGATAAGAAAGTCACATGAACAAAGAAGGAAGGCCGTGTGAAGACGGAGGCAGAGACTGGACGGACAAAGGCACCAAGGATCCCCGGGAGCCACCAGAAGCTGGAGGAGGCAGGAAGGATCCTTCCCTCAAGCCTTCACAGGGAGCCTCGCCTTGCTCACACCTTGATTTCAGACTCCTAGCCTCCAGCACTGTCAGAGGGGACATGTCCTTTGGTTTGTGGTATTTTGTTACAGGAGCCACAGGATACTAACACACCCTAGGATCTGTCTCCTTCCATAAGCACCTTTGTCTCCCAGGTGATACCTGTCCTTGGCATCTAGCATTGCACAGGTCAGCAGCAATGATTTGGAGCAAGCCGACATCCTTCTTCCCAATTAGAAAAGCGTATTTATGAAGTCCAAGACTTGGGGAGACCTGCCACCGAATCAGTACTTTAAAAGATCAGAATTCTTGGAAACAAATGATGCTTTCCAACCAGGGACCAGGGTTGGAAGGCTTCCCCACAATAAAGAGCAGTTTGACTTTTTTTCTTTCTGCCTTCCTTCCTTTTCTTCTTCCTTTCCTTCTTTTTCTCCCCCACCTCCTTTCACTATATCAATACCAAATTGCGGGAGTAGGCGTTAACATGATTTGGGAAATCTAAGCTGACTGAGTGTGAGACAGAGAAACCCACCTGAGCACTTCTTTCAAGTTCACATATACCCCCAGACAAAATAATCGCTGAAATCCTACTGATTCAAAATCACTGCTTAACACAATTACAGGCAGACTTAAAGATGCTGGGTTTGGTTCCAGAACACCACAATAAAGCGAAAGTTGAAATAAAGCAAGTCACACTTGCTTTTGGTTTCCCAGTGCCTAGAAAAGTGATGTTTACACTTTACTGTAGTCTCTTAAGTGTGCAACAGCAGTATGTCTAAAAAAACATAATGAACATACCTTAGTTAAAAACATATATTCTTGCTAAAAAATGCTAACTACCATCAGAGCCTTCAGCAAGTCATAGTATTAACTCAAATACCACTGATCACAGATATCATAACAAATATAGTAATAACGAAAAACTTTGAAACATGGTGACAATTATCAGAATGTGGCACAGAGACATGAAGTGAACCAATGCTCTTGGGAAAATGGCGTCAATAGACCTGCTGGACACAGGGTGGCCACAGACCTTGAATTTGTGGAAGATGCAATGTCTGCGAAACGCGACAAACGAGGTGTGCCTGTGCACTTAACTGAAACTTTCCTAAGTGTTCAGGGGAGCCTCCCAACTCCTCCTGGGGCCTTGCTGCTTCAACCCCCTGAAAACCGGCCACAACCTAACATCCCCAGGTCTCCATTTGCACAAGAGCTCCTGCATCTCTCTGGGCTTTACTTTCGAGACGCTCTTCCCCAAACCAGTGCTTCTCAAGCTTCGGCGTCCATACGGGTCACCTGTGAGTCTTGGCAAATCGCAGCAGGTGTGGTTTCTGACGCCTGGCTGGGGTCTCGGGATCACACTTTGAGTGGTCGGAGTTTCTGTCTCCTGTTACCTGTCATCTCTGGCCCATGAATGACTTCCTGGTTCCCCGGCTTACCTCTCTAAAGTCCAGGTCACTGACACCACCTTATGGCCTGGGAGCAAAGTACACACGGACGGAATGTGATGGGGGAAACGAGGCTTGGACAGAGAGGTCAAGCATTTGATTGTTATGCCTTTTGTTCCCTCTGCCTTGGGGGCTGTGGAGCTATGTCAGTGACGGAGGGAAGCGTGTGCTGGAAGAACTCTCTGGTGCCCCCTCAGACCCTTTGATAAACAAGCATTTTGAACGTGATCATAAGGGTACCCCCGTAAAGAATCATATTATGATTAGACGTGGTGTGAGCTGCCCCAAACCTTGATGATCACCCGCCTCTGAAAGCGTTTGCTAAATGAATAGGCTGGCATCTTTCTTGCAGGGCAATGCTCACCCTGCTAGACAATCAGTGCTGTTGCTTTATTCCTGAGATGTTTATATGCCTGTGCAGTTTTGCCGCTATCATTCTATTCTCATGCAGCTTGGCTACTGAGGTGCAGTGGAAATCTTTATGTTCAAAGGCTGGGGTCACAACATCAGAAGCAATCATAAATTCAGAAATTAAAAGAGGAAATAATAATTACAAGAGGGAAGAAATGTCACACTCGTCTATGTTAACGCACTTAACTGTCAAACAAAGATCTTTAAGATGATGGAGCACACACTGCGTGGGAGAAAAAACTGAGAAGGCAAAATGCCGCTATGATTTATTCTGAGTAATCTCTCTCATAGAAGAGACCACATTCTGCTTCATAATCATTTACTAAGAAAGTCGTCGCAAATTGGGGAGGAAGGATTCAGGTTATAGAAATCAGCATGAGGTTGGGGCGAGGGGGTGAGGCGGGCCCGGGGAGGGGGTTGTCTTTGGGTTCTAAATCGGTAACCCCAGGTCACATCCACTGTGGGGCAGGATCAGGGGACAAGGAAGAGAGAGGGGACAAGGAAGAGAGAGGCAACAGGGAGGTGCCCCACTCCAGCGAGGGCTGAATATTTCATACCTCCAAGGTCAAAAACAAGAGCTGCTTCGAGAAGAAAAAGAATGATTACATTCACAGGGTGATTTCACTGGGGCCTCATGGCGTGCTGTGGGGTAGCTTCTGCTGTATTTTAGAGCCCAGGAAATAAACAGACTTGGGGAGGGTAAACTATCTTCAGAGGCCATTCAGCTCACATCGGCAGATTTCTATGTGTACCTTTACTCACCATCTCTCACCCTAGCTTTGGATTAATTGGATACAGCTTTCTGAATAATTAAGGCAAAACTAGGTATCACTGATGAATTTATGTCACATAGAACTATTGCCAGGTTTTCCTTAAATGCCATGAGTAGGCTGCCCAATACTCTGATGCTAAAAATGTACTTTAGGGAAGAGGGGAGGGAGACAGAAAAAACGGAGGGGAGGATAGAGTGTGGAGGCAGGAGGGGCAGCCGGCCCGCGAGGCTGGCCTGCACTGATGAGCACCCTGCACTGATGAGCACCGGTGCAGCTCTCTGAGAAAGCACTTTCAGCTTTCCATCACTGAGTATGATGCTAGCTGTGGGCTCGTCATATATGCCCTTTACTATGTTGAGGTATGTTTCCTCTTATGTCCACTTTCTGGGGAGTTTTCATCATAAATGGATGTTGAATTTTATCAAAAGCTTTTTCTATATTGAGATGATCATATGGTTTTTATTCTTCAGTTTGTTAATTGATTTGCGGATATTGAAAACTCCTTGCACCCCTCGGACAAATCCCACTTGATCGTGGTGTCGGATCCTTTTAATGTATTGGATTTGGTTTGCTGCTATTTTGTTGAGGATTTTTGCATTTATGTTCATCAGTGATATTGGCCTGTAGCTCCCAACAAAAAAAAAGTCCAGGACCAGATGGCTTCACAGGTGAATTCTTCCGAACATTTAGAAAAGAGTTAATACCTATCTTTCTGAAACTATTCCTAAAAAATGCAGAGGAAGGAACACTTCCGAACTCATTCCCTAATACCAAGACCGGACAAAGAAATCATGAAAAAAGGAAAATTACAGTGCAGCACTTTGAAACAAACGTCTGCTCAACTCCACTCAGGATACCTTTTTCATACGTGAAAGTAACTATTCCCCAGATCAATGCTGTCCTTAAGTTCTGTTCCAGTTAAATACCTGACACCCACACAGCTGCAAATGAAACCAGGGAGCTTCCTGCTGGCCCCCTCCATCCACTGCCCAGCCAACACGTGTGCATTTCCATCAGTCGCTACATCCTCGTGCCACATCCCAAATATCTCCACTTTGTCTGCTCCAGACTGCACCTGTCTATCAACTCAGTCCACAAAAACTGAGCCAGGCACAGATGCCCTGCAATCCGCCCTGAATAGCAGAGCAGGTTCACCCAACACTTGCACCAGCCCTGCTGAGTCCTCTTCAGCGGCTCCCTTTGCCCAGCGGGCATCATTCAAGCCTCCCAGCACATCCCCGGAGGACCTGCATACCAAGGCCTTGCTGATCGTAAAGGTCTTTTCCCTCCTAACTTACCAGGTCACCAGGCCCCGCACACACCTAGCCTCCCAGCCTCAGAGCCTCCCTCTGAGCCCTACTCTTCCTTTGCCTGTGCCACCCCTCAAGATGCCTCCTCTGCAAGGCCCTCACCGCTCTCTGACCTGCTGCTGTGCCTCCCCCAGGCTCCCAGGGCCCCTGACGCAGCCACAAAAGCCCAGCTAGCTAGGCAGCCCTGGGCCCCACTCACGGGCCTTTGACTCCACGCTTCCCGCAGGGCCAGACAAGGCTGCATCACAACGATTTCTCCCCTGCTCACTCCTGCCCCCTGCTCTCCCCTCCACAGTGTGAGTCCCCTCCTCAGTAAATGTCCTGCATGCAGCTGGGTCTATTTCAGGGAATCCTACCTGGCCTGAGGTCACAGGTGCAGTTGGGTGCGGGCAGGAGGAGCAGCAGATGTGAACCAGAAGCTAGGCTGTAGTTCAGTCACCCTGAGGCACCAGTGCGCAGTGTTCTCTGCCCCCCAGAGCCATCCTTGGAGGCTGTAGGCAGGGCAACTGGAGGGGAAATTAGAATGTGCGCCTGTCTTCCTGCAGTCATGCAGCTCCCGCCAACACGATTCCCTGTTCTCACCACGCTCGTTCACCTTACACGTGTATTCACTTGTCTTGTATTTTCTGTGTTCTGATGTTTTCACACCGGGGGCCTTGCTGACCCTGCAGGGACTGCCCTTCCCAGGGCAGCCAGGTCCAGAGATAATAAACAACTCACCCATGAGCACACCTTTCCAGTGCAAACCAACCAACCCAGAGCCCATACTCCACCCCTCCTCCCACATTCTGGGCCACTGTCCCCCTGCCCTCATCACCCAGGGCAAGTACCAGACAATCAGGGACAGAGCCTGCTGGAATGATCCAAACCAGCCAGTCCTCAGCCTGCTCATCCTGCCGCTCCCTCCCCATCCCCTCACAGTGAGCAGATGTCTGACTGTGCCCATTAGACCAGGAAGCCAATGACCCACATGGACCAGCTGTCCCAGGAAGGGACGTGTGGCCTTGGGGGACGCAGTTCCTGAAGGGCTCACAACTAAAGGCTGAGTGCCCACAGCACTGCTGGCAGCTGGAGAGACAAGTTCCTCCCTGAAGGGACGTCCAGGTGGCCCACAGTGCCCATCACAGCCCCTTTCCCCTCCTCTGACAGCTCTGCCATCAGTAAACCACCATTATTAAAACATTTCCCTGTTCGCTTTATTTTGCTAAATCTTATTTGCATTCACTGCGTACCTTTAACATATTATTTTGCCATGTGCTGTTATCACAGGGTATGTTAACTGCAATAAAGGAGAACAATACCGTTGAGTGTGCACACACGCCCCCTTGAGTGAGTGCACAAAGTGTTAAATAATTAGGTTATTGATGTTTTGAATGTCTGATATTATAAATACTCAGTGGATTTTTTCATGATTGTTGGAGAGAGTTTTAGTAATTTGGGGGACTTTGGGGTTTTTGAACAGGCTAGGAATGCATTACAATATCACACTGCTTAAAATAATGGAATACAGTTTGCTATTAGCTATTTTAAGAAGCAGCTTAGGTTGGTTTTTCACTCAGCAGTCTGGCACATAGAGCTGTGATTTGTTCTTTTAAACTGTTGCATGATATTCTGTAATATGGATAAAATTTATTCAGCTCCTCTCTTACTGATGAAAATTTAGTTTGTTTCCACTTCCCCCCATTAAAAACAATCCTTTAACACCCTTGAGTTGTTTCTATTTTTTCCTCCACTACCATGTTGTAGGAACCCTTCATTTTCCCTGCCTCGGACAATGCAGTCACAAACACCCTTGCACACAGCTTTCACCCACTGATGATCTGACCTGTGCAGAATAGATTCCCCAATGTTGTTTAAACGACACGCATTTTAAAATTTTAACAGCAATTGTAAGGTTAATTCCTGTAAAGGTTGCAGCAATTACACTGTTTCAAAAGGTATGTAAACACCTGCTTTCCCTCATTCTACCAGCATTGGAAGCTATTGCCCTTGTAATCATCTGTTAATCTAATTGATGAAGAAGGGTACCTCACGATCAATTTAGTTTGCCTTTCCTTGGTGGCTTGTGAGTCCGAGCCGCTTTTCCTAAGCCTGATTGGCAATTTTGATTTCCCCCTCTGTGAATTGTCTGTTTTGGTGTTTTGGGACTACTTTTCCGTAAAGTCTCCGTTTTCTCATCCATAAAATGGGGGAACGATAGTACCTACCTCTTGGAGTGGTGGAGATTTACTGAGTCAGTGTGCGCAACTGAGGGAGTGCTCTTATCATCACTGCACGGTGGGCGCCAAGCCTGGGTGGCTGTTTCATCACTGTTCTGCTCTCTACCTGGTGGGTGGGGCCAGGTTAGGATGAAAGGACTTCCATGGACCAGTGGAAGGCAGGAGCCCACAGCACTGGGACCTAGAATAGGAGTCCAGCCTGGAGAACTGAAATGGGGAGCAACATTGGTGGAGAGTCTGGGGGTCAAGAAAAATGGAGCTGATCCTGAGCAGTAGCCGTGGGAACAGTGTGCATGGAGCACCTACCACGGTCCAAGGACTTTGCCTCAACAGCATCCCAGTGAAATGGGACCAACTGCTTATCCCCATCCTGAGACTCAGAGGAGCTAAGTGATCTGTTCAAGGTCACAAAGCATGTGAATGGCAGGGCAGCAACCTGAACCCAAGACTGTCCTGTCCCAACCCCTGAATGTCCCCGCTTAAGAGATTGAACTGACTGGCTTCCAAGCAACCCTGGTCTTAGGTGAGGGACCAGTGACCACCTGGGTCCGGTCATAAAACCCACATGGTTGCCTCTTCTTGATTTCTTGGCTAGAATTTTAGGAAGAAAATCAAAAGCTCCCGAAGCTGTTCTGCAGCTTCTGCGTTTCTATATCAAGCAGGCGATGCATTTGTTACCACACTAATTGGAGCAGAAATTAACTGAAATGCTGAGTTTTAGTAGAGAGTGATTCTGCTGCAGGTGTCAGTAATTAGCAAAGAATGAGTCATTTGATGTTTGTAGACACAGCCTTCGCAACTTTTCGTTCAAAAATAAACTTTGTGGGCATATTGTTGTGAATGTTTCCTGGTAATGCATGTGTCTATCTGATGCTGTAATTCAGTATAAATATTTTAAATAAATCAATAATGTTGTCTTCCAATGGAAGTACACAAATGAAATTTTCAAAAATGGAGAAATATTTTTTAGTGAGAAAGGCAGACACCTGCAAGACAGCAGTACAGAAATTACTGTTTTCTTGCTTTCTCTCTCTTTTTTCTCTCTCTCTCTTTCTTTTGGTTTCTTGGGGGTATAAATAATTCACCTCCAATATCCTGTCCTGAGCAGGGGCTGAGCAAATAAAATAAAGAGAATGCCAGTGGAGATCTGCAGACACTGGAAATGGCATAAGAAATCCCACTTAGACTAGACGTTCACTGGTAGGTTCAGGATGTCACTGCATGGCACAACCCAAGTCCGGAGATGGGAGGAGAAGAAAAGGAAACTTACATAGATATAGAGGTGCCTTAAAAAGAGAATCGACTCCTTTAACAAACCCAGTTAGTTGGCCAACTCTGAGATATGAGAACATCTGTGTTTTCAGCAGGTGGAAACAGAGCTTGGAAAGGATTTTCCCTCATGAGCAGTAGTTGTGTGCATGTGCTAGTGTGATGTGTGTATACGTGTATGTGCAGGTGTGGTGTGTGCATTTGCAGGCCTAGAATCAGTGTCTGCATGAAACACAACCCAACAAGGCCCAACCCTCACCAGAGACACCTGGGTCCAGGTTTCTCACTCTTGACTGTGAATGGTGCCTGGCCCCTCCTACCACCTGGCTGGGTTCTAGAACATTCTCTGCTTATAGCTGCTCTGTGAACCATGCATCTGCACATGGGTAGACCTTGCATTAACCAGGTGGGATACTACAGCCTGTGGGAAGATGAGGGGATCCCATTTTTCCCCAACCCTGTCAGCTCTGATGGACCTTGAGCTAGAAGCTGCCAAAAGTGTAGGGGGAGTTGGTCCAACCGATCCCCTTCAACAACTCAGCGTCCTTAAGGATAACTAGCACAATGGGTCAAAACACATGGAATATGTTTAAATCCATGAATCCATGATACTTAAAAAAAAAACCCACTGACCACCTTTGGAGGATGCTAGGATACTAACTCATTATTTTAAAAAGTAATCAATGGGGGGGGGTGGAGGAGGGGAAATTGAGCATTTATCCTGCCTTTCCTGAGCAACTATACCTCAGGCCAGGTGGCCAAATAGTGGATGAGAGGAGAGTCCTCACTACAGAAGTATTCCAGCAGAGTAAGAGGAAGCTAGAATTCAAATATGAGCATTTTGCATTAATGAATTAATGGATCTAAGCAATGAACATTAAAGTCCACGAACACTCCCCCATGCCCCCCCAAAACACAGAAACCAAGGATTCTGTGCCCCAATGGGAGAGCATAGCACTACATGATGAAATATTCTTGCCCCAAACCAAACCGTGAACCTCATCAACCCTCCAGACCCAATTACCAATTTACAGAAAAAACAGAGGACAGAGGAGCTCCTTAAGTTTGACACCATGGAGCTGCGATCATCAAAATCTAGACTGTGGCCAGCGTTACAGGACAGATGACTCCTCTTCATTACGTAAATTAAACAATATTTACATAATTTCACAGAAAGGGAGGGGCATAGATTAGAAGAGACGTAGGAGAAAGACCAACCAATCACGATGTGTGGGCCTTACTTAGATCCTAATTTACATTTAAAAACAATAAAAGAATAAGTCTGTCAATTAGCGGACTTTGTCGACTGGATTTTTGAGGACAGTAAACAATTCTTGCACTTCTAGCTGTGATGGCACTATTGTGCTTACGGTTTTTAAAGGTGCGTCGTACTGAAATACTTACGGATTAAAATCACAGAACGCCTGGCCCTTGCCTCCAAAGAAGCCAGGGCCAGCGCGGGAATGAGCCGGAGGGTGGGTGCAACAGGGTCCGCCGCGAGGTGGACGCTGCGGACAGCGGGTGAGAGCCGCAGGGAGCAGACGTCCCACGCCTTCCGGGGGGGGCGTCACCGCTGTCACGCAGGCCCCCCGGGGCGGTACCGCGCCGGGGCCCCGAGACCCCAACGCGCACAGAGGGGCACAACGCGGAGCTGGGGACGGAGAGGGCTCGCCGCAGGCCCGCGCCAGGACCCCGATCTCGCGAGAGCGCTCAGCCAAGCCCTCGCACGGGCCGCGCGGGAGGCCTGGCCGCCTGCTGCGGCCCTCTCCGCGCCAGACCCTGGGCCGCTGGGGTCAGGCCAGCGCGGACGGTGACGTGTCCGTGAAGCGCCGCCAAGCCGCTCTGACAAGCAGGCGCCGCGCCCCCCGCGGCCCGCGGCCCAGGCCCGGCTGAGGAGGCCCGTCTCCGCGGGCGGCGCCCTCAGGCCCGCCTGGGCCTCAGGCTCCTCAGGCCGCGTGAACATGGGGGCGGCCCCCCAGGCGGCGCCCCGCGCAGGCCGCACAGGAGGGGCGGGAGGGTCACCGCCGCCTCAGGGCCTGGGCCCCCGGGGGGTGGGGGGGCGAGCGGACGGCCTTGGCTGGGCTCTGGCGCCTGCAGGGCACCCCTAGCCTGCTCCCAGCCCCCCGCCCCCAGGCTCAACGCCCCGCCCTGACCCAGGCCCGGGGAGCTGGGGGGCCCCCCCGGGGCGGAAAGGCCCGCACCTGCCTCTTACCTCATTCCCCACCTCACCAACGACCACTCAACCTACTGTTGGCTGAAAAAATGGCCCCCACTAACGGTTGTCCCCTGACCGTTAGCTCGCTTGGGGGAGGGGCCCACTGTGGCACCAACCAATGGCTGAACAGGCCCATTGTGCCGCTGACCAATGGCTGAATGGGGCCCATTGTGGCACTGACCAGTGGCTGAATGGGGCCCATTGTGGTGCTGACCAATGGCTGAATGGAGCCTATTATGGCTCTGACCAATGGCTGAATGGGGCCCATTGTGGCACTGACCAATGGCTGAGCAGGGCCCTCTGTGGGCTGACCAGTGGCTGAGTGGGCCAGTTAGCTTGGCATTAGTAGTCTCCCAGAAACCGTTGCCTGGTAACAGGGGTGGTGAGGGGGTAAAAGCTCCCAGCAAGGGCTGCCTGCTAAGGGCTCTGCCCTGCTGGCTCTAATTACAGTTGGAACAAGGTCTTGGCTTCAGAAAGACTGAAGTGTACCCATCTATAAAGTGGGTTGGTAACACACCCTCTCTCACATAACTGTGCGGAAGAGCCGGTAAGATAATGTCGGTCTGTGCTTGGCTCAGGGATCCATACATGATTGCTATATGAGCCCTGGATTCCTTGACGCCCGAGAGTCCTGCGACGTTGATCCATTAGGACGGATGAGACGTCCTCCAGCAGCTGGAACAGGCGAGGAGGTGGGTGGAGACAGAGCAGGAAGAAAGCTGCTAAGATGGAACAGGAAGAAGAAGAGACCCATCCTGTTAGTGAAAGAACCACACTTCTTTTCTGGAAACACACACAGGCAGGTGTGTTCAGTGGATCCCACTAACCGGGGGAAGAGAGAAGAGGGGTTTCTGCCGTTTGAGGTCATTCTGGCCTCTGCGTGATACTGAGGAGCCCTGAGTGGAACTAGAGATTCAGAAGAACTAGAGTTCTAGGAAAACTGAGTCTTCTAGAGCAGGGAAAGCAAACTTTTCTGGTAAAGGACCAGATACTAAATATTTATGGCTTTGTGGGCCATATGGTCTCCATGGCAACTATTGGACCCTCGGCTCAGAACATGAAAGCAGCCTCCGGCCATGAATAAAGGAAAGGGTGTGGCCGTGTTCCAATGAAACATTGTTCACAAAAAAACATTGTTCCCCTGCATTCGAGGGCTGTGGCATGACCAGCCCTGTTCTCCTGTCCTGTTGCTGTCCAGCAGGACTTTCTGTGACCCTGAAGTGTTCTATCTGTTCTGTCCAATATGGTAACCACTCCTCGGAGATGGAGACCCGGCCTCTGGTCCTAACCACACTTCCCAGGCTGTGGGACTTTGGGAAAGTCACTGGACCTTATTTGTGTCCTGTTTCTCTATTGGTATGATGGGGCCCTTCACCCCAAGCTCCTGTTACTGTGCCTCTCCCATTCGCCCCTAGGGTTGCCCAGAAGTCCGCAGGACACAAGGTAAGTAGAGGCCTTTTGAAAACTTCAAAGCGCCCAGGAATCTAAGGATGTTTTGCATCCATTTATCTCACCCAAGGTAGAAAAGGGAATCATTGGATATGAAAGGCTGGAGAGGAGCTGGGTGATTCACCACCTCATTGAAAGCCTCCCAGGTTAAATCTTTTTTTCAGAGAATTTCCTGGGGAGAATACAGGGATGTGTTCCAGCTAATAAATTCATTCCTTTCCGTTGACTATGAACCAAATTCTGGGACGGCATCAAAGCCAGCCTCCCGGGAGCCTGCCTGGGAACCTCTGGGCCCCTGGTCCTCCAAGACCTCCCCCACGTCAGCTCTGCAGAGGGTGCTGCTGCCCCACCTCCCCCAGGCAGGCCCCCTGTACCCCCCTGTGCTCCCTGCAGCTGAGCCTGGCTGGGGCGGAAGTCTTGCTCATTAAATTAGGGAAAGGAAGCAAGTCCCCTGCCTTGTTCTTTAGCCTGGAGGAGGGTGTAGGGGATGGGGAGGAGGCAGAGCAGAGGGCCATGCCTCCTGGCCTAAACTGGTTCCCCTTTGGAAAGAAGACAGTCAGAGGGAGGAGGAGATGCGTGATGAGCCGTGAAAACGTCCTAAACTAAACAGGACAGTAAAACCTTAGCAAGCCCCTCAGGCTGACTCCTTCCAGTCAACGGTCAGGCCTGAGGAGTATTCTTAAGAAGGAAACTGTGATTCTTCTTCCGAGATGAGGCTGGTTCTGAGGGGAAAGGGGACTTGTTAAATGGCAGTAGCTAACCCCGTGGGGACCAACCTGTGCCATTTATACGCTGTCAAGTTCAATGCTGGGGAACTTTCATTTTTTAAAAGGAAGCAAGCTTTGCATCCCACCAGGCCGCCCTGCCCCACGATGTCGTTAAAGGAGAAAGAATTGGGACTCTTAAAGGAAAGCTGTGGTCACAGATCCTGGTCTGGAAATGCTTGGCTAGAAGCGGAGAACCTAATTCAGGTCTAGACCAGCTTCTAGAGATGATTTGATTAACAAGAGGGGATTAAACTCACCCTGGGGGCAAAGGAATTCTGCCGGATCCCCTGCAGGGAGAGGACTTGGAAACAATGTTGGAGGGATGGGGGGAGACTCCTCCAAGGGTTTGGAGCCTCTGGCTGAGGGCCTGTCTGGATTTTTCCTCCCCTTGCCAACAGGAAGCCGAGATCACCCAGGGGACGGTTCCAGCTCTGACTGCCTTCTTGGGAGCTGCCAGTTTGGGGGCACTGGTGGGCATCCATGAGCGTGGGCCCATCTTCATAGCTGGCTGCCTGGCTTCCTGCCTCAGAGGCCGAACCCGCCACCTCTGGCTCCAAGACTTGGCTGTGGCCAGCGGGCTGTGACAACAGCTCAGACAGCAGAGCAGCTCAGCTTAGAAACGCACCGTGAGCAGGCCCCTTGCCACCCGGAGAGGCGGTGGGTGGACACAGGGCTTCCCAGCTCAGGTGCCAGAGGGAATAGCTCCATGTCCCACTTTCTAGAACTTTCCTGAAGCAGCTGGGGCGTCTGCTGTTGTTGCTGCCCCCTGGCCCCTTTTTAGTTTGAGGTCCATTTCCAAAAAAATAAGATTGTTTGTGGATCACAGTTCTCATTTCACAAAGTTTTTGTTTGTTTTTGGGGGGTTGTTTTGGCCATGCTGTGCAGCTTGTGGGATTAGATCCCCAACCAGGGATTGAACCCGGGTGGGCCCTTGGCAGTGAAAGCACAGAATCCTAACCACTGGACCTCCAGAGGATTTCCCACAAAGTTTACTTTTTAAAATTCTTTTTAGATATCGCAATAAACTGCATTTGTACTTCACCGTGTCTATTTGCTTGAAGTAAAACACTAAAGGATTTTAGTTTAGTTTAAATTAGCTAAATACAAAAAGGAGAATACTCAACGCACTGCCCAATGTTCCCAGGGTAGTCAAAATCACGGACACAGAAGGTAGAAGATACATCCCCAGGGGCTGGGGGTGAGGGGTGGGGAGTTAGTGTTTAATGAGCAGAGGTTTGGTTTGGGAAGATGAAAAGGTTCTGAAGATGATGATGGTGGTGGTTATACAATAATGTGTATTAGTGCCACTGAACCGTACGCTCAACAGTGGTTAAAGTGGTAAAGTCTGTGCCACGAGTATTGAGTTTTACTGCAAGGAAAAGGGCACAGTGAAGTACAAGTGCACGTACTGCAATCTTTAAGAGAAAATAAGAGAAGTCTCACAGGGGGCTGTGAGAATTAAGTGGGTTAATATATAAAGACCGTAGAAGAGTGCCCAGGACTGAGTGGTCCTCAGGACACGTTGGCTATTATTATCCTGCCTTCCTTTTGAAATCATTAGTGGGTCTGAAAGGCGTCCTGATACAGCCCCCAGCTGTATTTCTCACAGAGCCCAGCAGAGGGCGATAGCTCAAGCTCCTCACAGGTTGGGGGAGGGGGCGTGGTACATGATCAAGGGACCATTTCGTTTTGTCCTGTGTTCTAAATGTTCTTGGTTTCTCTTCTGAGGGGTCACCGTCTCCTCCCAGAGCTGTGGGGGTACACCCGCCACTTTACCCTGCAAGAAGCCCAGCTCAACAAGCAGCTCTTTCTTTTCCATGTTCGAGCTGCTGTAATAAAACACCTTGGACTGGGAGGCTTTTAAACATCAGACCTTTACTTCTTGTGGTTCTGGGGGCTGCGAAGCCCAAGATCAAGGTGCCAGCAGATTCAGTGTCTGGGGAGGGCGCTCGTCCTGGTTCATCTTCTCGCTGTGTCCTCGCGTGGTAGAAGGGGCAGGGGAGCTCTCTGGGGTCCCCTTTGTAAGGGCACTGATCCCATCACGGGGCTCCAACCTCATGACCTAATCCCCTCCCCAAGGCCCCGCCTCCTAACACCATCATGTGTGAATCTTGGGGGGGTACAAACACTCGGTCCAAACAAGGGCTGTGTCCGTGATCCGGTCCTGCTTTCTGGACTGTTCCTTCAGCCCCGTAGACCTGGAGACTTCTTCCCTCCTGCCATCCTGCAGGGGGGCCATGAGTGCCTTCCAGGTTGGAGCATCTCGGGGAAGGGCTTCTCAAACTGTGATGTGCCCACAGATGAGCTGAATATCCGGATAAAATGACCGACTCATTGCGGGGGTGTGGGTTTCTGCTGGTGCTTGGAATACCTCTCTATTAGCAAGCCCAGCCTCTTAGAATGCCATGGGCAACGGCCCCAGGGAAACGAGAGGCCTGATGGAGAAAAGACAGAAGTGGGCTCTCCCCCCAGACACTGTCCACAGGGCTGGTAGGGGACATTTCCAGCCTTGCCACCGCTGCTGGTCAGAGCAGAAGTCACACTGGCCTGAGGGGCTGCTTGGCTCTTTCTGTGGAGAGATGGAGCTGGCAACCAAGGAGGAAGGGGTTTAGCTGTCAGGAGCTCGCCTCAGATGCCACTCCACTTCATTGCCTGGGGCATCAATAAAGCCCCAGGGAGCGCCTGGGGCAGTAGAAAGTCCAGATGCACCTCACAAAGACCCGTCTGCATTTGCTTCCCTGGAATGTCCCCTCCTAACAAGGAAGAAGTAAGGACTTGCCCTGTCTCTGTCCAGCCCAAAACTCTAACCAGAACTTTCTTGAGCACACACTCTCAGGGGCAGCAGGGCGAGGTCTTATTTTCTATGGGGAGGGGCGGCCTGTGTGCTCAGGCCAGGGTCTGTGTGGGCCCCCCACCCCCGGTCCTGGCTTTCAACCCGTCCCTCCTTGGCCAGAACGAAATGGTGCAATTACTGTGGCAGGTGATTGCCACAAGGGAGGGTTTGTTACTCTTCCTGCACCTCTTCGCGTACCCTCTCTCCCAGCTCCTTTTTTTTTTTTTTAATTTATTATTTTTTGGCTGTGTTGGGTCTGTGTTGCAGCATGTGGGCTTTCTCTAGTTGCAGTGAGTGGGGGCTACTCTTCGTTGTGGTGCATGGGCTTCTCATTGCGGTGGCTTCTCTTGTTGCAGATCGCAGACTCTAGGCATGCAGGCTTCAGTAGTTGCAGCACGTGGGCTCAGTAGTTGTGGCTAGTGGGGTCTAGAGTGCAGGCTCGGTAGTTATGGCGCATAGGCTTAGTTGCTCTGTGGCATGTGGGATCTTCCTGGATCAGGGATCGAACCTGTGTCCCCTGCATTGGCAGGCGGATTCTTAACCACTGCGCCACCAGGCAAGTCCCTCTCTCGGCTCTTTTAAGAAATCTCAGGAATTCACTGAGACCAAAGCTGGTCACCGGCTGTGTCTGCCCCAGAGCAGAAATCCTGCTTCCCTAACATGCAGGGGAGCTGGGGAAAGCGGCCGTGGTGCAGTCAGATATCCCACCCCGGTCCAGAGTGAAGGGTTAAACTCCCCAGGTAGTGATCCAAATCAAAGAGCTGCACACTCAAATTATCTCCTAGCGCACAGCTCAGGTTCACGGACCCGCTTTGCGCGCAGTCCTATACCACTGTGCTTCCGGAACGCTGGCATCTGTGTGCTTTTCTTCCCCCATATCTGTGACTTGACAGTATAATAGCCGTTTGGTACCAGAAATTTCCTTAAATGTTTTGCATACTCTTTCCTGTGTTCTGCCTCAAAGGATTTTAATAATTACGATGTTTAATGGGAAATCCTTCCCCTCTTTGAATCCCCCTCCTGCAGAAGACTTGGCCAACGCACCAGCATGCCTGGGGGGGCGTTTGCACCTCGGCAGGGCAGCCCCTTGACTCGTTTGTTCACAACAGGAATGAACGTGGAGCCACCCAAAGAGAGAATCCACTTGCCTGAGTGGGTACCCGGCTCTCAGAGTGGATACCACCCATCCCTCTGCCTTCTCCAGCCTCCTCTCTCTGATTGGCACCTGGAGCTCCACCCTGAGCAGGATGAGGGTGGGGTGATAGAGAAAGCCCTGGTGGATAGGGACTGACCATGGGGGCATCAAGAAGGCACATCAGGCCCCTCCCTTCTGGGTGAACCCTGAGTGGTACCAGGGCGCCTGGGCTGGCACTCCCGGACTCAGGACGCCCGGAGGGTCTGAGAGGCCCCTCTGATCTTGACATCCTCAGGCCATAGCTGGGGGAGCCTCACTTTGGCCCCACACGTTGTCCTGCTGGTCATGGGGTCAGGGGTGAGCAAGGCAGCTGGGAGATCTGCAGGGAGGGGGTAGCCCTGCCAGGAAGAATCCCTCTGACACTTTGCTCACAGAGATTTAGTCACACGTGCAGTGAGCCCTGAAATCTCACAAAACAGCAGTGACACACGAGGACGGCGGCCTCCAGGAGCACGACCTCCACAACTGTGAGGCCGGCAATGTTCTAAGCCACAGAGTGTGTTGTAGTTTGTGACGGTGGCCAGAGAACTAGATCTGTCACGGCTCAGGAGGTGATAATACCAGTTCTGGAGGTGTCATGGGATCCTGGGAGACCCTAGAAAATGCTTAGCAAGCTGCTGGCCAGCAGGGAGGGCTTGGAACTGGCAGCTTCTCCTCCCCAGGGACCCAGGGGCCTTTTTCCCAACCTGCCGAATATGAGCTTGACCTTGGAGTGGCACTACTTCAATTTTATTTCATGATATTTTATTTTGCTGGCTGGGAGTGAGAGAGGGCAGGGAACTCAGAGACCTTGAATGTAAATGTATGTAAAATTTGAAATGCAATTTAGATCGTTGAGCCAAGAGCCCTGGACCTCTCGCTCCATCTCGTTCTCACTCTGTCTCTGCTTTCTCTGTCTCTCTCTGTCTGTCTCTCTCTACACGCACGCACGCACGTGTGCACATGCACAGAGGCATGTATGCACACGGATCGCCTCTCTGGGCAACAACCTGGCCGCCAGCCAGAGCTCAAGAGAGAAAAGGCAGAGGGGCAGGACCAGGCCCGTGGCTCTGGTTCCCCTTCTAGCAGGAGAGGGTTGCAGGTTCCTTTGTAAATAAACCATCCACCCTCTTCTCTTTCCCCGTGTCTCTCTTCCCTCCCCCACCCCATCCACCTCCCCTTCCTAACAGTCACAACTTGCAGAGATTCCTGGCTCCTGGGTACCTCTTTCAGCATACTAATTAAATGTTTCGAATGGTTCTTATCCATAGTTAAGTGAAGATAAAATTTTAATGATTTAATTAGCAGGCTCAAGGAAAAAAAAAATCATAATGAAGAAAGGCGTTTGCAACTGTCCTGGGCTCTGAATGTTTCTTGTGCTGCTGCATTTGAGTTGCAGGAGGCTGAGGCCTGAAGCATTCCCGGCCACTCTGCCCTGACGCAGAGACCCCCACTCGTCCCCCAGAGAGTGAGGGCTGTCGGGAGCAGGGCTGGCTCTCCTCTGTGTCTAAGGGGCCCCAAGGGTGCTGGGGAGGGACTGCCCTAGAGAGGAGAGACAAACAGCCTCGTTGGGCCCATGAACTTGGAGACCACTGGAAGCACTTGGTGCTATTTTCCAAAGGACACTCTGGAAACCGGTGCATTTTCTCGTGCCCTCGTGATATCTTTCCATTTTCCTTTCAGTGTACAGCTCTTTTATTTTCAACGAGGGTGACTGATGGACTTCCAGCCACGTTCATGTTCCGAGTTTGCTGAAAGACACCTCTTGTAGCTTGGGGACGGGGTTTGAATGGGAAAATTAATTGCCTTGTTTGAAGATTTTTGGTGTTTCCACTCTGGAGGCTCCCAAATTTCAATGTGGTATATATATATATTTAATGCAAAGAAGCCAGCTGCGAGAACCCACCTCCTAGAAGGATCTTGCTCCAGGAGGTGCTACCCTGTCCTGCCCACCCCGACGTCCCCCAGGGCGCCCTTTATGCCTGCTTTCCCACCGCCCATGCAGACTCCACTGATTCCCTGAATGGCCTTGCAGTAGTCATTCAGTAGAAAACATTGTGTCCTGAAAAGCCGGCTGACAGCGGTCTCCCTGGCCGGCTCTGGCAGAGGGAACGGTGGCGTGTGTGCTCAGCTGCTTAGAGAATTGGCTCTGGAAGTGGACCCTCGGTGCCCACTCCTGGCACTGACTAGATATAGGACCACAAATGCGCTCCTGCCCTCCCTGGAGCGGACGACGCCTGCGTGCATGGGGGCTCCTGTTCTGAAGCCCTGAGCTGAAGTCCCCGTGTCCACTTCATACTCATGATGAGGGCAGGACCTAGCGCTTCCTGGAATCCTTCTGTGTTTGGCACAGGTCCTTACACAAGAGGTTGTATTAAAAAGTTGCTGTCATACATCCTCCCCTTTTGAATCTCTCTTCTTCTTCTCTGGCCTCATCATGTGTATTAATCATTTGTTTTTTGTTCTGATGCTTTGCCATCTTGGGGTCTTGCTGACTCTGGAGGGACTGTCCCTCCAGGGCTGGCTAATTCCTAAAAATAACAAACACCTCACCCGTGAGCACAACTTTCCAATGCAAACCAGCCAGCCCAGAGCCCACCCCCTGCTCCCGTCCCCTCCTCCATGGGGCTCCCACACTCTGGGCCACTGTCCCCCTGTGCCCAGGGCAGGTACCAGACAACCAGGGACAGTCCCTGTGCCCCAGAGCCTGCTGGAATGATCCAAAGTAGCCAGTCCTCAGCCTGCCCACCCTGCCATGTCCACTCCCTCTGCAGAAACCACAGTGAAGTCTCTGGTCCATGCTGCCCCTCCCTCTGCCCCCGGCTGACCCTGGTGCTTCCTCGTGTGGCCCTGCCTGGCATAAGCCTCATGTTTCTGGGGATATGTGAGTATAAAGACTTCTCCCTTCATGACTGTCATTTCCACGTCCGCGTGTCTTACCATACCTGATTAAAACAAATTTCAAGTACCTTCCAATCCTTCTTAGCATCAGAGTTTGTGGAGCCCAGCCCTGAGTAGCTGTCCTGGGGTTTGCCTTAGAGCTACAAATACCCAGATCCACTCTAACTCTTCTTCCCACTACTCTGAGCCCAGGATGCTGAACTGTGCAGCTGACATCAATGGACCAACCTGTCTTTGGCTTCCCGTTGGGAGTTCAGAGGCACAGAAGAGGGTAAGGCTGGTGTGTCGATTTCGCCAGCTGCCTCCTGTGTGGTTGCCTTGGGCCAACTGGGCTCCTCAACTGAAGCTATATGTCACCTCAAGGTGGCTCTGTGCGTGACTCTCTCCTCCTCAGTCCTTGTCATCAGCTCTTCCCTGCCCCTTTGGGCCTGGACATGGGGGCAGCTCCACTGTTATGAGCCCTGTGATACTTCATTTTCCCTGTGGTTTCCCAGAATGCTTCTCATCCCTTTTCTTATTCTTTATATTTGGTTTTATTTATTTTTCTCTCATCCCTTTTCTTAAGCCCGTCTGGAGTCATCTTAATGGAGTGTGCCATCTTTGCTGTGACAGTCCTGATGGAGACACTCCTTGTCCTTGAATTAGCCTGTGTGAGTCCCTGTTCCTTGCTCCCAAATTGTGTGACTTTGGGACTCAACAGACAGATGTGTGCCTGCCTTCTGAGACCCCACACTCAAAACAGCATTGGTGAAATTGGAGGTCTTTCCAGGGGCATTGGTTCTATAGTGTCTGCTTCACCTCCCCACACAGCCACATCCCTTCTTTTCAGAGAGGAGGACCCAGGCATAAACTATTTCTGCCAAAAGCCTCTTCCCGTCATTAATATGTTAACAAATGCTGTCAAATAACAGTTGCAGCTGACGGAATTTGCTGTTGGCAGAGACTGCCTGCTGCCAGACAAGGTTGCGTCTGTTCCACAAGAGCCCAGCTTCTTCTGCCAGGAGATCTTGGCACCGGAGGTCACTGAGCCTGCCGTGGGGCCTACCTACCCCGTCAACAGTGACAATGTCTCATGTATGAATAATGCCCGCACAGAGCGTTTCTAAACGCCTTCCTGCAAAGAAGACAGCAGAGATTCCAGGGGGAAGGTGAGCACCTGCCCAGTGCTAGGAGGCTGGGAGAGTTGGGGAGAGGAGAAGGGGACCAGGGCAGGACCAGCCAGCTCCGTGTGCAAAGGTGCTGTGGACCTGAGAAAGATTCAAAGATGGAAACATCAATACAAGGGAAACAGGTGGACTGGAAAATCAATATTGGTGCTGAAGGGTCTTAGGGAGTTGATATCAGTACACCACATGCAGAGGAGCAACTGGTGCTGTGAAGCTGCAGATGAGTTAAAATGTGTGGAATGGGGAGGACGAAGCAGGTCACAGGAAGGGAGTGTATCAGTTAGCTATTGATATAAAACTGCTGCATAACAAACATACCCCCAAGCTCAGTGGCCTAAAACTGTCATTATTCATGCTCATGGGGCTGAGGGTCCATTGAGGATTGGATGACCCAGACTGGGCTTGGCCAGGGCGGCTCTGATCCACAGGTCTCTCATTTTCCTCTGGAGACAGCGGGCTAGTCAGGCCTGTCCTGCTCTTGACACTGGCAGAAGGATAAAAAGACAAATACAAACGTGCATACACGCGAGGCCCAGGCTGGGAGCTGGCTGGGGATGAAGCCTCATGCCCTCCTCGTTCTATTGGGCAAAGCATGGATTTTACCCATGGGTAAAACCATAGGGAGGGTGTGGGGAAATATTCTCACCCCTTTGACGGGAGAGACTTCAGAGTCCCATGGCAAGGTGCAGGGATACAGTGAGGGACCAGTGGTAAGTAAGAGGCAGAGAGGTGGGCATGAAGTAGGAGTTGGGGGGTCCCCACCAGAGTGGTCCGTTTGCCTGGTCCATTCTGTCTCCTTTCTTTCCTCACCCTCTCTCTTTTTCCAGTCACTGGATTGCAGATTCTCTGAGAGCAGGACTCAGTGATTTCCTGGTTCTGCCCTGGCCCCCACACTGGTTGGCTAGTGGTTCAGGTGGTCTGCAGATATTTACTGTGAACCTTCTAGTCTCAGGTCCTGTGGAATGAGAAGACAATTCCTCATTCCTTTATACACTCACCCATTTAGAATTCCATAAGTTTGTAACTGGGCAAAAGGAGAGATGACTGGAAGACAATTTTTAAATTATTTTAAAATCTGAAAAGTGATTTTTAGCTAATCTGATGGTGAACTTTCCTCAGTGTCCGAAAAGGACTCTGATTCCCAAAAACAAAACAAAAAAAAAACAAAACAGAACAAAACAACTCTCGGTGTCTGTGGACATTAGGAGGCAGGGGATGTGAATCCAATCTCAAATGGAAACCTTCAGAGTCTCCAGAAGAGGTTTTTAAAGCTTCCGCAATTTCAGTGAACTCACCTGTTCCTCTGAGACACTGCACGTGAAATATCTTGCCCCTAAAGCGCATTTTCCCAGAAAGTCTGGCTTCATTTTTTAGGGTCCTCTCTGTAATGCCTCTCTGACTTTGCAGTTGTACTCCAAGAACCAGAACGGCTCACATCAGATGCAGCTTTAATCCCAGACTTCACAAGTCCAGAAGCTAGGAGGTGAAAACCCTCCCTTCGCCCATGTCCACACTGCATACCACACACGTGTACCAGGATCCCGATGTGACCCCAACATGTAACTCGAGTAACCCCGCATGCCCCACAAGGTTCTGTTCAGTATAGGGTCATGTCAACAGAAACAAGCCATCGAAAAACACTAATTACAAATAATTCCAATATTGGATCATGTTTCTCTTAAAATATTAAAGGAAATAAAATCGGAAGCACTAATAGCCTTCCTTTAAAAAAAAAAACAGCCTAAAAAAATCAACAAACAACTCCCCTGATGGGAAGCTCTGGCGAATCACATTCCTCACCTTGGCACTGATTGTGTGCTTTGATTGTGTTTGGTGTTTGGAGGGAACCTTGACTCCCCAGCGATACCTTCTGCTCTGGGACTTCCCTCTCTGGTCGTCTCAGGGAGCAGGCACGGTGTTCACAGGGTGATGCCTTGTTTCCTGAGCAGCGTTTGGAAGATTTTCACGTGGCTTCCAGCCCCATGCTGTCCTGGGTGGGAAACGGACTGGGAGAAGTAAGTCAATACATCACGAAATGTGCACAACATTTGCATTTGCTCCACGTAAGCTGACGTGCGCTGGGGAGCCACCCCCTCCTCCATCACAAAGGCGCATCTTTAAATGTCACTTAAGTGGGGTGAAACACTTAGGATCCTCATCAGGAGGCAGGATAATTGGACAGAGCAGACGGAAATTCCCAAAGGAGGTCCCCTCAGTCCATTACATATTCCATCCATTGGACGCAGGGTTCTCTACATCTCTGTCAGAGCCCCGGGGATGCTCTCATTTTTCCTGCTTTTATACTCCCTACATCACAGCCAGCTTCCTGGATTAGCAAGCAGGTTGGGACAGGGGAGGATTCCCACCACCCTGCCCCTCACTTTCCCTGGATGCGGACGTGCCAGCGAGACTGAGGGACACGGGCCATCACCAGGGTGCTGGCCCCAGAGAAAATCTTTGTCTCCTTGACAGAAAACGGAAAGGGGCCGGCAAGGCTGCTGAGAGGGGCCCCTGGGGGTCACCAGTCCACCTCTGGACCATTCGTCTTGCTGACAGAGTGCAGGGGGGGATGCCCTGAAGGCTGAGCCTGTGCTCTGGGCACTAGCACTTTCAGATTTGTTCACTTCAAAGCTTGGCTGAAGGAAGAGGGAGAATGAATACTGCACTTCCTCTCGGGAGGGAGAGTGCAAGTCTTTCCCTGGACGGGAGCATCCTTCCTTGAGTACAGAGAAGAAGCATCCCATCGCCCTGTCACACATATGGGGGTGAAACAAGAGGGACCCCAAGCTAGACCTTGACCTCTGTGGCCCATTTTACATTGCCAAATGCAAAGACAAAAGTTGGGTAGTGGCTTTTGAATGTCGAAGGGGCCTTTCCAAGCATAACTTTGACTATATGTGATTTTTACTTTGCAGAGGTTTAGAATTTAAGCTCCAGTTAAATGCGACTCCACTGGACCAGGCATCAGTATTGGCAAAGCCTCCGCAAGTGGTCCCAGGTGTGGGAAATATGTGGGAACATCTTAGGACACCAGTCCCCATCCCCCATTCCTCCCACCTCCCTAGCCCCATCCTACCCATGAACGAGCTTCAGGAGGCTTCTGGTAACAGTGGACAAAGGACTTCAGGTGCCAGCAGTGCTGAGGAGGCACTGGTGGGCTTAGGTGGGAGCAGCTGTCTGGTTGGAATTCCCACCACCGACCTGACTCTCTGCTGTAAAAAGTGCCTGGGGTCCCTCAGAGTATCAAAGGTGGAGACATTCTCTCATACCTCTGTTGCAGGTTGCCCTCCCAAAAGGTGAGTTGAAGCCTGAACCCCTGGAACCCGTGAACGTGACCGTATTTGGAAACAGGGTCTTTGCAGGTGTGGTCAGGTTATCCTGGATTTGAGGGGGTTCTAATCCAATGGCTGGTGTTCTCAGAAGACAAGGAAAATTCTGACACATGACCTGTAGGAGAGACGTGTCATGGGAAGACAGAGGCAGAGATTGGAGTGATGCATCTACCAGGGAAGGCAGGTTAGGAATGCCAGCTGCCACCAGAAGCTAGAAAAGAGACGTGGGATAGATTGTCCCTGGGCCTCCAGAAGGAACCGATCCTGCTGACACCTTGAACCTGGACCTCTGGCCCCCAGAACTGCGAGAGAGTGCATTTCTGTGGTTTTAAGCCACAGCCGTGGTCACGTTCTTCAGCAGCCCCAGGAAACTGACACAGCTTCCCTTTGGGGAATGATGGCTCTCATACCTTGGGGGTTGTGGGGGAGACCCTTCCAAATGCTCTTGAGAAGGTGGTTTGGGGAGACCCATCCAAATGCCTAAAGCCCTTACTTTCTGACCCAGCTTTTCCTCTCCTAGGAGTTTATCCCACAGATGTGTTCACACAGGTACCCAGAAGCATTTGTACAGCATATTCTTTCCAACCGTGTAGAAATTAGCCAAAAATGGAAAACAACCCAAGTCAATAGGAGTCTGCTTGACTAAATTATGGTACTTTCACTCTATGAGAAAGAATGTGCAAAAAGAAACAGAAAAGAATGAGGAAGTTCTTTCAGTGCTGATTTGGAACAGTATTCAATTTGTATTAAGTGAAAAAAATCAAGGTGCCAGAGGAAGTATGATTCACTATCCATTTTGGAATTAAAGGAATGACATATATGCGTGTGTATAAAAAGCATTTAAAGGCAGGGTTACAGGTATGACTGTCTCTTCTGGGGAGGAGGAACGGGTGTCAGGACAGGGCGATGACTGACCTCTCCCTGAAACCCCCTTTATGCTGATGAAATCTTTCCTTTCTGCAAGTAGTTCCTGATTTTTTTAGGTAACTTTTTAAGTTCTTGCACTCTCTAGTTGGAAATATTATTCTGGGTTCATAAACTGACATTCAGTTTGCAGAATTTGAAGATGAATTTGATGATTGTTAAATGGAAAAGAAAAAACTATTTCTTACAAGTTGCTAGCTACGGGGGTGGTGGTGGTGGGAGTTTGGGGTGCTTTAGGGGGGCAGTCCACGGGGAAGATACCACGTAAGTCATCCAACTTGTGAGACCTCCCCTCACAACTCCTCCGGCAGCTCATCTCACGCTCCAGACACAGCCTTGTGTGGGGTCACTTCAGATGCTCTAACACCACACCCTGTCCTGGCTTGAAGAAGGAAACATAAGGCCAGGAAGTGTTGGTTTCATCCCCAGGACCCCACCACCACCCCCGCCCCAGAGCTGAAGAGCATCTTTACGTTCAAAGCTTTGCATGTCTGTGTTTCCACAATCTCAGCTCGTGCTGGTTAGTAGTGAGGTGGGGAGGGATGCCAGACTGTCCCCATTGGTCCCCATTTGATGGGGAAACCGAGGCAGGGAAGCTTAAGTGGCGTGTCCACCATCACAGAGGGAGGGCTTCTACCCGGGTCTCCTGACTATGACTTTCTGCTTTCTCTATGGGGTCCAAAGTGGAATTGGAAAATCAGGGACTGATTTTCCAGCAAGAACTAATTGAGTTCAAAAAAATTTTTTAATGTTGCTTTATCGTTTGCTCTGATACAGAATATTATCCTCCCAGCAGCCACCGTGCAGGTCAGGTCATGTTGCCGCTTTGCGCTGACTCCCCCGAAAGGTTCCTCATCACCAGGACTGAAAGCCAAGTCCTCCTCATGCTCTGCAGACCCACGTGACCTGTCCCCCATGGTTGGTCTGACCTCATCTGGCCTCTCTGAACTTGATTTGCCCGTTGTGTCCACCTTTCCTGCCAACTGGCCTCCCTGCTGCTCCCCGACACATACCTGTGCTCTGCACCTGCGCTCCCGGCCCCTGCAGCCCCTCCCAGTCTCCGTGAGGCTGAGTGGCTTGTTGCATTTGGGTGTCATTTCTCAGCTAGGCTCATAGGACCACTTTTATTCAGTTTGCAGACCCACCCTGCGCTCCCCGCCCTGCTTCCTTTTCCTTCATGGCAGTTTCCTTCTAACACACGGTGCAATGGACTTACTATTTTGTGTTTCTCTCCCCTGTTGTGGACTGGGTTGTGTCCCCACTAAAATTATATGTTTGAAGCCCCAACCCCCAGTATGACTGTACCTGGAGATGGGCCTTTAAGTGGTAATTAAGGTTCCATGAGGTCATAAGGGTGGGTCCCTCATCCAATAGCACTGGTGGCCTTATAAGAAGAAGAAGAGACACCAAATCTCTCTCTCTGGGAGTCCAGAGGAAAGGCCACCCAGAGAACACAGTGAGAAGACGGCCGTCTGCAAGCCAGGAAGAGAGGCTTCATCAGAAACCAACCGTGAGGGCACCTTGACCTTGCAATCCCAGCCACGAAAACTGTGAGAAATAAATGTCGTTGTTGCCCCGTCTGTGATCTCTTGTTATGGCAGCCAGAGCTTACTAATACGTCGCCGGTGCCCCGTGAGAACGTCAGCTCCGTGGAGACAGGCGTGTGGATCTCGTTTCTTTCGTATGAACAACCCCTATAAGAGTACTTAATAAATAGTTGCTGAGGGCATAAGTGAGTTTGCTTCTGGCTTTTACAGGGAAAGTAGGGACAGATCTTGGGACTTCTGCATGTGTCTGGTCACCATGGGGACAGTGAGTCCACACTGGTTGGTGACAGTCACTGCTTTTCCCAATTCCTCCCTGAACTGTGTTCGAGGTCTGGCCTGTGACCCCACATCTGTTGCCACAAATGTGTCTCCCTGCTTCCACCCTTGGGCGGTGGCTGAGTCTCTGGCTAATTCACATTTTCTAGCTCTGTGCCACCAGATGTACCAGTTACCTTTTTAGCGTTTCGAAGGTGAAAACTGCCGAGAGCTGCCAGTTACTGAACAGGTGGGTGCCCGTTCCCTTGTCTGATTCCAGCAGCCCCACCGGGGGCTCCAGTACATGCAGATGCAAGCCCTGGGGATGCCCCCTCTGAGCTGGGAACCCGCCAGATCCTGTGAAGTCGAGACAGCAAAGACAGCGCAGGTCGCCCCCTGCCTGACCCTGGACTCTACACACTGCTTATTTTCTGCGTCTGGTGCCAGCACCTGAGACACACGCCATATGTCCACTTATTTCCGAAGACTCTAGGAGTCTAGACACCTGGGCGGAGTTCGCACACAGAGGGAGGTGTGAGCGTCACCGACACACGGAGCTGTGTGCCCGGAGGTTCCGCCATCCTTCCTGGGCACATCAAACAGACACACGCGGTGTCGGAGGTGTCATAATTCCAGACACACAGCATATGTCCTTGGAGCAGACAAGGCGCTAAATTAATTCTAAACGCTGGTTGTAAGTTTCTTGCCGAAACGCTCCCTCACTGTATAAATAGCTTTTGCGTTCCACATTTCCTACCACGGGCTCTCCGGAAGCCCAGATATGCGATTCTGGCTCTATTTTTATAGCGCTGAGCATTCTTCAAAATAGCCCCATTTCCATAAAGGGGAATTGGACAAAAAGAGATGAAATGCTCAGCACAGGGACACTTCTGTATCTAACTTGGAGTCCTTGCCTCCTGCTTCAGCACCTCCACCCCTGAGGGGGTGCTCTTCCAAACCTTCTAAGGAGGGACATCTTAACCTGGTCCTTTCCTCTTCTTCTCCAGGAGAGGCTGTGTCCCCCCTGAAGCCCGGAGTCTGGCCCAAGTCCTGCCTCCTGCTTCTCTTCTATGTTTAGACTGACTCATTGGCTACATCAGGACCTCCTCTATGAACTTGAGGCGCATCGGATTTGGGACCAGAGTAAAACCAGAATCCTGGCCAGAGGATGCCAATATGAGATGGAAAAAGGCTTTCTGGGTGTGTGTGTTCGGGGCAGGGTGGGGGGATGACAGAGGAACAGGGCCCTTGGTCTCGCTAGGTCTCCCCTTGCCCTCCTCCCCTCCCCTCCCCTCTCCTCACTTCCTGTTCCAGCCTCTAGTTCTCCTGCTCACCTTCCCCGGGACCCCAGCCAGTCCATGTGGTTGTCTTATGGGTATTAGGAAAGTGTACACACTGGGTGCATGCAGCTCTGTGGGTGCTCACCTTAGCAAGTGGACAATGCCCTTTAGGAAGGACAGGGCTGCATCTTCCTCTGAGCAGATGCAGCTTCGCGAATGCTAGAGCTCACCGAATGGAGGACTGAATGGATCTCAGCTCCCACTCACCCTCTCAGATGGGCCCTTCGTGCAACCTGCACAACAGTCCCAGGCGGCCCGGGAAACACATGCCCTTCCCCTTAGTCTAGAATAGATACTTGCTATTTGCTCTGGCCTTTGTGACAGATTCTATTCCCCCCAAAAATGGGAGCAACGATATCTCCCATTTCACGTGATCTTACAATGACACATTTCATCTAGAGGTGGAGTCTACAGTCCATCCTCTTGAATCTGGGAGGGTGTATGACCCCGGCAGAAGTGATGCTGTGTGACTTCTGGTTCTCTTGGGAGACTCACTCTTGGGACCCAGCTGCCATGCTGTGAGGAAGCCCAACTAGCCCATGCAGAGGGACCACAGGGAGGTCCTGGGTCAGTGTTCCAGCTGACAGGACAGCAAGGTCCCAGCCGACAGCCAGCGCTGATTGCCAGACGCGCGTAAAGATGCCTCCGGATGACCCCAATCCCAGGCTTCACATCTGCGCAGGTGAGGCCCCAGACTCCATGGAGTGGAGAGGGCCCATGCATCTGTGAATACTATGAAACGGTTGTTTTCCACCACTAAGTTGTGTTTCTTTAATTGCACAACAGTGGTAACTGGACGGCCTTCAAAACTCAGCTCTCTGCTCCCTCCCTCAAGAAGTCCTCCAGGATGCCTCGGCTGGGTCCAGTCATCCTTCTTCTGTGCCCCTCCCCCTTGCCCAGGCTCCTTGATCACAGCCCTTGCACATTCATCCCCACCGTGACTCCTCGCAGCCAGGTCTCGCCCCATTGTACAGATGAGGAAGCTGAAGCCTGAAGGTTAGGGGACGTTGTCCCCTCCACAGCTGCTAAGCGGCAGGGCTGGGGCTCACAGCTGGAGGGGCTGTGAAAGATGTGCAAACGCGCAAAATAAGATACGTGAGATTACGCGATACCAGGTTCCCGGACCTTCGGACTTGTGCCTGCGGCACTCTTGGTTAAGGACCCCGGACAGAGGTTAACAAAGCCCACGGCACCCCTGAATTCAGCACCCCTCCCACGAGGTAAGACGCCCCCAACAACTGTCAGGGACCTCTGAAAGCAAACCGCACAGTTGAGAAGGTGGATTTCTAGCCACGAGGCAGCCAACCAGTCACGTGGCTCGGACGCTTGGCTGAGGTGGCTGCAGCCTTTGGATCGGGGGCAGCTGGCTCCCGGCTGAGGCCAGAGCTCCGTGGGGGACACCAGGTAGGAAGAAACTGGGGGAGGAGGTGACATTAGTGCAGATGGAGGCCTGGGGGCCGCAGAAAACAGCTCTGTTTGCAGGCTCCTCTGGGTGCCAGGCTGAGAAACTGGAGGCACTGGCCTTGCTTTGCTGGCCTCGGAGCTGCTGCCTTTTCCTCGCTGGCGGGGAAACGCACGCGTCTGCGACATGGGGTCAGGCATCTGAGGAGTAGGGAGCGGGCAGAACCACCCCTCTTACAATAAAACCCTTTCTTTCCGTAACACAACCCTTTTATACACTGATTTTGAACATCATGAGGGGCTTGCATTTTAAAGAAATCACACAATGCAGCAATACACTGTAAAAAATGTTTTTCAAACAGAACGTAGAATGAGAAGTTAAGGTTTCTGCTTATTCCCGGCTCTCCACTTTCTCTCAACAGAGGAACCATTGTTAACCCTGTTGTCTGTTCCTTTATGGCCTTTTCTCTATGAATGTGTGTAGGTATACACACACGTACGTATGTGCGTTCAGATACAAGGTTTGACCTAAATGCAATTATATTATTTGCATTATTCTGTGATATTTTCACTGGACTTTTAAAATTGATTGTCTTGGAGGGTTTTCCACACTTGCACAATTCGTGGCGAAACATTCTTTCTAAGCTGCATAGTTTTCCACAGCGTGACTGCATCGGGGTTTGTTTAACCAAGTTCTCGGAAGGCATTTGGACGGTTTCCCGTTTTTCTCCTATTACCATTGCTCCACACCATCAGCTTCTTTCCCCTTACTTCTTTGTGTATTTGTGCTAGCATTCCTACAAAACAGGTTGACCTGGCATCGTGAGATCAAAGGGTAGGTGCGTTTAAATTTTTAGTGACCCTGAGCATGGGGGACTCTTCTCCGTACTCTGTAACGACCTGTATGGGGAAAGAATCTAAAAAAGAGTGGATATGTGTATATGTATAACAGACTCACTTTGCTGTACAGCAGAAATTAACACATTTTAAATCAATTATACTCCAATAAAAAGTTTTTTAAAAGATGGCAGCGACACTGAATTGCCCTCCGCAAATGCTGTTTTAGTGACCACTTCCTCCACTGTGTATAGGAGCTCCTACACCACAGCCTCACCGATGTTACCAATTATCAATCTTTTTACTCTTTACCAATCTGATGGGCACAAACTATATCAGTTACTGCAATTTGCATGTCCCGGTGTAACGACTTAGGCTGAGCATATTTTCATGTTTATTGACCAGTCATATCTTGTCTCTACAAGTGCCTATTTCTACCTGTGTCCATCTAATTCAGGTGCTTTGGGGAGCACGGAATGGAAAACCATGACTCGACTGGCTTGGACCGTAAGGACTTCATCTTCTTGTATTAAAAGAGCTGGAGATGAGGGAATGTAAAATGGTGCAGCTGCTTTGGAAAAAAGTACGTCTGTTCCTCAAAGAAATAAACATAGAATCACTGTATGACGCAGCAACTCCATTCCTGGGTTTACACCCACGAGAACCGAAGCAAGGATTTAAAGGGATCTTTGTTCACCCACGTTCACAGCAGCTTTATTCACAGAGGCCAAAAGGCGGAAACAACCCACGTGTCCATCGACGGCTGCATGGGGTAAACACAATGTGTACCATCCAAATAATGGGCTGTTATTCAGCTTGAAAAGGAAGGGAATTCTGACGCACGATACAGCACGGATGAACCTGGAAGGCACTGTGTTAAATGAAATAAGCCAGTTGTAGAGGGACAGCTACTGTATGATGCCACTTACATGTGGTCCCTGGAGGAGTCAAACGCATAGAGACAGAAAGTAGAAGTGGTTGGGGGGTGGGGGAGGGCGAGTTGGTATCTAATGGGGACAGAGTTTCAGTTTGGGAAGATGAACAAGTGTTGGAGATGATGGTGGTGATGGCTGCACAGCAGTGTGAATGTAATTAATGCCCCTGAACTGTACACTTAAAAATGATACACTTAATCACTATGGTACATTTTATGTTGCATGCATTTACCACAGTTAAAAACAATTTTTTAAGTAAAAAAATGGAGCAGACTAAAATCAGCTCCCAAGTTGGTGAACTCAGGAGCCCGGTGCTGTCGGGGAGGCCCTGGTACTTTCCATTCTTCTGCTCTGCCATCCTCAGAGAAGCCTCATCTCAGCCTTCTCCCCTTCGGGTCCAAGACCTCTGCAGCCCCTCCAGGCCGCACATCTTCACCACAATGACTGCAAGCAGGAAAGGGGGCCTTTCTTGGCAGCACCTCTTTTTAAGGTTGAGGAAGACCTTTCCTGGAAGCCCCCTTCCCTTCCCTCCCCATCCTGCCCAGCAGATGGAACAGGTGACATCACCTGCCCTTCACCCATCCTGCCTGTGGGCCACAGGCAAGGAGACTATCCCAACGCAATCGACCATGTCCCCAGATCCCAGGGCACTGGGGCTGGGTGCTGCCCCTAGCACATGGCCACAGGGAGGTGGTGACCTGGGCAGACCTGGGGCCCTGGGACGGGGACACAGGAGTAGCTGTCCAAGCAGGCAACCAGCACAGCTCACAACAATGCTCATTGTCCATTTTTCTACTGGGTCATTTGTCTTTTTTGTTTTTGATTTGTAGGTGTTTTTATATATGATCAAAAGTAATCTTTTTTCTGTGATGGGTGTTAACAATATTTTTCCTTTCCTTCAAGTGGATTGTACTTATGTAAGGCCAGAACTCAGCTGGAAGTATGCTTTCTCTCCCCAAATCTTGACTTCATTAATAATACAGATGCTTTTCTCTTGCTGGAAAATCAAAGCGGGAGGCTGCTGAGGTTGTGAGGTCCTGGTTATTGGCTTTCAGGCTTAAGATGTTTCCAACCAGAGGCAACTGCCGAGCCTAGTGTTTGGGGGCTGCAGGTAGCCTGGCACTCCTGTGTCACCTGCTGACCAGGAGGGCAGTGAAGTGACAGAGCCACTGCAGCCACACGAGGGGGCCCACACTGGAGAAGAAACTGCCCTGTCAGCCACTGTCTTCCTCTCCGGGGTGCTCCTAGAAGTGAGAGTCCTTTTCCTTCCCTCCTTGGAGCACCGAAGATTGTGCCCTGCCCCTGCCGCAGGGCAGTGTCTCCTGCCTGAGCCCAAACAGGATCTGCTGGGGAGCACACCGCTGGCCCCTCCTTGTGTTGCCAATTCATTGATCACAAACAAACCAATTAAATGGAGACTATTAAAGGACTTTAATTGAAAAAACAAAAACAAAAACAAAAACCCAGGCGTAGCCAGGATTGTGTTTCTATACGGGGTGCACGTAGAAGGTTCCACTGATGACGTTCACCATAGGGCACAGCTGACTCCTGGGGCGGGTGGTCACAAACATGCAGACGCATCTCAGACCACAGGCGCGACCAGGAGCCACGCAGGCCTGGGGCTGGCACCACGGCACAGAGAGCAGTGCCTGGCCATGGCCGAGAGAACTGCCCATCCCCCATCCCGGGCTCCTGGCCTCTGCACACTCCTGGGAGGCGGAGGGATGGACTTTAGGTGCGTGGAGAATGAAGGGGATGTTTTGCTCTCTCATTAGTCTCACTTGACTTGTTTAGAGCCCAGGGGAACAAGGGGGTGTTATTTAATGGTGATTCCCTTGCAACCCCAGAACCCCGTCCCCTCATCACTGTGGACACAGGGGCTGGAGCTCCAGTGTGTTGTGAGTCCTGTGCTCTAGGTGCTGTTCTCCATGCTTTGCAGGTTAGTGACCCTCTGAGTTTAGAACTACCATTGCCCCCATTTTACAGATGGGGAAACCAAGGCACGGGAGGCCAAGTAACCACAAGCTATGCTGCTGCTTTCTGCCCAAGCCCCAGCGCTCTCCTCCAATCCGTGGAAGGCAGAAGCCCTTTCGCCAAAACCTGGGTGGGATCTTCTGCATCCTGGCCCCCCGCGGCTGGCGGCTCATCTTCCCCACCAGTTTTCTGAATCGAGGATGTCAGAGACCAAGTCGTAGAATGGAAGGTCACAAGAGAGGTCACGAGAGAGGGAGGAAAGAAGAGAAGGGCTCATGTGATACTGAGGAGGACAGGTCCTCTCCTGAGGCTGGGAGGGGTGGGTGACACTCAGCCTCCCCTCACAGGGGCTCACGGAGCAAAGGTGAGGCCAGGTTCTGACATGGGGTGGGAGGGGGCACGTGAAACAAACATGTGACTCTTTGATTCCTTGTCCCGGATCCCCTGTCCTCTCACATTGGTCCAGCAGCTCTCTAAGCACAGGTGTGTCAAAGGTGTTTGCAATATACCAGGCTGGGGCGAAAGTGCTTCACCTGCACCCCACCAGCTATACTTCCATCCTGGACACCCACAAACACCCTGAAACTGTGGACAGAACCTCAGTGCGCGTGCCTGCATGCAGGTATGTGCATTTTTCTGCAGAAAGAACGTGCAGCTTTCACCAGCCTCTGGAATGCGTCTTCCACAAGGTTAAAGCCATTGTTCTCTGTTAATGGCCATCTCTAAAGTGGGCGATGGGTCTGGACTGAGATGCCTTAATCTCAAGATCTCAGAGCTGCAGGCTGGGCCTGTCTGCATAGGATTGCAGTAGGAGAAGGGGCACTGGGTCAAAATCACCCACCCAAATCCTGTGTGATTCTAGGCTGGTTTCCTACCCCTTTTGAATCCTGCATCCTCAGTTGTAAAAATGAGAACCGCCTTCCATTTATGAGTAAATACAACTATGCAATTAAAGCCCCTGCCCGGGTCTGAACTGCATGTTTGGCTCCTCTCCTGCCTCTGGGAAAGGCTCTTCCCGTCAGCCTCCTCCTCCCCCTGGTGCGTCACCTCTGTGTCTCCCAGTGCAGAAGGAAGAGAGGAAACCTCCATCATTTTACAACCTTTGAGCAGCTGCAGTGAATATTTGGGGGAGAAAGAAGCTGGAATTATCATCTCCGTTCAGGTCTGTGCTTTCAAGTATTCCCGATGCTCCTCTCCTCTGCTGACCCCTCCCGGGTCATGAATATTCGAGATCCTGATGACAGTCAAGTTGCTTCATGCAGCCACTAAAAGCAAACATCTGGGGGAAACTAGTTTATGGGCTCCAGAGACACCACACCCAGAGGACATTAACAAGAGAGGGCGGTAACAGACACACATTTCCTCTTTGGCCATATCCCAGCCTAAGCCAGCCAAATGGCCCCCATCTGCTTCTGGCCTATGGAGGTGAGAGCGGGTGAGCTCTCGGGGCCTCGGCCCATTAATCTCACTCATGGCCCTAATGCTGGAGCACATTTATGGCCCAATCAGTCCTTTGCCTCATCTCCTTGGAGTCTCTGCTTTTTTTAACATTCAACTTCCATATTTTCTGGTGACAAGCTAGGTCATATCCATGCCAAAGGGTACTTACAACCACATCATGTCATCATTATTAAACTAAATACACACTGACCTCAGATTGCTGATTCATTCTTAATTTGGAGGGGAAGCTCAAGACCAGAAGTGCAGACAGTAAAACCCCCCACCCCCAGATTTCCCAGACACACCCCCTGTGCCTGGGTGGCACCACGTGTGATGGGTTCTGGCCGATGAGTGGTGAGTGGAGGTGGCCTGTGCCACTTCTGGGCACAGGCAGTTAAGAGCTGGTGGGAGATGTTTCTGCTCTCTTTCACTTGCTGCTGAATGTGGGGGCCACTTGGTGAAGCGGTGGAGCTGTATGGGAAGCATCCTGGGTGGCTGAGTCACTGAATGGAAGACTGTTTTGGAATGTCATGCACTGACAGAAAATTTGAGGTACAAGAAGGTCGGCAGATCAGGAAATGACTGCCTTGGAAAGATGGTTTGTTACTCACGGTGCCCAAGAGGTGGGAGCACGTGATGCCAGGCAGGGCCACTTGGGGAAGCACCAGGGTTGGTCAGGAGGTGGGGGGGTGCCGTGTGGACCAGAGACGTCACAGTGGTTTCTGTGGAAGGAAAGGACAGGCAGGGTGGGCAGGCTGAGGACTGGCTTGTTTGGATCGTTCCAGCAGGCTCTGGGGCACAGGGCCCGTCCCTGGTTGTCTGGTACCTGCCCTGGGTGATGAGGGCAGGGGGACAGTGGCCCAGAGCGTGGCAGCCTTGTGGAGGAGGGGGTGGGGTATGGGCTCTGGGCTGGCTGGTTTGCCTTTGAAAGCTGTGCTCACGGGTGAGTTGTTTACTATCTCTAGGAACTAGCTAACCTTGGGAGGGGCAGCCCCTCCAGAATCAGCAAGACTCCAGGTGTGACAGCCTCAGAACAGAAGATAAAGGACACGGTTAATACAAGAGCACTCACATTGGGCTTTGTGGGAGGGAAGTAACCTGCATGACGTGAAGCCACGGAGACTTGGGGGCGACTTGCCATGCCAGTGCAGTGTTGTAGGACCACGAGGAGCTGAGTCGCAGCAGCAGTATGGCACCTCTGAAGTTTGTTCACGCACTCACCCATTCATATATGCAGCCAATGGTCATTGCACACCAGCTGTGGGTCAGGCCCAGTGCTGGGTCTAGACTCACAGAGGTCAAACTCGAGCCCTGTCCTCAATGGAACTCTCAGTCATATGAGAAAGTGAGATACACGGAAGGATAGGGTGGTAGAGAGTGAAGACTGCCAGGCGGAGGCTGGGTCCACGGTGCGTAAACGGAGGAGGGAGTGATGACTCCGGTGGAGGAATCAGGGAGGGCTTCTCAGAGGAAGCAATGTTTCCGTCGGGTCTGGATGGAGTTACGTAAGAGTTCTCCTGCAGAGACAACAGGCATGGATGTTCTAAGTGGTCTAGGAAAAGCATAGTAAAGGCACATTCAGGCTTTGCAAAGAATTCAGTGGGGGGAAAAACCACTTTAAAAATGGGCAAAGAACCTGAATAGATATTTTTCCAAAGAAGACCTACAAATGGCCAAGAGGTACGTGAAAAGATGCTCAACACCACTAATCATGAGGGAAATGCAAATGAAAACCACAGTGAGGTATCACCTCACGCCTGTTAGGATGACAATTATCAAAAAGACAAGAAATAGCAGGTGTTGGCAAGGGTGTGGCGAAAAGGGAACCCTTGTATTCTGTTGATAAGAATATAAATTGGTGCAGTCATTATGGAAAACGGTATGGAGGTGCCTCAAAAAATTCAAGTAGAACTACCATGTGATCCAGCCATCCTAATTCTGGGTATACACACCAAAAGGAAATGGAATTAGTAGTTTGAAGAGATATTTGCACAACCATGTTCATTGCAGCATTACTCACACCATAGCCAAGATATGGAAACACACAAAGTGTCCACTGACAGATAAATGGATAAAGAAAGCGTGGACTATCACTTAGCCTTCAAAAAAGAAGGAAATCCTGCCATTTGAGACAACATGGAAGAACCCAGAGGACACCGTGCTGAGTGAAATAAGCCAGACAGAGAAGGACAGTTACTGTATGGTCTCACTCATATGTAGAATCTGAAAAAGTCAAGCTCACAGAACCAGAGGGTAGAACAGTGGTTACCATGGGAAATGGGAGAAGCTGGTCAAAGGGTACAAACTTCCAACTATAAGATAAATCAGCTCTGGGGCTCTAATGTACAGCATGGTGGGTACAGTTAATAATATTTGAAAGTTGCTGAGAGAATAGATTCTAAGTGTTCTCCCCCACCACACATACAACGGTAGCTATGTAAGGTGATAGATGGATTAACTGGCTTGTGGTACTCACTTCACATTGTGCGTACAAATCAAATCATTGCATTATACACCTTTTAACAAACACATTGTACAAGCTAGATATTTAACAATTTGGGGGGGGGGTGTGTCATAATACTTCAAAAAGCTGGGAAAAAAAGAGTTTACTGAGGCTGGAACAGAAAAGCACCAGGAATATGGTCAAAGACATGGCAGAAGGCCAGGTAAGTTGACATCTCAGATGGCTCTGAGAGCAGGGACAGGGCTCTGGGAGTCCTGTCACAGATACTGAGAGCCTGGACCATGGACAGACAAGGAGGTGATGTGATGAGATTAGTGGTCACAGCTTTTTCTTCTTAAGTCCCTTCTTCAGGCACCCCCCGCCCCCGCTTCAGATTTTCAGTGTTCATCCAGCCCCTCCTGGTACAGCAAGCTCCTCTGCTCTAAGGCAGGGAAAGTAAATACTTTCCTCCCTTCTTGCACCCATGGCAGACATAAGTAATCAATCAACATTCTTTGCATCAGAGGCCAGATAGAGCCTCAGAGCCTTTCTTAATGCAATTCTTCAGGCAACTACTACCCATGGGTCCGGATTGGTATGCATGTCAAATTATGTGTCATTTAAGAGATTAAGGGGGATTCCCTGGGGACGCAGCGGTTAAGAATCCGCCTGCCAATGCAGGGGACACAGGTTCGAGCCCTGGTCCAGGAAGATCCCACATGCCATGGAGCAACTAAGCCCGTGCACCACAACTACTGAGCCTGCACTCTAGAGCCCACAAGCCACAACTATTGAGCCCACGTGCCACAACTACTGAAGCCCACGCGCCTAGAGCCTGAGCTCCGCAACAAGAGAAGCCACAGCAATGAGAAGCCTGCTCACCACAACTAGAGAAAGCCCATGCACAGCAACAAAAGACCCAACACAGCCAAAAATAAATAAATAAAATAAATAAATTCATTTAAAAAAGAGAGGGAGATTAAGGGCATGATGTTCGCTTTCTACAAGTATTTTCATTTGAAAAAGAAGAAGAACTGGCCTAGGGAGGGCAACGTTTAATCAGGGGAATAAATCTCTAATGGTAGAATTTTAGTCAGCAGAAGTTTGGGGAAGAGAAGGGATGTCTACAGTGATACCATCAAATCAGGCTTGCCTCACCCACTCAGAACTTCATCCTATGTGGAAACGGAGGATGTTCTTTTTGTTTTCTCACTTTCCTTCCTCCACTGTCACCAAAAACGTTCCTGTTGTTTTATCCCTGTCCCGGTAAACACCATGGAGCAGACAGGACACGTTTCCATGGTAAGCTCCTCTCACATTGTCTCCCTTTGTGTCCCCATGGTGCCCACGATCTGTAGGCAAACAATAGACTCTCGATACACATTTACCGATTGAATCTAAATTGCAATTTTGTATACGCCCGCGGGGAAGCCGAGTGGAAAGAAATTCACCTCCATGTAGTGCGAGATGCATTGATTACCAAGAAACTGTGTGACAGCCCAGACTTCGAGATCGTGTTTTTCAAAAGCCACGTGACTCAGGACTCAGAGGCCCCGGCCACTCCGGGATCCACACGCTTGTTCATCTGCTCGCCAGTGGGAGCCCCGAGAACAGTCACGGGTCACTTCCCTGCCCAGCGTCCTGTGACCTGGCCTGCACACAGAACATCTCCATCAGCACTTGTGAATGAATGAGAGGCTGTTAGCAGCACCTGGCGCGGGGAATGAGGTGCGAGCCCACCCTCCTCCCCAGTCAGCTGGGAGGGGGTGGGGGCCCCTGGAAAGGCAGGTGGGGGGATGGGGGACAAGATGAGTTCAGATCTGAGCTCCCTGAGCTTGACCTGTGGGGCCTACCAGGGGAACTTGGGGTTTGTGGGAACAGACGCCACTCTCCCGGGAGCCATGGGGACCGCCACGGGTGGAGAGTAGCGGGGCGGGGATGGGGTGGGGGGGGGTGGGGGGTTGTGTAGGGAGAGAGAAGGGAAGAAGCCAAGCTCTGTTTCTGCGGCAGAGGAAGCAAAGCTGGGGGAAAGTCAGGGAAGGAACGGCTGGAGGGGAGGAGAACAGGGAGAGGAAAGCCAGGCTTCCAGGGGTGACTTTGGCATAGAGAAGTGAGGAGGAGAGATGCCCACCGGGCGTGGATGCCGAGTGTGGACGGCGGCGTGGTTGCTTCACCTGGAGCCCGGCCGGCCCGTCCTCCCAGGCCAGCCTTCACAGTTACAATCGCTGAGTTTCCACCGAGAGCAGCCGCCCGGAGCACAGAAGGCCTTCTCCACTGACAACCTTTTTCTGGGGTGCCAGGACCACCCCCGGCCCTGGGTCCGGCCCTCATGGTGTAATTTTACCCCAGGCCCACGCTCACGACCTCTGCTCGCGTGTTCCCTCCGCCCCGCAGGACCAGGTCGGAGGCCCTGGATGTTGTCACTGACCCCGGGTGGGGGTGGGGGGACCCTGGGTGTGGGGACCCTGGACGTATTAACTCGCAGGCCCGCACCCCGCCGCTGGTGATCCGGCTGGCTGGATGGCAGAGAGCGAGCCCAGGGCTCCTCAGTGTGGAGAGACGGGCCGAGGGAAGCCCTGACGCTGGGCATCGTGGACTAAAAGCAGCTGAATGTTTCCATCCTTTGTGCTGGGAGCGGGGCCCTGCTTCTCACACTATCCACGTGGACGGGGAACCCGCTCGTGGGGCAGTTCTGTCCTCGGAGCCACTGGACAGTGTCCCCAGGAAGGTGACAGAGCCCCTGGAGGTGGGGGGAGAAATGGGCCCTCCTCCCGCCCTCCCTCCCACCTCCACACACCCTCACTTGCCTGGTCCAGACAGGTCAAGGGTGAGGGGCTGCAGGGTGACCAGGGAGAGGCTTGCAGAGGACACCTGCCAGTTGAGTTTGGATAACAAATCAGAAGTAAACAGCACGTGTTCAGTCGTGGCCTCAAGGGAAGAGAGCAACGCAGCGCTGTCTGCTCTGAGTTCCCGCAAAGCAAACCTTGCGCCAGAGAGCCTGTGGGAGCTGTGAATGGGGAGTGCAGCTGAGGGTGGGGCGTGACGCAAGGACGGAAGGCAGCCCACCGAGCTGTGGTGGGGACGCCAGTGTTCACGCGGGCAGCGGGAGCAGACCCTACGGGGGGGTCTGGGAAATGGCCCGGGGCGCCTGCCTCAGATGGGGTGTTTGCACCCCGACGCGGGTGAAGAGGCTGCCTCTGGGGCGGAGGGGGTATGGACTCCCAGGTAGTCCCGGGAATTCATTGCCGTTTTCCAGCAACTCTCCAACAGCGGTGAGGTTCCGGCCTTTGGAAACCAGGCTGCTATGTGTGGGACAGAGAGGGGAGGTGCAGGGGCCACGGGGAGCTCAGAGACCGACCCCATAGCATTGCAAGGGGTCCAGGACGGTGGGGCTTGAGGGCGGGAAGATTTTGACAGGAGGCGGCAGAGGCGGGCGAGGGCCAGAACGCGGTGTTGGTTGCAGGCTGGGTGCAGGGCTTTGTCCTGCCTGCCTGGGAAGCCGAGAGGGGGCAAAGTTAGCCTATTTGAAAGCTGATTTCAGGCTCCAGAGGGAGTGCGGAGGGTTTGGGGCAGGGAGGAACCTGTGGCCTGGTTCCCACCCACCCCACCCGCTGGACTTTTGGCTCCAGTTCCGAGCCTGCTGTTATCTTGTGCGACATTCACCTTCTGACCCCGGGGGGTTGCGATTGTTTATAAAATTGTACCCACACTTCTTTGCAATGTGACTTCCTTGCTCTTCCCATCCACAGAGGAGTTCATTTCCCCGCCCTCCGGGACTTGCGTTGGCCAATAGAATTTGGTGGAAGTGACACGCGCTGACGCTAACCCTGGGCGCTGAGAGGTTTCACGTGCTTCTGCTCTGCAGCCACCGTGTGAACAGACCCCGGCTAGCTAGCCTGCTGGATAATGGGAGACATGGCCTCCTGTGTCCATTATCCCGTGCTGCGTGACAGGTCATCCCCAGGCTAAGCAGCACAAAACAACGCGCGTTTATGATCTCACTTTCTGTGGATCAGGGATCGAGGCTCGGCTTAGCTGGGTCCTCTGGCTTGGAGACCCTTGCACGGCTGCACTGAAGGAGTCAGGGGAGCCAGAGTCCTAACGAAGTTCACCTGCAGCAGAACCCGCTGCCGGCACAATTCATACTTAATAGTAGATTCAGCTCCTCTCAGGCTGTTGGCCAGAGCCAGGCCCCAGGTTCTGGTCACATCACTTTACCATAGGGCAGTCTCACAGCACAGTAACTGGCTTTGGCAGAGGAGAAAGTGAGAGAGAGAGAAAGAGAGAGAGTGCTGTCACGATGACAGACTCCTGTAACCTCATCTCAGAAGTGACATCCTTCACTTTTGCTGTAGTCACTAGAGGGGAGTCAGTGGGTCAAGCCCACACTTAGGCGTGTTGAGAACTGTCTCTTCCATGAAGATTCCTTGGACCCTCCTGCCTTGGGGACCTCCCTTTGACCCCATCGTGTTTGGTGCCAGTGCCACCACCTGGCATTTCTTACCTCCCTCCAGGCAGAGCTGATGGTGTGTTTGGCGTGGCCGGGTCTCGGCGGCTCCCTCTCTTCCCTGTGAGATCTTCCTCACCAACCACGCCAGCTCCTCCTTCCCCGTGAAAGACGCTGGAACACAAGTTCTGGGGGTTGCTTCCGACGGTGTCCCCTGGCCTACCCAGAATCACGTCTTCCGTTTAGCAAGAACATCAAGAATGACGTAACATTGAGTACCCTCTGGGTATTACACAGGTGTGACCTTTTAAAAAAAACGTTATCTGGAGATCGTAGTAAATACACACATTGTTGGAAGCAACAAGTAGAAGGATCCTGCATACCCTTCACTAACTTTCCCCCAATGGTACCAACTGGCGTGACTATATTACAGCATCCCAAGGAGAAATTGCCGTGGGTACGATCCACCAGCATTGTTCAGTTTGCCAGTTTCACATGCACTCACTTGCGCATGTATAGCTGTGTAGTCAACTCTATGTAATTTTATAACGTGTGGATTGTGTGACCTCTGCCAGCCCCAGTCGACACACTTCCATCAAAAAGATCTCTCGTGGGAGTTCCCTGGTGGTTCAGTGGTTAGGACTCTGCACTCTCACTGCTGAGGGCCCAGGTTCAATCCCTGGTCAGGGTACCAAGACCCCACAAGCCACATAGTGCAGCCGAAAAAAAAAAAAAAAAAGATCTCTTGTGCCGCCTTTTTGTAGCCAGAGCCTCCTCTCCTTCCCCTCTTTCCCTGGAAGCCCCTGGAAACCACTTATCTATTCTCCACGTCTGGTTTTATCATTTCAAGAGGGTTATAAAAATGGAATCATAAGCTGTGTAACCTCTTGAGATGTGGCTTTTATCACTCAGCACAGTTCTCTTGAGCTCCGTCCAAGGTGTCATATTATCAGTAGTTCGCTCTTCGGTTTTTATTGCTGAGTAGTATTCCGTGGTGTAGAGATGTGGCTGTGTGTTTAATTATCTTCCCTTTGAAGGGCGTTTGGGTCGTCTCCAATTTGGGGCTATTATGAATAAGCCACTATGACCATTCCTGTGTAGATTTTATTGTGAACATAAGTTTTAATTTCTCTGGGATAAATGCCCAGGAGTACAATAGCTGGGTCGCGTGATAAGTGTGTGTTTAGTTTTATAAGAAACCGAGCACTCTTCTCCAGAGTGGTTGTGCTGCTGTGCATTCCCACTGGCATCACGTGCGTGATTCATTTTCCCCACGTTTTCACCAGCACTAGATCTTATCACTATTTTTCATTCGCGCCATCTGATCGGCATGTGGTGATAGGTCATTGTGGCTTTCGTTGCATTTCCCTACTGGCTAATGAGGGAGAGCATCCTTTCCTGCTCTTATTTGCCTTCTGTGTATCCTCTTTGGTGAAATGTTTGTTCATGCCCTTTGCCAATTTTCTAATTGGATTAGTTACTGTGAATTTTGAGAGATCTTTTTATATTCTAGACATGAGTCCTTTGTCAGATATGTGGTTTGCAAATATTTCCTCCCCATCCATAGCTTGTCTTTTTGTCTTCTTAAAAGGGTCTTTCACAGAGCAAAGTTTTTAATTTAAAAAAATTTTTTTAATTAATGAATTAACTTATTTATTTTTGGCTGCGTTGGATCTTTGTTGCTGTGCCCAGGCTTTCTCTAGTTGCGGCAAGCGGGGGCTACTCTTCGTTGCCGTGTGTGGGCTTCAGTAGTTGTGACACGTGGGCTCAGTAGTTGTGGCTCTCTGGCTCTAGAGCACAGGTTCAGTAGTTGTGGCACCTGGGCTTAGTTGCTCCGCGGTATGTGGGATTTTCCTGGACCAGGGCTTGAATCCATGTCCCCTGCATTGGCAGGCAGATTCCTAACCACTGCACCACCAGGGAAGTCCCAAAAGTTTTAAATTTTGATGTGCTCCAATTAACCAATTTTTCCCTCTATTAAATGTGCTTCCAATAAACTCTGTCTAGCCCTATATCACAAAGATTTTCTCCTATTTTTTTTCCTAAGAATTCTATACAGTTGACCCTTGGATAACACAAGTTTGAACTGTGTGGGTCCACTTTTTTCAATAGTAAAGACTATAGGACTGCACATCCTCAGTTGATTGACTCCTCAGATGACAAAACTTCGGATATGGAGGAAACTCCTGTGCAAAGGGCATCTGTAAGTGGATATTTTGTGCTTGGGTTTTCAGCTACAAGGAGGGCTGGTGCCTCTAACTCCCTGCACTGTTCCAGGGTCAACGGTAATTGTATTTTTACATTTAAGTCCATGGCTATTTTTTTCTGGTTATTGTACTTTTCAGGTTTTACATTTCCACTTGATTCCTTTTTAATAACTCTGTTTCTTTACTGAGAGTTTCTGTTTTATTTGTTTCTAAAGAATTGACAATGCTTGTTGAAGCATGTTTATGATGGCTGCTTTTACGGTCTTGACGGGTCCCACCTCTGATCCTTCTCTGCATGTTGCTTGCCAACTAACTGTCTTTTTTCAGCCAAGGTGTGATTTTCCTGGTTCTTGGTCTGAGGGGGGATTTTCCCACCCTATCCTGGACTTTGGGAATATTATAGCATGAGACCCTGGGTGCTGCTCCCTTTTCCTTTCTGAGCAGGCAGTCTGCCTGTTGAGATGTACTGGGTTGACCAAAAAGTTCATTTGGGTTTTTCCATGAGTTGTTATGGATGGGGGCTGGGTGGTTGTACAATCACTTCCCACTGAGCCCCCGACATCATCCTAGCAGAAGTGAATGCTGACTACTTCATGGCAGCTGGGTAGGTGGCCGTTAGCTTTCCCCTTGGCTCTGCTGACACCTTTCCAGTGAAAGTGGAGAAACAGCTTGCACCATCTTATTGTCTCTGAGCCCCCCTGCTAGGCTCTCCTGATGCAGGGATGGGAGAAGTGGAGATCTGAATCCCACTGCTTTGTTGTTGCAGGGTAGGGGGCAAAAGCCCTGCTGACACCAGGGAAGGGATAGGCAAACTCTCCTTAGGCTTCTTTGTTCTGTCACGTCCAGGGATTTTCAGTTGTAAGAAGGAGGACCTGGGAGGAATGGGGATAGTCCATCTCGTCCACAGCTGGAAGTTCAGGGTGTGACATGACCCTTCTGTTTTGTTTCTTTATTTGTAAAATGGGTATAGTAATACCTACTCTGCCTGCACTGCAGAACTATCTTGAGAATTAATGAAGATGGTCATGTATGTGAAAGTACACTGGAGCATCTGATGCTAGTAGAGAATTTTATTATACGATTGTTATGATTGTTAATGATTGTTATTTCTGAAGCTAGGGCCTGGTAAGATGTAGCTTGAGAGGAGACAGCATACGTGGTAGGGCCCCTCGATCTCCACTTATCAATTTAATGTTGCTGAAAGCAAACTTGACAGCCAGAAGTCAGCCTTCTCTTGCCTGTTTCCCTGTTTCTTTCAAGTCTGTGGCAACCTTTCTCTTGACGATCAATAACCCTGGAGAGAGCTAGAGGAAAAATGAAGATTAGGGTCGTGGCAAGGAGAGAGCAGTAAAGCAGCTTTAAAGAGCCTAATAAACCAGGATAATTCAGTGTCGTAAGGACCCTGGCTGGGACAAGGGCGGTGTCTGCAGCACTGTCACCAGGAAAACAATCACAAAAGGGAAACATCGCCAAACCTGGGAGAGAAGGAACAAGTCATACAGGGGGCCTGGAGTGGGTAGGGATAGCCATCCAGGATGGCCAGTAGCGGCCCTGCCTCACTCCAGGGCAGGGGACAGGACCCCCCGTCAGAGCAGCCCCAATATTATCAACCAGGATGACCTGGGTCTCGTGTGTCCTTGGTCCCCGTTCCAGGCAGGCGAGGGGTGTGGATTTCCTGTGTCTGAGTCTCAGCTCTGCCACCTTGTGTCTGTGTGATCTTGGGTAAGGTCCTTAACCTCTCTGAGCCCCAGTTTCTCCTTCCATCTGTTGAAGTTGGCAAAGATGCTTGAGGGTCAAAGGGGAGGGAGGATATGAGCCATCAAACTTGCTGGTGCAGGGAGCTGGCGTAGGAGGTTGTTCCTTTCTTGGCTCCAGGCCCAGGAGTTTTGACCTCAGTCTGGGCCAGGCTCTGGCTGCTGGAGGCACCTCTTTGAGGGCGTACGTTCTCTGCCATTGTTTCTTCCATGGGTGGCCCAGATTTGGGAACGGCAAGCCGAGGTGACCCTTTCCTAATCTTCTCTCCAAGATACTCTTCGTTCCAGCCTCCTGGTTCCTCTTTCTCCCCTAACCCGGTGGGTCTCCACTGAGCTCACTGTGCAGGGGGCTCTGGAGGCCCGGTTCTTGGGGCTGACCCTGAGGAAGGGGCTTTCTGGACCAGAGTGGGGTCTGGAGCATACCGAGGGCCAGTTCCAACGCCCACCCTCTGCCCTTTGTCCAGGGAAAGGTGGGCTTAATGAAGGGCTAGATGCCTCACTAAGTGCCTGGAGCAGAGGCTGCAAACTTGGTCTGTTAAAGGCCAGATCATGGATATTTGGGCTTTGCGGGTCAGACAGGCTCTGTGCAGCTCCTTGTCTCTGCCACTGAAGTGTGAAAGCACCCGTGGACAGCCTGCAAACCGTTGAGCATGGTGGCGTCCTAATAAATCTTTATTTAGGAAAACAGGTGTTGGGCCAGATGGGGCCCGGGGGGCGTCATGTGCCAACCCCTCACCTAAAGAGGCCAGTAGATCAAGTCAATGAGTAAAACATGCCAGAAGCAAAACAAACACACAAACAACCCCTCCCCCCACCTAAAACGCCCCCTGGTTCTAGCTCCTCTTCCTCGGGTTTGGAGGGAGCCTGGGGACACGTGCAGGTGCCTGCTGCATGGCCACCAGCGCTGCGCCCACGCCAGAAGGCTGGGAGGGGGCGGTGCCCACGTGTCCCATCCGTGAGCGGCAGCCGTACTCAGCCACTTGTGACCCCCCCCAGACACATGGCTAGCGTGGCCAGTTTTCAAGTGAAGGAGCAGGTCTGGATTTGAGCTGGGGGGGGGGGTGTGGGGGGTGGGGGGGTGATATCTCCGTTTCCTGACATTGGCTTAAATGAGTAAAACAAAACCAGAAACACTGTGCAGGCCAAGTAGAAGATGTCCAATGATTGGCCCCGGCCCGCTGGCTGCCAGCTTACGACCTCTGCACTCTGAAAACTTCTCCAAGAACACTGTGTTTATTAAGTAATAATTCATCTGTTTTCCTGTATTTTATTTATCAAAGACCTCAGTAACTGTCAAGCAGAACTTCTTATCAGCGGGAACTGTCCAGCAGACAAGTGTTACCTCCCAGGCTGACGGTAAATCCTGGGGAACCAGGGACCCCTGACGTTTTAATTAGCCGGGACCGTCTTATCCGCAGTCAGTCCTGAGCACGGCATTTCCCATTGTTTGTGAACCCTAATTGGGCAGCTCTGATTTGGCCCCTCCAGGGCCACTCCTTCACACGGGCTCGTGCTCATTATTTCACTCTGGCGGCTGCCTCTATATTATTCAACATACAGACCGCCAACACCATCGCAGTGAGCGCCGCCGCCTCCAAATCCTCGCACCGTGCAGCATCGCAAGCTGCTGAAACCGAAAAAAGGAAGAAAGGGGGTTCTGTTTGCTACAGCACCAGCAAAAAAGAAAAACAGAAGATTTTTATTTAGGTAGCACAAAGAATTACTGCAGACCAAGCAAGGCAGTGGACAGATTTCCTCTTATTTGGGCTCGTGGTGAAACTGCGGAATTCTATAGGGGGGTCTGTACCGTGCGAAGTCACTTTCAGTTACTCTTAATGCACCATGTCAAAGAGAAAAGGGTGAAACAACAAGGGATATTCTGGGAAAGTGGAGAAATGAACGAATTAAGCAACTGGGGGTTGAGTTCATGCTCACTTCCAAAGAATCGTCGGTTTTTAGTTCATGAGAGGCTTGCTGGCTTTCTTGAAGCCTCCTCGAGGGTCTGGAGTGGAAACATCCATCGTCGTTGGCCCGCCTGCGCCCCCTTTGAAGAGAAAGGCGTCCCGCTGCTTTGCCGTCTGAGCAGCCGTGGTTTTCATCATGTGGCCTCACCTGGCTTAGCAGGTGGGACCAGAGGTGAGAGCTTGACTGCGGGCAGCCAATCCAGAGGGTGACCAGCAGGCTGCCGGGTCGTAGAAGTCGATGAAAGACCAGAGGGACCCTGGCAGCTGACGCGGGCTCCGCGCTGCAAGGCCGCGGGACGTGTGGGCGGCCTGGTCACTGAGTTCTGGCGGCAGTTCTGGAGCAGCTGAAACAGGAAGAGGCAGAGTTGGCGTGAGGTGGAAGGAGAGGATGGAGGGGCCAAAGCTGGAGATGCTGTGAGAGAGAAGGGAAGAACAGCTGCTCATCTCCCTGAAGGCCCAGTTCAGACACGGCTCCTCTGTGGAGACTGGGGGGCAGGCGGGGTCCTCTGTTTCTTAAAGAGTGAGAAAGCCAGCAGGAGCAGAGAGAGACCTAAGCCTTCTAGGAAACCACAACTCAGGAGATCCCACGCGAAGGTTTTCCCCTCCGTCCAATAAAAAACAAATCCGGGTTTCCTAAGGCGAGATTACCGCAGGATTATGGCGAGCAGAAAGTTGGGGCGCGGGGACCCTTGCGGTTTGGGGAACACTCTGACCAGACATCCGTGAGGGCTGAACGCTTAGGCGCAGGGCTTTTCTTTTATGGAAAAGAGTAAGCAAGGCCGGGAAGAGTGGGTACGGGGCAGTGGTCTGAACGGGAGGGGGAGGGAGAGGAGGGGGTGGCGGCTCAGAGAAGGTCTTACCCCGAGGCCAGCCTGTTCTCAGGAGGGGCTATCGCCCACTCACCTGCGGGTGCAGGTGGGTCAGACTTCAGGGACCTGCAGAAAGGAGAGATGCTTAACCCAAGTTCTGTTAACGCGGGTTTGTTCTGGTTGATCAGTGAGTGGGACCAGTAACCCAGTGGATCATTTATGAAGCAAGAGGTGGGAATTTGTGGGGGAGGGTCTGAGTCTGGCCACGTGATAGGCAAATGTGGCATCAGCATCCTGGAGTCTTATTCATGTCATACTGGGGGAGGGTGCTTCTTTTCAGTAAGCTGTTTCTGGAACACAGGAGGGTGGGGGATTTCTTAACCACACTGTTTTCCCGGAGCACAGGGCTCAGATAAAATTCAACATCACTACCCCCAGGGGTCATCTAAAACACTTGGTGGCTTATGGATACTTCAGAGTACTGTCACCTTTGCCTATAGCCATCTGCTGGTCCTCTGGGCCCACCCCTTCTAGAGCCTTCCCTCCTACCCTGTCCCCCCAAACAAGATGGTCCCTCAGATTCTGGAAGAGTTTGGCAGTAGGAAGCAAGGGCTGAGCAGAGAGGCTGCCCTGGAGTTTGAGGGAGGCTTCTGCGGAAGTCCATGCATCCCTGACTGCATCTCAGGCCCTGCTGTAAGGAGGGGGCCCTCGGCCTCTACCCCTTTCCTAACCTCTTTTATCCTCATCCCCCACCAGCTCTTTCCCCAACAGCAGACTCTGACCCTACCTGTCAGGTTCTGTTGCAAAACTCAAAAGCTTCTTGATTGTGCAAATCTGCCTGTAAAAATATTGCCAGAGAAGCTGGGTCGTCACAGAAGGTGGAGAGTTCAAACCTATTTCCATAGGACAATAAAACTGATATCCACTGTTATCGTTGTTATGATAAATAATGTAACTACTGAACGTCCCGTGGACGTGACTATGTGCCTGGTGCTGCTGGAAGCACATTACACATGTGAATTGATTTACCAGATCCAAGCAGCAGCCCTGCAGAGGTAGGCAGTCTTCTTATTCCCATTTTACAGAGCAGAAGACTGAGGCACAGGGAGGTTGTTACGGAGTTAGGGTTTCAACCCAGGTAGCCGGGCCCCATGGCGGGCCTCTCACCACCTCCCTCCCCCACGCTCAGGGCTCCAAGCCAGCACTGTCTTGTTTCCCGTAAATGCTTATTTTCCACCTCCTGTCAGCCAGCGCAGGAGGATTACCTGCTGTGACATTAGGGGGGTTTGCTGCTGAGGCAAGTGGGTGGGTCTGTTCCCTAAAGCTGGCTGCCGACAAGTGTCAGGTTACCCAATGTGCTCTTTCTAGACCAGAGCTGGGAACCTGGGTGCTTTTCCTTCCAAGAGGCTTTCAGATAGAGTTAAACGAACTTGAGATTTCATTAAGATAGCTATTGTGCAAGGAAACCCGGCAGTCTGGCTAAACAGGTTTTGGTTTTGTTTTGTTTTGTTTTTTTAAAGAATTACCTATTTTAAAATCAGATGAGTATCAGTGTGGTGACCCTCTCTCCGCAGGCGATTCAGGTCTCCCCTAAACCTGGCTAGGAGGGGGTGTCACTGTGGCTGCTGATTTGGGGTTCGCCCTGGAGACACGCGGGGCCAGCCTGAGGACAGTAGTTGTAACCATGGTGTCTACGTATTGACGATTGGGTCCTATTATGTGGGGGGCCCTGGGTTACTCCCTTAACACACATCGTATCTAATTCTTACAAAAATCCTGCAGGTGTATTATGATTAAAAGCTTGGGCATTGGAGTCACCCCTAAATTGGTTTAAATCTCCGCTCTACCACCTAATAAGCTGTGGCCTTTGTAGGTTGCAGTCCCCTCTGTAAGTTTCAGTTTCCTCATCTAAGGGGGGGCAGCCTGATAGTATCTGCCTAACAGGGCTCTTGTGAGAATTAATGAAATCAGGCATAAATAAACCATGCATATAAAGCAGTGACTAAATAAATGAATATTATTTTTTAAGTGGGCATAGCTGTCCTCACTGTGCCCAAGAGGAAACTGAAGTTCAGAGAAGGGACGTGACCTGTCCCCAGGCTACAAAGCTAATCGGTGATGGAGATGAAATGGGCAGATCTGGACCTGAATTCTGGCTGCAGTAGGCAGTTCACAAGTGGGAGAGTATTGATGGTAACGGTGAGTATTATTACCGCAGCAAGCTAGTGGCACGGGGTCCCGGGAGCTCGAGGCTTGCGGCTGATGGCAACAGCCACTGCTGATGAGGACGGGGCTTGCAAGGTGCTTACTGAAAACCACTTCCTCTTACGCCTTGTTTCGTACTCTTTATGAGCCAGGGAAGCAGGGCGTAGGCTAAAGCCCCCCTGACCCCTCAGACGTGATGATGCCCTCCATGCCTGAAATGTAAAAACCCAGCACACATACTCAGGGATACACGTCAGAAATCCGTAAGATCTTCCAGAGATATTGTGGGACCGCTTGTCTTGATAATGACAGCGGCGACAGAGAGGCAGTGTGTGCACTGGTGACATGTATAGACTGGGAGAGTCAGCTCCAGTCCTGGGTTCGAAACCTGGCTCCACCAGTGGCTAGCGATGCAACTCTGAGCACGTTCCCTAACCTGTCTGAGCATCAGTTTCCCCATCCATAAATGGGACAATAAAAGTACCTACCACTCAGAGTTGGGGGGAGGATGGGGTAGGATGCTGCTTGTAAAGTGCCTGGCACATAACAAAAAGTTTAGCGGTTGCTTGGAAAGATAGGTTCCTCTTGGCTCCCAGGGAGGCTGGGGTCACATTTGTGGGGGTGGGTGGGCTGATTCTGGTGCAGTGCGTTCGTGCTACCCTGTCTGTGCACAGCATGCTGGCAACTTTGGCCTCACGTCCCACCTCTGAGGAGGAAGTAAATAAATGAAGACCTGGCAGGTCCCACAGACAGTCAGCCAAGTCCGCCTCCCCGCCCTTGCCCTCCCCTGCTTCCCTGCCCCCAACACACATTCGATCATTCCCCCCTGGTGTGTCTGAGTTCTACTACATCCTGGGGAGAAAGCCAAGTTCTTAGCTGTGACATTGGCCTCTTTTCCCTTTTGTTTAAAAAAAAAAAAAACTGGTGAGAAATCTTCCCTTGTTGCATTCCTGCACTGACTCCTCTTTCTCTCCCTCAGTTTCTTAGGGGTGAAGTCACCCAAGATATAAATAAAATGTTCTATATAAAGCTCTGCTCTGCTGCAGCATAAGACATATCTGTGTGTATATGTGACTGTCAGCCAAAATAAATTAACCTCCAATGGAAGTCATTTTCATGTAATTAATTATTCCTGTATCAGCTGAAAGAGACAGGTGCACCATTGGCATGCTTTGCCCAGACTTCTCAATGAACTTTTTAAGAAGGCTACACTTAAACATGCCAAACGACTAGTAGGCAGCTATGGCTTTTTTTCTGATACTGTTTCTTGACCTTCATTTCTTAATCACTGCAAACGGAAAACAAAAGAACTGACATCAGAGGCAGTTTTGAAGTACGGGATGTGCTAATTAAGCGGCAGCAATGCGGTATCCTCCGTCAGCTGAAGGGGGTTGAGTTGTTTGGGGTTTTTCAGCAAAACAATTTGTGATGTGGTTAAGTCTGTTATTAGCAAAAGTTCTCTCTGTGTTTTGGCGGTCAAAGCCCTGGCATATTAAGATATCTGGATAAGCTGGGAAAATAGCAGGATGAATGAGAAGATGGCCAGGTAACTTTGTAACATAGAATGAAAGTGTCCAAATAAGGACTATTAGGGAGTTTGGTACCTCTAGTGGAGTGCCTTAGGGCTCTTTTCTTAGTCTTTTTCTGAAACTATTCAAGGCTGATCAAAGAGGAACATGATGTCATGAAGCAGGACAGAATCAGACCAGTCCACCCCAACAGACTGGAATGATGGGCCCATTGAATCCAGACTCACTTGTTTTCCAAAATGAGTAAAATTCTGTGCTGGGGATAAGAAAAATAAAAGCAACTACAGGGTACGAAGAATTAACAGCCACCTATGATCTTAATCTTTCTGAGTCATTTGGTTTTAAGTGTGCCTCTTGTTTATAAGCAGCATATAACTCTATTTAAAACCCAATTTGGTATTTAATATGTGTTTAACCCAATCACCTTTATTGTGATTACTGATATATCAGGATCTAATTCTGTCATCTCCTTTTGTATTTTTTCTATTTGCCATGTTTCTGCCCCTTCCTGTCCTTTCTTCTATGGATTGATAAGGTTTCTTTGTTTTCTTTTGTTTCTCTCACTGTGGTGGAAATGATAGCTTATATTTCTGTTCTTCCTTTGTTACTCACAAAAAAATTCTAACACAGATACTTTGTGCATTTTTCTCAAAAGCCTGAAGGTATACAGTGTCTCTGTTCTTCCCTTGAGCAAGAAAAGGCTTTAGCAAATTTAACCTCTTCCTTCCCACTTTCCATGGTCATATCTATCTTTTGTAAACACAAAAGTGGCTTTTCTTACAGTCAATAGTTAACAAGACATCAAATTACTTAATGATGTTTTCATTCACTCTTGTTTCCTGTGTCCCTCTCCTTCACCAGAATGTACTTTTCTTTCTTCTGAGGTACATCCTTTAGTAGCTTTCTTATGAGCTGTGGGGCCATCTGTGGAAATAAACTCTTTTCATCTTTTTATGTATGAAAATATCTCTATTTTGCCCTCACTCTTGAATGATAACTTATCTGGGTATATTATTCTAGACTGACATTTTTTTTTTTCTCAGCAGTTTTATGTTTCTTGGTATCTGATGTTGCTGATGAGATGTCTTCCTAATTGTCTTTGCTTTGCGGGTAATCAAAATCCTCTTCCTTGGTAGCTGTGAATCTTTTTCTGTTTATCCTTAATTCTCTGCAGTTTTGCTAAAATTGTCTGTGTGAATTTGTTTGTATTTATCCTACTCAGCACAAGATGTGAAATTTCTAATTAAGGATCCAATATCTTTCTGCAAAAATAAACTTGAGCAAATGGAAAGACATTTCTTCTTCTTGTACAGGATGGTTCAACATCATGAAGATGTCAATTCTTCATAAAAATACCAAGGTTTTTTTTTTTTTTTTCCCTGCAGTTAGACAAGTAGATTTGAATGTTCAGATAGAAAGATAAACATGTGAAAATAGGAAAACCACAAAAAGGGCAATAAAGGATAACTATTCTTTCAGAGAGTAAAACATACTATACAGCCTCTATAACTAAGAGTGTGGTGTCGGTGCACAAACAGGCAGGAAGATCAGTAGGAAATCTGGAAATAGACCCAAAGACATATGAACATTTAGTATGTGGTAAATGTGATATTTCAAATCACTGGGAACAGGATAGACTTCTTTTTTTCAAAGTATAGTTGCTGTACAATATTATATAAGTTACAGGTGTACAATATAGTGATTCACAACTTTTAGAGGTTATGTTCCCCTTATAGTTATTATAAAAGATTGGTTATATTTCCTGTGTTGTACAATATATCCTTGTAGCTTATTTCATACCTAAGCTTTATAGTTTGTGCTTCTTAATCCCCTATCGTCATATTGCCCCCCCCCCCCCCACTGCTAACCACCAGTTTGTCCTCTCGATCTACGAGTCTGCTTCTTTTTTGTTATCTTCACTAGTTTGGTGTATCTTTAGATTTCACATGTAAGTGATATCATACAGTATGTGTCTTTCTCAAGACAGACTTTTAAATAAATGGTTTTGTGATAGGTATTTGGACATAGAATCAAAATTTAATCCATTCCTCATACCATAACCTAGAATAAATTCAAAACGGATTAGAAGTCTAATGTAAATAATGAAACTGCACAGTGTTTTTTAAAGTTATGGGTGAACTCCTTTACAACCTGGCCACGGAGAAACCCTTTCTAACTATGATGAAAAATCCAGATGTAAGAAATAAAAAGACTAGTACATTTGATTGCATGAAAAAATATACCTTTCATGGTTAAAAAATCAATGTAAGCCAAGTAAAAACCGAACAAGTGAGAAACCAGGGAACAGGAGTATAACCTGTATTACAGATAAAGGGCTAATATTCCTAATATATAAAAAGCTTTTCTTTAAAGGGAAGGGTGAAAGACTTCAAACTTGACTGAAAAATGAGCAAAAGACATAACCACATACTTCATAAAAATCAACACACAAATAACCCTTTCAGACACATGAAAAGGTATTCAACTCTACCCTCAATAAGAGAAATAGAAATTAAAACTACACTGAGGTACCATTTCTTACCTTTCATTCTAACAAAAAGTCAAGAACAGCTGAACAACACTCTATAGGAAGACGCCGTGCGGTGCAAAATAACTAACCCCTCCAGCAAGGAACTGGACAATATTCAACCAAATACCAAGCATCTACTTTTTGACCCACCAATCCTACTTCTAGGAATTCACCCTGAAGACACATCTCCGCAAATATGAAATGACAAGATTTAAGCGAGTTATTGCAGCCTTATTTCTAATGGCAAAATACTGGAGACAACCTAATTACCCACCCATAGGAGACTGATTGAATAAATTAGGATACATCCATGCAATAGATTACTAGGCAGCTGGAAAAAACAATGAGGAAAATCCTTAAGAACTGATAGTGATTTCCAGAATATATTGTTAACTAAAAAAAGCAAAGTGCAAAAGAGTGTTACAATATGCCTAGTTTTGTATGTATGTATGTATTTGATTTTTTTTTCTGTAAAACAACACAGGAAATATAAACCAGAAATTAATGAAAGCAGTTACCTGAAGGGTTTAGGGGACTGGGATAGGAAATGAGATAGGAAATGAGACTTCTCTGTATAACTTTTTACAGCTAGGTTATGTAGCTGTCATGTTTATAATTGTCTTCTATTCATAGCCCTTCTTTCTCTCTTTTTCTTTTTCTTTTCTTTTCTTTTTTTTTTTCTTTTTTGGTCTTTGTTTCTTTTTCTGCCTTCATTGGCTTGAATTAAGCATTTTATGTGATTCAATTTACTCTCCTCTGTTAGTATGTCAATCCTATTTCTTTTAAGAAATGTTTTAGTGTTTTCAATATACATTTACAGCTAGCCCAAGTGCACTTTCAAATAACATTACACTGCTTCCTTATAACAGAGTATTTCCAACTTCTGTCATGACGTTGGTGTCATGCATTTCACTTATCTATTAGCTACAATCACCCAGTACATTGTTGTTATTATCATTTTGAAGAGTTATCTCTCAGATCAATTAAGAATAAGAAAAATAAAATATTTTTAAATTTTATCTTCCTTTATTCCTTCTCTGTGGTTCTTCCCTTCTTTATGCAGATCTGAGTTTCTGCTCTACATCATTTTCCTTCTCTCTGAAGAATGTCTTTTTAGCATTTCTTACAAGGCAGGTCTACTGGCAACAAATTCCTCACTTTTTTTTGTCTGAGGAAGTACTTCTCAACTTTTGAAGGATAACTTTGCTAGGTACGATTTCTAGGCTGGAAATCTTTTTTTTTTTTTTCTTTTTTTTCCTTTTAACACATTAAGCATTCCACTCCACTCTGTTTTTGCTTGCATGGTTTATGAAGAGAACTCTGATGTAAATTCTCATTCTTGCTCCTCTGTAGGCAAAGTGTTTTCTCCCTCTGTCATCTTTCAAGATTTTTTTCTTTGTTTTTGATTTTCTGCAGTTTGAATGTAATTTGCTTAGGTGTAGACGTTTTGGCATTCATCTTCCTTAGTGTCCTCCTGTAAATGTAGTTTGGTGTACATCATTAATTTTGAAAAATCCTCCGTCTTTATTACTTTAAATATTCCTTCCTTTTTTTTCCCATTACACAAATGTTGTACCTTTTGTAATTGTCCCACAGCTCTTGGGTGTTCTGTTCCTCATTTCTCCTCATTCTTTCTCTTTGCATTTCAGTTTAGCAAGTGTCTATTGACGTTTTTCAAGCTCAGTGGTTCTTTCCTTGACCATGCTCTCAGTCCAGGATTCGCCCGTGAAAAGCGCCCTTCGTTTCTGTTGCAGGTTTTTTGAAGCATTTCTTTCGGATTTGTTATTAGCATTTTCATCTCTCTGCATCCATTAACCATCTTTTATTGCCTGTTATCCACTTTTTCCATTAGATCCCTTGGCATGTTAATCATCGTTATTTTAAATCCCCAGCCTGATAATTTCAGCATCTGTGTCATATGCGAGTTTGATTCTGGTGCTTGTTTTGTCTCTTCTGACTGTGTTTTTTCCTTGCCTTTTATCATGCCTGTAATTTCTTGTTGAAAGTCTGACGTGGTGTATCAGGCAACAGGAGCAGAGTGCGTAGGCTTTGCTTTCTTTTATTGCGACGCTTTCTGTTTCCTGGCTGGAGGTTAGGCTGTGTAGATGCTTCCTGCAGCCCTAGTGTCAGGGGCTTCAGGGTGCACTGGTGTCCTTGCTTGTCCTCCCTGTTGTCTCTGGGTTTCCTGGGAAACTTCTTGTTAAATAGAGTCTCTGTCTTGCAGATTTCTCAGTTGTAATTCCCTATGATTATGCTGGAGTCCTACTGGCGTGGCGGTGATGTACTGGGGAGGGGAGACAGTCTATCATCTTATGATTACATCTCAGGGCTTTTGCGGTTTGAGTTTTGGTTGTTTTGGGGTTTTAGTGGACCTGAGTCCCTGGGCTATGACCTTTGGAAACGTTTATCAGCCGTTTCCCCCTCCACGTATGTGAGACAGGGAGGCTAGAGTGAACTCCAGTTGTGTAGCTGCCCTTCTCCTAGATCAGAGGAGGTTCTGAACGTTTCCCTTGAGAGCAGGCCTGTGTGGCTGAGAACGGAATGTTCTAGGTTTATTTCAAAGTGGTTACTTTCTGCTTCCTCCTGCCTGAAGCATGGGGGATTTTCATCCATTCTTCAGGGGGATAACTTTGTGACTCTCTTGGAGATAAAACTTGTGAAATCGGGTCCCCCCTAAAACTGGGCCCCCAGGAGTTTAAATTCTCCAGTGGCTTCTGTTCCCCACAAGCTGTGATTCTCTGTATTCACCCATCTTTCCAAATGTCAAGGCAGTGGTTTGCCCATGACCTAAGTTCTATGATGGATCTAAGAAGAGTTGTTGATCTTCAGCTTTTTTTCTGCTTGGGAGGATGGGAGCTGAAAGTTGGAAATCAGATTCCTGTTTTCTTTTTCTTACTTTCTTGTGAGTTACCTCATCATTGTTTTCTAATGCCATTTTGATTTATTTATAGTGTCTTTGATGAATGCATCTCTTTTATAGATTTGTTAGCTGTTGCTCTAGGTATTACGTTATATATACAATGCAAAACATTTAACAGTCTACTGCTGTCCATATTTTAGCAGATTGAGCAAAATATAGAAACCTTACTTCTTTTTAATGTCCCTTTCTCCTCCCCTATTTATAATACAATTATCATTGAGAACCACATCAGACGGTGTTATAATTTGCTTTACCCATCAAACATAATTTAGAGATTTCAAGAGGAAAAGTCTGTTTTGTTCTTTCTTCTTTCCTTGTGTTCCAAGATTCCTTCTTTCATCATTTCCTTTCTGTTTATAAAACTTCTGTTAGCTATACTTTGAGCATAGTTCTACTGGTGACCAATTCTCTTAGCTTCTCTTCCTACCAAAAAGTCTTGATTTTCTCTCCATTCCTGAAGGAATTTTCACTGGATATAAAATTCTGGACTGGCAGTCCTTTTATTTTGGCACTTGAACGATGTTGTGTCACTTCCTTGTGGCCTCTGTAGGTTCTGATGGGAAACCCACTGTTGTGTGATTTGTTTTCCCCTTTGGATAAGGTCTCATTTCTCTCTCACTGCTGTCAAGACTTTTTCTTTTTCTATTTTCTTTTACAACCAAAGGGTTTTCATAAATTTGATGGTGATATGGATTTCTTTTAGTGTATCCTGTTGAGGGTTTACTCAGCTTTTTTTTAAAAGGAATTTTACTGAGATATAATTGACATACAATGAACTGCATATATTTAAAGTGTACAAGTTGATTTTTTTTCTTATTAGTAATGTATATATGGCAATCCCACTCTCCCAATTCACCCCACCCCATACTCAGCTCTTTGAATCTGTAAATTTGTGTCTTTTGCCAAATTTAGGTAGTTTTTAGCCGTTATTTCTTTGAAGATTTTTCAGTCCCACCCATTTCCTCCTCTTCTTCTGGAACTCAGACAACGTGAGTATTAGATAGTTTGTTAGCTTGTTACAGTGCTGCAGATTCTGGAGTGTCCGTGTGTGTGTGTGTGTGTATGTGTGTGTGTGTGTGTGTTCTCTGTTGTTCAGATTGGGTCATTTTTATTCTTTCTTCACGTTCGCTATTTCTGGCCTCTCCATTCTGCCAATCCTTGTATTTTGGTTGTTGTATTTTTCAGTTTTAAAATTTATATTTAAAAAAAATATTTTCTATTTCTGTGCTGAGACTTTCTATATTTTCATTTGTTTCAAGTGTGTTCATAATTGTTCACGGAAGTATTTTACGATGAGTGCTTTAAAATCTTTGTCAGATAATTCTAACCTCTGTGTCATCTCTGTGTTGGCATCTGTCTTAGTTTGCTAGGGCTGCCATAACAAATTACCTCAAATTGGGTGACTTAAAGCAACAGTATTCATTCTCTCCCAGTGCTGATGGCTGGAAGTCGGAGATCAACGTGTCAGCAGGATTGGTTCTTCCGGAGGCTCTGAGGGAGGGATGGGCCCTCGCTCCCTGCTTCTGGTGGCTGCTGGCATCCTTGTTTCTCCTTGGCTGGTCGATGCACCGCTCCAGTCTCTGCCTCCGTCTTGGCTGTATTCTTTGTCTGTCTCTCTGTGTCATTATTCCTGTAAGAACAAGAGAGAAATCACCTAAATCCATGGTGATTTCATCTTGACGTCCTTAACTGATAACATCTGCAAAGACCCTATTTCCAGATAAGGTGGCATTCTGAGGTTCCAGGTCGGCATGAACTTTGGGGGGATGCCCTTCAACACACGACAGCACCTGCTGATTTGCTTTCCTCGTTCCCATTGAGCTTTGTTGGTTCTTTATATGATGAGTAACATTTGATTGAAATGACATGTTGAGTATTATGAGATTCTGGACTTTATTTAAAACTTCTGTTTGAGTGCGCCTTTTCTACCCTTCTTCAGCTGATGCAGGATCCTTCCCTTGTTACTTTCAGGTGTTGGGGTTGGGGGGAGCATGCAGGTTCCTCACTTGGTCTCCAGGGACATCAGAGGGAGAGGTGTTCCTTGTTCGTGCTGAGTGGAGGCGTGGCTTCGGGCTCCCCACCGGCCACCACTGACACCACCCTGGCTGGTGGGCACATGGGTACTTCCTTACTCCTTTCTACATGGTGTCCGCTGCTGTCGCATGAAGGTTGCCTTGTTACCACTGGACAATGCTGAGTGGTCTGATTCTCCACTTGGCTCTTCAGACACCACTCCAGCAGGGAGGTGGACAGGCATGTCATCCTACCAGGCGTGGGTGGACGTGCAGGCCCCCCACTTGGTCTCTACTGACACTGTTGGTGGGGCCTCACAGCCACTCCGTGGGGATGGAAGTTCTGGCTTTCACCCAGCCTTTGCTGGTGGGCATGTCGGTGGGACCACAGTGTTTGCTGTGTTGTTTGCCTGCAGTAGAGCCGCTATTGTCGTAAAGTCTTCTGGGGACTTCCCTGGTGGTCCAGTGGTTAAGAATCTGCCTTCCAACGCAGGGGACGTGGGTTCGATCCCTGATGGGGGAACGAAGAACCCACATGCCGTGGGGCAGCTAAGCCTGTGCACCACAACTAGAGAGCCCGTGCCCCGCAACGACTGAGCCCACGCGCTCTGGAGCCAAAGAGTAAACACAACTAGAGAGAAGCCCACACACTGCAGGAAAGCATCCCGCGTGGCACAGCTAGGACCTGACGTAGCCAATGAATAAATAAATTTAAAAAAAGAAAAAAAAGGAAAATGTAGTTTAAATAAATAAATAATCAACACTTTTCTGTCTTTCTAGGTTGCCACTTTCCTGGTTCATTAGCTAGAGGAAGCAGACCTTCCTTGAGACTTTCTTCCGTTTTTGTCTGTGCCTCTTGGTGTTTCCAAATTGCCAGCCTTTCCGGTGGGACGTGTGAGGAAGAGCTGAGGCAAGAGGAAACTGAAGAGCTCAGTGTTGTCTCATTTCTTCTTTCTCGGGAGCTCTGCCGTCTTCTCTCGCTTCTCGGCATCTCGTTGTGTTTGCTTTATGCATGGTGTCCAGGGTTTTCAGGAACAAGCACATTAATTCCATTTTTCTGTGCGTGGACATTCTTATTTCCAGGATTTTTTTAATTTTTAAAAATCTCGCTTTTTTGTTCATTCTTGTCTGCTTCGTTTTTGTTGGCTATCTTGGTCTTGTTCCGTGGGTACTCTTCCTCCCTTTATATTTGGGGATCGTGCTCATACTTATTTCAAATCCGTTTCGGATTACCCTAATATTTTCATTTCCTGGGATTGATGAATTTGTTGGTCCTCTCCTAGAAGATGTGCTTTGGAATTTTAATGTGAAAGCTCATCTTGAATAGAAGTTCTGCGTGTAATTGGGTAGGTTTCCCCTCTCTGGGATCACCCTGCTGGGACCAGCAGTTTTGCAGCAACCTCCACGGAGCCCACTGGGTTTCTCAGTAACAGGGGGGCTTATATTGGGGGGTTGGGGTTCTTGTCCCACAGGGACATTAACAAGGTGTGATTTAACATGAGGCCAGTTCTGCAGGTGCCTTTGCTGATTCCTGCCACCTTTGTTTCAGCCCCCATTCGTGGGTGGAAGAGTCTTCCCCAGACTGGACCCCGCCCTGGGACAGGTGGAGACAACGATCTGTTCTCTTTACCTTGCAGGATTTAGCTCCCAAAGAATCTATGTGTTTTTCAAAGGTGGTTAAGCCTTAAAACTTATGTTTATACTTTTCATTATTTCTCTGTTTGGGAGGTAGAAGGGGGAAGTGTTGTGTGAACTCATGTTGCCATTTTTATGGGAAGTAACCTCCTCTCCCCGCCTACAGCTTTGAACAAGCAGCCTGGCCTCTGGGAGCTCTGATTGCCTTGGCGTTTCGGTTGTATCTTAATTAGCTTGTAGTCAGGCGTTGGTTTGACAACTATATCAGTCCTTTTAAAAGATTATCAACTGATACTTCAGATTTTTCAGTCAGAACCCTTAAATTGCAAAATGACATTTTTCAAGCGTGTATTAACTTGGGTAATGACAGTAAAGAGGCCACATGGAATCTTTGAACATCATTGAAGTTCCTGCTCTGGTACACAATTATAGTATTTTTTGTAAAATTACAAAGAAAGTAAGAGGATGTGATATTTCTCTCTGAAAGGCAGCTTCTTTTTCCAGCACATCCTCAGGCCTGTAATCCCCAATGCCGGGCAGGGTTTCTGCTCCCTGGTCTTCCTCACTGCTGTTCACATTCAGTCCAGGTGATCAGCCAAAATACGTCTGAACGAAAATAGCAATTTCACCCACCCCCAATCCACTTTCTTTTCTGTCCCCCATCGCCACTCCAATTTGGCCATAATTGTACCGTTCCCATAACAACAGTCAAATAACTGGATCTTTGCAGAGGGCTTATAACAGGGTTGTCCACAAAGCTGCTGGCAATGGCGGACAGCCCCTGCATATCAGCATCTCACAAAAGAGGCAGCTATCGGGGCGAACGCTTCTTGGCAGCTCCAAATCCAACTTGCAGCTGCTGCTGCTGCTGCATTTCTGAACGGAGGCCTGGCACCCCGTCTTTCTCCCACGTTCCCCACGTGCACGAAGCCTTCAGCTCGCCATTCCCCCATGGCCTGCCTGGGACGGTTAAAAAGGCACACACAGAGAGAAACACACAACAAAAGCTCCTCTGTATATATTTCACCAAATTGCAGCAAAAATCAAAGAATCACATTCTCCATGAGGTCTCAGGGCTGTGCTTCACAGAATATGGTAGCAAGACACCAGTGCCAAGAATCAAAACACCTTTATGTGCCTCTCTCTATAGAGAGAGAGGGAGAGAGAGAGAGGGAGAGAGGGAGAGAGAGAGAGAGAGAGAGAGAGAGAGAGAGAGAGAGAGAGAGAGAGGGAACTTCCCTTTTTGCTGAGCCACTGTGTGATTTCAGGGAGCAAATTTGTCAGTCAAGGTAGAAGAGCTGGCTGAACAGGAGCTGTTTTGTCATGGCCTGCAGGTACATCAGGCTAGGTGAGATGTGTCTCTACCAACAGCTATCTCGCTCTCTCAGTAATAAACGAGACGACCACTGTTGGAAAACTGGGAGCAGAATTCCACATTCTGTCTGAACTTAGGGCTGGGACTTTGCAAACTGACAGCTTCCGTACCCTTGCTGCTGTGCTGCTGACACGCAGATTGGCCTCGTCAAAATCTGGGGTGCAGGGAAGGAGCAAGAAGTTGTAAGTCCTGTTCATCTTCAATCGCAGACTCCTGGGGTTTGGTTATAAAGACTCTGTCACACCTGGAGCTGCAGGGGTAAAAGCCATTGGAGAGAAATGTAAATAGAGCCCAGGGTCTGCCTCCTACAGAATGAGATTGTGGCTGACAGCCTCTGGTGTCCCTGGGAGCCGAGGTGGGCTGGGGCGGGGCAGAACCTGACACCTGGGAGCAAGGTGGGCTCTGAGAGCTGCAGGCTTCAGGTTGGACCCCTCAGAAGGGGGTTTCAAATGCATCACTTTAGATGAAAATGAAGTTTGTAACCTGACCAGGAGCAATGCCAATATTTTACCTTTGCAGGAACTATCTAATTTTCTAAGCAAGCTCTTGTGTTTTGCTGATGATTCAACGGATCCCATGTGCATGGAAATACGCTCTGATGTTTGATCACAGAGCAGCAGTGCTGGCATTGCCCAGAGCTTGTGAGAGATGCAGATGCCCTGGTCCCACCCCAGCTGTCCTGACTCAGCACCTGTGTTTGGACAAGATGCCCAGGTGATTCACCGCACGTTAGGGTTTGGGTTCATCCTTGGCACATCCTGTCCAGTTGCTCTTGTATTTGCATTTCCTTGGGAGGCATACATGTGTGTATCATGTTTTACGAGATGTACTTTGAAATTGTAGTTGAAAGCACATCTGGAATAAGTGTGTACACACACGTGTGTGTGTGCACGTGTGAGGTGCTTATGTGCATGCATGCGCGTGCTTCTTTCTCTCTTGAGGTCCTGGTGACCTCAGTTGAGAAGAAACACAGGGTTCACAGTCCCCTCTGCTTGCGTGTGGCCCTGAGTGCAGAACTGAGCAGGTGCGGGGCCCTGGACAAACAGCCTCGTCTCTTGGAGCCTCCGTTTGCTCAGCTGTTCAGTGGGGAGGATGGTACCAAACGCACCCATTTGTCGTGAGGATAAAAATGATGTCGTGAGGTCCCTGCCCTGGTGCCTCACATGTGTAGTGAGTGTTTTACTCAGTGGTCATTCATCATTAATGTCTTCAGTTTTTACTGAGGTGGCGCGTGAGACCGTAAAGTGTTCAGAGTTTCAGAGTAGGGCCCGGTGAATGTTTACACACGTTCACACCTGTGTAACCACTGCTTGCCCACCAGAAAGCTCTCTTACGTCACTGTTATTTAAGAAAAATCAAAGATGGAGTCTTTGCCCTCAGGAAGCTTTAAAATTCCTCTGGGACAATAAATCGAAAATACCTGAACGTGTTAGTGACCAATGGTTAGTGAGTGGATACGCAATACTGTGCTTTGGGCTGGTGTCTTAGTCCCCCGGGGCTGCTAAAACAAAGGGACCATCGGCTGGGCAGCTTAAATGACAGATGTTTATTTCACACAGTCCTGGAGGCTAGGAGTCCAAGGTCAAGGTGCCGGCAGATTCGGTGTATGGTTAGGACCCGATTCCTGGTTCACAGTTGGCTGTCTTCTCGCAGTGTGTGTCCTCACGAGGTGGAGGGGGTGAGGGGGCTCTGGGGTCTCTTTTATAAGGGCACTGGTCTCATTCACGAGGGCTCCACCCTCATGACCTCATCACCTTCCAGAGTCTCCACCTTTTACACCATCACTTTGGGGGTTGGGATTTCAAGGTATGAATTTTGGAGTGACATAAACATTCAGTTCATTGCAGCTGAAGTCTTTTAATGATGGAAATGGGGGTTATGAGAAGATAGAATTCAGGAAGCTTTGAGGAAGGCTATATGGGGTGAGAAACTGTATGCTCTCCCTGTCAAGGTGAGGCAGGAATTCTTCCCCTTCTCAGATGAAGACCCTGAGTGTTAAGTCAGTGAAAGAGGTGAGGTTAGATTTTTTTCATCTTCCATCCTTCTTCTCTGTCTGATTGAGGACTAGATAGTCGTTAGGTGTGGAGGGTCGTCATTCTGCTGGTCAGAAGTCCTCTGTAGGATCATTGCGAACTTGAGAGGTAGGTAGTTTCACAAATGAGTTCAGGGAAGGCTTCCTGGAGGGGGTGGCACTGGACTTGCTTCTCGAAGGATGAGGAAGCAAAAGGAGATGTGGGAGCAGAAACCAGTCTTGGTTCCTACAGAGCAGATCCGCCATACCCAGCCCTGGTGAAGACGTCAATTTAGATCTCCACGTGTGTACGAGGTGTGCGATGCCGTCCGTTGAGACCATCGGAACCCTGGGTCGCCCTTTCATGGGCACTGAGTGTTGTGGGTTTGGTGAGCCCTCAGCCGTGTGTGCGGAGGAGACAACAGGCCAGCCCGCTCTGCGCTGCCCACGCCTGACTAAGAGATGACTGTGCAGCTGAGGGGACAGTTAGTCCAGCTCACGCGTGCCCCTGGCTGTGTCGCTGTTCCGAGCTAGACCAGCCAGACGTGCACACTGAGAACAGGGACATCTGTTTGAAGGCAGGAGAGGAACTGCCCCTTCCCTCAAGCGTCTCCAAGCCAACCTAGACTGCGGACAGAGCGCAGCCTGAGGAAACGGAGGAAATGCCATGACTGCAGGCCTGTTCGATTCCATTCCACAAATACCCAGTGAGGGTCTACCTTGCGGTGGGCGGTGTGTCGGGCGGGAATGTCACAGAGAAGATCTGTGCCCTCACGGACCTTAGAGATTTTTCCAGTGTTCTTGCTGTAAGAGGCCACCTCACCAGTCATTCACTCACCCCCTGGCGGTTAACGCGAGTGTTTACCGAGCACCAGCTGTGTTCCAGCCTCTTCCCTGGGTTCTGAGGCTAGAGTGTGCTGCCAAGAAAGGCGAGGTGGGTGGCTTCCTTAAAGGAGCGTGAGATGTGAAGCCCAGATCTTCCAGAACCTTGTTGAAGGGCCATGATAGTAAAAGTAGTGAATTTTGTGACTACTCAACTAGGTTGTTTTGGCGTGAAAGCCACCACACACAGTATATAAATGAATGAGTAGGACTGTGTTCCAGAGAAGTGCGATTTATAAAAACAGGCATCAGGCTGCATTTTTGCCTTCTGGCTCTAGCTTGCCAACCCCTGATTCCAAAATATCACACCCTCCAGGACCTAGAACATACAGAATCAGAATCAGAAGGAACCAGGTAAGTCTTCAACTCCCTATAGAAATTGTCTCTAAGTTGCTATATGACTCAGCAGCACCACTGCTGGGCATGTGTCCAGACAAAACTCTAATCCCAAAAGATACGTGTGCCCCTGTGTTCATAGCAGCTCTATTTACCATAGCCAAGACATGGAAACAGCCTAAATGTCCATCAGCAGATGAGTGGATAAAGATGTGGTGCGTATATACAATGGAATACTACCCAGCCATAAAAAAGAATGAAATAATGCCATTTGCAGCAACGTGGATGCAACCAGAGGTGATAATACTAAGTGAAGTAGGTCAGACAGAGAAAGACAAATAACATATGATATCACTTATCTGTGGAATCTAAAACATGATAAAAATGAACTTAAATATGAAACAGAAACAGACTCACAGGCATAGAGAACAGACTTGTGGTTGCCAACGGGGAGTGAGAGAGGGAGGGATTGGGAGTTTGGAATTAGCGGACGCAAACTATGATATATAGAATGGATAAACAACGAGGTCCTACTGTAGAGCACAGGGAACTGTATTTAATATCCTGTGATAAACCATGATGGAAAAGAACATGAAAAAGAACATATATAAAATAGGTATCATATATATTCAGTTATATATATATATTTGTATATATTATACAGATAACTGAATCACTTTGCTATGCAGCAGAAATTAACAAAACATTGCAAATCAGCTATATTTCAGTAAAATAAATGTTAAAATATTGTCTCTAAAACATCTCTAAGGAGCAATTGGCCAGCTCTGCTCAGGCATGGGGAGTGTATTCCACATGAAGCAGCCCATCTCATGTTTGGACAATTCTGGTCCTTAGAAAGTCTCTCCTGAGTACAGTTTGTACCTGGATATAGAGAAACTCTAGTATCTCTGTTCCATGTCTCTCCCAACAGTTTGCTTCCTGAAAACTTGGAAGTAATCTGCATGATCATCAGTACAAGAATAGATAAATAAATTGTAGAATATGCAGATAATGGCATATTATAAGCAGTTACTAAATAGATCCTTGCTTATCTGAATGAATAGGCCTCATAAAACAAATGTTTCAGAATATTGTGAAATATAGGATGCCGTTTGTACAAAACTGTAAGATACACAAACCAACACCTACCTTATTTATGATTGCATGTATATGTAGAAAAATATAAAATCAGGAATTTAATGTATTTATACCAAGTTTTTAATGGCGGCTGCCTCCAGAGAGAGGAGGGAAGTAATGGAACCAGTACAGGAGGTAAAGCCAACCTCGTTTTCACTTGTAATGCTTTATTTCTTTATTAAAATTTTGAAGAAAATGATAAAAATACAGCTAAGAATGGATGGCTGCTTAATCCCTGCCATCAGCCAAGTACACAGGATTATAAAAACATTTGGATTCTCCTACTTAGTAGATAGAAATATTCTTTCTTTCAAGAGTTGTTTTTAGGAGTGCATCCAATTTTAAATCATTTTTTACATGGTTAAAGTAGCTGAGTATTAATATATGTAAGAAATCTTTCAATGGAGATATTTATAAATCAAGGGTGCTGAGATACGAGTCTGTGACTGCTTTGAGCCTAAAATGAAGGGTTTAATAGCCATGACTTTGTTCTAATTTTAAACCCTCAAACCAACCTCACGACCTGAAAGAGGGAAATGGGACAGTTCATGGTGAACTTCCTTCCTTCATTCGGGAAGAGTTTACTGAGCAGCTCCGCAGACTCGGGGGCCGTCCCTGTCTCCACAGAGCTTACCGTTTAGGGTGGAGGGTGCCTCCTGAACAAACAGTCACACCAGCAAATGGGAATGTGCACGCGTGGCAAAGAAAGTGAAGGAGCCGCTCTGAGAGTCCGCGGTGGGCGTGCTGGGTTTACCTGGAGCGACGTGAGCTGAGAGTTACCTGTTCAAAGGGAGCAGGAAGGGGCTTTTTGCCTGGAGGCCAGCGTGTGGGTGGAGGAAACATTGCAAGGCCCAAGACCTGAAAAGATTGGATTAGAACAAAGGGAGAACCTGATGAGAGATGAAGCTGGAGGGGTAGGCTGGATCTTGTGTGCCAGGAGAAATAACTTGGTTCCCATCTTGAGAGGGCCAGGAAGCTACTGGAGAGTTACAAGTGGGTTCTGGGGCATGGCCAGATTTTGAAATCCTCACTCTGCAGTGGAACAGCTGGACTGGAAGGGGTCAGGGCGGGTGCGGCTGGAAGAGTCAGAGGCTACTGTGGGTGACATGGGGGTAGGTTGGACAAATGTGGTGGAGGTGGTGGAGGTGATGGTGGTGGTGGAGATGGACAGAAATGGAAATCTGCACAATATTTTGAAGGTAAAATGGACAAGATTTGGTGATGCTTGGAAATCACTTAGAAATGGAGAATGAGGAACAAGGACAAATCAAATGTATTTTGTAAGAGTAACGACCTTAAGTTGCTCTTGGTTTAGTTGAACGTGCATCTTTGTTAACCTGCTTCTCATGGCCCAGGGTAACAATGTGCCTCCAACAGTGACATGCAGTCTCCAAAGCCACCGCCACTTTGCATGTGTTCCTGATTGCCATGGGGAGTTGAAGATGGCTGCACATTCTTTGACAATCTTTTCATCAGGACATGGGGTCTCTTTCCCCTCCCCTGAGATCCAGGCTGTCCCATGACTGTCTTGACAAACAACTTACTGGAGAAGTGATGTGCACAACTCCCACCCCCAGCGTCTTGCCCCTGAAAAGGACTCAAGACCCTGGTGACGGATGCTCATTCGGTGGCCTGGTCCCTGAGGGTGGCGTGATGCATTATCTAGTCACTGAGGGTATGGAAATTACTCAATTTGAACAGTCCTCCCCGTGGAAGAGATGAAATCCCAGCTAACGGGAAGATACATGAGAAGCAGGGGGCAAGCTTCTGTCAGCAGCCCTGTTCCTCATCAACCTCCGCTCATCGGGACGATGCCTCTTAAGTGACTGTTCAGATTGGGAACGCGTGTGCAATTTTAGGACGGCGCAAAACGGGGAAAATAAGCTGATAATCTCATGTGGTAACTCTTAAAAAGCCTGAAGAGTTCAGTTATGTTATTTTTGTTAGCATTTTCATTGTAAAACGGCATTCGTTCCCAGGATAAAAGCTCATTGAAAGGATGCCTTCCTAGGAGCATATGTGCAAACTTTACACTCTGCTAATTTCATATCCGATTAAGGCTTCAACACATGAAGACATCCTTTGGAATAATTAAAGACACTTCCATAGACGTATCGAAGTGGGTCTGAGTACATCCGAAATCAGCGGAGACGGAGCCAGGGGAGTCAATCTGGCATGTCATTTTACAGTCACTTAGAAGAAAGCAGAATTCGGCTTTCAAAGGATATACTTTTTCATTTGGGGTAAAATAAGATGCACTCTCCATTCTGAGTAAGTGCCCCGCTCGTGTGTGGTTAACGTATGAAGTACAATTTATCTCCAGGTTGTTGGCGAGAAAGCAATCATTTAAGGGGCACTGCTGTTCCCTGGGAAGGGAGCCTCCAAGACAGTTTTGATCCATTGATGAGCACTGTCTAATATGCTCCCCGAGGTACAGTTTCCCTAAATCTATTAGACGTTTACAGTCTTCCAGGATGTGCAGTCTGGAGATGCTCCATCACGCTGTATTAACTTGACAACGTAATGTACGGCTCTCCTTTTATTTTCATAGGAAGTACTAGGTTTGACCTTGAAACTCTTAACCACACTTTATAATCCTCAGCCCATTCTGGCATAGAGGGCCCGCTAGGAGTAATGCCCTGGCAAGATTCGAATCTCTAAAACCTTGGATTTGAAGGACCGAAACAGGGGAGGTATCGGAGAGTAGGGGTCCTGGTAGCTCTGGTTGGATAGGGGCAAATGAAGTAGGGAATTGAGTCACAGGTAATCTAACAGCCGCAGTTGACTGAGCTCTCACCTTGTGCCAGACACGCACTTCACAGGATTCTCCTATTTACTCCTCATGAAGTTGACATTATTTTTGTTATATGGATGAAGAAACTGAGGCTCAGAGAGCTTAAGTAACGTACCCAAGAACACCCAGCTACTAAGTGGCAGAGCCTGGATTCAGACTTAGCCCTTTTAAAAAAATTTATTTATGTATTTATTTATTTTTTCATGAAATGACATTTTATTTTAAATATAGCAGTGTGTACATGTCAATCCCAAACTCCCATCCTATTCCTCCCCCCCGGTAACCATAAGTTCATTCTCTAAGTCCGTGAAACTCAGGTCTTTTTGACTCCAAAGCTGGAGATCTTAGGCACAATGCTGTAGAGGCTCGTGCTGGAATAAAATCTCTGCTTGCCTTCACGTGCCCCAAGCCAATGGCTGAGCATTTCCTTCCTGGGTTCTTCCCTTGGAAGACAGTGTCCTTCCCTGGGGGTTGAGAACAGTGTACCAGGTTCTGTTGCCTCTGGAGATGCCTGTATGTCTCCAGAGCGGGAACTTAAAAGGGGCTGAAATGGTACCTCCATGCAAACCTCCTGGATACTGAGCCCATTCAGAGCCGTCCTTCTGCTTCCCTGGACCGACTGGTCCAACTCAGACCCCAGGGGACACCCAGAAGTGCCTGACTCTGCAGAGAACAGTGCCTTTGGATGGCTGAACTGAGATCCCGAGGCCACGTCAGAGGTGAACCATCACCAGCCTGTGGGGGAGGTGGTCTTTGGCTGGGAGCAATATTGCCCAGGTTCATGGTTGGTGCTCCCAAGCTCGTTTCCTTCCGCAATCCATAAAGGCTTTTAATTATTGAAGAATGATTCCTGTGTCTGGCCAATTTACCAGCTGCTGGCAAGAATAAAGAGTCAACTGGCTATGAATCCTACCTGATTACTAATAAGAACTACATAAAATGACACCAGTGCTGAGGAATGCTCTTGGTTGGGCTCCAGCCAATGCAGTTGTGGACTGGGTGACCACAGGTGGAGACAGCGACTGGTTTCCCTGGCGGTGGCTCTACGTGGGTACGGAAGGCAGAGGTTTCCCAGAGGCTGACGTCCACAGGGCCACGAAGGATTGGGAAGTAGGCAAAGACTGTTTCCGGTGGGTCCCCAAGTGGCCCCTCCCCGTCCCAGGAGCAAGCTCTCTCCCTCCAGGCAATCAGGGCAGCCCTAAAGCACTTTTTCACCCTGAGGTCCAGGCCCTGGCATTCTACAGGGCACGGCAGGGACGTGGAGCCAGGATGCCTATGCTCAAACATGATAAATAGCCCAGATCCCCACCAAAGGATGAATGAACAAATTAATTGTGGTATATCCATACAGTAGAAACTTATTCATCCATAAACCTAAATGGAGTTCTGGTACACGCTACAACGTGGGTGAACCTTGGAAACTTCATTCTAAGTGAGAGATGCCAGATGCAGAAGGTCACGTATTACATGTTTCCACTTGCATGAAACGTGCCGAATAGTGAAATCCATAGAGACAGAAAGCAGACTGGTGTTAACGGGGCAGGGGCCGTGGCAACGAGGAGTAACTGCTTGGTGGGTATGGGGTTTCCTTCTGGGGCGACGAAAGTTCTTTGGGAGTAGATAGAGGTGAGGGTTGCACAGCAGTGGTAATGTACTAAAGGCCACCGGATCTTTCACTTTAAAATGGTTATTTTATGTTATATGACTTTTAGTCCAAAAAAGATAAAAGCTAAACAAATCAGATCATAACACTCTACTAAACAAGCTGCGGAAATGTTTTGCCTCCCAGCAATGGCCAGTAAGACACCTTGGTTGAGGTTCAAGGCCAGGCTGGGTTCTAGGGGAGCCATTGCATTCCCGGTCAAAGTTCAGACAGCTGGCCTTGCCTCCACTCCCTGTTTCTTCCTCCCTTGGACATGGATGCACTGTCTAGAGTCACAAGAGCCATCGTGCAGTGATGGGGCTTCCGCGTGAGGGGAAGCCCAAGAGGACCGCGGAGAGGCTGGCCCTGCCTCCGTGCAGCTGAATCCATGCTAGTAAGGACCCACCTCTTGTCTTTTTGTTGCTGAGAAGAATTAATTCTTGTTTAAGCCACTTTAAACAACAACAACAACAACAGAAGCAATCATCTGGGGAGAGCTTGCTGTGAGGCCCTCAGGAAACTCGCAATGTGGCGGGAGAGGGATCTGTAAATGAAAACGGGGGTCCCCCATTATCAAAGGGGGATACATTCCAAGACCCCCCAGTGATGCCTGAAACTGCAGATATACTGTTTTTTCCTATATGTACACACCTAGGATAAAGTGTAATTTATAACTTAGGCACAGCAAGGGAATATCCAAATTTCCAGCTTCCCTGCGCTTGCACTCTGGGGCGATAATTAAGTAAAATAAGGGTGACTTGTAGATCTGATAACAGAGTCAGCTACTAAGTGACTAACATGCAGGACATGCTGGACAAAGAGATGATTCACGTCCCAGGAGGAAGCAAGCAGGACAGCAAGAGATACCATCATGCTACAGAGAACAGCACACAAATGAAAACGTAGGAATCACTTGTTTCTGGAATTTTCCATTTAGTATTTTCCGATCATAGCTTCAGGTAACTGAAGCCGAGGAAAGTGAAACCAAGGATAAGAGGGGAGGGCTGGGTGGCAGTATCGCATGGTAACCACGAGACGTGTGAGTTGCGGTCGGGGAGGCTCCGGAGCCCAGTCAAGGGGCCCCTGAGCCTCCCGTCCAGGTGAGGGGGTGGGTCAAGCAGGGAAGGCCTCCTCCCTGGGCCTGAGTGGGCAGTAGGGCTTGAGGAGGAGAGTCACGGCAGAAGCAGGTTGCTTGGGGCAGAGAGGACTACGTGAGTAAAGGCCTTAACGTGGCGTGGCCTCTGCAGGGAAGTTATTGGCGGTTCAGTTTTGCTCGAAGCACAGTGTGAATGTGATCAAGAAAAAAACTGTCAGCATCCATGTTTGCAGTCTTCAGAGCTCCCTCCCCACTGGGCTTTGCCGTGCTAACCTGGCAGGGAGCAGAGAGGACCCAGTGGTGGGGGGGTGGGGGGTGGACGCCAGGGCTGGCCACGCTCTTCCCTCTGGAGAAAGCAGAGCAGGTGCATTGTAGGGAGAGGAGAATAAGGGGGTGGCATTTGAGAATTAATGAGGGAGAAAAGGAAACGAGAGGAGCAGCTCCCATAAGGACGAGGGCTTGAGGTAAGAGGTGTGGAAAGTGGGTTTTCAGGGCGTTCCTCCATGTGTTAAGACTGTCCATAAGAAATTGCCAGTAAAGACTGTCATTCGAGTTCAGTGCTTTGCGGGGTTGGATTTTCTGTTCATTGTGCTGCTAGCTGTTGGAGCTTAGTGTCTCTTAAGGCAGGAAAAGGAAGGCTGGGTTTGCCTCGGGTTACAGTGAGGTCCAAGGTAGGGGATGGAGATGAGGTGGATGGATAGAAAGTCACACCATGACTCTCTCCGGTCATCTCTTGGGTCTAAGGCTTTATCCTGGTGGCAGAGGGGGACTTTTGGGTCTTGGAACAATTGTTTAGCCTCCCGAGAGCTGCTGCTTCTTCTGTAAAATGGAGATCATGATGTTGCCTGTCCTAGAGTTTTGTTGTAGGTATTACACAAAACCATGCATAAGAACAGACCTAACAAACTTCCGGGCACAGAGCAGGCTCTCAGTTAATGCTATTGACTCTGGACTTTTATCTGCCTCACGTCCTGTTCCTCTAAGACCAGCCCTCTCTCTAGAACTGATCCAGATTTTGGACCACAGCATCCACAGGATGTGAGTCACGCGATGATATCGTGCTTCACAGCAGCCTTTGTGCCTTGATCCAAAGAAGGGAGCAAGGTGGACATTTTCTCAGGCAGAGGAGACATACACACATGGTCTATTTCATTCCAAGGCTCTGATCCTTGAGCTGGCTCTTTGTGAGATCCAGTACCCGAAATGAGTGCCAAGAGGCCCAAGGGACAGAGATTAAATAAAAGAATAACAAACATGTACTGCACGTTGACTCTGTGTGCCTCTGTGCAGTATCTCCCTTAATCTTCGCCACAGCCCTATGATGCAGATACTTATATTAGCTCCTCTTTGCGGTAAAGAAACAGCCCAGAGAGGTAAAGTAATTTGCCCAAGGTCACACAGCCAAGGAAGCAGCAAGTCCGAGACTTGCTGAGTGCAGACTGTGTGCCATTGGTCTGAGCTCTCGAATCATCTCTCTCAGGAAAGCCAGGAAGGCTCTTTGCAGATCCTGGTGGAGGAGTGAATATCCAAACATACATAAAGCACAGTCATAAACTGACCTTGAAGGGCCCGATGATGAGATTCTGTAGAGTTAGCATTAAATTAAGGAAAAAAAAAGAGGTTTTTATACGTTCATCCTCACCCTCATTCCCCATTCTGTGCAGATGAATTAGCTGTGCCCAGCAATGCAGAGAGGCAGGGAGCGACCCCGAATCAGATGCCCACCCCCCCACGCCACTTCTCTTGCAGGGTCAGTCCTGGAGGGGTTTCCTGCAGCCAAATGACTCCGAGTGTGACCATTGCAAAGCACAAGCAGGATTAAGAGGAAAACATCTGTGTTTTGCAAGGCCGCTCTAACTCAAGACAAACAAGCTGTGTATATACCCAAATGCTCAGTGACTTTTGCTGAGGCGAGGATTGATGACCTGGGCATTGATTAGAAGAGATGCAGATGATAGGCTGGCATCCTCACACCTGAGTCTTCTGGGTGGCCCCGGGGCGTGCAGACATATGTACGATTCCATAGTGTCAGAGGGATTTGGAGACCATCTATTTTGTTTGTTTGTTTGTTTGTTTTTGGTTAAAGTCAGTGAGTCCTTATTACATTTCCCTCCTGGGATGAAGTCTTTGAGGTTGTCGAAATAACTCCAAATATGTATTACTATTTTATTAACAAGCCTCGGATCCCATACAGGGCTCTGAACTTCAAACAAAACTGGCCAGGATTGATCTTCGAACGAGGAGAGGGGTCCCCATTAAGATGCTCACTTGCCTCAAGCTATGAGTTGGGTCCAAAAAAGTCTCATTTTTGTGGGGGAAAGGAAAACTTAATTACCAGTGAATGAAGCAACTCTCAGAACATATGGTTTCCGGTTTTGCCAAGATCCAAAGCCAATTTGTTGCTTTATCATTATTGTTGTTGTTAATCTTTACATGAAAGATGTGTTAAGCCTCTCAGTAAGTCCCTTTCTCGAGGACGCAGAAGCTGGAGAGTCTCTGAAAGGCAAGGCCGAATGGTGGACTGCAGATCAAAATAACATTGTTGTCATGTATCAGCATTAAAGGATGACTGTAAAGTATGTCCCAGGATGGCTTTTTTCCCTCCTAACAAAGAAATAGCCACTCTCCTTTGTTTGGGAAACCTATTTGGATGCCTCAAAAACCAATTTGCTTTTTTGATTCTGATTTTGTTCTTTTCCTTTGGCAACTGTGTTCTGCCTGCATCTGCACCACTGTTTGGAAGGGGCGTCCTCCTCTGTTTATATTCCCATGTTTCAGGGAAGACGTCATGGCTGAAGGAGACACAGTTTGCGAAAAGGCCTGATTTCAGCGAGCCAAGGAAAACATTTTTTTTAAGTCTCCTTAACACACTAGCTTTGGCATCTTTAAAACTCATTTTTTACCTCTTTTTTTGCCTTTCTCCAGTGTGGCTGTCTGTGAACTGTGTGGTCTTAAGAGGGACTGGGGCAGAGATGAGCCCTGGAACCCCCTACCGCTGGAAGGGGGTGTCTCTTACAAGGTTACCGCCCTCCTCCGATCGAAAGGGGGTGGTTTGAGTGGGACGGGGTGCTGCCTGTGTCTGTAGAAACTGCCTGCAGTTGGGATGCTGCATGTGTGAGACCAGACGTTTGAGAATTATTAGAATTGACCAGAGCGTGGAGAAACACAGCAGCCCACCCAGGCATGGTGAGCGGGGTTTTAGGGCCGACGAACAGACTAAAGGCTTTATAAATGACCCTCTTACGCTGTTGACACAGAGATGACCCTTGTGTCCTCAAATGGTGCAGGCCAGGCATCTTTTCCGAATCCTAATAGTTCCTTCTATTTTATAAATGGCCAAATCGAAGCTCATTTGTGCTCTCAGGGGGCTAAGTCTTTAAATGCCTCCTGTACCATGGCCTCAGGGTCCCCACCTCCCTCCTAAATGGGCCTTTCTGCAAAATCCCAGTGCACTTCCTCACGCTGGGCATCGACTGGCTCAGCCGTGCTGTCCTTGCTGAGACCACAGCAGCAGCTGCTGAATATTTTATCAGTCGCTGTGCCTGTCCGTGCAGTCAGCATCTGGATGTCATCTTTCCTGTTGTGACACCCCTTTCCTTTAAAGGAGCCACCAGAGATAATGCACTGTATAGTCTGTTTAGAAACGAGGACTCAGCCAGGCCCTCAGCTAAGTTGGAGAACATTCTCCTTTCTGTGAATAGATCTTTGAAAGTTATGCAGATTGGCAAAAGGGAACACTCCCTTTCGAAGGGGGGTTTTGTTTCATGAAAACTCCCTGTCTGCCCCCAGTTCTCTTGCAGCTAACCCCAGGGAAGAAATTTCAAAAAGAAAATGGGAACCCAGGGGACTCCAAAGATTGCCTTTCAAAAGGCACTGATTTCTAAGACTACTACCATTATGCTCTTGTTTTAGAACTTGGGTGAATTCACTTTTTCCGTTAACAAATGTCTAGTTTCCACGATGTCAGGCACTAAGCATGGCACTGGGACTCAGCCCTGAAGAAGAAGACACCCACCTTGGCGCCAGAGAATGGAGGGCCCAGTGAAGGATTCATTCATTCACTCATTCATTCATTGCATACTGTTTGTTGAGTGCCTACTGTGTGCCTGGCATTGCTCTAGCGATTAGGATACACAGTGGTGGGCAAAACAAACAAAAATCATTGTGGTGGGAGATGGACATTTTTCAAATAATCACACAATGTGTATAATTATAAAGTGCAATGAGCACAATAAAGAAAGCTTCTTAAAAATGCCTTCCCTAGGATTGTATACCCAGCTAAACTACCATTCAGCCGTCAAGGCTAAACAGAGACATTTTCAGATGTACAACAAATAAGAGGGTTTATTACCAGCAGATACTCAATATCAGAGGACGTGAACAAAGAAGACAGGCATGAAAAATGAGAAACAGCACAGAAATACATGAAATACACTAGAAAATGCAATGAACTATCTCATTTTAAAATGCTATTTTTTTTTGTTTTAACAGAAAAATTAATAAATTTTTAATGAAAATAAGTAAAATAGAAAACTGGGATCCAGAAGAAAGGTTTTTTGTTTGTTTGTTTTGTTTTTTAAGCTGGTTTTTTAATCAAACAAAACATACAAGCCTCTAGCAAGATTTAAAGGTGGATCAAAAAGGCATAAATAAACAATAGGTATAGCAAGGGGTAAAAAACACAGATCCAGGTCCTCATGATGCCAAGAGCAAGGTGGGTTCAAGTACCTTTGTTCCACCAGCCAGCGCCCTGTTTGTTCTCCTATTACCTGGCATGTGAAAAGAGTCAGGAGAAGAAAGGTGGGTTATCATGGGTGTCTCTCATGCTAAACTATGTGTTAAAGTGAGAACTTTGTTTACTGCACAAAGACCTAACTGTCTCAGGCAAGATGTAGGTGAGACCATTGCAGAAGCTGGAATTACAAAGATGAGGTCTACCAAGTCCATTCTGGTCCATGTAAATTCAATTGCTAATAATATCACATTAAAAATGAGAGACCCAGGACTAATGCTAAACCTGATGGGATCCTAGGACAACAGGTGAATACCAGAAAACTTAGATCCCCTACTAATAAGAGATGAGCTGTGTTCAGGATATAAAATCAAAACACAAAATCAATAGTGTTTCTCTATAACAATAGAAACCAGTAAGAAAATGTCATAGAAGGAAAAGACACACAAAACATAATAGAAAAAAAATACAACAGCAAACAAATGTCCTTTCACCAACTGTGAATAGATAAATTTTACAAAAACTTCATGAAGAAAGTACAAAAAAAGACCAGAGGAATTTTTTTTAAAGCACGGATAAATCATATACAAGGTTGGGAATCTTTACTATAATAAAGATATTATTTCTACTCCAGGAATTCTTAAGGAACTTTCCCAAACTTACTCAAAATGTCACATGAAAGAGAAAAGGCCAAGAATATCCTACAATTTGTTGATGAATGGAAACAAAGAGCAGGGAACTTGCCCTACTTGGTATCAAAATTTTTACAGAGCTTTGGGGTTTAAAATAGTGCAATAATAACACAAAAATAAACTGATAGGGCAACAGAATAGAATAGGAAGAAGAGAGACAAAACAACATATGTGGAAACTAACTAATGTTCACTTTAGTGAGGAAAGGATGCAAGCCAATTGATGATACACATAAAAATTAGTTCCCTCTCCATAGCGTGTATAAACATAAAGTGCTGGTGGACTAAAGACTGGAATGTAAAAAATAAAATGAGAAAATTCTTAATAGAAAATATAGAAAAATATATTTTTGGCCTCCATGTAGCAAAGAGTTTCTTAAGCAAGAATAAACTATAAAGGAAAATATGGATGGATAAATTTGACTACAATAAAAACCTCTGGACAAGAGACAAAAAAATAAGGCATAGATGAGGAAAGCAATAACTGATTAAAATGTGGTTTCCAGAATATATGAAGAATTCCTACAAGAAAACAAAAAACACAATAGAAGAACGCACAAAGAAAATGACCAGATAATTCATGGACAAGGAAACCTGCATAGCAAATAAATATATGAAAAAAAAAAAGATCCGTTGCACTAGGAATCAGTCACATGCAGATTGAAATAAGATACTGTTTCACACCATCCGATGGGCAAAACGTTTAAAGTTTGACAATAATAATAGTGTCAAGAATGGAAAGCAAAACCAGACTCTCATATATGCTGTGCAAATATAAAATGGCACAGGCTTTGAAAGAACATTTGGCCATATCTTGTAAAACTGGATACGGGCATGCCCTACCTCCCTCCAGGTCTGTTTCCAGGTGTGAGCCTGAAATGTTTTCACCAAATGCATGTTTTTTTTCTTCACACGAACCACTTCTCCAGCTCTCTGATACCAACTGGGTGTCCTGCAATTCAATTCAATTCTGACACCACTACCTGGAGTTCGTGCAGGCCCCCCAGGTGAAGGGCTGAGTCCCTCAAATGGCCCCCACCCACCTCAGATGCCAGTCACAAGTTTTAGGTTGCCACCTGTGCTTCTGACCTACTGTCTATAAACCAGGGGTTTCTCCTCAGGTTCAGTAACTCACCAGACTGACTCACAGTACTCCGAAAAGTGCTTTACTTATGATTACTGCTTGTTATAAAGGATGTGACACAGGGACAGCCAGATGGAAGAGATGCACAAGGCAGGGCATGGGGGAAGGGATGCCAGGCCTCCATGCCCTCTCTCTTGGCACACTACCCTCTTCAATGTGTTCTCCAGAGCTCTCTGAACCCATCATGTAGGGCTTTTATGGAGGTTTCACTACGTGGTCTAACTGATTAAATCATGGCTATTGGTGACTTTACTCAATCTCCAGCCCCTCTTCCCTTCCCGGAGGTCTGTACATAGAGCTGAAAATTCCAGCCCTCTAATTACATTATTGGTTCCTCTGACAACCAGTCCCCATCCCGGAGTTATCGGGGGACCCACCCTGAGTCACCTTATTAGCAGAAACTCAGGTATGGCTGAATGGGGCTTTTTAGGAATAACAAAAGATGCTCCTATCATCAGGAAATTCTACAGGTTTTAGAAGCTCTGCAACAAGAACCTGGAACAAAGACCAAATATGTATTTCTTAGTGTATCACAATGCTCTATAGAAACTCTCACACAAGAGCACAGTAAGACAGGTCCAAGAACATTCATTGCATTATTGCTTATAATAACGCCCCAATTCTACCAGTTAGTAACAACAATGAAATGTTCGGCTGGTAACAATAGAGACTTATCTGTGTAAGGGTTTATTTCCTTGCATTGAAAGAAAAGTTCAGGGCTGGGATGAAGGCTACACAAAGTCACCAGTGATCCAGTTCTCTTGTGTCTTCCTGCTTTGTCAGACTTAGCAAGTGGCTTCCATCCTCACCATCACCACATGGTTTAAGGTGGCTGTTGGAGCTCCAGCTATCAAGCCCACATTCCAAGCAACAAGAAAAGGGAAGGGGAGGAAGAACAAAAAGGCATGCTCCAGCCTGTCCCTCTTTAAAGGAGTCTTCTCTTAAGTACCCCCAGGAACTCCTGCTTATATTGTAGTGGCCAGACCTGGGAGCAAGAAAGGTGGGGAAATCAATCTTTTTAACTGGGCACATTGCTGCTCTGAACAAATGTGGGGTCTGTTATTAAGAAAGGAAGAGGGGCTTTGGGAAGCAACCATCAGTCTTTGTTACTCAAATGTCTGTCTTTAGTAGGAGAATGGACAAATAAACTGCGGTATATTTTCACAGTGGAGTACTACACAGTGGTTAAAATGAAGGAAACAGAGCTACCCGAACCCATATGGATAGTCCCCCAAACAAAACCTCTTGCCTGAGAAACAAAGATTGCAAAATGATTCAAACTATAAGATAACAATTGTGTAACGTTTAAAAGCCTGCAGAACAATACAGTGCATCCGTTACGGCTATACAAAATACTTATGTCGGGAAGACATGAGGAAAAACACTACGTGGAGGATGGTGCTTACCTGTGGAGAGGGAGGGCAGGCAGTGGGACCGGAAACAGACATGTCAGGGACTTCAATTCTACCTGTCATGCTTTATTTCTTCCAAAAAAAAAAAAAAAAGATTTGGAGGAAACAACAGAGTATTGTCTTGTTGAAGTTAAATTGTGAGTACACAGCATTTAAGCTACCATTCCCATACATTTCTGTGTTTGACATTTTTCATTGCATATGAGCTAGAAGGAGAGAGAAGTTATATAAAGGCATAACTGAGGTGTAACTTACATACAGTGAATTAACCCATCTCAAGTGTACAGCTTGATAGAGCTTCACAAGGTAAATACATCCAGAGCACAGTATAGAATCCAGCACTGCAGAAGGGCCTCCCAATGATAGACCCCTCCCCCCCCAGAATAACCACTATTGTCACTTCCATCAGCGTCAATGAACTGTGTTTGTTTTTTTACGTTCGTGCGAAGGAATCATGCAGACTCCTACAGGATATTCTCTTTAACGGCTGGCTTCGTTTTCTCAGCATTGTCTGTGAGGTTCATCCTGAGGGGCTGTTTTCTAAAATCCAACCAGATGGCAGGGGCTCTGAGTTCCATGTGAGGAAGAACTCCACTGTTCACTTCCGGGGCCCTGCAAAGCAGCAGGGAGGGAGATCCAAGTTTGGAGCCGTTTTCAGAATCCTCCTGTACCTCGGTGGCTGTTTCGGGGAGATTTGACCATGCCCCTAAACCCTCTCCTGGCCCTCCGTTTCCCATTCCCCTTGCCTGACGTCTGCTTTAGAAAAAGTAACAACCAAGTCTCAGGGACTGTGGGGGAGGCTTGGGAGAGCGTCCCATCTCAGCCTTGAGACAGCTCACCAGAGGTGTAAAAATAATTAAAGCTGCAAAGGGAGACGTAGATATTATTTTTAGATATATGTCCAAGGTTTGCCTCTCTTCAGTGCCCCAATCTGGTCTCTCACTCGCAGTCAGAGTTTTTAAATGTTAACCCCTCTTGTCATTTCTGTCAAAAATGTTACCTGAACACCGCAGAACTCAGAGGTATGTTATTGTAAAAGGGAGAGGCTTCAGATGTGTGCTGGTGGGGTCTCGCAGCTGGACTGGAAGGACACACACGTTGACGTTTCCTGACACGTGACCTGTTTCGTGGTGTTGAGTGTTGGCTGGCTGTGCTCCATCTACCTGCTTCCAGGTGTGTGGGGACCATCCAGGTGCTCCCATTGCCTGCTCAGCTCACTGGAATCTGTCATGGAAATTAATGGACTGATGGAAGTCTCTGCTCAAAACTAGAAAAATACTGGAGGTTGGTGTGAAACCCACGTACACACACACACACACACACAACACAGAGCCCAGCAGAACTCTACTTCAGTTTTAAAGGAGTCGCTCTTCTGTATTATCACTTTGCTTTGTCTGCAGCAGTGAGGTTCATCAGACTTACGTATTCTCCGGGTGATTTTCCTTGGAAGATGGATTGCCACAGGTGACAATCTGAATTTGACCCCCAGACCCATTGCCCACATGTTTAGGCTCCCTTCTCAACTTACCTAAAGAAGCTATCCCATAATGATTTTGTTTTTGCCCAAAACAAGAGGACAGTGCTAATTATCCAGGTAAAATGGGGCATCCTGAAGCTCAGAAAACTCTCCCGGTGAGGACAAAATTAAGAGCTGTGTCTGCTGTGAGTGGGAAATGCAGAACTGTGATGTGGACCAGGAGAAAAAGGGTAACATTTGTTGCCTGGTTGAAGCTGATTTGCTATCTGTACAAGGGTGATATTGAGCTTATTTCAACAGAGAAGCACACGTGGTAGAGTTCATTCCCCATTAGGTTTAACCCAAACTGGATAGTGTCTGTTTGTTTGTTATTCCCCTTCGACTCGAGAGGCAAGGAAGAATCATGACACTGGAGGAAGGAAGGATGGAAGAGCAGCAAGGCGCTGATGAGATGCCAGCTGAGTTATGGAGAGTCTGTCCAGAAAAGCGGGGAGTTGGTGTACTTGAGGATTCAGCCAAGGAGAACAGTGGAAGCCAATAAATTATTTTGGCTGCTGAGAATAAAAACCTGTTGGTGGAAAAGGCACAGAACAGAGTGACTGGGAATGAAGGAAAGGAGTGTGGAGTTAGATTTCACTTTGGTGCCAGCACCTCTGAAGTTGTAGGAGACAGCTGGCATGGTGACTGTGCCCGAACCCCAGGGGCCACCTGGTGCAGTCCAGCTTTCGTCTCTGCCACCTGGAGTGTGGAGAGAAAAGCTCCTTGTGAAAACTTCAGCCACTTGTGCATTTTATCTCATCTTGGATCTTCTGGTTTGTGCCCACACCAGGGATTAGCAAACAACAAAATGCCATTAAAAGCTTAAAAAAAAATTTTTTTTTAAACCCTTGGAAAGATGCAGACACCTTTGCAGAGCTCTTTCTGAAGGAAGTCCATGGACTTCCAATCTTGTCTAAACCACTGCTAATTAATACCTTCTCACTTCCCGCTGAAAGCAAAACAATTTACAATTAAGTCAGGCAGCCTACACATAATCACTCTAACACCTTCTATGTGTGTTTTGAAACGCGCTCTCACATTTCATGATCCGTTTATTTTACAAGATGGGTAAACGGCAGACAATTATGGCGATAATATAGCTGAGGTGTTTGGTTTTTATCTCTTTGCAGTAAATTGTGGTTGTTCAAGCCTTCACAGTAATGGTTTCCAGGCCTCTCTCAATTTCTCCCTATCACCCCACAATAAAATATGCATTGTTTTTAAAAAAAGAATGTTAGTTTATTATAATCACACCACCTATTCAAATAGCAATAACATTTAAAATTTTCTTGATAGGCATGACTGAATTAAATTAATTGTACTAACAAAGATACTCTATGGTATATGCCTCTGAAAATAGAATATTAACTATATTAACTCCGCTGTGTCTCCTTTGTCTCCGCATAGGCGAAAAGTGCTATCTGGATAATTGGGCGGGCAATTTTGCTTTTGAAAGATGCTATCAAAGGACACAAGGATTTAATTTCAGATTTGTTATTAGAAGCCAGTGCGTTCCACATGTGAGTTTCAGCACAGGATCGGGGCTGATGTGAATCTCTTCAGAGATTCACAAGCAATTGGAAGGAACATTAAAAATCAAAGCCAGGGCAATGGGGAGAGTTGGACCACGGAGAGCTTCCTAGCATCTTAGACCTGTTCTCTTTACTGCTCGTTCCCTCTGAAATGTCCTTAGCCTACCTTTGCCAGAGGCATTCTCAGACTTAAGAAAAAGGAGCCTGATAGGGCTGTTTGCAGAGGTCCTAAAGGATTAAGATTTGAAGGTAAAAGCTCTGTTAGGATAATCTCCCTCAAAGTGCTCTAAACAGTTGACAGTAACATCCTCATGCCTTTTGCCTGTTGGCTTTCTCCTGCGGGTGGTCTCAAACGTTCTTGAAAAAAAGTGTTTCAGGAAAATAGGCAAGCTGTTAGTATGATTTAGAGATAACTTCCCGAATTCTCCTCTCTGTACAGCACCTTCCTCCACTGTGACTCAGGTAGTCTCCCATTAATTAGGTCACAGAAATGCAGAACTAAATTGTCATTCGGGGAGAGTAAAACAAAATACTCTTTTTTTTCCTACCTCCTGAATTTTGAATGTATTGAAGTTGGCCACAGCCAAAGCCATCCTTTAAGACCTTCTGACATTTGAAAGTAAGAAATCTGGGGTTTGACTTTATGCTAAAGGCTTTCTCCCTAGTCCACCAATAGCACTCTAAATTTTACAAAGTGTCTTTGTAAATATTAGCTCATTTGTTTGTGAACAAGATCCCTAGCACTTGGCAGTGGCTGTGGTGGGTGGGTGGGAGGCCTGCTGGGTTTGATTTATTTATTTCCATTGTAACAGGAATTGAAGAAAAGGGAGATCTAATCATTTCGCTGTCTAGAACTCTTTCTGCCCCTCCTGCGCCCTCTCCATGAACTCCAAATCTGTGCTGAGCTCCTTGGACCCCCATCACATTTTATTTGGGTGTTACTCTTTACAGCTAATGAGTTTTCCATAGCAGTTCTGAGGGCCCCCTTGGATTGCCAGGAGGTGATCCCTTCCTGCAGCTCTGGGGATCGGGGTTCTGAAATGTGATCTCCAATCGTTAGCCCTGATGGGGGAGGAGATTCACGCTGCAAAGCCAGCACAGCTGTTTTGTGACTCATGGGAATATCATATTTAGCATGTTTCCCTGGGTGAAATGTATTTATTTAGATGACACATAAGACTGTTGAAAAGCCAAGCCTGCTTTGCTCTTACACTCAGGCTTATGGAAGAGAACGGAGAAGTGAAAAAGGCAGAAGGAGCTCGTTTGGCAGAGCCAGCTGGCTGAGAGTCCTCTCCGGCCATTCATGCCGGAATTTAAACAACAGGGAAATCGGCCCTGGGTACTGAACTCCAGGGCATAAGCTAGAGGAAGCAGCTTTGTAGCCAGTGCATCCTAAGCATTTGCGGCTCACAAATATTGTCACTGGGCCTGGGAGATCACTGATCACACACAAGCATTCTGGAGAGAAGAACACAGTCATCTACCCCTTGAGCTGATAGGACGTTTTGGGAAGTGATAGCAGCAGTATGGCTTCTTTCCCCTCTGTAGGTCATCCTCTGGACGGTAACAAGGCCATTAGCACTTGATCCAGCCAGATGGCCCACTCTGCTGACTTCCCCCTTGACCCAGTCCCCCATTTCAGCTGTTTCCAGCCTTGGCATTACTGTGCTGGAGCTCAGAACATCCCCCAAATATAGGCAATGTGGGGGAAATGTGGAAATGAAGTTAATGTGTAAGTGACGGGCAACCTTCCCATTCTGTGTCTCACGTTCTTCTTGGTGATGTCTGGAGCACGGTGGCTTTGCCAAAGCAGCATGCCGGGGGCAATCTCCAAGACCTCCCATTTTATTAAGAGTATCGTCTTGAACTTGCTCACACTCTATCTCACTTCCCTCCTTCCTGCTCACCTGCACAGAATCTTGAGATCTTCCTTTTTTCCTGTCATCAATTTCCAGCACTTGTCCTTTTATCTGCTAACCCTGAGCTTTCTTTGCAGCACACCCTACCCACTTCCTTCAGCTCTCACAAAAGAATATTAAACAAAACTGGGGCTGACACTGATCTTTCAGAAGTCTTGCTCTTTCCCCTTCCCTGTGGTGAAAAGACTCTGTCCCTTTATTACTGGCATTTGTCCCCTACTCTCTACCACTCCCTGATTGTGTCAATACAGCCCCCGTCTCAATTGGTCAGTGGCTCAATTATTTCAAAAGGTCTTTAGTGAATAAAATTCCTTGAAGTCTTGAAAGTTTAAGGAGGTATTTTTCAAACCTTTGTAGCAGCGAAATCCTTAGTTACCCCACTGTTGTGCCACCACTGGACATCTAGAAGTGTGTGACTGTATTGATCAAGAAAAGCATTCAGTCAATGGGTAGCTGATTATGGATCATAACAAGGAGCCCAGGGAATGGTGCAACACAGAAAACAGCCCCTTCCTGCTTGGGTCACCTTCCAGTCTTTGCAGAATTGGCCTCAGATATAGGCTATAGGGGAGCCTATCTTTCACATGTCACCCTCCAGCTTCCCTTTTCAACCCACTCCCCAGACCAGAGCCAGAGCCCTGGTCTGCAATTTCTGGCTCCCTGAACAGTCAAAGTCAGTGAATATCTGTTCTCTCCTGTAGGGCAAAAGAAATCATCAGTTTTCTGTGGGTGTAGTGATGATGATGGTGATAGTGAAGAAGATGATGATGGAGATGACGACGACGATGATGATGGAGATGATGATGCTTGTGATGATGATGAGGATGGTGATGGTGATGATGGTGATGGTGGTGGTGATAATGGTGGTGGTGATGGTGGTGGTGGTGGTGGTGATGGTTGGTGGAGGCAGTGGCAATGATGGTGGTGGTGATGGTGGTGGTGGCGATGGTGGTGGTGGTGGTGGTGTTTGTGTTGATGAGGATGGTAATGTGGTGATAGCATCAGTAGCTAAGAGTGCAAGACACCATTCTTTAGCAATTTGCATTTATTAACTCATTCAAGCCTCAAGACACCCTTATGAGCCAAATATTTTTTATGATTGATCCCATTTTACAGGTGAGGAAATCAAGGCACAGAGTTGTTAAGTAACTTGCTTAAGGTGACAACAGACAGTAAAGGCAGAGCTAGGGTTTAAACCTAGGCAGCCTGCTCTAGAGCTCATGCTTTCAGCCACTGCACTAAAGGTATAGATGCTTCAGTGTCTTTGGGGTGGTAAATCTAGAAGCAAATGACCTTGTATTACTAGTATGTAGGACCATCATTAATTACGTTAAATGACCCCACAGGCAGTGAGGATGGGATGAGAGGTGAGGGGGTGGAGAATCCCTCTATGCCACACCCTTTCTCAAAAAGAATCTTAGGTGGAAAATAAATACAAGTAGAGCTGTTTGGGACAAACAGGTAAGGAGGCCTGGAACCTTGTGAAATGACCTCCCCAAAGAGCCTCTGAAAGTGGCTCTGGAGGCTCTGCCTCCAGATGTCCTAGGCGCTGTGCAACTCAGAGGAAAAAATCCTTTGGTTCCAGGTGTAGTCGATAATACTGGCTACTGCTTATACCTACCTGCTACCTGCCACCTGCCAGGCACTTTTTAAAAAATGCAACGTGTCTCGTAGCACAAATTCAATTCCTTGAAAACTGCGGTACATTTTCTTTGGATAGTTTTAAAAAATCAATTTAAATCCTCAGCACTGCTTTTGGAGTGATGTCGGATTATCCTCATGTTATTGGTGAGGAAACTGAGGCTCAGCGCAACGAGCCCAAGTTCACCTAGTTTACACTGGAGCCAGGATGGCGTGACTCAGAAAACCAGTGTCTCCCGGATACAGCGGCCGCAGCAGTTCCGCTTTGCGCACGCGCTGACTCACGCCCCCGGCCTCGGAGGACGCCAGCAGAGCCATCAGGTGTGACCTCTCTGGGCAGCACCTGAGCGGCCGCTCTTGCTCCCACAGCCCGTTCATTCCTTCCCCGTGGGTTATTTCTGAGTCCACAGGCTTCTCTTCTTTATTCCAGTCGCCACCAGCCTGGTCCAGATGGAGGCTGAGAGCTGACTCATCTGTGCTGTAATTCCCCTGGCCCTGCCGTGGCATTCTTAGGGCTGGGGTCACATCTGTGAGCCGGCATCCTCTCCAGCTCAGCGGCCGTTTGCCGCGACAGGTCCCACACTCCTGCCAACCAACCATCCCAATTTCATCCATGAGCTCCTGCAGCCCTCTCAGGTGGATGCCATCTGCTCGCAGTGATTTATCTGCACTTACTTCTCTCCAATCTGGCTTAGAACATCCTGGTACTGACCATGGTTTGATCTAGTACCTGTCTGCTGCAGAAGCCATTCTCACATTCTCTGTAGACCAAGGCTGGAAGTCCATTCAATCCGTCAGCTGTTTTCTTTTCATCCTTTCCCCTGTAGCGAACATCTATTAGTCATTCCATCCTTTTCAAAACTGAACTGAGCAACTGGGTTGGTGGCTTGCGCTCTCCTAGCAGGATGCTGACCTTGTCTGTGATCAGGAAGTTGTGTTGCTTAGTGACTGAGAGTATCGACTATGGAGTCAGACTGACCCAGGCTGAAGCCCTGGTTCCATCACTTCCCATCCGGGGAGCTTGCCTGGCTAGTACCACTTTCTCTCCCTTTAGGGAGCTTCTCCTCCCATGCTCCATCACAGTGGTTGTGCTGTGGTCACCAGTTACAATACGCAGTCTCCTTGGCTGCAGTGATTGGTCCAGGGATGGGTCAACCAGAATCCTTTCCTGAATTTTTCTAAGTAGAGCCTGTTGGGAAGGCCATTGCTACACTTATAATCCAGAGCTGCTAGGGTCCTTCTCTCCTTTCTCCTGAAGGGTCTGTTTGAAGCAGGTAAAGGGAGGAGTTGGGGAATAGGGAGTGAGTAGGAGAGTTGGCCCCTAGAGCTCTGAGGGCTCCAGAGCCAGCAGCATCGCCTGCTTTCAGTTACGTGAGTCAATGAAGCCTTCTTTTCCCCTTGAGCTGTATGTGTTGGGGTCCTGCTGATTGCATCCAACGTGTCCAGAATAACCCAGCCCCCAACTGAGTTTCCTACTGAGTCTCTAAAAGTCTTGCTTCTTTAATATCATTAAAAGGCCTCTTTTCATGTGATTGGTATGAGAGTCTATTGCAAACTACACAACAAAAGCCTGGGGGTCTAACGGTGTCTGGCTGTGCCTCAGCGGATTCTCTGCTTCCACCTGGACAAGCTTCTCTTTCTCTTTCTTCTTTAGCTTTCAGGGATCCAAACTACTTTCAAAGCACTTCTGTACCTTATGCCTCCTTAAATGCTGTCAGCCACTTTTTGAGATAGAAGTCTACTCAGCAGGTCAACAAACCTACTATGTCCAGCCACTGTTCTTGGCACTGAGAATACACAGGTGAACAAGACAGAGCTCTTGCCTTCATGAACTTACATTGCAGCGGGAGAGACAAACGAGTGGATAAATACACAATATGATTTCAGGTGGCAGTAAGTCCTACAAAGACAAAATAGATCAAGTCAGAGAGTGACTGGGGGCTTGGATGCCAATTTAGACAGGGTGTTCCTAGGTGATTGTAGAAGGCCTTTCTGAAGAGTTGACATTAAACCAAAGACCTGAATGAATTCAGGGAGTAAGCCAGTGGGAAGAGGGTTCCCAGGCTGTGTACAGCAAGTCCAGTGACCCTGAAGCTGGAATGAGAGTCCGAATAATGTACGAAAGCAAGGCCAATGGTGTGAGAGTGGGGGGCAAGTAGGAGCGTTTATTAGCACATATAGTACTTTCATGTTAATTAGAAAAAGGCATCCTCTTCTGGGTAGACTAGCACCAGGCATCATTATGTTGGACACAACCTGAGCAACTGTACCTGGCAGTCACGAAGAAAGTCTTAGGAGACAGGGTCAGAGAGAGACAGGAACCAGATCATGGAGGACAAACAACGAATTTTACTCCAAGTCAGCACTACCCAAGAGAAATAAAACAGAGCCACATATGCCATTCAGAACTCTCCCATAACCCCATTTAAAAAAACAAAAAGAAATAGATGAAATCACTTTAATAACATTTTATTTAACCAATCATACAGATTGTTAACATTTCAACATGCAATCACTATAACAAAATTAATGAGATATTCGACATTCTTTTTTTCATACTATTTTTAAAAATCTGATATACGTTTTTACACTTATACTTGCACATCTCAACTCAAGTGCCGAATTTTTACCATAAACACTTGATCAGTATTTACGAGGGTGAGTCAAAAATTATCCACACTCTGGTTGTAGTAAAATTTCTGTAAATGCTACAGCCAGAGCACGGATAATTTTTGCCTCACTCTCATAGATTTCATATGCTTACAAGTGAGAAAGTAGACGCACATACCCATGTTGTCCCAAACGTGCTGAAAAGTTTTTCTAATAACTGAATTGGGCATCAGTTTTTAAACCTAAGTTAATTAAATTAAACTAAATTAAAAATTGACTTCCTCAGTTACATGAGCCACATTTCAAGCACTCAACCGCCACGTGTGATTAGTTGCTGCTGTATTGGAAAAGGCAGGTCTAAGTGTTCTGGGAGTCACTGTAGGATAGACAACATGCAGGGGCATGAACTTACTGACCTTTCAGAAGGATCTTTCTGGAAGCCACGTGAAGAGCAGACTTGTAAAGGGTCTAGAATGGAAGCTGGGAGACCAGCTATAGCAGTCCGGGTGGGGGATGAGGGAGCCTTGCTCAAGGTGGTGCGGCGGGTGGTGAGAGTAGGCAGATTTGGGATACATTCTGAAAGTCTGGCTCATGGATATCACAGGGAGAAATGGGTTATTGATGAAACTCAGCCTTCAAGAGCCCTCGCTTGTTTGGGCTTCTCTCCAAGGCTTGGGTTTTGTGCTATGTGTGGTATTTGTCAAGTTTTTCAAATGTGCTAATTTGTGATGATTTTTTTCTCATTCTAAATATTCACTTTTGTTCCTGATTTTATTGATAATCTTTTCTTTTTCTTATTCCAGGTTGAATAAGCTTCAAATCCACTAAGACCTGAATCAGCCTCTGCTCTAGGATATACTAGCCCATTTTGAAAATGAGAAAACTGAGCCTTGAAGAGATAAAAGTGACTTGACAAAAGCAAATCAATCAGCTCTGATTGTATGTTTTCCTGTAATGAGATATTTTTCATCCAGTAAGTTGGCTTAAGATGATGCTCTGGCTTTTATAGAGTTGCTCATTCTTTTTAATGCTCCCTTCATGCTTTCCTAAAGCCCACTTTTGACTGTATTATCGATATCATCTTTCTAAAAGGAGTAGGTAAGTAGGCAGGCTAATTCTTGGGTATGTGCTTCCCCCCTCTTTCTCCCAGAAAATGAATTTGTTCTATGATTAGGAAGTCTAACCTGATGGCTAAAATGTGGATTCATAGTCAGATGCCTGGTGTTTGAACCCTGACTCTACCACTAACTGACTGTGTGACCTTGGGCAAATCACTGTCCCTCTCTGAGCCTCATCAGTAAAACATGGACAGTGGCATCTACTGTACAGGGTAGTTATGAGGGTTAAATGAGATGCTCCATGTAAAACAGTAGCCATTCGCCTTATAGGCAGTGTACTCAGTGGTTAATTGCTGCTATTATTATTATTCCTATTAGTCTATTTTTTTGGTGCCTTTCCTCCATGACTTCCCAGCCTGGTCATTTTTATCAAGGCCAGAGTCCTAACCCACCTGTGCCAGAAAAGAGCCAGTCAGCCCATCATCCCTTATAAAAACTTGATTTTTGCATCACTTTAGCCAAGTGGTCAAACTTTGCATCACCAGCAGTAGGACAGCTTGATGTCGTGTGCCCCCAACAAGATGCACTGAGATACCCATATCATCTATGTCCTTGTCAAAGCGTTTAACCTGCATGTCATCATGAGGAAGCAATCAGCAAGTCCAGAAAGTTCTAAAGGACAACTGGCCTGAGCTCTTCCACAAAGTTTATGTCATGAGAAACAAACAAGGAAAAAGAAGGGGGGACTATTCTAGACTGAAAGAGTCTGGGGAGACAGAACAGCCACGTACCATAGGCTAACCCTGATTGGGTCCAGGGGCAGGTGAAACAAACCTGCTACAGAAAACATTCAGGGAACAAATGGGGAAAGGTATTAGGTAACTGAATTAATGTTAGTTCTTACAGGTGTGAATTGGCATTATGGCTATTACCAGTAAAACATGGACAGGAATACCTCCTGTACAGGGTGGTGGGGAGGATTAAATGAGATACTCCATGTAAAAAGAGGAGGAGAATGTCTTTATTTTTAAGAGATGCATGGGGAAGTAATGGGGGGGGGTGATAGGAATGGTTCCTCAAGGAGAGAGACAGAGATGATGTGGGAGGGAGAGAGAGAGGAAAAGAGAGAGAGAAGGAGGGGAGGAAAGGGAAAGAGAGAGTTAATGCAGGTAAATCTAGCAGAAAGCTACCTGTATGTTCATGGTACTAATTTTTCAACTTTGCTCTAAGTTTGAATTTTTTTCCAAAAAAACAAAAAAACAAAAAACAAGCCACTGACCTTCAGAGACACTTGACCTTTACTTTCTGTTCAATAAGATATTTGGCCTACCTATGCAGGGTAACGAGAGGTTTCCATCAATGCCAAGTCTACATTGGCCTCTTGGCTAATAGTGTCAATGTGTCAATGTTTCTCCCTAATCTTGGCTATCTGCATCCGGGGCATGGCAGGGTGTGGGTGGTGAGCGTCCCAAAACGTTTTCTTTGCCGTGACGTGGAATTCCCACTCACCCGGACCCCCTAGGACATCCTTTGCCTGGTGAGTCCAGGGGCCCTGCTGCTATCTGCATCATCCTTCTCCAAGCAGCTCTTCTCCTTCCATCTGCTGTCTCTCTCCTTCTCGTATTGGTTTTGGCCTAGAGGCCCATCTCATCAGTTGTTTCCCTGCCCCTGGGGCTCCGAGATGCCAGCTACGTTAGGATCTCCGTTTGCTGCCAAGGGTCCGTATGAGCTCCTGGCGTTGGGCTGTATAATCCGGCTTTCTTTCTTTGTCTGCTCTCTGCCTGTATATAATGTCCCTTTCAATGGGTCAGCTTCTGTCTGTGCCGTTTATTCTTTTTAAGAAGGCTACGAGGGTTTCCTCCTGGCTTCTGAAGCCTCATCAATCTTTATCACTTAAAATGGCTTCTTCCCATTTTAAGTTTGGAAAATCCAGTGAAAGAAATGGTGAACCTTTTAAAACTCATATAATAGAACCGATATTAGTTGAGCTGTGATGGCACGAGAATCATTTGTATTATAATTGTTTCTCTGTGTGTATCCTACTTTAAACTGTAAGTTCCTTGAGGGCAGGGTCTGTGTCTTATTCCCTAACCCTAACCCTCAAATTGTGTCTGGTGCATGGTTGGAACTCAACAAGTGTCTGTTGAATAAAAGTAACATCCCTATTGCTGTAATCATAACCCCTTGTTAACTGGACAGTCATTCAGAAGGAACAAGCTATTTTCCCTTAGACATCAACAGGCTAACAATTCAGAAAGACCTCCCTGGCCTTTTAAGTCTTCAAACGCCATCGTTAAGCAAAGGGAGTGTTTGCAGGGGACTTTTCTGGGCTCAGGGCCTGGGAAAGAACGGGGAAGGATTCAATACAACCTGTATTAATTGACCTGCTACTGACCAAGGCCCCTTGCTTTCATTCACCAAACTCTTGGGAGCCAGCATTCCAGGAACCTGTGAGGAACCAAGGAAAAAAGATGAAAGAGCACTGATTGCTCTTAAGGAGCTCCCAGTATCTTAGGGAAGGAGGACCAAGGTACACAAGTGATAATCAGACCAGACAGAGAAAAATAAGTGGCACAAGAAGAGAGATGAAAACATCACCCAGAGTCCTGCTTCTGAAATGAACTCGAAAGCTCTCGGGATAAGAAATCAGCAAAACAACAATATTTATAGAGCTCGTTGTAATTACAGAGCATTTTGACAAGATGTAGCCTCTCATCAACCGTGAAGCATGAAACGGATTCCTCATTTCCTAGAGGAGGAAACCAAGGCTCATGGAGGGACAGAGCCCTGGCCCAGATCTCCCAGCCAAGGGGCGGCCAGGCCAGGGCCTCCTCCACTGCTTTTCTCCATGCGCGTCTGAGGAGTTGGTGTGAGGTGCTGGTTCACAGCTGACTCACCAGTTTCCCCCAAAGTCTGACTCAGTTGGCCTGGTGTCACTGTGTTTCTAAAGCTCCCTGAGCGATACTAATAAGAACCATGTGTATTAAAGATATCTTTTTATTCTGTATTTTTGATGCTTTGCTATCTCAGGACCTTGCAGACCCTGGAGGGACTGCTCTCCTAAGGTTAACCAGTTCCTAGAGCTGGTAAACAACCCACCTGTAAGCATGCCTTTCAGGTGCAAACCAGCCAGACCAGAGACCACCCCCTCCTCCAAGGGGCTCCATGCTCTCTGCCACTGTCCCCCTGCCCTCATCACCCAGGGCAGGTACCAGACAACCGGGGACGGGCCCCGTGCCCCAGAACCTGCTGCTACGATCCAAACCGGCCAATTCTAAGCCTGCCCACCCTGCCTCACCTGTTTCTTTCCTAGAAAAGAACAGTAAAGGCCTCTGCTCACATCTCCCCTTCTCCCTCGGCCTCCTGACTGGTTCTGGTGCTTCCCTGTGTCCCCTCCCCCACACCTTGGGTGTGGTGTGCCTCTCCTCTTGGGAGCTGTGAGCATAAAAAACTTTCCCTCCAGCAGCAGTCATCTCGGGATCTGTTAGCCTTGCCATACCTAAGTAATAGAAAAATGCATATTTTAAGAGCAGTAATATAAGGAATGGAACCAATAAGGGCTTTGCAGATCACCAGGAGCTGGGGATCACCCCACTGAGAGGTCTTTTCTTCCTCTTCCCCTCAAACAGAGTGGCTTCCTTATTATCTAGTTTACAGAGTAACCTTTGCAAACATTCCAGTCATGGCACTCTCTGGCTCAAAGCACTGCCATGACTCCCCAAGGCCACGGTTCTTGTGGCCTTGAAGCCCCCTTGCCACCCCCCATGGACCAGCTGACCTTGCCCCCGCTCACTCGCTTCCACCAAACTGGCCTCTCTGCTGCTCCTGGAACCCTCCAGGCAGGCTCCCTCTTTATAGCCGTTCCCTCTGCCTGGAACAATTTCCCCAGATAATCCCCGCAGCTCAGTCCCTGCCTCTCTGAGGTCTTTGCTGAAATGCCATCTTCAGTGGGGAGACCCCATCTTCTCGGTTCCACCTTCCCCCCCATCCCACTTGTTACCCTTGGACACACGATGTAATTTATTATGCGTCCTGTGTTCTCTGCTCTCCTCTCCTCTCTACCCGACAGCGTGTCAGCTCCATAGACCAGAACTTTGCTGGGTTCCTTGATATATTCCAAGGACGCAGGAAAGGGCATGGCACAGAGAAGGCACTAAAATGATTATTTATTGAATGAATAAATTTCCACCTAAGACTGTGTTGCACAAACTTCCTCAATTAAAAAAGAGTTTGCAAATGACTTGCCTAGATCTCTTTGACCATCTTCAGATTGAGAACCCTCTGGATCTGTAGGGCGGGGGTAAGGGATGTTTGTTAACGTGTCAAGGTAGGGGGTGGTCTTCTAGCCAGGACTTTGAGAACGGCCAAGGGAATGTCACTTCTGCTCTGGGCAAGCTGGTGTCTCACTTATAAATAGTAATGATCTTTGAACACCAATCAAAGGAAATGAAAGATTCTTAGAGAAAAGCATCATCATTTTGATGTAGGAAATCGAGCCGATGACATCTCTGTTAGGGAGTAAACGAGTAGAAAGGAAATGCACAGAAATAATATTTTAGATTTTCAAAGAGCCCTTGACAAGGTTCTGCACCGAAATCTATTTTTAAACCTTTAGTTAGCATAGGATGGGGTGGGCAGTGTGGGTTTTTTTTAAATGGATGAGAAAGTGACTTGGAGACAGGGCGGAAAGAACAGTAATGAAGAAGCAACCCTGGCAGGAACAGTGTCAACTGCCGGGACCCCGGCGAGGAGCCCTGGAAGTGGTCCCTTGTGATGTTTTTGCAAACAATCTGGAAGAAGACGTGCCCAGTGAAGTCAGCAACTCAGCACGTGACCTTGGACCTTCCTGGATGGTAGAATGTCAGGCCAATGGAGATGAACGGTGGGAGGTCTTCAGGGCTGAGTGCGTGGGCAGGGAAGTGGCAAATGAGTGTCACTGGGGCAAACCCTGGTCATGCATCTGGGGAAAAGTAACTTGGAGCTGTCAGCCAGGTCCCGGGGAAACGGCCGGGGAGGCACTGTGCACTATTTCTGGCACACATCAGGCAAGACACAAGCAGAACACCAGATCTTCCCAGGAAGGGCATCAGGTCATTAAAGGACACAGTGCGTTATCCCACTGCTTCATGAAACACCTCATCTTCCATCGTTCTCTTCCCATCCCCTACCCTCCTTTGCTGGGGGCTCCTTTTAACTTTCCTTGTTCCCCTTTCATAACTCCATGCTTTTTTTTTAAAGTTAATTAATTAATTTTATTTTTGGCTGTGTTGGGTCTTCGTTGCTGCATGCTGGCTTTCTCTAGTTGTGGCGAGCGGGGGCTACTCTTTATTGCGGTGCTCAGGCTTCTCTTCTTGAGCATGGGTTCTAGGCTCGAGGGCTTCCTAGTTGTGGCATGTGGGCTCAGTAGTTGTGGCGTACGGTCTTAGTTGCTCTGAGGCATGTGGGATCTTCCTGGACCAGGGCTCAAACCCGTGTCCCTCTGCATTGGCAGGCGGATTCTTAACCACTGCGCCACCAGGGAAGTCCACTCCATGCTCTTGAATGTTGTGTTGCCCTCCACAGAGTGTACCACCATCTTGTGAGTTCCTGGTACCTTTTAATAATGACAAATGCCTTGAGACCCCCCCTGACTGTGGGTCCAGCTGTCACTGCTCAGAGTTCATCTTGCCTCCTCTGTGTTCACTCCACTTTCTGCTCAGACCCCTGTTGAAAGCGTGTTAAGATGATCTGCTGAATGTTGGCCGCTTGCAAGGTGAGCTCCTCAAAAGTGAGAAATGTTTTATGTAGTAGTAAGTGCTCAATAACGATTTATGGGATGCACAAATGGAGAGCAGACCTACTGTAGGTATCTGAAGACAGACACATGGAGATGGGAAAGGTCCCAAGCCAGCCACGATGACCCTGCAGAGGGAGGGCCTGAAGTAGGGAGGCAGGTCCTCCAGTGGGAAAGATGACGGTTAGAGTGGACACCAGTAACACGTCAAAATCCTTGAAAGGTATAGAGAAGGGGAACCAGGGCCCTGCTCACCAAGTCACAGAATGTTGGAAAGAGGAGGCAACCCTTGATGTTTAAGAAAAACTTTAGAATATTTTTTCACATAAAAGAAAGCTGCCTTAAATCTTTCTGGCTAACGAAGCATCCTATTTTTAAAAATTCATTTGTTTTGGTAAAATTTGCATATAATTAAATACACCTATTGTGATGGCACACTTCAGTGAGTTTTCACAAATGTATACAACTATGTAACCAATCTGCTTTCTATCATTGTGGACTAGTTTGCCTGTTCCAGAGCCTAGTAAGTGCATTTTGGGGCCTGGCTTCCTTTCCCCAGCTGTGTGTTTTTGGGATTCATTCGTGTCGTTGCCTGTGTCAGTAGTTGCATCTTTTTCATTGCTGTATAGTATTTCATTGTGGGCCACGGTATAGTTTGCTCATCCATTTAGGTATTGAGGACATTTGAGTTGCTTCTAGTTTGGGTCTATTTTGCACAAAATTGCCGTAAACATTTGTGTCCACGTCTTTTTGTGGATGAGACACAGTGTTCAAAAGTAAAATAAAAGAGACAGAATCCCAGAGTTGGAAGGGGAAGTTGATAGGAGTCTTCACTCTTGCTGAATCCAACCCTCTATCTGCCGCTTTTCCTTCTCTCTCACATTCCTGAAACCCAGCTGCTTGGTCTTTACTTGCTCCACCAACAGGGAACTCACTACCTCTCAAGGCAGCTTATTCTGTGTGGGGAAAGCTCCAGTTGCTAGAAATTCAGCTCCCTTAACTGAATTTCGACTAACCACTGGATAGGGCCTCCCAACTGGTGCTGAGATTGAGTCTAATAACTCGTCCGCACAGTTGGATATTTAAAAATAGCCACCAGATCCACCTCAAGTCCACATCAAGTCCCCATTTTAGTTTACCTATCCTTTGTTCTGCCAACCTGTTCACCTGGGATTATGGCTGTAGCTTGTGGTCATTCCTCTTCAGCTGCACGACCAAGAAATGAGCACATTGCTCCAGCCGTGGCCAGGCTGACCCAGCTCTGGCCAGCTCGTCCCGCTCTCTGCACACCGTGTCGACCGCACATCAGCCCAGGACCACCACCACGTGTTGCAGACTCCCCACGGCGCTCGCAGGCCCCCAGAGCAGCCTGGAGCCTGGTCTCACACGTGTTGCTGTGAAACCATGTCCTCCCCAGCCTGTGCTTCCCCCAGTGGGTAGCAGATTTATGGAAATGGCACACTTGAAAATACAAACAGCTTTGAAAATGATTCAGACAACTTCATGGCTGAGAGACTCATAATGGCTTATTATGGCAAGCTGGGGTGTTCTGCTGCACATTTCCTGCTTTTCCAGCTGACAACAGGATAAATAACCGTGTTGGACGAGACGGTTTCTGAGGCCGCTTCCAGCTCTCAAATTTTGTGATTCTTGGTCCTACCAACAAATGTTCTTTGGTGCCACTATTGGCCCCGGAATGAAGCCAACTGGGCCGGGCCAGGAGGCTGACTCAGTTGTAATGGTTTCTGAGAGGAAAAGAAGGTAGAGAAAAGAGAAAAGATGCAGTGGAAGGAAGAAGCAGCATTACAAAAAAATTCCAAACATCTCCCAGTATGAATGGAACAAATGCTGTTTGCTCCTCATGTGGGTGGAGAGAGCTGCTGGTACCATCTCCACATTAAAACATAGCTTATTTTAGTTTACTTATTATTTATTATAAAGTGAAATGTATTCAGTCTAGAATTCTTAGAATTTTTAATGAAAAAGACACCTATAATCTTATACAGGAATGACCACCATTTATATTTCGGTGCATTTTCTTCCAATTGTTTTTTAATAGTTACCTATTTTTACAGCTATCCATCCAAAGTATACACATGTATTCCATTTTTTTCAAAAAGAAAAATGGCATAAACAACTTCCCCCACTTATCCTGACCATTTTCCCAAGTCATTAAATATTCTTTGAAAATATAGATTTAATAATTTCATAGTATCCCACGAAGTAGATAAACTATAATGTGTAATAATTTCTACTTTTAGACATTTAGGTTGCTTCTGATTTCTTTTCCTATTACAAACAATGCCAAGATAAGCATTCTTTGTGCATGAATTTTTGCATTTTTCAATTATTTTAAAGATATGTTTATTGGAATGTAATCTTGGGCCATAGAATGTGAACTCTCTCAAGGCTTTTCGTATACATGTATCACCAAAGTACTTTCCATGATCTCGATGTGACCCTGCAGTCATGTAACTCTTTCACTTAATAACTTTTCAGAATGATGGAGTTGATCGACTCTCAGCTTCGCTGCCTAATTGAATAGAACACAGGGGAGTGAAAGGGGAAAACGCATAATAGATGCCCCAGTTGAGGCTGAGATGCTGAGAAGCACAAGTGGGCAACGCTGTCCCTGAAGCAAGACTGACCGAATCCATGAGTCCTAGTCCCTCACTGTACCAGTCTGTTAGGGCTGCCGGGACAAAACACCAGATTGGGTGGCTTGGACAACAGCATTTAATCTTCTCACAGTTCCGGAGGCCAGAAGTCCACGATGATGGTGTTGGCAGATTCCTTCAGAAGCCTCTCTCCTCTGCTTGCTGACAGCTGCCCGGTCGCTCCCTCTTTACATGGTCTTCCCTCTGTGTGTGCATCCCTGGTGTCTCTGTGTGTGTCCAAATTTCCACATCTTATAAGGACACCAGTCCGATTGGATCAGGGCCCACCCTAATGACCTCATTTTAACCTAATTACCTCTTTAAAAGATTTATTTCCAAATACAGTCACATTCTAAGGTACTGGATGTTAGGGCTTCACGTATGAATTTTGGGGAGGGGACACGTAATACCTAGACGTAGAAGGAGTGGTGACACGGAGGGCTGTGTGTTTCTAAGCTGAATCACAGCTTTCTAAGGCAGGACTTCTGGCCCTGCAAAGTACCCTTCCTCCAAGCACCTCCCAGAGTCCTCAGGGATTATCTCTGGCAGACTGTATTTTCCAAAATGGTTACAACAGTATTTCCTATCTTGCCTGCTCTCCTGCAATGTGACTTTTCTTCCCCCCGGTCAAGAAGTAGCAGCTAATTCCCCCTCCTCTTGAATCTGTATTGGCCTTAGTGAATCTCGGCTGATAGACTGCAGGGGAAGTGATGCTGCGTGCATTTCAAGGCTAGGCCCTAAGAGGTCTTGCAGCTTCCAGGCACTTGCTCTCAGATGCTCCTTCTGGGAGCCCAGCCACCACGTTGTGAGGAAGCCCAAGTCTTACGGAGGAGCCACACGTATGCAGTCTGGTTAACAGTCCCAGTCCAGCCCAGCCTGCAGGTAATTCCAACTCAGGCACCAGACGTGGAGTGAAGAACTCCTAGGTGATTCCGGTCCCCGGCCATTTCCCAGCTGTACCCTGATTAACTTCCTGACCCGCAGAACTTGTGAGCAGAGTCAAGTGATTTTTTTTATACCACATTTTGGAATGAGGACACTCAAGCCAAAAGAGAAACCATGGCATATTCAAAATTATTCCTCTGGTAAGTGATGGACCTAGACTAAAATCCAGCCTTCACAGTGTTCAGTCCAGAGCTCCTTCCACTCATTGCTCTTTAGCATATGTTTATTGTGTATGTGAACCACACACATTTGGGGGCATGGAGGGGAGAAAGCGGTGACACGTACATATAGCTCCCTGAGTGCAGAATGAGGACCAGTGGATGGACGTCGCAGAAAAACTGATTACAATTCAGTGTCAGTGAGACCTTGGTAGTAACCAGAGCTTCCACCAAATGAAATGATCTTGGAGGTTGACAGAGTGGAGCTGAGTGCCTTGGGCAGACAACTGGACTTAATAGGTGTTGAGATCAGTTCCAACTCTCCCTTTCAACTCTGAGAGTCCATCACTTCCGTGCCTTGTTCCCAGAGGGATTCAAGAGCTTACTTTTATTTGACGTAAAACTCCCTCTTTTAAACAAGATGCCCTTTAGGGTCCCCTCTGATCAGTTTTCATGATGCTGTCTGTACAGTATTTGTCCTGCCTGACCCCAAAGCAGGAGACAGCATCAGGACGTAGGTTCAAATCCCAGATCTACCGCTCATGGCTGGGTTACCCCGGGCAAATGATTTAAGTTTACTGAGCCTCAGTAAAGTAAAGAAACACATTTCCTATCACACAGGGATTGTTGTGAGGATTAAATATAGTGCTTATGTGAAAACCAGGTGGAGAGATGTCTATTGAAACTGTTGCTAAAGTCTCTCCCTTTCTCCAAAGTAAATATCTCAAAACTTCTACACTCTAGTCTCAAAGTCTGCCAATTCCTCTCCTCTCTCTATCCCTAAAATAACTAGGTCCCCTGTTGAAGACAGTGATGAGAGAGAGAAAGAAAATATCAACCACATCTTCCTTAACTTTCTCCAACCACTTACCAATGAAGCTGTGCCCACCACCCCTCTCCCCAGCCTCCCTTTGCAGTGGACTGCATGGCCCTTCCCTGTATAAGATCAAACCTTCACTAGACAGGATATTCCCAGGGGTCCTCAGGACCCTGAGCTACTGATTACCACGCCTTCCCCTGGGTCTCCCTTTCTACAGAAAAGAAACTTCCCTCAAGCCCAAATCTTCTTCTTGCCATCTTCTGCCCTCACCTTCACACTAAACCTCTTGAAAATGTCACCTCCATCTCCCACTCACTCCTCTACCACCTGGTGCTGGCTCGGGCTCCCAATGAAACTGCTGTCACAGGTCTGGGAGAACATCTTTGTCACTAAATCCAGGGGTCACTTTTCAGTCCTGAGCTTCTGCACACTCTGTCATCTTGCCCATTCCCAGAAGTCATCTGTTACCATCACCAGGACACCACCATCCTCTCCTACCTTTCCCCCACCTCTGTTCCCTGCTTCTCAGTTTTACCCCCCCCCCAAATCCACATGTCTAGTGATCATATCTGTGTGAAGATGTCCCACAGACATCTCAGGTCTGATTCAAAATTGAACCAGGTGTTTCTCCCTCCTTCATCCCTCCAATTCTGTTCCTCCACCTGTGTTCGCCCTCTTAGGAAACAAAAGGCTGTTTTTCTAGCTGCCCAAGCCAGAAAACAGGTGTCATCTTTGACACCTCTGTTTCTCATGTATGGATCCTGCCTTCTAAACAGCTCCTTAATTTGCCTCTTCTCTCCCATCCCAGCTGTCACCGTTACTTCCCATTTCAATTGCTGCAGTGGTCTCCTGGTAGGTCTCCTGGCTTCCAGTCTTGCCCCACTTCAATCCAACCCACCGCCTGAATGATGTTTCTTAAAATGTATCTGATTATGTAGCTGCCTGGTAGAAACCTCCGGTAGATGTTTGTTTTTCTCATGCTGAAGTTCACATTCTGGGCTTCTGCATGTGGTGCTCGCTCTGCCTGGAAAGCCCTTCCTTCTCCTCCTGGCTGTTGATTCAATTCCCACTTATCCTTCAGGTCTACACTTAGACTTGACTTCCCCTGGAAAACTTCCCCTGATTCCCCAAGGCGGTGAGACCTTTTCTCAGATGTTCCCTGAAGTGCTTTCACGTATCATACAATTACTGTAATTGTTTGTTTCTCTCTTGCCTAGCACCGGGGCTAGCGCCCATGGGGAATTTAACAAACACTTGTTGAGAAGTAAGAATGGAAGGAATTACTTTTCAGTGGGTCTCCAACTTGAGCATGCACCAGAATCACCTGGAGGGCTTGTGAAACCACAGCCTGCTGGGCTCACCCCCAGAGATTCTGATTGAAGTTTGATTCTGTAGTTTTCCAGCGATGCCCCAGAATTTGCATTTCCAACCAGGTGATGATAGCGATGCTGGTCTGGGACCACACATTAAGAACTTCTGCTTTATATAAGGTAAAGCAGTCTGAAAGGTGAAGGACAATTACTCTTAAAGAAGGCTGGTACCAGTTTTTGGAGGCTTGCTAAATTTCTGGCCCCTCTCTTCTTTGCAGCTTCCTTAATAAGAGCATTTCATGAGAGAGTTTAGTCTCTGAAGATTCTCAGGAAATTGGGTAGGCTCTAAGGTAACCAAAGCACACCTTTGTTTAGGGATCAAAGGCAGCACCTGGTGGCTTGTTAATGGGTTGCTAGGCAACAGAACAAAGGTGAGGGTGAGGGTAGGATAAGCAGGTGGTGGGGATTTTCCAGTGACACTAAGGCATTCAGAGGGGCGACTTCGACATCTATCAGAGGACCAAAGAAACCAGATGTAAGGAATCCCCTCGATCGTTGCCTTCATTTACATGTGGACGGGCAAGACATCCCTGTGCAGGGAAGTTCATGCTGTAGCTTAGCCTCTAATGGGATCGGGGAATATTTTTCTCAGAAGAGCCACTAAGAACCCATGAGGGACATTTCTTAATGAGTGATAGGTAAGAAATGACTTGGGCTCCTCACCATCTGCTTTTTAAAAATAAGCTCTTTATTTATTGTGAAATACACATTCACATTTGAAAATTTTTAAAGTAGAGAAAATCATATAATTCCATATCCACTAAAGGAAACATTAAAGTTTGGCATCCATCCTTTTAGAAAGAAAATGAAATGAACATAGAAGGGATTATTCTATTTTTACTTGTTGTATAACCTTATAAGAGAACACAACTAAATATTGTGGACATTTCTGCATCCACACTTCTTCATTCTTTTCACAGTCACGAGGGATTTTATTGTGTGGGTGCATCATATTGTACTTAATCTTGCTGGATGGGTGATTAGGTTGCTTTCCAGTTTTGCTATTACTAGCAATGCTGCAATGGACAACCTTAAACACACATTTGTGCATTTGTGAGGTGTAATGTCTAGACTAAGGACAATTCTTATTTAAAGGTTAGCTACAGATTGCAAGTTTTCTTCCAGAAAGGCTGTTTAATTGATATTTCCACCCATAATATGAGTACCCGTTTCCACATACCTTCACTCACGCTTGCATTATCAGTCCTTTAACATTTTTATAAGCCCTATTATTTAATTTTTCATTTCTTGGATCAATTTCTTTGGGCACTCTTCAAATATTGGTTTTCCCTTTGTATTTCTCCCAGACTTGCCTGTTCATGTGCTTTGCCCATCTTTATATTAGAAATTGTTCATCTGTTTTTTGTACTGACTTATAAAAGCTATTTGTATAGAGTTTGTTGCTTGTTTCTCTTGACTTTTTTTCATGGTGCCAGTGCCAGGAGAGTGTGTTTGGTTTTTAATTTGTATACAGTTGAGTCTATTAATGTTCTAGGAAGACGCATGTTTTCCTTTTAAGATAAAAAGTAAAATTATAATTCTCTCATTAAAAAAACTTCCCTCATCTCATGGCGCATTATGGGCAAAAGAAGAGGGAAGAGAGAGGACAGAATGAAATAATGGAGGAATGTGGTGAGGAAGATGGGGAGAGCTGCATTCATCATGGCTATTAAATTCCCAAGAGACACGGAGTGCGTCTCAGACGTGAATTTATATGTGAATCACTTGGAGATCTTGTTAAACTGTAGATTCTGATGCAGTAGGTCCAAGAAGGGACTGAGAGTCTGCCGTTCTCACTAGCTCCCAGGTGAGGGATGGCCTATGGACCACACCTGGAGGAACTTTCATTTATGGCAACAGGTGGAAAACATCAGTGGTCTCAGTGAACAGTCCTAACTCCACTTAAGTTATCTTTTGTTTTGAAAACCCTTTCTCTAAGCAACCAGGGCAAACCCTAACTTCCTGTTCTGGAAAATAGGAAAGAGCCATAGCTCACTGTTTAAAGAAAAATAACTGTGCTGCATGGAGTAACATGCATCCATCTCATGGCCCTTTGGAATATGTAGCTAAAGATTTTTTAAACATGTACGAAATGGTCACTTCTTGAGACCTTCTCGATGGGCTGGATAGAATTAAACTGAGAATTAATTGGTCCTTTTAGGCAGAAATATTCCAGCTCTGTGCTGGCTACCTCCTCTCCTCAGCATTATAAAGGGATTTCTCTGTATTATTTTTTTTGAGAAAGAATACATACAGTCTAAACGTCCCCCCTAAGACATTAACCTAATGCGTCATGTAAGAGGCAGCACCGTCTGGTGTGGAAAAAGTCTTAGAACTGGACTCAGGAGAGCTGGATTCCTGCTCTGGCTTTATCACGGCTCCTTTGCGTCTATTAAACTCCCCTGGCTTGGTTCCTTCAACTGTAAAATGAGACACCATTAGAGCCTCACTTACCCAGGATGATACTGGAATAAAAAATTTCCCAGAGGTGTCTCCAGACCTTTTGGAGTAGCAGTGATCTCAAGGCTTCTGCTACAACCTACAGAATACTGGCTTGGCTTTCCAATTTCCAAGCAAGTTTCCATAAAGGTTTCTCTGAACTGCAAAATAAATCACAGCCAAAGAGACTCTGGGCATTTTTTGAGTGTCCCGACATCAAGAAGCTGCCTGAGTCCTGTTCATGCCTTTGCTGTAAGGGTATATGGTCACGGGTTGCCATTTACAAGGAAAATAAGGGCCTGTGTTTCCAGATGAAAGGAAAAGGTTAAATGTGGACTGGACTTAACGGGTGGGCATAGCAAGCGTGGTTTGCTTCATAAGTTGGTGTGAGGAAAGGGAAACTAGCATTTATTGAGTGTGAATTACCTCACTCCTTCGCAACAACCCTGTGAGATGGGAATTATTCCTAACTTTTTACAGGAACATGGAGTCAGCAATTTGCCCAGATTTCACAACAAGAAAGAGTGGAGCTCAGACCTGGAAACCCTCACCTGCTCCACTGGTGCCCCCGCTGCCCCCGTCTCTGGGCACAGCAGAGGTGCTCAGCAGTGAGGCCACTTCACCCCTTTGATCCTATTTCCCCACCTGCACTCGGGACAGCACCGCTCACACGCGGGGCGGTGGGGATGCGTGTGATGCTACCGCACAGGCTGGCCCACAGGAGTGCTCAGCGCACAGTAGGCGTGGCTCAGTCTCCCCTCGGGACTCTCATATAACCTTCAAGTTAGAAGAGGCCAAGCGCTGCCGCAATGGAAACTACATGAAGACACCCCCCGTCCCCATCCACGTGTCCTTAGGACACCACTGGCCCACAGGGCCCGGCTGTGCTGCTGGAGTCCGCGCAGTACGGCCTCAGAGAGCACACTGGCTTTGGGCTGCGCATCACCTTTCCCGCCCTCCTTGCACGATGCCGGAAGCGCGCAGAGGGCAGGCCCTGGGGTCGGATCCAGTTCAGAATCCATCTCTTCCAACTGGCTGATGTCCTCAGTCTTCAGCCTCCTCATCTTTCCTTTAGGGGGTCATTGTTCAGACTTAGTAGAGGTTGGGTAGCACACAGTAGGCGCTCTGGAAGCGGGAGCTAGCCCCCACTCAGGAACCTCGGGCCACACTGACCGGCTGTCCACTCTCCCATCTGGGGCAATAAACGGAGCAGCGATAAACCGGTGCTTCCTGGGGAGCCAGCGCTTCCTGGGGAGCCAGCGCCCAGCGAGGCGCACGCCTGACCCGCTGCCATCACCACGTCCGTGATCTCACTCAGTCATCACCCGCCCCGGGCGTCAGGCTGTGTGTCAGCTTCCAGGCCCTCCTCCCACAGAAATGCTGGCCTCCCAGCCCCCAGAGCGCTTAGCTCACCCCGTAAACTCAGCTAATGCTTCCCACATGCTGCTGAGCTCCCGCGTCCGCGCCCACCCCCCTTCGCGGGCGCCCCAGGCCCTGGCGCCAGGAGACTTCCCACCAGGAGATGCTCCCCATAGAAGATCCTCCCCCTAGTGGACCCTTCCTCGCAGGGACCCTCCCCCACGGGCCCCTCCCCCAGGGGACCCTCCCCCTAGTGGACCCTTCCTTCCAGGGACCCTCCCCCAGGGGACCCTCCCCCAGGGGACCCTTCCTCTAACGGACCCATCACCTAGGGGGCCCGGCCACCCCACTGGGGGAAGCGGCCGGCGCTGTGCTCCCCGCAGGCCACCCATGACCTTGGACGCGCCTACCAAGCCTGCGTCCACCCCTCTCGACGGGCGGAAGGTCTGCACCCACAGGTGCCTTTTGTTGCTGGAAACTGAAGACCCGATCCTGCGTGTCTCTCCTTTGCAGTCCCCGCAACTTGGCGCGTAACCACGCGAACCCGGAGCCCGCGCGTGGGAGGGGCATGAGGAGCCGGGGCGCCAGGCGGGGCGCGCCCACCCGCCCCTGCGCGCCCGCCCGCCCGCCCGCCCCTCGGCCTCACGGGCGAGCCCACCTGCGCGCGGGCACCGCCGAGCTGGGCGAGCCCGGATCCGCCCCCGCGGGAGCCGCCCCGGGCGCGCTCGCAGAGCCTGCGCCGGCCTGCAGTGCCCGCCGCGCGTCCCTAGGGGGCGCAGCCGGCGCGGGAAGCCGCCGGAGTCGAGCCCGGGGCCCGGCGCGAAATTCCAGGCGGGCGGGCGCGGCGAGTTTGAAAACAGGCGAGGGCGTGGGGGCGGGACTCGGGGGCCCGCGAGCCACCTCCCCTCGGCCAATCAGCGGCGGCGGCGGCGGGCGCGGGCGGGCGGCGCGTGCGGCCGGGCTGTGAATGGGGCGCGGCGGCGGCGGCGGAGGGCGAGCGGCGGCGCGCGGGCGGGCGCACTTTCTCCTCAGCGCCGGGCGGGGGCGGCGGCGGCGGCGTCTCCTCAGCGCCCGCCGGACCCTTCTAGAGACGCGGCGCAGCCCAGGCGCTTCGGCCGCGGGCGCGGCGTGACAGGCGTCTCCCCGCCGACAACTTCTACCCCGCCGCGCCCCTCAGCGCCCGGCGCCCCCCGCGTCCGGCCGCCCGGCGGGGAGGCCACGGCCCGCCGTCCCGCCTGCGGGGCCCGAGGCCGGGACCGGGGGCGGCGGCTCCTCGGGATGGCCCGGGGCGCCCGGCTGGCTGCCGGCGGCGGCGGCGGCGCGGCGGGCCCGGGGCGGCCGTGGGGATCGCTGCCCGGCCCCGAGGGGCGGCGGCGGCCCCGGGGAGCCCGCGCGGCGCCCGGCAGCCCCGGCGAGAACGCGGGGGAGCGCGGCGGGCGGCCGGCGACAAAGTTGAGCGCGGGCCGGCGGCGCGGGTGGTGGGCGCTCGTGGCGCTGCAGCTGCACTTGCTCCGGGCGCTGGCTCAAGGTAGGCGTGGGCGCGGGGTGGACGCGGGCCGGGCGCCGGGCGGGGAGCGGGGTGGACGCGGGCCGGGCGCCGGGCGGGGAGCGGGGTGGACGCGGGCCGGGCGCCGGGCAGGGAGCGGGCTGGGTGCGGGGCGGACGCGGGGCGGACGCGGGGAGGCGCCCCGAGCGCCGCGCGCTGGACCTGAGCGGAGCCGGGCACCGAACCCCCAAGTTGGGAGCCCGCCACTCCTCAGCGCGCCGGTCCCCCAGGCGGGATGGTGTCTGACTCTCGCCGGGTTCCAGCTGCAGGTCCGCTGGAGCCGCTGTCCCAGCCCCCGCATCCCTCAGGCCCGGTGCCCGACCCCAGGGGGAGCCCGGCAGTTGCTGGAGCAGAACTTTGGGTGCCCGCAGCCTCTCGCCTCGGCTTTGCACCCCCCCCACCCCCAACCCAGGGCTGCTGCTGAGACGGTGCTGGTCTCGGAGTAGATGCTGCCCCTCTGCCGGTGCCGAATGACCGTTCGAAAAGGGAGGTGGCATCTCTCCCGGGCCGAGCTGTCCCTGAAATTTGCGTTCTTTTAAAGACTTGGCATGTAGCCCCTGCCTCTGAGCATCCCTGGCTCGCTGAAGTTTGCTTGTCTGGAAAGAATAAAGGGGGAAGCAAGCAACGAAAAGGTGGAAGTAACTAGCTCCGCGCATCCTTTTGCTGCGGTCTTTTAAGATCCCTGTACCTGCGTCGTCATGGGCAGCTTCAGGGGAATTGGCTTTGGTGGTCTTGAGCGTCGTAGGGTACGGAGGGAGCCAGGTGGATGGCAGGTGCGAGCACTAAAATTGGCGGTGTTCAGTGTCCGAGGAAGGTGATGTGCGTGTAGCGACGAATGATGATTTAAATGGAATCATATCTTAAAGCTCTGAACTCAAAACTATCATCCGATGTTTAAAACAGACAGCTCTTTTCTCTTTTCTTAATGTTAACCTAACCTATCTGCACTGTGGTCCTCCCCAACCTCTCCCGAAGGCTTTCATAAGTGCCCGCTTTCATGTTTTGCAACATGGAAACAAATTGCCATATTTCTGGTTAATTTAACTCTCCTCCTTTACTTGGAAAATTTTCGTTTCGCTTATTTGTGCTTTTTTGCCTAATGACTGACTTTGGTAGAAAAGCACTTATTAAGTCGTTTTGTAAAATGGCATCTGTAGATTGCCAGAGAAGCCAGGTTCAAATGAAGAAATCTAAATCACTTAGGGATGACCTTTAAGATAGAAAGGGTGTTTATTAATTTTTCCTTTTTTGTTTTTTCTAAAACAGTGACTTGCACTTTGCAGTAAGCCCTGTACATTTATACATGTAAAGATTTGTGCACAAGTTCAAATAGTGGGAAAAAATCTGCCTTTGTTTTGAAGTATATTATGCAGATTTCAAGTTTTTATCAGTTTGAAGGGTGTCTAGTATGTTGCTTTTTACAACTGTAATGGTAATGAAAATTTAAAAAGATACTAAGGCAACAAACGTTGTTAGGAATATTTTTTTTCCTCATTGCCAGTATAAAACGTGGGTACTTATTTTACATTTACATGGTTTATAAAGTGTACAGATCATTTAGTGTAAAATTTCAAATAGGTTGTCACAAATTTTAAATTCATTGACAGGTTTCTGTTCTCTGTGCTCTGTGAAATGTGTAATATATCCATCATTTTTTATATCATATTGAAAATTCATATTACGGGGAGATGTCACCATTTGACAAAAGCTCATGTATCTTGAAAATGAAAATTCTAGGGCTGCTATAGAGATTCCTGATGGGATGATGAGTTGGTCATATGCTCTGGCAATGTATTCTCTTGAATCTTAACAGATAAAATGTAACATTCTAAATGGAATACTTACTGCTAGATTGGAACTGGTCATAAGCAGTATGTTACTATGTAGCTAGGTGAAGCAATTCCTAATTTCTCTTTGTTTCCTTCTAATGGTGTTTCATGTGGCTAGGCTTGGTCATGACATCTTGGCAGAAACTAAGTGTAATATTGACCAATAAAAGTTCCATAGAGTTACTGTAGCCCAGGTTATAAGCAGAGTGCATAATTGACCATTATGTGAAACAACAGGTTCTGGTCTTCCAAATGTAACTTTAATAATCCTGGAGTTTCTTTCTACAGGGTAATGAGAATTTGAGTTACATGCTCTGCTTATTGGTGTGTGTTTGTGACTTCTCTAGACTGCTGAAGAGCCAAGTCTTGTTAATTGGGAAAGGCAGGTGGCAATGCATGCTTTCGGTATGTCGTCCACTAGGGAGCCAGGCTTGAGTGTTGTAGAAGGATGCCTTCTGAGGTGGAGGATGTCAGGGTCATAAGTGTCATATGTGTGAAATATGTGGCACCTTAGCTTTACTGCTGGACCTTTACAGGCGTATTGACTCTGGTACTGTTCACTGTAGTCTCATGTTAAGGTTATATCCATCAGGTGGATAGGGGCAGGACTGTTCCTCTCAGTTACTGTTTGGGGTGGTTCATAGTTCTTAGTTTCTCCTCTGGAGTTATTTCCAGCCACTCGGACCCCGGGTTCTCCAACTTTGGTGTGTGTCAGAAGTGCCTGGGGAATTGGGTGACACGGTAGAGGGCCAGCTTCTTTTGTTCTTCAGTGAGCCATACTGAAGAAACGAGCTTGCTTCCAGGTGATTCTGGTATACATCAGTTTGAGAACCACTAACTTGCAGTCAAATGCTCTACCCCTGAGCTATACCTCCCGAGAACCACTAACTTGAATTGCCTGGTTTTTCCTCATTCCCTTTGCCTGCTGATTTCCTGGAACCTCTCTTACCCCGTGTTTCTGGAACATGTTTGCACACTGGAATCACCTGGGGACTCTAAGCAATACGGAAGCCTGGATCTCATTCCCAGAATTTGCTTTAATTGACTTGTGGTTTGACCTGAACATCAGGAGATTTAAAAGCTCCTCAGGTGGTTCCAGATTCAGCCAAGTTTGAGAACCATTACTGTAATCCTTTTTACGTAAGGTCACGTGACTTGATTTTTCTTTTAACCTTGTTTCTGGCTGGTCTTGTGGGTCTATAGTCTTTGCACCCTACCCCGCCCCAGCCCCCCGAAATTCCAGTGAGCTTTGGCACTTCGAGCTGATTTTCACTTGTTCCATGTTCGTGATCTCAAACTTTGAAATTTCTTCCAGACTTAATTAGCTTTTGAGTCACTTACTCTATTTATTCCTACTGACATTGTCAAGCTCCTGCTTTGTGCTAGTCTGGGGTTTGCATCAGCATCAATTTAAAAATATACTCATCTGGGCTCTACCTCCAGCCTGGAGGTCTTTGGAGGGAGAATTCATGCATTTAAAAACTCCACAGGTGATTCTTATATCTTTGCGTTACGATTTTATCCTTGTTGGCCAATCCTATAATCTCACCCAATTCTTTGTCATCCTTAGCCTGACTTGCTGTGATTTGGACGCCTACCTGGTTCCCTTTTCTTGGGCCAGTCTCAGCTTGAGTAAGGTCTGCTAATTAAGCTTCTCTGACACTGGTTTGCTGGAGAAATCTCAAAGCAGTGCTGATTGGATTCAGTACAAATCTAGCTTCCTTCTGGGCCCTTGCCGCTTCCCATTCTTTCTGAAGTGGTTTGTTTCCCCTGTTCCTCTTACCCCTATACCCCCTTCTCAACACATCTTTGTAATTTGAGTTTCAATTGGAACTTGAATTCCAGGCTGCCAGCTTCACTAGAGAGTCTTCATGGAGAGTGCTACACTTAGTAAGTGTTCAGGTACTTACTGATTAAATTTTATTAGACCACTGCGTGTTTAACAGATGGCAACTGGCCACTTAGTTGGTAGCCATCTTGTAAATCTAGTAATAAGCGATTATCATCCTCTCTGCAGTCTTATATGTGGCCACCTGTACCTCACCTTCACTGAGCCCTTTTTGTGTGCCAAGCACTTAAGTGCTTTACAGGTAGGCTCATTTACTCTTCACAACGACCCCTGAGAGGCAAGTTGTACTTTGTACTCATTTTACCTGTTAGGAAACTGAGGTACTGAACTGTTAACTAATTTGCTTAAGGTCTCAGGACTAGTGGTGGAACCAGACTGGTAAGCAGGCTTCCTAATCCAGTTCATGTTCATGACCAGTGGGCTGGAGTGCCTCCCATGCTGCCTGTGGCTGTATGTGGGGAAGGAAAGCAGTCTGGGAAGATGGCAGCTGATGTTTTCCAAATACGGTATTGAGTTATATGACCTCAAGGTTTAGGTTACCTTATTTACTGTTACCGTAAAACAATTAAAAAAATACGTTAAACAATTTGAAAAACAAAGAAGAATATGTATAATCCCCTGCATATAACTATCCTTCTCCCATAATAAAATGACTTGCCATTTTGATTTTTCTTTTTGAAGAATTTCTTTTTCATAATGTACATATCAAATTTCAATTGCAAATGGGGCTGTGGCAGTCGATTGGCAGATTTGAACTCCCCAGAACTGACCACTAGGAGCATACTAACTGTTTCTTTGAAGAAATTTAGAAAATTCTTTTATCTCAATCAGGTACATGCATTTAAGTCCTTTAAATGGAAATAGGAAGGTGGGGTTTGTAAGGTAGTGATCTTTTGTTAGCATGCATTTTGTCTAACCACAGTTAAGTTTAGCTGGGTATTGGGATTATATCTAGCCAGGAAGTTTCCTGTGTCGTCAAATATTGGAGTAAAACAAAATCACTCTGAAAAGTCAAGCAGGTGATGGAGTGGAATCAAACAAGAGATTGTAGTTAAATTCTACCTCCCAGTTGACTTTATGTCCCATCCTTCCTAAGAGTCCTTGTGTTGTTTTTGCTGGGAGACTCAGGGCCTTCCTCCAGGTGTCCCTTAGGTCAGAGACCAGTAATGTCTGCTGACTACATCTAGAGAATGAAACAGACACAGAGTGACAACTCAGAAGCTGGGTTTTGACTAGGTCACGACTTAAATTTCTGTAAGAAGTAAGAAAAGCCGTAGTACATCCTTTAAGTCCAAATCTATGAAAGTTGAATAAAGCTGAGGGTGGGGATTGAAAATCAGGATGAGAGATATAGTACAAAGAGAAGTTAAAGTAGAATTGTCTTTAAAAAAAAAAAAAAAAAAACAACCCCCAAAACTAAAGGTGTTGGTGTAAGTTTTACGATCTGGTTAATACTCATAGTAAGCGATGGCACATTTTTGCCTAATGTAACTGGGCATTTTTTTTTTAAACTGGGCATTTTAATATGTGTAGTCTCTTTCATCCTAATTAGTAATTTGACTTCATCAGTTCTATAAAGCATTTTCTTAAAATTTGCCCTCAATTTGTAAATCTCTTAATAAAACAGATTATAAACATATGTACCTACGATCTCAAGAGACAATATATTTTGTCAATTGAGACTGCAATGATGGCACCTCGTATCATCCTTTTATAGTAGTGCATAGAAATTAGTCTTATGTTTTTTAACGATGCCCTGAAATACAAAGTCTGTCATAGTTTGATGGATAACTACCTGCCAGTTATTGATCCCATACCTGAGAACTGTTCTGGAGAAATACATTATTATTAGTCAAATAGTGTCATTATTTTAACACTGTTCTTACCATATTCAAATAACAAAAATTAAAAATGTATGAAAGCACTGCTTTAGGAAACCCTTGTTTATGTGTTTGCGATTCTAGTATTTAGGTGGTCTGACCTCCTGACAGGCAGCTCCTAAAGCCAGAGACTCATTGCCTTAGCCTGGCTCCAGGCCTGCCGTCCCCAGGGTCTCCTGTGGGTATTGTGGGAATGAGAATATGTTTATAAAGCTTTCCTAGAAACAGGGATGTGGTGAGTGGAGAAGGCATTGAAATAAGTGTTAGTAGACCTGGTGTTTATTTCATTCTGTGGCTAACTTGCAATATGAGCAGGTCTGTTAGCCTCCGAGTTGATTTTTCTCACCTGTAAAAGTTGGGGGTTAGACTAGGTCTTCAAAATCATTCTGCTCTGATTCTTTTATCTGTATTTTGTCATATCCTTTCTGCCCTTCACCAAACTCTCTGTGTCTTCTATCTGGCGATTGTATAACTCCATATGTCTTTACTCTTAGAACCTAATTCTCTTCATTTTACTTTTGCTGTGGTATTTACAATGTCAAAGACAACTGAGATGCAAAGATGCAATAGAATATTTCTCCTTAGATGCTGCCATCTTACACATGATGTATTTACTGTAGCCTGAGAGTGGTTCATGCTCAAAATTTTAGGTTCTGTAAAATGAATTAGTGCCATAATTTATCAGTGTAAGCCTGAAGTTTGGAGGAATAAATTTCTTTAAAATGTGAGATATTTATTTAAATGGCTGGAAGAAGAAAGGGCAAGGCTAATTGAAATCTAGGAGGTAATTAATGCAGTGAGAAATTTTAAAAGATATGAAATAGTGATATGAGGGTGTTTATGTTTACTGGACAGTGACTGTCAGTAATTGAAGAGATTAGTAGATGGTGTTCTGTTGATGTTTCTGGGCACAACCTAATGTTATGTTGGTTAATTGTCTTCATCAGGGACTTTCAGTGAATCAAAAGGTCCTCAAAATTAACACAATAATTATTTTTCATTTTAACAGGCTTAATCTGTTGATATACAGACAATGTCTAGTGAAGATAACAGCTATCAATTAAATAATCCAATTTCTTGGTAACAAATATGTCAGGTAAATCCATTAATTTACTTATCTTTGGAGATTAGCTTGTTGAGCATAGGCTAAGACTGTAGTTTCTTCGGTGTTTTTGGGGGTGTGTGTGTTCAGCTTTGAACATGTGGGCTTTCGAGAATGGGATAGACTCCTGGACCCATGTTATTACATAGATACGTTTAGCCTTTGGTGCAATGTTTTGTTGCCTTTTCTCCCTTTCAGAACTCTCCTCTGTATTCTAGACATGACTCTTTATTGTGAGAGTTTTGGAAGCTTTCAAATATGTATGCTTGATTTTTATAAAGATGAATGATCTTTCCAAGAAAAAGAAGATAGGGAGGTAACTAAAGAATGACTATGGCAACTGAAAGAGGAGTATGGCTACTCAGAGTGCTGTCAGTTGCCTTTATTAAGAACTTTACCAACCCAAGCAGGCTAGTAAGGAAGAAGTTAGATGTGGGGTAAGGAGGGATAGCATAGCTTATATCACATGGGTATAAACTGTTCATGTGTAGATAAGGATGATTATATCCACAGGTGTCTGTGGGTTCTTCTTTTTAGTGTGGTCCTTAATTTTTGTGTGTATATTTGTGGTTTCATGAGAGAGGGACTATTTTCAAAGTGAAGGTCATTTCTGTCTTGCCTTCCCCCTAGGTGTTAAATGTGATGCAGAAAGAATAGGAGGTTTTTTTGTGGACCAAGCCCTTCTGTACAATGAGTGCCAGTGTTGATTTAATACACGAACCACCAGATGGCAACAGAAAAAGTATTTATATAAGATGTAATCTCTAGTTTCCATAGCTGTTTTTTTCCCCTTCCATGGTACACTGCTTTTCAGCACTTCATGCAATATATAAAATTCTTGGCTATGAGCAAGGTGAGTTTGTAATACCTTACAATGCAAATCACAACCAGGAAATAGAGTAGTGGTAAAGTATTACAAAAAAGACATTTTATTTACATGAGTGCATGTATAAACTGTTCCTAGAGGGAGTGGGTTTCCAAGGATGCAACTTTATGATTTATATTATTGTACAGTCATGCTTTTACTAATTTTTTATTCAGCATTTAGCTCTACAGTAAGCTGTGATGATTTGCAGGACATAAAAGAAAATGTGGCTCTTACCCTCCAGCGTTTTATGTAACACCTTTAAAAGGAGGAGATACATGAGTTTACAAACATTGAACATATTTATATATTTTCTGGCCAAAGGTATTTTTACTTTATGTGAAATTTGTTTTATTTTTGCCATGTAGGCATGCCCCCTTTTTCTAAGTATGTTTTCTTGGCTCTTCTAAGGTTTTTTTGTTTTGTTTGTGTTTTTCCCCTTAGCTAAGACTTTCTTGGTTGCAAACTAGAAATGATGTAAAACAAAACAAAACAAAACCAAAAAAACTGATTTTATTGGAGGCATCTTGGGGTATCAGTGTAACAGGAAGAATACTTTGAAACTTGGCAGATTTAGGATTCAGCTCCATCTCAGGGATAGCTAGAGCCAAGTATCTGAAACTTCTCAGGTGTTGTCCTCTTTGTCATCATCTCTGTTTGCTTCTGTTCCTGTGTTGGGGTCCTTCTTGACTCTCACTGAAATTGCTTTCCTTTTAGTGACAAAAATGGGGCTATTGCCAGGCTTTGCATTCCTATTGTTTCAGAGCCTGAAATAAAGATTGACTTAAAAGCTTTGGTTGTGAAATTTGTGAACTGGTCAGATTTGTATTTTAAAAGCATCATCTTGAGAAGAAAAAGGCACTTTGGTTGCAAAGTTGAGAATGGGTTGGGAGAAGCCGGAATGACTGTAGACAACTTAGAAAGTAGTAGCTTCGGCCAGGGGGGTGGGTGGGTAAGGAGAGAAACAGAAGGCAAAAGATGGACAGGACTTGGTAATAGGTTGGACATGGTGAGACTACGTTAGGGGTGGTGTCCAGGTTTCTGACTTGCGTGACTGTTGTTTTTTTAAATTAATTAATTAATTTATTGGCTGCGTTGGGTCTTTGATGCTGCACACAGGCTTTCTCTAGTTGCAGGAGCTTCTCTTGTGGAGCACAGGCTCTAGGTGTGAGGGCTTCAGTAGTTGCAGCACACAGGCTCAATAGTTATGGCTCACAGGCTCTAGAGTGCAGGCTCAATCGTTGTGGTGCATGGACTTTGTTGCTCCACAGCATGTGGAATCTTCCTGGAGCAGGGATTGAACCCGTGTCCCCTGCATTGGCAGGTGGATTCTTAACTACTGCGGCACCTAGGAAGTCCCATGACTAGTTGATTAGGGGAGTCATTCACTGAGGTTAGACCATCTCAGTTTGGGCAGCATAATCATGATTTTGGTTTTGAATACATTAATGTGAGGTACCTTTGAGGCATCCAGACCTGTCAAGAAGATGTTTGGACGTATGAGTTTTGCAGTCAGAGGAGAGTTCTGGGCTTTTGGTATAAATACTTGTGGGGATAGTATAGCATATTTAAGAGAATGGGCTTGGCATAAAATAAAACCGACTCATAAAAGCTAGCTGTGCTTCCGTGGGTCGGCTACTTAGTCTTCTCTAGGCATTATTTCTCAACCCCGAAGTGTAATTGCATACTTGTACCTACTTCATATAGCTATTCTGAGGATCAGTTGATACGATTGCAGATAAGGTATTTAGCACCTTACCAGGTACATAGTATGTATCCAGTAAGTGTAAGGTGGTGATTGTTGTTTACACTTTTGTGAACAGGAATCATGCCTCATTCATTTGTCTTTTCCCATAGCACTAGGTATCAGTAAGCCACTAGGACAGAATGAGGAGGGTGAACAGCTGTCATGACTAGAGTGTAGTCACGTTAATGTGGCAGTGACTTACTGGATAAATTGAAGGAGGAAGAGATTGAATTGATGAGAGTGAATTTGATATGAGGACCAAGAAAAGGCCATTGGATTTGTTGGTAAAGCGGTAAATGTTGATCTTTTTTAGTATAATTTCACTAGAGTTGTAGGACTGTAAAGCAGATTGAAGTTGATTACAGAATGAATGGGCAGTGAGAAAATGGAGTCAACAGGTGTTTTCCTCATACTGTTAAAATTCCCAAACAAGAAAAGAACTATGAAGATATTTGAAGTGTGTAGTAACAAAATGATCTTAAAATGCCTTGGGAATATTTATTTTTTCCAATTTAAAAACTGTTCTCAAGGCTGAAAAAAAAATGTGGGCTATTGTCATCTGGCAAAATTGTAAGTAATCATCACAGTTCTCTGAAGTGATCATTTCACAGTTTCATATTTTGTGACTCCTTGAGGCTTCTAGCAACATTGCTGCCAGAACTGATAGAGAAGACTTTCACTCCCACCCTGCTGCAGACTGTGGACAAAATGGAACAAGGACAAGCAAAAGCATTCCTGAGCCTGATGAACCAGGAAATCCCAGGTGCCAAAAGTGAAAAGAGAATTCAAAGCGAGGGTATAATTGGGAGCTCGAGGCCTGTGCTAGTTTCAGATCTGGGTATAGGCCCCAAGGGCTGGGACCTGAGGGTCTCATGAAAGAACAGGAGACATGGTCTCAGGTCTTTGTAAAGAAGGAAGGTGGAGTTGGGGGTCCTCCTGTATAAAATCTTGAAGGGTGTCGCATCTGTGAAAAGACTAGGAAAGCCTTGCCTATTAGTCTGAGGGAGTGGAAAAAAAACATGCTGTCCTCCTGGGATTGTGCATAATTAGGAATAAAAAAGAGAAAGGCTGCACCTCACATTGGGGGTAGGGTAAGATTTAACATTTCTTACAGTGCAACTGATCCTCAAGCTAAGAAATTAACACAAAATCTGGTCCACAACTGTGGGAACCAACGGAGCCCTCAGAAGTAAGTGTGAAACTGTCCTGCAGAGCAGATGAACAACGTGGACTCTAATATAAGAAACAACTCATGCTAAGAATGAACTTGCAATAAAACATTTTCAGTCACACAAGGAAATGAATCACTATGAAGGAGCTTTGGCAGATGTTGTAAATAGGGGAAGGTTGCTCCTGGGACATAGGACAGAAATCACTTGGTTAAAATTATTGGAGATAAAAGGGGTAAGACTGCATACAGTTTGGAAAAAGAACACATAGATTTGGAAAGGAACCAAACAGAATTTCTAGAAACTTCACCCTCAACGGACAGTTTAAACAGCTGAGTGGATACAAATGAAAAGTATTGATTTTTGAGGAGTTCTGAGGAAATTGCTTGGAATACAGTACCGAGAGAGAAAGAGGTGGACAATGAGTGGTTAAGACTCCTGAGCTTTAGTATGAGAAAGTTCTCCATTACCTTCTGTGAGCTTCCTGAAAGGAAATAGAGTGGGGGAGAGAATCTCCAAAGATACAGTGGTTGACAATTTTCCATAATAAATGCCAGGCTTGAGTTCTTAGGTCCAAGAAGCACAGCGAACTCCAAGCCAGATAAATGAAAACAAATCCATATCTAGACACACTGTACATGAAGTACTAGAAACAAGACAGAAGCAACCTGAGCAAAGTCCTTGTCTAGACTGGAAGAAAGTTTGTTGGCAGCAGAAGATAGGATAATGTCTTCAAAGTGCTTTGGGGGAGAAACAGACATCAACCTGGCATTCTGCATCCACATGAAGTAATATTTAAAAGTAAAGTGAAATGAAAGCTTTGTAGGTAAAGACAAAGTTGATCACTTGTAGACTTTTGCTGAAGAAACTACTAAAAGATGTACTTCAAGAAGAAAAATTGAAAGTCGAAGGAAGGAGTGAGTTACAAATAGCGAAGTGCTGACACAGGGTTCAGAACCTAGGAGATCAGCTTAAAAGAATCCTAGTAGGACTACAAGTAGGTAGGCCATGTTAGAGTCTGGGCATTCAGCTTAGCACTTGGGAAAACAAAGATGAAGGATTTAGGTAAAAGAAACTGAGCAACAGGAGTGAGGAATTCATTGTCTAGATAATAACAAGGTTCTTGCCAGGGGGGACCAAATATCAAGACCTTCATGTTTAGCCAACACATTCCAAAATGACCTCCTTTACATTCAGAATTGGGGTCTTAGCTGTGGAAAAATAGGACTTGGTTGTTAGCTATCAGAGATTCAATGCACAAGGGTAAACTACGGTTAACAACGTTTCAGGGAAAGCATGTGTTGAGGGAGGACCATGGTTAAGACACAAAGAAGCTCAGTGGGTGAGGATAAATGGCAGATGAGAATGTAGACATTTGCTGTTTTGTGTCAACTTAATATGATTGGCTGGTTGTTTTTGACCAACTCCTGGACTTTGAAAATTACTTAAATCTAGTATCACAGTATTATTATAGTTAAACAACGGTCATCTGCATCTCTAAGTTTGCTGTTCTCTGTGAGATCAGAAGCGTGAAATGTAAGCTGTGGTATGCTTTTATGTAGATGGATACTTTATAGCAATTTAAAATCTATAGTTTAGCATTTTATTATCTGAAAATACTGCTTAAGAGGGTTTTTTAAAACTACAGTTCTTTGCTTTAAAACTTGCTCTTTCTTGGGTAAATAAACTGAATTTCATTGTAGATACTATTGACAATAAAAAACATTAAACAAAACAGCAGCCAAACCCCATTTGCCCTGTGACATCCCCCAAATCAGCGAGTGAGGAAACATTGGGAGTCTTCACCTGCTCTGATTCCCATTCGCCCCTTTTAGGGAGCAAGTTGGGTTGGCTGGAGCCCACTGCCTTCCGTGTAATAGTCAGCAGCAGGGGACACTGACCAAAATGGTGATGATCTGAATTTTTCTGACATCTTTTCTAGCGGCTGATGTAGCACATGAGAAAACTACTGTACGGTGTTGGTTTTAAAAAGATGTTGCAGAGGTGGATCTCATTGACATGGAAGGACGTTCAGGGTGTATTAGGTGAAAAATGAGGTTATAGCGTGGTTTGTACAGTGTAATAATGTCTTTATTGAGTGCTTCTCATTCATCAGGCAATGTGCTAAAGTCTTTCTATGCAGTATCTTATAATCTTGTGACAGCTCCATTTTATAAGTGAGGAAATTGAGGTACAGAGAGTTTAAGGTCACCCACTTAGTAAATGGTGCAACTAGGCTTTGAATGCAGTGCTAGCTGACTCCAGAGCCCCTGCTCTTGGTCCTTGCACTGTGCTTCCCATTGTGTGTGACATGAGCACTGGTGGTGGGAAGTTTCTGGCATAGGGTCATTCATATGTATGTCAATAAAAAAGGGTCTGGGAAGCAGTGCACCAGGATATTGATAGCAGCTGTTTGGTGGCGACTTTATTTCCTTTTACTTTTCTCTAATTTCTGATTTTCTGTAATGGTCTTAGATTGCTTTTGAAATAAGAAATACAAAATCTTACAGAAAAGTGTAATAGATCAAAAAAGTAAGGGGGATATAATTTTAAGTCAGAAATGGATAAGAAATTACTGTTTTATAATATATGCAGCAAGTATGGTTGAAGGAATAGACCAGCCTGCTTATCTCTTTGCTACGGGAAATTTTTCTTTTTTTCTGAAAGTTCTAAGTTTCAAACAATAAACATTTATAACTTTTAAAAAATTATGAAAGCAATTATTATTAACTGTAATGTGATATTAGTGGATTTTAGGAGGAATGTGATATTAAAGTAGTTTAGTGGTTCAGGCTAAGATTGCATTAATGGGGAATTGAGATTTGGGTGCTTTTTTCTATTTGAGGAAACTTAAATTACTGTTTTGGCCCTTATTTTGTTCATCTATTTGAAAAAGGCATGCAGTATCTTAAATTACAGGCTCATTGTAGGAACAAAAACTCCTTTGAAAGATGGGTTGATAAACACATTTGTACCATCGATTTTTAGTTAGTGCTGTTTAATCTTTGTTTTATGATTCTGCTGTCACATTCTTCCAATAACAACTCTGATACCAAATAAATTTAATAAGTTCAAGTTCTAATGGTAATATGTACAAAAACTTTGAAGCATGTAGTTTGTAACTGAAAATTAGTGATTTTATATGTTTTACATAAATTATGAATTGTTAATAAATTTATAATAAATATAATATAAATGCAGATTAGGAGAGTGTTATGTATGAATGCAGTAGTGTACAAAAAGTACCATTTTCTGAGAATGACCCCAGTACACAGTTGGGGCCCCATTGGCCATTTCTCTGCTGTGTCATCTCTACTTGTTTTCACGGAGTTCTACAAATCCTGTGGCATCAGAGCTTCTCTGGTTCTTGTTGATCCCGAAGTTTGGATGTTTGCCTTTTCCTCAAGTCTGTTTTCCAGTGTGCTTCCCTTTTGCTTAAGCTAGCCAGACTAGCCTTTTCTTCGAGCAAACGATATTCAAACCTTTTAAAATGGGAAGACTTAATAATAAGCACTGCCAATAATTTTGAATTGTACTGTAAATAAATTGTAGAAGTTCTGAAAGTAAATATTTCAAGGCAAGCAAACATATATTGGTTCTGAATAGGCATATTATTCATTGGATTACAACAAATGGAATTGGTCTTTGTGTGTTTTGATCTTGTTTTCATCTTAACACTTTCCAGACTAATTGGGAAGTGAGAATGCCTTTCCCTAACCTTGCTTAAGGTGCTTATGTGCCTTTACCTTCTTTGCCCATTTCTGTGGCTTGGCTTCATTCTGTGGCTGTACTTCCCTGGGCCCACCAGGAGTGGGCTTGCCTTTGCCCATACCTGTCTCTCTTGGCTTAGTGTTTTCAGTGGCCATTGTTTTTCCGTTCCTCACCAAGGCTTCCTATCTGCCATGTTCACCGGAATTTCTTTCTATGTGTGGCAGCAAGTGTGGTCCACATTTAGGAAGTGAGCAGTATTAATAGGTACCCTTTACTTGTGGAAACATCTGGAAATAGATGTGCCTTTGTGGTTCTTAAGGCTTTTTATTTAGCTTTGGTAAGCAAGGAGGCTTAAGGTATCCTTTCAAGACAGGATTTTAGTTTACAATTATATTTTATTATGTAGTGCTTATTCTTTGTGAAAAATTACATGAGTGGGTTAAAAAGTTGTATCATGTAAAAGTATATGTATGAAAAGGATGGACTTTCCTGATCCTCAGTCCCCTGGTCGTTTCTACTTGAGGTCATCACTGTTCGCTGTTTGAGTGTTCTTTCAGTAATATGTTATGTGTAATGCAACCATATACATGTATCTTTCTCCTCACTCTTTAGCTTTATACAGATGGTAGCATGCTGTTACATACTTTGGAGACTGGCCTCAGCATAGTTCTTTTTTCAACTTAACAATGTATCTTAGAGATCATTTCATATTAGCAAATACAGATATATTTCATTTTTAAATACATACGTAGAAAACGTACTTTTAAGCCATTGGCTGTGGTGTATTGGCATTATAACATGATGGTATCTTGAGTCTTAGAGCTGGGTTCAAATCCTGGCTCTGTCATTTATAAGCTGTGTAACCTTGGGCAAGTTACATAATCTGTCTGATTCAGTTGCTCATTTAGTATCTCTTCACAAGGTGTTTGTAAGGATTAGAAGCGATAACATATGTAAAGCATTTAGCACAGTGTCTTGCTTAATAAATCATAGCTGCTTTTAGGCTCATGATTTATCAGATCAAATGAACTCCTAATGTGTTTTTCCTTCCTCAACTAAAATAAAATATACAGAAGGCATTACATGTTTCTCAACCTCTTAACTTACCTTGGTTGCCCTTTTCTTCTAGTTTATTGTTTATATTCTCTCCCTCTTCCCTCCTCACCCTCTCCCCAATAAATGTATTCTTTCACTTTTGAGGTTTCTTGGCTTCTTGATGACTTTAGTGACCGATCATATCCTCCTGTCATTGCATTAGGTGCCATCAGTTATGGTTTAGTATAAACCTCAACAGAGAAGGAATATTTTTGTTGATAATACTCTGGAATGAATTGAATATTGGCAATCAAATATAGTCAAGTCACTAGACAGGATGATTCTTTTTGTGATTGGGATTTCAGCTGGGACAGGACTGAGATTTGAATACAGGTGGCAATTGGCAGAGAGTATTAAGTGTGGGCCTGAGATGCCACAGAAGCACTTCAACTGTGGGCCTGTCTGGAAGTGGCCCTAGGAGGCCGATTCACGGGGCTAGTCATGAGGGGGAGTGTGTGTGCATGGGTGGGGGGTTTGTAATGACGTATTGTTCACTAAAAACTGTCAGGGTAAGTCAGAGGCAGTGGGTTCTCATGGGGAATAGTATGCAGGGTGTGGTGTGTTAAAAAGAAAAAAAAAAGAATTTGGTGTATGTAAACTAGATGAGCTACCTTACTGAGCTATTTTAATGTTCTGCTTCAGGGCACAAGCAGTCCAGCTGTGGGAAGGGGGAGGCATGAGTCTCACTTGACCGGGTCTGCCAAGCTGTCTTGCTTGGAGGAGTCAGGATTGGGGCACCCGGGGATACTTGTGTAGGGCCTTTTAAGGGGGTTAAGTGCCTGTAAGAGCATCTGGGGGCTTAGCTGGCAAGTTTAAAGTATTAATTCACACACATCATTGTGATTTCATCTATACCCACTAGCTGGTGTGGCCTCAGCGAGCTGGCTTACATTTGAGAGGTTTCTTTTATCTTCTCCTCAAGATTGTGCTTTCTGGCTTCTTGAACTAATAGGTTTTCACTACTTGGAAATACATATGTGTACTATTTGATAATGTTTTGTCCGTATTGAGTTTCTATCATATGCTGTGGTGGTGCGTAAAGTTTCTGGTGATGGTCTGCATGTCCTTGGTCTGTGTATTGCCAACTCAAATAGCCTTTCTGCCATAGAAAGAAATGTATAGAAGTATAATTACTGAAGGAAATATATAGAAATGTAGCACTTGAAATACATTTGAAATGTTCTATTCAAGGCGTTTGCTTTTGTTAGTTTCTTTTTTTTTTTTAATAAAAATTTATTTATTTATTGGCTGAGTTGGGTGTTTGTTGCTGTGCCCGGGCTCTATCTAGTTGCAGTGAGTGGGGGCTACTTTTCATTGCGGTTCGAGGGCTTCTCTTTGCTGTGGCTTCTCATGTTGCGGAGCATGGGCTCTAGGCTCGTGGGCTTCAGTATTTGCGGCCCATAGGCTGAGTAGTTGTGGTGCATGGGCTTAGATGCTCTGTGGCATGTGGGATCTTCTGGAGCAGGGATCCAACCTGTGTCCCCTGCATCGGCAGGTGGATTCTTAACCACTGTGCCACCGGGGAAATCCCTGTAACTATTTCTTTATATTAAAAATCTGATTTCCTCCATTTGTGTAGATCTATCCCATTCTTAGAAATCCTTTTTTTTCTTTTCCTTTCTTCATTTTCTGAAAATTTGAATATTTAAAGAGATGACAGCTCAACTCTGTACCAAGGCTTCCTGAGAAAGTGAGAAAATGAATTTCACTCTAGAATTGCTCAGAAATGGTGGAGGTTGTGGTATGGCAGAATCATAATTCTTCTGCTTTTTGAAACAGTTCTTCCAGATTCATTTTTCCTTGCCTCATTCTATTCTGATGTGTGGGTTTAAGAAGGACCAGATGATTCTGCTTCATACACAATTTCCTCTTTTCCCTCCTCACCCCTCATACATGCATATATACACTAAAAGAACGAGACATTCTAATTCCAGACATCTTTGCAGTTGGAAAATTTTTTTCTATCCCATGTTCTTACTTTACACATAGTACCTTTGACTCTATGGAGAAAGCTACAAGTAAAATAAAATATATGTATTTTTAATATATTGTACAGAATAAAAACTCATGTTCCTGTAGACTGCCACTTAGCATTCAGAATTGTGTATTTCAGCATCAGAGTTCCTTTAAAAAAAACTGGTCTTGTTGGGGGTTTTTGTTTTTGTTTTTGCTGTACAGCGCAGCATACGGGATCTTAGTTCCCCAATCAGGGACTGAACCCATGCCCCCTGCATTGGGAGTGTGGAGTCTTAACCACTGGACTGCCATGGAAGTCCCAAACTGGCCTTGTTTAATATTGATTTTTTAAAATATTGCTTGGTGTATGAACACCCTAAAGATAGAGGAAGGCTTTTGACTAATTTTCATTCTTTTTAAATGTCATCAGAAATTTAACCAAATCTGTAGTGCCAGTCCATGGTCTTTATAGATTTTTGTCAAATATTTTACATATTTTAAGCAATTTCTGTTTAAATAATAATTACAACCATCCCAGAATGTCCTTCTTGAGGCACAAAATTTGTTTAACTACTCTTTGTTAAGAAAGGAAACAAGACCTTTCATATGTTTTGCTGCTTATAGAATAAGATCACACTTTATGTATAGTATTAAACTTTACAAAAAATGTTTAAAATAATTTTGATCTCAGGAATTAGAAAAATTAGTACCTTGGTACCCAAGGAACAGTGTGGCTTAAAAATATCAGCTAAGGCTAAGTAGTCTTATTTTAAATCTTGTACTTGATAAAAATTGAATATGGTCTGTAGACTTTGACAGAGAGGATCACAAAGTTCTTGAAGTTTCTGAATTTTTCTTCTGAAATGTAACTTTTGCTAACGTAACATAGGGTATAGGGATATTTTGCTGCTAAAATTTTAAGATATATCAGAGCATATCTACTGAAGGCTCTTGAAAACTATTAAGTAATTTATTGTACATAAAAAATCTTTTTTGAAACTCAATCTTAAAAAATCCCGAAGAAAGATGATATCACAGAATTTTTTGACAGATTTCTTGGAAGCCTCCAAATCAAAGTCAAAATGAATTAGAAAGTCATCTTTGATTTTCCTGGGCCATTTAATTTGTGTTGATTTCTTTGTCACGAGTAAGGTTTCTTAGAGTACAGTGCTAATGATGGGATCCTGGGTGGTTAGGCTGTAGGCAGTAAACTTTGGCCTGTTCTGCTACCCCTGTCTAAGCAGGCTTGGCCCAGGAATGCAAATCAGATGAGGATATCAGAACCTGTCATGCTATTGTAAGAAGAACTCAAAAAAAGCCATTTTTTAAAAAGGTATTTTAAAGATTGTATAGTATCTGAAGAAGTTTATGGAAAGAAACACTCTTTATGTTGTGACAAAAGTTATTTTTTAAACCTTAGATTTAATAAAACGAATGCAGAGTTGTTTTTGACTACTTTGTGAGCATATTTACAGGATTCAAAAGTCAAACCGTGTAGGTGTGTATGTAGATAGGTCTTGCTTATACCCTTGCCTTCCAGCCTTTTTGCCTCCTCCCTTGTCACAGGTAACCATATTAGCTTCTTTCTTTTAAAGATAATTTTAAAAATTGAGGTGAAATTCACATAACATAAAATTAACCTCTAAAAGTCAACAGTTCAGTGGCATTTAGTACATTCACAGTGTTGTGCAATCACCACCTCTACCTAGGTACAAAATATTTTCATCACCCCCAAAGGAAACCCATACCCATTAACAGTAGCAACGCCCCCTGCCCCGGGCCCTTTGGCAGCCCTCTCCCCATTAATGCACATTCTGTCTGTATGCATTTACCTATTCTGGGTATTTCGTGTAAATGGAATTATGCAATATGAGAACTTTTATATATGGCTTATTTCTCTTAACAATGTTTTCAAGGTCCATCCAAAGCAGTCTGGAGAAAAAGAGCAAAGCTGGAGGCATCATGCTGCCTGACTTTGACTATACTGCAAAGCTGCTTTAATCAAAACAGCATGGTGCTGGCACAAAAACATGTAGATCAGTGGAACAGAATAGAGAACCCAGAAATAAACCCACACACTTATGGTCAATTAATCTATGACAGAGGAGGCAAGATTATATAATAGAGAAAAGACAGTCTCTTCAATAAGTGGTGCTGGGAAAACTGGACAGCTACATGTAACAGAATGAGATTGGAATGTTTCCTCACACTGTGTATGAAAATAATACCATTGTTTCTACATGGAAGTATTTCATATACACCCCCTGTTTTCCTACTGGCTCAGCCTGAGTGTGGCCTCCACCTACTGTCTGGGCTGTGGTAATGACTCCCAGTTTTTTTCAGAGAATGCCTTGGGGATTACCTTTTAGTCTTGGAGACTTTATTTGGCTGTCCAAAGCTGATCAAGTAGAGCCTAGTGTTAAAAGCTCCTCACCTGCCTCTAGACGTCACTAAACACCTTTCCAGCCTGTTCTTATTCTTCTGTAACCCAGTCTGTGTTTCAGCCAGTGTTTTCTGTGTCTTGGTGCCACCATCATCCACTGAGTCACCTCAGCGAGAAGCCCGAGACGCATCTTGAGCCTACCACTTCCTTCCTGACCCTTCCCCATCCCCTGCCATATCCAGTCAGTCAGTTTTGAAATCCAGTGGGCTTTACTTCTCTAAACATTTCTAAAATCTGTCGTCCTTACTGAATTTTCTGCCCAATTCTTGGTCAAATCCCTCCTGTACATAGTTTCCAAAACATAAATCTCACCATGAATCTCTGCTTAGAATGGCTCTCACTGAGGCACCTGGAGATCATAATCTGAGCCTTGTTTTGCTCTGCTGTGTAATCTCTTCCTAGGTTTCATTTGGCACTCTCAGAATACTGAACTGCCAGTAGTTCCACTCTTTTGCTTCCTTCTCCCCAACACACTATGTTGCTTTTACTTCCTTGTCTTTGTTTGCAGGTGCTTTTAGCCCTTAGTGCTGTGCCCTAAGCCCCCTCTCTCACCCACCTTGGCCAGGCAGACTTCAGCTTATTCCTTGAGCCTCAGCTCAGGTATCACTGCCTCCTTGTAGCCTTCTGGATTTCTGTGTCCTCCGCACAAAGAATCGTCTTGATTTCTACAGTATCCTGTTCATCTCCCTATCCTTGTACCTTCCTCATTATAGTTTATCATGTCTGTGTCTTTCACCAGAATGAGAACCTCAGAAGAGAGGGTTATTTTATTTTATTCATTGCTATGTTCCTTGCACCTGGCATGGTGCCCAAATATAATAGGAACCCAATAAGTTCCTGTTGAATGGATGAATACATTGTATGATTTTTCCTTTATCACTGTTTACGCCTGCGCTTATATAATTTCCAAAGCTCGCTATAAAAGATAGGAAGAAAAAAATATGGTTAACGTGGGCTAGCATTTGGGTGGCTCATAATATAGTTGGAGATTCTAGAGGAAAACCCACTTCCAAGTTCATTCAGCTGTTGATCAGGTTCAGTTCCTTGCATTTGTAGGACTGCGGTCTCTTTTCCATGTTGACTGGGGCCACTCTGCTTTTAGAGGCCTGCCTTTTCACATTGCCCCTCCATCTTCAAACCAGTAACAGCACCCCATATCCTCCTATCGCTCTGAAAGTCTTTGACTGCTATTTTCAGCCAGAGGAACTCTGCTTTTAAGGGCTCCTGTGCCCAGATCACTGCCTCCTTGTAGGGATCGTCTCCCTGTCTGAAGGTTTAAATGTGCCATGTGTCACACTATGCACAAGTTCCAGAGATTGGGATGGGACATCTTTGGAATTCTGCCTACTGCAGTGCTCAAAGTTTAGTGATGTTTTGTAAGATTGGGTAAAGGTTCTGCTTTAGCCAGTAAAATACATCTTTCCCTGCCTTTTAACTTGAGGGTGTATATGACCTGTTTTCATTCCTTCAGGCCCTTGGTCTCATATTGCTGCATGTGTGACAAGGATTTTAATCATGCCATGCATCTCATAATGTGGAAGTGAGCTCGAGAGAAATGAGTTTAAATGGACTGTTGGGCCATAATGAAACCTAGTATATATTGTTCTAGGGAAATGTGATTCATGTTTCTCTTCTTTCTCCAGTTGCAGTTTTAGGTTCAGATTGTTTTTCTTGCATTTTTTTCTCCTCTTTTATGTTAGCATTTGAAATCATTGAGTAGATTATTTTGATTGTAAGCATAATATTGATTATAAGCATAATATGGTTTTTCTAAAGGAAGCTTCTTATTGAATAGACATACAGAAAGGTACACAAATAATAAATCTATCACTTGATAGATTTTCACAAATGGAACACATGTAATTAATACCCAAATCAAAACATTAGGGCGTGTACTGTCCTGTGGTCCCTTTGAAAGCAGTGTTTTGTTTGCCTGTTAATTTGATGAACCTTTTGTCTATTTAATTCTTAAAAAAAAGCTTTTTAAAGAAGCAGGTATAAAAGATAATGGTTAAACTGTTTGGAGCATGGAATAAGAGTAGTTAGGAGGTAGCTCTTATAAGTTTGTTTGCTACAGAGGGTGGGACTTAGTGACCAAAGGTGATGTGGAGCTAGATTCCTTATCTTCTCAGGAATAGTAGATAAACTCTCATTGTATAACTAACTTTTAGTTATAAAAATGGGCTCTTCACTTAAAGCAGTAGTGGGCTCTTACTTTTGCTGTTAAAATAAAATAGAAACTGGAAAACTTCTTTAGAAAAGTCAACCTAATGGGGTCAATTTGAAGTGGTGGTTGGTTTTTATATTTTATTTTTAAGACCAAAGATTTTAGTGCATATCAACAAAATAAACCAGCTTCTTGTGTAAAGTTATTAATATTGCCAAATAATATAGTTTTATAGTTTTTCTCTTCTATAATTTTGTTAAACCTGTGCCCAGAAAATAGTAAAGGGCAAGATTACAGAATTTATATGTTCGGAAGTTCTTAGGGGCCAACGTGCAACAGGAAGTCCTTTTTCCATGCTTAATTTTTCTGTTTTAATATATGGCAAGCTTTCCATGTTGAACTTTTCTTTTTTAACAGAACAAGCTTTAGGAAGCTATATTCAAGCCATATGATGTGGTAGATTTTGCCAATGGGATACCTGTTAGTTTATGTGTCCTTAGAAGAGCATTTATCATCACCACTACTAAAAAGAATCTTGGACCCTTTGGGAAGGACAGCTTTTTAAACTTTTCTACCTATCCACAGTTGGGTGATGCTTGAGTTTTACAGAGTCATCTTAAAGAATAGGTTCTTATGTGGTATTCTAATGTAGAAATTTGACAACTTAAAGCAGTAGACCACATCATAAATATGCTCGAGGATTCATGATCTGAACATCAATAGCCTATTTTTTTAAATTACATATATCATAGCATTCCCAGTCTTACATATAATATTCTAACCTTTGTATCATCTCAACCTATTACTCTGTATTTCTCATACCTTATGGATTATTGCATATATCTATACATAAGTAATTTTACTTATTTTCATTAATATTTAAAGAATACTAACTTTAAAAGAACAATATGGATACATTTTAAAATGAGAATTTCAACATTACATTTAAAACTATTACAGTCATACATATATATACTACCAACTGTAAAATAGTCAGTGGAAAGTTGTTGTATAACAAAGGGAGTCCAACTCGAGGATGGAAGATGCCTTAGAGGACTGGGGCAGGGAGGGTGGGGGGGAATCGGGGGGGGGGCGTCAAGGAAGGGAGGGAATATGGGGATATGTGTATAAAAACAGTTGATTGAACCTGGTGTACCCCCCAAAAAAATAAAATAAAATAATAATAAAAAACTATTACAGTCATATGAAAAAGCTCTTTTAATGTAATCCCGGTTCCCAGGGGCCAAAATGATTTTTAGTGTAGATGATAGACTATGAAAGCAACTATTTCCATCATAGAACTGTCTTAAGGGATTAAAGTGCATATCAACAAAATAAACCAACTTCTTGTGTAAAGTTATTAATATTGCCAAATAATATAGTTTTATATATCTTTGAAAGAGTACTAGAACCATTGCTGAATAATGTCTTACACATTAAAAAATAAAACATAAATAGTCCTCAGACTCCTTAAATATCTGATGTTTTGTTCAACTGATTTTTTGTGAGCAGGAAAATCTTAGGGATGGTAGTTATAATAAAAGTGGAAGGCTTTTAGAAATCATGACTGTGTTGCATGAGTCAAATATATTCCCTTTGAGAGACCTGGGAAAGGCCACCTCATTTGGTTGTATCCATATACGTTCTCAATGGGAGAAAGAGCCAATCAAAGAAAAAGTTAGGCATTTATATATCTTGTTAAATATCTCTTAATGTAACTCCAATAAGGAGGTTAGTTTTTCCCCTCCCAATGGCTTAGAATTTGTAAAAATGTTACTTGTTCATTAAAAAATGTAGTCTGTAGAAAACTGTAAAGAAAGTAAAATGTAAACTGGGAAAAGTAAACATCAATAGAAATCGTCCTCTGCAGAGATAACTGTTGTTAACATTTTAGTGAACTGGTTTCTAGAAATCTCTCTGTACTTACATGTATATGTAAAAGTATACATATCTCCAATGAAGTGGGATCAAATTGTGTGCTTTTTTGTTTCCTTTCACCTATCAATCTGTTTTCAAATCTATAAATACACACATGCAACTGTTATTTTCAATGGCTGGATGCATACTCTTCCAGTGTGAGTCAGGTTTTCCTTATCTCTCTGATTAATAAGACATTGGAGTTGTTTTAGTTCTTCATTTTGTCATGATGTGATAAATATGGTTAGTTGTACATCTCTTCCTACTTGTCTGATAATCACCTTACTTAGGGGAAATACTTTGCAGTAGGATTGCTGTGTCCCGGAGTATTTCCATTTTGTTCAGTATCACCAGACTGCCCTTGAAAAAGGTAGTGTTAATTTCTACTTCATTAAATGAAGTCCTCATTTCCACATCTTCTCACCAACACTGCTTTGTTGGTCTTTCTTAATTATTACAAATCAGAAATAGGCAAACTGATGGTTTATTTTTCCAATTTTATCTTTTTTTCATTTTTTATTGCTTTAACTTATCATGAAAAATGTAAACGTGCAACATTGGAATATGCACCCATCACCCAGTTTTTTCACCTGATGGGTTCTGCTCATGGCTAATCTTATTTCATCTACATCCCACCTGTTTCCCTTCTGTCCATTCATTTGAAGCATGTTCCAGACATTACCATTTAATCTGTATCATATTATTGTATAATACCTCATTTTTATTTACATCTTTCTATTACTGAGAATGAGTATCCTTTTATATACATTTTGGGTACAAAGTAGTTACACATTTTAATTTAATAGTGAATTATTTGGTCTTCTCTCTCTGATTTTTATACCAGTTGTATTAGTGTGATTTAGCACTTAGATTTAATAATCTTAAGATGTTAGATGTAAAGATAATATTTAGTTCCAGGAAAGTAAACTATACTTTGTGCTGGTCAGATAACATCAGCATTTGGTCCTGAGTGTGACATTTTCAGAAGGATATTGACAAATGAGCATATTCACAATGGGGTGTGGGAAAATTAAGGAATAGTGTCACACAGAGGATGGCTGAAGGAGCCTGGTGGGGATCTTTAGTTTGGAGAAGAAAAAACTGAGGAAAGAAGGTAACGAATGGGGGCAACTCTGAAGAATATGTCGTGTGAAAGGATTTCAGGGAGATAAAGAGGAAAAAGCTGCTAATTAAGTAGCAATAAATTATATCTCCTCTCTGGCTCTCGTGCTTGGATTTTACTGATTTTGTTTATATACAGCTGATGAAAGCAAGTGATTCGTTATGTGGCACAAACGATGCTTTTGGGTTTCCAGGAAAACCTTAGATGATCTTTGTCAGGTTTTACTCCACACACCCATGTCTCCAAAAAAAGGATTTAACTCTGAGATTTAAAGTAATGTTGCCATACAAGAAAATATGCTTCAGTAGAAAAAAATTTTCCAGCTAGAAAATGGCCCAGTATAGGCCAAGAATCCCATATCTATCGCTTCAGAATAAAAGTTCTAAAATTTTTTTTTATAACTCATTGCAGGCAAAATTTGACTTGAACGGATATGTCTTTATTTATGCCACTTGGTGTGAATATTCATACATTTCTTTGCAGAAATAGTAGTGTGTTAGGTTATATTGTGCTTTGCCATACCCCAGGGGGTGTTATGTAGTACTGTATTATTACCGTTCTAAAACCCAAAGAAGTCTGAATTCTCAAACACTTTTGGCCCAAAGAGTTTTTGTACCTATAATATAATGGTGGTTTTTTTTCATATATTGAATGATATACTATGTATTTGGATACCTGATCACTGTGCATATATAAAAAGAGGATGATAATAGTTTCCCCTATTTCTCCCTTTGGAGGCTGTGAAAATAAGGTTAAGATGTAGGATTGCCTAAAAATAACATGTGACAAGTATAGTATTATTCTGTACATGTTTAAGGTTCCTTCTGAAAACGGGAGGAATAATGTTGAAATGAATAGTTGAGCTATTATAGGTGTTGAGTAAAGAGATGTCTTCTAGAGACAAATGACATTTCAAAATGTTTTCACTTCATCTAATTTGATTAGTGCATTATAATGTTATTTTGAATTATTTGAAATGAAGTAATGTATCGTAAAACAGAATCAGCCTTATTTTAAGGTCTGCATTTATGAGCTCTTTGAGTTTGCTTTTAGGCGTCTATATTGAAGCTACTTGTAAATGGTGATGATTTCATTCTAGATCATGCTGACATCCTAGCTCAAGTGGTCTAGGTTGTTTGTATTGTAAGCCATACCCCAAACGTCACACAGAAAGCCAGTGTGGTTTAAAAATGTATTTATAAAAACTGACAACTTACTTGGTTGAAAACAAAAAGTCAAACAGCATAAAAACATGTTATGTAAAAAAGGTCTCCTTTCCCTAATCCCTACTCAAAGGTAACTGTTACTAAATTTTTTGTGAGTTTTTAGCCCCCAGAATCTTTATTCATGTTAGTATATATGTGTATTTTAAAAAAATGATACAAATAGGATTATATATTCTCTGTACTGACCATTGTCTTTCTATAAGTGCACACATAGATCTTGCAGTCACTGTGTAGTGTTCCCTGTGTATCATAACTTTCATGACTAGTCCTTGAGGGACCTTTATGTTGTTTCTTTTTTGTTATTAGACCTGATCATGCACTGAATATCTTTATATGTGTGGTTCGACATTTTTTTTTTTTTGCAAGAAAACCCAGAAGGTAGATTCCTACCATGGAAATGCTGGATATGTACATCTAAACATACTGATGGTGTTGAATTACCCAAACAAAAGGTCTCACTAGTGTATCTTCTCACTGTGTTCATGAATGCTATTTATCCCCTCTCTTGCTGCTGCTAGGTATTATTTATGTAGGTATGTTTTACTTTTTATATTTAAATTCATATTTTGTTAATGTCAGTTTGAAAAAATTTATGTATGAGCCATGTCATTTTTCATGTTGCAGACAGTGGTTGGTACTCATGTAGCTTCTCAGCTCTCATGCCTTTGGACTGTCTTCATGAGGCACTCTTATGACACTGGGGAGAAACAGATTATTTGTCCTCTCTTCATTTTGAGCTCCTGGTTCACATGTTTGTAAAATTAAACAGCCTTTTTGAGGTATAATTCACATACCGTATAATTCACTCAAAGTGTAAAATTCAACAGCTCTTAGTATATTCAGAGTTGGGCAACCAATCAACAATTAATTTGAGAACATTTTCGTCACCCTTAAAAGAAACCTCACACTCCTTAGCTATAATCCCTCCATCCTTTGAGTCCTGGGGCAGGGTTTGGGGGGAGGGGGTGAATTAGCTTAACCCTGATCCCATCTAATTAGCAGTTAGATTAGCCACTAGTTTACTTTCTGTCTCTCTAGATTTGCCTGTTCTGGACATTTAATATAAACAGAGTGGTACAATGTGTGATCCTTTTGTGTTTGGCTTCCTTCATTTAGCATCGTATTTTCAAAGTTCATGTACCTTGTAGTCTGTAGCAGTACTTCATTCTTTTTTATAGCTGAATATTATTCCATTGTATGGATATGCCCCATTTTATTTATTCATTCATCAGCTGATGGACAGATATTTGGCTTGTTTTTATTTTTTGGTGGTTATGAATAATGCTGCCGTGCAGCTTTTTGTATGGCTGTGTTTTCATGTCTGTTGGGTGTGTGTGTATATATATATATATATATATATATATATATACACCTAGAAGTGGATTTGCTAGGTCATATGACTCTGAGGAACTGCCAGACTGTTTCCAAAGTGGCCACATCATTTTATATTCCCTCCAACAGTGTATGAGGGTACTAACCTTTCCAGATCTTTGCTAATGCTTGTTATTTTCCACTTAAAAAAAATTAAATTATAGCCATCCTTGTAGGTGGGAAGTGGTATCTCATTGTGGTTTTGACTTGTTTCCTTGATGCTAATAAGGTTAAGCATCTTTTCATGTGCTTATTGGCCATTTACACATCTTTAGAGAAATGTGTATTCAGATTCTTTGCACACTTTAAAATGGTTTATTTTGGAGTTATAATGTTTCTTGACTAGTATATGATTTCCAGATATTTTCTCTCATTCTTTGGGTTTCTTTTCACTTTCTTGATGGTGTTCTTTGAAGCACAAAAGTTTTAAATTTTGATGTACAATTTATCTTTTTCTCTTGTTGCTTGTACTTTTGGTGTCATGTATCAGCATTCATTTTTAGATGAATTTGCATGATGAAATACCTTTCCTTTGGGTACTGGTGCAACATGTTTTTTTATCTCAGATGCTCCTTGAACATCTCAGGTGCATGCTATCTTTAAGGCAGTGTCAACTTAGTTGACTTAGATATTTTACTTGGCAGTATTTTAAAGGCATTTTCATAAGAAAATTAATCTAGGTTTTATAATATGTGACCTTGCAATGTAGTTCTGCATATTTATGGTAAAACACTTGTTGCTTACTTTATAGGTACTAAAAAGAAAAAATCTATTTTCAGGTTAAGAATGTAGCTTTCTCATGCCTTATTTTGATTAGCAGTAAGCCTCTTTTTTAAGCTAAGGAGATGGTGATTAATTTATTGAAAATTAAAATACTTTATCCAAACTATTATCTTTTAAGTTAATATCTCTTTTTTGAGTAACACTAATTGATGCTGAAATTGTTTGACATTTTAAACTGATTTTTTGTCATCCACAGAAAGTTAAAAATTTTTTTTCAGTATTATAGCTTTAAATCTCTTTCTTCCGGGTAATTAATGTACAGGGCATGGCTTACTGGCAAGTATGACTAAAGTTGTACAAATTAATCCTAGCAGGGTTCCATCCTTTAATGTCAGTGCTGTAAATTGTTCTCACATACTTCCTGTTATTCTGGCATTATATCTTATGTGGATATAAATTCTTATTTTGTGGGTGAAAAGGGATATGGTTCAATAGGATTCAGAACTTAAAAATTGCTCTCCTTCACATTTCTAATAAGTAACAACTCTTATAAAGTGAAGTCAGAGTAATTATAAAGGAATGATAATGGAATCTGTTATCTATTTGGAAAAACAAATTTTATTGCCATTTGTAATAAATGTAAATGGCTTACCATTTATTTTAGAAATAATGTATTTCTAGGCCCTAGAAAGACTGCATTTCATAATTAAAGTTAGTAGAAGCTGAAACAGTTTCTAGGAGTGTCATAATATGCTATAGAAACAGTAATACTTTCAAAGACTGACATTTAGCCAATAAGTTGTTTGTATTCCAAATAACTCCCTCTCCCCTAAATAGATAAGAAGTATTTTTGATAAATCTGTTATGTTTTTGTGTGTATGTGTTTGTTTGTTTTTGTGATTCTCATTATATCATTGAAGGTGCCTAAATAAAACTTTTTAAGTTAAACAGTTATTTACCTTACCACTTTGATATTATCACTGATTAGAATTGAAGGCTAACTTGAGCCTGGGGACTGGGTTGCATTGTTCAGAAAAGGCACTTATATTTCTCCTTGTCAGTATGTCATTATCTTTTATAAGGGTGTTGTTAAGAAAGGAAGAGGCTGCTACTTCAGGCAGTGTGTTTGACTATGTCACTCTCACAGGTGGGCTCTCTGTGAGTGAGTTCAGATCTCTTGCTTAAGAAATTGGGAGCCTTGGTTCTGTTGCTCTGTGGGTGGCTGATTCCTAGTGAAGGTCAAAATGCATGGAGCCAGTGGGGCCAGTTACTGGCAAGATCACGATGCTCATGGGATATCTGGAATTTCTTACTTTTAAAACCTCTCCTGTCATGCAAATCCCTAACCCAACGTAAACTCTTTATCTGCTCTTGTGGCCACATTGCTCAGGATTTTGGGGTTAATTAGAACAACTTTGTAGACTGTTTGTGTTGGTCAGGTTCAGTTGTAGAAAATAGAATCTATTTCTTACTACTTTAAACAGAAAGGGATTTATTACAGGGAATTAAGTGTCTTTCTGAATTGTTAGTAAGAAGACTGGAGTAGCTTTGAGTGAGTCAGTCTACAGTATTCTTCATAGGTGTGTGGTTTCTAACTATAGCTGGTTCTTCAAAATTGCTCTACTGTCCTTTCACTTGTCCTTGACTGGGTGATTCTTCTGTTCCTTAAAGTAGCAATTCCTACTCTACTTCACTCTGGTCCCTTTTAATCTTAGCAGGTACTACAGCCCAAGCATGAAAGAAAAAGAATCTGGTGTGAACGCAACTTAATCATTACACCTTTTTTCCTGTCCCTTTTAAATCACAGTGTGTAGCTCACAACACTAAAGGAATGTAGGAAAAAGGAGGCAAGAGTCAGCAAAGTTCCTAGGGACACAGAGACTTCCTGGAATTGGGGTCCAGGAAGTGAGAAGAGTAAGTATGAGGAGGGAAATAAAAACATTCCAGAGACTCCAAAAACAGCCTCTTAGGAGCACTTGATACCATCAGATTACTCTTTGCTTCTTGAAAACCTTTCTTCAGAGTCTAGGACATTTTACTCTCCTATCTCACTGACTGAATCCATTTCTCTTCCCTTTGTTGAGTCCTCTCCTTGCCTCAGGGCTCAGTCCTTTCTTTTCTTCTCTCTTTGTGGGTAATCACCTGTCTAATTTATCTCTAGCCTCAATCTTCCCCAGAGGTCTAGATTTATATTTTCAGTGGTCTACGCTGATTTCCTCCTAGATATTTAATAGGCTTCTCAAATCAGTCTAAAAGCAAACTTTTTTTTTCCTCCTCCAACTCTGCCCTTTACCCAATGTCCTCTATCTTAGTAAATGACATTATAATTTACCTAGTAACTCAGGCCCAGAACCTTGGCATTATCCTTGGTCTTCTCTTTCACATTCAGTCCATTAACAAATTCTGTTGGCTCTATGTTCAAACTAAATCCTGAAACTGACCACTTGCAATTGACCTTACTATTGAAACTTTCAAATATGCAATACAGTATTATTAAATATAGTCACCATGCCATACATTACAACTCCAGGACTTTTGATTGGAATTCTGTATCTTTTGACCACCCTCATGCCCTTCGTTCACCCCCTACCTCTGGCAGCTACCAGTCTATTCTCATAGATGAGGTATTTTTTTGTTTGTTTTGTTTTTTAAAGATTCCATATATGATATTTGTCTTTCTCTGACTTATTTCACTTGGCATAATCTTCTCAGGGTCCATCCATGCTGTTGCAAATGGCAGGATATCCTTTTTTTAATGGCTGAATAGTATTCTATTGTATCGAGAAACACACACACACACACACACACACACACACACACACACACACACACACACACACACACACACACACACACACCCTCACACCCTCCCCCCCCATACACATTCTTTATCCATTTATCCACTGATGAACACTTGGGTTGTTTCCATGTCTTGGCTATTGTAAACAATACTGCAGTGAACGTGGCCAAGCAGATATCTTTTTGAGTTAGTTTTTGTTTCCGTCAGGTAAATATCCAGAAGTGGAATTTGTGGATCATATGATGGTTCTATTTTTAATTTATTGAGGAACCTCCATACTCTTTTTCCATAGTAGCTGCACCAATTTACATTCTTGCCAATAGTGCACAGGGATTCCCTGTTCTTCACATCACTGCCAACACTTATTTATCTTATTAATAATAGCCATTCTAATAGGTGTGAGGTGATTTCTCCTTGTGGTTTAATTTGCATTTCCCTAATGATTAGTGATGTTGAGCACCTTTTTCACGTACCTATTGGCTGTCTGCTTGTCTTCTTTGGGTGTATCTGTTCAAGACTTTTGCCTGTTTTTCAGTCAAGTTGTTTGGTGTTTTTATTGTTGAGTTGTATGAGTTCTTTATATATTTTGGATATTAACCCCTTGTCAGATACATGATTTGCAAACATTTTCTACCATTCCATAGGTTGCCTTTTCATTTTGTTGGTTTCCTTTGCTGTGCAAAAAAAGCTTTTTGGTTTGATGATATCCCACTTCTTCATTTTTGCTTTTGTTGCCTTTGCTTTTGGTGTCAAATTCAAAAAGTCATCATTAAGACCAATGTCAAGGAGCTTACCACCTATGTTTTCTTCCAAGAGATTAACAATTTTAGGTCTTATGTTTAAGTCTTTAATTCATTTTGAGTTGATTTGTTGTGTATGATGTAAGATAGAGTTTTATTCTTTTGCATATGGCTGTCTGGTTTTCCCAATATCATTTATTGAAGAGACTGTCCTTTCCCCATTGTGCATTCTTGGCTCCTTTGTTGTAAATTAATTGTCCATATATGTGCAGGTTTACATCTGGGCTCTCTATTCTGTTCCATCTATCTGTGTGTCTGTTTCTGTGCCAATACCATACTGTTGTGATCACTGTAGCTTTGTAATATAGTTTGAAATCAGGATGTATGATGCCTCCACATTTGTTCTTTCTCAAGATTGCTTTGGTTATTTGGGGTCTTTTGTTGTTCTATACTAATTTTAAGATTGTTCTCTTTCTGTGAAAAATGCCACTGGAATTTGGATAGGGGTTGTGTTGAATCTGTAGATTGCTTTGGGTATTATGGACAGTTTAACAATATTCTTCCAGTCCATAAGAATGGAATACCTTTCTGTTTATTTGTGTCTTTAATTTCTTTCATCGATATCTTAGAATTTTCAGTGTACAGGGCTTTTACCTCCTTGGTTAAATGTATTTATAGGTATTTTATTTTTTTGATGCAATTGTGGAAGGGATCATTTTCTTAATTTCTCTTTCTGATACTGTAGTTGATTAGTATATATAATGGGACAGAATTTTAATATTTTGTATTCTGTGACTTTACTGAATTTATTAGTTCTAACAGTTTTTGGTGGAATCTTTAGGATTTTCTATATATAATAATATCATGTCATCTGCAAATAGAGACAGTTTTATTTCTCCTTTTCTGATTTGGATGCTTCTTATTTTTCTTGCCTCATTGCTCCAGCTGGGACTTCCAATACTATAGTGAATGAAAGAGATGAGAGTAGGCACTTGTCTTATTCTCAATCTCAGAGGAAAAAACTTTCAGCTTTTCACTGTTGAGTATAATGTTAGCTGTGGGCATGTAGTATATGGCCTTTATTATGTTTCCTGTATACCCAGGTTGAAAGTTTTTATCATAAGTGGATGCTAAATTTTGTCACATGCTTTTTCTGCATCTGTTAGATGATCGTGTGATTTTTATCTTTCATTTTGTTAATGTGATGAATCACATTGATTTGCAGATGTTGAACCATCTTTGCATCCCTGGAATAAACCCCACTTGATCATGCTGTATGATCCTTTTAACGTGTTGTTGAATTTGATTTGCTAATATTTTATTGAGTATTTTTACGTCTATGCTCATCAGGGATATTGGTCTATAATTTTCTGTATTAGGGTAATGCTTGCCTCATAAAATGAGTTTGGAAGTGTTCCTGCTTATTCTATTTTTTTTTGGAAGAGTTTGAGAAGGATTGGTGTTAGTTCTCCTTCAAATGGTAGAAATCACCAGTGAAGCCATCTGGTCCTGGACTTTTGTTTGTTGGGAGACTTTTTGATTACTGACCCAATTAGGTTTTGAATCCTCAATCAGAATTTTAAAATTAATATTAAAATCTGTGGAAATTTTTCTGCATTTCTAGAGTTGGAGCCCAAACTTTGAGGACAAAATGCTGCTTTGGGAAATTCACTTAAGTAGGTCTTCTGGTTATGTAAAAGAACACAAGGTCTTATACTGGAATGTGGAGCCAAACTATTTGGCATAGTAAAATCTAAGGACTTTCCTCTAACTCCCTCGTTGAAAGAAGTGTTGCACTTCTAGATTGTTTCCTGTAGGTCTTTAGGGATGTCAGAGTGCTGGATTTCTGGAAGATTAACGTTCCTAGAGGTGTGGTAAGACTGGGCTTCCCATAGCCAAGTGGAATGTGGACCCTGAGCAATTGCGTGTCCATGGCAACACTCAGGTCTTTCAATAGGAGCAGAAGAATTACAAGCATGCGTATATAAGAACAACAATATTATTGAAGTAAGAGACTGTCTAAAAAAAGAAACCTAAGAATAGTGAGTACTGGAAAAGATCAATCAAGCCATACTAAATAAGGCTAGTTATATCTTTATTAGAGATTAGATATGGCAAAAATATTAAAGGAGAACATTGATAAGAACATCAGAATCAGTAAAAACAAGAAAGCTGGGGAGACCATACTTGGAAAGCATTAGTGGTGAAGCTGAGAGAAATCTTTGTTCTTCTTTACTGAAGAAACTGGAGGAAGTTTCACTCCAGATACCGAAGTCTGCAGTTAAATTCTTTACTTGCTGCTCCCTGAAAGACTGTCTTCTCACTCTGTTCATTTGCTCTTGCTGTTGCTTTTTGTTATCTCCATCGTCTAGATGTTAGCCTTTTTTTTTTTTTTTAAAGTTGTGCTTGTCCTTACAGACCCACTCACTTCAAGAATTCCTCTCCAATTGCACAAACCAAAACTGATTTTTTATGTTCTAGCTTTTCTTACAGCTGTTTTGTACTACTCGGATAACATTTGAAGTCGTCTGATGTTCTGTAGTATATGGAGCAATAGCTTTATAGGTTAAAGAGCGTGTTTAATGAGACATTAGTAGTGTTTATGTTGTCTTGAGTATACAGTATATACATTGAGATTTAAATTGCTGGAGACTTGTGAATGCTGATGCACTATCACCATGAAACAGTGACAAGGAGGAATGTTGCTGGAAGACAGACTCTGATAGGCTAGAACCCCCAAATGAAGAAGCTGTGAGAGAGAATGGAAAGATAGTGGTGCCAGTTGGAGACCTGGTGATTCTCCCCAAAGCTACTGCCCTCACTCTGTCTCTGCCAAAAGTACCTGATTAAACAGGAGCAAGATAACTTTTTCTTTCCTCTGCTCTGTGACGATTATAGTCAAGTCTAGCCATTGGGCCCAGATACTCTGTCCAAGGTGGCTTTCTATCCAAAAGACCTAGATATTTCCAACCTCCCTTTAGTTTCATTCCTGCCAAATTCTTGAGGGCCAGGGGCCAATTCACTAGAACAGTATTTCCCTGTAGCTTGTTTTTTAATTGTATTCTGAATTTAGTTTATATTCCTAAATGGCTTTACAGATTTTTTTCTCCCCATGCTCTCAGAGGAAGTTATGTACTTTTGAACCTCTTGGGTACCATTTTAGTAAATTAAGAATTCAGTTCACTGAATGATACCCTTGTGACCTGAAAGAGTTAATACAAGTTTCTTAAGTATCTTATTAATTCCCAGGGAATAATTTATTCATTAGAGTGTAGCTTAGTATCTAGCCAGTTACGCACACACTGTGGAATTTTTTTGCCACTTTGGAGTATAGATTTGAAAACAGTGGAGACTGAGCTTAACTCTAGGAATCCTGCTTCATAAATACTTAAATGTGTAATGTTTCATTGAGAGAAGGGGTATATTATAGTCATAAAGGTGAAGCAAGTTCATATTCCAGCTCAGCATTGTGCCTCTGTGAGACTGTGGTAGATTAACCTCTCTACATTTTTCTCATCTTTAAAGTAGGGGTGATGCTTACATCAGAGACAGCATAGGACGGTTGTTAAGCACTTAGGTTTTAGTTCCTGGCTTCCCTACTTGACAACTGTGTGACCTTAGGCAAATTAATCTCCAGCTCAGCCTTTTTCACTTGTAGACTGGAATCATACTAGTACCTCTCATAAAGTTGTTATGAAAATTAACAACTTGGTAAATGTGAGCTGCAGTTTTTATTATTCATCATTATGACTTTTGGTGAGTGAGAAAAAGAGCCAAGTACTGTGCATGGGACATGGCAGCAGACACTGAGTATAGGATAGCTTTTGCTGTTAGTATTATTGACTGCAGAAGGTTCATTAGCAGAGAGTTCCAGTTCTAACACACAGATGGAGTAAGCCGCTCACAGGACAGAACATTTTGATGCTCTGCCCCTTGTTTCTCATGTTGTTAGCCTCTGTCCTATCTCTGGAATGCACTCCTCACAATTTTGTACACGTCACTGTAGGGTTTGCAGCTGGCTTGCTCTTTCCCCTCCTTTTTGCCCCCTAGGCAGAAATAACTTGAAAGTGAACTTTAATTTTGGCATTTTCTTCATTTCCCTTCTGTATCCTTGTGCTTCTGCTACTTTTGCTGCCTCTTTCCTAAGTCTTCAACTGCCCTGTGGTTGCAGTTGGGGAATAAAAAAAGATCCTGTGTGTAGGTGTATGACTTTGACTTCATCAGGGCTGTGGTTCTGTGATAAGAGTATGGTCTCACCTTTATTAGACCATGGGTCATTAGCACTTAAGGGGAAAGTCATTCTTGGAGTTGCTCATCTGAAAAAGAGGCTAGCTTCCCAGATAGGAGAGTGGCACAGGGGCTGGAGAGCAGGATGGTAGGAAGAACTCTGGGTGTCTATAGGATGAAACTCTGCTTGACTCTTGGACCTGAGTGTGACTGACCAAGATGTCCAGGAGGGAGTTGCCCTGGTGTGTGTCTGGGAAGGACCAGCTATGTGGAGTCAGATGGAGGACTAAGAAACGAGGAATATGTGCACGTAGCTGTTGAAGTTTTATTGTCTTTTGGGACCAGAGTGCGTGTATCTTAGCACCCTGTTGGTAGAGCTAAGGGATTTACTTCTTGAGCGTTGTCAGGCTGCTGATAAAGTAGCAGGAGGAGGATGAAGTTCGACGCTGTCCTTTATGTCTCATGTTTATGCCATCTTTTTAAGTAGCACAGCAATGTAAGTTCATGATGGTGGTATATGGGTGAGGTACCCCAATAACAGTAAGTTTGGTTTGAGAGGAGTAAACTATTTTGGGTCAACCAGTATATAATGGATCAAAGGGGAGAGTGAGAGACCCCCAGCCCGGCAAATAACATGATCTGAAAGCAATAACAGGATGAATATGCCATAAAGTAAAAAATGGCCATTCAGCAGTGAGCTCAGAAAACAGGAGTCTGTTAGTGCCTGTGTGAGCCTGACCTGTGGAAGAGAGTGACCTCCTGGAGAGGGTGTCCTGGAGCAGGCATGTTCTCACAGTGGAAGTGGGTGCAACTTGTGAAATGAAGCATTAACTTCTGAAATCAGTAAATAACTCCCTTTATTGTGATTCCACATCTACCCATTGCTCATCTGTTGTTACTCCACTGTAGTTCTCAAGTGTACCTCACTTATGGGGGACAGGTTACAGTGACAAGAAGAGTTAAGTATTCAATCATCTTGGAAGTTATTTTCTTATAAATTACTGATAATATTGATAATGTCATTTTGCTTAATATAGTTGATAGCCTTTAAATTTGGCCTGAAGTGTCTTTCCTGAGACACTCTAGAACTGTGATAAGATTTCTGGGGTACAAGACTGAATCTTATCCTGTACCACTAGTCGTGGGGCATTTGTAGCCTTTTCCTAGTGATGTTCCAGCTTTTATTTCTATAGTCACCCAATATGTCATGTTAATTTTGCTTCATTTTATAATGCTGAACCTTGTTTCTGTTTATTCACTTCTCACAATTGATCCATGTATATGGTAGTTTGCTTGAAACCTAAAAAAAATAGTGATACAATTATAATACTCAGTTTTTCCCCATTAAAAGTAAAATAACACTGTTTTGTTTTGGAGGAATTTGGCTTCAACTGGTTTTTATTTTGGGCTTAGTGTTAAAGAGAATTATGATAAAATAGTAAACACAATTAGTGACATCTGGTTGCTGCAAGGATCAATAATATCTGATATGTATGTATGTATTTTGTGATAACATACCTTAGTTTCATTGGATAAAACTAGAAGAATAAAAACGAATTTGAAAGCACTTGGTTACTGCCTAAACAGAGTTTATTCTGAGAGTCTTTTGCCATCTTTTTAAATGGGTAGCCTTGTACTTCAATGGATTGGTTAATTTTAAAGACCAGATGGTAGTTGTATCAAAATTACATAAAGATTTTATGTCCTGTGTTTTGCTATCAGCTAAAAGCATTAGAATTTATTCACTAGGAAAGTTAAACATTACTCCCTTCCATTGAGAAAACAAGCATATAAATAAGAATAAAAATTGATGAATCATTTTATTTACCTAATTTACTGTCATTATTCACAAAGAACAGAAGGTAGAAAATTAGAAGAAAATAGATCTTAACATTATTGTCTTCTATGTAGAGAAAAAATAGAGAAGAGGCAGGAAAAACAATGCAAAGTAACATAAATCCAAGTGTCAGTGATTACAGTAAATGTAAATAGACTAGGTGATTCAGTTAACAAAGGTTGTCAGATTAGATAAAAACCCCAAATCTAATGAGATGCTAGGTTTACAAGAAGCATATCTGAAAAATAAGGATACAAAAAGTAAAAGAATGTGAATTACATTTCAGGTTCATTCTAATGAAAAGAAAGCTGGTGTATAACTATATGATAGCAGACAAAATAGAGATTAAGGTCAGAGGCATTAGCAGAGGTGAAGAAAAGCACTACACAATGGTAGAAGGTTCAATTAATCAGCTATAAAGAACTTAGGTACTCAGTAACATAGGTATGATTACAGAAGCAGAAGGAAAATGGCCAAATCCACAGTCCTGTGGGAAGTTAACACAGCTTTCTGAATAATTGATAGAACTAGAAGATAGAAAATTCAGAAGTATATAGATGACTTAAAGAACATGAAAAACAAATTTAACCTAATAGACATATGTAGAATGTTGCATACGCTTTCTGTATAACCCATTCTTTTCAAGCACATATGGAGCATTTGACATTGATTATGTATAGGACTGTAAAACCAGTTTCAACAAATTTCACATGATGAAATCATGTAGAATATATTCTCTAACCAAAGTAGAACTATGCAAAGAAGCAGTAATGAAAAGATAACAGGAAAATCTCCATATGTCTAAAAATTAAGAAATATACTTCCAAATGTTTTGTAGATTAATGAAGTTTGATAAAAGTACTGGAAGGATGAAAAGTCATTTAAAAAAAATAACAAATCACTATAGCTGAACCTAGTAACTAAAAATTGGCAGAATTTGGGTGTATTTTTCTCAATGTAAAAATTTTTGATAAGTCTGTATTCCAGCGATCTGTAGTATTTTTGATAATTCTTCTTTCCCTGGAGGCTAGTGATCGTCTAAATCAGATTAGGAAGTAAGTCCGTGAGCTAAATGGGGAAAAGATCATTCCTGCTGGTGGCAGGAGAGTGTGCCATGACCAGGAAATCTATGGATATACCAGAAACAGGAGATTTACATACAGGTTTTAGTTCACAGATGGTGGCCCCTGTTTTCATTTGCTTATTAGAGCTCTGGAGACCAGCTGAGCCTATAGTGTGACTGTGAGCTTGACATTGAAGGAAATTTGAGGCTCCGACAGGCTGAAGTAGATATTTCTACTTCCGTATTTGAATGATGGTAGCAGAGGCACCTGTAGGCCTTCACAGATGCATAGATTTGGGATTTAACCACTCCTTCCCACGTCCATTTCTGAGGGAAAGAGAAGAGGCATTTCAGATTATTACTGATTGTTTGTGATCTAGAGAACTCCTCCACCCTTTTCTTTTTAGAAGTTTTGAGTAGCATGAAAAGATTCAGGCATTCACTATTTCTTAAAAGGAAATGAGTTCTGGCCTATGTTTTGAAAGAGTGGGTATCTAAAGTAGGACAGACACCAGGCTGAAGAAATAATTTGTCATGCCGTGGATGCAGGAACACGCTATATATGGAAATAGCTTGTTGAAATAGAGGATTTAACTTGAAGAACAAGGCATAGAAGAGTAGGTTAAGTGTCAGGTGGATACATGTGTTTTTCCAGTGATCATATCTCATTGGCTGATTAGTTTTTTGTTTTTTAAAAAATTTCCACATTATCCCAATTTACAGTTTCTTTTCCTGAGACAGTTTCTCTGATTTGTTTCCTGTTATTGTTACCTTTTCTTTGAGTAGAGGCTGGATATCTAAGTGATGTAGATGATGGCATGAAAAAATTCAAGACCATGAAGTAGATTACAGTTGAGCCTTGAACAACACTGGTTTGAACAGTGCGGGTCCACTTATATGAAGATGTTTTTCCCTAAATACATACTACAGTACTACACAATCTGTGGTTGGTTGAATCACCACAAAGAGGGCCAACTAGACTGTACAGTTAAATGCTAATTTTTGACAGTTTGCGGTTGGTGCCCCTAATCCCTGCATTGTTTAAGGGTCAGCTGTATATCCTCTTTTACTCTTCTTAAGCTGCCTGGCTTAATATTGGATTGGTACTTATACATTTCACTGAATATCTTTCATTTTGGGGTGATTTTGAAGATTGTTGGCTTTTAGAATAAAAGTTGATAACAAACTTAGACCACATTTGGATTTATAAAATGTACTATGACTCCTAGTTTTTGAAGTAACCATAGTTTTAAAAAATTATAACACAAATTGAGAGAAGTTAAAATTTACTACTACTTGGAATTAACAGAATAACACATATTCTCTGTTGCTATTCTTTGTAAAATTCAAAAAATATGTGGCTCTAATTACTTGTGCCCTGTGTGTAGCTTCCTTAATGGTTCACCCAAGAATTGGCTATAGTCCGTTTCTGAATGCCTACCGCTCCTAGACCTATTGCAAATATTATCACTGTCATCAATAGAAACCAGAATAACTAGGTTAACATACACAGACCATGCAACTTGTAGTTACAGGAGCCATGTTTGTCATTGTTGGATGAAGGACTAGTCACGGTGGACTCCATACAACTGATGAATAGAAGCAGGAGTCTAATGTGCTTGAGCACATCCTGTGTCAGCCTCCGTGCAGAATGCTTTCCATAGGGTACCTTGTGTAGTCCTCATAATGATCCCATGAAGTTGAAGATGGGGAACCAGCCCACAGCAAGGTTGACCAGTTGCCCAAGTAACACATTTTGTGGGAGAATTGGATTCTGAATCAACATTTTAAACCACTGTTCATTTCACCAAGATTCAGATTATTTTTTTAAGACAAAAAGCCAGAGCTGTGGACAAATCTTTAGGTCTTATGTTTATGTCTGGAAAAGTGAATATAAGAGGTTTTTAAAACAATATTTTTCATTGGTAATTACCATTTTAGAAATTAATTTTCTAGGGAAAATGTTGGTAAAAACAACATCATAAAAGTTAAATTTAACAGTCCTCACGTTTCATTTGCAGGAACATTTTTTGTATCATTTGATGCTTTAAAAGCTCCTGAAAAAAACTGTCATGATCAATCTGTGTTTTTTCATGCATATCAAAACTACACATTTATTAAGTCACATACTGTCAATTTTGTTTCATTGGGCATTCATGTTGGCTTTACAGGTCTGGCATAGGCTGCTTAGCTCTGTTGGCTAAGGCATTAACCCTTGCCCTTATTATAAAACATATCCTGAGGGATAAGGGCAAAATATTATCAACTCTGTTGTGCTTAAATATCTCAAAGTGAAGTAGAATGAAGAAACTGTTAAACTATATTTAGTTGACTATGTTGAGGAATTGTCTCTGCTATGTAACTATAGATGCTTAAAATAACTCACCAGACAACATTTAATATATGTGATAGTGGTTTACTTTCTCGTATCTATTGGGAAGTTCTAATTATATGATTATAACTAAGTTTCAGTTCATGTCCTCATTTTCTTTGATTTAAATTGGAATGGGACCTATCTGGCCAAGTCTAGTCCTTTTTCAGTCATGTTATGTGTTAATTCCATTGATGTATTCTATTAAGATATAAAGTTTTTAAAAATGCTGAAGTAACTGAAGACTTCAGGATATTTCATATCTAAAATTTGATTTTGATTCTCAGAAATTAGAGCTAAAAATCTTTGTTAAAATATAAATGAGTCATATCGATAATGGAGTTTTAAAAAATTTTTAAATTTTCTAATTTTTATTGCGGTATAGTTGGTTTACAATGTTTTGTTAGTTTCAGGTATACAGCAGTGTGAATCTGTTATACATTACTGTATATAAAATAGATAACTAATAAGGACCTACTGTATAGCACAGGGACCTCTGCTCAATACTCTGTAGTGGCCTGTATGGGAAAAGAATCTCAAAAAGAGTGGATATATGTGTATGGAGTTATTTTTAAAATACATCCATTGGTGAAAGTATACTCTGCCACTTGCAAATTTAAGTCTTAAAATTTTCTCTATGTTTCCAGTCAGCTTTCTCTTCCATTCTCTACATCTGCTTTTCCCCATCCTTCTCAGTCCCCTGGTGTCTCCCTCCCCCTGGTGTCCGTCATAGAAGAAATAGAAGCCTTTAGTGGAAACACCCTTGACATCCTACCCACCTGTCCACATGTTTATGCTTTTAGGCACCCATCCTTACCATCTATATTTTAAGGGCTCCTGGTCCTAGTTTCAGAAACTATCCCTTGAATTCATCTATCATGCCCAGATTCATTATCCATGAAATCTGCCATTGTATGCCTTGCATATTCTTACCTTCATGTCTTGAGAGGAGAGGGCACAGACCTTTGCAGCGCATCCCAGAATCCTCCCTCTAGAGTGAATTTGATCCAGTAATTAATTCCCTTTATGTCTTGTTCTTCAAAGTTAGGAAATTACACAACAGTTCCAACATTCAGGGCACTTCTCCATCTTGCCTTCCCCCACTCCCTTATCATGAGGGCTGCACTGTATGAGTAGGACACCTCATAGCTCTTACAAGTTATAGTTGCTGACAAGTAACACTGTTGAAATAGGAGGGTTTCATGGCCTTGTAGTGTATGAATTTCCATGACATGTTCATTAGCTTTTGCAAACTCTTCTCTTAGTTTGTAAGACTCTTGGTAGGGATTCATATTAAATGTATCTACCTATAGGTTTAAAAAAAAAACTTTTATTGAGATATAATTGACATTATAAACTGCATATATTTAAAGTGTACAATTTGATATTTTTTTTCTTACTAGTAACATATACGTGGTAATCCCAATCTCCCAACCCCGCCCACCTCCTGCACCACGCTTTCCCCCCTTGGTGTCTGTATGTTTTTCCTCTGCATCTGTGTCTCTATTTCTGCCTTGCCAACCGATTGATCTGTACCATTTTTCTATGTTCCGCATATATGCGTTAATATATGATATTTGTTTTCCTCTAGCTATAGGTTTTGAAAAATGAGACAGCATTTGCCCTTTCCCAGTCATCTTGTACCTCTTAAATTTTTTAGGCTTTTTTTCGGTGTGTGAAATACAGCACATAAAAAAGTACATAAAGCAAATGTACAGTTCATCCAACTGTAAAATAAACACCTGTGTAGTCACCACTGAGATCAAGAAATAGGACATTGCCAGCTCCTAGAAGCACTTGAGTTTGTTACTTCTCTTGAAAGATTAATGCAGGTATTCCATGAGCTCATCCACAAGTTCCTATGTTTCTAATTCATACAAGTTAGGAGGCTGCAGTTTATTTAGAGTATCTAAGATTCACTACTTCACTATCTTCACTAATCTTTGGATTTTAGTTTTCTTTTTTCCAGTGTTTAGTTTTCTGTATGTATTTTGAAGATTATTTTCTTTAACCAAGAAAGTATTTGTAGAGTTATGTGTGTTTTCCATAATTGTTAACCATGTAGTATTTGGTTGGCCAAAAAGTTCGTTTGAGTTTTTCTGTAACATTTTATGGAAAAACCTGAATGAAGTTTTTGACCAACCCTCATATAATTGAATGGAACTTTATTTATTTATTTATTTTTTTACAAACCTTATCTTATTCTGACATTGTTTCCTGATAATAATTCTAGAGATTCATGCTGTTCTTTTATACACGACATGTCTGTCTTTTGAACATTTCTGAGCTTATCAGAAAGATACCTGCTTGATCATGTTAATCTCTTTAAATATCTCTTCCATTTTTTTCTCCTTGAACTCATGTGTTTGTAGTCAGAATTTAATGTTTGAGAGACTCGGGGCACTCTTGTAGTTGATGTACGCGTTCATACTCATGGTCTTAGAAAATGGAATGTTTTATGTTTTTTTCTCTTGCTTCACCTCTTTATCAAGCTTTTTTCTCTTTGTTTTCCCCTCCATCTCAGTCCACTTTTCTCTCTCTCCTTCTTCTCTTTCTTTCTCATACTTGAATATGATACAGAAACGAAAAAACAGGAACAAGTTTTAAAATGTAATGGCTCAGGTGCTCAGATGACCTAGGTGTCATATCTGTGACCTGAGGGATTGAAGAGGAAGGCAAACAGATTTTAAGGAGTAAAGTGTTAACACGTTGAGGATGGTCTGATAGGTGCAGATACTATTATGTGACCACCGGCCAGATCTTCTGTGATGACAATACCTTCTTAAAAACAAAGATGAACTGAACTTTCTCTGCTGTTTTATGATTTGTGATTAAGTATCTTTTTTCCTCTTTAATACCCTGTTGTAGTTATGAATAGATCTATTTCTCAATTATATTTGCTTAAAAAAAACTATATTTAGTAACACAGAGTGTAGCTTAATGAAACTTTAAACCGTTAGTGATGTTCATAGATTGATGTGTAAGTTGTACCTATTCATTTCTGGTGCTAGGAGTGGTGATCTTTGACAGTGTATTTCATTAGTAAGTTATTTTAATAAGAGAGGACACTTGGAGCAATTAGTTAATCTAATCATTAAAATGTTCTTTCAAGCTTACAGCTTAAGGTATGACTCATAAAAAAGTTTTGCTATAAAATCAATCTCAAAATAGAAAATTATGTTGTCTGAAATTACTATGCAGCTAGAATTTTCTGTAGGATTGAAGGTTATAGTAGCTCTGAGCATTGATATTGATTTTGAAAATTAAACCAATTGGCAGTTGTCCCCGGAGGACTTGATTTCTGAGACCTTTATGTGTACTTGCACTACAGTAAATAAGGATGCATCCTAGACAGAGCCAAAATGTGGGTTTTAAGCATTTAATAAAAGCGTTAAACACTTAATATTTAATTTCTCTTTGCAATGGCAAATAAAGATTAAATGATTATTATAGATAGGAATATGGTACACCATTTCTAAAGCATAGTTTGGAACATTAGTGCAGCTTTTCCCCAAAAACATGTAAATTAGAGCCCTGGTTTTCAGATGGTTCCTCAGAACTCCAGGGGTTATGGGAGTTTCCTCAGGCATCACTTTGGAGGTAGGGGTGTGGGGGGGAAGACACTGTTCCTCCCTACTTTCTATCCAGCTCTGCTTTTCTCTATTTGCCCTCTGTACAAAAATAAAATGTAAGATTTAACTTAAAGAAAGGCTTACTTTGGTAAAGAGGAAAAGTTGAAAAATTTGGTACAGTGGGCTGTGGCAACTAGTTTTCTACCTAGAATGGTTTTCCTTATTTGCAGACCCCCCCCTCCCCCCGCCTCCTTCATTCTGTACTGTGTGCACATGCCTAAACGTAGCTCTTCGGTGGAAGCTGTCAGTTACGGTCCCCCCACCCCCCCACCACAGAACTACACAGCATCATCTTGGAGACACATGTTATTTCAAGGGATGGGCATGTGATCAACCAGGTCGATTGGCATCCCCTTTGGTACTTTTCTGCAGGACTAGCAAGGAAAGACTGCCTTTTCTTTCTGGATTGCTGCTTGTGTGTGGGCTGCCAAGTGGCGCCTCTTGGCTCTGTGGGAGAGCTCCTCTGAGGAATGCAGCACTTGGATGGAGCAGAGCCCAGGGACTCAAGCCCTGATGACACTCTAGGAATCTGGGTTCCTTAAAGGTAAAAGTCTTCCACTACAGGGCTACTTACTTGCATTGTGGGTACATTCTCTTTTTTGTTTAAACTGTGTGATTTCTTTCCACTTAGAATTGAAAACTGTGAACAATCCTACCTCAAGGAACGTGGCAAGTTAGGAACTATGCTGTCAGGCCATTGCTGCCATCGGTTTTTGGGTTTTTTTTTTTTGATTGTTTTGTTTTTTAATTGAAGTGTAGTTGATTGACAATGTTGTGTTAGTTTTAGGTGTACAGCAAAGTGATACAGTTATATATATATGTTTTCAGATTCTTTTTCCTTATAGGTTATTACAAAATATTGAGTATATTTCCCTGTGCTTTAGAGTAGGTCCTTGTTGGTTATCTACTTTATGTTTAGTAGTGTCTATATGTTAATCGCAAACTCCTAATTTATCCTGCTCCCCTTTTCCCTTTGGTAACCATAAGTTTGTTTTCTGTATCTGTGGATCTGTTTGTTTTGTATATAGGCTCATTTGTATCTTTTTTTTTAGATTCCACATACAAGCAATATTGTGACATCTGTCTTTCTCTGTCTGGCCTGCTTCACTTAGTGTGATCATCTCTAGGTCCATCCATGTTGCTGCAGATGGCATTATTTCATTGTTTTTTTTTACAGGCTATTATTATGAAAAGAATCATAGTCTAGGCTTTTAGGTTTTAAGTTTTAAGTTTATTATATGTTTTTCTTGCTTGTAATGAGAAATTTTACATCTGGCTAGGAATGCGTTTCAATAAAACATTTTGGATACCTTCTGTAAAATGTCTATTTTCAAAACAGGATTTCTGTGTGGTTCCTTAGGGCTGACATTCTACTCCAGAGGACCTGGGGGCTCTCTGTTGGGAGTACTGTGGGAGCCATGGAGCGATGTGCCAATGCCACCGCAGTTCCTGCTGTCTCTCTTCAGTTTATGAACCTCACTCACACTCGTTCAGCAATTTTAGGACAGTGTCTTTAGGCTTCATGGAACTCTTTGGGGGATGCTCCTATTCAGGGCATTCTGGAGGTTGCTGTGAAAAGGAATAATACTCAGTAATTAAGCCCTGGAGATAGGAATTTTTACCGTAGGCATGACTCTTTGGATCTTAGGGCAAATTGAGGAAGGCTTTTCAGCTGAATGAATCTTGAGGCTTCTGCCTTGCCTTTGGAGTTACTTTCCTTATTTAGAGCAATAGGTACTTTCATAAAGATGGTTGTGTCACTCTGCTTCATCTGTGCAGGCCACATAACATCACGGACTGGGAGAGAGGCGTTCCTTCCTCTTTCATGGCCTTCTTAGAATGGAGCACCCTTCTTTAGCATTACCACTACTCCTGTTAAGTTTCTCCAGTGTTAGAATGTAAACGTCACGAGCATAGGGGACAGGTTAGTTTTGTTCAAGATAACGTTCTTCACTAGACCCAGTGGAGTACCTGGCGCAGCAGGAGCTCATTATACAATCTGTAGAATAAATGAATGAGGCTCCTCAGTTATTTAAATGTCAGTGGCTGGTGGGGCTGATTCTCATCAGAGCAGTGCAGAGAATAACAGGTATTTTAAAGCAGTTAGACTTTATAGGACCACTATCATGCAAATGTGTAGCTCTGGGTAGCCTACTCAAATGCCAGGCCCATTATGTTAATGAATGAAGTGTGTGTGTGTGTGTGTGTGTATTGTGGGGGGCAAAACAGATTTCACTTTTGATTCTTTATCAGCATTAGGTCTCCTTAGGTTTATTGACATTCTTCAGTAGGAATAACTGCTCAAGGTTCCTGTTGAAACATAAACTTTTCTTTGCTATGTGTTTTAAAACATGTCAAGAGTATGTGACAAGCTGGTGTTGGTTTGATTGTACCAAGCTTTGTAACCCTGGCCAGCGATGCTTCCACAGTCCCAACACCTAGCCTGCCTGATCCTGGAGCAGTGCGAAGAGAAGCTGTCAAAGTATAGCTACGTGAGAAGCCCCTGAGGATGGGAAGTCTGTACTCTGTTATGAAATTGTGAGCCCGCTGGGAGGAGGGGGGAGTTTTAATTTGGGAAATTTGCATATTGGAGATGGTTCTGCCTATGTGTTACTCCCTGTACTTGTACGGAATAGCAGTTCAACACATTTCAATAGTAAGGCCTACAGTTGCCATTTATAGCATATGTACTGAAGAAACAAAATGATGAGTTGATCATATCTGCCATCTTCTCACTTTGGTTGAATTTTGAAGTGACAGACTTCAAGAAATTTAATATGATCAAAAGATAAACATATACCAAATTCTTAGAAAAAATATATGGTCAGGTATCTCTGATACTGTCATTATTTCCGTAATTACTTGTTTCAATGAAGGTTTTTTAAATTGAGTACTAATTTTCTGGATGTTTGTGATAAGAATATTTGTATTTCTCTTGTTGTACCTCTGTTACATGTTCTTTGACTCCATTTTATGTCCCACTTACTGGCAGGTTCTCTTCTCATTTTTTCTACTTCAGTGTCCAGGTCTGGTCGTTTCTCCATTTCCATGTATCTCTTCCTTCCTCAGGATACTTCTCTCACATCTTCACTTCCTCATCTTCTCTATCTTTTGCTTTTGATTCAATCCATTTAAATCTACAGTTTGACTGTCTCTCATTTATTTTTTAAATTATATGTGTCAGTAGGAGGTTTCAAATAGGCTACGAGCTAGCTATGCTTCTTGATAACCTACCCTGTGGTTGCCTCCTCCTTAGAACTGTTGGCTAGAATTCTCCTTTGGTCATGCAAAGTATACAGGCCTTTACTGAATACTTATTAGAGGAAAGATACATAGCTGGGCAGGTTTCTAATCTCAATCAATTAAAAATAACTAGTGAATTTTTCAGGGCGATTATTTAAAGTGCTCTGCTGGTAATAGATACTGAAACTAAGCCATATGCACAACCTGACACTTAAAAAAATCTGTTTTAACTGTTCTTGATCTATACCTTGGAGCAGATTAATTTTTCAGTGGTGAGCCTCATTTTCTCTGCATTGAATTATGACTTGGTACCACACTTTATTGCAAAATTCTCAGACCTAAAGGATTTAAAGTTTATTATTGCAATTTTAGAGCAGGGTGGAAAGAAAAGAAAAATAATTTTCCTGAGTGAAAGGACCTAGTTCTCACAATAGCATTCTGATCTGAGGACTATACTGTGATAAATAACTCTCACTGTAGAATCTGGATGAGATTAACCCTAAGAGAATTTATATATCCCTGAGGCGTTAAGTGGCCAATTATGACTTTGTATAATCTGTTTTCACAGGGGTAGTACACAAATATGTGTGTGAGCTGAGTGTAAATGCAACCTTCCTTAACCTTTTCTCTTTTTGGCTCTTTGGTAACTCCTTTTAGGATTTATCTAACACAACTTGAATCTTCTCTTTTTGTCATCGTGGTAATCTTATTTGAGTAGGATTTTGATGACTGTGTTTGAACATAAATATACAGCAGCAGAAACTTCATACACCACCAAATTTATAACTGTTCTTGGATTTATTATATCTAAAGATATGCCATTTTTATTATTTTCTGATATCTTTACAAACTCCATTAGAATACTGAGGTTTAAAAAATTAAGTATAATTTAATATTTCTTCCCAGACTTTTGAAGGAATACACAAGATTTAAAATTCATTAATTTTTAGAAAATAAAAAATTTGCATTTATTTATTTATTTTTGAATTTATTCATTTATTTATTGGACACTGGGTCTTTGTTGCTGCTCCCAGGCTTTCTCTAGTTGTGGCGAGTGGGGACTACTCTTCATTGTGGTGTGTGGGCTTCTCATTGTGGTGGCTTCTCTTGTTGCAGAGCACAGGCGCTAGGTTTCAGTATTTGGGGCACTTGGACTCAATAGCTGTGACTTGTGGGCTCTAGAGTGAAGTCTCAGTGGTTGTGGCGCACGGGCTTAGTTGCTCTGAGGCATGTGGGATCTTCCCAGACCAGGGCTTGAACCCGTGTCCCCTGCATTGGCAGGTGGATTCTTAACCACTGCACCACCAAGGAAGCCCTGCATTTATTTTTTAAACTAACACTCTGCAGTGTGAATTATAGTGTTGAAACATGTAATTAAGAAAAACTATTTATTAACGATTATATGCATGCATAACTGTTTTTTTCTCCCTGGAAGACATTTTCCTTTTTTTTTTTTTTTAATTTTTTATTTTATATTGGAGTATAGTTGATTAACCACCTTGTGTTGATTTCAGGTGTATAGGAAAGTGATTCAGTTATACATCTATGTGTATCTATTCTTTTTCAAATTCTTTTCCCATTTAGCTTGTTACATAATATTGAGCAGAATTTGCTATGCTATGCAGTAGGTCCTTGTTGGTTGTCCATTTTAAATATAGTAGTGTGTACATGTCAACCCCAAACTCCCTAACTATCCCTCCCCCCACCCTTCCCCGCTGGTAACCATTTTATGTTATCAACATTATCAGTTATTATGAATGATCCCTTTTCTTCACATCCTCATCAGTATTTAGTATTGTTATTTTCTTTTAGCCATTCTGATAGATGTGGAGTGATACTTCATTTTGATTTTAATTTACATTTCCCTAATGCTGGACATCTCTTCATTTGTTTATTTGTCATCTGTATATTCTTTTTGGGGAAATGTCTCTTTGTGTCTTTTGCTGTTTTTTAATTAGATTATTTTTCATTGTTGAATTTTGAGAGTTCTTAATGTGTTTTTAGATACTAGTCCTTTGTCGGCCATGTGGTTTACAAATATTTTGTCTCACTCTGAAGACTCTTCATCTTTTTGGTCTTTGCAGAACAAAAGTTTCATTTTGATGAAGTTGGATTACTTAGTTTTTCTTTCATGGATCATGCTTTCGGTGTCAAGTCTAAGAACTTGCTGCCTAGCCTGAAGATTTTCTCCTGTTTCTTTCTTATAAAAGTTTTATGTTTCCCATTAAGTTCCATGATCCATGTAGAGTTAATCTTTGTATATGGTTGAGGTTCTGTTTTTTAACCTGTGGATGTCCAGTTGCTACAGCACCATCTTTTTTAAAAAGGCATTTTTTTCCTCCATTGAATTGCTTTTGCACCTTTGTCAAAAATCAGTTGAGAATATTTGTGAATCTAATTTGGGGTTTTTATTCTATTTTACTGATCTTTTAATCTGTCTGTCAACTAATAACATAGAGTCTTTGATTACTATAGCTATATAATGAGTTTTAAAATCAGAATAATTATACTCTTTTTCGATATTGTTTTAGCCATTTTAGTTCCTTTGCATTTTTATATAAACTTTAGCAATTCTTATATCTACAAGAGAAAAATCTTGCTGGGATTTTTGATGGGAATTGAATTAAATCTTTAAATCATTTTGGGGAGAATTGATAACTTTATTGTTTTCCAGTCTGTGGTATGTCTATTTGTTTATCTTCTTTGATTTTTTTCATTAGCATTTTGTAGTTTTCAGCATATAAGGTCTGTACATGTTTTGTTAGCTTTACACCTAAGGATTTAACAACTGTAGGTAGTATTGTATTTTAAATTTCGGTATACATGTGGTGTTCATTACTAGCATATGCAAGTGTTATATATTTATCTCCTATGACCTTGCTGATAGAAGGCCACAGCTGCTGCATTGTAAACCTAAAGCCATTGTACAGGAAGAAGGAAGAAAATTGAAATAGAGTAAATCAGAAATGAGTAGATCGTTTGCTAGAGAATGGTGGTAGTAGAAATGCCTCTTGATTTTAAGGACCTTTGAAGACTTTAAATATGTCATTTATTTTCAGTTTGTATATGTTCTCTTCTCATCTTGTTCTTTTCCAAGACCTAGAGCCAGCCTTCTCTCCAAGAAGCCCTGGTTTCTTTTAGGGGGAAATGATATTTAGAAACCAAGATCTGGGCTCTATTGCAACAGGTGGCCAATTGCTTCAAAATAGCTAGAAAAAAAACCAGTATTCAGAGCTAGGAGATGAAAATAATTATGCGTTCACATTGATATTTCAGAGTCAAATTTAACAGCAGGTGGTTTTTAACTTTTTACCTTCTTTCACTTTATATTTCTATCCTTTTTATCTTACATTGAAAACAATTGTTTCTTAATTTATTTGCTTTATCCTACAGTGTACATAAAATATTTTAAAATTACAGTACCAATATTATTAAAAATAAAACTACTGAATAAAGTTAAAGATTTCTTTGCAGGTGTTTTTTTTAAGGTTGGAGTCCTTTCAATGTGTCCTACCAAGGATGTACAGAGAGAGTACCGAGTTTAAAATTTTCTTCAGACATTTCTTTGTGTAGATATTTTACCAATTCAGTATAAATATTGATTTATTTAATTCCATTTCTTTGCATAGTGTGTGTTTTAATTCTGTATATGTATCTATATGTATACATATATACACAAGTACATGGATGTATATGTATTTGTATATATGTATGTATAGATACATACACAGGTATATATATATTTAGTTCAAAAGTCAAAATTAAATAAAAAGCTATCTTTAGAGATGGTGCGCTTCCATCTCTGACCCCTTCACTCATTTCCAGTATCTCCTACATTTTTATTGTTTTTGTTGTAAAAGTAAGGAAGTGCATATTTTCTTATACAAAAGATAGTATTGTATACTCTGTTCTCTTTTTTTTAATTTCACAATATATCCTGCAGATTACTCAATAATAGTACATAGAAATATTCCTTACTCCTTTTTATGACAGCATAATTACCGGATAATTTTGCATGTGTAATTTTATTAGATACTGCAGGATTCCCCTTTATGGGAGTTTTATTTTGTGCTTTTATCAACAGTGTTTGCCACCTTCAGTTACTGCTCAACCTTGCCAGGAGAGTAGTTTTTTGGCAGGTAGGTGAGAAGTAGTGTTTCAGTGTAGTTTTACTTTACATTTCTCTTATGAGTTGAACATTTTAAAAATATTTAAGAGCTTTCTTTTCTATAAACTGTTTGTTCATCTCTTCTGACTATTTGTCTATCAGATTTTTGGTATTTATTGCTTTCTTCCCCCCTATTTTTTGGCTGTGCTGCACGGTGTGTGGGATCTTAGTTCCCTGACCAGGGATTGAACCTGCGCCCCCTGCAGTGGAAGCATGGAACCTTAACCACTGGACTGCCAGGGAAGTCCCTGTTACTTTTGTTTTTGAAGAAAAAGAAAGATTATCTCCTTGGAAGATGAACTGTAAATATTCTGGCTTCCCATTTGTTTTAGGATGGTTTTTTTTTTTTTTTTTTGATGTGTAAGTTTTGAAAAATGCCTTTTTCATAGTTGTAATTTCATGTGCCCTAGATCTTTATGCATATGTTCTACATAGATGGGGTAGAGAAGTTAGGAATTACTTTTCATGTCTTCATTCTCTAGCTGCTCACCTTTTTGGGGTATATTTCAAACCATCTGTCACTAACAGTGCGTTATTCCAGCTTCCATGTTGGTTAATCTTCTCACCACATACCAGAAAACCACGGGAAGCCTCTACTGGCTTTTTGTCTATCATAAACGTCATTTGTGAAAACAGTTGCATAGTGATGTTAATTCTTTTTGTGGAATGGCATTAATGCCCCCTTTTCCCATCTATATTTGTAATACATTTCCATAGTCTGTGTTCCTTGCATCTGTTGCCTGAAACAGGGGTTTACAATACCTTTCTGCAAAGGGCCAGAAGAAAGTATTTTAGGCTTTGCAGACTACATAGTCTTTGTCACAATTACTCAAATTTGTTTTTGTAATGTAAAGGAAACCTTACAGGATATGTAAATGAATGTCATCGCTGTGTTCTAGCAAATTTTTATTTTCAAAAACAGGTGATTGTAGGGGGAGAAGGGAAGAGTGGGCAGGTTTGGCCCATGGATTACATTCTGCTGACCCTGCTCTAGGCCATTATAATTAAAATCCCCTTCAACTTGTTTAACTGCCCACTTCCTTGCCATCATTTTGAGTAAATTTAATATCAGTTCCTTTAACTATAAAATCAGATAGTAGAGTCATGTATCTCCAGGGAATTTGGTACAGTGTTTGGATGATGATGGTGATAAGATTTTATTTATTTTTGATATACTATTATTATAGAACAAATATATGAAAAGTTTTTAAAGAAAATCAGAATAACTAGAACATGCTTTGATTCCTATTTATTGGATGCTAATGTTGCTGAAAATACTCCCTTTGAGGATGAACTTTGCAGAAAAAATGTTAAATGGTGACACCATCACATTGTCAGATGCCTCTGTAGAAGTGATAATTCTAAGAGGAAATGGTCTGCATCAAGGAGTCTTGTCACATTATTGCCAGTGTTCTTGTCCTCAACTAAAAGTAAACTTAATAATGATGGCTTCTGTAAGTAAAAAAAAAACCTGAAACAGATATAATATGTAAAATCTAGTTAACTATTAAGTCAGTTATGTAAGTTCTGATCATTTCTAGGTATTACAAAGAGAAGAAAGTGTTCCCAAGCCTCTCCTTTCCTGAAAGAGAGAATGTTTTCTTTACCCACTTTGACAAAGATATTTGTCCTCTTGTTAGGGTAGTGTTTAAATGAACATTTAAAATCACCTATCACCCAGCTCACTTATGTGGGAAACATTTACTCAGTTCCAGATTTTATCAGAGGGATTGCAAATCCAGTATCTCTCACTACCACGTTTCCATCCAGTTTTCATGGGATTGAAGGAGAGTAGTCAGTAATAGGGTATTAGGGGATTTAGTGAAATTGATAATTTGAGAATTAAAAGCAGTGTGGAAGGATTTGGATCATGGGATGGTAGAGTTGAAGGGATAAACCAGTAAGGACAGTAGGAGAGGAGACCCACTGGAAAATTTCTAGGACTTTGGCAGTCTGTTGTTTGAACCCAAAGCATGTGCCATTTGGACCCTGCCGTCCCAGTCTTCCCTTCTGTTCATTTCCACTCCTCGAAGTGAAAAGGAGCCTGACTTAACCTGGCATCTCCTGTGTATCTTAATATTGTTTCAAACTTCTCCTGAGTTTTTGTGAGAACCAAATGAGACAATTAATGCAAAGCACTTAGAACAGTACTTGACACATAGTAAGAGCTGAATAAGAGTTAACTCTTACACATAAAGTTTGATTGCTGTTAAATAATATAAATATTGCTCCTTGTTCTCTCTATTTTACATATAAAGGTCAAGAAGTCTGTAATTCTTTGAAATAGTGTTGTCCCAGATTTTTATGCGTCATTGCACTATACTTCCTCCTGCCTCATTTAACAATGTAAATAGTTTGACTGAAGCACACCATTGCTCATTTATTTATGTATTGTCTACATCTGCTTTCACTCTGCAGTGGCAGGGTTGAATAGATGAGATAGAGGTTATGTGGTTTGCAAAACAAAAATTATTTACCATCTGCACTTGATAGGAAAAGCTTGCCAACACCTGAAACATAGGGTCTTCTGATCCAAAGTAAAAGTAAATAAAAATTACTCAATTATAGAACTGCTTTCTGAAACCATCATTTAGTCTTCATTTCTCTTAATCTCATATTGAAACAAATGATGTTATATAAAAGGATAGCACAAAATAAGATGTTTATTCAGGTTTTCATTTATGTCGCTATTAAAGAACTGATCTTGAATTACTGTAAATTATTAAAACATTACCAATTGCAGTAAACTATGTGAATTTAAATGCTTGAAGTTCCTTTTCTTTTCATAATAGATGAAAACCTGAGCGTATAAAATTTATGGTACATTTTCTTTCCACTTACTAAGAATAAATACTTAAATTTATTCTGTGCAATAGTTTGCCTTCATAGGAATTAGTATTTCAGGGCAGTACTGAGCCTCATCAGCTCACAGTACCAACTCAGAACATTACTAAACATGGGGAGTCAGTGGTGTCACGTTCATCTACAGTGTGTTGCTACCCATTGAGAAGGACTTTGAAAACCAATCTTTGTTTTATAATGTATCATTACTATTACCTGAATCACTTAGATTCAGAGCCATAATAAAGAGTACAAACATAGGCCTAAGATAAAATTTGAGTTTAGATCTGACTTTAAATTGAAATGTGTATATGACTTGAGAGTATGGTTTTGATAGTGTGGTTGTTTATTTCTCAAAAGTGAATCTGCTTCTCGAGTATGTGGGTTTTTAGAGCAGTCTCCTTACTGGCAAGGGAACATCAGACGAGTGGTGTTTTCCAGACAGCAGGGCAGATGGCTCTTTTTCTTCAGTACAGGGTGTGCCAACCAAAAGAGACAGCTACACAAATGTTAACCCCTGAGGGAGTGAGAAAACAATTGTTGTCAGTTGTGCTTTATAAGTCTGTAGCTTGACTTCAGAACCATGTGGGAAAAGAAATCTTTGAAGAAAAGTATGCATTAAATGCACAAGTGCAGCCCGTAGCCTCAGTTCTCACTAAAATAGTGGGAGATGATGTAATTTAAAAAGGAAACAAACTCTTAGGTCTGATGTTTCTGAGGTAATGTGGTGGCACACGACTTGGGCCTGATAGATCGTTTCCCAGTTCCTGTTAAAACATCCATGCAGATGACAGACACAGGCAATTGCACTGTAAAGCAAATACCATATGCTGAGATCTGGGTAGAAGCTCCTAAACATGGTTGGTGGCGTGGATTGAGACTATTTAGAGATTATATAGCACATGTTCTGCTTCGGAACTAGAACAGGACAAATGGCCCCACCCAGCATAGGACACAGTTTAAAGACTGATTTGTACAGCATGCCTGACTTCAGGAAGCACGTGGGTTATGCTGTGTGGCAGATTTTGCCATCTGTAGACTTTTGAGCCAGTCAAATCAGTGTTCTTAACCTGCCCTTTCCCGATCTCCACGAGTTTATTTCCATTCATTTTCCTCTAAAAACTAACTCCCAATGTGCAGCCCAGTAGCAGGAGCTAGAGGGAGATGGCTGAGGGTGCCCTACACCATTGGACGCGTGTCACTTAAAGCTTTTTAAGTGGGAAAAACCGTGGGTGCCCATGTGTTTCGTGTCTTATGTGCAGTGCATGTGACAGCTGACAGGAGTACCTATCAGAGCAGGGAGAGCTTCTCTCTCTACATGCTCACATTAGAAGGAATGTCTTGTCACACATCAGCAGTTGAGCTGAGAGTAGAACACATCTCATTTCAATCTGAGTTTCACTCTGAGAGGGAGAACCTGCCAACATTTAGTGGACACTGAGACTAAAAACATGTTACCTTGTCTGCAAGAACGTTAGATTTAAATAGTCCTCTCCTCTACAAAACTATGTACATAGAAGATGTCTATTGTGTAGCTTTGAAAAGAGTGTAGAAAATAAGGGAAATGAAATAAAGACTGTGAAAACACAGTGTCTCTCTGAAAATGAAACACATTTAGTGTAAATTTACAACAAACTTAGTGTAAGTCTCCTGGGATCTTAAAAGATCATAGGTTCAAGTGAAAAGGAAACTAGAGAGCCCTAAGGAGGAACAGGATGAGATGAAAGCAGAAATGTCAAAGCTGGTTGAAATAAAAGAATGCAAGAAAACCAGAATTGCAATAAAACATAAAATTTGTATTAAGGCAATCAGAAGAAGACTTGATATTCCAAAACATGGAAGAGTATTATGGATGACAAGCTTGAGAACAGAATGCAGAGAAGAAAAGGACAAAGATGATGTAAATATGAAAAGTAGCTGTGGAGGACAGATAACAGGTCTTCAGCCCAAGAGGCATTCCATAGCAGGAAACTAAAGCAGTAGTCAGGGAAGTCATGAGGGAACTTTCCCATGCCAGAGAATAGTGTGAGTAAAAATCAAAAGGGTGCTCTGAGAACCAGCCAACAATAATAAAAAAAAGGTTCCTACTTAGGCCTGTTCTGGCAAACTATTTGAACTTTAAGGATAAAGCAAACCCAGGAAGTAAAGCAGATTACCTACAAAGGAACATACTAAGTCTGTGGCTAAGTAATGGTGTTCAGCTGAGCATATATATATATATATATACACACACACACACACACATATATATAATATCTTGTTTTTAAATGACTGTTTTCAGATGTAAAACAATAGCATTCATATTTCATCCCTTAAAACCTGCTTGGATATGTATTTCACCCATGGAGGAGGCCACTCTTGGGTTTTAGCTTATTTCTCTGACTTTGAAAGGAGAGCACAGAGCTGTATAGCTGCCTGACCTTTTGGGAAGTTGGAATATATTTATGTGTCATGTCCTTTGATTGGAGGTAAGCAGTACAGGCTGTCAGACTGGTCTAGCTCAACTGAAAACCTACCAACCAAATACAAAACCAAAAACAATCCAGCTATATTTTCTTGATAAAAGCTATGTGTCAAATAAAATGACTCAAAGGCTTAAAGGAAATAAATTGAGAAATGCAAACAAAGAGAATAGAAATTCTGTCCCATTTTAATGCTCTGTCCTAAGACAAAGCATTAACATGGGACAAAAGTAATCGTGAAGATGAAAAGTATAAGCCACAAGAAAGAAATTACATTAATTTTTATGGGATAAATTACATCACAATAAACATTAATCACTGGGAATGCAAAGGAAAGCAAAGAGTAATGAGACACTAATGTTTCTTTTTGACAGATTGTTAGAGAAGAAGTCAGGATGATAGAGGGCATAAGTATTCTAAGGGTAATCCAAGATACATACTGAGAGCTTTACCCTAAAAATAGAGATGATTCCTTCTTTTCAGGGCCCCAGGGAATTCTTTTTCTGGATCATAAAATCTAAACTTCCAATAAACTGAATAAAATAGAAAATGCATTCTCTAACCACAATGAAATTTCAAAAATGTTATACATGAAAATTTAACACAGAAAGTGCTGAGTTTCCCCCCCACCCCCACTTCAGGCCATCTCCTAAATAAGTCTTGATTGGGTCAAAGAGAAAAGCAAAACTAAGATTACAAAATATTTAGAAAAAAAGTATAATGGAAAGTGCATCTTATCATTGAGGTGTGATCAAAGCAGTACATAGAGGAAAATTAATGTCCTTAAATACCAATGTTTCTTAGCAAGAGGGAATAAAAAACATTTCAGCTCAAACATAAAAGAAAAAAGGAAGGTATTAAAAATATGCACTAGAAAACAGTACAATTGATAGATTTGTGTTATTTAGGAAAAAAGCTTCAGTATATAGGTAAGGCTTTAGGTAGCCTGAGACAGAAAACAAAACATGAAAAATTAGAAATGAAAAAGGGGAAAATATTATTGTGACTGTATTCATAAATTTGAACCACAAAGGAAATGGATACTTTTCTAGTAAAGTGTTACCCAAATCAGCTACAGTAGAGGAGAAAAACCATAAGGGTAACTATTAATAGTAGAAAATGAGGGACATTGAAGAGCTAGCACCACCCCTCCCAACACAGAAATCTATACCCGAGTAGTTTCATTGGTAAATTCTTCCAAACAGATCATACCTACAGTACATAAATTGTTCCTGAACATAGAAAAATGAGAAACTTAAAAAAAAACCTTTTTATTGCCCTATTGGTTGCCTTTTCAGCATCTACTTATCTTTGCTGTCTTCCTAAAAAGTCTTCTGGTTTTTGTTAGGAATGCATTCCATCTTCAGCTCTGTGGGGTGCTCTGTGATGAGTCTAGGAGCCAGTTGATGGGAAACTAATTGTCCCAGTGCCATTTGTTAAAAAGGCTATTCAGTGGGAAAGAAATGGGCTTTCCAACAAGTGGTACAGTTAGATAGCCACATGCAAAGGGATGAATCTGGAACTGTGCCTTACACCATACACAAAAGTTCACTCAAAATGTATCACAGGCCTAAATGTAAGAGCTCAAATGACAAAAATCTTAGAATACATAGGGTTAGGTAAATGCTTTCTTAGATATGTCATGAAAAGCACAAGAGATAAAATATTGATAAATTGAACTCCATTGAAATTGAAAACTTTTGTGCTTTAAAACTCACCCAGTTGCATCTTACTACCATTTTGCAACTAGGAGGAGGGCTAATCTGAGGACAGATCTAATACCCTGAGGATGATGGAGCAGAGAGAGGGCAAGAACCCAAATTGTTATTTTTCTCTGCTGGAAATTTTTAAAAGATGAGAAAATTTATATAATTTTTAAAGATTTCTTTCCGTTTACAATTATTATAAAATATTGGCTATATTTCCTGTGTTATACAATACATTCTTGAGCCTATCTTACATCCAGTGGTTTGTACCTCCCGCTCCCCCACCCCTGTGTTGCCCCTCCCCCTCTTAACTGGTAACCAGTAGTTGCTTTCTGTATCTGTGCGTCTGTTTTGTTATATTCACTAGGTTGTTTTATTTTTTAGATTCCACATATGTGACATCATACAGTATTTCTTTCGCTGTCTGCCTTACTTCACTTAACATAACGCTCTCCAGGTCCATCCATGTTGCTGCAAATGGCAAAATTTCATTCCTTTTTATGGCTGACTAGTATTCCTGTGTGTGTGTGTGTACACGCACGTGCGCGCCTTACATCTTCTTTATCCATTCGTCTGTTGATAGAAACTTAGGTCACTTCCATACCTTGGCAATTGTAAATAATGCTGCTGTGGACATGAGGGTGCATGTATCTTTCTCAATTAGTGTTTTTCTGTTTGTCATGTATACACCCATATACCCAGGAGTGGCATTGCTGGGTCATATGGTAGTTCTATTGATATTTTTAGCTTTTTGGGAAATCACCATATGGTTTTCCAAGAACCTGAGTTCTTGAGAACATCATTTGGCCCCTGAACAAAAGAACCCTAAAACTAGCTCTATCTCTGTAGTAATCATTATGGGAAACGGTCAGTTTACATATTGTGGAAGTGTGAGTTTGAGTTTTTGTTACTTGCAGCTGAATACATCCTAAGTGATAAATACTGAAAGTAAACTAGTCTCTGAAGGTAGCACATGATGTAGGATAATATACATTGTAGGCTATATTGGCAGAATTGCAAATGTATAAAGGTAATGGATTTTATTTCAAAATACAGAATTACCTAAATTCTAACATTCTAGGAATTTCCTTTTATGTTTTGGTTACATTCCCAATTTAAGAATACTATAATAAGAAAACAATGGGAAGAGAAAATTGCAGGATTTTTTGGTGAAAGTTAAATTTTAGAAACTAGAATTCAGTTAATTTAAAAAATATCAAGTGGAATTTATTCTATTTTGTATTAATAATATAATTGAAGTTATGAATAAATCAATGGAGGAAAACCATGTGGTCTAAATAGATGTTATGAAGTTATTTGATAGTTTCACATTTATTCCTTAGTTTAAAAAGGAAAATCCTTAGTAATCGGAAAAAGACTGAAGGGTGCTTTCTGATCTTAACATAGTTGAAGATATGTCTCAAAGTAATAGTTTAACATCATCTATTATGGTGGAAATTCTAGAAACACTTATTTAAAAAAGCCAAATAAGGTTATTATCAATTCCATTAAAAATGTTTCCTTTTGGAAATGACATAATGTTATGTGACACTGCAAAATAGGTAGTAAATGACAGGAGGAAGCAAAATTATTCTAATTTTGAAGATATGATTAGAAAAAAGGTTAACTGACAAACTATTAGCACTTTACTAAGGTGCTTGTTTACAAATTAAGTGTGTAAAATTCAGTAACTTTCTTTTATACCAACAATAACCTTTTAGAATCAATAACAGAGAAAACCTCAAAACTTGAAATACGCTTGATAAGAAGTGTATATGATTTAGTGAAGGAAACCATAAAACTTTTTAAAGGGACATAAAGATTTGAAAAAAGAAGTCCTACTTTGTTTTCACATGAGAATGTCAGCTTTGTAATATGTCAGTTTTCCCTTGGTCTGTAAATTCAGTGTAATCCCGATTCAAATTGTAGTAGAACTTTTTTTAACTTGATGTTATGATACCCACGGGAATTGGAATGATGGAAATCTTTAGATTCACTGCCTCATTGCTGATAGAGGCTGGATGATTGGGGGAGATTATCTGAGTCTGGTGTCAGGAATCCACTATTGCCTCAAGTGGTTCACTTTTTAGGAGCAAGGCCACCTATTAACTGTTCTTAAATTCTGCACTTGGGGTGTGTTAACTCTCTGGAAGGGGTATGACCTTCCCCCTGGTTGTGCACAGAAGGACAGGTTGTCATCGTCTACTGTGGCTACCCAAGAGATTTTTTTTCCACAGTTGACTTTCTGCCTTCGTCCTGCTCTGCCTTCAGGGAGGTTAGCTACGTTCCTTTAGTGTCTTAGCCCGTCACAGCTAAGGTTGGCTGTGATGGGCTAAGATCAGTGCAGTGTGACTGTTTCTCTGAAAGCCGAGGCAATATGCCTCAACATACTACCTAAGGTAATATATGATCTTCCTCTTGCCTACTTCCTCGGCCACTGCACATCTCAGGTCACCCTACTTTCCTTACACTACAGCTTTACTGGCCTTTTTTTCAGTGCTGGAAACAAGTCAAATTCTTCCCCATCCCAGGCCCTTTACTTACGGTGCTCCTTCTGTCTGGACCAACTCCTGACCATTCTCTTCCTCTCTCCGCATTCCCCGACACACATCTGGTCCACACTAATTCATCCTTCAGGTCTCTGATAAACTCTTCAGAGAGACTTTTCCTAACATTTTAAAATTGATTAGGTTCTATTGTTTGCTCACTGTTTCAGCCCCTGACCTTTTCTTTCATAGCGCTTAATGGTAATCATGTGTTTGTTTTGTTTATAGTCTGTCACCCTCCTCAGAGGACAGAGACTATGTCTGCTTAGTTCACCATTATAGATCCAGCACCTAGATGGTACCTGCCACGTAGTAGACATTCAATACATATTTGGTGAATGAATAAATGTACGATAACTTAAAACATGTTCTTTGAGTAGCATAATGTAACATGTTTAATGATGCTATATAGGCATTTTTCTTATACAGCTTCTATCAACAACTCTTAACACTATCACAGAGGTCAATCTGTCTCTCATGTCTAATAAAGTAAATTAGAAGTTCATTTGCAAGAACAGATATTCGTGATTTGTTGAAAAAAATTTTAGAAAATGAACAAAAATGAGGGCATATTTGCCTTTACAGATAATAAAATTATGATAAGGCTGTGATTATTAAATCATTTCAATATTGACCCAGAAATAGAAAAATGAAATAAAGTCTAGAAGGAAACCCAAGCATATATGAGGTTTCAGTATAGGTCCAACATACTTCATTTTAAATTAGTGGAAAAATAAAAGGTGCTAAGCAGCCTATAAGATGGCCCCCAGTGATCCTTGTCACTTAGTATTGTCCCCCTTCTTAGACCCTCTGACATTTGAGTTTCTTTTTCACTGCTACACGGAGGGCAGGGGATTATGTGTGGGGTGCTTATGAGTCCAACTGTTCTCAACTCTACTTTTTAATCAACTTAGTGTCGAGCCACCCTTGCTTTTCTGTATTTGTTGACTCTGAGCTGGAAACTTCTCTTGGATACTTTGAGGACTGCTCTAGTCTTCTGTTTGGGGCCACAGTTAACATTGCTCTGTCTTCCAGAAGTCCCCCGTGTTTTTGGTCCTGCAGTTTTTCTGATTTCCAGCCATCCTATAAAATATTTAATATGATGGCACCATTTTTTTGTGTCCAGGATTCTTTAATTTTAAAAACAAGTCTTTCCTGTCAGTGCATGAGGCCTTGGGTGGGAGGGGAAGTAGATACTTGTGCTCAGATGCCCTGTTTTTTTGGTTTTTGTTTTTTCTTTTTTGTGGGTGTGGTATCTCCTTGAAGTTCTCCAAGTATGTTTAAAATCTCTTCTGCTTACTGTACTAGCAGTTAGTGAGGGTTAGGAGTGTGCACGTATCCCTGTCTTACACGTGAGGAGGCACTGAAGTTGGGTGCCTTTTTCATGCTATTTGTTTACCCTAAACAAATGGTGTTTCTTGTATTTCTGTTCACATCTGTAGGTAAGGATCTATAATGGACTGTATTTCTTTAGCTCAAGCGAGAATTCCCCCCTCACCTGGTGGCAAATGCAGGTTGAATACAGGAGCTCCACTTGAGATGACTTTTCAGGGGCTGGTGTGGGCATGTGTGGGGCAGGGTAGTCACAGAGCTGTCCTGCTGGGTGAGGCGGCTCTGCTCCGTTTTGTCTGTCCCTTGGTGCACCTGGCTGTCTTCCCTGTGAGAAAGCTGTGCTCGTGCCCACCTACCCCTTCCCTGGAGCAGACATTGGAGTTCAGCAGTCAAAGAAGGGGGACTAACTCGGCACTGCTACCCTCCAGTTAATTATTTGGCCGATTGTCTGTGGCCAGCTCCCTCTTCTAGCCTGCGCTCTACTGATAATGGGATTATTCTGAGCTTCTGCTGGGGAGTCTTGACAACTGTCACAGGTTCCTTATGTCTCCTTGGATTTGCCATCATGTTCCCGTCAATTTTAGTTTTTCCAGAAATTCACTCATCTATTCCACAAATATTTGTTGGGAGGGCATTGTATAGGGCATTAGAAAATATAGGTGAACAAAGAGAGCCCATCGTGATGGAGTTTATGCACAGTTATGTGGGGAAGATGGGCATTAAACCAATAGCTGACTCACAGAAAGCTCATGTTCTGTGAGGAAAGGTTGCATTGTGCTTTGGGGACATATGACAGAGCTGCTTGGTGGGAGAGGGATTGTTGTGGAATTCTTCCTGGGGTAAGTGACCGTTGACTTGAGCTGTGAGAAGAGAAGGAAGGACTAGGAGATGAAGAGCGAGGACAAGAGTGTTTCACGTGGAGGGGAACAGGTGGCGAAGAGACCTGACAGATGAAGGTGAGCATGGTCTGCTGGGTATGTACAATTGCTGTGGGCTTGTTTTCCTTATATATTTATTCTCCCATTTCATGGAGTTTGGGAGGGAGAAAAAGTTAGATTAGCTGTCTTGATTGAACCAAGAAGCCTCAAAGAATAATAACCTGGGAAAATTTAATGATATAAGCATTAAGTGAGAAAACATTAAAAAACTTACATATTATATGTGCTATGCCATATATATATATAAATATGAAGGCTCTTATACCAGTACCAAAAATGTTATCCTTGGGACGTGGGATGGCATGATTTTTTATGACCTTTTTTATACTTCTATTTGATTTTCAACTTTTCTATGAGTGTGGATTGCTTTTATAGTCAGAAATTTTTTTTCTTAAAAGAAATTAATGGCTTTCCCTGGTGTGATTCCGTCCTGTGCGGCTGTTCAGGACAGTAGTCGTTTATCTCCATCCGCCTTCTCTGCTACCTAAGTGCGTGCCACCAACCCATGGAAGATTCAATGGACATGGACACGAGCCCCCTGAAGCCCCAGAACTATCTTTTCAGTCGTGAACTAAAGGCCGACAAAGAGGATGACTTTAGGGTGGATAGTGGTGAAAGTGAGCACCAGGTGTCGTGAAGAATGGTCAGTTTAGGGGCTGGCGCAAAGGATGGATTGCACGTTTTGAAGCGATGAATTATGAAGGCAGTCCAATTAAAGTAACACTGGCAACTTTGAAAATGTCTATACAGCCAACGGTTTCCCTTGGGGGCTTTGAAATGACACGACCTGTGGTCTCACCGTTGAAGTGTGGTTCAGAGCCTGTGCATATTAGTGGGCAGCACTTAGTAGCTGTGGAGGAGGATGCAGAGTCAGAAGATGAAGGGGAGGAGGATGTGAAACTCCTGAGTATATCTGGAAAGCGCTCTGCCCCTGGAAGTGGTGGCAAGCTTCCACAGAAAAAGGTAAAACTGCTGCTGCTGAGGATGAAGATGATGCTGACTGTGATGAGGGGGAAGCTGAAGAAAAAGCTCCAGTAAAGAAATCTGTACGAGACCCTCCAGCCAAAGGTGCAGGGAAAAGACTCAAAACCATCAACATCAAGATCAAAAGGTCAAGAATCCTTCAAAAAACAGGAAAAAAACTCCCCAAACACCAAAAGGACCTAGCTCTGTAGAAGACATTAAAGCAAAAATGCAAGCAAGTATAGAAAAAGGTGGTTCCCTTCCCGAATTGGAAGCCAAGTTCATCAATTATGTGAAGAATTGTTTCTGGATGACTGACCAAGAGGCTGTTCAAGATCTCTGTCAGTGGTGGAAGTCTCTTTAAGAAAATAGTTTAAACAGTTTGTTAAAATTTTCCATCTTATTTCATTTCTGTAACAGTTGATATCTGGCTGTCCTTCTTACAATGCAGAGTGAGAACTTGCCCTACCGTGTCTGGTAAATGTTGTCCAGGTTCCGTCGCCAAAATGTGTTGTCCAAAATGTCTGTTTAGTTTTTAAAGATGGAACTCAACCCTTTGCTTGATTTTAAGTATGTATGGAATGTTATGATAGGACATAGTAGTAGTGGTGGTCAGACAAATGGGAATGGTGGAGAGACAAAATATACATGTGAAATAAACTCAGTATTTTAATAAAGTAAAAAAAGAAAGAAACTAATGTTTAACTTACAGTTTGGCTTATAATGATATGTAAAAAATGCAGTTTGTGAATAGGTCAAGGGAGTATCAACTGTAGTATCATAAAGATGTTAGCATATACTTAATGGCAATGGCATACAATTGGTAGCAAAACTGACACATGCAGTAGAAGGAAATTACTTAAGAAGTAATTTTGAGGTCTTGCTCATGCCTCATGATAAAATTGTTTTAAAGCAATTAAATGATTCATAGTGATCAAAGGCTTTAAGCCTTTGTTTCCTACAAATAATGTTTTGAGAGTTACAGAAAACCTATGAGTTATAGATACCTTGACGTTGGAGTGTCTGCCAAAGAGCATTTAGATATTCAGGTCTAGAATATGTGTTTGAGGAGTTGGAATTGAATTTGGCCAACCTAGGTGTTGTATCAGTTGGAACTGTATTCAGCTGCAAGTAACATAAACCCAAACAAACAAATGCTAAGTAATTTTGAGAGAGCAAGCTTTACATTTTAACTTTTTAAAGTTTAGGACATGTATAGTCGTTTTTAAATATGCCGTAAAAGAGCCGGGCTCTCTCTCTCCCTGCCTTACCGTCCTTTAGTGTGGCTAATAGCTCCATGATAACTAGGTGGCTGTTGAATCTCTGGAAATTGCGTCTGTGACCCAGACAGGCACCAGGAGGAAGGCTATTCCAGTTGTGTTTGTCCCTTTTTATCAGAAAATACAGTAGCTTTCACAGAAACGTCACCCATTGGATTCCTATTTACGTGTCACTGGCCAGAACTGTCACAGAGCCATCTTTAACTACAAGGAAGCCTGAGAAGGCAAGCTTTTGTTCTTTTTTTTAAGCCAGACCCTGTTGCTCTTCAAAACAAAAATCAGAGTTCTGTTAATAAAAGAGAGGGTCGATATTGGTTAGGCAACTTGCTTTGTCGGCTACAGGAGTGGTTGCTTATATACATGGTAATTGAAGTCAGGAGTGAGATTGACTCCTCAGAAGGAGTATTCAGAGTAAGAAAAGAGAATCAGTGAAAGAGCTCCGAGGAACTTTAGTGTTGAAGGGACAGAGGAATATATGTGCTCACAGGGAGGCCACTAAGAAGGGATGACTGGGAGTGGTGGGAGGTTGTCACCTGGTGGATGTGGTGTTTTCTAAGCCTAAGGAGAGGGAGGAAGACCGTTTATATTGCTCTGTGTGCTGGTGAGTCAAGTATTCCAGGAACTGAGGCATGAACTTGAGGTTTGGCAAAAGGAAGCCATTGGTGACCTTGGAGAAAGCATTTTCAGCGGTGGCCCTGGCCTATGGAGTGAAGAGGGTAGTGACAGTGAGAGTAAATGACTCCTGAAAGATTCTAAGCAAAATGGAGGGGCAGAGAAGGGAGAGGAGATGTGTGTGTGAGAAGCGGTACTAGAACATGGTTAATTGTTGAAGATATTTGAGAAGGATTTTCTGTAGAAGAATTATATTTCCCAAGGGACATGGAAGGTGTTGAGATCCAGAGCCCAGGGAGGAATGGTAAGCTTTGAAGGAAGGAAGGGTGTATGGACACATAGGGACTTTCATAGTTTGGTGGCAAGGATACGAGAGGTAACCTTCTTGATGGCTTCTGTCTTCTCTGGGAAATGAGGAAAGACATCGTCCTCCGTGTTAGGAGAGAGATGGCAGACTTGGAGACTGAGGAGAGAGGACAAGACCATTGAAAAATGTTGTAGAGGATTTGGAAGAGAGTGAAATGTGGGTAGGTGGGTTCCATTAAGAGCCCAGACATGGTTAGGGAACCTGAATTAAATTGGGTTCAGTAGTACCAATCTGTGCAGTGCTATTATCTTACAGGGGAAGTGTTTTTAAAAATCTAGCTGACATTTCTGACTGATACCTACAAACACTTTAGAGGTATAGAACCATAGATTTGTACAAAAAAGTTGTTAAAGCATGTTTAATAGTTTTGCCTCTAAAACAAGTAACTTCTAATAATAACTAACATTTATTGAGGGCACTACTCTGTTCCAGATGAAAAGGTATAACCACGTTACCTGCATGATTTATGCAGACTTCACAAGAAAAACCTAGGAGGCAGGTATGTTATTGCTGCCATTTAAAAGATGACAAAACCTGGGCGCAGATAATTAAATGTCTGAGTTAGTAGTAACAGCAGGATTTGACCTGCATCTCATTGACTGTAGGTGGTGTTATTAACTATTGTGTGGATTGAAACACATAAAATTGCCTGTTTTGTAGGTAAAAAATGACAAGATCGACAATTTTATGGTTCAACTCAATACAAAGTACTTACCCAAATAATTGCCAAGGTCAGTGGACTGCTTTGTCCTAGGCATTGCCCTAAGTATTTTAATTGCCATAGTCTGTAACATTCTGAACTATTTACAATCTTAATTATCCTGATTTTAAAAATCAGCACATTAGTGCTAATTTTTGAATAACATCCTTAGTTTATTTTACTTTTTTTTTTTGGCTGCACCACGTGGCTTGTGGGATCTCAGTTCCCAGACCAGGGATTGAACCTAGCTTTCATGGCAGTGAAAGCACTGAATCTTAACCACTAAACCACCAGGGAACTCTCCAGTTTGTTTTACTTGAAATGAGTACATTTTGATAGGGATGTTACCTTTCCCTGACTAAACTGACAAACTGTATTTTGTGGTGGTGGGAATCTGCTGGGAATATTGGCAAAAATATAGAAAAAACAAACATTACAACATAAAAATAGACTAAATTGTAATAGTTGTAAGCCTGCTTATTTAGTATTCATTTATATTATTTATTATCTATATCCATAACTTATCTATTGTATCTGAATATATAAAAAATCATTATAAGCCAAACCACCACAGGATAAATATTAGTTTCTTTTAAGACTTCTTTTGAGGGCTTCCTAGGTGGCGCAGTGGTTAAGAATCTGCCTGCCAATGCAGAGGTCACGGGTTCGATCCCAGCTCCAGGAAGATCCCACATGCCGCGGAGCAACTAAGCCCGTGCGCCAAAAAAAAAAAAAGACTTCTTTTGATTATAAAAACAACCCATCTCATAGGAAAGTTGAAAATCAAATATATAAAAATTATATATCATCAAATATATATAAATTATATATAACCAACTATATATATGTCAAATAATTATATCTTTGTATTCTCCACAACATCTGATTCAGTGAGTGGTAGTCACTCAAGAAGCGTGGGTTCAAATGGGCGGAAGACCTAAATAGACATTTCTCCAAAGGAGACATACAGGTAGCCAACAAACACGTGAAAAGATGCTCAACATCACTAATCATCAGAGAAATGCAAGTCAAAGCCACAATGAGGTATCACCTCACACCGATCAGAATGGCCATCATCACACACTCTGGAAACAACAAATGTTGGAGAGGGTGTGGAGAAAAGGGAACTCTCCTGCACTGTTGTTGGGAATGTAAATTGGTACAGCCACTATGGAAAACAATTTGGAGGTTCCTTAAAAAACTACAAATAGAACTACCATATGATCCAGGAATCCCACTACTGGGCATATACCCAGAGAAAACCATAATCCGAAAAGAAACATGTACCATAATGTTTATTGCAGCACTATTTACAATAGCCAGGACATGGAAGCAACCTACATTCCCATCAACAAATGAATGGATAAAGAGGATGTGGCATATAAATACAATGGAACATTACTCAGCTATAAAAAGGAATGAGATGGAGCTATATGTAATGAGGTGGATAGACCTAGAGTCTGTCATACAGAGTGAAGTAACTCAGAAAGAGAAAGACAAATATTGTATGCTAACTCATATATACGGAATCTAAAAATGGTACTGATGAACTCAGTGACAAGACAAGAACAAGGACGCAGATGCAGAGAATGGACTGGAGAACTTGAGGTTTGAGGGGGTGGGGGGTGAAGGGGAAGCTGAGATGAAGTGAGAGAGTAGCATAGACATATATATACTACCACCTGTAAAATAGATAGCCAGTGGGAAGTTGCTGTATAACAAAGGGAGTTCAACTCGAGGATGGAAGATGCCTTAGAGGACTGGGAGGGGGAAGGTGGGGGGGGAGTCGAGGGAGGGAGGGAATACGGGGATATGTGTATAAATACAGATGATTGAACTTGGTGTACTCCCCCAAAAAATAAATAAATAAAACGAAAAAAAAAGTGTGGGTTAATTTTTAATTCAGTAGATTTCTGACTTACTACGTATTTGTTGACTGATTATCAACCTGTTTCCCTTTTATTTATGAAGCTTGTTTTGGGTAAAGAGAAGGAATTCCTAACTTCTCACTTCATCTCCAACTTGTGAACACCCACAGGTACCAGTGATATTAATTAAAAGTAAATCACTGACTCTCATACAAATATTTGTTCTTAAATTGTATTCTTATACTTCAGTTAAAAATTCCCATTTAAAATTATGAACTTTGAACAATGTAATCATCCAATTTCTAATTAAAGTCTTAATTAAAAGGATAAAAAGTTACACCTGTGGCAGTGTTTAGTTTACCAAGCTTGTGAAGGATATTCGCCCTCTTTTATTTGCCTGCATATAATCAGATTGCATGCATATGGAAGCACTTCAGGTGTCTATTAATTGTTCTCCATGTTGGGGACCTCATCTTAAACTGTGTAGTCTTAGTATTTTCATATAACTTTTAGTTCAGGTACAAGAATTTTTTAAAGATGGCATGGAAATTATGTGACTGAGAAAAATAATTTTCCCCAAGTTAATTGCATAAATTACTGTAGCCCTAAAAGGTTAATGATTGTCAGACATCTTTGATGCATGGAACCGATTAAATGCCAGTATTATTTAAATAAGTGACTAGACTAGTCCTTCTTGGACAAATGGTCTTAGCCAAAGGAGAGCAGTACACAGTGCTTTTTTTTGTTTTAGAGAAATTTTTAAAATTCTTTAGCTAGAGAACCTAACACATAATTTTTTTTAAAAGAACTTTTATTGAGATACAGTTAACAGACAAACAGCATTTATTTAGAGTGTACAATTTGGTATCCCTATCTCCCAATTCATGCCCTCCCCCAACCCTCCCCGCTTTCCCCACTTGGTGTCCATGTGTTCGTTCTCTATATCTGTGTCTCTATTTCTGCCTTGCATTTCCTCTTTCATAGTTGTTAGCATTTGCCTTATGTATGGTGGTGCTTCTATATTGGGTGCATATATATTTATAATTGTTATCTCCTCTTCTTGGATTGATCCCTTGATCTTTATGTAATGTCCTTTCTTGTCTCTTGTAACGTTTTTTATTTTAAAGTCTATTTTATCTGATGTGACTATTGCTACTCCAGCTTTCTTTTGATTTCCATTTGCATGGAATATCTTTTTCCATCCCCTCACTTTCAGTCTGTATGTGTCCCTAGGTGTGAAGTGGGTCTCTTGGAGACAGCATATATATGGGTCTTGTTGTTGTATCCATTCAGCCAGTCCATGTCTTTTGGTTGGTGCATTTAGTCCATTTACATTCAAGGTAATTATCAATATATATGTTCCTATTATCATTTTCTTAATTGTTTTGTTTTTGTTTTTGTAGGTCCTTTTCTTCTCTTATGTTTCCTGCTTAGAGATATTCCTTTAGCACTTGTTGTAGGGCTGGTTTTGTGGTGCTGAATTCTCTTAGCTGTTGCTTGTCTGTAAAGCTTTTGATTTCTCCATCGAATCTGAATGAGATCCTTGCTGGGTAGAGTATTCTTGGTTGTAGGTTCTTCCATCGCTTTAAATATATGGTGCCACTCCCTTTTGGCTTGCAGAGTTTCTGCTGAGAAATCAGCTGTTACCCTTATGGGAGTTCCCTTGTATGTTATTTGTTGTTTTTCCCTTGTTGCTTTTAATAACATTTCTCTGTCTTTAATTTGTGTCAGTTTGACTACTATATGTCTTGGCATGTTTCTCCTTGGGTTTATTCTGCCTGGGACTCTCTGTGCTTCCTGGACTTGGGAAGCTATTTCCTTTCCCATGTTAGGAAAGTTTTCAACTATAATCTCTTCCAATATTTTCTCAGGTCCTTTCTCTCTCTCTTCTCCTTCTGGGACCCCTATAATGCGAATGTTGGCACGTTTAACATTGTCCCAGAGGTATCTTAGGCTGTCTTCAGTTCTTTTCATTCTTTTTTCCTTATTCTTTTCTGCATCAGTGATTATCACCATTCTGTCTTCCAGCTCACTTATTTGCCCTTCTGCCTGAGTTAATCTGCTATTGGTTCCTTCTAGTGTATTTTTCATTTCAGTTATTGTGTTGCATATCTCTGTTTGTTTGCTCTTTAATTCTTCTAGGTCTTTGGTAAACTTTTCAATCTTTGCATCCAGTCTTTTTTCAAAGTCCTGGATCATCTTCACCATCATAATTCTGAATTCTTTTTCTTTAAAGGTGCCTATCTCCTCTTCATTTAGTTGTGTTTCTGGGTTTTTATCTTGTCCCTTGATCTGGTACAAAGTCCTCTGCTTTTTCATTTTCCTATCTTTCTGTAGCTGTGGTTTTCAGTTCCACAAGACGAAATACTGCTGATACTGCTTGATACTGCTGTCTGCCCTCTTGTGGAGGAAGCTGTCTAGGAGGCTGGTGGGTGCTTCCTGATGGGCAGGACTGATGGTGGGTAGGGCTGGGTGGGCAGAGCTCAGTAAGACTTTAATCTGCTCGTCTGCTAATGGATGGGGCTGTGTTCACACCTTGTTGGTTGTTTGGCCTGAGGCTACTTAGCACTGGAGCTTACAGGCTCTTTGGTGGGGCTAATGGTGGACTCTGGGAGGGTTCACGCCAATGAGCACTTCCCAGAACCCCTGCTGCCAGTGGCCCTGTCTCCTCGGTGAGCCACAGCTGCCCCCACCTCTGCAGGCAACCCTCCAACACCAGCAGGTAGGTGTGGTTCAGTCTCCTATGGGTTCGCTGCTTCTTCCCCCTGTGTCCTGGTGAGCACACTTTTTTGTGTGCCCTCCAAGAGTGGAGTCTCTGTTTCCCCCAGTCCTGTGGAAGTCCTGCAATCAAATCCCGCTGGCTTTCAAAGTCTGATTCTCTGGGGATTCCTCCTCCCCATTGGTGGACTCCGAGGTTGGGAAGCCTCATGTGGGGCTCATAACCCTCACTTTAGTAAGTGGCATTCTGCAGTATAACTGTTCAACAGTCTGTGAGTCACCCACCAAGCATTTATGGGATTTGATTTTAACACGATTATGCCCCTCCTACCATCTCATTGTGGCTTCTCCTTTGTCCTTGGATGTGGGGTGTCTTCTTTGGTGAGTTCCAGTGTCTTTCAGAAGAGGCTAGCTTGGAAAACTTGTCGATGTAAGTTCCTCCATCTTCCAAGAGCTGTCCTCTGACCCACTCCTGAGATGCAGACAGCCTGTGGCTTGCTAGAAAGTGCCTTGACACATAATTTTAATTTTATTTTAAAATGCCAAAGAAATACATAATACAGCCCCCCCCCCCCGCCCCCCTGGGAGTGGAACTGCAGGATCATATGGCAGCTCTATTTTTAGCTTTTAAAGGAATGTCCATACTGTTCTCCATAGTGGCTTACCAATTTATATTCCCACCAACAGTGTAGGAGGGTTTCTTTTTCTCCACACCCTTTCCAGCATTTATTGTTTGGAGACTTTTTGATGATGGGCATTCTGACTGGTGTGAGGTGATACCTCATTGTAGTTCCCCCCACCCCTCCATGGAAAGACATTTTATTTTAACTATAGCAGTGTGTACATGTCAATCCCAAACTCCCAATCTGTCCCTCCCCCACACCTTTTCCCTCTGGTAACCATTATTCTCTAAGTCAGTGACCTCATTGTAGTTTTGATTTGCATTTCTCTAATAATTAGCAATGTTGAACATCTTTTTCTGTGCCTTTTGGCCATCTGTATGTCTTCTTTGGAGAAATGTCTGTTTAGGTCTTCTTCCTATTTTTGGATTGGGTTGTTTGTTTTTTTTTGATATTGAGCTGTATGAGCTCTTTATATATTTTGGAGATTAATCCCTTGTCAGTTGCATCATTTGTAAATATTTTCTCCCATTCTGTAGGTTGTCGTTTTGTTTATGGTTTCTTTTGCTGTGTAAAAGCTTTTAAGTTTAATTATGTCCCATTTGTTTATTTTTGTTTTTACTTCCATCACTCTAAGGAGACAGATCCAAAAAGATATTGCTGCAGTTTATGTGAAAGAGTGTTCTGCCCATGTTTTCCCTTAGGAGTTTTGTAATATCCAGTTTTACAATTAGGTCTTCAATACATTTCAAGTTTATTTTTGTGTATGGTGTTAGAGAATGTTCTAATTTCATTCTTTTACACGTAGCTGTCCAGTGTTTCCAGCACCAGTTATTGAAAAGACTGTCTTTTCTCTATTGTATATTCTTGCCTCCTTTATCGTAGATTAATCGACCATAGGTGAGTAGGTTTATTTCTGGGCTTTCTATCTTGTTCCATTGATCTGTGCTTCTCTTTTTGTGCCAGTACTACACTGTTCGAATTACTGTAACTTTGTAATACAGTCTGAAGTCAGGGAGCCTGATTCCTCCAGCTCCATTTTTTTTAAAGATTACTTTGGCTATTCAGGGTCTTTTGTGTCTCCATACAAATTTTAAAACACTGATGAAAGAAGTTGAAGATGACACAAACAGATGGAAAGACACCATGTTCTTGGATTGGAAGAATCAATATTGTCAGAATGTCAAATGTCAAGGCAGTCTGCAGATTCAGTGCAATCCCCATCAAATTACTCATGGCATTTTCCCCAGAACTACAACAAAAACTTTAAAATTTGTATAGAGTTTTCCACTCTTGTTTTGCATAATACCCTCGAATTTCTTAAGGACTCTGGGACCTTGTGTTTTATAGTCATTTGGGGATATATTGTTATAAACTGTAGCTCTCCTTCCCAAATCCTGTAATCCAACGTTAAAATGTAACAGATATGTTTATGTGCTACACATATACCTATATAAACAATATGCCTATATAAACATACGTTTATAAGGATATATTCACACATATATAGACATAGACATACATACTTAATCACTACGATACCTGCAGTGTGTAGCAGATAGAATCAGAAAATACTTGTTGAATAAATAGATGAGGATATCTTACTGGTCCGTGGCATATTCCCAACTGCCTTCTTCAACATACAGAGTGACATTCAGAAGTATGCAGATGGATGTGATCTAAACTATTTTCTGTACCATTTCAGTATTAAGTGTGTCAAAAGAAAAGGCCCTGGATTTTGGGTCAGAATATCCAGGTTCAGGCCAAGATGCTGTAATTTTCACCCATGTGGTCTTCGTCAAGTTACAGATTTTCTCAGCCTTAGTTTTTCTCATTTATAAATGAAGATAATACTTACCTTGTAAGATTATTAGAATATAATGTAATATATGGACTGTCAGAACTTATTTTAATTACTTAGAAAAATGCTGTGAATGTTTATTGTTCTTGATCTGGGGTAAATCTCTATTAAAAAAACAAATGTAATTAATCTAAATTTTTCCATTCCATATTTGTGTTGGATAAGAAAATTCCTATTTGTTTCATTTTTTATGCAGATAATCAGTTTTTTAAATTATGAACATAAAATATGTATATTGTTCTTCTTAATGGAGAATAATGGACTTTTTCCATTCTTGTTTTAAAACTTCCCTCCTTCCCTGAAAACTACTGAAAATTAAAAATTTCTGAAGTGTCTTCATGCTTTCACCTCAGGCCCTTTGCACTTGCTAGTCTCTCTGCCTGGAAGGTTCTTCCACAGGTGGTGATTGCCCCTTTCCTTCACTTCCCTGACCACCTAAACACTCTTCCCATATGTATCTCTCTGTCCCTTATCCTGCCTTACTTTTTCTTCAGAATCCTTATCACTATCACATTTATATACATATTGTTTATGAGTTGAAATGAAGATCATACTCTATGGATATTAGTAAGGTATTGCAATATTTTGTAATTCTGAGTTTTAACAAAATTTCTTTGGAGCAAATTTTTATTTGCTTATATAGTTTTTCATACCTATTATTTCAGCGCCTTAGGACTAATGAAGCTCTTACTTACTGACACTTGTAAAATTCTGTAATAGAATTTGTTTCAAAATATATGGGCTCTCTCTCTTCTGCTCTCTGCATCAGTATCTCTTTCCCTACATAAAGGAAGCTGTGGTAAAAATGTTACAGATTTTCACTAGCCAGTAGTATTAATCAAATAAACAATGGGAAAATACTTCTCTTGACAAGATTGAGTAGGTAACAGTAGGAAATAATGGAACCAATTGTTTTGAAATTTTCTTGATAACTTAAGAAAATATTTGGTAGAAGTAAAACTCTTTTCATACATTAGCATCCAGCTGAATTATAATAAAATTGTGTAGTGTAAGGTTCATGATATTTGAAGATGTGATATATTTGGGTTTTGCGTCATATTATTGTAAATGTGTTGTTTTTTTTGGTGATGATTTTAATACCATGCAGATTATAATTTTGGCTATTAGTTATTTCATATCACTTTAGGAAAAAATTCTCCTTTTAAAAGAGTTAGAGTTAAGGTTAGGTTTTTGTCAGAATGATTTAGCTTTATATAGCTTTATGATATAGATGTTTGCAATAATTTCAAAACATGCCCACATTTCTTTACATATATATATTTTGTTTGTTTTTTTTTGGCTCACGGGCTTAGTTGCTCCGCGGCATGTGGAGCAGGGATCGAACTCATGTCCTCTGCATTGGCAGGCAGATTCCCAACCAGTGCGCCACCTAGGAAAGCCCCTGATCTTTACATATTTTTTAAGGGTTAAAAAAGCAATCTAGAATGTGTGTCTAGTTTTTATTAGGTCTTTCATGATGTTCAAATTCTTTTGGATGTTCTCTGAGATCTTTTTTTCCTCCAGAAGTGAACTCTTGATATAAACATGTTCTTTCAGGAACTACATCCAGCCCACCCATTCACCATTTGCAAGGAAACAGTGTTTTCCTGATGAGAATCAAGCTCAGAGCCTCCAATTTGGGTTCTGTAGGCCAGAGGTCACTGGATTGGGTGGCTTATTTAGAGTCAGTCCCAGGGACTCGGTTCCTTGGAGGCTTTCTGCTAATTATAGCTGCTGCCACCATGTTTATCTTTTGGGAGAATAGGTGCTGGTCCCTTTTAATACTTTGGTCCAAGAACAGATACCAAATGTCATAATTAAGACTGTTGTGTTTAAAGACATTGTTGTGGAAATCGAATCGGTCTGTCGAGAAACCAAGCACCACACTCGGAGGGTTGGAGAACTCAGGTTTATTAAGCTGGCGGTCCCAGATGAGCTAACGCTCCAAAGTTCTGGGGCCCCGAGCTCAAGGTGAGCTTTACTTTCATAGGGGTCAGTGCACATGGTTACAGTTAGCATTGGTTGATTGATTACCTGGTCACTATAGGTTATGGGCAGTTACAGAGCGCAGGAGTTGCTATAGGTTACGTGCAGGGGGTTTCCAAACAGAAACTTGTAGGAGCAGAACATTCCATACTTATCAGAACATCTTAAGGTTACAGTTGATTGCTAGGTCATCTTGTTCTTATCTCAGCACAGCAAGCAGATTTTACAGAAGCAGAGCAAGCATGAAGTTATTTCTAGCTGAGCGCAAACTTCTAGTTTTCCTCTTCAACATCTCTACTGAATACTATAGAGTAACAAAGGGAGGAAAGCTCAGAGCGTCCTATGAACCATGAGTTTAGGTATTCCAACTTCAGGGCTATGGCACACTCATCTTCAGTTACTTGGGACTGCTGCTTGCATGAGTGCCTTATGAACTTAAAAACGGTTCTCCAGTTGAGTCTGTGCTCATTCTGGGCTGACAGATTACAAAGAGGTGTCCCCTGGTAGGCACATGCCTCCTTTCCAGGCTGAGCCAGCCACAGCCAGGGTGTATTGTGCTAGGGTTGATATTAGCCCCCACTCATGCCCCTAACCTGGGCAGCTTTGTGCAGGGCACGTGCATGTGTTGTGGTCCTGCATTAAGATCACTTTCTCAGGTTTTGCTAGCTGTCTTTTACCTTCCAAAGGCATAGACCACCTTTAACCCCCCACTGAGATGGCTCTTAGAGGTCCCTCATCTCCTCATTGCAGATATGGGCTGATTGTCTCCTCCCACTTCCCCTCAGGAGTTCACCCTCATGGTCCACATCTGTTTCACATCTGAAGCCCTGTCTCCTTTTTGGCAGTGGACACTGGGAATGAACTCATCCTTCTGCTAAGACTGTCTCCAATCCAAAATTAGAATAGAATCTAACAACTTTCAACATCATGCAAGAGCTGTATATAGCAGTCACAGTGGAGCTTTTAATCATATACAGGTCTTCCTATTTTGAACATAAATGTTGATTTTCATTTTATTTTAGTGTTTGCCAAAGTATCTTAGTTTGGGCTGCCACAGCAAAATGCCATAGACTGGGTGTCTTGAGAGAGATTATCTCTTTTGTAGTTCTTATTAGGGCACTAATCTCATTCATGAGGGCTCCATTCTCATGACCTAATTACCTTTCAAAGGCTTCATCTCAGATACCATCAAACTGGGGGTTAGGGCTTCAACATATGAATCTGGGGCGTGGAGGCACAAACATTCAGTCTATATCAAAAAGTATATTCCTTGAATGGCTGTCATCAAAAAGTCTACAAATAGTAAATGCTGGAGAGGCAGTGGAGAAAAGGGAATCCTTCTACATTGTTGGTGGGAATGTGAATTGGTGCAACCACTGTGGAAAACAGTATGGAGCTTCCTTGAAAAACTAAAAGCAGAGCTGCCATATGATCCTGCAATCCCATTCTGGGGCATAGATCCAGAGAAGACAAAAACTCTAATTCGAAAAGATACACACATCATAATGTTCATAGCAGCACTATTTACAAAAGCCAAGACATGGAAGCAACCTAAGTGTCCATCAACAGATGAATGGATAAGGAAGGTGTGGGATATATAGACAGATGTAGGTATAGATATAATGGAGTATTACTCAGCCATAAAAAGAATGAAATACTGCTGTTTGTAGCAACATGAGTGGACCTAGAGATTATTATACTAAGTGCAGCAGGTCAGGCAGAGAAAGACAAATATTACACGATATCACTTATATGTGGAGTCTTAAAAATAATACAAAATAATCTATATACAAAACAGACTGACAGACAGAAAACAAATTTATGGTCACTGAAGAGGAAAGTGGGGGGAGGGAGGAGGGATAAACTAGCAGTATGGGATTAACAGATACAAACTACTGTACATAAAATAGGTAAGTAACAAGGCTTTACTGTATAGCACAGGGAACTACATTCAGCATCTTGTAATAGCCTATAATGGAAAATAATCTGAAAAAAATACGTAACAGTCTCTTTTCTGTATAGCATTGATTAACACAACATTGTAAATCAACTATACTTAAAGAAGTATTGCTTAATAAAATAATAGTTGATAAAGTTCATGCATTTTTAGTGCATGTCAGATACCGGTCTGAGCAGTTTACATATTAGAATTCATTGAATCCTTACAACAACTGTGTGAAGTAGCTAATGTTATAATCTTTATTTTATAGATGAGGAAACTGTGCTGCCTGGAGGATACATAACTTGCTCAGGTTGCTTGGCTGTTAAGTGGGGGAGCCAGATTCAAACCCACGCTGTTTCGCTCCATGGCTTATGCGAAAGCCCACTACATTCATACAAATACACATTGTCCCAATTTGCTTCTATATTTAGGTAGAAGGGGATCTGGACTGGGAACCTGAAGCTGGGGTTCTCAGTTCTGGCTTTGTGACTAGACTGCGTTTGTGACTATAGCAGTGTAGCTTCTCTAATCCTCAGTTATTACAGCTGTAAAACAAGGAGATTGTACAATGTTCATTGTGAAGTTCCGCCTAATTCTATCAGTAAATGCTCTGGGTGTGTATGTTCTCATATAGCTCGGAGGTTGTGTTCTATATCAAACCTATGGAATCTCATCTCTCAAATGCTGTGTGATTGAAGTAAGAAAAAATAATTGTTATCAACCCTCATTTGGAAAAGTTGTTTGAGTTTCTCAATTGTGAAATGTGAACCTTTTCTTTATAATACCCACCACATAGTCAGGTAATAGTTGGATAATAGGGTATATTTTGAAACATATAAGTTTTTTATACTTTAGTGGAGAAGAGGCATTGAAAATTGTTCCTTGAAATGTTAAAAAATATAGAATTTTTAATAGTATGCATGCTATACATATATTTGTATGTCATATAAATATGATGTAATATTTTATGGAATATAAATATATAACTAAAGGGAATTCTATCATATATTCATTCAACAAATATTTATTGAATACCTATTGTATATCAGGCACCATGCTTGATGCTGGAGTAGAGAAATGATAAAGAGAAGGTAACTTGCGCAAATGGAGTTTACCTTCCAGTGGAGAAAGACAATCAACAAGTAAACAAATGAGTAAATAAAATCATTAGCAGGTGTGCTACCTCCTGGGAAAGAAATAGCAGCATGCTGTGATAGAGAATCACTGCTGTGGTAGAGATGGGTCCACTTTTAGATAAGATAGTGTGGAAAGGCCTCTCAGACGAAGGGGCATTTCGACTGAAAGCTAACAGAGAGACAGGAAGGAGCCAACTCTAGAAGGAATGAGGGCAGAGGTAAAGGATCCGGGGAGAACAGCTAGGTGAGTGTGGAAGGTTGAATAATGGCTCCCGAAGGTATCCAGGTCCTAACCCCTGGAACTTGTGAATGTTACCTTCTGTAGCGAAAGAAACTGTGACTGTGTGATTAAGTTGAGGATCTTGAAATGGGAAGATTACTCTGGATTATCTGAGTGGGCCCCAAGTACACATGTTCTTATAAGAGGGAGGCAGAGGGAGGGACTCCAAAAGAGAAAAAGGCCACGTGACAGAAACAGAGGGAAGAAGAGTCAGAGAAGGTGGTACACCCCTAGCTTTGAAGATGGGTGAAGGGACGGGGAGCCAAAGAATGCAGATCTAGAAGCTGGAAAAGGCAAGGAAATGGGTTCTCCCCAAGAGGCTACAGAGGGAGTGAGGATTTGGCTGACTTTTGCCCTTTTATTCTCATATTTTGGACTTCTGGCCTCCAGGACTGTTAAGAGAATAAATTGCTGTTGTTTCAAGCCATCAGTTTGTGGTAATTTGTTATAGCAGCAATAGAAAACTAACACAGATTTGGGTACCTAGAAGAGGGGTGTTGCTTTGGAAATGGTCAATGGCTAGAGGATTGAATTTTGATGTGCGTGATTGAAGAAATCTAGGTTGCCTTGAACAGACTGTTGGTAGAAATATGGGTGTTCAAGACTGCTGCTGAGTGCACAGAAGGAAATGAGAAGCTTGTTCTTGGAAACTGGGGGAAGCAGATTCTGGTTATAAAGTGGCAGAAAGCTTAGCTGAATTATGTCCTGCAGTTTTATAGAAAGCAGAGCTTGTGATGAACTTGAATATCTAGCTGAGGACATTTCCAAGCAAAGGGTTGATGGTGCTGTTTGGTTTCTTCTTGCTGCCTACGGTAAAATGTGAGAAGAAATTCTGCCCGTGGACTGCAGCTTCACTGCATGTCCTAGAGTTCCAGTCTGCTCTTTCTGACAGCCTGCCCTAATGACCACACTTTGAATAGCAAGGTTGTGGAGAACCATGTTTGTTTATTTAGAGTGTCAAATGTGTCATATGAATAAGAGTTTGAATGTGCTCATCTGTCTTCAGAATGTTTACCACTGGCAATAACTTAACTGATCCTGTTACAGCGATCTAAGCCAGTATGTAAAAACTATGCCTTCTCTTATTTTGGAAAGTGTTTTGGCATCTCTCCTGTACTAGGTTGAATGGCGCTTCCTCCCATCCCCCAAATTCATGTTTACCCTGGAACCTGTGAATGTGACCTTATTTGGAAATAGGGTCTTTGCAAATATAATGAAGTTGAGATGAGGTCATACAGGATTAGGTGGGCCCCAATCTAGTGACGTCCCCTTACACGATGAGGGGAATTTGGACCCCAGGGACACGCAGGGAGGCTACCACATGAAGACAGAAGCAGAGGTAGAAGTTACACTGTCACAAGCCAAGGAACACCAAGGATTGTTGGCAACCACCAGGAGCTAGGAGAGAGGCATAGAGCAGATTCTTTTTCTGAGCCCCCAAGAAGAAACGGACCCTGCCGACAATCTTGATCTTGGACTTCTGGTGTCCAGAACTGTGAGAGAATATATTTCTGTTGTTTTAAGCCACCCTGTTTGTGGTATTTTGTTACGGCAGCTCTAGGGAACAAATCCATCTTCTAACAAATAAAAATTAGATAAGGGACTCTAGCAAATTAATTTAAAAACGCAATAGAAAATTTCACTCTTCCACAGAGCCAGTGCCTATGATGGCTGTTTTCCAAATTTGGAATTCTGGAAGTTTAAGTTAGCTATGATAATTGGGTAATTCTCAAACCTTTTGTACCAGGTGAGATTTCGAATGGAGGGAGAAGACCTTGAACACAAAATCAAACTTAATATCCAACTCAGAAGGGACAAGAAAGAACTGGAAGGAAGGTTGCATAAAGTGGCACCATGTCTTTTGCTATTTGCTTCTTGTAATTTTTGCCCTAGGCTGGCCAGGGAAATAATAGATAGACTGTACAGAAGTCAACTCTTAAAATGACTTTCCTGTCATTCTTTTTCTCTGTCCTTTCAAACCCTGCATGACCTTTATTCCTTGTGCAAGACTTAGAAATGCACTTTGAATATAAGCAGTTGCTTATTTTGTGGAATAGGGTTGTCCCTTGAAATTCTGCTTTAGAGTACATTGTATGAAGTGAAGCTATGTTTTTTTCTTTTTAGTTTTTCTGTTGTAGAATAAACGATTTCTTCCCACAAGGAAATAATTGTACCCAATATGTAGTTTAAAAAAAGCCCCTAAAAGTAGATATATGTATCCAATAAAAAAAGCTAGAAATATTTTTAAAGAAAATTCTATATTCAAGATAGCATAATATATACATTAAGTAAGGTTAAATTAAAAAAAATGCAAAGCCTTCACAGAGATATAAAAGGAGATATCAGTAAATGCACTGATGTACCATATTCACCATGGAAAGTATCAATATTATAAAGATGACAGTTGTCTCCACATTAACCCATAAATTCAGTTCTAATCAATAACTGAGCACTTACAACATTTTTCATAGCAGATATTTTTGAACTTCACAGAAGAGAATAGTATAGTGAACCCCATGTACCCATCATTCAGCTTTGACGTTTATCAGCATTTTGGCAATATTGTTATAATTGAAAGAATTTGAGGGGAAGAGTGTGTTGTTTTATTTTCCTGGAGAATTTTAAAGCAGGACTAGAAATCATGCCATTTTGCCTATTACTTCAGTTTACATTACTAATTACTTTAAAAAAAAAAACATAACTACTATTATACCCAAAGAAATGAATAGTAATTCCTTAATATCATCTAATTTTCCATCCACATTCAGACTTCTCAGGTTGTATCCAAAGATGGCTTTTTCCACTTGGCTTATTTGAATTAGGATGTAAACAAAAGTCCTTACATTGTATTTGATTATGTCCTTTAAGCCTCTTTGGTTGTATAATGGCTTCCCCACTTTATTTCCTGCAGTTTATTGGTTGTGTGTGCTTTTGTGTGTGGGGTTGTGGGGATGTGTGTGTGTGTGTGTGGGGGGGTGTTCCTGTGGTGTGTGCCTGATCCTTCTCTTAAAAACCTTCCACCTGAGGTTTTAGTGTCTGCTGATGGTTATTGCCTAGAACCGTGATTTCCTCAGGGGTTGAAAAACAGTGCATTTCTAATATCATTCTTTATGCTTTTATTACCTTGAATTATTTATACAATTTATCTCTCATCAGCCATATAGTTACCCTGAAATGGTTATACTAGAAGGGCAAGGTAAATGCTTGATTTTTTTCCTTTATCAATTTTCAGAGTAATAAGCTGATGCCTGCTTCGTTATCTTGTGTGTGCTGCATAACAAATTTTCCCCAAACTCAAGGGGCGTACAACAACAACTGTTTTATTAAACATCATTATTTTATAGATCAGGAATTTTGAAGGGCTTGGCCAGCAGTACTGTTATATGTGGAAGAAGGTGGATGGGCTGATCTGGATGGTCCAAGACCGATTCACTCACATGTCTGGCACCTTGGAGGAGATAGTTAGAGGGGTAGGCTCCCCTGGGACTACTTATCAGAGAGCCTAAACATGTCCCCTCAGGCATAATGGTCCCAGGGTAGTGTTGGGCTTTCTCCATGGTAGCTCAGAGTTCCTGAGGGAATGTTTCAAGAGTCCTACGTGTAAACTGCAAAGCTTCTTTTGTTTTAGCCTTGAAGTCTCAGAATTTCATTTCTATTACATTCTATCAGTCAAGTAAGTCACTAAGCCCAGTCTGGATTTAAGGGGAGAAGTAGGAAAGAATTTACAGCCATCTTTAATCTACCATAATACCCTAGCAGATTCTACTGGTGACCAATGATCTAACAAAATTTAATATCATTATTGACTCATGAATTTTTATGTGCTTGAGATGTTTAATCCATGTCACTCATTAGTTTTTACTGTCACTCAAATTGTCACACTTTTGTCTAGTTGGGCCCCTTTAAGTTGGATCATATGACCTTTTGGCAAGACTCAGTTATTTAAAAATTATCTTATGGCTTAAAAAATATTTATAAAATATAAAATTTGACATCTTAACCATTTTTAAGTGTATAATTCAACGGCATTAATTTATATTCACAATGTATGCGACCATCACCACTGTCTATTTCCAAAACTTTTTCATCACTCCAAACAGAAACTCTGTAACCAGTGAGCAATAACTCACCATCCCCTCCTTCTTCAGCTCCTGGCAATCTCTTATCTATTTCCTGTCTCTGTGAGTTTGCATACTCTAGATATTTCACGTGAGTGGAATCATAATGTTTGTCCCTTTGTGGTTGGACATAGCATAATGCTTTCAAGGTTCATCCATATCGTAGCCTAGATTAAAATTCCCTTCCTTCTTTGACTGAGTAGCACTCCATGGAATGGATATACCACTTTTTGTGTGTTCATTCACCTGTTGGTGGGTACTTGGGTTGTTATCACCTTTGGCTGTTGTGAATAATTCTGTGATAAATTGGTGTACATATATCTGAGTCTGTTTTCAGTTCTTTAGACTATACACCTAGAAGTGAAATTGCTCAGTCATATTGTGATTTTATGTTTAGCTTTATGAAGAACTGCCAAATTCTCCTCCACAGTGGCTGCACCATGGTAGTATACTCCTACTAGCAATTTCTCCATATCCTCTCTGCTTGTTAGTTTTCTTTCTTTTTGTTTTAAACTATAGCCATTCTAGTAGGTGTGAAGTGATGGCTTGTGGATTTTGACTTGCAGTTCCCTAATGACTAATGATATAGAGTATCATTTCATGTGCTTATCAGCTATTTGTGTATCTTCTTTGTAGAAAAATCTATTCAAGTTCTTTTCCCATTTTTAAATTGAGGTGTTTGTTATCTTGTTGAGTTTAAGAGTTATTTAGATATTGTGGATATTAAACCCTAATCAGATAATGTATTTGCAAATATTTTTTCCCATTCTGTAGGTGGTTTTTTCACTTTCTTGATGATATCTTTTGAAGCACAAATTTAAAAAATTTTGATCAAGTCCAGTTTATTTTTCTTTTGTGGCTTGTGCTTTTGGTGTCATGTCTAAGAATCCCTTGTGAAATCTAAGGTCATGAGGATTTACCCTTATGTTTTCTTCTAAGAGTTTTATGTTTTTAGCTCCTGTACAGTATTTAGGTTGTTGATCTGAGTTAATTTTTGCACGTTATATGAAAGAGAGGTCTAACTTCATTCTTTTGCATGTGAACATCCAGTTATCCCAGCACCATTTGTTGGAGAGAGAGTTCTTTTCCCACTGAATAGGATGTGGAACACTTGTCAAAACTAACTTGGTTGTAGAGGTATGGATTTATTTCTGGACTCTCAATTCTTTCCCATTGGTCTATACATCTGTCCTCATGCCAGTACCACACTGTTTTAATTGCTTTTGTGTTGTAAGTTTTAAAATTAGAGGTGTGAGTTCTCCAGCTTAGTTCTTCTTTTCCAAGATTGTTTTGCTATTTGGGGCCCCTCGAAATTCCTTATGAATTTGAGGATTGACTTTTCCATTTCTATAAAAAAGACTTCTGGCATTTGATGGAGATTGCATTGACTTTACAGATCACTTTGGGTAGTATTGATATCTTAACAATATTAAGTTTTTTGATCCATGAATATGAGATGTCTTTCCTGTTACTTAAGACTTCTTTAATTTATTTCAGAAATGTTTTGTAGTTTTTAGTGTATAATTCTTGCACTTTCTTGATGAAACTTATTCCTAGGTATTTTATTCTTTTAGATGCTATTGTAAATGGAATTGGTTTCCTAATTTCCTTTTCAGATAGGTTTTTGCAGATGTATAGGAATGTAACTGATTTTTTGCATGGTGATTTTGTACTCTACAACTTTGCTGAATGCATTCATTAAGCTCCAGTAACTTTCTTATGGATTCTTTGGAATTTTCTGTATATAGGATAATGTCACATTTGAATAGAGAGTTTGCTTCTTCCTTTCCAATTTGGATCCCTTTTTTCTTAAGTGCCCTGACTACAACTTCCAATACAATGTTGAGTAGCTGTGGTGAGAGTGGGCGTCCTTCTCTCATTTCTGATCTTACATGAAAAGCTTTGTCTTTCACTACTGAGAATGATGTTATCTGTGGGTTTTTTGTAAATGCCTTTCATTATTTTGAGGACATTTCCTTCTTTTCCTACCTTTTAAAGTGTTTTTTTTTTTTAAATCATGAAAGGATATTGAATTTTGTCAAATGCCTTTTCTTGTCAATTGTGATAATCATGTGGCTTTATTCCTTTGTTCTATTAATGTGGTATTACATTGATGTTCTTATGTTGAAGCACCCTTGCATTCCTGGGTAAATCCAATTTGGCAGTGGTGGGTAATCTTAATATGCTGTTGGGGTTGGTTTGTTAGTGTTTGTTTTGAGGGCCCCCCCTTAGTTTTGTTGGTTGCTGGAATAACAAGTGTCTTAGTGTTGTCTTGCACATTTCATCACCTCGCTGTGGAATCAAGCATTTTGGAAAATAGCCTTTGTTCTTTTCAGTGGAAACAATATTTAGAAACCAAGTTTGGGTTATTGCTTTCTGGTGTTTACAGTGGTCAGAGCTAGGAAATACACACAAATACACATATCTGTCTCTGAGGTCGTATATACACACATATTTGTAGCAATATGATAAACATATGTTTATTTTAAAGTGAAAAACTTATGCTTCTAAATCAAATGAAAGAGTACTAGATCTTCTATGATTTTAAATTGGAAAGTATGATACTAATTTGATTTATCCTATGATGTAACTGTGATAGTTAAAAAACAATGATACCACAGTATTTCTATTTGCAAAAAGACTGTAGAATGCCGTTTGATATTTGTTTGCGGTTCTCTTCCTCCCCACACCCCCTACTTCCCCTCTCCTCAACCCCCCCACCCCACCCCACCCCCTCCAGCTTAGGCTATATCCCCTTGGACTTTGGAGAGATGTGTAGTCAAAATTCAGCTTTTTTTTTTTGGCTCCACTGTGTGGCTTGTGGGATCTCAGTTCCCTGACCAGGGATTGAACCTGGGCCACGGCACTGAAAGTGCTGAATCCTAACCACTAGACCACCAGGGAACTCTCTAAATTCAGCATTTTAAAGTAACTTGAAGTAATTATTTCTCTGTGTGGTTATGCCACCAACTTGACGTGCAGTTTGGTTCATTTTCTATTTCAGTGACTGCCTTTTGTTTTTTAATTATTTTTTTAATTTTAATTTTTTTTTTTATTGGCTGTGTTAGGTCTTTTTCTTTTGCTGTCCGTGGGCTTTCTTTCTTTTTTTAAGTTGTGGTGAGTGGGGGCTACTCTTTGTTGCGTTGTGCGGGCTCCTCATTGCCGTGGCTTCTCTTGTTGCAGAGCACGGGCTCTAGGCGCATGGGCTTCAGTAGTTGCAGCACATGGGCTCAATAGTTGTGGCTCATGGGCTCTAAAGCACAGGCTGAATAGTTGTGGCGCACAGGCTTAGTTGCTCTGCGGCATGTGGGATCTTCCTGGAGCAGGGATTGAACCCGTGTCCCCTGCATTGGCAGGCAGATTCTCAACCACTGTGCCACATAGAAAGCCCTTAATTTTGTTTTTAAATTACATAATAGGATTACATGGTTTCAATGTCAACATTGTAAAACAAGATATATCCAAAGAGATCGGCCCATATTCCCTTCCTCTTTGTATTATTTTTACTTTCTCATCCAAGTTATTGCATTTGTTGGCATAAAGTTGTTCATAGTATTTCCTCATAATTCTTTCAATTTCTGAGGGGTGAGAGGTAATCTTTCATTCCTTATTTTTGTGGCCTGTATTTTCTCTCCTTTTTCTTGCTAAGAGTTTGTATACTCAAGGGTTTGTCAATTTTGTTGATATTTTTAAAGAGCTTACTTTTGGTTTTGTAAGTTTATCTTAGAAAATTTATTCTATTATTTTTCTGTTTTATATTTCTTTAATTTTCACTCTCATCTTCATTACTTCCTTCTTTATGATTGCCTTCAATGTGTTTTCCTTTTTTTCCCCTACATTTTTAAGGCAAATGGTTCGGTTATTGATTTGAAATCTATCTTCTTTACTAATGTAGGCATTTAACACTATAAAGTTTCCCTTAAGTCTTGCATTAGCTGTGTCCCATACATTTTGACCTGAGGTGTTTTTATTTTTGCTGAGATCAAAATCCTTGCTAATTGCCCTTGTAATTTTTTCTTTGACCGATTATTATTTAGTAATGTGTTGTTTAATTTCCAAATATTTGTGGATTTTTCTAAATTTTCTTTCATTGTTTATATCTAATTTAACTCCATTATGGTTGGTGAATATACTTTATATAATTGCAATCCTTTTAAATTTATTAATGCTTTTTTTAATGGCCTAGCGTGTGGCTTATCTTGGAGAATGTTCTACGTGTACTTGAGAAGAACATCTCTTTTTGTTGAGTGGAATGTGGTATTGATGTTTGTTAAGGTAAGTTTGTTGGTAATGTTTTTCAGGTCTTCCATTTCCTTGTTGATCTTTCTGCTTGTTTCCATCCATTGTTGAAAGTGGAGTATTGACATGTTCAACTATTATTGTTGAATCGTCTGTTTCTCTTTAGTTTTATCAGTTTTAGTTTCATGTATTTTGGAGCTCTGTTAGGTTCGTAAATATTTATAATTGTTATCTTCTGAATTGACCCTTTTATCACAAAATTTCCCTCTTTTTTCCCAGTAACATTTTTTGTCTTAAAGCCTGTTTGGTCTGATATTAGTATAGCTCTACTTTGCTTACTGTTTGCATGATTCATCTTTATCCTTTTGTCTTCAACTTACTTGTATCTTTGAATTTAATTTGAGTCTCTTTCAGATAGCATATAGTTGAGTCGTTTTTTAAAAAATGCATACTGTTAATCTGTTTCTTGATTTCAGTGTTTAATCCATTTACGTTTATTGTAATTACTGAAAAGGTAAGATAAACATCTACCATTTTGTTATTTTCTACATGTCATATCTTTTTGGTTCACCCATTGCTCTCTCACTGCCTTTTGTGTTAGGTAGATTTTTTTCCCCCATGTATGTTATTTTCTTAGTTTTTATCTTGGGGATTACAATTAACATCTTAATTTAAAACAGTCCAGTTCATATTAATCCTCACATAATTTCAGTAGTACAGAATCTTGCTCTAATGTAGCTCTAGCCCTTTCCCACACCATTATGCTGTTTTTGTTTTACAAATTACATCTTTATACATAAGCCCATTAACATTTTTATAATGGTTGTTTTATACAGTTGCCTTTCAAATCAAATAGAAGAAAGTCGTTACACCTTCTGTTCCTCCCAAAATGCAATTATTGTCTTTTATATTTACTTATGTAGTTTCCCTTACTGGTGTCCTTTACTTGGATTTGAGTTTTCATTTAGTTTCATTTCAGATTTGAAGAAATCCCTTTTTTATTTCCTGTAGAGCAAATTTGCTAGTGACAGATTCTTTCTGTTTTTCTTTATCTGTGAAATTATTAACTTTATTTTTGAAGGATAGTTTTACTGGATATATAATTCTTAGTTGATAGTCTTTTTCTTTCAGTGCTTTGAATATGTCATTCACAGACTTCTGGCCTCCATGGTTTGTAATGAGAAGTAGGCTATTAATCTAATTGTTTTTGACAGACACCCTGGGGATAGGGCCTTCCCTGCTTAGTGAGTTCTGACTGACATCAAATAATAATGCTTTGTGAATGGGGCTTTTCCAGGGAGTTGAAACAGGTCAAATGGTGACAGTGCTCTGGAAATAGTGCTTTTTGAGGAGGTCCAAACCCAATGGCTGCAGGGCTACAGGTTTTCACAATTACTGTGGTTGTGGGGCTGGTGGTTTGCAAGGTTGCTGGTTTTTAAGCCTCCTTCAGAGCTTAGGAGAGAGGGATACAATAGGCTACATTAAAATGCTCTAAATCCAGCCATTCTAACCAAGAAGATTCATCACGCTTCCCCAGATAGTCCTCCTTGGATTATTGTTAGCTTTTGGTTAACTTTCAGAATTTTGAAAAAGTTGATTTTCAACTTTTTACAGTTGCACTGGCATTTTCATTGTTCTTTTGGATGAGAGCATTTACACAGATCCTCATTCCACTATTCTGGAAACTCTGCCATTCCCTGCCTACCCCTTCCCTCATATGGATGAATTTTAATAGCAATTTTAAAAGCAATTTTAATATAATATTTGCATTACCCAGGAATACATGAACAGTTCCAGATAGTGGTCTCCTCAGGTGGAGACAGACCTAGGGATGGGATGGGGGTGCATAGGAATATGTGTTTTATAATTAAGGACCAGTTTTATTTTGGAGTAGTGGGTTCATGGGGTTTTATTACAGTATTGAAAACATGTATACAAACAGAAATGTTGCGGTTGTGGTTACTTTGACTGTAACACATGAGTTGGGGAATTTATTATGTAATGGAGTTTTATAAAAGAGCTTTGACCTCAGCTTTCAAAGGCATCTTTATGGCCAGAGGAATTACTCTGGGAGCATATTTCTGCCCAGTCACACATCGGACTGCCTCAGCCTGCCCAGACTCCGTTATCGGGACAAGATGGGGATAATGATGAGAGGGGCGATGGCCACGGTGCTGCCTTGAGACGAGTGCGCGTCTCACGCTGCCTCTGCCTGGGTCCCTGCCACCAGCGGCCATCTCACAGCCCTCAGCTCCACAATGTGCGCTGAGGGATTTAATACGTATACAGGAGCTGTCAGCAAGAGCCTGGTAAATACACAGATAATTCTGCTCTCATTAAATCCATATTTAAGGCATGGTGTTCTCCAGTTGCTCAAGCATTCAAGAGATTGTTTAGAATAATCAAGTGAAGATTTGGGGGGGAATACCCAAAACAGCCTTCAGGATGACGTGAACATAATATGCAGACAGGATCAGAAGGGAAAGGAAACTAAGAAGATGAAAATTTAAACAGTTACAATTTTTCTATTTTACAGAATGACTTTTTAATATAAGTGTCAGCACAGAGCATTGATAATGGGAGTACCACCACTGGGTAATATATATTCCTGAAAAACTTTTTTGAGAGGCAGTATTGGTAGAGTCAGATGGTACTCCCAAACCTTTTCATGTATGGGATCCATAGAAAATGGTAATTTTATGATTTGTTGGGAGAGGTAGAAAGGCTGCTCATGGCCACAAGAGCTTGAAGCAGCTGCAGTTCACTGATTGTGAAGACCCATCTTTGATTTCTGAATTTACTTCTTATACTTTGGACAGTTACACTACTCCTCTGAGCCTTAGCTTACCTGTCTGAACTATGGGAATAGTTATGCCTTGTAATGATTTTGTATCTACTAGTTTTAGAATATAAAAATTACCCCTTAGTTTCTCAGATACTTAAAATGTAAAATAACATTTGAATATTAGCCAAAGTTAGGGCAAATGGCATTTGTACAAATGCATAGCCGTGCAATTTTTTTATTATTTAACTATCTGGATTTGAAGACTAGTACATGGCATTTGCTAGGAGTTGATATTGATGTTCTCATACATTTGCATGGCTGTCTTTACTGCTTTTGTCAGTTAGGAGGTGTGAACACCTGCTGTATGTGTACCTTGTACTAGCTATTGTGGTAGATATAAAGAAGTAGAAAACTGGGTCCTACCCTCGTGGACCTCAGTTTGGCTTATGATGTATTGCTTTTATGTGAATCATAAGTGACAAATTGGTGTCATTTACAGAAGATAATATGCAGAAAATAAATGTAAAAAGACCTTAAGGGAAAGCACCATGTGGCTTAGTGTCTTGCACTCAGTAGGATATGCAGGGGTATGTGTAAGGTCTAACTGAGGTTCTTAAGAAAGGATTTAATGAGAACTGAAGAATTGAATGATCAGACATAAAGAATGGTAAAGTCTGGCTATTCAGAGAGTTTTTATTGTGCCTTCCCAAGAAATCTACTTGGAAGCACAATATTCATTCCTGATGAGGCAAAGACTAAGTTTTAGAAAAGAAATTTCTCCTAGATACTGTTATAAAGTTTGAGTATTTCTATTATGATTTTATTACTTCCCATCTGTGGTAGATGTTTTATTGAAATTATTTGGATGTTATCGTCAAGCTGTGACAATGATGCTTTAAAGGTCATACGTGAAACACAATTAAATTTTCCAAGTAAAATAAGAATATGCATTGTGAAAGGCAAATAATTTGAAGTAATTTCTTTTTTTTTTTATAAGGGCCATTTTATGATGACATTTTGAGGTGTTTAAATAGATCACTATGTTTTTTTCCTCTTGATTGCAATTTTCCCTTCACTATTTGTATAGCTTAAAAATAGAAGCCAATGTGTTTGTTTCAACATTATTGAGTCTTATAGTTAATATAAATTTTATTCTAAACTCAGTAGTGATTCTGTTATAACTCTGTTTGGAAACTTACTAAAATTATTTTGTTCTTATGTAAATGTGATGGTTTCTGATGGATAGAGATTTAATTATGCATACTTTGGTTTATTATAAAGTAGATAAACCAACATTTCTGGACCTCTGTCATTTAGCTTACTCATTAGGAGGTCTCTAAGATTTCCTCTGTCTAAAATTTTGTGATTTGATTTTATTTTACTTTTTTCCCCATAATAGTAATGAATGTTTCTTTCAAATGTTTGGAAATTAATACTGGAGAATTTTTAGCTATTATTGTCTACTGCAGGTTATTTTAATATTATGGCTATTTGACAGTGTTTTTGGTTTCATTTGTGGTGCTGACTCATAAATACCACTGGAAAAAACGGCACTTTGGTTCTAATAAAAGCAGTTATTTAGGTAGCAGCATAATGACTTAGGCAAACAACAATTTCTTTGTACATATGAGCAAAATGACAGATGATACCTAACTATCTGAGTAAAGTGTGAAAAGAACACAAGTATATTAAAAAAAAAAGGAGACACAATATTATATCAGTTTTTTGATGTAAAATAGCCCAGTGGTTACTGTCTGCTAAAATAGTCTGATACTGTTGTCTGTTTCCACATGGAGTGCTCACTGGTGCGCTCTTCCTGAAAGGGCAGGAATACTACACATCTGAGTGGGTACTGGAGTAGTATGTTTCAGTTGAATTAGGGCAGAGTGTGTGTGTGTCTATATCTACCTGTTTATGTCAAGTAATAGAGAATTGATGGTATTGTTATTAACAGTCTGTTGACTTTTCTTTATCTAAACACCTGATTAGTCTGCCTTTAGGCTTGGCATTATTTTAGGGATACAGTAATATTCAGTGGAAAAGGAGTTTGAAATGATTAAAATTATTAAATACTTCTGAGCTGGTTTTGAAAGCTTCTCTGGGCTGAAAGCCAGTTGATTCTTGTCAGTGTTTTTACATGACTGAGGTCAGTTACTTCAGAGCTAGAACAACTACAGCTTTGGTAAATGGTTTAATTCTGCCTAGTGGTACAATATAGGATTCTTTTAAATGCTGCTGTAATTGGTGTTTAAATAAATGTGTTTTGATTGGACAAGAATGGAAAAGCTATTTTGCAGTATTTTCAATGGCAGAAATTTACAGTAATGTAACTTGTTAATTTTGTATTCTATAATGTATATAATAAGATTAAGGTTTCAATGTTTGTATTAAGTAAATGAAAATATTCAAATGAGCCTTTTATGTAAGAGGAATTGGCTATATGTGAAAGATGCTGAGCAAAAACAGTTGGATTTAAAAAATTGAACTAGTTGATAAAAGGCTTGGGTTCTGATCATGGCCTGATCAGCAACCTTTATGACTTTGGGAAGTTTGAACATCCTCATTGTTAAAGAGGATCTATTCCAACTCTCTCATTTGTAAAACTTTTCTTAGCCCTGGAATACTTTTTGAAAGAAATAAGTGTGGCATTAGCAGCTGTAGGAGTATTCTGTCACAGGAGCTTAAAGTTTGAGGGAGAGGGTAGAGTAATTGGGAGTAAAATGTGAACATGCCACATCCAGAAGACCCAGAGCCTTATTGCTAGACAAGGCTGCACAGATTTTACACCATAAATGTACAAGTTAGAAACAAGCAGCCACTGGGCTGACCACTTGTTTTAATGCTTATCCTGAACATTGTGTATCAAAACACCCTTACACGTGTATACTCTCTCCATTCCCCATATTTTCTACTTTTTCTTAGTCTCATACTAGATTGTTGTACCTGCCTTTTGCCTTTGAAATTTTTTGAGTTTACCCCATTTTGGGGTAATATGTAGACATACAAAGGTTTCGAGAGGAGAGTGACATCATCAGATATGTTTATAAGAAAGCTTACTTTAGCAAAACAGTGTAGGGCTGATAAAGCAGACTCAAGGGTAGTGGCTGGGTAGCTAACCTTGTAAGAAAGTTAGTAGCAGTATTTTTTATTTTGTTTCATTACGGTTTTCCTCAGAATAGTTTTGAATGTTAAAATTTTTAAACAAAATGTGGAACAACTTAATCCAAAATTTTTTTTTTTTTTTTTTTTTTTTTGGCGCTCATTTAAAAGCTGATGCATTGAAATACAAACTCAGTCAGTTACCATCTCATTGTGCTTATCTTGGCATAGAACTTAGATGTGTGTATTATACTGGACTCTTGGCTTATAAAAATCTCTATCAGCTATAGATATATGTATAGATATATCTATATAGATATATCTGTGGGAAAGCTTTTCAGATAGCACACAGACAATATAAATAACCCTAGATTCATACTTAAGTAGCAGATATGTTTCTCTCTCTCTGTACTACTTGTGTCTGAGGGAAACTTGCTGGGTTATTTTTTCCTCTCCTACTGCACTGGGAGTATTATTAAGTCAAGATTAGATACTCTGGAGTCAGACCTTGTTCAGATCTTACCTCTCTTTCTTCAACTTTGGGCCAGTTCATTAATCCATCTGAGTTTTGGTTTCTTACTTGATAGATTGTTTTGTGGATGAGGTGAAACATGATACTAAAAACATTTAGCTTTACCATCCAGACTAGGGTACTAACGAAGGATAAGCCAATCTCCAAGTGTTTGGATGTGTTTCATAAGAAGGGATATTTAAGGGAAGGTCATCAAAGACTTTTTAAATGATTGAGAAACCACACACAACATCCACATATAAACACACTCACAGATACATAGGGGGATTTGTGTGTACATGAATACAAACATTGATATAAACACAAAATGAGTTTAGAAAGTTAATGAATGGAGGAGTTTCCATTTTGTAGAATAAGAACAAACAGTACATTTGTAATGTAAGCATTCAACTTTTATACTAAAAGAGAAAAGCAGAAAATACCCTCTTATAATTTCTACCTCTTTGTGGGCAAGATTGAGTAAATTGCAGAGCTGGTGAGGCACAGAGAATTGGTTGCCAACAGGATCAAGAATCCTAGAGGAAAGGGTAGAGATTCTTTTCACCTGAAATTGCTCTTTCTTTCTGTATAGGTAGGAAAAAACAAAAACAAAACACCCAATGAACAGAGACAGGGAGTACTGTCTGCACTAATGATGCTTGGGCTGAAAGAGGTCCTTGCAAGCTGGCTTTTGTTTCTCCCTTAGTTTATCACCTGCTCAGAATTCACTGGGCTTCCTGGAACTTCATATTAAAAATTTCATAGATCACAGAGGGAATTTTCAAACAGCAATATCTTTGCTGATAGCCATTACCAAACATTTGTTCTTTCAATGACTGATTGAAAACAAACTTTGAGCCCTCTTGCATGGTGCCAGGCTTCACAGATTTTTGCATTGTGTTAAGTGGTATTTTTTTGTGACCAGAGCTGTGGTTGACTGGCCTCAGCAACCTGCTTAAATATCTGTGATTAAAAGATGTAAATGAAAGAACAGATAAATGAAGGAAAAAATAAACATAGTGACAGTGTGTTTACATACAGAAATAAGTTTATCCCAGCATGTGACATTGGTCAGTCAATCTCCTTTAATAAAGGAAATTCATTTTCAGGAAACCAGCTTTATGTTAGTGACGTGTATTATAATATTTTATTTACCTATATTATAAAATTTCAAGCTGGGTATAAATTGAAAATGAAGATTCTTTGTTTAGCAGACATTTCTTGGGTGTTACTATGTCAGGCACTATTCTAGCATTGGGTACACTGCGCTATGTAAGAACTGGTCCTTCAAGGAGTTCCTACTTTTGTGGCAGAATTGTAACAAATCCTGTAACTGGTCCTTACTGAGACTGCCATGTGCCAGGCATGGTACCAGGCGCTGGAAAAAAAAAAAAAGCAGACATAGTCCTGCTCTCAGCAGACACCATGAATGTTCTGAGACGTGTAGAGGTGGGGGTGGGAAGCACAGACAGAACTGACAAAGATTCAGCTAAAGTCCGGTGTGCTGTGATGACCTGGAGAATGCCGTCATTCACTCTTTTGGGTCAAATTAACTTTATGACTAAAATATTACTTTTCCTCTATTTTACATTATTACTTATCAATCCTTAGTCTTTAATTATAAGCATTGGCTTTATTGATTTTTTTAAAAAAATTTAGACTCTGGTTATTATTTCTAAAGGAAGTTATGAACAAATTCCGTGTAGCGTGCCATTTGACAAATTACTGAAACAATATTTAAATACATTCAAGTATCTCATTTATCTTGTTATTCAGGGATGTTTTAGCCAGTTACTCTTTGCTTCCTATATGTTGAATCGATCATTGTTTTTAATCACCTGTTTGTATCAATTTATTGATTTGACCTGTACTTGAATTAACTGTTTACATTTAATATTTTGGACAGAGAGCACTATGGATTGCTCTATTTGTGAATTTTAAGTTATTTTAATATTTCCAAATTCTGCTTTTAGAACTTTGCTTTCGCATACACAACTCTATTCACTAACATTCGATAATAATGCTTTATGGAATGGCCGTGCCTTTTGTTTACCAAGGCTTTACAATATTTATTTTTTTAGTTTCTAGTTTTGAAATAATTAAGCAGTGCTGATTTTCAGTTCCTATTGCATTTTCAAGACCTAGCTAGTTAATTAGCTTAAGTGGTTCTGTCAGGCCTGTTGACGGTTGCAGGCACACAGTGCTGGCTTGTCAGGCTGCTAAAATGAAACATATAAGAGTGGCAGTACCGTGCTCAGCTCCGTTCCCTCCCCACCCTTGAGATATGAGTTGGCTTTCTTTTTCATGACAGAAAAGCAGAACCAGATACTGTAAACTGATACTTCTGCTTGTGATTAACATGGGCCTTTTCATTCAGTGTGGGTTGGTGTTTTTCCAGTCCTCTGCCTTGCTGAGCTTTCACCCATCTTCAAATCCTTCATCTCACCTTTCCTGTATGATGGTCTCTTTTAAGATTTTATTCCGTGTTTGTTTTGGATGCTTTCAAGGCCATTTGAATAATACTCATGGTTACTCTGAGAGCCGCTTCTAATCTGATCACGTATTTGCCCTGTGTCTGTGGCTGGTTGCCTGTACAGTTGGGTAGGTGGTCTTGTTCTGCCTCTTCTCTTTCTGTTTTTTTCAGACATCCTTTATAGGTGGGGTTTGAGCTGTCGCTGCTTCCTATTTTCATCAAACTTTATGTAAATTATGGAATTCCACAGCATACATTTAGTACAGTTTCATTGGCTTCAGAATCTAGCACTTTGGCAGGACAGAGGTGAAGGAAGTGCAAAGAGAGAGAAGAGGAGGGGTACAAGTAGGAAGAAACCCAGACTGGAGCTGGACTGAGACAGCTCAGTAGAGCGGAGCGTCTGGGTGACTGTGTGTTAAACAAGGGAGGAGAAGCCGGCTTCTTGTGGAGGCAGGCCGGGAGGAGGGGAATGGAATGTGGGCTTTGATTTTGGACATTCTTAGGTTTATGTTGGTGAGACAGCATGTGGGAATCCCCTAGCAGAGTTTAAGTGAATGAAGGTCTATATTTGTTGGGATATGTGTTTGAGATCACAGCCTTAAATGTAGCCGTAATTGCAGCCCCTGTTTATTGAATGTGTATTAGCTACTGTGATAAGGGCTATACGAACATACTCTCTGATGCTAAATTTTCTCATCTGTAAAAGGGGTAAAATGGGATTCTTGTGAGGATTAAATGAGTTAATATGTGTAAAGTGCTTAACAGTGTGTAGTGCATAATAACTAATAGTTAAATGCTAGTCCTCCTCCTCATCGCAATGTAATCCAACACTCATTTGGAAAGAGGTATTATTACATAGTTGACCCTTGAACAGCGAGGAGGTTGGGGAGCTGAACCCCTGCACAGTCAAAAATCTGTGTGTAACTTTTGACATCCCCCCCATTAACTACCAATAGCCTAATATTGACTGGAAGGCTTACCAGTAACATGCAGTCGAGTAACGTATAATTTGTATATGTATTAAATACTGTATTCTTACAATAAAGTAAGCTAGAGAAAAGAAAATGTTTTAAGAAAATCATAAGGAAGAGGAAATATATTTACAGTACATATATGTACTTACCGAAAAAAAAATCTGTGTGTGAGTGGACCCATGCAGTTCAAACCCGTGTTGTTTAAGGGTCAGCTGTACATACTGTATAGAACAGGGGTACTTAACTGCTCTGCCAGAGGCCACGTAATTAGTAAGTGGCAGAAGAATTCGCACCCTGGCCAAACCGTATTCTTAACTTTGCTCATTGCTCCCCTTCCTTTGTGAAAATACGCTCTTCAACAGAGGCTGCATGGTGACGAGAAAAGAGAGAGAACAAAATACCTAACGCACAGAAGGTTGTTCTGAGTATTGCTCATTTAATAGCAGTTATTGCCGTAAGAGAGAAAATCTTGTGGAAAGATTCAGATGAAGCTTGGCATTTGAGAAGTGCTGGGGAAGAATGAAAGGGGAAAAGGGAGAAGATCGCTTAGGACAAAGCAAAGTCCAAGAGAATGAGAGGGTAGGGAAGGGTTACGTAGTTTTTGCATTTAGGGACAAGAGAGTTTAAAAAGTACCTGTTGGTTGACATTGTCAAGTGCTGCATGGAGGTCAAGGAGAAGGAGACCTGAGAAAAGGCAGTCTGAGTCACTCTTTGGTGTTAACAAATTAAATTTATTTCCCTTTGGAGCTAAAAACGATTGACTAAAAATACAATGATAAGAAACAGAAATATACGATCCAATGATGTTGATGAATCAGCTAAAATTTAGAGTTAGATTTATTCTCTTGACCCTTCCCCTTTTCCAAGTTCATAAGTTTTATCAATAGAATATTCTAGTAGCATGCATTGTCTGACATTTATCAGCTTAATTAGAGATCTAGTTGGAAAACTCAGCTATCTCATGCATCTGTGATGCTTCTCCACAAATCTGAAATGCAGTGGTTATACTGCCATGAAATGATGGACAGTATGCTAGTGGTAACCTGGAAAAGCTCCCTTTTAATGCAGTGATTACTCTTATTCATAGTAATTCTTCCCATTTTTTCTTCCTTCTTTGTGTCTTCCTTCTCCACAAATAAAAAATTGTGAGCTTACTTGACCATATTTTGAGAACAACAGGCTATGAACTCTGCAGTTCAACTTGTCTCATATCTGTGAGGGCTCAATGGGGCTGGAGCTTTGTTCACTGTGTATGAACCCATTGCCTAGAATAGTGCCTGGCACATGGTGGGTCCTTAATCAATGTAATTTAAATAAGGAATGAATGAACTCTCCATGGAGCTTCATAGTCACAAAATTTACAAAAAATTTACCTGACATAATAAAATGATGTATGTAATCAGTGTGTTTCAAAATTAACCAAAAACAGAAAACTGACTATGTAAATTGCCAATAAGTATAATTTATTTTAATATAATAAAATTGGGCTTTTCTACAGTTGAGATTGTGTATGTGTGTGAGTGGTGGGTGGGAGGATTATGAAGCCAAGCTCAGGTCCCTGGGCAGGGCAGGGATTGTAGACCTCCAGACCTGTGACCCAACAGGAACTTCTTGGGATTCCTTCTTTGCAGATTTGCAGATGCTCTTCCTCAAGCATTAATATTATAATTTGGCACACTATGACCACTCGCTGGACTTAGGATGGCCTCCACCCTCTTTAATGAGAACTACATTTCATCTTATTGAAAGGCAAAGATTAGATAAGAATTGGTATAGTCTAGGGATGAAGTTTCCAATGAACTTGGAGTGATGAGTGCCCATGGCATTCCTGGTGCCTATAATATTGATGTAGCAAATATAATTTTTGTACCTACTATATACAAAATATTTTGGGAAATGCAAAGATGCATAATGCACATTTTCTATTCTGGGAAAGTTTATAGCTTTGAACTTTTTTTGAGATATAATTCAAATACCATAAAATTCACCATTTTAAAGTACACAGTTCAGTGATTTTTAGCATTATTCACAAGGTTATGCCAACATCACTACTATCTAATTCCATAAGATTTTCATCATCTCAGAAAGAAATTGCATACTAATTAGAAATTACTTTCCATTCTCCCTCTGCCTCCCCCACCCAGTCCCAGGGAACTACCAGTGTTCTTTCTGTCTTCATGAATTTGCCTACTCTGAATATTTCATATAAATGGCATCATACAGTGTGTGGCATTTTGTAACTGGCTTTTTTCACTTAACATACTATTTTCAAGTTTCATCAATGTTGTAGCATCTTTCTCTCATTTTCATAGCTGAATAATATTCCATTTTATGGATATACCATTCACATTTTATTTATTTGTTCATTAGTTGAGGGACATTTGGGTTGTTCCTACTTTTTGAACATTATAAATAATACTGCTGTGAATATTCGTGTACATGTTTTTGTGTGAACATATGTTTTCACTTCTCTTGGTTATGTATCTAGGAGTGGAACTGCTGGGTCATATGGTAACCTGTGTTTAACTTTTTGAGGTTATGTAGAACTTTACTATTTACAAAGTGCTTTATATCCTTTGTGACAGTGACTGAGAAAAGAAACTGAAGTTCTGAAAGATTAGGTGGGCTAGAGAAAAGCTTGCATGTGTCACAAAAATATATTTAAAATGAGGTTCATTGCTGTATTGGTTACTTTAGGGCAGAATTGAAACCTAAATATTTGTCAGGAAGGGTAAATAAAATGTGTGATAGTCACATAGTGGAAGACTTGCAGATAGGTGTGTGTGTATAGCAGTTATCTATATAGCAGAATAGATTTAAAACCATAGAACATAATGCCCAGTGAAAAAATGAGTTGCAGAATGATAGATATAAGGTCATTTATGTGAGTTAAGGAAACTCTATACGTTGTAACCCACATGCAAAAGTGTGAAAATGCGCATGGAAGACGTTTACTGGTCCCTGTTGTAGTTGCCTTGCATCCCTGCTTCTGAGCTTTAAAATTCCTGCCATTACTTCTTCCTGTGTATTTAACAAATTACAAGACTGTCAATTTCTTTAGAACAGGGACCATATTTTCTTCACTGTTTTATTTCTGTTGTCTAGCATGATGTGCCTAGCGCATGGGTGTAAAAACATATTTTTGAATGGCTAAGCAAATGAATATGAGGCCACTTAAATTATTTTGGGAAGAAGGTAGGGCAAGACAAATTAAATTAGCCATTCTCCCTTTCTGCTTATTGTCTCTTCTGTACCTTCATATTCTCCTAATGTTATCATAATATGAGGCCTGCAATTACAAGAGTAGTTCTGTGTGACATGACATGCTAGTAAAGCAGATGGTGTGTGTAGATAAGCAGGATAAAAGATATCTTTGCTGCAAAAGTCATTGCTATCTCTTAAAGTATGGAGTATTTTATGATACCTCAGTAGATTTTCTCTTCATTGTCAAGGTAATGATTATGTATCCTATAAATCTTGATGCCTTTGTTGTATCAAGTGTCAGTTTACACAGCTTACTCAGGCAGTTGTAGAAAGAAAGATGTCTGTGATCAGATTTGGAAGTAGTACTACTAATATTTTTCAGGAATATGTTGGTTTCACTTCTTTGTGTTTATATAGAGGAAGAGAACTCTGTTTCCGCTTAGCGTCTGTACCTCCTTTCTCTTTATTATCTTCTCATGGGAAAAAGAACAAATTATAAAGTTTGGAGCTTGATGACAATACGGGTGAAGTTTCTGGTCTCAATGTCTCTGTTATCTCTTTCACCAAGTGCTTCATGGTAGTAAAGACTTTCCTCTTCTTCCTGCCTGCTTTACAGTAAGCACAAGGGGGTCGGCCCTGTCAGGCCCAGCCGGACCTGTACAGGTCTGGTCCTGTCTCAGCAATTAAGGCTCTCTCTGCACATTGGGTCAGGAGGAAGGACATAGGGAGCCTCATTTTGACCTTAGGCTCAAGGTACATTCTCCAGCACAGTTTGGCGGAAGCTATAAGGTCATGTAGATAGTGATCGCTCATGCTTTGGTCTCCATCTGTCTGTCTGCGGGGATGCTCAGTTGATTAGAACCAGGAAAGGCGGTAGAGGTGAGCCGTAAGTTTCCTGTGTGCACCTCCCGCCCCCATGATGATGATAGTCTTGATTTTCTCCATCCTTTTGTAAGTATGTCTCACAGAACCTTCAGCCAGCATCTTGGCATTATAGGGATTTACTCAGCTTTTTAGAAGCAATTTGACCTATCTGAACTCATAAAAGCAGCTAAAATCCTAAGGGATCCTGACAGAGCACATTGTTGATAGTTGCTTTTATAGGTAGTGAAACCCTTTATTTTTACTTGTGAATTTACCAAAACAGTCTGTCTTCCTTCAGATAAGTACCTACTCAGCACAGTAATATTTTACTTAAAAAATGTAGCTGTTATATTTAATTAAATCTAAGATGCCACTTATTAAAAGATGCATTGTTTTATGTCTCACTAAAAAAGATTCTGCCAATTAATTGTAAGATGCCTTGGTTATAAGATGCAACCCCACTCCACAGTTATTATAATATGAAAGAAAAAAGAAGTATGGAATAAATGAATTAAAAATGAGTGACTCTTCATTTGCAGAATAGTTCAGTAGGGGCAAGTTGGTATATTAGAGAAAACATTGAATGGTGAACTGAATGTCTGGAGACTGAGGTTCTAGTTTTGGCTACAGGAGAAAATGTATGTAATTTTCCTTTTTTAAAGGATGGAGCTAACAGAGTTTGGAACAGGTCTGGAATCTACCTCCCTCTCCAGTATCTTCTTGTGACATTCAGTATGACCCTCTTTTGGTGTCTCAGGCTCACCAGCCTTCTTTCAGCCTGTGTCCTCTGCATATGCTGTTCTCTCTGCCTGAACCCTTTCTTGCTCCTTCCTGTGGTCAAGTTCTACTAACTCTTCAAGCTTACCCTTAAATATTACCTTTTCTGACCCTCCAGGCTTGGTGTGCTTGCTTTAATATACTAAGGCAAATATACCAAGTATATGTACTAACTGCCCCTTATGTTTCTTATTAGTAACATTTGTCATGATTATAATAAAATATTTACACAGTTATTTTCTTGCTGCCTTCCTGCCTTTCATGATAGTCTTGTTCGTGCTGTATCCCCCATGTGTTTTCAGTGCCTGGCACATATTCCATGCCTACCAGATTCCTGGAGTGAATAAAATGACAGTGTCCAGCAGTGCCATGTACTGCTGAGCATGGCAAGTCAGAGTCTGGAAGGTGTCTACTGGGTTTGGCAAGTGGAGGCCACTGGGTATTTTAGAAGGCATAGTTTTAGTAAAATGGTGGGGACAAAAGCAAGATTGTACAATATGTTAAAAAGAAAAGCAGCACTACTCACTATAAAACATTGGAACACTTGCAAGTAATTTCTCCACTGATAGCACCTTTTCTTGAGTTTTACTAATTCAGTAAACACTGTCAGAATCCTCCAAATTATAACAATAAGATAAAAAATAAATCCCAAGACATGCTACTGTGATTTCTTTTCTCAGCAAATAATGGACAGAATGGAATATTCACTTTAGTACAAATAATCACAGGCAGGCAGTTCAGAGCATTCTGCTCCAGAAGAGCAAAGAGTAACCCCAATGTTTCTCATCCCCTCTGCTTATCACTGAGCCAAAAGTACAGTCATTTTTTTTTAGTACCACTGGTATCAAAAAACGTGTACTATTTCATCTCTATGCTCGATAGAACTTGAAACAGAACCTTGGAGACCAACTCTTCACATAAACATGAGGTAATCTGAAAATCTGTGTGCGATGGAAGTGGCCTCAATGAAGACATTGCTTGTGAGCATCTTCCAGGCTGTGTTGTGGAAGGTGTGGTGGGCAGGCCCATGGGCAATGCTGGGCGCAGTCCTGGTGTGTGCTACTTCTGAGAAGTAATAGTAGTAACAAATGCATGCAACGCTTTGGGCAAGTCACCTGTTCTAAGCACTTTATATATATTTTACTCATTTAATCTTCACAAAACATCGTATGAGGAAGGGCTGCCTTTATTCCTTGTATTTTTTAATCTGTCAAGCTTGAGTGGCTTGCCCAGGAGGGCAGAAATGGCATTTGAACCCAGGCATTCTGGCTTCAGAATCTACATTCTCACCTACTTTAATGTACCTCTGAGGGCACTAATTATGAAGTCGGGACCTAGGATTGACTGCCATTCCCTTTTCTGCCTCCATCCTCCTGCCCTCTTGCTGAGCACATGTTCTCCCTTCACTTCTAGTGTAGGTATCTAGAGAAACACCAGTGCAAAGGCTTCCATGCCCTCCCACCAGGGCAGGTGCTGTTTTGGAACGTATCAGTTTCTCCAGACACCATCACTGGCTCTGTATGATTCTTTTGCAGTAGGAGCTTCATTGTGGATTCAGTTGATTTTTGAATGCTGGTCATGAATCCTAGTCAACCTTGACAATGTTGATCATAAGGGAAAATATGTTCCTAGTTTTGATAACTGTTTTTTTTTACGTGTATACTTTTGGAACATAATCTGTTTTTAAGTTGATAACTACCTGTGTATGCATTAAGTACTGAAGTTCCCAGTGTTCAAGAAATGCACTACACTATTAAAAAAGAATTAACAGCTTTCTCTAAAGAACAGAACTAAGCTCAGTGTGGTCTGGTATTAATCCCTGCCCAGAAGTTCTGCAATCAAAAGGGCAAAATGTGGAAAAGCAAAGATAAATAAGTAAAATTGGAAAATATGCAAAGCCGTTAGACATGTGCCAGTGACTTACAAGTAGATAATGCTAAGAAATGCATCCAAGTCCTGGGTTGTGAACGTGCCACCAAAGTATTGGGTGTTTGAAGTATTTCTCTGACCCTCAAACCTCTTTGTCAGTGGCAGACTGGAGAGCCTTCCACAGTTATTGCAAAGAAAAAGAATGCCCTAGAGTGAAAACAAAACAAAATGCTATTTAATATTCAATTTGGTATTCTTTAAATTTAAAAATGTTAGTAATAATATTATAGCTGGATTAACAGTATTGTTGTATTAGTGTTAAAATTTTCCCATTATTTTTTTGGCTTGGTGAGTTTGAAAGTATTGTTTAACCTAAAATATTTTTAAAGGTTAGATGAAATAGCATTTATTTTGCACAGTTTGATGAATTGCCAGCAGCAGGGAGGACTTTACAGCTCAGATGTGTTCAGTACTCTCCTGATCTTCTTTTTGCGTTTTTCCTTTCTCATTAATTTTTCTTTCAGAGCAGTGACCATTTTACTTTCTGTAGAAGAGATGCTTAAGTAGTTAGGTGTTAATGAACTTCTCTGTATTTTGTATGTCTGTGTGTCTGCTTTATCATAGCTCTTAATAGCCTTGCTAATGTTTTGGGGAGGGGTAGGGGGAGGTTTTGCTTAATTTTGTGATATGTTTTGTCTTTTACAGAGCTTGATATATGGCTCAACAGTAAATAGGATTAAAGTAAATTACTGTTTTAGAGAATCTGAATGTTATCTCACTGTTACTCTTTTTAATATAAAGAGAATTTTTATGGAGGAATTTACCACATCTCAGGAACAATTATTTTTTAAGCATAATACTTGGATTGTTTTATTTCTTTATTGCTTAAGTGGTAGTCCAAAGGAGAAAGAGTAAAACCTTTTACCAGTTATTTTTTTGTTGTTGTTTTTTACAATAAATTTCCTTCTCTACACTCCCACCTTTAGTTACTTCAATGTTAAATTTACTGTTTGTGACTAAATAATTGTGATATTCACAATTACTAAAGTTCTTAAAATTGCATTTTCATATTGGCTACTTTATGATAGAAAACCTTTTCACCTAAATATTTTATGAATACTTAAAAATTTCATGTTTAGATTTTAGTTTAGATGTGTAAAGTTTAATTTTTAGTACTAAGCTACTATACATAAACCGATTATATTGTGAAATGAAATCGGTGGAGAATGGACATCTTCTACTTTGCATGAGTGTCTAAAATTAAAGAACACCTCTAGGCAGTGAGGTAGCTTTCCATTTGTTCTTGGTTGGGACTATATTCTTGTGGACTTGATAGTGGATGTTATACCAAAAGACAACTCTTCTCCCCTAATTTAAGGGTGACATTTGGAGTACTGTGAGTTTATGAGAACCTGCTCTCAACCTCAAATAATAGAGCTGCTCCAGGAGCTGCATCTTTCCTTTCTGGTTTTTGGGTACTTGAGACTATTTTGGAAAGTGGGTAAAATTCTTCTTAAGATAAGTTGACTGAATTGATAAGTTAAGATCCCTGGAGTAGTGGAGCTTCTTTAGAATCTAAGTACTATTTCCCTGCCTCCATAGAGCTTCCCTGGTTTTTTATGACTAGCCTGAATAAAAACTAGATCGCTTAGGTCTTAGTTTATATCTACATTGGATACTACAGGAATAGCATTTAAGCTGAGACCTGATGACTAAGTTTTTAATGAAATTTTCATTGTGCTAAATCTACAAAATAAGAGACTGGTACAAAAAATAATCTCAGCATGGAAGAAAACTCTTGGAGATGTAAGCCATGGTTGCTGATTAGAGGAATTAAATAGCAGACTGCGTGGTGCTCAAAATCAAATAGTAAATTAGAAGACATAATGCCTGATTAACAGTAGTAGCAGGGATGTAATGAGATATGTGTATATATCTCAATTGTGATTTCTGGATTTCAAAATAGAAAATTCTACAGGTATTTAATCAGAATAAACCATGTTAACTTCAAGTGGAATAAAGTCAGACAGACCCAAGGATTCTATACCCAGCCAAACTACTATTACCTAAGTGGTTAAAGGATCAATATTGGCAGACATGCTGTTATAACTGCGAATGCTTTCAGGAAAAGTTAAGAAAAAATTGAAGGCAGTGGCATAATCAAGGGTGAAAAGCTCACACACCATTACAGAAAAGAAATAATGGCTTGTGTGCAACCAAATGAACTTGAATTGAATCTAAATAATTGTTAATAGGTTGTGAAGCTAAGTGGATTCATTGCATGGAAAATACTGTAGAACATAGCCAGTTTTTATTTTAATAACACTGGAGGTTTTTTTGTTTGTTTGTTTGTTTTTTACATAAGTCAAATAAATTATTCTTTTCTATAGCTCTGAGTTCACATGCATTTCTAATTAATTGATTGAAAAATATACTCTCGCAAAACCTGGGACCAAGGGGATGAAAGATGGGGGTTAAATGGGGATGTTTAGAATGTGGGAGAGGATATGATACAAATATGATAGACTGTCAATTCCGGGGAAAAATACCAGAAACAATTGATCTGATTTTCAAACGTAATCATAAAAACAGATAGCATTTATTAAGTGTTGCAGTGTCTTGTTTTAAGTACTTTATTTTTGTTACCTCATTTTACCGTGCATATTATCAGGGATATTAATGGACAGGCCAATCTTATATACCTGCAAAAGTGTAAAAAGCGTTCATTAATATTATAGATACCTTAATTTTAAAGTCTTTTCTTTTTCCTATTTCCCCTTTACTCTAAAATTGAAAAGTCTAGGGAGTAATCATAATCAATAAGGAATTGAAGGAAACTATTGTAGATGCAGCATGTAAAGAGAAAAGAATAAATTGGTTGGTGAGAACTGTTGTCCCTTCTATAAGGACATTTAAACACAGATGATGCAAATAAATTACATTTTTTACTATGGCAATATTGGATTGGTTGGCTTGGTTTATATCAGACAGTAGAGAAGAGTAAAATTTTCATTGAGGAACCAGGACCCAAGTTTTCTGCCTTAGGAGAAAGAGAATATGTAGTTAATTTTCAGGATCCCTATCAAAAGAATGAACTTTTGAACAGATTGGGTGAGCAAAGGGAGTACAGAGCAAGGCTAACTGCATCTTCAACAGGGAGAATTTCTAGAGATAAGTAGTTTTTATGATTTCATAAGATGGGTTTTTTGGGGCAATGAGAACATAAAAACAGTAAATTCAGGAATGAAAAGTCAATCGATAAAGACCCTGAATTATGTTTTAATCATGGAGTCAATTGCTTTCTATACTTTTTTGCTTTTATTTTCCATATAGACAATCGCAAATACAAAGGAAATCTATTTTTAGGTGGTAGTATATTATAGAACTTAGTAATTGAAATTGAATTTACTTTTGCTTTTGATATCTGAATGGGTTAGGAAAATTCCTTTTGGGCAATCAGGGACCAGATGATCAGACGGACACCATGTCATTTTCTTTGCTATGAAAATTATAATTCAACCTTGTGAAAATTTTCTAATGTTATATTTTCTGTAAATAACACAGAGAGTAAAAGTAAGTAAAACCATTACTCTGTTTTTCTCCCTACACATTCTGAACAATAAGCAACTGGTTCTTAGCAAATACATATTAATTTAATTTTAGGGATGTTATTTTATAGTTCATTTTGATCAAAGGTGTAAAAAGAGCCATTATTTTATGCTCAAACGTGTGCTTACCAAGGTAGCTTGCTGTAGATATCTGGTATCTTTTCGTAAATACCTATGTTTAGATAAGTCTTTTCTCTGGAATCATGTCCTTAAACATTTAAACCTAGTTACACCACCTTGAAGTATAAGGGATTTATGAACCATGTGGGATATTTCAGGAAATCTTTTCATACTGATGCAAACAGGAGACTTTAGTATTATTGTGAAAAGGAAAAACAATGGGAGATTTATGAGTATATGTTTCATTTAGGCATCAAAGTTTAATTTTTCTTTGCTGATGGTCTGACTGATAAGCAGTTTAGTTTACCTTTTTAAGAATTTCCCTTCAAAAGTAATCAAACCTAAAATATTTAAGATGAACAGCAAAATATTTTTCATTGTTTGAAATGGCCATGGCTGATTAAAACTATTTCTGGCTAAATCGACTGTATATTAATTATTTAATGTAGTTATTACATCCTCTATATGGAAAAAGTATCAAAACCTTGAGGTCTTTGATTTTCCGTTCTTGTCAGTCATAAAATTGTCAGCTTTTTGCAAGCGGTAGAAGAGTTGTAGGAACTACTGAACTAAGAATTACCTTTTCTTTTTACTCATAAGCTGCTGCTCGACAGCTGAGTGATCTCGGGGAGGCAGGCCTATGTTATCTTCCTGTGGCAATGATTTACACTTTTACAGAGAGCAAATTTATGGTCCTTATCTGGGAAGAATTTTATGAATGACTGTTGTAAATCAAGAATTGAATGACTTTTTTTCCCTTTGAGCATAAATCTATGGTTCAGAGATTGATTTCTGAGTGACTTTTTGTAACCCATTTAAATTACCATTTTTGACCAATTTTCTATATTTTGGCATAAGCTGAATAACTAAAATATAACTTAATACTAGTGGTAGATTGTTTTTTTCTGGTAGTTCGTGGAATTCACCTGGACTTCTCATATAACTCAAAAAATAGTCTCAGTTAATAGAGTAGAAAACAAATTTATAGTCTATATATAGTGGGACTCCCATGCCTGGGACTGGCCAAAGCAACTATATCCACTGTTTAGGTGGGAGAGGAAAAATGAGATAAATGTTTAATTTTAAAGGTACTTATGATAAAATGTGCCATTAGTTAGGTAAAATAAGTGGATAGAAAAAAGTCATTTCTAGGACATTTGCAGAGTAAATAACTTCTATTGAAAGTCCTAGAAAAGTGTAAAAAAATGTTAGCCCACTCTTTTGGACACACTTTCCCAAGAGGCTTTCCTTCAGGAAGATGAGTCTTTCTTAAAACAGGATGGGAGACATAGGAGCTCACATGGAAGGGGAAGCTAGAAATCAGGTGGGTTAAAAAAATAATTTCATGAACACTATTCTCACAAAAAATTTTGATCTGTGGGTGGTGACCTGTAGATGGAGGGATTACAAACTTCATGAAATTATATTCTTCTCAGATAAATGGCCCTTACTTTATCTTCCTCTTGTTCCATGCAATTGTGTGACTTAAACAGTTAACAGCATGGAAGAAATGGCTGGTCAGGAGATAAGCAGTTGATCTTGGCTGTTTTAAAGGGAACTTTCACTACAGTAAGAAGAGAAGGGCAGTGCTGGTCACATAATGGGTACTTAATAAGTATTTGATGAAGGACAGAAGAAAGAGAAGCAGCCTGGCGGGAAGGGATGACAGCAAGAGAGGGCTCTAAGCGCAGTGACAGGGCCCCGGGTGGAAAGAGGGTTACCCACTTGGATGAGTGGGTCGAGGATGTGTTCAGATTGGCCCTGGAGTTGGACAGCATGGTTCCAGTTTCAGGAGCATCACTTATTACCTGTGTGATCCTAGGCAAGTTACTTTCTCTGTGTCTCATTTTCCTTTCTCTAAATAACGATAATGAGAGAACTTACCTCCTAAATTTGTTGGGAGGATTAACTGAGTTAATATGTAGATGTAAAGCCCTCAGGACGGTACCTAGCACATGGCATTCACCAAATGGCAGCAAGTATTACCTTGGCTAGACATAAGCAGCCATCCTCAACTCCTGTCTCTAGTCAGTCATCACCTTTGGTCAATTCTACATTTAAATATTTCTTGGAGGTGGGTTCTCCATCCGAGGGCCATAGTCTTAGAGACTCTTAATCTCTTATATTAATTCAGTTACTTCTTTTAGTGAAAATTTCCTAAAATCCATCCTGCTCAATATGACCAGTTAAATGCAGGTCTTGCCCTGCCACTCCCCTAAACCCTTTCAGTGGTTCCCTGTCATACTTAAGGAATTTATAATTAACCTTTAGCATGCAAGATTGTTCAGAATTTGCTTTGCTTGCCTTTCCAACCTCATCTCCCAGCAGATGCTTTATGAACACCATATCATTTAATTTTAGTGCAACCTTTTAAAGGTTGTGCAAGCATCCTCACTTCGCAGGACCGTACAGGACTGTAACAGCAACGGGGTGAGCTGGGCGGTGCAGAGCAACCTTAATAACCAGTGGGAAAATTTACAGTGGTTTCAGGGCCCTTAACACTTTTTGTTAAAGCATTGAAAACTCTTACTCTCTGTTATAAATGTGTAGGGAAATGAAAAAATAGTAAAATGAATATTGGTTTAGTACACTGTAATGTAAAACATTAGAAATCTTGAGAAATGAAAACTTATCAAGAGCGGTGTGAACAGTTTCTCTCTTCATCTTGTGGTGTAACATATGGAGTACCTTTTCTGTGCCTTGGTGAATTGTCATACTCCTCTCTAAGTCTGGATCAGCTTCCAATATCTTATCCTTCGTGCTTTCAGTGTTGTGAAGTATCTCCTGGAGTTCCTTTAACCTGAAGTTTTTCGCTGGTATTACTTCCTCTTGGACATCTTCATCCTCTTGCTTGTTTGCATTGATAAGCTGCCTCCCCTTCTCCCTGTGGCTGCGCATCCAGAATCTTTCAGACATCAGTGGTGCCAGTACTCCCATGGTCAGCAGTCTCTCTATAACCCCCATTTACGCTTGATTTAAATTTTACTTCCAGCTTTACGTTTGTTTATTTGCTGCACTTTCATCTTTGTTTTGGCCAATACCCTCATTGGGTTACCAATTTTTGTAAGATGTCCCGTGTGTTTATCATTGGGAGACAAGGAGGCAAAACAGTAACACACTTTGTGTGAATGAACAGATGCACAGTGACCAATCACTGATAGGCTTTGAAAGAAGTGACCCGATTGGTCATGGATTATGATACACATTTGTTACTTATTTAATGATTTGTGGACTGAAGAGCTAGTGCAGAAGTTTGTGCTTTATGTAATTATTCATGGTTAATATGGTATAGTAACTGACATTTGAACCCTGTTATTAAAGAAATGGTGTTATTTAACTAAAATGTGGCAACTGAAATGTATGCATCTTAAAACTGTGCAAAGCAAGGGCTGCCTGTATGTTATAATCATTCTCCAAGCAAAGAAACTGAGTTTTGGAAAGAGTAGGCAACTGTCTAAGGTTACATAGCTAAGAAGTGTCAGAAACCCATTAACAAAATTTTTTAATGTCTCTAGATTTTAATGCTATAAGGACACACAACCTATCAGTTGATGCGTCTGTCAAAATACTGCTGGAGCTTGAACGACTAATGGATTGTCTTCAGAAACTCATCTGCATATCAAATCTGGTTTGTAGCCCTCTGGGGACTCTGTCTCTGCTTAGCTGGGCTGACCATGTAATATTGCAGGGCTTGCCTGAAAAATGAATTGTTGTACAGTGATTGTGCAAAGCTTCTGGAAGCTAGTGACACACTTGACCTTACATGAGACTGTTTCTTGGAGTGAATCAACAGTCCTTAGTATTAGAATGAAGGAGGACCAGCCTAGAACAAATGAAAAAATCCCTGAGAAGGAAAGGAACATCCCAGTAATTGAGTGGATAAAAGTGGGCTAGGTACTTAGCAGTGGAGATCCCTGGTTAGGTTGGGAGATAAGCAGGGTAGGTAGATGTGTTAAGTGACCTCACCTTCAGCTTCTGGGATTCAGGGATGGCTTCAGCGTAGTCTCTGCTTCATTCATTGGCCAGCTGGTAGGAGTCCACACTGAGTAGTTAAACCTGAGTGAGTCTGATTCTGAGATACAGTCTAGCTTCTAAGACTGAGGAGGTCCCATTTGGAACATTTAAAATTATTCAGGATAGAGGAGAACTGTGATACAGAGATGGACTAAAAGGATTAATACTAGGCCTGGAAAGATGAAGCCTGAGAAAAGTTTTGATTAAAGAAAAAGCGGCATTATTTAGTGCCTCTAAAATGCCAGGCCTTGGGTTTTTCCCTGGTGGCGCAATGGTTAAGAATCCTCCTGCCAATGCAGGGGACATGGGTTTGAACCCTGGTCTGGGAAGATCCCACATGCCATAGAGCACTAAGCCTGTGCGCCACAACTACTGAGCATGTACTCTAGAGCCCGTGAGCCACAACTGCTAAACTCATGTGCCACAACTGCTGAAGCCTGGGCACCTAGAGCCTGTGCTCTGCCACAAAAGAAGCCACTGCAATGCAGTGAGAAGCCCGCACACCACAATAAAGAGTAGCCCCCACTCTCCACAACTAGAGAAAACCCACACACAGCAACGAAGACCCAATGCAAGCAATAAAAAATAAATAAATTTATTAAAAAAAAATGCCAGGCCTTGTGCATGGCTTTTACTTATTATGTAATTCTCATGAAAATCTTGTTAGCAGGCGTTGCAGAGATAAGGAAGCCTTTGAGACTCAAAAAAAAGTTAAGTAACTTAACTGCTAGGGCTAGTAAGTGGTGATTTAATATATCACATAGCTCTTAAGTGAAAGATGCCAGACTAAAACATTGTTAAAAGTAAGACAGACATTTAGGGCATGTATGTCTCATCTTTGATCTTGAACTAAGCCTGTTGTAGGGACTCCAAAATTCATGTTTCTGTAGAAATAATGTTTTAAATTGTGATTTGTTACCGGGGCCATACTGTAAAAACCTATTTTATATGCATATCTCTATGTTTCTGTGTCTCAATATGTATATCTGTTTCTTTATATACAGCTTTCTGTACTATTTAAAATGCATGTAATTATTATATAAAATCATACATTTTCGAGGTACAACTTAGGGACCCTGGGAACTCTGCTCCTCACCTGGAGGGCAGCCCTTCCTATCAGCAGCATTGTTGAGGAACAGTTGTTTACATCTGTGCAGGAATGGCAGCTGTCTTCGTCTTTGTGTTCATAAGAGAGGCAGCATTTCCAGTGAATCACTTCTCAGGTATCTAAATTTGAGAATAAATAGCACTTACTTGATACATTCTATGTTCCATTTTTCTTATCATGAGTATTAATAAATTGTTTTTGGGTACTGGGACTGTGTCTTGATTAATAATTAAAGTTCTTTTGATAGCAAGTAACAAAAACAGACTCTAGCCTACTAAAAAAGACACCAATTCTAAGGCTACAGTGGGTATTTTCACATCTGGAATTACAGGGTTGCCAAGGACCAGGGACTGGAACTCTGTTAAACATGGAGGAGCTTCTCTCTTCGTCTGGCTCTTCTCTGCCTCATTGCTGTCTCTACGTTTGCCTTCTGGCTTTAAAGTCTCTTGAAGCAACCTTTTCTTTGCTTGTTGACTTCCTTCTCTCTCTGTTCATGGGCTGGCTCTAGACCTCTTGAGCATACGGTCCTACGTGACTGCCTCCCTGCTCATGGTTTTAGATCTCCTCAGTTTCAGTGATGGGTGGATTCTAAGCAGAGTCTCTGAGGCTTGATTCCAGAATCCCAAAGACAGAATAACTTTGGCCCACCCAGAGTTAGGTATCCATCACTAGTTAGGTATCCATGTGATGTCCATGGTCTGGGGGGCTGAGTCCTGCCCTCCCCAAGTGCTGCTGGGGCTCGGTCCTCTACTGAAGCAGGAGCAGAGGTGGGAGGTGCCTGCTGTGGTATGTTACTCACTAATTGTATTTGGCTTTTTTGCTTCTGGCTTTCTGTATTTTACTACTTTTAAACTAAGAAAACAATAATCACCACACATTCTGTATTTTCAAATTAAAATTCACATCCAGAGTATCCCCAATAATAAAGAGCTCCCAAAGAGCTGTGATACAAGAAGGACCAGGAGCAGACTTACTCTGAAAACTAGGGAAGATACTTTAAAGCAAACTTGTCTATTTTGCTTAACCAGAACCCTACTAGCCTGCTGATTGTTTAGATGAGTAATCTGAAGACACCTGCAGTGGTTTGGTCTATGAGTAAGACTATGCTTTTTAGTCACATTCTTTGCTGCTTCATTGCAATGAAAAATACCAAAGGTGGGGCGTCAAGGAAGGGAGGGAATATGGGGATATGTGTATAAAAACAGTTGATTGAACCTGGTGTACCCCCCAAAAAAATAAAATAAAATAATTAAAAAAAAAAAAAAAAAAAAAAAAAAAAATACCAAAGGTGAATGCCAAATCAATTTTTCGGTATTGTACTTCTAAACGCCGTCCATGAAGTGGTGAATGGAAGAATCAAACTTTTATGGTAATCTTTTATTTTAATCTACTTTCAGTTCAGTCAGAAAAGCAGCATGGCCCCATGGACTAAGGGGAGGATGGGGAATTTGGAGCTCTGAGATATAATCTGTTTTGCAACTGACTAGCTTTGTGACCTTGAAAAAAAGCACATTGACCTGTGTCTATTTCCTCATATATAAAATGGGATCTACTTGATAGAACAGATCAGAATATAGGTACATTCTGACTTGAGCAAAGTAAATAATAAGAAAGATTTTATACAAATCAGGAGTGACTTTTTTTTTTCATATCAGAAGACTATGGTTTGTAAAAAGATTTTCCCTAGAATTCATTTAAGATCCAACCTCTTCTCAGTCTTTTAAACTGTGATTAATTAACAAAAGTTAAATTTATATGTATGAGTTTAAAAAATACACCCATCAGGTAGAGTGAGAAAAAAAATTCTGGTAGAATTATGATAAAAACTCAGTAAATCCATGTGAAATACTTCAAAAAAAATGTTTTGCAGGCAGCAGTACACAAAGAATATTCTCATAGCTTAGATTTCGGGGTGAATTTTTGCATTATGAGAGTGACATCAGTGCCAGTTCTGCCATACTCTTGCTAACTTGCTGACATGGGTATTGTCGTGTTGGTCTGGGCACTGTGACCCTGGTGCTGAGCCGACACTCACACCGGAGCCATGGCATCTTGCTCTCGTCAGGAGTGGCTGGAGGCAGTTCTAGTTCATCTGCCGCTACGAGGATTTTGATACAGCAGTTTTGGAGGTTTGGTTTGTACTATGGCAGTCTTATGCCTGCTGGTGAATTTATTCTCCAGAGGGCAAAATAGCCTAAAAGCTAATGTGTAAAAAAGCTCAAAGGATTAAAGTAGTAGCAAGAAATAAATAATAGTTTGTTTCATGTTTATGTTGAATTTACATAACAGTCTTAGTTATTTAAAAGTATATTTTGTAAAAACTTAGTTTGTAGTATCACAAAAGCTTGTATGTACTTATTTAAAAGTATATTTTGCCAGGTTTCACATAGAGAAACTCCTGAAGTTCAGAAATTAAGTGGCTAGAGACACAGTATCCAAAACGTAAGAACCCAGGTTAGTTACCTCCTCTGTCCAGACTGCACCCTGCACTGTCACAGAGGGTGTTGGTGGATTGGTCTGTGAAACAGACTGATACTTGCACTTGAGTTGCTTTTGAAGGAGTCAACCCCTCCCAACAGGGTAACGAAATGTGCTTATAACTCGCAAGTGAAATTGTTTCCTCTATCTAAGACGTTCCCCCAAACCTGAAGATGAAGAGAGCCCTCCCACTTTTCCAGGAAGAAGTTCATGGCTGGGCCTTGTTGTTGTTTGGATCCATGGCATGTTACTGCTAACTTGTAAACATTCATTTTACAGGAAATAGTGACTAGAATCTGGGAGTTCTCTTACATCGTTGTTGAGATTTCTGAGTTAAAGCTAGTTTTCTATTCACTTTAGAGGAAGGTTTTCCTGAAGTTTCATCTTGGTTGCAAAACATGTCTCCAGAGAGTCCAGTTGACATAACTCATGCTGCTCATACAATTCCAAGTGTGACAGCACAGTGTTCCGAAGTCCAAGCGAAACCAGGTGGAGGCCAGAGCATATGCCTGCTTTTGCCTAAATTATCTGGTTAACTGCTTCGATTCTCAAATTTGGCGGGCCTCAAGTGAATGGTAAACCAGAGATAAATTTTGTAGCCTTTTGTGATACTACAAATGTCTTGCCATTGCAGTTATTGGTTTATAGTCACACTTCAAAAGGTGTGTTCAAGTTGATGTTTGGTTTAGTCATTTTAATACTTGTGAGGATGGGTTAGTTGGATTAGATTTCTGTTATTTCTTTTCTCTTGAGAAAGGTGATATTATTGTATTCAAATAATAAAATCCCCTCTCCTGAGAATCCCATCACCATCTCCGTTTCTATCTCTGTCTTCATTTTTATCTTCATCTCTTCTTTTTCTTTCTTCTTCCCTGTTTCTTCTCCTTTTTCTTTAGGTGTATATTAAACAGAAGAAAAATTTCTAGCACAATGACTGAGCAAATTGCAACATTAAAGACTGCTTGGCCAAGAAACCATTAATTTTTGTATGAAAGCCTTTAGGGACCAACATCAAATACAAACATGTTAGAAATCTTTTTGTCGTTCTAGCTCAACTGACCCAGAAAAATTTTAAGAGCAATAGTCAGTGCTTAGCAGAAAAAAAAAGATACTATTGTAGATTTGAAAACCTCTCCTGTTTAACATGGCTCTTATGCATCACAAGGTCAGCAACATTATAGATTACATGCGTGCTGCAGTTGACTTCACAAGTTTATGTTTTAAACAGTTTTGTATTAAAGTTTTCTGTGTACGTAGTGATTCATTAATAAGTTTAACTTTTGTTAAATAGGTTACTTTGCATATAATTACTACAATGCATTAAGGAAGTGTTAAGAATTGTTACCACACATATCTGAGAATTTAAAGCAATGTTCCTTTTAAGCAGTCAATTGAGGGAAGTTCAATAAAGGAATAATAACAGAAAAGAGGCAAAAGCCATAGATGTTGGTCCATCTTATAATCTGTTTTTGCTGGTAATTTTGGCCTGTCTTGTGATGGACTTTTTTTTTTCTTTCTCTTTGAAGACCTAGAGTTAGAACGTATGCATATGCTATGCTACTCACCTTTGTAGAAGAGAGCCAGCATGATGGAGAGAAGATTAGGAAGTCATGTTTACAGACTCATTTAATGAAGATGAGTATGTTAATTTGATTTTTCTTTTATCAGGGATCTGCAAGAGAATTTGCACTTTGTTCCCCTTGATTTTGGTGTATGAGATGGAATTTTTACTCGTCTGTTTTGTTAATTTTGCTGAGGGTGAGTGTCCTAGCTACACCACCTTGCACTTACCTTGAGGAATTTCGGTTAGCCATGAGTGCCACCCATTTCTCTTGGAGAGGCTGGTGTGCCGTAACGAGAACTACCATTTATTGAAGATCACATGTTTCTCTGTTTTAACCCTCACAACAAAAAAAGTATTTCCATTTCATAAATGTTGAGTAGCTCATCCAAGGTCATTTTTCCAGTCAAGTGACCAAGCTGGGATTCCATCCCGAGTCAACTGACCTAACACAGATGGTCGTAACTACTTCCCTAGATGGCTTCCCCACGAGGTGTGACTTGCTGCCATCACCAACCAGTCTTCTTTGGGGGTTCTGAATTGCGACCCCTGCTGGCCAGTAGTGCTGTCACCAGAGTAGACTGGAATCAAGCACATCCTGGTGGAGCCTCCTGTTGCTTCCATTTGACCCCCGGCAAACTCAGTCACAGGTTAGAATTGACCTATTTCAGAGCACTGATTATCTTACGTTCTCTCATTTCATAGGTGATTTTTCTGAAGAAAAGATGGGCTAAAATTTTAGATCAATTTTTGAAGACTTTTCCTAATTGTTAAGTCTCCATCTGGATCCCACTAATAAAATATGAAGTTACATCCCAAAGAATAAAATACCAAATTCTGTAATTCTTATTCTGATCAGTTAATTGCAATCTCTTTGGCTTCACGTGAATTAAAGATTGCTAACTTATAATCAGTTTATTTTTGTGATTCTTAATATTTTTACAAAAGCCTCTTCGTATTATTATTGACTTATTTTCTTTTTCTCACTATTTAATGGAAGACAGTGACTGGGAGAAAAGCAAACTATTATTAAGCATAAAACAGATTACGTTAGAAATCTTTTCCAGTTTGATTTCCAGTTCCACGTATTTTGACATGTGACTTACTAAGGGGGCTACCGTTCAGAGAGGGACTAAAGGGTAACTGATCTCTGTGCTGTTTTACATGCCTCCCACCCTCACCCTTGTCTGTCTTCTGTAGGTGTCTTCTGACTAGTTCTGTTTCTCTGTTTGTTCCCTCCCCTCCCTTAACCTCCCTTCTGTCTGTGTTCACTCTCTGGGGACCTCCTTCTGTCTCATGGATTTGTGGTGATTACTCCCAACTTAGATTTCTAGGCTGTCTCCCCCGTATTTACTTGTTAGCCACAAGACTGTATAGTGAAACCGACAGAGTTTTCTCTCCACTAGAAATATTAAAAAAAGGCAAGACTGTGGCTCTTAACTAAATGTTAGCTTTGGAAATTATGTCTAAATTATGTTTTAGGTTGTAAATGAGCTTAGCATCATGTGGTTTGCGTGCTACGTTATTTTAAAGAGTTAGTTCCATAATGGTTCCAAATAAATGCGTCATTTTATTTTCTATATAATGTGGATTTTAATTGTAATGCTAATGAACACTGAAGACACTTTGCATTCACTCAGAAGTGATTTGATGAGTTGAAGTGAGGTGACATTTGATGGATTCAGTGGAAGTTAAGATCAATTTGCATTTTAGTGGTATTTTATGGCTGACTTAAGAAAACTGTTTTAGATAGGATTTCTTGGTAAATTAAAGGATTTGGGGGGATGATTATGAAATAATTGATTAATAGGTGTGCAGTATTAGTTTTCATTGAACTTAAGCTTGTATGAGTTCAATTTAAAACCTAATTCTTTTCAGGTTTTGTATTTCCCTGGACTTCTTTTGAAGTGTTAATTTTGTCACGCTCGTCATTCTAATCTAATGATGATCTAATGTTTGCAAACCTGAATAAATTTGTATGCAAGGAGTTCTGCAGTGTTTCCAATCAATGAAGATTAAAATTTGGCAACTGAAATAAAAAATGAAAAACTTTAAATAGAAAATGAAAATAATGATTATACTTTAGAAAGTGCTTTTATTAATGTTCTTGTCTATGAACCACGTAATACTTTTCTTTTTATTGCATAACATTTAGAAGGTGATTGAACCTTAAAAGAAGTAATTACTTCTAAATTGTGAAGAATATTTAAATTAGAACAGAATCTTTGTGCTCACATTCTTCCCTCTTTCCCTGAAGCCTATAGTCTAGAGTTGCAAATAAAAACCAGAAAGATGCTAGACTACTTTTAAAAACTCATCTACCTTCCCCAGGGACTGCAGAGACAATAGAATGTTCTCTAACGAAAGTGTATCTTTACTTCACTACTACTCATTGATAAAAAATGTAGAGCTTAAAATGTCTAATAGATCAGTAACATGAAAAAAAACTCCTGAGTTACTATACCCAAGGGGCAGCAACCGCTCTTCCATCATCCAGGAGAGCCCAGTCTGTTTTAACATTGCTTTTCTTTCCCAAAGATATCATGACACTAAAAGACAATTAATACAATCCTTTAAAATGCATACAGGACACTTTATTGTAGTCCTTCACCTTTATTGCTCAGTGCCTTTCAGGGGTGAAAGGAGATATTCCAACGCAAAAAATAGATCTAAAATCTAAGTGAATGGTAAGTAATAAATGATTCTTAAAAAAGAAAAAAAACAACAACTTCTAACATTGTTATTTCCCAGAATTGAGAGGTGGAATAAAAGATGAATGTGGTATTTTCAAGGCTAAAATCTGACTTTTTAAAAAGAATGATTTAGCATAATAACACAAATGTTTAATAGTATATGAAAAGCAAAACTTTAAAAAAATATGGAAATTTATGTAACCTGAAATCCCCTATCAGATGTCAGCAGTTACAATTAGATATGATTAAGCAGAATCAAAAACTCTTCACATAGCTTTGTAGAAGCTTTGGCCAAATAGGAGCTTTATATTTTGTAGTACTGGAACTTACTAGTGGAGAAACCACAGAAGTGACACCCCTGAAAGAGGTAATATGTTGACAGCTGAGAATACTGCTTCCGTTTGTGTGAGAGACTCGGCTGTTTCTTTGTCGTTGTCTCGTTGGATGCTCTCAGTCCTGAAATATTGTTAGGGCGGGTGGAGTTATTCTGCATTTTACAGATGAAGAAGTAGACTTAGAATAACTGTTATCCTAGGTTACATGGTTAACGTTTGCAACTAACCTTACCTCCAGTTGTTTGGGCACCCTCCTCTTCCCCACAGCACTTTCAAGGTGCCGCATTATATAGGCTTTTGATTATTTTCATTTTATACATCGTATTTAACACGAAGCCAGAAACCTGCTGCTAAGATCTATATGGCATTGTTTTTTCATATCTCAATGAATATGACTTCCGCATAAAACATGCACCGAGGGTTGTCATTTTAGAGTTATCTGTCTTCCAGCTAAATTTGACATCTTCATTTAAAGGCGGGAGATAGGATGTGCCACATAGTCTGAATAATTTCTCTCCCTTTAGTCATAGCATATTCTAGAGCCTCAGGTTTCTGTATGAGAGAAGGCTTGGAAATGTGCGTGTCTCCTGTTGTTGCCGAGTGTGTCCATGCTGCCTGTGCCGTCTGTACAGTGTGGTCAGCTGCAGAGACAACGCCAGCCTCAAGAAATGTCTGTTGGGAAGGCCACTAGCCCATATGTTCCTGCCACTGATGGCAGGAAAGAGAGTTGGTTTGGGTCGCGGTGAAGAGTCTGGCTCAGGAGCAGTCTGTGTCTGGGTTCCACGCCTCGCCTGTCACTTGGCTGGTGTGGGGCCTCTCATCTTCATTGCCAGCACTCATCTTAGATTCTTGATTTCCCCTCTCAAGTTCTTAATCTTTCTCTCTGTAGAATCTTCTCCTCTGACTTCAGACAGCCCTCATATCCCCGTTCTGAGAAGTTTGTTCTTCACTAATTCCCTCATTGGCCGTGATCCTATTTCCCCTTTGCAGGAATTGTTGAGCCTTTTGAATGTGTAGTTCATGGCAGTTTTCAGTTGAGCGCATCAACTGATTAGATACAATATAGTGAACCCATTTTTTCAAAAGGTAAATAACGTTAAATTTCCCCTGAGTAAACATTCCATCCAAAATATATGCTACTTTCTTGCTTAAAAATCGATAGAACTAATGTTTCTCGAGCCGTGATTATATATTAGGAGCTTGCAAGCTCCGGATCCAGCTGTTCCACTAGAGACCACTGTTACACTCCTTACAGACCTTTGGAGTAATAGTCATGAATAATAGCAGATTGTTTGGGGGTGTGGTCAGCCTTTCCCAGGACTGACGCAGTGGACAGCAGTCAGTTATGTGCCGAGATACGTAAGCGAAATCCAAAATTCCACGTTAATGCTCATACTGAGTCTGTACAGGAATGTCCTGTATTGGCCTAGTTAATACTTTCCAGTGGGTAAAAAAAAAAAAGTTTCTTCTGCTTTTTAATTTGTTTCTTAATGATCTGATACAGTTTTGGATGAGTTATCAGAGTTAGCGTCATAGAACAGAATAAAAATTTTCATTCATACGTTATTTGGTTTTATTATCATGACTTAAACCTGTCAGTTTTGCGAGAAGATGACTCTCAGAATGGCCAACACAGCTCTGACTACACACATGAAGACCTGCTTCCCTACCAGAGGGCCCTGTTCTTGTGCCAGAAGCATCTAAGGTGGATCTGAATGGAACATTAATTAAAATAACTCCCAAACCTATAGTGTACATTTTTTAAAGTTACAGTTCTAATGAGGTATAACTGAGGTACAAGCTGAAAACATTTAAAGTATACACTTTGGTAAGTTTTGATGTGAATACAGCATGAAATCATCACAACAGTCAAGATGGTGAGCATATATATTCCTTCCTCACATTTCGTTGAGCAGAGTTGTAATCCCTTGAGCAGGTTCTTTTGCACACGCCCCCATCATCAATCACTGATCTGCTTTTTGTCACTATACATAAGTTTGCATTTTGTAGACTTCTGTTTAAAATGAAAGCATGTCTTCTTTTTGTCTGGCCTGATTATTTTGAGATTCACATATCTTGTGTGTGTATCCATTGTTCATTTTTATGGCCGTGTAAATATTACGTTGTGTGGATATACCACAGTTTGTTTATCGGTTCATCTGTTGATGGATATTTGGAGTATTTCCAGGTCTGGGCTATTACAAATAAAGCTGGTATGAACATTTTTGTAAAAGTGTTTATCTGGACTTATGTTTTGCCCAAGAAAAATGTAAACCTAGGAATGGGGTGGTGGGGTCATATGGTAAGTATACTTTTTAAGGACAATGTTTCCAAAGTCTAGTTTCTTCACATTTATGCAAACCCTTCATATGGTTGGTCTTTTTTATTTTGGCAGTTCTAATAAGTGTGTAGAGGTATCTCATTATGGTCTTAATTTGAATTTCCCTAATGACTAGTGATTTTGAGCATCTTTTCATGTGCTGTTTGCCATACATATATCTTCTTTGGTGAAGTATCTGTTCAAATCCTTTGTCCAGCTGAAATTGGGTTGTTTGTTGAATTTTGGGAGTTCTTTATTTATTTTGAAAACAAGTATATCAGGTATGTACTTTGAAGAATTTTTTTTCCAGTCTGTGACTCGCCTTTTCATGTTCTTAACGATCTCTTTTGAAGAGTAGGAGTTTTTAATTTTGATGTGGTCCAGTTTTCCAATTTGTCCTTTATAGATTGTGCTTTTGGTATCATATCTAAGAAAGCTTTGTTTAACCCAAGATCACAAATATTTTCTCGTAAGTTTTATTTTAGGAATTTTTTTTTAGTTCTTGGCTTATGCATTTTGAATTAATTTTTGTATATGGTGTGAGGAATAGATCTTCTGTCTTTCTTTTGTGGCTATCTTATTGTTCCAGCACTATTTGTTGAAAAGGCTCTCTTTTCTCCACTGAATTGCCTTTGTACTTTCTGAAAATCATTGTTCATATGTGTGGGTTTATTTTGGGACTCTATTTTGTTCCATTGATCTGTTTGTCTCTCTTTATACCAATACTACAGTGTTTTGATTACAGTAGTTTTATAATTCTTGAAGTTAGGTGGCATTAGCCTTCGGGCTTTGTTTTTCTTTCGTTCTCCTTTTTCAGAATTGTTTTGGCTATTCCATATGAATTTTAGAACAAGCTTGTCATTTTCTACCAAAGTTCTGCTAGGATTTTGATTGAGATTACATTGATTTTGTAGAACAGTTGGGAGAATTGACATCTTAACAAATATTGAGTCTTTCAAACGATGAACAGGGTCTCTGGATCTCTGAAATTTAAAATGGGTATCTGGGTTTAAAATGTAAAACATTCAGGATCACTGATAAGGAGACAAAGCAAAGGGATACCTCAGATGCCTCACAGTTAGATTAAACAGGATGCTGGGGATTGGTCTTTTTTCCCTTCAGTTTTGTTGAGATATAATTGACATATATCACTGTATACATTTAAGGTGTACAGTGTAATGACTTACATTGTGGAATGATTACCACAGTAAGTTTAGTGAAAATCTATCATCACACATAGACACAAAATTTAAAAATTAGAAACATATCTTTTTTCCTTTTGATAAGAACTCTTAGGATTTACTCTTAATTTTCATATGTAACATACAGTTGTGCTAATTATATTTATCATGCTGTACATTATATCCCAGTACTTACTTATCTCATAACTGGAAGTTCATACCTTTTGACTACCTTCATCCAATTCCTCCTCCTCGTGGCATCTCCCCTCCCCCAGCCTCTGGTAACCACAGATCTGATCTCTTCTTCTATGAGTTTGTTTTTGAAGTATGATTGACCTACATCACTATGTTAGTTCCTGGTACATAACATAGTGATTTGATATTTCTGTACATCTCAAAATGTTCACCATGATTAGTCTTGTTACCATCTGTCACTATACAAAGATATTACATAATTGACTATATTCTCCACACTGTATATTTCGTATCCATGACTCATGTATTTTATGGCTGGAAGTTTGTACTTTTTAATTTCCCTCTCCTCTGGCAACCACCTGTTTGTTCTCTGTATCTGTGATTGTGTTTTGTTCATTTGCTTTATTTTTTTTAGATTTCACATGTAAGTGAAATCATATAGTATTAGTCTCTCTCCAATTTATTTCACTTAGCATAATGCCCTCTAGGTCCATCTGTGCTGTCACAAATGACAAAACTTTGTTCTTTTTTACAAATGAGTAATATTCCATTCTTTATCCTTTCATCTATTGATGGGCACTTAGGTTGCTTCCTTATCTTGGCTATTGTAAATAATGCTGCAGTGAACATGAGGGTGCAGATATCTTTTCAAATCAGTGTTTTCATTTTCTTTGGAAAATGCCAGGAATGGAATTGCTGGATCACATGGTAGTTCTACTTTTAATTTTTTGAGGAATCCATATACTGTTTTATATAGTGGCTACATTCATTTATATTTACGGTCCCATCAACAGTGCAAGGGTTCCCTTTCTCCACATCCTCGCCAACGCTTGTTATTTGTTGTCTTTTTGATAATAGCTCCTCTCACAGGTGTGAAGTGATATCTCACTGTGGTTTTGATTTGTATGGGAATTGGTCTTTTTGCTTGATTTGCTTGACCAATTCTCCACAAAATTTTCATTTAATATGAAATGTCTAAATACTAGATATCTTAATAGAAACCTCAAGCCCTCCACACGCATCCTTGTCCCACAGATGCCAGTCAACCATAAATAGATATACTCATCTACTCTGCTGATACCACACCAGACTGTGATCATTGAGTGAGATTAAGAGGGATTTAAGCCAGAGATCCAAGAATATTCAAATCCTCCCTTGATCAGCTGCCTCTTCTTAAGAATTTCCTTCAGGAAAGGCAAAGGAATACATGCAACAAAGATTAAGCCACTATTAATAAGAGCAACATATTTCTGGTTATAAAAGAAAGAGGTCAGATACTGCAAGTATTGAGATAACCATGCCTTTTATAGAATATAGCTTTTCATGTTGGGGCGTCACATTTTTCTAGGCAGTATTGATTACGATATGAGGCTAAGGTGTGACTCAGTGGGATTGTTTATCACCACCATAGCTGGTACCCACAGTCCTGCTTAGTCAGTTATATAAAGATAACAAATGGAATAGTGACTGGTCATTGCAAATTAACCACCAGTTCTTCAAGGACAAGTCAGAACCTATTTGTTGTTGAATGTGTGCCTATGCTGTCCTCTTATGTGGAGACTACATCTTTTCAAACTAGGGTGGTGTTGTGGTTGAGGGCATGAAGTTAGCCTGCCGGGGCTAACTTCATTCTGCCTTTGCACATTTGGGGAGTGAATTTCTCTATGCCTCTTTTCTTTAAAGGATACAGAAAATTGTAATCATAGCATGGAGAGTTCAAAGGTGAATGTTTGGGTTTAGTGTGCTTGGTACATTTTGTGTTTTTAGCATAATGTATTTTTTCCACTTTTTATCTTTCATTTTGTATATTCTCATTGCCATCGCCTACCTGTGAAAATGTGAACTGTGTTCAGTGAACAGCTTTTGCTTTACTTTCTGTAAATTATTTGTTCTACTCACCCTGTCTCACCTCTTGCATTCCCTCTTACTTTTTTGATCTTTTCTTTTCACCTCAGTCAGCCTTCTCTTTCACTTCAAAACTAATTTCTTCCAGGAAGCCTGCCCTCACACACCACAAATGACTTATAGATCAGAGCAGGGTGGGAAACATGTTTACTTACACAGCCACACAAACAGCCTATCCATAGCCAACCTGTAAAAATAAAAAGCCAGATGCTTTTTCTACTCCAAAGCAAAGAGAAAAGTTTTCAGGTTCTATCCTTAACATGTAACTTAGAGTTCAAAATATTTTATGTCCTATATAATAATAGAGTATTTAATAAACAGTGACAAAAAATTAACCATGTGGTAGTTTTCTGCTAATTAATAATTTTATTTAGCTACAGAATGAACTATCAGTATGAGTACTTATTTCTGACAATTTTAAAATAAGAATAAGACAAAATACTAAACAGAGATAATAGTAGCTTGAAAACCCTTTATGTCAAATATATTAAATTTGAAATATTTGAAGGCTAGAATCCAAATTCAGAAGTAATTAACCAAAATAGTTGACAGATGTCAGCCATGCTAATAAAATTTGTATACCCTGAATATTTTCCTGCTTGTAATTAACTGCACAGATGATGTGATCTGATTTTGTCACTAACTGCTTATTAATGAAGGAGATAATGACTAGTTACAGAACCCATAGTGCCAGATGACTACCAAGCTTAAATATTTCCCATACAGCTGCCATAAGTACGAACCCACACAAGCCTTGATACTAGTTTGATTTGTGCTTACTTTCTTCATCTGTGTTTGTCGAGGGAAAAACTGAATTTGTTAAGTTCAGCTCTGAGTGACCTTGAAGATAGTAAATCTATTTCTATTTTTTGGTCAGCAAGCATAACGGCTTTTATTTTTAGATTCTTTGTTATAAATTTAATGTTGTCAGGCTAGTGATATCACCACTAGAAGTGTGTCAGGCTAGTGATATCACCATTAAAAAAAAAGATAATGTTAAGGTCAGTTAAAGCTAAGCAGAACGTGATCCGCCAATATGACTTGGAGACCTGAGTGCAGAATACTAGTAACATAAATGGTTTAATAACAAAAGAACAGTATTCGTTATCTTCATATAATGTGGCATTTAATACAGAAGAGAAATACTATTCGGACAGTGAGTGAAATTCTGAGCATAAGCAAAAGGTTGTATCAGGTACTTGACTTCAGAGCACGCACTCACTGGTGATCATGAGCCCTCCCTCCTGGGTGTCCTTCATCTCTTCTACCAACCACTGTGTGCCAGGCACTAAACTGAATGCTGGGGAGGCAGTAGTGCGCCAGAGCCCCTTACACGCGGGGCGCGGGGTGGGGCGAGCAGGCAGAGAGTCAGTCCAGAGGCTCTAACTGGCGGCTGAAGGGCAGGAACATTTTATTGTCCTTGCTGCTGGAGCTCAAGAAAGGCTTTCTTGAGGATGGGCTGCCTAAGTTGCAGTCTGAAGTTGACCAGATGAAAAGGGAGGGAAGAGTGTGCAGGAGAGGGAACGGCTCACGCAAACTCCTGTGGGGGGAGAGCACAGCCAGTTCACGTAGTATCTGAGGCACTTAGAGAAGGCCCGTGAAGCTGGAGCAGAGAGCAGCAGGTCAGGTACAGAGGGTTCTGGGGAGTTAGGTAAGAGCCTTAGCATGCAGGGCCCAGAAAGCCAGTTTTGGGAGATGTGTCTTTATGCTATGATAAGAGCAAAGGGAATCCATTGGAGGGGTTAAGGTAAGGAGGGAATGTAATCCAACTTCAGTTTTGATTAAAAAAAATCTACTCTGTGGTTGCAATTGGAAAATGGATTGAAATGAGCTAAAGTAGATGGAGACTAGAGCAGGTAGGAAGCAATTACAGTTGTTTTGGCAATAAGCATGGAAGCCTGACAAGAAGCAAAAAGATTCAGTAGATGCTGTTGTGCAGCCTTCCCACCCATGTCTGTCTGTCTCTCTCTCTCTCTCTCTCTCCCTCCCTCCCTCTCTCCCTCTCCCTCTCCCTCTCCCCCTCCCCCTCCCCCTCCCCCTCCCTCTCTCTCTCTCTCTCTCTCTCTCTCTCTCTCTCGATAGACTGCTGTAGCATTCTCATCTCTGCAGACATCTTTACCCGGCACTGCTCTTCTCTGTGCATTTTCCCCTGGAAAGGACAACTTAGTCTAGTTCTGTCCTTATTTATAAGACAGGGATGATTGATACCTCCTGGGCCCAGGCACCCGCTCTTTGCTTTTTTCCTTGGGTGGTCTCTCTCTCTCCAGTAGAGTGGTCCTCCAGTATTTATGCTTGTCTGCCAGTGAGTTTTGCCTGTTTGACATCTCCACTTGGATCTCTCCCAGACATCTCTAACTTCACATGTGCTTAGTGTCGCTTAGATTTTCCTTTTTCCAAACTGGTTTCTCTACCTCCTCCTCATCTTTTCTCTCTTACTCGTTTTTGTATCCCTGTGTTTAGGATAAGACATTTGTTGAATGAGTGGGTGAATTCAACATATAATTTCAGTACTAGGTAGTTCTAAGAAGAGGGAAGGCTCTTTCCTTACTCCATCCAAGAAAAAGAAAACTCTGTTCATTTTACAAGAAAACTGTAGTTTTTCAAAGTTCTTTTAAAAGTGGGCAACCCAGAACTGGGCACAGTCTTCTGTTGTCTCCTGCTAGTTCTCCTTAGATGATCCCACTTCTGTGCTCCTCTCCCTAGCTGTGTATATTTCTATTCTACAGTCAGTTGTTAGATTGGTATTCTTAATATTCCATTTTTGCCATCCCAGTATCCAGCTTGATTGGGGAGAGGTGCCTTATGTAGAGCAATGATCCCCATTTGCACAGATGACTCGTTGAGGGTCGGCGGGGAGGCTGGAACTTGTTACTGCTGAATGGTGATGAAAGTCTTTTGTCTTCTCTGATACCACCCCAGAGGGATGGGAGGAAAGGTACCTCGACACAGGACAAGGGTGGCAATCTAGGCATCTCACTGGGCTTTTGCTTATAGGAATGCGGTTTGTGTGTGTGTGTGTGTGTGTTTGTTTTCTGAGGTGTTTTGCTGGAGTAGAGTGGTTATTGTCTATAAGTTTTCTGTCCTGTTAGGTTGTGTCCTTCCTTGTGCTTTGGTTATTAGAGAGAAGAAGTTTTTCTTGGAGACTTTTTTGTCTGCTCCCGTTGGTTTTTCTAGGTTGCCATCTTCTTCAGCATCTGATCTGGGATAAGACAAAAAGAAAACCGAGAGAATATTACTGCTGTGTCATTCTTTGGGTTCTGAGGTCCCTAGCCAATCCTATTTCTTTCTAACCTTTCAGAGACCTTTATGATTGTTAGGTTCAGAGTTTTTAGCTGCACTTAGCAGGAGGAATAGGGAAGAGTATGTGTACTCCATCTTGGTTTGGAGCTGGAGGTCAGGAAGCTTTGCTTAATGATTATATTTCTTTTAAATAAAATTGCACATTAAATCAGAATATGCTCTTTTCTTAGGGTAAAGGAATGTTCAGCCACTTTAACTTATACATGTTTTATGCATATTTGTATGTATTTTGTTTTGTTTTTGGAATTTTTAATACCCTTGGTGTAAATCTGAAATTTTTCTAATAATCACAGTATCAGTTACTATAATTCATGGCGTACCTGCTATGTGCTTAACAGGCTGTGTGCTATCTCTAGTCTTTTCTAGACCCCTGTGAATTAGGTTGTATTATCTCTGTTTTGTGCATGAAGAATCTGAGGCTCATAGAAGTAAATTAACTTAGCTGAGTCACAAAATGAAGAAATGGTTGCATTAGGGTAGGAACCAAAGTTTGTCTAATTCTAAAATATTTGCCCATTGCTTTTATCATACAGCTGTAGAAAATTGGATAAAATCTCAGTTAGTAAAATTTCCACCAGCCTCCCCTCCCCCCGCCATTAAAATTACCCTCTCAGTGCTTTGTTACATTTAAAGTAGAATTTTTTAAAATAAATTTATTTTATTGGCTGTGTTGGGTCTTTTTTTTGCTGTGCGCGGGCTTTCTTTAGTTACGGTGAGTGGGCGCTACTCTTCATTGTGGTGCGCAGGCTCCTCATTGCCACGGCGCGTGGGCCTCAGTAGTTGCAGCACATGAGCTCAGTAGTTGTGGCTCACAGGCTTAGTTGCTCTGTGGCACGTGGGACCTTCCTGGAGCAGGGATCGAACCCATGTGCCCTGCATTGGCAGGCGGATTCTTAACCACTGCGCCACCTAGGAAGCCCTAAAGTAGAATTTTAAAAAGAGGGTATGAATAAGAACAACCAACTTTTAGAAGCTTTATCAAGTTAAATATTGTGGATCCATTCAACTCTACCAAGTCCCTGCTTTTAATTTTCTCTAGTAGATTCCTGACAATGTATTATTGTAAAATAGCATTTGTAGAACAAGTTAACAAAGACTTTAGCAATACCTGTTTTCAAACAAGAGTAAACTGTATTTGAATTCAGTCCTTGAGAAATAATTAATATAAATCAGTGGCACTGCATAGAATTAGGTTAATATCCCAGGATGTTGTCTTAGCTACAAGTACAATATTTTTGGATGTTAAACTCTACTGTCAAGTGTGTTTGCTTATGAGGTTATTGCTTTACCATGAATTTCTTCTCTTCCGTTCTCTTCAGATTTTCAAGAAGTCTTTATGTGGCTCATCTTTTTAGAGACCATGTAATCCATAGAACAGCTTTCAAGAAAAAAGTTGAGAAAAAGACACATGAATTTCATGAAGGGAAAGTTAATGGAGTGATGTGAAATATGAATGAATCTTGAGTGCTGAGTTTTAGGTCCTTTTTTTGTGCAAGTGACAGGTTATAGAACTCTGAACTTGAAATCTTATTAAAGTCTTAGAGGGTGGAGATAGACTAAATCTCATTGTAAAAGTGTTTTCTACTCAGCAGGTTTGTAACTCACTGTTATTTATATCTGTTTTAATATATTAAATAATATACATTAAACTACATTAGAGACAGTATTTATGTTTAATATTTTCTTAAGTTATTTTACTTGTGTAATTAAATAAATTGTAACATTTGAAGCGATTAACATATTATGAGGGAAAAGTTAATCATTTTTCCCCAGCAGCCTCCTCTTCATCCTCTCTCCCTCTCCCCAACTAATGTTGACAGTGGAGGGTTTCTCTTTCCATATCCTTCTCCATGTTCTGTTACAAACACACGCGTACTTACATACACTCACATACATTTCAAATGTGTTAGACTTCATTAATAGTAATATGTGCTCCATAAATTGGATCATTCTCTATACATATATTTCCTGTCCTTCTTCCAGGATGATATACATAGAAGTTATTTAAAATTAGCTACAGTATATAGTGTCTGTAGTATGGACGGCCAGTTTATGCAATCATTCCCTATTGTTGGACATTTCAAGTAGTTTCAATGAGATTTTCATTTTTGCTTTAAGTGCCATTTTCTGGCTTTTGGTGATGTTGAACATCTTTTCATTTTTTTATTGGCCACTTTAGTTTGGTCTTCTGTGAATTTCCTCTTTTTGTTATTTGCCTATTTTTACATTGATTTTTTTTTTTCTTTTCAGTTTGTGGAAGTGCTTTCTGTATCAGGTATTAACTCTTTGATCACTTATTTTGAAAGTATTTTTTACCAGTCTATAAACTTTTGAAGTGGTTTGTGGTAATTTTTGCTATAGAATAAATACAAAATATGTTATCACAGTTATTTATCTATATTGTTGTGCGTTTCCTATCTTCCCTAGTTCTACAAATATGCTCCTGCATTCTCCTAGTCTGAATGTTACTGTCTTATTTTTTTTTTGTATGGAAATCTTTAGGTCATTTGGAATTTACTTTTATGTATAGTGAGATACAGGGGCCAAGCTTTTCCTTTTTCTTGATAGCTAGCCATTTATTATGCTAATGGCTTTTAGTAAATAAACCATCCTTTCCGTCTCTAAATTTAAATGCTATCAGTATACTTTTAAAATATTTGAGTGATTACATTTCTTCTCCAGCTTAACCCATTTTCAGAAAGGTAATGACTTTTTAAAAGCAGGATTTAGTAAATTGGAAAGGTTATTTCTCTGTGCTCAAATGTCAAATGCTACCTGATACTCTTTATTGTTGCTGACTAAAATTGCAAGCACAAGAAGGATTATTGCTGTGAACAAATCCACTAATCAGGATGTAACTTAACAATTTTAAGACCCTGGGTAAAAAAAGAGAAAATCTGAGATATTCAGTGCCTCTACAAGAGTAGTAGCATATAAACACTGTGAAGAAAGTAATTTGTTAAATATAAGAAAGAAATCTTTTTTTTCTTTTCAAACATACACAGAGAAAATAGGTTCACAGAGACCTTTCTCCTCCTTCACGGCATAAGCTACATACGGATGGCTCTCCAAGAAAGACTGTTATGACGTGGGCTAGGACAGCGGTCCCCAAACTTTTTGGCTCCAGGGACTGGTTTTGTGGAGGACGATTTTTCCTCAGACGGGATGGTTCAGGTGGTAATGCGAATGGTGGGGAGCGGCAGATGAAGCTTCGCTAGCTTGCCTGCCACTCACCTCCTGCTGTGCTGCCCGGTTCCTAATAGGCCTCGGACCAGTAGTGGTCTGCGGCCTGGGGATTGGGGACCCCTGGGCAAGGGACACCTCAAAGCTGCTCCTCCAGAGGGATCTGAAGGCAAACTCTCTATATCCCAGTTCTATTTGGGTTCATCTTTTAAGTATGCCCTGCACAGAGAGATCAAATCCAGGCATATCTTACTTTCATTCATTGTGGAAATAAGTCCTTGGACTTGGTGCTACACCATCATGCTTTCCAAAATCTTTTTGGTGAGGAATGCTGATTGGATTTGTTCACCATGATACAAGTAATGAAAGAGAGGCAGTGGTAACTTCAGTATCTCTAATCAGGAGGTAGCAGCAGGGATTATATCAATTACAGATTTGAGAAGATTTGGTTATATATTGCATTCTTGTAATGATAGATCATCTTTATAATTAGAAATAGGTTCTTGAAGTCTGTTCAGAACCCTAAAAGGAACAGTTTAAATATCTGAGAGTAAGGTCCTAAGTAAATAGAATATGCTATATTCCTAGGATGGAATAGTATGTAGGTATTAAATATTATATTTTTGGTGAATATTTATAGTAGATAAATATTCTCACAATATTATGTTTCATGATAAAGCAGTATCTACAGTAGATGTCCAGCATTTAAACTCAAAAGATACCAAGCAGCAAAGAGACTTGCGTGACTAATTTGTTTGTTCATTTTTATTTACCATATAAAATGGACTGAAATGAAATAGAAAGGTAAGAAAATAGAAGAGCAGTTTTGTGGAAGCCAAAGGAGGAGAAAGTTTTCTAAGGGAAGCAGTAGTTAGTGTGGTGAGTTGGCCCAGAGAGTTTGCGTCAGCTCAGTCCTTAAAGGTGTCTGTTGGACTTGGTAACAAAGAGGTTATCAGTGGCATAGGCCAGACCAAGTTCCTGAAGTGGCACTGAAAGATGGTAGCCTGTAGGGACTGAATAGAGGATGGGAGATGAAGTGGAGACAAGTATGCTAGTATTTTATTTCAGTAGGTTGGCTATAAGAAGACAATACAGTAGCTAGAAGGAGACGATGTGGGACTGAGCGGGGGGGGGGGGGGGTGTGTGTGTGTCGATGAACAAGACTTGAGCAATGTCCTAAGTTTTGAGAATAGAGAGTAAAAATAAGGGCGATGAGGGAGGTGATTGACACAGTGTCCCTAAAGAGATGAGGGAGCATGGGGCTCTATTAAAAAATAGGGACCCCTTTCCCACAGTGTCTGGAGAGAGAGGAAAATAGGGACCCCTTTCCCACAGTGTCTGGAGAGGGGGAGGAAAATAGGGACCCCTTTCCCACAGTGTCTGGAGAGGGGGAGGAAAATAGGGACCCCTTTCCCACAGTGTCTGGAGAGGGGGAGGAAAATAGGGACCCCTTTCCCACAGTGTCTGGAGAGGGGGAGGAAAATAGGGACCACTTTCCCACAGTGTCTGGAGAGGGAGGAAAATAGGGACCCCTTTCCCACAGTGTCTGGAGAGGGAGGAAAAGATGAAGATGTGAAGTGCAGGCAAGTTAGGGTCAGAGGCATAGTAGGCAGAGGGAAGAAAGGAGCATAGCTGCGTTTTCCTTTGTGAATTAAGAGATGCCTTCTGAGGACAGAGAGAGGAGAGATGGAGGGCTTGGGTCAGGAAAGGGAGCTGCTTAGCAAACTTGCCTCTGCACAGGACTGCTGTCCTCAGTTCTGCTGATGCAGGACGTGGGATCAGAATTAAGTAAATTTAATTTAATTTCCATTATCTTTCATTGCATAAAATGTTTGATACTGAGAATTTATGTTTAATGTAGGACTAATTTACTGAAATTTAAGCTAAAGTAAATATTTGATAAACAATACACACGTAAAATTAAATAGTTCCGTCCGCCCTCAGAAACTATGCTCTACCTGATTACTTTTCATTTTGCTCTCTTTGACAATATTAACACTTTTTCTCTCAACTATGAACCAACTCTATATGGCCAAACTGGTGCAGTAAGGAAGAGACTTGGGGCAGTGCATGAAAGTGTTGCTTTGGGCAGTTGCCAAGAAAACAGGCCCCAAGTGGAGGTGTTAACATAGTGTATAGGTTTCTCTGCTTATGAGCTCTGACTATAATTTTGTATATAGTAAAAATAATTTATTCAAAACTCATTAACATGAATAAACTGGTATCTTAGAACCAGGAACAGAGGACTAAACTTTTTATTGAGTTAAATTGTGTAAATTTGTCAAGGGTTATTGAAACTGATTCACATGATTAAAAATATTTAAGTTATGGACATTTTTATGTCTTATCTGTTTAACACATTTGGGGCCTTTGTCATGTCAGCCTTCTTTAGAACAGGTAGAATGTCATCTAAATTCTTCAGAATAAGTAGTTACTTTCCTAAGGATTCTAGGATGGTGTTGCTATCTCAGATTCTTAGATGCTGGCTGCACTTTGCTTTTGCTAAGCATATGGTTTCTTTCTGCCACTCTGTAGAAGCAGGTGATTGATACTAGAAACTGGCAGTTTGGGAGTTATGTACCTACATATCAATAACATGGATTTATTAATTCATTTTGAATCATAGGGAAATTCTTACAATAAACGTCCCTGGAATAAAGTTCACCTTGTGATTGTTGTATCAAAAGTAAAAAGCAAGAAAGTTATTTGGAAAATACATTAATAAATCAAAACCTTTACTACTAAAATGTCACATTAAGAAAACTCTTAATTTTGTGTATATTTGCTTCAATACTAAGAGCTCATAATGCCGTCTTGCAAATATTAAAATGAAAATATTTGCCGACCTGCTATGTTATCTTAGAGAGACACTTCCCACAGTATTGTCCTATTTTTGATGACATTTACAGTCCAAAGGAATACATGTAGTTATGTGGCTTCTTCTGGGAATTTCCCTTCCTTTATCCATCAACCTGTTAGAGGTTCCCATTGTTTAATTTTTCTAAAAGTCTTGTAAGGTTTTTTGATGAATCAGATTTCTGTTGCTATATATCCCTTTCTTCTTTCCCTCTTTTTGTTTTCTGGCTCTTTCTCTTTTTGTTTTTTCCCCAGTATGGAGCACATTCCATTGTGAAGCCCTTATTGATGTCAGTTGCCCCATTTTGCCTTATTCAACCATGAGAAAACTACACATGGCTGTTATTTTTAATGCCACCACTCCCTTTGTCCCAACAGTGCTTCCTCAGCTCCATCCTGCCACCATGATAAAACTGACCCTGTTTCACAGCGCCTCTGTCCACATCCTACTGCTGGTGTCTGGAACTGTAGCAGAGCTTAGACCTGGTGTCCTCTGCCCACTTCTTCCGAACTTGCTAAAGCTTCCGTACGAGCACCTGAGTAGGGTGAGTGCCTTGGCACGGTGGGCGTCCCCTCTCCTAATACTTAGGACAGTGGCTCTGAAACTTGGCTATGCATGAGGTTTGCTGGCCTGTAAAGAGTGCAGGCCTGGGTTCCCCACAACCAGAGATCCTGATCCAGTAGCTGTGATAGGCTGAAAAATGTATCCCCCCCCAAAGAGATCCCACATCAGATCCCCAGATTCTGCAAATGTTACCTTATTTGGAAAAAGGGTTTTTGCAGATGTGATTAAATTCAGGATTTAGAGATGAGGAGATCATCCTGGATTATGTAGGTGGGCCCTAAATGCCATAACAAATTTTAAGAGAGACACACAGGGGAAGACAGAAGAGGAGGGGCAGTGTGACCAGGTAGAGCTTGGAATGATGCTGCCACGTGGAAAGGAATGCTGAGAGCCACTGGAAGCTGGAAAGGACAAGGAGCAAAACTTCCCTTAGAGCCTCCAGAAGGAGGGCAGCCCTGCCAACACTGAGTTCAGACTTCCGGCCTCCAGGAATCTGCAAGGGTACCTTTCTGTTGTCTTAAGTACCCAGTTTGCAGTACTTGTTACGGTAGTCACAGGAACTGGTATGGCAGCTTTGGGTGGAGAGCCCAGGAATATGCATTTTTGAAAAATGAACACCTGGGTAATTTCAGTGCAGGTGTTCACCTCTATACTTGACGCATGTTGGCTGAGGAAGCGCTATCAGCTTGTGGTCTTTGACCTGCAGCCAGTGTAAGATGATGCCTCGCATCTCAGGTGGACGTTAGGACCATATTTTTTAATAGAGCTGAGAGACAGTGCTATACTCTACAGTTCTAGAACTGTAATTCAGGTACATTTGGATTAACTTATTTTGGATTAGTCTAGATCTGCAAAGTAATTTCATTCATTACTCAATTTTGGTACAAAGCATAGCTGTGAGGTAGGAGAGGAAGAAAGGGAAATTTTAAGAATTATATGTTATGTGGCTTCTTTTTTTATGTTGAGAACTTTGTCATCATCATTAAAATGCTAACTTTTCCCTTATTTATTTCCTATTTGTAGTAATTAATGACTGCTTTCTTATTTCTTATATAAACCTGGAGCCAAGGTTGATTGGTTGTCTATTTATACATGTTTTTCTACAAAATTGGAGGCACTATGAAATAAGAACGTGTAAATGCAATATACATAAAAGAAAACAAGTCCCAAGATAAAATTGGTATAGCCAGATCATAAAAATCAGCTCAGTTTCTAGAGTTTCACCTTTATCGTGCTTTTTGTTTTTTCTTTTAATTTTTCCCCTTTAAAAATGAACTTTTATTGATAGTAATAAATGTGTTTAGTTTTTTTCCCATTTCCCCAGTTTCCCCAGATTTACTTGTTGTGGGCGTGTGTGCATGCATGCGTGTGCGCATTCTGTGCAGTGTTATCGCAGATGTAGTTTTCTGTTTCTGCAGTTAAGATACAGAATTGTTCTGTTACTACAAGGGTCCCTTGTGTTGTGGCTTCATAACCACCCCTCCTCAGTCCCTAATCCACGGCAGTGGTGAATTTATTTTCCATTTCTATAAAGTGTCATTTTAAAAATATTACCGCATTTAAGCTTTTAGGGTTTTCTTTCTCAGTCAGCATAAGTTTCCCGGAAGTCATCTAAGTTGCTGTGTTTATCAATAGTTCATTCCTTTCTATTGCTGAGTATCCCCTGACATAGATCTGCTGTGTTAGGGTTAACCATTTGCCCATTGGAGGACATCTGGGTTATTTCCAGTTTTTGGCTGCTGCCAGTAAAGCTACTGTGAACATTTATGTGCAAGTTTTTGTGTGAACATAATTTTTCATTTCTCTGGGATGATGCCAAATGTACAGTTGCTGGGTTGTATAGTTATTGCATGTTTGGTTTTATAAGACACTATCAAACTATTTTCCAGAGTGGCTGTACCATTTTAGTATCCCGCCAGCAGTGTATGAATGGCACAGTTTCTCTGCATTCTTGCCAGTATTTGGTATAATCATTTTTTAAATTTAGACATTCTGATAGGTATGTAGTAATATCTTTTTGTGGTTCACAATGCTCTACTGGTTATTGATGTTGAATATCTTTTTTAAAAAAAAATAATATCTGCCAGTCTAGAGTGTGTGGGCTTAGTTGCCTCGCGGCACGTGGGATCTTAGTTCCCTGACCAGGGGTTGAACCTGCGCCACCCGCAGTGAAAGCACAGAGTCCTAACCACTGGACCACCAGGGAATTATCTACTGTTGAGTTTTAATAGGTCTTTATATATTCAGACACTTGTTCTTTGTTGGATATATGGGTTGCAAGTACTTTCTCCCAGTCTGTAGTTTTTTCATCCTCTTAATAGGGTCTTTACAGAGCAAAAGCTTTAAATATTGATGAAGTCCAGCATACCAGTTTTTCCTTTATGCATTGTGTTTTTAGAGTCAAGTCTAAGGATTATTTTCTTACCATTGGTTCCAGAAGATTTTCCCCCTATTTTTTCTAAAACGTAGAGTTTTAAGCTTTACACTTAAGTCTGTGATTCATTTCGAGTTAATTTTTGCATAAGATGTGAGACTTTAGGTTGAGTTTTTGGTTTTTTTTTAAACCCATAGTTGCCCAATAGTTCCAGCTCTATGTGTTGAAAAGACTGTTCTTTCACTGAGTTGTTTTTGCATCTTTGTCAAAAATAAGTTGGGCATATTTATATGTATATGTTCTGGGTTCTCTTTTCCATTGATCTGTCTGTCCTTCTGCCAATATCACACAGTTTTGATTAATGTAGTTATATAGAAGGTCTTAATATTGGGTAGAGTGATTCCTTTCATTTTGTTCTCTGTCAAGATTGTTGTAGCTATTCTAGGTTCTTTGCCTTTTCATGTAAATTTTTGAGTAATCTTGTCTATGTCTACAATGTCTGTTTGTACTGGGATTTTGATAGACGTCATGTTAGACCAATAGGTCAATTTGGGGATGATTGACATTCTTTAAGAAAAGGTTTATTAGTCATGAATTCTTCCAGTTTTCCTTTGTCTCAGAATGTTTTTATTTTTTCTTCATTCCTTGAGGATACTTTTATTGATACAGAAGTTGTGGATGACAATGTTTTTTCTTTCAGCACTTGAAAAATGTGTCACTTCCTTCTGGCCTCCGTGGTTGATTTCAATAATTTTTTTTAAGTTTTCATTAATTTGTCCTTATATGGATTTTTTTTTTTTTTGGATTTATCCTTTTAGGAGTTCATTAAGCTTCTTGAATCTGTAGGTTTTATGTTTTCTTGGCTAAATTTGGGAAATCATTAATCATTATTTCTTCAGATACTCTTTCTGCTCCACTAGCTTTCACCTCTCCTTGGGGCTCCAATGACACAAGTATCGGTTCTTTTGTTATTGTACTACAGGTTCTGAATCTCTGTCATATTTTCCCCTAGCGTATTTTTTCTCTGTTGTTTTGATTGGTAAATTGTATTGTTCCATCTTCAAGTTCACTGATTCTATCCTGTCATCTACAGTGTCCTATTAAGTGCTTGCAGCAAGTTTCTTTTTTCATTTCTATTTATTTTTCAATTCTGTAGATTTTTTTTTATAACTTATTTTTTGCTGAGGTTATCTTTTCTTTTTTTTTATTTATTTATTATTTTTTGGGGGTACACCAAGTTCAATCATCTGTTTTTATACACATATCCTCGTATTCCCTCCCTCCCTTGACTCCCCCCCCTTCGAGTCCCCCCCACCCTCCCCATACCAGTCCTCTAAGACATCTTACATCCTCGAGTTCTAACAAGTGCCATCTTAGTGTTGGCATCAGTTGATAGTCTTTTCTCATTCAAGTTGTGATTTTCCTGGTGTTTGGTATGATGTATGACTTTTAATTGTGTCTTGGACATTTTGGCTTTCATGTTGGGAGACTCTTGGTCTTTCTTAAACCTTTTATTTTTGCCAGCAGTCACCTTATTTAGGTTCAGCACTCAAACTCTAGTCTACTTTTGTTAGTGGTTCCAGAGACACCTTAATTTTTAGAGCCTTGGTCTTGCTGTTTTGGTCTGTTTTGTTCTGGTGCCTGCAGGACTTGCAGTGCTTCCCGCTGGTGCTTTCCAAGGGTACAGAAGATGTTGGCCCAGTCTGGGCTGCCTGTTGACTTTGGGGAAAGGGAATTTCTGACCTGGCAGGAAAGAGTAGTGCTGCTTCTGGCTGCTTATTCTCAGTGAGGTTCTTAATTGAAGTCCCTTTCTGGTGCTGCCTTGCTTGCCTGCTGTCATTGTCAAGATTCTTACTGATCAAGGGCAGGAATGAGCCCACCATAGCTGTGTCCTTTGCTAGTTTAGAGATCGGGAAATACCTGCCTGGTTTGTTTTTAATCTGTTAGTTGGGTGTTCATAAGTTGCCCTGCCGTTTTGTTGTTGCTCCAGTCCTGGCATCCCTAACCTATTCATTTCTTCTTTCCATCTTTCACAGTTCTTGTGGGGTGAGGATTTAACTATTTTAGCTGATTCTTTATCTTTCCCCAACCTATTCCCACACTTACTATACACATCGTCCTTTCTCCTCCTTTCATCCTCCCAATTTCACAACTTTTGGTTGAATCTGAACATGGTATTTACATTTTTGTGAACATTAGTTATTGTTCATAGCTCGCCCACACAGTGTGCTATGGAGGATATTTCTTTCCTTCACAGGTTTTCTGTGTACCTATTACTGCTTTACTCCTGAACTCTATGAAATTTGGCTTAATATAGTCAAACATGTCAGGTGGCTTATTTCCTTTTTTAACTTAGAGATGTTCCTCCAAGAGCCGGGCTTCAATCTGAGCTGGTTGTTTTCTGGGCCTTCTGTGCAGCTGCCATCGTATAACTCCGCATCACCACCACCCCACTGCTTCCTTCACCTGTCTCCTTTGTTGTCTCTTTAGTCCATTGGATTCCATGTCTCTTAGTTTGCTTCTTTTTTGTTGAGGCATACCCTCTAGGAGTTTCCTGAGAAGGCACACGTGAGATATACATTTTTAGGCAATTTTGATCTTGGAAAATATCTGTTTTACTCTCACGCTTGTCTAGGTATGAATTTCTTAATTGAAAATTATTTTCCTTCAGAATTTTCAGTGTTGCCCATTGCCTTCCAGCCTCCAGTGACTCGCTTGGGAGATCAAATGGCATTCTGATTCTTGTGGTTAACATATAAGAGAATGAATACTTTAAGATATCTCTTTATTTCAAAATTTTGCATCGATATACCTTGATGTGACATTGTGGCATTGGGCTGGGTCTTGGTGGGCTACTTTAATCTGGAAACTGTTTTTCTTTCTTGGGAAAATGTCTAATATTTCTTTGGTAATATCTTTCCTCTTGTGTCTCTCTTCTTACCTGATGGAACTCTGCTAGAATATAAGCTCTAAAACTAGAGAGATTTTTATCTTTTTTCATTGTTTTATCCCAAGTGCCTACAACACTGTCTTTACAGTATAAGTACTCTGTACAATAAATATTTGTTGAGTGAATGGACAAACGAACTTCTGTTTGGCAGTTAAATCTGGATTTATCTTCTAGCTGTTTTTCCTCTTCTTTTGTACAAGTCTTTTTCTTTTTGTTCTATACACAAGGAGATTTCCTTAATTGATCTTCCCACTTTCCTGTTCTTTTGTCTTCTAATATAATTATTTTCAAGAGCCCTCCCTCCTTTTTTTTTTTCATATAATTTTTTTTTTTTTTTGTATATCACCTTTATGGTCAGAGTCCTGACAGGAAATAGAATAATCTACAAGTATACAGTCAGTCTCGCACTTGTTTTTGTATGTGGTATGAGACAGTACAAGATTTATTGTTTCCATATGTGTGTCTATTTGACACATCATTATTAATATGATCATCCTGTCTCCAGTGCACTGTAATATCATGTTTGTTGTAAATCAAATAACTGTATATATGTAGGACTCTTTCTTTTTGCTCAAGCAAATAGGGATTCTGTCATTGTTCTCTTTCATCTACTGTGGCACTGTTACTGCACTATTTTAATTACTGTAGTTTAATAAATAGGATTTATATTTGATAATGAAAGTCTCTGTTCCTCTTTAATACTGTTTTGATCATTATTGACCTTTCTGTATTTTCATGTAAGTTTGTAGAATCAATGTGTCAAATCACACACACAGACACACACACACAGATATTCTGTAATGATTTTGAATGGGATTATATTGTCTATAGATCAACTTGGGGACAACTGACATTTCTACAGTACTGTATCTATTAATCCATGACTTTTGTATATTATTCTTTCTATTGTAAGTTTTGCTTTTAATGGTGACTTATGAACCTGAACTTTGACAAATTCCGGGTGAGTGGGCCCCATAGTTCTTCAGGGTCATTTCCTCCATCTTTGGAGCTTCTGAACTCAGAGGGCTGGGCAGATGTAAAATGTTCCTCCCCTTTTCTGATAGCTTTAATCTGAAAACAAACAAATGCCTTTTAGTATGTTTTAACTATGACTTTTTTTTTAACCAATTGTAAAAATCATTTCAAAATATTTTATGTACTTATCTCTGAATACTGTTACACTGATACATTTTTCTCTGAGTGTAACACCTAAATGCACATTTCAAGTATATAAAGCACTTTTTTTGGGACAGAGAAACTTGTTTTCCTCTGTTAAAGCAAGATATAAAAGTTAAAACTTAAAATGTATTTTCATTCTGTCAATTACTGTTTTTTTAAGAAAAGTTGTTTTTTAAAACATTTATAATATGATAATACGTATTTGCTTAATACCTGCTTCATAGTATGTTTTTAACATTCACTGTATGTGTACCTATGTGTGTATTTATTCACACATATAAAATTCTGGCAGAAATATATTTCAATTTTACGACATTTCTTAGTTCAAGTTTTTAATAGCACATTTTTACAAGTCTTGACTTTATATTCTACATTAAATTAGTCCTTATCTGGAGAAAATATACATTTATATGATGTTTTTCCTTTAGTATTTGATATTGAACTATAGTATCTGTTGAGTGTTTTAAAAAATAATGTACTTTGTGTCGCCAAGGCTAACATTATTACTGACTGAAGGTACACTTAGAGGAAGACTTTGGAAGGGAAGGGCACAAACTCCTACAGAAATTGAATCAGAAAATTTGCATGTGGTGGAGGCAACTCTATAAGTGAGGCTACAAGTGGGGAGCTCCCCAAAGCAAGTTGAAGTTGGACTTCCACTTCACAGTGATTAGTGGAATTCTAGGGATGAACTCTGTAGTGGACTTATTGATTTGTGATATGGTTCAGCTTCTGAGATAAAGCAGAGGTCCTCGTGTCCCGTTTGTCACTTGTGACAATGGATGACATTCTCTAGACATTATCATAATTTTTCCAACATTTTTGTAACACATGCAAAGTCAACCATGAATAAAACTATTTAAACCAAAATGAAAATTAGGAGAAATAGGTGTATAAAACGTAATGAATAACCTCAGGATAATTTGAGATCTCAGCAATTAAAGACTGAATTTAAGAGGAGATATTTCAAGTAGAGATACTCTGGTGTCCCTGACCATTGGTTTTTCCCTTCATTTAATACCTGTGAACACTTTCCTTTCTTCTTTGAATGGCTTTCCATCCCTCTAATTGCGGAGGTGTGTATAATGTTAGGTTATTGGTGGGATCAAGCCCCCCATGTACTGGGAACATACTCTTCCTGATTAACCATTTAATGGAGGGTGGGAAAGACCCACAAAGGGAGGTGGGCCCATTTTTTCTTATCCTTCGCTTATCTGACCATTCAGGTGCAGGACTTGGAAGTTCTGGAAGGGGTGCCTGGTGAGCCAGCTTAGAGCACTGTGTTGGTGGCTACTGAAACATTTTACAGCCTATGATGGAGCATTTCAGGGAGTCAACACTGAGTTAGCCATAGGTCTAAATACCCAGCCAACCACAGGGACATGTTGAAGAGAATTTTACATGAACCACACCTGAGACATGTCCACATGGACGAAGTCCTTCCTGAGTGAAAGTTGTTGTAGTGATTTTCCATCACTCTTTTTTTTCTTGGACTGATAATAAAGCATAGACATGGATCCCTTCGACTGCTGCTTCAGGAGGTGGTTTTTTTTTTTTTTTTTTTTTTTTTCCCTCCTCAAAGGGACAACTGTGTTAGAAGGTGAGGTTTTGTTACTGGCTATGCCTTGACCTCTGCCTCTTGGAACGGGACTGTTGAACACCTTGGCATTTATGATTTAACACATGAAAATTCAACGGAAAACTAATTTTGTTTAGTTCTTGGGATATGAAGAGAGTCTGAGGGTCTTCAGGCAGATTCTTAGCTTTATATGCTTGTTCTGAGAGCTGTGTTCTGCAGGGTATGAAGCAGACAATGAGGTGTTCTGTCATGGACGCTGCATCCCGAAAGAGGGAGTAATAGGAAGCATGGCAACATCAAATTGCGCTTTCTCTCTGATACTGAATAAATTCTGGGTGTTCACCTGGAGAACAAAGTGAATGTTATTCTTTCACAGACAGGGTTCTTATCTAGCTTGTGTCCTGACTTCAAGAATTCAGTTGGGTTGTGCCTTGTCAGTTGGATTCTTTAGCCTGGGCCATGAGCTCAGCCTTATACTGTTTCTGACAGGTTTACCTGTCTTCCTCCACTCTTATCGCAGAATGAGTGTGACTGTTTTTCAAGCCATGTTCCATATCCACAGTTCATATGAAATTGCTTGTCATTCTTGCTTATCATATAAAATAATGACTGGTTCCTTTTCTGTTGTAGCATTTGTAGTAATAGCAGAACCATCCAAACGATTGTGATAATCTGTCAAGAGGATTATACAAAGTGTTCCCCCCCCCCCATAGCAGAGTTGAATTGAACAACATAAAGGGAATTTTCATAGCTTAGGATTTTGACTAATGATTTACTGTGTGTTTAAACTGATGTGAAATGACTGGAGGCACTGAGTTTTTAAAGCTGGAAATATATACAGATCATCCATGGTAAACATTATGTACCATCCAATTCTTCATTAATGTCTTTAGCTCCTTTGCTAAATATACTGGTAAAAATCTCTCTCTTCTCTGCTCCCCACCCCCCCCATATGGGTGTGTGTTCCCTTTCCCTCCCTCTCTCTCCTCCTCTATATGGGGGTGTGTGTGTGTGTGTGTGTATGTATTATAAAATCAACTATGTGAAAACATACATGTACTTAGTAAATAAGATTTTAAGCAAAGGTACAAAATGTTGATAAATGTGTTTATACTTGGTGTTGATAAATGTGTAGAATTTGGGATACTTTTTACTTCTTTATACTTTATGCTTCATGGAGAGCATGTATTATTTTAGTTAAATCAGTAAAAAAGATTTTTTCTATAAGCACATATTACTTTCACGGTAGAAAAAAATTACTTTTAAAAATTGCCCGTAATTGAAAACTCAGTAAAATTTGTGTATTGAGCAACATTTGAATTGAAGCTAAATACCACTAACATCTTCTTAAAAAGGAAAATATTTTTACTCATGAATTTAAGAGCCATATTCACAGGCATTTAAGAATTGTTGCCCACCGTACTTTTGGTATACATAAAAAATATGCTTGTAAAACAACAATCTTATTGGTGTTTGGAGAAATGGGCTAGGTGTTCCTTGAGTGAGTTTGTTTGCTTTTAGGTAATTTTTTATCATCCTAGGTTCTTTTAAAATTATGTTTACTAAAAATACGATGGAAATCATAGTTCATGTTTTGCAGCTATCAAGTTTCCTTAAGAACAAATTTTGTTGAAACCTTTAAGAATATGTCTTATAACCAATTTCTTTATTACTGATTTTTTTTCTACTTTTTTTTGTATTTGTAAATTGAGGTAGGATTAAAGATTACCTAATTTTATGGTGAAATGTCTTAAATTGGACAGTGTTTAATTAAAACTTATTTTCCAAATGGAAACTTAGTTACTTTTCCTTAGCATTAGACTTTGTTTATTAGCTTATGCTCTGAAACAGTGCTTGGAAAAATCTGAAAATGCATCACACGTTTATTAGAGAGCTTGCCTTTGCATAATTTTTAGGCTTTCTGGCTTTCTAATTGTTATACATAGGTGACATTTTCATTACTGTTACTCTATTTCTTTACTGAGGAATTAAAGTAGTTCTTTGCCTCAGATATTTATAATGATGTGTAATATATCCAAGGAATGAATAATTATCTCAATATTTTTGAAAGAAAAAATAAAGCATAGAGAATCATTTGTTCAAATTGTGAAAAAGCTGAGATAAATGTTAAACATTTCTTTATTCTTACCACATGTGATATTCTTATTGTCCAAGAGAAGTATATTTTCTTTTACTACTAGTGAAATATGATTTTCTCATGCCCAGTGATGCATTTTTTCGAAGGATATAAACAAATTAGTTTATGGAATTTTGGGGGCTGTTTTTACAATTTGGGCTTTTCTCTAATTGCATGAAGCTATGAAATACTCATTAACAATATGTTGTTAGGTTTAAAGATTGATTTTTCCGCTTATGTGATTATGTACAGGCTGATTTTAAATTTGAAATTTTGTATCAATTAAGTGATCCTATCAGAAATTCTTTAGAAATTAAGACTTGCAGTAAATAGCATCAGGTTATGTATGCTTCTTCAGTAATTTAAAATATTTATGTAGAGCTTGTCTATCTCATTGGGATTTAGTTTTCTAGGTAGGGCTTATTTCTGGGTTGGTTTTCCGAAGAAATTTTGTGTGTGTGTGTGAATGCCATGCTTTTCCTTATTCATTGACATTTCTGAAGACTGTATTCTCCATTTAATGCCTAATTATTTAAGGATTCTCTGAGCCGTTTGCTTAAAGTCTTTTTCCCTCTTAGCCATTGATAGCAAAACACATCTGCCTGAGTGAGACCCCTTTGATCTTCAGAGAGCTTTATCTGAAGGGAGATTAAAAAGAAGTCTGTCAGGCATTTTCCCAAGGAAATTGAAAGTGCGTCCTAAGATTTCAGATCAGGTGAAGCAGCTTTCTCTGAATTAAGACATAGGAAAATAACTGTGCTGATCAATGGTTTAGTCTTTGGTTAGAGATTTCAGAGTTTTGCTTAACTTGGTATGAGAGGATGTTTTAAATTTCACCTCAGGCACAAAATTCATGCAATAATATTGATGGCCAGAAGCAACTTCTTTTCATTAATTTTACTGCGTCTACCATTACTAATACCCGTGGGGAAGAGACCAGCAAGGTTCTGTTTATTCTTAGCCTTGTTGGGGCCTGGTGTCATTGGAAGAATTTGCAACTGGGCTTTTCTGAATCTAGTTGAAAATTTTCAAAAATGTGTATGCCAACCCCCCTTCCTCCTTTTATACATACACACATGTGTGTGTGTGTGTGCTTATTTTGTGCCAGACTCTTGGTTTGTACTATTTAGCAGGAGCAAACCCAACAGGTGTAGGATCTGATAGGCAGTGGGCTTCAGAGAGAGTCAAAGTACTGTCCTCCAAACACTGCGTGCAACTATTTAAAGATCTCTTGAACAGCCTCAGTTTTAGTAAAGAAATATAAAGTCTAATAATCAAACTAAATTTAATTTCTGACTTACTATTAATTTAGCCTTTTAAAAAGTTAGAGCTAGGGGCAGCTAATGAGCTGTTAACTTATAAAATATGTCTGTAAAAAAAAAGTTTGCTTTGAGGCTCTCAGTCAGTAAGAAAACCTTGGGGAGAAAGCTGTAACTGTGTACAATGGAGGCTTTTTATTGAGTTTGGGATTGTGAAAGGAGCGGAAACAATATGAAAGTCTAACGAAGGGTTACAGTCTGATTTCTGAAATGAATGGTTGAAAGGGCACGTAAAATAAGGGACTGACAGGAGAATCAAGCTTTCCAGATTTCTTTTCAGAAATTCCAGGCTTTTTATGAAATTTTGAGAAAATGGCTTAGACTTATGTTCTTCCATTTTGAGCTCCTTGGAAGAAAGTACCATATAAATGCAAATTTCTGCTATAATAATTTGTTCACCTTGTATTATGTGCCTAAAGAGTTTGGAGAATCCAGAAGCTGTTTAATATACAAAGCATTGCCTATAAAATTTTCCTTTATCACATAAATAGTTTGCTATATTTGATAAGCAACTACCTCTCCTTCCTCCTCCTTATTTACACCCCAAATTAGTCTCTGAGTTGACCAAAATGAACCTGTCAGCATCTGGCAGTTGTTATATCTATTTGAGGACTATTGGTATATGGGATTTTAGTTGTTATTAGTTGATAACATTTTTATGTCCTTTGTTTCATTAATTTAGGAAAACAATTTGGATTTCATATGCAAGTGCTTGCTAATTACTTGAGTCATGAGAAAACTGAGAGAGGTCCAAGTGTCCTATTAATTCCTTTGAGTCTGAAAATTTTCTCATAATTGGTTTGGCAAGAAGAGTAAGTGAGATTAGTTGCTAATGAGGAGATAAGTATGTAATTTTAGCATGATATAGAGCTGTGATTGTCAGTAAGTGGTATTAGGAGTCTAGATTATTTTTATTAGACCTTGTTTCTTTCTACAAAATCATTATCCTCTCCTGATATTATAAATTAGGTTATTTCACACTTATTTTAGTACGTGTTAATCCTCAAACTACAGGTACTTAAGACCTTGCTAATTAAGGAATCATTAATAAAGTTAGCAACATGAGCAGTCAATTTAGATTTTTCAGGTAATTCAGATGAAATTCAGTTTTACATATTTACACTTTGTTTTCCATTTGTCTGAAATATTTGAAGTAAGTCAAGAATAAGAAATGTTGTCTGCTTACTTACATAGACCAACTTAGTTTGTGTTCAAGAGATGGGCTGGTAACATTGCAAAGAGACAGATAAAAAACTACTTTTACTAACCAAGAGCAAAATGAGTGTTATGTAGTTTTACTTTTTATAGTCCATTTGGCTTTCTGTTTTTAATATAAAACTTGCCTGATTATACTAGTTTGAAACACTCTGGGACTTTAATGTTTAAACTTCAATTGTAACATGAAATTTCTCTGAAATAATTGTTTTGCATCTCATTTGTGAAAAAGGCTTTTTTCTTTAAAAAAAAGTCAAACTCGTCAAATTATTCATAACCACAATCACTTTTACTTGAAGCATGTGTTGTAGTCTGGAGCATTTTTTCACTTTTGTAATCTTTGTGTCCTCCTTTTGTATTTCAGCTTATGTAAAAGTAGTGTTGCAGCGAACACGAGTGCTTTCTTATCCTTTGTCCACGTCTCCTTCTCCGTGTGTTTTGAGTTAATAAATTCATACTTCCCTCCACTGCTTTTTGTTGGCAAAAAGGATTGTAAATATTTGAGTCTCTTGTTTTTCAGATATCCACAAAATTCCATTTTTAGCTATTATGTTTTCACAATTTTGAAACACCTTTTGCTGAGGGAGGAAGGATTATAATGAATAGTTGAGTTTCTACGTGGTATACATTTTACATAAATTTTATTAAGCGTCAGGCATATGCCCAGTGTGTTGCTAGGTACTGTGAAGGAAATGAGAAGAATTAATAATTTTTCTTGCTTAAAGAGATTTATTATGTAATTAGAGGGACAGGGCTAATAAGTTAGAAAACAGTATAGGCTAAAGATAATATATAAGTATGTTTTGAAAGAGTAAATATATTTTTGTAAGAATAAATATATTTTTATATCTTAGCAGAGTAATTGTAATTGTGATTGATAAGGACTAATTCTGTATTTAAAAATGGTTACTTCCCCATCACAGGGTCTTAAAATAAACAGGCTACTACCATTTGAATTTTAAAGAAAATGAATCACTATCTTAGTGAAGTTTGTGGAGCACCAGAAAGCTTTGAAAACTTAGAACTTTATCTTACTCAATTTACATTTGAAGAAATTAAGGCCAGTGACTTGACCAAGTTACACAGCTACCTAACAGTAGTGCCAGCATTAGGACATGGGGTAACATACGAGTCTGAATCATTGATAATTCTTAGGGAAGACACGCTCATAAGCATTCTTGATGTAATAACATGAAAGGTCATTATATGTGACCCTTTCCCTCCCTCCTCTTCTTCTCCTTCTTCCTCTTGCTGCTGTTCTTTCTCATCATCATCAGCATCATCAGTGTCATTATCTCTTCTATTTGAGTGGCTCCTTATGGTTTCAAAATTACTTACGTATATACCAATTTACTTCAGCATCACAGAAACCTGTGAGGTAGGTCAGGCTTGACTGACCGAAGCTGAGAAAACACACCTGCAAATCAGTGAAATAATTTGCTGAAGTAAGTGAAACAAGACCTCAAACCCAATGTCCTCCTCCAAGCCTTTCCCACTGCCTCTCAGAAAGCTGGTTCCATCCCTAATCCTTTCCCAAACCAAGGAATCATTTAGAACATGTGGAAAATGAGGAGTGAAATTGCTTAAATGCTTATTGTAATTACTTGGCTTGTGCCTTTTAAAAATGCTTTATAGATTTACTTCTTAAATAATCTTTATGGGTTTGTGTTATATGCACTATTACTAGTTAGATACTGTTACTAGTTAGATAGTAGAAACAAAAATCTAGGCTGGTTGGAAGAATAGCTTTGTGGAGTTTTTAGACCCAAGGGACCACCCATCTCTAGATGGGACTGCTGCATTAAGTGGGATGTTGACAGTCCTAAATGACTCTGGAAAAGCCTTTTAAATTTGACCATGTGCTTCCATGTGCTTACTGATTACTACATTTTCCCTCTAAGTTCAGCTACTAATATGTCTTCAATTACTGCTTTTTTTTTTTCATTTTATCTTTCTAGTTACCTTCATTCTACTTCTAGCTTCTTCTTCCTAAACATAGAACCTTAGCTCCCAAGATAAAGCCCTAATATATATGATAATGTTCAGGGAGTGTGATAAAAACTAGGTGATCATTTTAGACCCATTGTATTGTCTTCATTTACTTTTCTTAGGCTATTTTTCTGAATTTGTATATATCCTTAGCTACCACAGCAGTGAGGGGTAGTGGAAGAATCTGGGCTTTCAAGTCAGAGTGGTTTGGGTTGAAAGATGCCCTCCACCACTTGCTAGCTGTGTAATGTATGCACAGGGTTCCTTGAATGTGGAATAGGGAGGCAGGAGGAGGTCAGAGTGGTGTGGTGTGAAAAATACTCCATGAGCTGTTGCTGGCTTTGAAGATGGAAGCAGACATGAAGCAAAGGATGCAGGCAACGTTGCCTCCAGAAGCTTGAAGAGGCAAGGAAATGTCTTCTTCTTTAGAGCCTCCAGAAAGAATGAAGCTCTGCCAACTGTAGCCCAGTGAGACTTGCATCAGACTTCTGGTTAGTATTTCCCTGGTATATCTTTTTTATTTTTTATATTTCAGTATGCTTGTGTTTTGTGTCTCTTGTAAGCATTACGTATGTGGATTTTGGATTTTTTACCTAGTTTGACAGTATTTGTTTTTAGTTGGAGAAATCAGAACAATTATTCTTACTATGATTACTGACATATTTGGAACCATTTTTAGCACTGTATTTCTACCATTTTATTTTGTTCCCACTTTGACTTTGTAAAAACGTGTTCCTTTTCATATTTTTCTCCACTACTTTAGATTTAATAAGTTTTATTCCTGTTATTTTTGTAGTTATTCTTAAATAGTTAACATGCATATTTAAGGTCTAAAGAATTCACCCTACCAATCCAAGGACCTCTAAATGATCTTTATTCTGGTCATTTCTCTTTTACATTCTTATTTTTCAGTATATTTAGATCTATCTCTTCTTCTTTCTTAATCCCAAATGCAGTATCCTTGTTGTTGTTTTATTTGGTAATATTTGTTTGGGGTTAACCACATATTTACTATTTCCTGTGCCCAGGTTTTCATTTTGCATTCTCAGACCATCCTTTTGGGTTTGCTTTTTTTTTTTTTCAAGTATATATCATTCAGAAGTTCCTTTTCACATTGTTTGGTTTTGTTTGTCTGAAAACATTTTTATTCTTGCATTTCGTTTGAAAGATAGTTTTATTTGCTATAGAATTGTAGGTTAACAGTTATTTTCTTTCTGCATCGTAGAATATTCTGTTGTCTTCTGGCTTCCCGACATTGCTGTTGGGAATTCTCTGTAAATTGACTTGCTATTGGTGAAATGGTCTGTCTGTCTTTGTTGTTTTGTAGTTTCATGGTAATGTGCCAAGGTGTGAGCTCTTTGTAATTACCTTAATTGAATTGGGGTTCTTCGTGCCTCCTGAATCTGTGGATTTATGTCTATCATCAACTCTGGAAGATTTTTAGTCATTAGTTCATCCCTCTATCATTTTCTTTGGGGATTCCTATTACATGTATTTCAGTACTTCTCTATTCTGTGTCTCTTAACCTTTTATTTTTTTTTAATATATATTTTCTGACTATTTGCTTTATGCCACATTCTAGTTAGTTTCCTTCTTTTCTATCTCCTGCTTCAAAAGTTCTCTTTTCAACTATATCTCATCTGCTGTTTAGTTAATTCTGTTTATTTTTAGAAGGTGTATTTTTTACTTTGTAAAATATGCTTGTTCATACTTTCATTGTCTGTTGGTCCTTTCCTATGACTTCAATTACCTATTATTTTTCAAAACATATTGAGTACCTTACTTTGTTTTCTATATCTTGATGTTCTGTGTATCTTTAGTTTTTTAATGAGTCTCATTATCATATTTGCTTTTTCTATGTATGATGCTTTCCTCAGTATGGTGCTTTCCTTTCTCATGTTATTTTTATTATGAGCTTATGTGTATGGAGATTTTGTTTTTAATTTATTATCTTTTGGGGGGTACACCAAGTTCAGTCATCTGTTTTTATACACATATCCCCATATTCCCTCCCTCCCTCGAGTCCCCCCCACCCTCCCCCTCCCAGTCCTCTAAGGCATCTTCCATCCTCGAGTTGAACTCCCTTTGTTATACAGCAACTTCCCACTGGCTATCTATTTTACAGTTGGTAGTATATATATGTCTGTGCTACTCTCTCGCTTCATCTCAGTTTCCCCTTCACCCCCCACCCCCTCCCATACCTCAAGTTCTCCAGTCCATTCTCTGTATCTGTGTCCTTGTTCTTGTCTTGTCACTGAGTTCATCAGTACCACTTATAGATTCCGTATATATGAGTTAGCATACAATATTTGTCTTTCTCTTTCTGAGTTACTTCACTCTGTATGACAGACTCTAGGTCTATCCACCTCATGACATATAGCTCCATCTCATCCCTTTTTATAGCTGAGTAATATTCCATTGTATATATATGCCACATCTTCTTTATCCATTCATTTGTTGATGGGCATTTAGGTTGCTTCCATGTCCTGGCTATTGTAAATAGTGCTGCAATAAACATTATGGTACATGTTTCTTTTGGGATTATGGTTTTCTTTGGGTATATGCCCAGGAGTGGGATTCCTGGATCATATGGTAGTTCTATTTTTAGTTTTTTAAGGAACCTCCAAACTGTTTTCCATAGTGGCTGTACCAGCTTAAAGTCCCACCAACAGTGCAGGAGAGTTCCCTTTTCTCCACACCCTCTCCAACATTTGTGGTTTCCAGACTTTGTGATGATGGCCATTCTTATTGGTGTGAGGTGATACCTCATTGTGGCTTTGACTTGCATTTCTCTGATGATGAGTGATGTTGAGCATCTTTTCATGTGTTTGTTGGCCATCTGTATGTCTTCTTTGGGGAAATGTCTATTTAGGTCTTCTGCCCATTTGTGGATTGGGTTATTTGCTTTTTTGGTATTAAGCTGCATGAGCTGCTTGTATATTTTGGAGGTTAATCCTTTGTCCGTTGTTTCACAGGCAACTATTTTTTCCCATTCTGAGGGTTGCCTTCTAGTCTTGTTTATGGTTTCTTTTGCTGTGCAAAAGCTTTTAAGTTTCATGAGGTCCCATTTGTTTATTCTTGATTTTATTTCCCTGATTCTAGGAGGTGGGTCAAAAAGGATGCTGCTTTGATGTATGTCATAGAGTGTTCTGCCTATGTTTTCCTCTAGGAGTTTGATAGTGTCTGGCCTTACATGTAGGTCTTTAATCCATTTGGAGTTTATTTTTGTGTATGGTGTTAGGAAGTGTTCTAATTTCATTCTTTTACATGTTGCTGTCCAATTTTCCCAGCACCACTTATTGAAGAGGCTGTCTTTTTTTCAGTGTATGTTCGTGCCTCCTTTGTCAAAGATAAGGTGCCCATATGTGTTTGGGCTTACTTCTGAGTTCTCTATTCTATTCCATTGATCTTCCTTTCTATTTTTGTGCCAGTACCATACTGTCTTGATCACTATGGCCTTGTAGTATAGTTTGAAGTCAGGAAGCCTGATTCCACCAACTCCATTTTTCCTTCTCAAGATTGCTTTGGCTATTCGGGGTCTTTTGCGTTTCCATACAAATCGTAAGATTTCTTGCTCTAGTTCTGTGAAAAATGCCATGGGTAATTTGATCAGGATTGCATTGAATTTGTAAATTGCTTTGGGTAGTACCGTCATTTTCACTATGTTGATTCTTCCAATCCAGGAACATGGCATGTCCCTCCATCTGTTTGTGTCGTCTTTGATTTCTTTCATCAATGTCTTAAAGTTTTCTGCATACAGATCTTTTGCCTCCTTAGGCAGGTTTATTCCTAGGTATTTTATTCTTTTTGTTGTAATGGTGAATGGGAGAGTTTCCTTAATTTCTCTTTCTGCTCTTCCGTTGTTAGTGTATAGGAATGCAAGAGATTTCTGTGCATTAATTTTGTATCCTGCTACTTTACTAAACTCATCAATTAGTGCTAGCAGTTTTCTGGTAGAGTCTTTAGGGTTTTCTATGTATAATATCATGTCATCTGCAAAGAGTGACAATTTTACTTCTTCTTTTCCAATTTGGATTCCTTTTATTTCTTTTTCTTCTCTGATTGCTGTGGCTAAAACTTCCAAAACTATGTTGAATAATAATGGTGAGAGTGGACACCCTTGTCTTGATCCTGTTCTTAGAGGGAATTCTTTTAGTTTTTCCCCATTGAGAACGATGTTGGCTTTTGGTTTGTCATATTTGGCTTTTATTATGTTGAGGTAATTTCCTTCTATGCCCATTTTCTGGAGAGCTTTTATCATAAATGGATGTTGAACTTTGTCCAAAGCTTTTTCTGCATGTATTGAGATGATCATGTCGTTTTTATCCTTCAATTTGTTGATATGATGTATCACATTGATTGATTTGTGTATATTGAAGAATCCTTGCATCCCAGGGATAAACCCCACTTGATCATGGTGTATGGTTTTTTTTAATGTGCTGTTGGTTTCTGTTAGCTAGTATTTTGTTGAGGATTTTTGCATCTATATTCATCAGTGATATTGGTCTGTAATGTTCTTTTTTTGTGACATCTTTACCTGGTTTTGGTATCAGTGATGGTGGCCTCGTAGAATGAGTTTGGGAGTGTTCCTCCTTCTGCAATATTTTGGAAGAGTTTGAGAAGGATAGGTGTTAGCTCTTCTCTAAATGTTTGATAGAATTCGCCCGTGAATCCGTCTGGTCCTGGGTTTTTGTTTGTTGTGAGATTTTTAATCACTGCCTCAATTTCCATACTTGTGATTGGTCTGTTCATAGTTTCTATTTCTTCTGGTTCAGTCTTGGAAGATTGTATTTTTCTAAGAATGTATCCATTTCTTCCAGGTTATCCAATTTATTGGCATATAGTTGCTTGTAGTAGTCTCTCATGATGTTTTGTATTTCTGAGGTGTCTGTTGTTACTTCTCCTTTTTCATTTCTAATTCTGTTGATTTGAATCTTCTCCCTTTTTTTCTTGATGAGTCTGGCTAATGGTTTATCAATTTTGTTTATCTTCTCAAAGAACCAGCTTTTAGTTTTATTAATTTTTGCTATTGCTTCCTTCCTTTCTTTTTCATTTGTTTCTGCTCTGATCTTTATGATTTCTTTCCTTCTGCTCACTTTGGGGTTTCTTTGTTCTTTTTCTAATTGTTTTAGGTGTAAGGTTAGGTTGTTTATTCGGTATTTTTCTTGTTTCTTAAGGTAGGACTGTATTGCTATAAACTTCCCTCTTAGAACTGCTCTTGCTTCGTCCCATAGATTTTGGGTTGTTGTGTTTTCATTGTCATTTGTTTCTAGATATTTTTTGATTTCCTCTTTGATTTCTTTAGTGATTTCTTGGTTGTTTAAGAGTGAATTGTTTAGCCTCCATGTGTTTGTATTTTTTACAGTTTTTTTCCTGTAATTGATATCTAGTCTCATGGCATTGTGGTCTGAGAAGATGCTTGATATGATTTCAATTTTCTTGAATTTGCCAAGGTTTGATTTGTGACCCAAGATGTGATCTATCCTGGAAAATGTTCCGTGTGCACTTGGGAAGAAAGTGTATTCTGTCGTTTTTGGATGGCATGTCCTATAAATATCAATTAAGTCAAGATGGTCTAATGTGTCATTTAAAGCTTGTGTGTCTTTATTTTCTGTTTGGATGATCTGTCCATTGATGTAAGTGGGGTGTTCCAGTCTCCCACTATTATTGTGTTACTGTCAATGTCCCCTTTTATAGCTGTTAGCATTTGCCTTATGTATTGAGGTGCTCCTATGTTGGGGGCATAGATATTTACCATTGTGATATGTTCTTCTTGAATGGATCCCTTGATCATTATGTAGTGTCCTTCCTTGTCTCTTTTAATAGTCTTTACTTTCAAGTCTAATTTGTCTGATATGAGTATTGCTACTCCAGCTTTCTTTTGATTTCCATTTGCATGGAATATCTTTTTCCATCCCTTTACTTTCAGTCTATATGTATCCCTTGGTCTGAAGTGGGTTTCTTGTAGGCAGCATATAGAAGGGTCTTGTTTTTGTATCCATTCAGCCAGTCTGTGTCTTTTGGTTGGAGCATTTAATCCATTTACATTTAAGGTGATTATTGACATGTGTGTTCCAATTCCCATTTTCTTAATTGTTTGGGGATTGTATTTGTAGGTGTTTTCCTTTTCTTGTGTTTCCTTCTTAGAGAAGTTCCTTTAGCACTTGTTGTAAGGCTGGTTTGGTGGTGCTGAATTCTCTTAACTTTTGCTTGTCTGGAAAGCTTTTGATTTCTCTGTTGAATCTGAATGATATTCTTGCTGGGTAGAGTATTCTTGGCTGTAGGTTTCTCTCTTTCAGGACTTTCAGTATATCCTGCCATTCCCTTCTGGCCTGCAGAGTTTCTGTAGAGAGGTCAGCTGTTATCCTTATGGGTTTTCCCTTATATGTTGTTTGTTTGCTTTTCTCTTGCTGCTTTTAATATTTTTTCTTTGTGTTTAATTGTCGTTAGTTTGATTAATATGTGTCTTGGTGTATTTCTCCTTGGGTCTATTCTGTGTGGGACTCTCTGTGCTTCTTGGACTTGGTTCATTATCTCCTTTCCCATGTTGGGGAAGTTTTCCACTAGAACCTCTTCAAATATTTTCTCAGACCCTTTCTTGTTTTCTTCTTCTTCTGGGATGCCTATAATTCGACTGTTGGTACGCTTAATGTTATCACTGAGGTTTCTGAGACTGTCTTCTATTTTTTTTATTCTTTTTTCTTTTTCCTGCTCTGCGGCAGTTATTTCCCCCATTCTATCTTCCAACTCACTTATTCGTTCTTCTGCCTCAGTCATTCTGCTGGTTATAGCATCTAGAGTATTTTTAATTTCAGTTATTTTGTTATCTATTGCTGTTTGTTTTTCTGAGTTCTTATGAACTGTTTCTTGTACTTTCTCTATTTTGTTATTGAGATTTTGTATCATTTTTACTATCATTACTCTGAATTCTTTTTCAGGCATTTTTCCTATTTCCTCCTCATTTATTGGGTCTTGTGGGTTTATTTTCCTGCTCCTTTGCCTGTATGGTGTTTCTTTGTTTTCTCATGGTTGTCCAAACTTTTGGGGTTGCTTGTCCTGGCGATAGAGGTGTTTATAGAAGACTGTCCAAGCCTCACACTAATGTTAATATTTCTGTTTCCTTAGAGTCTCAGCTGTAAGTGTCCTTCTACTCACCTTGGGTTTTTTTTGCATTGTTCTGTGGCCAGCAGAGCTTCCTTTATTGTTGGTCTGTAAGCATTGGTGTGTGGGGAGGGAAAGGGTACAGTAGTGGCTCCTTTCCCTGGGAGTGAGTGAGCAGTGGCGCACTGTTGTTTCAGTCGGGCTTGGAGGTGCCTGTTGCAGAGGGATGCCGGTGGCTCAGGTGTAAACAGAAAGTCTCAGAGTTGGGCCTCTCTCGGGTTTTTGTTTTTTTTTTGTTTTTTCTTTTCTCTGCAGCCTCCCTGCTGCCCACGTTCCAAGGGATTTTAATCCAGCCCCACCCAAGGGTCTGAGGGTCCTTGTTATCCCTGAGTGCCTTAGGTGGCCCACAGGGCATCTCTCCACTGCCTACTGCAGAGGCGCCGAAAGAGAGAGAGAGGCTATGCGCGCGGCTCCTCCCTCCCCACCCGCGAGCCTGCAGCCTCCAGCCGCCATCATGGCCGGGCAGCGCTCAGGGGCGGGCACTCCTCGCCGCGGACCTCTTTCCTTCTGACCTCTCGGTCCATCACCTTACTGGCAACAATGTTTCTCACCGTGAACCAGCTCTCGGGTTCCCACGCTGCCGCTCCCGGACCCTCTGTTCAGGCGTGGATCGACGTCTCGGTCCGGGAACGCTGAGCTGCGCTGCGGACCCTCCGTATGTTTCTCACTCCCTCCCATCTGCCACAGCTCCGCCGCTTCACCCTCTTTGAGCCGTCGTAGATGCCTCCCTACCGGTTATGTCGGGATTCTTGCAGTCCTTTCTGGTGTCCGAGGCCGTCTGCTGGTGTTCAGTTGGTTCTCTGTGGGAATTATTGTGTCCTTCTGTGCATTCCCAATGCATCTGTGGAGAGGGATGCACTCCACGTCCCTCTACTCTGCCGCCATCTTTTTTTCTCTGGAGATTTAAAGTGTAAAAGTTCTGTGAGGATTGTGTCATGGGGAGACTTTCTCTAGAAGCAATTGTGTTTTCTCTGTCTTTCTTTGGAATACTTCAAATTAATTTCTCTATTTAGAGTGCTTTGGACCATACAGATAGGGTAAAATTAAATCTCACTCATTCGTTAAGTTCAGTTTGTGATTAGAATTCAGACATTTTTTCCCTCCTTTACCCAGAATTAAGACCAAAAATGACAAGCTTTCTTTATCTTTTTACAGAAAGTAGGGACCTTTGATTGCTCTGGCTTTATTCTTGTTTCTCTCCTTATGTAGGCGCAGGGTCTTGTCTTCTGTTTTTTGTTCAGTCATTGAAAACAGAAGCTCTAGGTTCTGGGGCCACCAATTTAAGCCACTTGGGGTCTGTGCTCCACCTTTATGTTTCTTATTTATTTGTTCTGTCCTTTGAAAATGAGTTCCCTCTCTTCTTTGCAAGCTAAGCTATGCCCATAAAAGGAGTTTCAGATACTCTTTCTGTATTTTATGGCAAATGAAAAGCTTTCAAGGGGTCTAGATTAGTTTGTTTTCTATTTTTTATAATGTACACGTTTTTTAGAATGTGAACATTTATGAACAGTGTTTACTACTTTATCAGTGTGTAATTTTTAAAAATATATGAACAATATACTGTATGTTCTTATATGCTGTTTTACTAATCATATTTTTTACATTTATCCAAATGAATACGTATAGATACAGTGTATAGCTTTTAACTGCTACATGAAATGCTGTCTCATGAATAAACAATGATGTATTAGTTATCCATTCCCTATCAATAAGCATTTGGGTTGTTTTCACTCTTTTGCTGTTATAAACACAAATATTCTCTTGCATTTCTTTGTGCATATTTGGGAGAGTTTCTCTAAGGTATGTAATTAAAAGTGGAAGTGAAATCAGTTAAGTTGATAAGGTGAGCCATTCTATATTTCAACTGGTTTGGTCTCTTCATCAAGCCTGTCATGAGAAAAAAAAGGTGACTACTTGAGATTAAAAGACACGTAAGAGTGAGCTAATGACTGAATGCATTCTGTTGCCTGTGATTGGATCTGGATTTGAACTAAACAGCTATAAAAGTAATTTTTTTAGACCTCTGTAGAAATTTGAATATGAACTGAGGGTAAGATGAAATTAAGGAATTATAGTTAATTTTGTTAGCTGTGACAATAGTGTGATTATGTAGGAAAATATCTTTATTTTAAAAAATGTGTGCTGGAGTATGTATGAGGCTATGTCATGATTTCTAGTGTTTACTTGAAAATCATTCAACAAAATATTGATAACACAAATATACCAAAATGTTCATTTTAAACCTGGATGGTGGGTGTATAGATATTCATTAGACTTTTAAAAATACTTTATATTTGAAACTTACACAGTACGTAGAAAAACAAACAAACAAAAGCAATTTATTCTTTGTTTTGTATTAGGGGTTGGCAAGCATAGCTATACTCACTTATATGTTGTCTGTGGCAGCTTTAAAGCTGTGCTGCATGGGGAGAGCTTGAGTTTAGTAGACCTCAGAGATACTGCAGGTTCGGTTCCAGACCACTGAAATAAAGCAAATATTGCATTAAAGCCAGTCACAGGAATTTTTTTGGTTTCCCAGTGCACAGAATAGTTATGTTTACAGTATAATCTGTTAACTGTGCAGTGATATTATGTCTAAAGAATGTACATACCTCAATTACAATACTTTATTGTTTAAAGAATGCTAATCATCATCTGAGCCTTCAGAGAGTTGTCATTGTTTTGCTGGTTGAAGGTCTTGCCTCAGTGTTGATGGCTACTGATGAAGGGTGGTGGTTGCTGAAGACTGAGGTGGCTGTGGCAATGTCTTAAAATAAGACAGTAATGAAGTTTGCTGCATCGATTGACTCTTCGTTTCACAACGATTTCTCTGTAGCATACAGTGCTGTCTGATAGCATTTTATCCACAGAACTTCTTTCAAAATTTGAGTCAGTCCTCTCAAGTCCTGCCACTCCTGTATCAACTAAGTTTATGTACTATTCTAAATCCCTTGCTGTCATTTCAGCGGTTCTCCACAGCATCGTCACCAGGAGCACACACCATCTCAGAAACCACTTTCTCTGCTCGTCCGTAAGAAGCACCTTCTCGTCCTTCAGGTTTTATCCTGAGATCACAGCAGTTCAGTCACATCTTCACACACCACTTCTAATTCAAATTCTCTTACTATTTCTGCCACATCTGCAGTTACTTCCTCCAATGCAGTCTTGAACCTCTCAAAGTTATTCCTGAGGATTGGAATCAGCTTCTTCTGAACTCACGTTAATACTGATATTTTGACTTCTTCCCATGAATCACAAATATTCTTAGATCTAGAATGGTGAATCCTTTTGAGAAGATTTTTTAATTGACTTTGCCCAGATCCATAGAAGAATCACCATCTATGGCAACTGTAGCCTTATGAAATATATTTCTTAAATAATAAAATTAGAAAGTTGAAATTACTCCTTCATCTGTGGGCTGTTAGCAGGCGTGAAACTACATTAATCTCATTGTTCATCTTCATCAGAGCTCTTGGATGGTCAGGAACATTGTCAATGAGCAGTAATGTTTTGAAAGGAATCCTTTCTTCTGTGCAGTAGATCTCCACAATGGACTTAAAATATTTAATAAACCATGCTGTAAACAGATGTGCTGTCATCTAGGCTTTGTTGTTCCATAGATGTAGCATAATTCTGAAGGACCCTAGGATTTTTGGAATTGTAAGTGAGCATTGACTTCCACTTAAAGTCACCAGCTGCTAACAAGAGGGTCGCCTGTGCTTTGAAGCTTTGAAGCCAGATATTGACTTCTCCTTTCTTGCCAAGAATGTCCTGGATGGCATCTTCTTCCAGTATGAGGCTGTTGCATCTACATTGAAAATCTGCTGTTTACTGTGGCCACCTTCATTAATTATCTCAGCTAGATCTTCCGGAAAACTTGCTGTAGCTCTTACATCATCACCTGCTGCTTCACCTTGCACTTTAATGACACGGAGACGGCTTCTTTCCTTAAACCTCGTGAACAGACTTTTCTTCTCCAGCTTCCTCAGCTCTCTCAGCCTTTACAGAATTGAACAAAGTTGGGCCTCATTCTGAACTAGGCTTTGGCTTAAGGAAATGTTGTGTCTGGTTTGATCTTTTATCCAGACCACTAAGACTTTTTCCATACCAGCACTGAGACTTTAGCTTTCTTATCATTTGTGTATTCACTGGAGTAGCACTTTTAATTTCTTCAAGAACTTTTAGTTTGCACTCACAACTTGGCTGTTTGACACAAGAGGCTTAGCTTTTGGCTTATCTCAGCATTTGACATGCCTTCCTCTCACTTTTAGCTTTTGATTTAAAGTGAGAGAGGTGTGACTCTTCCTTTTACTTGTGCTCTTAGAAGCCATTGTAGTGTTGTTCACTGGCCTAATTTCAGTATTGTTGTGTCTCAGAACAGGGAGGCTCGAAGAGAGGGAGAGGGGCCGGGGAATGGCCGGTCACTGGAACAGTCAGAACACAGTGGGCATTTATAGATTGTTTACTGTCTTGTGTGGGCATGGTTTGTGGCACCCCAAAAGAATTACAGTAGTTACATCAAAGATCACCAATCACAGATCACCCTAACAAATATAATAATGATGAAAATGTTTGAAATGTTATGAGAATTACCACAATGTTACATGGAGATGCAAAGTGAGTAAATACTGTTGGAAAATGGCGTAGATAGACTTGCAGGGTTGCCACGGAGATTCAGTTTGTAAAAAAAAATACAGTATCTGTGAAGCTCAGTGAAGAGAAGAGCAATGTAATGAGGAATGCCGGTAGTTTCAGCTGAGGCCATTTGTCCTGAACAGCCTAAAATGCTTACTATCTGGTCTTTTACAGAAAAAGTTTGCAGACCCCAACTCTATGTATTTACCCTGATTTATTTTTCTTTATAGCCCTGAAGTCTCTGCCCTTCCCTCTCCCCTTAAAATATAATTATTTGTTTACTGTTTGGCTCTGGTCACTATAATATAAGCTTCAAAACGGACTTTATGTTTTCACCAAAGTAATACCAGGTACATATCGGAGCTCAATAAATATTTTGTTGAATAATGAATGAGTTAGCAACATGTGAGAGTTCAGTTTTCCCACATCCTTGTTAGCACCTAATATTATGAGATTTATAAATTTTGCCAATAAAGTGGGTGCAGTGGTATTATTGCCTTGTTGCTTTTATGTGTATATCTCTGGTTACACCTGGTGAGATGATGCATCTTTTTCTGTTTTCTGTTTATTGACGATGTACATTTCTTCTTGTGTGAATTGCTTGCTAATCCTTTACCTGTTTTTTTTTTTTTTTTTTTTTGCTGCCTTCAGTAATGCTTTGAATCTGGGTTGAAGCTGCTTTCCTCCAGGGAGGATTTGTATTTGCTTTTGCTAGTTGCCTGGGGGCACAGCTACCTGAAGGGCACATTTAACAATTGGTAGCTTGAGGTTGTCTTGGACTTCCCTGGTAGCTTAGTGGGAATTTGGCCCGCAGACCTGCATGAGGCCCCCTGGTGGTTAGAAATTCTGGAGGAGGAGATTTCCCTTCTAAACCAGTAAGTCAGAGCTGTCTGTGCCTTTTTCTTCTATACAGGGGTTATTTCTCATTCACCTTTACACTGTGGGCGAAGCACTTTGTGATTCCAGTTTTATTCAGAAGTGTCTTTTGAGCTTCCCATCTTGCAGAGACCATAGGCTTTATTGCTTAACTCTGATGCCCCATGCAGTCCTCTAATCAGAGGTTCCCGGACACCAGAGTTCAGAGAGATGGTGAAATCTCCCTGCCCTCCTAGAGTCCAACTTTCACTTTTTTTCCCTGCCAGTTTCTTACTCTCTTGCCTGATCAGAGATACATTTTGGAATCTTTTAAAAAATATTTCATGTAACATTTTAAATTGTTGTCAGGTACGTAGTTTAGGGTATCTGATCTGTCATAATACTGTAAAATAAAACCTGTCTATTTTTTTACACACCAGTAGTATCCGTTTTATTGCTGTGGTTTTACAGTGTGTCTGGTAGAGTGTGTCCTTTCACTTTCCTATTGTATGGCTTGTCTTTTTCTATGGATGTTTTGACATCCTTTGCATTATTAATCCTTTCTTACAAGTTCTGCCTGCCAAATCTGTTGCCTTTTTTTTTTGGTCACATAAATTTAAATTTTGATGTCATTAAATTCATTGTCTTCCTCTTATGTGTGTTGAGTTTTTTGTCTTAAAAAAAAAGACAAAAAACTTTGTCTTCTTTTTTAAAGAAAGAATTCTTATCCAGGGTTATAAAATATTTATTTTCCTGTAACTTCTGTTAATATTTATATAGTTTGTTTTGAATATATTGATCTTTAGTTTGTCTGTAATATTTTTTGTGACTGATATGAGGTAGGCTTTAAGTATTTATTCCCCCAAAGGATAGCTGATTTGATTAACTGATCCTTTCTCAGTATATCAGTCAGGGCCCTGGCAGAAAACAGATTGGGCAAGTAAACAGGGGTAGTTTTGAAGAGTTTACTGAAAGGAATTCTGCCTTACCCCGGAGCAAGTAACAACTGCTTTTTCCACCCTAGGCCTTCAGGGAGAAGGTCAGTGGAAGTGGAAAGCAGACATTGAGAGAACTGAGTGGGCAGGGCCACTTGATAGGAATTGTGACATTTTGCGGAAGGATGGAGTGAGCTTTGTGGGAACCCTGTGGAAAGGAGCCTTTGTGTGTGCGTGGTGTGTGTGTGGGGGGCGGGCAGTCAGGGCTCAGGGACCAGAATAAATACCTTGACCTAATTATGTACCCTTGTGTCCCGTTGGGTGAAACCAACTGGAAGTCATGGAGCCCATCAGTGTAGTCCAAACGGGTCAGCCTCTTGGGCACAGAGCGGGGTGCAGAAGGGTGCATCTAGAGAGGTACGTGGGAAATGTTAAGTATGTCCGACAATTGAAATTTTACCTTTTAAAATTCTCAACCTCCATAGACTATATGGCACGGCACCAGGATGATGTGGTGGTTGCTGTGGTCGGATATACTGGCTTTGAATCCCAGCCTGCCAAACATTAGTTGTGGGACCTTAGACAGTTTGTTTAACCTCTCTGAGTCTTACTTTCCTCAGCTGTAAAGTGGGAATAATGAAAATACACCTACTTACAAGGATTGTTGTAAGAATCAAATGAGCTAATCTATGCAGTGAACTTAGAACCATGCCTGGCACATAGTAAGTGCCACGTAAATGTCTGCGATGATGGTGATGGCAACAGTGATGACATCCATGATCTCAAGGCTTTTTAATTCTCTTAATTGCTTTCTCTCTTCCTCTATTAATATCATGCTCCTTAATTAATATAATGCTGTTTTTTTATTAATTCCTATATCTCAAACTCTTTCATTGTTGTTTTTAAAAATATTCTTCCATATTTTAAAATATTATATAAGTTTTAGGATTAGCTTGTCAAGTTCCTGAAAAATCATGTTTGAATTTTGATAGTGATATGGATTACATTTATCAATGAATTTGTTAAAAACTGAAATTTTTATAATAGTCTCACCATTCTTGTACAGAGTGTACTTCTCATTTATTCAGGCTTCGATTATGTCCTTTAGTAAAGTTTTACAGCTGTCTTCATAAAGATCTTGCACATTTCTTTTAGTTTTATACATACTTTAGTGTTTGTTGCTTTTTTCTGTTAGATTCTTAAATTGGCTATTTTGGAGGTGGAAGAAAGCTATCGATTTTTGTGTTGACCTTGTATGTGGTCCACTTGGCAAAATTTCTTATTTTTCTATTGATTGCCTCTTATTTTCTAGGTGAATAATCATACTGTTTATGAATTATGATGATCTTTTCTTTTCCAGTATTTATAGTTCTAAATTTTTGTTTCTTATTGCAATACCCAAGTCAGGTAGATGTGGGATATTAGCAGGTAGACCCAAGCTCTTTGTTTTGCTCTTCCTTTAATGGATGCTTCTAATATTGTACCATTACATGTAAAATTTTCTCTAAATTTCTGGTATATACCCTTTATCTGAATTTGCTAAGCATTTTTGTTAGGAATTAGAGTTGGAGATCATCAAATGATATTGCAGTCTCTATTTGATAATCATATGATTTTTTTTCTCCTTTACTATGTAACTACAGAAAATTCAATGGGGCCCTTGTTTTCCTTTTTCCTTTTTTTTTTTTTTTAATTATTGAAACATATTTATATACCTTGGATAAACCCCACATGGCCACAACACCTGCTTAGCTTTTACACTTTAAGATAATACCTTATTTTTAAAACGTTACATCCTGCCTCATAAGCAGTTCAGGAAATGCTGCTCGGAGTGGCTCCAGTCTCCCCACCCTGCTACCACGGCCCTCATTCAGCTCTTGCCCTTCTCTGGCCCCCTGGATCTGGTCTTGTTCTCTCAAACACATTGTTGTCAGCAATGCAGGAGTGAGCTGCCTGAAACTCAGATCTGACCATGTTACTCCACTGTTTACACTTCAGGCTAAATTCCTTCCTAGGGTGAAGGAAGGTCCCCCATGATCTGGCCTGACCCCACTTGAGTCTCACCTCTCACCACACCTTGACTCACATCAGACCTTAGAAATATAGAACTGCTTAGGCTTCCTGGAATGCTCTGTGCTCTTGCAGGTTTCTATCTCTTTGTTCACTTGGTACTATCTGTCTGGACTACTCTCCTCCCCTCCCCCACCTCCCCCACCGGTTAACTCCTACCTTGAACCCAGGACTCAACTCAAATGCCTCTGTCCTTAGGAAGGCTTCCCGACCTTCCTAGCTCCCATGAAACCTGTAAAAGAGATTCTAAGTCTGTTGCCCTGTGATTCTGTAAGCTTCTTAAGAGCAGGGACTATTTCAGATTCGTTTTTTTCTTATCTCTTCTTCCCAAATTCTAAAAGCTGATGGGCCCCAAGGCTCAGTCCTCTTCTCCTTATGTTCTGTCCTTAGGTGACTTCATCTAGTCTCATGGCTTTACATACCATCCACACCCTGATGACTCCCGAACCAATACCTCCACCAAACAATTTCTAATGCAGATGCCTACCTTTGCTCTGATGTTTTTCCAGATCTTCACACAACTGGCTCCTTATTCAGGTCTCAGTTGAAATGTAACCTCCTGACTGTTCCATCCAAACGGTCCCATACCCACCCTCTCCCCTCAACTTGTTACCTTGTATTATTACTCTCTGAAATAATTTACTTGTTAAAAAACAAAAAACAACAACAAAAGTTACATCCATGTTTGTATTATTTCCATCTAAGCTTCTATTCTTATATTTATCATGCTTATGAATGCAGTTATGTTGGCCTCTTAAAATTTGTCAGGTAGCTCTTTAAAAAATCTTTTTCTTTGTCCTTAGACATTTTATATAGGGTGGGAATTATCTGCTTCTTGAAGATTTGGAAAACTTCCAAAAACCATCTTAGTGCTTTTCCATTTTTTAGAGTTACATCATTAATTATCATTTTAGTTTTTTCTGTGGTTTGTTGGTCTGTTCATGTTTTCTTTGTATTCTTATTCTTTTTAGTATATTCTTCTAATATTTTATCCATCCTGCCTCAGTTTTAAAATTAAAGTTATATGGGGAAAAATAAAAATATCTCCTTCAAACTTGAAGTTATGTTTTCCATTTCTAGTGTGGTTTATTTGAACATTCTTTTTGTTGTGGTGTATAAGCTCTAATTGTTATTTATGTATAAAGGAAATTAAAATTTTTATTTTTTTTAATATTTATTTGGCTGCACCGGGTCATCCTTGCGGCACGTGGGGTCATCATTGACGCACGTGGGCTGTAGTCTGTGCACAGGGGATCTTCCTTGCGGCACGCGGCATCTTCCTTGCAGTCACGCAGCATCTTCAGTTGCGTCACCGTGGGAACACTTAGTTGCAGCATGTGGAATCTAGTTCCCTCCCCAGAGATGGAATCCGGGCCCCTGCATTGGGAGTGTGGAGTCTCAGTCACTGGACCACCAGGGAAGTCCCCCAGTGTTTTTGTTTGTTTGTTTGTTTTGTCTTTACACAAAACACATTTGTAAGTAAGGTTTTAAAGTTCAGTAGATAGGTATAGAGATAGTATTTTTTTGTAACCATGTTTCAGTTTTATCTCTTTACATTCATTTAAAAAGATTTGTATGGTTTCTCTTCTTTTGAATTTGTGAATATATTCTTTTGTACTAATATTTGGTTGGTAGTTTTTGTGAACATTCCACATGTGTTTGATAAGAGTATACATTATTCTCTGCCTCTCATAACTCTTATTCTCTATCAATTTATCCTTGTTTTTATCTTATATACATCTTAAAACTATTGTATTAAGTGCATAAAAGTTGTATTTGCTTTGCAAATGTTGTTTTAGCCATCTTTTTATGGGCTAGAACAGGGTTTGGAAATTTTGTCTTGTAAATGTTTTAGGCTTTGTAGCCAGATGTTTCTGTCACAGCTACTGAACTCTGCCCTTGTAGTGTTGAAAGTAGTCTTGGATGATATGTAAATAACAGAATGGCTGTGTTTCAATAAAACTTTATTTATAAAAACAATTAGCCCCCTGGTCTCCGTTTGCCCACTCCTATTCTAGCATAAAGATTATGAGACTCTGAAATTAGGATGGTATCTTTCTGTAATATTGTCTGTGTCTGTCAACCTTTTTGGTAGTAATTTGTTAAATTTGTACAGCTTTACCCTTTTTTTTTTTTGGCCTTTCTGGTATCTTTCCTCTTGAATTGGTATTGAAAATCCTTATTTTGCTAAAACATTATACTTATATTAATGCATGCATTCTCAAAAGGGCAATATTGTGAAAATTGGTTTGGGTTGGGGGAAGGGCAAAAAAAAAAATCTTAGAAATTGCAATGGTTTGTGGCCCTCCAAGGCTCAGTTCTACCCAACAGAATCTTATTCCTCAACATTTAATTTCAAAGGCAGGTTATTGATTAGGAAAGGCTCCTTAGGGGAACGATAATGAGAAAATGGTAAAGTATTCAGATTTAGTACTGTTTCCTGAATGTCATATTCTTTCAGATTGTTATAACATCTGTGTCTGAGGTTACACATTTTTCTTAACTCCTACTGTTGCATATTGTGTTTTCTCTAATTGTTCTCTGCTAGACTTGCTAGAGACTAATCTCCCCAGTCCCTTCAAAGAAACTCTTTTGGTTTAGTTTTCCAGTTCAGCTCTTTCCCAGATTCATCTATTTTTGTCTTTTATCTTTATTTTGCTTGTTGTTCTTTGCTTTCTAATGTCCCTAATTGAATGATTAATTTGTTTTCTAGTTCCCTTCCCCCCAGTTTTATGCTATATCTTTTCTTCTGATGTAAGTCTGGTTATATTTCTCCCCCCTGCATCTTTTCTTTCTTTTTTTGCTATGTGGTGTTCTTGCTTACATTATTTTCTAAAGTTTTTATAATTGTGTCTTTAGCTTCTTGTTTGTTTGAGGAATGATTTAGTATTTGAGGAGGATTTAAAAATTTTCTTTTCCTTATTTAGCTATTTTTGTTTTATATTTTTGTCATGAATTTCAGTTTTTATTACATTATCTTCAGAGAACATGATCTGTGTAATTTATGTTCTTTTGAATTGAGGCATAGTTTGTGGCATAATATGTAATCAAGTTTTATAAGTGTTCTATGATCAAAAATGATTTTTGAAGTCTATCACAATGATCATCAGTTAGGGTGCTTTCAGCTACAGGTAATGGGAAACCAACTGAAAATGGCTAAAGCAGGAAGGAAATTTATTGTCCCCAACCCCTGGGCCACAGACCAGTGTTGGTCTGCAGCCTGTTAGGAACTGGGCCACACAGCGGGAGGTGCGTGGGGGACGCGCGAGTGAAGCTTCATCTGTATTTACAGCTGTTTCCCATTGCTTGCATTACCGCTGAGCTCCACCTCCTGTCAGATTGGTGCTGGCATTAGATTCTCGTAGGAGTGTGAACCCTACTGTGAACTGCACGTGGGAGGGGTCTAGGTTGCGCGCTCCTTATGAGAATCTAAATGCCTGATGATCTGAGGTGGAGCTGAGGCTAGCACTGGGGAGTGGCTGCAAATACAGACCATCATTAGCAGAGAGGTCTGACTGCACAGAGACCATGATAAATCAACTGCTTGCACTCATATCAGAACCCCATCAGTGAGTGGCAGGTGACAATTAAGCTGCATCTGGTGGTGGGCTTTATAGTGGCAAGTGAGTTGATGTACTTCAGTTGCACAGTGGCCTCTGGTGGCGGGCTGTAAGTCAGAATCCGACACTTGTTTTAGTCCGCGTGTGGCCTGCCCCTTATTTTATTTACCACTTCTGTCTGTGCCTCTTTCCTGCACTGGGCACTTGTCTCAGTCACAGTTTTGGTGAGCCCACAAGCTAACCCTATCCAAAATGAGTAAAAAACAAACATTGCTGGAGGGCTTCTTTGAAAAGGGGGAAAGACCCAATAACGAGACAGCAGAAGACTCTGACTGCCAGCAAAAAGAAAGCTGTATTGAAAAGAAAATACCAAGAGTCCTGCTTAAATTATGGGTTCGTCACAACAGGTGATTCACATTCTCCAAGCCCACTTTGTATATAACATGTGGCGACTGGCTATCCAGTGAAACCATGAAACCTTCAAAACTGCTTCGCCACGTGGAGACCACGCACGCTGCATCAAAAGACGAGCCTCTGGAGTTTTTCAAAAGAAAAAAATGTGAACGTGAAGAACAGAAGCAGTTACTGAAGGCCACCACTGCATGAAATGTGTCTGTGCCGAGAGCATCGTTCGTCGTGGCTGACCACACTGCTGAAGCTGGGAAGCCCTTTACTGCTGGCAAAGAGCTGATCCTGCCTGCTGCTCACGACACTTGTCAGGAACTTTTAGGAGAGGCTGCACTTCAAAAGGTGGCATGTGTTCCTCTTTTGTTTAGCACCGTAACTAGACGAATTGATGAAATAGCAGAGGATATTGAGGCACAATTGTTAGAGAGGATCAGTGAGTCACCATGGTATGCAATCCAGGCTGACAGGTCTACCAATGTTGACAGCAAGGCGACAGTGCTTGTTTTTGTGCGATACATTTCTCAGGAGGATGTGCATAAGGGTATGTTATGTGCACTTTTGTTGCCAACCAGCACCACCACTGCAGAACTATTCACGTCTTTGAATGATTACATATCAGGAAAACTGAATTGGCCGTTTGTGTCAGTATATACATGATGGAGTGGCTGCCATGACTGGACGGCTTCTGGTTTCACTACTCGGGTCAGAGAGGCCACTTCTGAATGTGAGTCTGTGCACTGTGTCATCCATAGAGAAATGCTGGCTAGATGAAAAATGTCACCTGAACTTAATAGTGTTTTGAAGGATGTGATTAAAATTATCAACCACATTAAAGTACACGCCCTTAACTCTCATCTGTTTGCTCAGCTCTGTGAGGAGATGGACGCAGAGCACACAGGTCTTCTCTTACACACAGAAGTGAGATGGCTTTCTAAAGGTAGATCAGTGGCCAGAGGTTTTGAGTTACGAGAGCTGCTCCAGAGATTTCTTTTAGAAACAGTCACCACTGGCAGCATGTTTCAGTGACACAGAATGGGTTGCAAAACTTGCTTACTTGTGTGACATATTCAACCTGCTCAACAAACTCAATGTGTCACTTCAGGGGAGAATGACAACTGTGTTCACGTCAGCAGATAAAGTGGCTACATTTAGAGCCAAACTGGAATCATGGGGGCGATGAGTGAACATGGTATTTTTGACATGTTTCAAACATTAGCAGAGATTTTGAAAGAGACAGAACCAGGGCCTTCTTTCTCCCACTGGGTGCATGGTCACCTGTCTCAGCTTTCAAAAGAGTTTGAGCATCTCTTCCCAACCACAAAGACCCCCAAACTGGGAAGGAATGGATCCGCAACCCACTTGTGAATAAGCCAGGTGAATCGATTTTGTCCATGCTAGAAGAGGATCAACTGCTTGAGATCGCAAATGACGGTGGCTTTAAAAGTATGTTTGAGACAACTTCAAGTTTCCATACATTCCGGATTGAAGTGAAGGCAGGATATCCTGAGACTGCCACAAAAGCACTGAAAAGTCTGCTTGCATTTCAACATCCTATCTTTGTGAAGCAAGGTTTTCTGCAGTGACAGCAACCAAAATGAGATTATGGAGTAGACTGGGCATAAGCAGCACACTTTGGATGTCACTGTCTCCCATCAACCCCAGATGGGACTGTGTAGTTGCAGGAAAACAAGCTCAGAGCTCCCACTGCTTCTGCATTATAATGAGTTGTATAATTATTTCATTATATATCACAATGTAATAATAAAAGAAAGAAAGTACACAATAAATGTAATGCGCTTGAATCATCCTGAAACCATCCACCTTCCCCCAGCGTCTGTGGAAAAATTGTTTTCCACGGAACCAGTCCCTGGTGCCCAAACGGTAGGGGACCACTGATCTACGTAATCAGAAGCCTTGAAGTAGGGTAATTCTAGGGATTGTTAACTGGGGGCTTCAGTAGCATCATCCGAAACCTAAATGCTTTCCAATTTTCCATTCTCCCCTTCTCAGCATGGGCTTATCCTCTTAGGCTGGTTCTCCCTGTGGTTTCAGAATGGTCTCACAGGTAATGAGCAGATAAAGAATAAATGCCCTCATTTTAGTGCCTGTGCTGTGTGTGTGGGTGGAAGGGGGTGGGGTGGGTGTAAGGCCTTCAGAGAAGCTTCCTTTAGATCCAGCAAGCTCTTTGAATGACCAAAATGGTGTTACAGGCCCATTCCTAAAGCAGTCATCGGGAATAAGACCACCATGGGTAGTAAGTATAATAATAATTTGCAGCTTGAGGGTGAGTCTGGATTAGAGGCACAAAAGGGACAGTTGCCTTTTCCAAAGAACATAGACCCTGAGCCAGAGTGAACAAAATCAGGGTTCCAAGAGTAAGTTTAAGGGCTTGTGTGGCAGGGAGCACAGGGATGGTGGTTGGATGGGAAACCAGTGTTACTGTCTACACAGTGCACGACTTGAGCAGCGTAAGATTGCACAGTCCATACACTTCATTTGGAATAGTTTTTTCAGGTGTAACTTAAGCATCTTTTTGGCTGTAAATAATTGAGTTTATCGTGGAAAGTTTGGTGTGATTTTTGTCTTTAATAAAGTAATTGCTACCCCTGAAAAATGATTACTATAAAATTCTTTCTATTACTGTGGTATGTCAGATATATATATATATATTGTTTTATTTATAATTCATAATCTTAGGATTTTGAGCATTGTGTCTTCTTTACTCATCCAGCAGTGAGCACTGGATTTCCAGAAACTAATTATTAGTAATAATAAAAGGTGTATATCTGGAGATAGATTGAAATGTAACTCAGTATGTGATTAGCTACCTAGTTTGTTTTTATTAAAATGTTATTTTTTTCCTGCATATTTGCAATCCAGGGAAAGCTTCTAATATGAAAAATAAAGTAGATTTATTTTAAGGCAAAATATAAAAAATAATTGGTTTAACAGCATTGTGTGAATACAGATTAGATAGTCCTATTAAAATCTGGTCACAAAGCATATATGGTAATGCAGCAAGATTCATGCCAGCTAATTACTAGCTCAAGTTTGTTGTAAAATGCTGAATTGATGTGAAGTTGTGGTGTCACTGAGTCCTGTCATAAAGAAGTGATGTGGCCAATTACGTGTAAAGTAGTCCAAGGCTAATATATTTGAATAACTAATTGTCAGGATGAGCTTCTTTACCCCCCTTGTGTTTACTGGTCATTTGTTTATTTTCAGTTATGTTGAGAAAATACAAAAAATGATATATTGTCACTTGCCTTCAAACTGGAGTTATTTCTCTTGATATTTAGATGTAGATAGAATTAAGTGAAAAGAAATCCATCTTAAGTAAAATTATTACAACTAATGTATGTATCTTGTAACTGTGTAATCTTGTAACTGAGAGGTTCTTTACTTTGCATCAGGTAATTTAATATGAATGATGGGTTATTAAGTTCTTTTTATGGCAAACAGGCATACTTTAAATTAATAGTCCTTATCATTGATACCAATTAGCAAATGAGAAATGAATTCCCAGGATTTATATTTCTTAATCGCTCTTGTAGAATTGTTCTGTTACTCTTGGGGAAGGTGTGTGAAATTTGGCCTAGGTATCATATCTGGCATAGAATAAACATGTATTAATTCAACAGTATTTATTGATTATCTGTGATTGCCAGTCATTCATATGTTCTGTACCTCATTTTATAGATTGCTATTCCTTTTCTTATATTTCTTTAGAGACCTTATTTTGTATTAAGAATTTATCATGTAGAAAGCTATGACTTCCCATCACATCCATTTAACTCTTTGTCAGGAATACAGTTCAGTGTGAACATATGCGTAAAGCCTTCCCTGCTCAGACACTCAACTACGTGGAATGGCTGGTGAGGAGAGGACATCCCTGACTTGGGTGGGTCTGTGAACGCTCCTTCTTCTAACAGGAACCCTTGTACCCTGCAATTTTGGGACAGTCTCCTAGATTTTTGCAAGGCAGGGAGCTTTGATGAAGTGCATTCTCCTTCATTTCTTGGGGGCATTCTTGGAATTTCAAGAGAAGACTAGGAGAGTAGTGGACTCCCCCTGTCCCTCACTCCAACAGGCAAATTTTCTTCTCTTTGGCATTTACTCCTGTGTAGCATTCATCCTGGGGCCGCAAATGGCAAATGTGAAAATAGCTACCATCACCCGGTTGATCACCTTCTCCACACCTTGTGCTCTAGGCACTCTCGCTCTCAGCCTCACATTACCCCACTTTATAGATTGCAGGAGAGAAAGGACAAGGATCTTGTTTGGATTGTCTTGTAGAAGTTTAAGCATTTGCTCATGGAACTTAATTTTACAGGCATATGTAGCCTTAAGGGAGCAGGCTGTCTCCCTGGTTGCTAAGGGGCCCACAGTGACTTCTGTTCACATTGACACTGCGCAATGAGACTGTGTCAAGGTGGGTCAGTGTATCTTCACGTCATAATACCGCAGTGTGGAGGGCTGTGTGGAGATCCCTGTCAGAGCCTCTGGTGTGGAACCCAGGCCATCAGGATTTTGAAAGTGTCCAAATGATTTCAGTATGCAGCCAAATGTGGGAACCACTGGTTTAGAGCTTTGAATAATGCAGTTGTTGCAATTTTAGGGTAGATGTTACTGAAAAATGTTGACTTGTCTATAAAATGAATTAAAGATTAAAGCATTTTTCCCTCATTCATGAACAATTGTGATAGCAATCTTCTATAGAATTACCTAATTTTGCCTGATGAGATTTACTTAGAAAAAGAAATGAACATATAGCTGTATCTCTTCTAAAGTCTTTTTGCAGCAACTAATTAAGGCAATAATTAGTAATAATTAGGCATTCTTAGCTGAGGTAGAACTTTAGATATTTTCTCATTGTTCCACTGAAAGTTACCTGAGTGTTATGGCTTTTTAAATGGATCAGCGCAATAAATCCAACATTGTTTGCAAGCCAACTTACTTTTTCTCCTATGCCAACAATTATGTAATCAAACTATAAAGTAGCCATTTAAAGATTTCTTACTCTTGAACAGAATTTAAATTTAAGAATTAGAAATAGTAATTAGCATAGATAAAAGTATCTAATTGGCCACCACTTAGTTGATGTAGTGAATACAGGTCCTCTTACGAAACATATGATAGGCATTTAAAATCCTCTATCCGTATTGGACACATTACCTTTTGTTCCATTTCACATTGATTCCCTGCTGGTTTCTGGATACAGTAGCGTGTTGATATCATTTTCAAAGCCAAATGTGATTTGGACATTTGGTGGGATAAAACTTAAATTTCCTCTAATAAATGCTTTTTAGGAACTCAAAACATGAGGAAACTGTAGTAACTGCTTATTTAAATCCAGAGTATTTCCAAAAGTCTTTTCTGCTCATCTCAGACTTTCTTCTTTGCTAAAATTTATTATGTGTGAGAGCAGATTTATGAGTTAAAGAGTAATGTCTCTAATTAGAAAGCTCGTGGCTGACAGATGTCTGTGAGATTGGGTGATCTTATACCAAAGAAAGGGGTGGACAGCGGGTGTGCATTGAGTAGTTCTTCATCAGTGTTCCTCCTCCTCCTCAACATGGCAGACTCCATCCTGTATCTCAACAGTTCACATCTAACAAGTGGCCTGTTGCTTTCTGGTTGACTGATGTGCTGTTTGTTACATAACATCCTGACATCTATTAAGACTGTAATTATAAAACAAAGTCCCAACTTATTGACAGTAATGGCAGACAGAAAGATGCAGCTGTTTAGCTTGCTCTTCTTGATTGAACATAGAACTTAATTTGGCCTTTAGCTGCTTAAAGACTGAAATTTTTATATTTTAGATGAGCCAGGAAAACACTGGGAATTTAATGAGATTCAAATAGTAAGTTGTTTATGCATGTACTGTGTTCCAAGAGATTTAAATATATGTCTGTCTGTCTGCCTACCTACTTAATATCTTTTTATCCATCCTTGACATTACTTGAGAGCTAAAACTGCACATGAGGTTTTAATCTTTAAGTCTAGAGCTCTGTTCATTCATTTATTGTAATAATCATTTTAATGATGCTTATGGATTTTGTTCTCAAAAAAAATTAAGAATATTTCTTGGGTAGTGTTCTCACTACAGAATATTGTTTCTTTTATTTCTAACTTATACATATTTACAAGGAAGTGCCCACACAGATAAAATAATCATAATTAAGGAATTTGACTTTTGGGGGATAATTCTTTTATTTAACTAAAGACAAGGAGGGATTATAGGAAGAATTTTATGAGTCCCATCTTCATGAGTCAGGGCTTTTGCATTGTTAGCACTTTTCAGTTTCAGTTTCTCTCTTGCAAGGTTAAGAGAATTATTCTTGTGTTAGCTCGCAAATATTGTATTTGATCATCCTTTCTCACTTATGACATAGCCTGAGACTCACGGAACATTGGATTTCCTATAGTAGATCTGCCTGAATCTGTCTGTACACGAATGACCAGATTGAATTGGCACCAAAGTTCCCTTACGAATCCTTCATCCCGCCTTCTAGTTTGAATTGGAAATATCAATTCAAGTAGCTCAGAAGTCATCAGATGTTTCAGTGGTTTGGTAAAGGCAGAGCAGGCAGAAGAATAAGTTCCAGTATAGATTGTTCATTGAAAGAGTCCATTTCGGTATTATCCTTAAGTGAGTTTTGAAAAGTTAGATTTTTTTTTTTTTTTACTAAACTTTAATCCCATTTATTTAGAATTCAGATATATTTCAAGGACCTAGGAGAAAGCAAACACCCCCTTCTCCCCTCAACACTCAAAATAGCTATTATAAAATCTTTTTTTCTTATTGCATAGGGAAGACTTTTATGCTTTTTTATCTAGAATCAACATACTTACCTTATATACAATTTAACAAGCTTTGTTGTACGTTATTCTGTTATAGTCCAGATTAAAGATAGGAATTTGGAGGGAGGTGATAAGTAGTGCTAGATGGAGCAATGAGGAACGATGCGGGGCTCATATCTGGAAGAGAGGGAAGGAGTTACAATAGTCTGGGGACATTTAGGGTAGTGCTAAGTAACTCTGAGCCAATAATAACTTCTAAGGATAACATTATGTTACAGTAAGGAAATGATAAGAGCAAATGTTTGTAAAGTTCACCTATGTGGATCACCTCTTTACTGATTATGTTGCTTAGGTCAGAGGTTACTCCATATACTTTATTTGGAAAACACTTATTATGTGCAGGAAGTGATGTGGGGATTTCTTCTCTCACCAGGTGCCCGCTCCTTACTCCTGTGGTTTCATTTGTGTCTCTATCCATCCATCTGCAACCCAACCTCTTGCTTGAGTTCCAGACCATTGTTTCTTATAGATTAAAGTTTAGCAATGTCCTCTGTCTTGTGAGAGCCTGAAATCTAATGTCACTTGAACACATTTGTGCAAAAAGAGATAGAGAATAATACTATGTATGGGGAAAATACCAAGGGCTAGTGGGACAGAAAAACTCAGGATCACCTTGGTGGAAAATTTGGGGACTGATGCAGGAATATGTTTTGGAAATAGCTTTTTTTTTTTTTTCTTCCCTGTTGAACCATATAAATTTTATCCTTCCTTGTTAAGTGTAGAAATTAACCCATTAATTCTGGACGGTGAGGCAGCCTTTCTAGCCTTGGTACTGTGCACTGCCTATTAGAAGTTGGACTGATGCCCATGAATGTCATCTTTTACCTATTCATAAACGACGTTTTAAAGTAAAGAACTTGCTCTGTTTCTCTTTTATGAACTCTTTGGGTGGGAAAAAGGACTTCCTCAGATTTAAAATTTGTAACAAGGGCACTAAAAACAAAAAACAAACAAAAAAACAAGTCATCTTCTCTCCATCTCCCTGCAGTGCTGCTCCTCAGGGGAATTCCCTGACTTGGTTAATGGGGTCCCCACCATCTGTGTCTCAAATTTGAAGCTTTAGGGTAATCTCAACGCTTTCCTTACTATCCCAATGATCACAATGTTATGTTTTCCTCAGAACCATCCTCTCAATGAGACCCCTCTCTCCTTTTCTGTTGCCTTAGTTCAGGCCAACAGCTGGAATATGTAACAGTTCTAAATGTTTTCCCCGTGTTTAGGCTTTCCACAGTGTTGACATAACTATTCCCTTTAAAATGATAGGGATGATGTCTTGGTTCCCACAGAGACCACTGCTGACTACTCTGTCATCTGGTCCTTCATCCCTCTTCAGCTTTGGCTCCCACCGCTACGTCCTCCCCACATGCCCATCTTGGTCTCCCCAGTGGGCTGTGTCCCACCACAGATCTGTGCCTTTGCATGTTCTGTTCTCATTGCCTGGGTGCTCTTTTAAAATACTGAAGGCAAGGAAATGACAGACCACTGTCTCTTGAGTTAACATCTTATTCTAGCGTAGATCTATCAAGCTATACGTCTCAAAATTTCAGTTCATATATTCCAGGAAAATTTTCTACATACTTAGAATATATTTATCATGTTTTCTTAGTGGACTTTCAGTGTTAAGATCAAATAAGATCTTAACTGTAAAATAAAGTTACTGATAAACTTTTTCCCGGGAATAGAGGCAATATAGTGGTTAGGAGCTGGGACTCTGGAGGCACATGGCTTGGTCTTGAATTCCTGCTCAAGAATAAAGTAAGCAGCTATATGACTATAACCTCTCTGTCAGCCCTGCTTCCTCATCACTAAAGCGGGGGTGATATGGTGTCTATCTCATGGGGTTGCTGCAGGGACAAACGAGTTAGCATATCTGAAGCTTCAAGGATAATGTCTGGTATGGAATCACGTGCTATATATTTTAGCTGCTGTTGTTACTGGTATCATGGTTGTAGCTGTGTTCGCAATATTCCCACAGTTTATTTATGGGATTCTGAATAAAACCATTCTATCTTTTTTCAAACACAGACACATATACATATATACTTCTTAAAAGTTTCTATAACTTGTCAGGGTATCAAGTCCTATTTTTAACATTATATTTTCAGTATTATAGAAAGTTGTCTCACCTACTTTATCTTGTTTTGCTTCCTAATTGTAATATATAGGGAAAGTAATACTATTTTACATTCACAAATGAGTTAATTGGTTACAGGTTGCATAGCGAGGGTGAAAATTTAAAACTGAAGATTCGGGTCAAGTATAATACATTGGTTTATGCTCAGTAAATTTCAAAACAATGAATTTGCACATGTTGAGGTCCTCTGTTTTATGAAGAATGTCTGTGCTCCAAATATTTTACTTTTCAATTTGGTTTCATTTGTTACATTCTGAAAGCATAAAGAATGGGCCATTGGTTAATGCATTTAGTGTAGTGAAGGTATACAAACTCAAGCTAAATTTGGCTAATTTCTTCTACAGGCTAGAAGATAAAAGTCCTTTTACCTCCCATAGTTAGGTTAGTAGTGCATGACCAGAGTCCTCTTCAGAGGTCACTTGATTTAATTCGGGGTTTGGAGCAAACAATCTGAGTCCCCATATTTGTATTTCTCTCCCTTTATGTTCTCAGCACGGAATAATTAAATAATTCTTGTTGGTCATGCCATTTTTCCAGTGAAAAATGTCCACAACTAATATGTGAGAGTTGAAATCATTCTAGATAAGAATGTTTGTTAACAGACAAGACAGTGCTTATTCCTAGGGCTTTATTTTAATCTATGACTTAACTAAAAAGAAAGATCCTGAAAAATGCTCCTGTAAGCACGTTGTGCAGAAATTGTGAAACAGAAATGTACACAAGGGGACTGGGGCTATAGATTTGGGTGAATAAATATAGTATTTGTGGGAAATGTCAAGCTACCTACTCTTTTTTACACTTTATTTTTTATTCTTTGATAGATGATATTTATCACTCTTCTTACAGCTCTCTGCTACAGACATCATTGCACCTTTATTATGAAAGTGCTGTAGCTTTCCCGTCATTGCTATTCCAGACTGAGTTTCTGAAGCAGCAGGAGTGAGATGATTTTGCAAATTGCAATATAATACTATATATGATCTTGTCTCAACCTGTAACACACATATCCTCACAGAAATAACATTTAATTATGGTAATATCCTTCCTGATATCAGACACAGTGTGGCGCCTGTTAAGATTATATTGTTTGTAGTAAGATGGAGTAAAAAGTGGCTTAAAGATGAAGGAATAAAATCACATACCTTGATAAACCCCTTAGATGCTATTTAGGCTGTGGAGAGCTTTTGATTTTGGTTCCTTTCTTTACTCCCAAAATAAAAATGCAAACAATACTTTGACAAACACTGTCAAACGCTGTAACCCCATCTAATCCCATCAATGCACATCTTAATCCCTAATGGACTTTTCTCAGATATATGAGCTGTGAGGTTAGGGAGTTTCTGGATGTGACACTTTTTCCGAAGTCTCCCAGTGACAGATGCAGTGACCTTATCATGCAGACAGCTCTATCCAGTTTGACAGTCCAGCCATCTGGTTTATATCGATCATTATTGATTTAAAGAAACCAGCTCTCTGAAAGCTAGTCATTTAAAACCCTAAGGCTAAATCGGCCTACATTTAATATGAAGTTTTAAGGCGTTATTCTTGAAACTCGTTTTGGACTGATTTGTAAAATTAAGCCTTGGTTCTTGTGTGTTGGAAGTTTGGGGGTGAGAAGACTCGTGGCCTGCCTTGAAAAATGTCAGCTTTTATGAAGAATAGTTTATACTCTACAGACTATATATTCAGAGTTTGAATTTGTCTCTTTTTAGATTTTGCAAGAGTTGAAAACTTGGGTGGAGTTTGGTGTTGGGATCGACGTCCTTATTTAACAGCTTTCTAGATTTGAGCTCATTGCTTAACTTCCCTGAGTCTATAAAGTGGGGTGATGATGGTACCCATTTCACTGCATTCTAGATAAGAATTTTATTAACAGACAAGACAGTGCTTATTCTTAACACTTAATTTTAATCTATGACTTAACTAAAAAGAGAGATCCTGAAAAATGCTCCTGGAAGCATGTTACCTCTACAGGAGCACAGTGGCTACTCTACTTTTTAGATTGTTTTGCCCTGAAGATAGGCATCCCCAGGGCAGAAATTGTGAAATAGAAATAATGTCATGTGCTTAACATGCTGCATAGCACATTGTGAGAAAAAGGATTTCCTTTCCTACTGATTACCATTGCTAATTACCAGCTGCTATTAATAGCTGTTACTTCTCCCTTTCTTTAGCCTCTTTCCTCTGTTGGCTTCTAAAACCTTCCTCTCACCTTGTTTTCCACCAGTATCACTGACACAGTGGCTCAGTCTTTCACCTGCTTCTTCATCTGCCTATTCAGTGTTGGAATTTCTCCTGTTTACTGTACACGCTGTAGGTAATCTAATCCACAGCCAGGACTTCAGCTGTAACTTGTTTGTATGCTGATGGCTTCCACATGGTTATCTCCAACCCCGCTCTCTCCTCTGGGCTCCTCTGAAAGACACTTCTTACCCTGCTTACGTGGTGTATCAGGGGACCCAGTGGCCATAAGGGCAGGTAAAGATAAGTTTGGGAAGGAATACCATTGATCTGGGGCTCTTATTGGTTAACTAAGAATATGTGGAAATTCTAAGTTTAATTAAAAGGTAGGTGTTTTTTAAAATCTGATGTTGCATGTCATACCTAAAATAAGTAAATTTTAGTCAAGTGTTCCATTTCTGCAGTTGCTGGTTATGATGATGCCTTTGCAGTGATTTGTTTTGGAAAATCTGGTTTCCTGAATTGCTGAAATTGTACCCAGTGCAGCACTAAATTGTTTCTTTAAGATGGACATCTTTTCAAATTTATCTTATGCCTTGATTTAATTCAACATTTAACAGTCATATATACATTAACTTGGATAAATGCCTTGTCAAGCTACCTACTCTCTTTTACATTTAATTTTTTTATTTTTTGATAGATATTTAACACTTTTTGTAACTCTCTGCTACAGACATCATTGCACCTTTATTATGAAAGTGCTAAAGCTTTCCACTTGTCTTGCTTTATTAAAATGGGGTTTATTAACCAATTATTCTTTAATGCCTTAGCCTTTTTTTCCTATTTTTATTTTTTTTAAATTGTGAGATGAATACTAAATGAGGAAGAGTATGTAAAATGTGTATTACTCTTTAAAATAATAGTAAAAGGAACACCTAAATAATCAAGTTCCAGGTTAAGCAAATAATATTATCATTGTCTTAGGATCCCCCATGGACTCATTCCCCATTTTTCCCTTTTCCCTCACCCCCAGAAGTAAACCCAAGGTGTTTCCTCATTCCTCTTTACAGGTTAACCACCATATTGTTATTTTGCATGAAACGATTTATTGTTGTTTTGAAAAATTGAGTAACTTTTGTACATGTGGCTGAGTAAGGAAAGGGCAGTGTTGCTGCTGTGGTCTCCATAATTAGAGAAACTGAACTGAGTCTCTGGGTCATAGCTGGGCTTCATTTTTCCTGGGAGTTTACAGAGCCCCTTCTGGGGAAGTTAGTGCTCAAGGTCATGAACGAGTTCTGGGAAACGTAAGGTTTACCATAATAAGAAAAATTGGCAGGGCTATTGTGTGGGTCATGTGTCAAATGCCTGGCAGAAATATGATAAGAGGAGATATGTGCTTCTCTGTTTTCTGAGTTCACTGTGGCTACCAAGCTCTCCAAGGGAGATGAAAGCAGCCATCATAGGGTGGAAAGAAAGGCCTCAGTGGATAAAGGCTTCAAGGTGGGATTGAAAGTTGGTGGGGAGTTGAGTAGGAACTTCATTAATGTGGTTAGGATGAGCCAAAGTACAGGTAAGAATCTGGGTCAGGCTCACCTGGGCATTTTGTATTCAGGTTAAAAAAAAAGGGGGGGGTGGAGGGGGAAGTGGTGGTGGTGAGGGAGTGGAGTAGTGTGTGTGGTTTTAGCCCTCAGCCTATCTCAGCCACTTTGCTGAAGCTGGATTAATTCTCTCTGTACTTGTCTCACAGCTCTAATCTCAGGATCGTTCTTTACTGTGTTTTGATGATTCCATTTGCCTCTCCTCTGTGCTGGATCTCATGCTTCCTGAAACCCACGTTTACCTCTTTTTAGATTACTTTCTTGTTTTGATTGTACACACCCTCCAGTATATTTTGAGATAAAGCTGCATGGAAGATGACTTTTTTGAGATCTTACATATCTAAAAATGTCATTATTCTACCCTCATTCTTAGATTGAAGGATAGAGAATTCTCAGTTGGAAATAATTTTTGTCGGTAACATGAAAGTGTTGCTCCATTTTCTTCTTGCTTACAGTGTTGCTATTGAGAAGTTACAAGACATTCCGGTTCTTAATTCTTTTGATGTGGGCTTGTGGTTTTTCTTAGGCTAGTTGAAGAACTTCTCTTTTCCCCACTGAATTGAGATTTCACAATTATATGCCTAGGTGGAATCAGTTTTCTTCCATCGAACTGGGTGCTTGGTGGGTCCTTTAAACCCAGAAACTGATTTCCTTCAGTTCTGAGAAGTTTCATTAATGATTTTCTCTCCATTTTTTTTCCCGCTGTTCATTCATTCTGGGATTCCTGTTATTTGGATGGTGCACCTCCTGGACTGGCCCTCTATTTCTTACCTTTTCTTTAATTTTGTATTTCTTTGACTTTTTGCTCTACTTTCTGGCAGATTTCTTTAACTTCATCCTCCAACTCTTTCTTTTTTTCCTGCTATCATGCTGTTAATTTTTAAGAGTTCTTTTCTTGTTCTTTCCCTTTCTATAGTATCCTGTTCTTATTGCTTAGATGCAATATTTTTTCATATCTCTGAGAATTTTAGTGATAGATTTTTTGAGAAGTTTTCTTCTTTCTGCATAGTCTTTACTTTCCAAAAGTTTCTTTTCTTTATGACTGTTTTGATTTCTAGCTTCTCTGTTGAAGTCTTTCTTTAGATGACTATTAATCCTATATAAGTGTTTATAATGCCAAATAGCAGGCTAAAAAGTTGAAAGTTCTAGGCATGTGGGTGGGACACTTTAATTTGGAATTTCATTGCAGGGTGATCTGCTTGAGCTCTTTTTGTGTCACCTTTGATAGTATCTTTAGAGAATTCCTGTTGGACTGATTAGATTCTCTAGAGGAGATTACTTCAATCACTTGCTTGGATTTTAGCTGTTGCCACTTTTTCTTCCTTTCCCTTTCTCTAATTTGCTGTTGGCAATTTTCTATAAGCTAAGGAATCAGGGAGAAAAACCTGATTAGGATTGTTTGAAATTATAACGATTAAATCCTGAGTGACAGCCTAAGGGACTGGCCTGTGCATAAAATGCTTTAAATGTGTTAACTTTTTGGCATCTATTTTGGTGACCTAGAAACATACTTTTGTTTATTTTGTGTTCTTGGATGTATTCTGGAAACATGGTGTATTCATGTAACAGAATTCTAAATAGATGAGGTATTAATGCAGATTGTTCTGGAGCAATTTGTTTTTTCTTAACCATTTCAGTTGATCCAGTATGTGTACTTTTCTAGTGACTATAAAATGATTTATTAATTTGTTCTCTAATCTTCCTAGTTACTGAAGTAAATACTTGTCCATAATTATCATAATCTTTTATTTTTGTTGAAGTAGAACAATCATTTGAACTTTTTGCAATTATAAACTATCTACAAGTTCTCAAAAATAATGGGAGACTATGAGAAATACTTCTTCTCCAAGGTTCATATTATGATTTCCTTTTGATTTATAGACATTTGGAAATTTCAAGTATTCTGTAACCATTTTAACTTATCCTTATTCTTGTGGTTTTGCCCTACCAGACCAGAGATGTCTTTTCTTTATAAATTTATATGTTTTTATGTAGTTGTATTTCTAGTGATAGAAAAACCTTTAATAAATTTCCACTTATACATAAGCTCATTGTCATTTGGTTACTATGAATTAACCTATTAATGTTAAATTTTGGTTTATTTAGTCACTACCATTAAAACAAAACTATGAAATGAAAACTTAGGTGTACACAAGGATGATTAACTGGGGATTGCTGCTTCAGAATTTTAACATTCATTGTTTTAATAAAAGTTTTTTTAACAAAATGTTTCATAAGGTGATTTGTTTTAATAGTATCTTTAATACATTGAAAGCCCGATTACATATACAAAATTTGGATTCACGTGCATTTTCAGAACTACATATGCTGCATGAGCATAAACCTGTGTTTTTTGACAAATGAAAGGGCTTTTTAGTAGAAATCATCTCCAGCTTCTGATTTTCTGAGAGACCTTGAACAAATTGTTTATTTGTTCTATAACACACTTCTCTTGGCTGTAAAGCTGAGATGAAGATGTTAATCCTGATTCTACCTAATCATTGCAATATTGTAGGGATTAATTAACTAATGCTTGTGAAATATTTTGTCCTTAGAATTGGAATACCTGATATTGATATTATCATTAATATTATGTATTATGTTCAGTACAGTGGACAGATAATGATGCCATTGTAGCATCCAATGTTTTGGATTTCTTTTAATTAAAATTACATGGAGATAGTGGCATGCTGCTGCAGTCTTCTCCTCCTCTGCAAATGGCAAGTGAATATTAATATAAAATATTTAAATTATACATAATTACAAGGTTCTGAAGAATTTGTCCACTCTAGGGAAAAACAAGGAGTAAGAAAATATCAATATTTAGGAATTCCAGCAATTGTATTTGGAAGAACTGGATTATTTGGCTTATGGTATTCATAATATTTCAGTATATTCCTTTTCAGCCAGGGATGTCAAACACAGTATACAGCAGTGAATAGTCCACAAATGAAGTTGTCAAGCACAGTATACAGCAGTGAATAGTCCACAAATGAAGTTGTCAAACACAGTATACAGCAGTGAATAGTCCACAAATGAAGTTAAGAAAACAGCTACATTTATGATAGCATTAAAAAGAGTGAAGTACTTAAGAATAAATATAAAGAAGTGCAAACTACTACACTGAAAATTATAGAACATTGTTAAAAGAAATTAAACATCTAAATAAATGGAAAGGCATGACATATTTATAGATCAGAAGCCTTAATATTATTAAAGTGACATTATTCCCCATATTGATCTACAGATTCAACAATTCATATCAGAATCCCAGCTGAATCTTTCTGTCAGTGTTGCAGAATTCACAGACTGATCCTAAAATCACATAGAAATACAAGGGATCCAAAATAACGAAATAATATTGAAAAAGAAAATAAAAGTTGGAGGATTTGCAGTTCTCAGTTTCAAACACTCCAAAGCTACAGTGATCAAGACAAAAGACAGTGTGTTATTGGCATAAAGAAAGACTTGTGGATCAATGGAATAGAATTGAAAGTCCAGAAATAAACTCTTACACTTATAGCCAATTGATTTTTAACCAAAATTAAATGGAGAAAAAAATACTTTTCAAGAAATTGTGCTGAGACAGCTGTATGCCCATGTGTAAAGAATGTTTGGATCCCTACCTCACACCAGTACAAAAAATAATTCAAAGTTTTTCTTATAGCTAACACCATAAAACTCTTAGAAGAAAACATAGGAGTAAATCTTGAGACCTTGGGTTAGGCAATAGTTGCTTAGATATTACACTGAAAGCATAGAAAGCAAAAGAAAAACAATCTCTCATGCATTGCTTGTGGAAATGTCACTTTGGAAAACAGTTTGACAGTTCTTCAAAATGTCAAAGATACAATTACCGTATAACCCAGCAATTGTACTCCTAGATATGTACCCAAGAAAAATGAAGATATACATCATTCAAAAATGTGTGCACAAATGTTCTTAGTGGCGTTATTCATAATGGCCCCAAAATGGAATCAATCCAAATGTCCATGTCCTAATGAACTGGTAAATAAAGTGTGGTATATCCATACCCTTGAATGAAATACTGGTACATTCTATAACATGGAAGAATCTTGAGAACATAATACTAAGTGAAGAAGACAGACATAAATACCACGTATTGTTTGATTCTGTCTGTATAAAAGGCCCAGAACAGGCAAATCTATATGGAGAGAAAGATAGTAGTTGCCTAGGGGTGCAAGTGAGGTGGGGAATGGGAATTAATTGCCAATAGAGTTGAAATTTCTTTTAGGGTGATGAAATATTCTAAAATTGGATTGTGATAGTGCTACAACTTGGAGAACTTACTAAAAAATCAATTGTACCCTTTAAGCAACTGAAATTTATGGTATATGACATATCTCAATAGAACTTTCTTAAAACCCAACTATTTCGTAGTTGTCAGTAGAATGATGTAAAACAAGTTTTTGGACTGTGCTTCATGGAATGTTTTTATTTCATGGAGATGTATTTGTGGCTTCCATGGGTGATAGGGAGGACAAGTGACAGGGACCTCGGGTGCCCCCAGCCTGCCTTCCCTCTTCTAACAAAGTCCCTATTCTTTTATTCATTGTATAGATTGTAGTACCACATGCAATTTTCTTTGGAAAATGTATTGTACTGCTTTAAAAAATAAAATAATGGGAAATAGATGTTTAGGGCATCAACCACCATTTATAAGAATTCGATTTACTCATTCAATTAGTATTTATTGAACATTGAGCACCTCTTACGTGCCCTGCATAATAATAAGAGTAAATAAATATATATAAACAAGTAAAATATATAACATTTCAAGGGGTGATACAACTCTAGTTGTTTAATTTGGCTCTTTTTCTATATGGTAAGACCTTTGACTATTAGAATAATTTTCTTTAAAAAGTATAGGTTGTATGTAGTTGAAAAAAAATAAAGTAGAAATTTTCCTTTTTTCTTTCCTATCTTTCGATTCAGGATTTAAAAGTATAACCTGTTCTCTTTTGCCATATTAACTAAAGCTCTTTAATTTTTACTGGTTGCTCTAGGGTTTGCAATATACATATTTAATTTATTGTCTATCTTTAAATATTATATTCCTTCATGTAGAAGATAATAAACCAAAGCAGTATACTTTTATTTTCCCCTTCCTGCCCTTTGTGCTATTACCATCACCTAGTTTTTACATATGTATAAGCTCTGCAATTATTTTTTGTTTTTGCTTTTAACTCTCAGTTACTGTTTAAAGAAACTAAAAGAATAAGAAAAATTAATTTAAATTTATTTGTATTTACCATTTACAGTGCTTTTTATTCCTTTTTGTAGTTCCAAGCTTTTATTTTATAACATTTTTCTTTTACCTGAAGAACTTCTTTTAGCTTCAGTTCAGGTCTTTTGAAATCAAATTATCTCAACATTTTTTTGGTTCTATTTTTGAATGACGTTTTCATTGGATTTAGAATCCAAAGGTCATGGTTTATTTTATTTTTTATTTTTTTAAAAGAGAAGATTTTGTTCTATTGTCTTCTGACTTGCGTTGTCTCTTATGAAAAGTCAGTAATATCTCTTATCTATTTTCTCTTTTTTTCCTCTGGTTGCTTTGTAAGAATTTGTCACTAGTTTTCAGAAATTTAATTATTATGTGCCTTAGTGTATTTTCTTGGTTTTTATTCTGTTTTGGGTTTATAGGCCTTTTGGATATGTGGATTTATGTTTTCAACTACTTTCCCAAATTTAAATACTTCACCTTCTTCCAGGACTCCAGTGACATGTAGAGCATATTGCTTGATAATTTCCCTGATTACTGTGACTCATTCAGGTACTTTTTCTCCCCATGCTTCAGTCTGTACAGTTTCTAATGTTCTGTCTTCAGGTCCAGTGTTCTTCTCTTCTCCTAGGTTTATGTGCTTTTAAGCACATTCAGTCACTTTTTCATTTCAGGTGTTATATTTTACAACTCTAAAATTTTTTTTCCGTATATTTTCATCTAAATTAATTGTTTTCCTTTAAATCCTCATTTGAAGTCTTTGTTAATTCCATCATCTCTGTCATTGCTGCATCTGTTTATACTCTTTGATTTTTCTTCTAAGTTACATTTTCCTTTAAGAGCTTTTTTTTTTTTTTTTTTTTTTTTGGTGGCAAGCTAAATTACATGTGTATCAACTTGACCTCTTCAAGCCTGGCTTTTGAGTTTTGATTGGTGGGTGAACAGTGGTCTTTACTATAGCAGGTTTTAGCCCTAATTCTAATTCATGGTCTTCAAAGGTCTCTCCTGGTGTTTAAGGAGGTTCCAGTGGAACTCTGATGTCATCCAACCCTGTGTGCACTCCAGTAACTGTCCAACTTGCTCCTCTCTAGTTGTTTTGTTTTTTCCTTGTCTCTTCTAACCTCACCATACATATGCACAGTTTAATATTCAGACAGAGAGGCAAGGGGATCATATGCATGTTTCTGGACTTCTTTCTCTGTAAAACTTCAGTGTTCTGCTCCACAGATTCCTCTGGTCTGTGTCTCCTCAGCTGACAAGACCAGCTGCTTGGGCTCCCATCCCTCATAACATGGTGCAATAAATGTCTCCAGGGCTCACCTCATTTATTTCCTTTTTCTCAGGCATCATAGTCCAGTGACAGAAAACAGTCATTTCTCATATTTTGTTCTGTTTTCTAGTTTTTTTACTCCAGGAAGGCTGGTCCCATGGTAGTTATTTTGCAATGTTTAGCAGTCCCTTTATTATTATTATTTAACTTGCTAATATTTTGTCACCTTGATTAATGCAGAGATTTTCTCCTTTCTTTCTTGTATCATTGAGTCTGGAACAAAGCCTAATACATAGTAAGTGCTTAATAAATATTTGCTAATGTTTTATTGAATAGATGATCTCTCTCTCCTGTATGTTCTATTTCTCGTATAGGGCTGATGTCCTCCAGTTAGCTTTTAAATATGCTTTAATCTTCCCTTGTCTTAAACAGCCATACTTGGACCTGCTATCACTCAATTCTCAACCTGTTTCATGCTTGCATTCACTTAGTAGTTCTCCTGCAATAGCATTTGTCAGGCTTACTCATGGCTTGCCTACTGCTTAATGAGCAGACTGCCTCAGTACTAATTTCACTTAATTTCTGGTGGCATTTGAGACTTCTTGAAATTCTTTTCTCTCTCTCTCTCTCTTTTTTTTTTTGATATTATAAGTTCCTACTTTTCTTCTTCCCTTTTAGGCTATCCCTTTCTTGTCTGATTTCCTTTTCTCTTATCAGGCATAAACTGCTGGTGATTTTTGGAGTATTGTCCACGGTCTTTGTCTTTTCTTATTCTTCACACTCCTCCTTAGCAATCTCACATACTTCCGTAACTTGAATTATCATCCATAAGCTGGTGTTCTCCAAATATTTTTTTCTGGCCATACTTTTTTCTGAGCTTTAGATTCATGTAGATAACCAACTGTTGTCTTGCCCGTCCATCAGACTTTCCAGTCACTAATACCCCAAATCATTACTCTTGCCCCTCTGACATTATCATTCTTGAGATTGCAACTTAGACATCTAGTTCCAAGAATCCTTTCCTAATTCTCCAAAGCATTCTGTATTTTTTCTATCTTAACACATAGAGCCTTTGTATGGAAATTGCCTTGTATTGCACTGGCCTTTCCCCAAACTTTTTTGTTTTCCCAATTAGGTTGTAAGTAAGTTCTTTGGTAGGAACTCATTCTGTAATTAGGTACTTAGCGAGTATATGTTTGGTGAACAAATGAAGAAATAAGATTTATCAGAAGTGATTATTTCTTTTATTGAATGTGATATGTAGTTTATTCTTTTGCTCTTAAAGAATAAACATGCCCCAAATCGAATGTTCTAATAATAGCTGTAGCAGTGATGGCAGTCACAGCAGGCCGGGAGCAGTGATGAACTCAACATTTTATGGTAGCCTAAGGGATGAGGTCTGTGTGTGTGTGCATGCCTGTGAGGTAGTGTACACACAGTGCACCCTAAAGGAGCAGTCAGAGGGTCAAGTAAGGTTAAATTGTATCAGGTAATGGAATTGTGCCCAGTGACTTGACCCCCAGGTGCCAGCACTGGCACACGTGCTTGGGGATGGATTCTCAGGCTTCCCTAATTGTGCTGTGTTTCTGATATCAGTGATGGGAGCTTCTCAGGCTGACCCTGGAGCCAGAGCTACGTGGGTTTGAATCCTAGCTCTGCCAAGATGTGACCTAAGGTGTTTCTTCACCTTTTCGTGTTCCAGTTTCCTCGCATGTAAAAATGGGAATGATGATTTGTAAAGCACATAAGGGTGCCTGGCACATAATCATTGCTATTTAAGAGTTTATTAAATAAATGTTTAAAAGCACAACATTAGGGGTTATTCTGCCATCTCTATTTTCCAAAACTATGGGCCAGTCAGCTGAGTGTTCCAAGGGTTCCTCAAAAATCAGAGCTGATCTGTCTCCAAGTCCTTTCCCTCACATTACACCTGTGTCTTCACTCTGTACACGACCCTCCATTTAACAGTGCAGGCAGTCTCCCACAGCAGCTGTCATATGAGGTGTGTGTTCTCTACCGTTGGCCCTGGGTAGGATTTCTGTAAGAAAAGGCACAGGACGAGCAGAGAGAGCCCCCAGTACAACTGGGGAGTGAGCATGTGGGGTCTGCATCTTAGAGAGTAAAATGAGCTAGATCATTGGTTCTCAACTCAGGCTGCACGTGAGGCTCAGGACCTTACTTGGCAGAGCTCCCCAGGTGGCCCTGAGGTGCAGTCAGGGTTGAGAAGAGCCACTGATGTAGCCTCGGTGGGGGCTCAGTTATGGCTTGTGCCTCCAGATTTTTCAGGAGACAGCCTTATCAGAAGTAGATCTCACAATGATTTTGCAGTGCTTGGACCTGGGGATATTTCTTTTTTTTTTTTAAAGTGCAGCTTGAATTCAACTTTGCAAACCACAATGTGCTGCTAGTCATGAGGCAAGAGAAGAGCAGTGTGTGAGGTGGGGAGGAAGCCAGTGTATCAAGGAATGTAAAATTTCACAGGGAAGCAGGGCCTGAATGCTCAAAGTGTAATTGATTTGCACAGAAGATTCTGTTGCACCGTAGGTGTCACTGGTTATGTGTTGGCTGTTTGAAGTTTTTACTTCACCTGTGTTTGCTGGCTAGGCAGTATTTGGATTTTTATGTCCTGTGACAGAACTTCAACTGGGTACTATATTCTGATGTTTTGCTTGGGCAAAAAAAAAAGAATTTACATGGTAGATGGGGGATTAAGTGAGAAATTGAAGGATAGTCAGTGGATAGCTTTGGAGAAGGAATGTCTATCTTTCTTACTAGACATTCATTTTTTAAAATTAAAAAATTTTTTTTTATAAATTTTATTTGTTTATTGGCTGTGTTGGGTCTTTTGTTGCTGCACATGGGCTTTGTCTAGTTGTGGCGAGCGGGGGCTTTGTTGTGGTGCGTGGGCTTCGCATTGTAGTGGCTTCTTTTGTGGAGCAATGGCTTCTCTTGTTGTGGAGCAAGGGCTCTAGGCGCGTGGACTTCAGTAGTTGTGGCTCACAGGCTCTAAAGCACAGGCTCAATAGTTGTGGCACCTGGGCTTAGTTGCTCTGCGACATGTGGGATCTTCCTGGAGCAGGGATTGAACCTGTGTCCCCGGCATTTGCAAGCGGATTTTTAACCACTGCGCCACCAGGGAAGTCCCATCTTACCAAACAGTCTTTTCAGATGTTCTGGTGCATGTTTTTCTCTGCAGTGAGTATAGGTTGCTGACGTTTGATGAAAATTACCTTTGGCAGTACAGACATTAGTGTCACTGGTCTTAAAAGAAAGAAGTCAACATTTTAAGTTGTTTTGAGGCAGATTTTCCTTGGTGCACTTGTGTGCCATGGGGTATGTATTCCCTTACCGCATTTATTTAGGGTGCACTATGCACCAGTGAAACTCGAGGTTCTTGGGAAACATCAGTGAACAAAATGGACAAAAGTTCCTGCTCTCACTGAGCTTTTGTTTAGTGGCAGCATTCGCAGGGGACAGAGGATGAATAATAAACATAATGGGTAAATTATATGGCATGTTGCAAGAAGTGCTGTGAGGAATAAAAAGCACAGCATGTAAGAAATGGGGTCCAGTGGCCTGCAGTTTCAGAGTGGTTGAGGGAGTGGCTTCATGAAGATGGTGACATTTGAGCAAAGTCTGGAGAGGAGTGAGGGAGTGAGCAGTGCACTTGTGGTGAGTGCAAACACCATGCAGGGTGGGGGGTGGAGGTACCTTTAGCAGATGTCGGTGAGCAGCTGGGAGGCAGTGGGCTGGAGACCACAGTGGTCAGTAGTAGAAGAGTAAGCTGGAGATAACAGGGGCTTGGGCCTAAGTGCCTTTGTAAGGATTTTGGTTTTTGCTTGGTGTAAGATGGGAAGCCATCAGCACGAGAAGTGGCGGGATCCAGCAGAAGAGGACCTGCTGTGTTGAAGAGTGTGGGGATGAGAGTGGGAGCAGGGGAGCCGGGTCTGGGGCTGTTGCAGTAACACAGGCAGCAGGTGGGTTGGGCCAGGGTGGCAGGGATGTCTGTGAGCGTAGAGCCAGCGGGATTCCACGGTGGACGTGTTGTCTGAGGTCAGGAGTCAAGGATGGCCCTGATCCTGCTTGTTTCTGTTGGCGTTCACCACAGGCTGCTTCTGTGGATTTAATAAGGTGATTTCGAATTTTATTTCTTCCTTTTGTGGGCACTTATAATTTACTATGTTCTGAAAACTGTATTTGGATTATATGTAATCGTCTATTGCTTACATATAATCTAACTGTAGTCTCATCATCATTCTCAGAGTGGCGATATCTTTATCTGTTTTTCTTATCTGAGATTTTGTGTTCGATTTCAGGGCTGAAGGTTTTAAATAAAGCTCTAGTTGGAAAATTACTTCAATTCTTTGATGTTTAAATTATGTAAAGTTCAATAAGTAGATTATTTGGGTCATTTTACTTACATTAGTGCTTTACATTAAAATTTTCCTGTTTAATGAATATTTAATTAATGAGTAAAATTTGCTAATCAAATTGTCAGACTCTGTTAAACGGCTAGTCGAAATGTTTATTTAGCAGTTATTCCTGTCTTCTTAATGTTGTGGAATTCCTTCTAATCCAGTTTTTCCCTAGCAACTGTGATAAGTGGCAGCATTTTGCAATTATTTTTTAAAATGCCTTACTATAAAAATAATTGTAGAAAATTATAAAGCATAAAAAATATAGAAGCAAAAAATAAAAATAGAAAATCAAACATAATTTTACCATTCTGTGGCAACCATTCTTACTGTTATTATTTTCCCCATCTTTTTATTTCCATGCTTATTTGTATGAATAGTTGAGCTTTGGGGGTGAATATCACTTTGTGACTGTTTTTCCCACTTAACATCACAATAGAAGCTTCTTTTCCCGTTTTGTTAAATATGCATCACGTCATTGTAAGAGCTGTGTGATTGTAATGAGATTTAACATTCACCTATTCTTAGAAATTTTGATTTTCACCTTTTAAAAATTATAAATAGCATTTCCGTTAAAATAATTGTACATAAAACCTTTCCTGTATTTTGGATGATTTCCTTAGAGTACATCCCCAGAAATTAAGTAACTGGTTTGGAGAAGAGAAACATTTTTGAGGGTCTTTATACACATTATGAGGTTGCTTTCCAATAATTATACTAATAAAAATGATAGCAGTTAACACTGAGCTCTTACTTTTATTCCTAGTCCTTCTGATGTTTTATCTCATTAAATCCTCTTAAAAACCCTGTGTGGGGGGTCCTGTGATGATCTTGTTTTATCCCTGGAGAAACTGAAGCCCAGGAAGATGGCAGAAGCAGAGCCAGGATTCAAACTCAGGTGGTCTGTCTCCCCCCAGAGCCCTTGCTTTTGCATCCCCTTAGCTGTGCTGCTTTGCATGGCAAGAGAACGCTGCATTGGTTTTCAATCCCAGAGAGCTAATATTATAAAGTTTCTGTTTTTAAAATCTCACTAATTTTATGGCTGAGACATGGCTTCTTGTTTTGGTTTACTTTGGAAAATTAATGAAAAATTATTCAAATATGTGTTATCTGTTTGTATTTCTTGTTTTCCTTGTCTTTTCACATCCTTCCATTGTTACTAACTTGCTATGAAATTAACCTATCTATATTGTGTCATATTTGTTACAAATATTTTGTCTAGGTTTGTGATTTGCTTTTTAAATTTAAGTTTGCTTTGTTTGCACATTTTCAGTTTAAAAAAAAAATATGGTCTGAGTAGACAAATTTGTTTCTTTTATGGTTTCTTCTATTTCTTTGAAACATAGAAACATCATCCAGAAAGTTGGTAAATATTTATATTTTTATTTTTCCTCAATTATGGGATTTTGTTTGGAATTGTGGTAACCTTATAAATCAATTTGGGACTAAATGACATCTAAAAAAGTCTTCCCATACGTAGCAAATCTCTTTATTCAAATTTTTGTCATGTTTAATGTCTCTTAATGAAGAGTTAAGACTCATGTGACTGAAACATGAAATTATGGCTACAATATAAAGAATATAGTAGTATTTTAGACATAAGGAAAGAGCAGAAGGACAAGATAGGTTATACCCCTGTACAAGATAGGTTTCAGAGCAAATGTCTACAGACTTGCTGTCTGGAGTTTGTATGTTTTTACCAAGTGTGATTTTTTTTTTATGCAAGAGATTTACAATTGACATTTCTGTATTTTATAAGTTGAATATGTTGTATAATCTTCTGTTGTTTTTTGGCCATGTTTTTATGTGTTAATGTGTATTTTCTGTTAATGAAACAAGGATAAAAATATGTGGTTAAAACTCAAATATATTTGTAGAAAATTTACACGTCAGGTAGATTCGCTTTGCTTGCTTTCAGTAGAAAATCCATGTGGCTTAAACAAGAGAGAGGTTACTTTTCTCTTACATTGTGAGAGGTAGGTAGTCCAGGGCTGGTGTGTGGTGGGGCCACACTTATTAGGACTCAGGCTCCGTGTGACTCACCACTCTGCCAGAATAGCATGTCATTGTCCTAGATGGATACTCTCATCCAACTGTCATGCATTTCCACTTGTAGAGAGGAAGAGAGCCAAGGAAAATAGAACCAATTGTATAAGCTTAGCTGTGTATTAAGGAGACGTCTGGAAGTCGCTGTACGGTACTTGCACTCTTCCTCATGGGCGACTTCTCATTCTGCTGTGTTGTTGAATGATCTTGGGAAATCGAGCACATCTTGGACTGAGAGCTGACTCTTAACTCTTGGGACCATCCTAAGAAATGGTCCCATAGGAGGAAAGACTTCTGTATTTTAGGAAAAGAAGAAAATTTATTATTTTTCGTTGTGTCTAAATTTAATTCAGAAGGAGAGGTATCCCTAATCGGCAGAATCCTGGAGGGCAAAAATTGCATCCTTATGAATTGCTTAGCATAGGTCCATGTGCGTAAGGCGCAAATTACCAATTACTTTAAATTACGACTGCATTATTAAGAAATCCTAATAGTACAGTCTCAAAGCTATAAATCACTGTATTTTGATCAATTTTTGAAGATTGAAACAAAACTAATGAAAAATAGTCTTCACTATGTGTAAGAGATTTAGTTGAAATTTTTCATTTTTGACCTTAGGAAATATTCATGTAGTATAATTAGAAGGGCTTTCTGCACATGTAATTATTTCATTACTAATTTTTTTTATACCTATAATTCATTAGATGAGAACTAGTTTAAGCATTAAGTCTTCAGTGATTAAAGTTGGAAAAAATGTAAGAAAATTTTAGAACTCTCCTTTGTTCTTACCCTTTAACTCAAAAGATATTTTCTTGTTTTTTGGTCCACTTTCAAAATAGGTGGTCTCTCAGATCGCTGCAGTCCTGTGGGTCTCGGGATGTGAGCGCTGTTAGTTTTCAAAGTTAGGGCTTTGGGGCTCATTTCTTGGGTGCAGGTCCTAAAAGTATATAAAGATCTTCCGACAGAGAAAAAGATGGCGGCGAAGTAGAGAGACGTGGAGTGCATCCCTCTCCACAGATGCATTGGGAATGCACGGAAGGACGCAGTAATTCCCACAGAGAACCAGCTGAACACCAGCAGACGGCCTCGGACACCAGAAAGGGCTGCGGGGAGCTCGACATAGCCGCTAAGTTTTTGACTTAATATTCGTTTAATCCAATACTTGGACATTAGTCTGAGGCTTGGACAGTCTTCTATAAACACCTCTATCGCCAGGACAAGCAACCCCAAAAGTTTGGACAACCATGAGGAAACAAAGAAACACCATGCAGGCAAAGGAGCAGGAAAAAAACCCACAAGACCCAATAAATGAAGAGGAAATAGGAAAAATGCCTGAAAAAGAATTTAGAGTAATGATAGTAAAAATGATACAAAATCTCGATAATAAAATAGAAAAAGTACAAGAAACAGTTCATAAGAACTCAGAAAAACAAACAGCAATGGATAACAAAATAACTGAAATTAAAAATACTCTAGATGCTATAACCAGCAGAATGACTGAGGCAGAACGAATAAGTGAGTTGGAAGATAGAATGGGGGAAATAACTGCCACAGAGCAGGAAAAAGAAAAAATAATAAAAAGATTAGAAGACAGTCTCAGAGACCTCAGTGATAACCTTAAACGTACCAACATTTGAATTATAGGCATCCCAGAAGAAGAAGAAAACAAGAAAGGGTCTGAGAAAATATTTGAAGAGGTTCTAGTGGAAAACTTCCCCAACATGGGAAAGGAGATAATGAACCAAGTCCAAGAAGCACAGAGAGTCCCATACAGAATAGACCGAAGGAGAAATACACCAAGACACATATTAATCAAACTAACGACAATTAAACACAAAGAAAAAATATTAAAAGCAGCAAGAGAAAAGCAACAAGCAACATATAAGGGAAAACCCATAAGGATAACAGCTGACCTCTCTACAGAAACTCTGCAGGCCAGAAGGGAATGGCAGGATATACTGAAAGTCCTGAAAGAGAGAAACCTACAGCCAAGAATACTCTACCCAGCAAGAATATCATTCAGATTCAACAGAGAAATCAAAAGCTTTCCAGACAAGCAAAAGTTAAGAGAATTCAGCACCACCAAACCAGCCTTACAACAAGTGCTAAAGGAACTTCTCTAAGTAGGAAACACAAGAAAAGGAAAACACCTACAAATACAAACCCAAAACAATTCAGAAAATGGTAACAGAAACACACATGTCAATAATCACTTTAAATGTAAATGGATTAAATGCTCCAACCAAAAGACACAGACTGGCTGAATGGATACAAAAGCAAGACCCATCTATATGCTGCCTACAAGAAACCCACTTCAGACCAAGGGATACATATAGACTGAAAGTAAAGGGATGGAAAAAGATATTCCATGCAAATGGAAATCAAAAGAAAGCCGGAGTAGCAATACTCATATCAGACAAATTAGACTTGAAAGTAAAGACTATTACAAGAGACAAGGAAGGACACTACCTAATGATCAAGGGATCCATTCAAGAAGAACATATCACAATGGTAAATATCTATGCCCCCAACATAGGAGCACCTCAATACATAAGGCAAATGCTAACAGCTATAAAAGGGGACATTGACAGTAACACAATAATAGTGGGAGACTTGAACACCCCACTTACATCAATGGACAGATCATCCAAACAGAAAATAAAGACACACAAGCTTTAAATGACACATTAGACCATCTCGACTTAATTGATATTTATAGGACATTCCATCCAAAAATGACAGACTACACTTTCTTCCATGAACAGACCAATCACAAGTACGGAAATTGAGGCAGTGATTAAAAATCTCCCAACACACAAAAGCCCAGGACCAGATGGGTTCATGGGCGAATTCTATCAAACATTTCGAGAAGAGTTAACACCTATCCTTCTCAAACTCTTCCAAAATATTGCAGAAGGCAGAGCACTCCCAAACTCATTCTATGAGGCCACCATCACCCTGATACCAAAACCAGGCAAAGATGTCACAAAAAAAGAAAACTACAGACCAATATCACTGATGAATATAGATGCAAAAATCCTCAACAAAATACTAGCTAACAGACTGCAACAGCACATTAAAAAAATCATACACCATGATCAAGTGGGGTTTATCCCTTGGATGCAAGGATTCTTCAATATATGCAAATCAATCAACGTGATACATCATATCAACAAATTGAAGGGTAAAAACCATATGGTCATTTCAATAGATGCAGAAAAAGCTTTTGACAAAGTTCAACATCCATTTATGATAAAAGCTCTCCAGAAAATGGGCATAGAAGGAAATTACCTCAACATAATAAAAGCCATATATGACAAACCAAAAGCCAACATCGTTCTCAATGGGGAAAAACTAAAAGAATTCCCTCTAAGAACAGGAACAAGACAAGGGTGTCCACTCTCACCACTATTATTCAACATAGTTTTGGAAGTTTTAGCCACAGCAATCAGAGAAGAAAAAGAAATAAAAGGAATCCAAATTGGAAAAGAAGAAGTAAAATTGTCACTCTTTGCAGATGACATGATATTATATATAGAAAACCCTAAAGACTCTACCAGAAAACTGCTAGCACTCATTGATGAGTTTAGTAAAGTAGCAGGATACAAAATTAATGCACAGAAATCTCTTGCATTCCTATACACTAACAACGGAAGAGCAGAAAGAGAAATTAAGGAAACTCTCCCATTCACCATTACAACAAAAAGAATAAAATACCTAGGAATAAACCTGCCTAAGGAGGCAAAAGATCTGTATGCAGAAAACTTTAAGACATTGATGAAAGAAATCAAAGACGACACAAACAGATGGAGGGACATGCCATGTTCCTGGATTGGAAGAATCAACATCGTGAAAATGTCTGTACTACCCAAAGCAATTTACAGATTCAATGCAATCCCGATCAAATTACCCATGGCATTTTTCACAGAACTAGAGCAAGAAATCTTACGATTTGTATGGAAACGCAAAAGACCCCGAATAGCCAAAGCAATCTTGAGAAGGAAAAATGGAGTTGGTGGAATCAGGCTTCCTGACTTCAAACTATACTACAAGGCCACAGTGATCAAGACAGTATGGTACTGGCACAAAAATAGAAAGGACGATCAATGGAATAGAATAGAGAACTCAGAAGTAAGCCCAAACACATATGGGCACCTTATCTTTGACAAAGGAGGCACGAACATACACTGAAAAAAAGACAGCCTCTTCAGTAAGTGGTGCTGGGAAAATTGGACAGCAACATGTAAAAGAATGCAATTAGAACACTTCCTAACACCATACACAAAAATAAACTCCAAATGGATTAAAGACCTACATGTAAGGCCAGACACTATCAAACTCCTAGAGGAAAACAGGCAGAACACTCTATGACATACATCAAAGCAACCTCCTTTTTGACCCACCTCCTAGAATCAGGGAAATAAAATCAAGAATAAACGAATGGGACCTCATGAAACTTAAAAGCTTTTGCACAGCAAAGGAAATCATAAACAAGACTAAAAGGCAACCCTCAGAATGGGAAAAAATAATTGCCTATGAAACAACGGACAAAGGATTAACCTCCAAAATATACAAGCAGCTCATGCAGCTTCATACCAAAAAAGCAAATAACCCAATCCACAAATGGGCAGAAGACCTACAAAGACATTTCCCCAAAGAAGACATACAGATGGCCAACAAACACATGAAAAGATGCTCAACATCACTAATCATCAGAGAAATGCAAGTCAAAGCCACAATGAGGTATCACCTCACACAGATCAGAGTGGCCATCATCACAAAGTCTAGAAACCACAAATGTTGGAGAGGGTGTGGAGAAAAGGGAACTCTCCTGCACTGTTGGTGGGACTGTAAGTTGGTACAGCCACTATGGAAAACAATTTGGAGGTTCCTTCAAAAACTAAAAATAGAACTACCATATGATCCAGTAATCCCACTCCTGGGCATATACCCAAAGAAAACCATAATCCCAAAAGAAACTTGTACCATAATGTTTATTGCAGCACTATTTACAATAGCCAGGACATGGAAGCAACCTAAATGCCCATCAACAAATGAATGGATAAAGAAGATGTGGCATATATATACAATGGAATATTACTCAGCTATAAAAAGGGATGAGATGGAGCTATATGTAATGAGGTGGATAGAACTACAATCTGTCATACATAGTGAAGTAAGTCAGAAAGAGAAGGACAAATATTGTATGCTAAGTCACATATACGGAATCTAAAAACGGTACTGATGAACTCAGTGACAAGAATAAGGATGCAGATGCAGAGAATGGACTGGAGAACTTGAGGTATGGGAGGGGGCAGGGGGTGAAGGGGAAACTGAGACGAAGCGAGAGAGTAGCACAGACATATATATACTACCAACTGTAAAATAGATAGCCAGTGGGAAGTTGTTGTATAACAAAGGGAGTCCAACTCGAGGATGGAAGATGCCTTAGAGGACTGGGGCAGGGAGGGTGGTGGGGACTTGAGGGGGGGAGTCAAGGAAGGGAGGGAATACGGGGATATGTGTATAAAAACAGATGATTGAACCTGGTGTACCCCCCCCCCAAAAAAAAAAAAACAAACAAAATAGATGTGTGTGTGTGTGTGATGCTTAAGATATATATATATAAACTCTGCCTCTCTATGTATATGTACACCTATATGATATAAAATATGCATGCACCTATATACTGTAGTTATGTAGGTTATACATTATATGTACATATTATGTATACTGTAAATTATATATTTATATATAGTGTTTATACATACATGCACCTATAAATAATTTCTTTATCTCTCCCCCCCGCCTCTCCCCTTCTCTCTCTCTCTCTCTCTCTCTCTCTCTCTCTCTCTCTCTCTCTCTCTCTCTCTGTCACACACACACACACACACTCTTCCTATGTCAAACCATCCTACTGGTTGATTCTGTATTCTTTTAACCAAAAAGTGACTTTCATATGTTGAATTGCTTTGCCACATGCTAATAATTGAAAATACAATAAGAAATTTTAAAGTATTTTATTTAAAAAGTCTGTTTTATATTTTAAGAAATAAAGATATAATTGTCAAACCTTTTATGAAAACATTCTCCTGATTTCTAAATGAAGTATTTTTAGAGCTTTGATGACCTCTTAAGGAATTCATTTTCTAGTGTACTACTAACAATACCTTTGCAAAGTGTTCTAAAAATATATTGATTAGGGTATAATAGCCTTTCAGGTGAATTATTGTGGGTTTGTATAAATGAAAATTTGGGGAAGTTCATGGAAGACTTTTGTGAAGAACTCTGGTTATCTTCTAACAGTTAACAATGCGAAATATATCCAGTGTCATACATTTTTACTTTAAAAGAAATTGATACAAAATCATCCAAAGAAAAGCGCTTACTTTCTTAAGATTTCATTAACTGTAACAGACTTCATTACCCATAATTTGGGGACATGAAAAAGCACTCACTTAAAGAGCTATGAAATGCTGTGTTGGGTCAGATCAGCCTGCTAGGACCTCTCCAATGTCGAGAACCAGAGCCTGTCTTCTGGTATGTTTGCCTTGGACTGTGCCATCTCCGAGGGTTGGGGTATAAGCAAACAGCCCTGATTTTTCTCTGTGACCGATGTTGTAGACATCATTCATAAATGTATGAAAACTTCTGTTGAGCCTACTCACATTTTTAGTCTGAACCATTTATGGAAGAAACTTTCCTAAGCAATTGCTTCTGAAAGAGTAGCAGCAATTGCTCTCAGGAAATTACAACTTTCAGGTTGATGAGAGTGCCCATCTTTATATAAAAACTTCGATTATGCCCAACGTAGTCTTCCATTTTGCAGAGCACTAATGTTTTTGGTCTGTCTTTATGGGGGTCTCTTATGTCTTCTTTATTATTTTAGCTCATTTTTGTTTTATTTACTACGTCTCCTCTTGAATTTTACCCATACAAATTCAGTACAGTGTCAGAGGCAGAAGTGCATCATGGTTCCACAGAAGAGGAAGTCAAGTAATGTTCTGTGCTTCAGATGCTCTTCCTGATGATACTTATCACTTTTACATGCTTTCTGCAGGCACTTACGGAGCCTGTTTCATTAGGAAATGCCCCAGGGCGACTTTGGGAGCCATGGATACGTCACCCTCCATGATTCATAGCTCAGAGCCTGTCATCTCTGGAGTAGGTTGAGTTATTATTCTGAGTGTGTTCCCTGCAAGTTGTCCGTGTTGGTACCCACCACTCTTCTGATCAAGCTCTCAGCTTTTCTACCTTGCGTGATCTATTAGCCTGGAACTTCACTACCGCTCAGTGCTGTCTCTTCCTAGCTCATCTGGAGAATTTCCTGTGCATTTCTTCTCCTACGTCATCGTTAAATAAGACCATTTTTCTAGCACCCGCCACTATAGTTGAAATTGCTCTTTCCAGAAAACAGATTTCTTGTTATTGTGCTACTTTTACCCAGTGACTAAATGTTTTTTCTTAATCTAATGGTTAATTCATTTTGTATTTTGTTAGTCTGCTTTAGTGCTCTCGCTCTTTTTGCTGCAGAAGCCTACCAGGGTATTTAAAGAACCAAATTAAAGTAATAGTTTTAGGTCCTTTCTTGTCAAAACATAATTAATCTTTCAAAGTGTTTTAGTGAGATATTTGTGTTTATACTTAGAGTATTGTTTTTGCCTAGAAGATGGACTAAGTTTATATAGTTTGCCCAGTGTTGCTATGAGGCAAGAGAATACATTTCTTTACGTGAATAATTTATTTTGTACTATCCTTTCTGGGAAAAAAAAATTAGTAATACATATTAAGAATTCTTAAAATGTGAGCTTTTCTATGCAATAATTATACTTCTTGGAATTTATTGTAGGAAATAATAACAATAATAGCTAACATCTCTATACCACTTGCTGTATTTTAGATGCTATTTTAAAGCATTTTACATATATTAACTTACCTAACTCACCATAACCCTATGAGGTAGGTACTGTTATTATTCATTTTTTAGATTAAAAAATTGAGGTACAGAAAGTTAAGTAACCTGTCCAGTATCACTTAGCCAGTGAATAGTGAAGTCAGGATTTTATTTTGCCTCTGTAACTCTCAGAGGTGTGCATTAAAATATGTGTAAAAGATGAAAAGTTTTGAATCCACTTATCTCTACCAATAGAGGTTATTACTGACTGAGGAGAATCATACAATCGAGTTCTATGAAGAGATTAAAAGTTCAGGTTGTGGAAAATGCCTTCCATACTGCTAAACGTTAAAAAAGTATGGTCGTATTTTTATAAGAAGGGTATTAATACATGTAAATTTGAATAAAGATATTATATACATAAACTCGGGAATCATCACACAGAATATTAGCAGTAGTGACTACCTCTGGATGTGGGAATTATGGGTGATTTTACTTGTGCATGTATTTTTTCTGTTTCCCAAGTGTTTTGCATTGAGCATGTTATTCTGCACTTAGAAAAAAAGGTTACTTAGAGTCAAAAAGGTTTTAATTAGATTAAAAGTTATTACCTTTAATTATATTTTTGCCATTGTGCCAGTTAAGTAAATAAAAATGCTGTGTCAAGTTATCAGAATCTTCTCTAGACCCCTTCCTGTGGGGATTACATTCATACCCTACGTGTATTTGGCACAGTGATCTTACAAAGGATTTGACCAACAAGTTCAGCTTCACTGTCTGTGCCCCAAGAGCTTGTAGATAAATGCTGTGTGGTTCATTGGTTTATCTGTATCTATATCCAGTTTGTGTGTTAAGAACATTGGGTGCAGTTATCTGTTTGCTCCATCGAGCCCTTGGATGGTTACCTCGTTAGTGCAGCATTTGTAATAACAGAGCTGTGGGAACACTCTCTCTGTAGGCTGTTTAACTTTGCTGTGTTTTATGCTACAGACTGTACTCCTAATCCTGCCAAAGAAAAGGGGATATTGTGCCTGAATGTTTGGAAATTTTTGTATAAACTTCTCACTGTATTTCAAAAGCAATTGAAGCAAATAGCTTTATCATATACTATAGTTCTAATATATTTGACCCAATTATTTTAAAATCCAGTTTGACTATGGGGATCTCTCCAAGTTTTCCTTAGTAAAAACGGAAGCATTGTCTGCTCTTTACTGTTAGCTCTGTTCACCTGGGCATGTTTATCTTTAACCAACTTACTACCATTTCGCTTCAGCTTGGATAGCTTGCCTGAATGTGCGTTTTGGCCAGTGAACCTTCTTGTTTGACCTTGCGCTGCCATATTTGTGAACAGATTAGTTTCTTGTTGCTACCATAGTAAATTACCACACATTTAGCAACTTGAAACAGCACTCATTTATTATTTCACAGTTCTGTAGATCAGAAGTCTGGGTATATTGTGGTTGGACTTACTGTTCTGCTTAGTCTCACAAGGTCAGAATGAAGGTACCAGCAGAGCTTTGTTTCTTTCTGGATGCTTTGGAGATGAAGCTGCTTCCAAGCTCATTCAAGTATTGCCCATCATCAGTTCCTTGCGGTTGTGGGACTGAAGCCCCCATTTCCTCCCTGGCTCTTAGCCAGGGGCTGATCTCTGCTCTCGGAGGCCACCAACATTCCTTCTCAGGTTCTCTGTGTGCCTCTCTTCAGGAACAGCAGCTTGTATCTTCTTCAAGGGAATGTTCCACTTCCCTTCTGCTACACCTCTCTGCTTTAGGACCTTATGTAATTAGATTGGGCCCACCCAGATTATAATCCAGGGTAATCTTAACATTATATCTGCAGAGTCCCTTTCGCTTTGTATAGTAACATATTCAAGGGTTCTGGGATTTAGGGCGTGGATATGTTTTGGGGGCTGCTCTGTTGGCCACAGTGAGCCTGTTTGTTCTCATGCCTGTCTATAAACACATTCCTTCTATGTGGTAACCATGGTTATCCACAGCAGTGAGTACCCAGAAAATAAGAGATAGTCCTAACACATGACTTGATAAAAACTGGTGGAAGATTCATGATAAACACTTCTATTGGTATTTTAGGATTTTAAAGGAAAGTAAGTTCAATGAAGATGGAAAATAAGGAAGGCTTTATAGAGGAGGAAGCTTTAAGACTGTATTGAACTTTCATGTTCTAAGGATTGAGGAGCTGTAGAAGACAGGAAGAACGTGATCAACTTGAACAAAGAGGATGTAGGATTGGACATGGTGTATTTATGTGACAGCAAAGAGGCCACATTGACTAGGTTAGAAATAGTAGATAATACGTACAAATTGGAGAAAGTTTGGAGACTCATGCAGTGGAATTTAGGTATGATTTCTTAAAATGGGAAGCCGCTTCGTTTTGAGTGAGAGAGTGGTGTAAGGAAATGAGTTTCGTAAAGATTAGCCTGGCAGCAGTCTGCAGATGGATTGAAGGTGGAGGGGGTGGCATTGGGACAAGTGGGGCACAGGATCTGGGTCATCATCACCAAGCTCCTTGCTTACTGAGCACAGTCTTGGAGACTGATGGCACAGACTTTATGATTTTAAAGCATAAGCTTTAAGAGGCAACTTCATTAACTCCTTCGTTAATGAGGCTATCTTTTGGTTTTATTGTATACAGTTAATCTTTCTCTCTCTTTGGCAGCTTTGATATCAGTAAGAGTGATAAACTTTTCTCCTGTCAGACTTTTAGTGCTTCACATACTTTTCTGATAATAGTCTTCAGGACACATTCAGGATAGAAAGAATTGCTTTTCTATTTGAATATGAAGAGGTGGAATTCAGAAATCTGAGGTTATTTTATCAAGATCACTCAGCATGTCAGTGTCATACGTGGAAGCAAAATTCTGGGCTTTAATTATGATCCAGTGCCGTATCCTTGCAGCTGTTCTTGGAGATAAGTTGAGAGAATCTTCAGATACGCAGTTGGACTTAAACTGAATAATTTTCCTGCTAAATAAATGTATGTATTTATTTGTTTTTAAGCAGATAACTTATCTATGAGGCACATGATAAACACTTTGAAGCTGCTTGGATGCAGAGACTTGGTCATCTAGGGGCTTCAGGGCTTTTATGTGGCCCGGCTCATAGAAGGAGCCCTGAGATTCTTATTAATGACTGATGACGGGGATCACCTCGGCTCACCTTTGAAAAGCGTCTTATTTCCATTTTTCCCCATTTCCCGAGGCCTGAGGGCCAGCTGACAACCTGGCAAGACCCTAACCCTGAGTGTTCGATACCCTGAGGCTCACAGCACCCTTTGAAACACACAGTCTTGTTTTAAAATAATTTTCATGTTGATCCTTTTGGTGGGGAGGGAATTCACAAGCATTCACATCAGAGAGTGTGACTAGCCTTTTCTAAGGAGATCTGATTAGTTTGTAAAATTCAAACTAGCATTTTAGACATGACTTCAGTAAAGGTTAAAGGCACTCTTTGGCTCCAAAATTTCATTTCAGAGTAAGAAGTCCCTAAGGGCTAGTTTGATTTATTTAATTATACTGTATAGGACTTGGGTAATAGTTTTATAAAAACCCTCTTCAAGGCAAATTTGTAATTTAATGCAAAGTGGTAAATTGGCATACCTTTAACATTTGTATCATGACACAGGTGATATAGGTCAGGATTAAATAAAGGGGAAAAATTTAGGTATCACGTTTGAATTAGAAATGACAATATTTGTATATTTTTGAGAAAACTTGGAATGAAATCTGAAAAACACTAAATGCAATTGACCTGAATGATGTAATTTTTAACAAGCCACCAAATTTTGCAAAAGCATTTGTAAATCATAAATGAAACAGCTTATTTTCTTCTCCATTAACAGACGGTTACTACTGTGCTAGGCGCTGGATCCTGGCGATGTAGCCTGTGCTGTCCCAGGGCTTCTAGGCTAGTGGGGAATGAGACACAGACTCAGGCATACATTTCCAAGGGGGTTTGCTGTGGGCGCAGAGCGAGCCTGTGGTAACTACTCAGCACATAGTGGGTTCACTAAGTATCGGATTAGTGAGTGAAAGTGACCCTTCTTCCAAATGTGTCTACCTGGTGAATGGCTGCTAAGCTTTTGAGGTCTAGCTGTGACCCATAAGTGTCCTGTAGAGAGTCTTTTTTGACCCCTTACTACGTTTATGCAGTGTGTGCTGATGTCACGGCATTTATGATATCCCAACAGGAATAGCCACCAGAATGAGTGCAGCATGGGGAGCCCTGGGCTGGATAGAGGGAAGGTTAGTCTCCCAGAGCAGCAGAAAAACTTGTAACTCTCAGCAAGTCAGAATCATCAAGTATTAAGTAAGCCGGGCAGTTGTTAACAACCAGTCAGACTTTTGATTTGCAGTGATGTGAAAACTCTTTCTTTTCATCATGCTAGAAATAAAAACAAAGGAAAATTAGAATCCTTTAGCTCACACAGGAGTCAGCTCTGCTCCAGGAATGAGAACACATCTGCGTCCCCACCCTCCTCCCTCACCCCGCCATGTTCTGTGCTTCAGCAAAGTGCTCAGTAAATGTCCAGGAATACTGTGGGGGGAAGCATTCTAGTTTGAAGGAAGCTTTTTATTGTGCTTGTTGTTGTTATAAATGAGTGGATTTCTTATGTTTTCATTTCCTTTTTTGTATTCTCTTACAAAAGTCTGCTTCCATTTCGCTAGCTTTGTCTGATGGCAGGCATGTGAATTTCTGGGACAGAGCTCATTCATGTCCACCACTGAGAGTTACACCATTGTCTTGTGTCCTCTTATTTAGAAAACATGTACTGCTTTCTCCCTTTTTCCAGTTGATGGCTCCAGGTTTTCTGTCACCTGTAGTTCACTTACCTATATAAGATGAATCATTTATTTATTCATTTGTTCAGTAGGTGTTTATTGGACAATTATTATGAGTCAGAAACTATTACAGATATTGGGGATAAAGCTATTCTAGAATTCAGACATGGTGCCTGCCCTTACAGATGTTTCTAATAGAGAAAACAGATAATTAAATCAGTAATTATAGTGTGATGAGATAACTGGAGTAGTGAGAGGCCTGGGAAAAGAAATTATAATGTCATAATGGAAATTCTTTGATATCAGAAATCTCTCTGCAAAATGGTTAGTAGAATCTATATGTCAAAAATGGGACTGTTGATCTCTAAGAAAAATCTTTAGAAATTAGTCACCAGGAAGTAGTAAACCTATCAATGTCAGTTAAAAGAAAAAATTTCCAAATTGTGATCTGTTATGGGTATATGTTGTCAAGAGAAAACTGAATAGACATTTGACCTAAGGAAAAAAAAAAAGACAGAAAGCACATATTAATAATTCTGTATATATTTAAATGAAGTATTATCCAGTAGGTAATCAAGCACATGTTATAAAGGCATTCCTTATAGTGGTGCTTCTCAAACCGTCTGTGGTGAAGGACCAGTTTTTTCTTTTTTTAAAGAAAAAAATCCATTGCAGACTGTTGAATGGCCTTTCTGCACGTGAGTAGGACATAGCTCACACCACATGGAACCCAAACTGGTGTGTACCCTGATCAGATTCATGGACAAGTCACAGCAAAGTCCAGTTGCCTCATAGTTTCTAAGTGTTTGCTTTTTCTGACCTGAGAGTGTACAGACTGGCAGTGCTGGGTCACGTTTGAGCAGCAGTTCTACAGTGTGACTGGATGATTAATTTTGCCTGTGTTCTACCAGATAATTTGTCCCTTTGTTCTAATGTTATCATCACCAAGCAGTCTCGTGATTGTGTGTTTGGTTTTCTGCTTACCTTAGTGACAACAATATTACTGTGATTGTGGGTCCAGACCCCACTGTTGGCTGACGACTTGGTGTCTGTACAAACCCGTCTCCTTTGAGTCTGGATTCTTGCTCCTGGCCTGTGAGTCCATCACTGGGGTTAGACTCCTGCAGTTTGTGATGAGTCAGCACATCAGCTTTGTTGACAGCATTGATTCATTGATTCATTCATTCAGTGAATATTGCTGGGGAAGATGACATCTGAGCAAAGACCTGCAGGAAGGAAGGGAGTGAACTAAGTAGGTACTTTCCAGGAGGAAAGAACAGCAAAAGTAATTTCTCTAAGATGAGAGAGATGAGGTCAGGGGCCCCGGATGGTAAGTGATCGTCTATGGCTTTCTGGAGTGTTTTAAAGACTTTGATTTTTATTTGCAATGAATTGGCAAACCATTGGAGAACTTTGAGTAAAGGTAGAAGTGACAAGATTCTACTTAACATCTTAACAAAGTTACGCTGGTTGCTGTGTTGAGAATAGTTGAAGGGGACAAGGGTGGCAGCAGGGGGATCAGTTGGGAGGTGATTTAAATGATCAAAGGTAATAAGATAATTGGACGAGGTGGTAGCAGGAGAGATGGTGGGGAGTGCAGGATTTTGGATATATTTTAAAGGCTTTGACATGGAGTGTGTGTGTGTACGTGTGTCCATAAAAGAAAGGATAAAGAGAAAACAGAGCCAAGGATGACCTCAGTGTTTTGACTTGAGAAATTATGTTTCTGTCCACTGAGATGGGGTCACTGAGAGCAGCAGGTTGGAGGATGAATTTCAGGAGCTTAGTTTTAGACGTATTCACTTTGAGACGTCAATTAGACATCCAAGTGGAGTTGTTGGATAGGCAGTTGGATGTACAAATCTGGAATCACGCTCTGGAGAGGTCCAGGTTGGAAATAAAAATGGGGGAGCATCAGTGTAACTAAAGGCCTGGAAGTCGCGGGAATGGATGAGATCACTACGGGAGAAATTGTAGACAGAAAAGAGATGAGGTCGTTTGAACTGAACACTGGGTTCTCAGCATTCAGAGATCTGGGCAATAAAGAGGAAACAGAGCAGCAGGAGGAGACCAGGGACCATGGTGTCCTGGATGTGGAGGGAAGAAAGGTCGGCCATGCCAGCTGCTGCTGCTGAGTCCAGCAAGAGGACATTGACACCTGAATGCTGGGTTCAGCCACTTGAATGTTATTGGGAGACCTTAGAAGAACAGTTTTGATGAAGTGATAGTGATGAAAACTAACTCTCTCTCCAGAGAGTCAATGGGAAAATGAAATTGGAGAAGGTGAAGATGGAGTTTGTTGTAAAGAGTAAAGGGGAGGAGAGGGAAAAGTTAGTGACAGGGTGGGATTGCTGGAATTAGGTCCTTGATCTAGTGTGAGCATGGCCAGTAGTAATAGGTGACAGGACAGAGCATGCAGGTAGGTGACAGGGCAGAATACACAGCGGCAGGTGGAGAGTAGATGAGGTGGTGGTGCTTGTGCCAGGCTCTTCTGCTCACATTTATTTTCTTAGAGAAGCAGGAGCAAACTGAAAATGAGGAAGACGAAGGTGATGTGGGAGGTTTGGGGAAAGGCATATAAAATTGTCATGTAGGGGACTGGGAGAGGGAACGGACCAGACAGTGGGATTGCTGGACCACAAGAAGGGCCCTTCTTCAGGTTTGCAGTCTTGAGTTTAAAGGGAGCCCAGTCGATATGGTTGTGGGTCTTTGTCCAGCACAGTCAGCTGCCTGGGAGTAGAAGTGGAGCTCACACGTGCACGAGCGCGGACTGCTTCTGTAGCGATGGGGGGCCTCTCCATGGAGTCAAGCCATGAAGAGGGAACTCTGGGTGCAGTGGGTCACTTTTTGCCCCCTGCCCTTTCTTTATCTAGTGAGTTTGCTCACTTGTACTTGGGGAAACGCCTTTTCGCTCCCAATATGGTTCAGATCCCATGTCTCCCTTTTTTTAAAAAATTTATTTATTTATTTTATTGGCTGTGTTGGGTCTTCGTAGCTGCACACGGGCTTCCTCTAGTTGTGGCGAGTGGGGGCTGTTCTTCATTGTGGTGCACGGGCTTCCCATTGCAGTGGCCTCTCCTGTTGCAGAGCATGGGCTCCAGGCACATGGGCTTCAGCAGTTGTGGCACATGGGCTCAACAGTTGTGGCTCATGGGCTCTAGAGCTCAGGCTCAATAGTTGTGGCACATGGGCTTAGTTGCTCCACAGCATATGGTATCTTCCTGGGGCAGGGATCGAACCCATGTCCCCTGCATTGGCAGGCGGATTCTTACCCACTGTGCCACCTAGGAGGTCCCCCACATCTCCCTTTTCTTATGTTCTGGAAGGTTGATGGCACAGTACATTCACTCCCCAAGTACAGTCTGTGAGTGTGGCTGGTTAGTAAGAGAGCAGAACTAACTCAGTAGTTTGCCCAGCACCGCAACCTGGAAAATGCTTTTGTAGCTGTTATGTGTACAGTATACTTCTGATTGCAAAAGACTCTACCCTTGTATTGGGTCAGGCTTAATTCCTGTCACCTCTTTTCTCTTGGAGTACCGTTTCTGATGAAGGGGTGGCTTCTGCACAGGTGATGTCAGCATGGAAGCCATATTTACAGTTGGTCCTCCAGATGGCTTTCCTCACATGCCCTGTTATTTTCTGTCTCAGTTGCTTTGTAGAAGATTTCTTCTGCCCAAGATTCCCTAACTCCCTATTCTCTGACCAATAAAAACTATCACATTTAAACTAATACCTTGTCCTATGTAATTTTGTTCACGTAAATAAACTTCAGATTTTACCAAGGACTTAAAATGGGGCTGGGTTAGAGATTAATGAGATAATATATCCCTGCTATCAAATAATTCACATTTTGGCCTTTATAGGATTTGTTATTTTTACCATCCAATTTTACATTGTAGGATTTACCATGGATTTTTATTATGGTACCTATTTCACTATAAATAGGCAATATTTTTCATACATTGGAGAAAATTTTTAAAGTCAGTGTTTTCCCCTATGATTTGCTCTGACTTCTATTTAATAATCATTGTTTTTAGATTGAAATTTTATCAGCCTCCTTTTCATATCATATATTTTCCTTATACGTAGCAATGTGAGTATATGTATTCCATATGTATACACACACACATATATTCCATATATATAATTATCGTCTTCATTGTCTGCAGAGAGTCTTTAGGTTGAATTTTCCTTTTTGTTACACTTTCCTCTGTTACTTTGCTTGGGAAAGCTGGATGAAATGGTTACTTTCATTTCTCTTTTTCACCGTCATGATTGTTTCCTGCAGTCCCATTTACTTTCATCAGGTTTTCCTTCATGCCATCAATCTGCCTCATTTGTGTACCGGTTTCCTTTGCTTTTTTCCCTGTTGTGCAGAGCTATAGATGGTCTTCTATTTGCTTGACTTTCATTCTTGATGTATATGCAAACCACTGGAGTGTGCAGTTTTGATTCCTGTATATGCCTTCCAGATTTAGCTTTATATTATTATGAAGATATCTGTCATTTGGGCAGCTCCGAAAGGCTTCTTCCTTGAGACTCTCTCTGCTTACCTTTTCTACTTTTCACAAAGCAGGTTTTCAGTTAAATTGCTATGAATCTATCTTCAGCTTCAGTATGCTATAATTACGTAAATTCTATTATGAATGGCACGTCTCTGGTTTGGTGATCTGTTCCTGATGTTGCTAGTGGTTAGTGTCACTAACCCTGTTATTTTGCCATTTATAGTGAATCCACCTCTTCAGATGATTATATTTCTCTTTCGTAAATGCTTGTTATGCATACATTTTGTTAATGTGTCAGCTTAGCAAATATTTATTAAATGCCCCCCGCGTGTTAGGCACGTAAGTAATGGGGATGCCATGGTGCATAGGATGCCCTTGTAGGAATCACATCCTCGTGTGGGAGGCAGAGAGTAAGCAAGTAAATACAACCGTTATAGAGCAACGGACAGTGTTAAGTGCTTAAAAAAAAAAAAAAAAAAAAAAAACACGAAAAACAAACAAAAAAACCAGAGCAGGGTGCAGCAGTGGAGTTGAACACATTTGGTGTGGTCAGGGAAGGCCTCTTGGGAAAGGCAGCCTTCAGGCAGAGTCCTGATGCATTTGATGGAATGAAGGGCAGATTAGAGAAGGGAGCAGCACGTGGAAGGGCCCTGAGCAGAACTAGCTTGGAGTGTCCTAGGGACAGAAAGAAGGTCAGGGAGGAGGCTGGTAGTCAGCTGGGTGAGTGGTAGGAGTTAAGGTTGGAGAGGCAGCAGGGCTGGTCCGAGTGCTTTAAGGGGCACAATAAAGAGTTTGGATTTTAAGTGGAGCATTTGTCCTCCTTAAAACGGAGGAATTTTTTGTAGGGAAAAGTGGTGAGCTTGTCTGCATTTGTTAAAAAACCACCAAAAAACCCAAAGCAAAAACAAAACAAAACAAGAACACTCACCTACATAAGCACAATATAACCATCTGAATCAGGAAGTCAGTGTTGATATCACACTGTCAGTCCTGTCCACAGAACCTATTCACATATTGCCGACCATCCTACCGTCTCTTTCTACTTCCAGCTCCATATCCGTGTGTTGCCTTTAGTTGCTGTGTCTCCTGCCTTTTAATCTTTATTGGCTTCTTAGTCTTTTCCTGTCTTCACAATGTTGACATTTATAAAGAGTTCAGGTTTACCATTCTCCAGGGTGTCCCTCAGCCGCAGTCCATGCAGTGTTTCCTCATATCCAGCCCAGGGCTGGAATTCTGGCAGAAATACCACCTAATCGATACTGTTCCCTTCTCAGTACTTCTCATTAGGAGGCACGTGATGTCACCACGTCCCACCGCTGCCAGTGTTCATCTTGACCCCTTGGTTACCAGTTTGCCCTTTGTAATTTAAGTATTTTGTGGGGAGATATGCCAAGACTACAGCAATATTCTGTTTCTCATCAAACCTCCCCCACCATTAGCATCCATTGGTGGCTCCCACCTGAGTCAGTCGCCACTTCAGTGGTTGCCAAATGGTGATTTTTTTTTTTACTTCATTATTCCTTCCTCATTTATTAACAGGCATTCTTCTGTGAGGAAGAACTTTCCTTCTTATTTATTTATTTATTTATTTATTTATTTATTTATTTATGCCTACTCATTACTTATTTTGATGCTCAAATTGCCCAAGATTCGGACAGGGAGAGCCCCTTCAGGCTGGATCCTGGAGCTTTCGGACATGGCCCAATAATTCTGAGTACTTCCTTGCTTCCCGACACGAATACATTTTCCATAATCATCTTTTGTTTATGCTGGAATCAACTGTTCCTTCAAGGAGCTGTGGTTTTCTTTTAGTGGAAGATGGAATTTAGAAAATAAGACCGAAGCACTCAGTGTACTCATTGCATTTAGGAATCTAGATTTCTAGGAGTTACAGCTGGAAATAATTTTAGGGTTCAGCATTGTAAAAATTCCATTCAAAGTGAGATCGAGCAGCTTGGTTTTGTGCTTTTCGCAAACCACGTTCAGCTCTTTGTGTGAGGTGAGGTGCGGTTTAGATGGTATTGGGGGTTTCCGGCTGTCTGTGATCCAGGGAGAGAGAACGGGAAAGTTAGGGGTGCTTATCAGGGCACGGTTATAGTAAAGGACAGTGGGATCTAAACTGGGTAGAGCTGAGGTAGGACGTGAACAGAGGAATGACCAGTGGAGATGCTCTAGGGGTGCACGGCTCCAGGGTCTCGGTGGAGGCAGTCGTTGATTGGTGGTGTGTTAGCAGGACTGCCTTATCGCACAGCTGCAGTCCTACTCTCAGGGGCCCCGATGAGAAGGAGGAGAGCCGGGGACACGGATACTTGAGACTGAGATTTTGTCAGGGTCTCTAGAGTATAGTCGTGGAAGGAGATGACCAAGTTGGGATGGAGGAGAGCTCTTCAGGCTTGGGGACAGCAGAGAACCGAGAGACGCGTATGGAGGGTGGCTCGTCTGTGTGCGTGCTGAGTGATGACAGGACCTGTGATGCTATGATGACGACAGTGCCTCAGTGCTGACGATTTCATCACGAGAGGAAGGGGTGGCCAGGAGGTAAGTAGCAGTTTTAGCAAGAAGCAGATTGGGTGGAATGGTCTGGTAAGCAGAGCAGTGGCCCCCTAGAAACAGCCGTGTCCTCATGGCTGGAACCTGTGCACGTTACCTTACATGACAAAAGGGACTTTGCAGATGTGATTACAATAAGGTTCTCGAGACAGGGAGCTTATGTTGGATTACCTGGGTGGGCCAGACGCCATCACAAAGGTGCCTGCAAGGAGGAGGCCGGGGTGAGAGTCGGAGAGTGATGATGGGAGCAGAGTCAGGAGGTTGAAGCTGCTGTGCTGTGGGCTTTGAAGATGGAGGAGGGGGCCCCCAGCCAGGAGCACCGGCGGCCCTAGGAGCTGGAAAGGCAAGGGAATAGACGGACTGCAGCCCTCCCGACAGTCTGGTCTCAGCCCACAAAACCCTTTCTGGACTCCTAACAGCCATAACGGTGAGGTAATAAATGCGTGTTATTTTAAGCCACTGACTTTGTGGTAATTTGTTATAACAGGAATAGGAAAATAATACAGATGATTTAAGGCTAATTCTTTAAAGTTACAGAAAGTTTGAGGAAAAAGATCTGGAACCAGCCATGGCGTATTGTCTTCAGGGCAATGGCATATGGAGTATGGGGAAAAAAACGGCTGCCACCTACAGGGGCTTCAGGGGACAGTCTGGTTTCAGTTAAAGGAAGAGGTGACAGGGCTATTCAGAGAGGAAATTGAGGGTGTAGAGGCATGGCAGATGGTGAACTGCAGAGGGCACAGTGGCAGGGTATGGAGGGCAGGGCAGGTAGAATGCAAGTGCATTTGCTGCATGGAGAGGGTTACATGGGGTTAAGAAGTTGTATAATGTCCGATAACTAGCATGCTTGAAGTCGTTCTGTGGGCAGAAGCGTACAACAAAGCCAGCAAACCAACAAAACTAGTAATTTAGGGCATAATGGGATGGCTCCAGGGAAATGTAGGTAATCAGTGCTCAGTCTGACCCCTGTGTTGGGGTTGTTCTGTCGGGCAGTGCGTGGTGGTGAGCACCTCATCAAGCCTAGGGCAGCAGCAAGCCCTCCTCCAGCAGTGCGTCATCTGGTCTGACCTGGGGGCCTCACCGTGCAGACCTGGAAAGCACTTCAGCAGTTATAGATGCGTGAAGGTACTTTTCCTACTCCCAGCCATTCAGGTACTCTGCTACACCACCAAAACAAAAAATAAAACTCACGAATTCTTTAACAGTGATCTTCATTTTTCCCCTGAGTTTAAAAGAAATCTTGTAGAGATTATAGTAACGTATAAAGAAGAAAAAAGTGATTCACTCAAATAATCAGCATTCCATTTTGGTATACTTCTTTACTTTTTATTTGATGTAGTTTTACATAGTTGAAATCATGCTATGTATACAACTGTATGTCCTGCTTTTTAAACGTAGTATACCTCATAGCCATTTTACCTTTTAAACATTATTTATTAGCAGCTGTTTAATGTCAAGAAATAGTATTCCATCATATAGATAAGTCATAATTCAAAAACATTGTGTAGTTTCAGAGTTTTAAGTTTTCACTATGTGATGATCACTTCTGTGGGTAGAATTCTATACCTAACAGTATTCCTTGGGAATAGAGTTCTAAGAATGTAATAACTAGAAGGAAGATTAAGAGCTTTTAAAGACTCTTGAAAAGTATTGTTAGATTATATTCCCAAACCTAGCACCAGTTTACGTTCACGCTAGTGATTTGTATATAAGTAACAATTATATAAGCTCAAAATGGCAGTGAGTTTATTAGCATGCATTTAAAAATAATACAATAAGCCATCATCTTAGAACGACCCATTTCAATTTGCCTAAGAGCGAGGCTTGGATATTTCTGTGTAAGAACATTTGCTGTGGTTCCCCTCACAGGTGTTCATCACCCTCCTGCTTAAACACTCCAATGGAAGGTCGTGAACTTTGCTTCTTTTAAGGCTAAATGCTTATTAACATTTTAGGCCTTTCCACATTACTAAAGGAAATGTGTCTTTTACCATATTATTAACCTATATGGTAGCTTATAGAAGACATCTACCAGTGACTAGTTCTTAGGATGACTATAAACTGTGAGAGAAATAAGAAAACCAAATCAGAAAGAATAAAGAACGGATAGGTAGAACTTAGATTCATTCATATTGTATAAAGGAAAATAAACGGCTAGAATGAACAAGAGAGGGAAAATAGTATTTCTGTTGTTTATTTGTGATGTTATTGACAGTGTGTTACCTATTTTCAAATAGATAAGCATATAAGGTCAGTCATTATTTCAAGACTAGCTTGTGTTTGAAGTTAGCATACGTGCATGAATGAGAAATAAAAATGTAAGCTGTGGTAGCTAAATTCACACATGGAATATCAACATTCATTTACTTCATGGGGAGTACTAGTGAGTCTGTGAAATTACATCTGTGAACAAATTTGTGTGATAACATATTTTTTGAAAGAATTATTTTCTTGCTTTATTATTTCTCTATGTATAAAAACATAGACAACTATCCAGAAAGTCAAATCTAAATATTACTAAAATTTGTTTCCCAATGAAAAACCTTATTGTACGGTTGATCATCTCTGTTGAATTTTCATTGGTTTGGAAATATATGTCTGGTATTTGGAATTATGCTGTTAGACTATTCTACCAAGATAGCTCTGCCTCATGTACCAGTGAATGAATGATTCATTTAAGAGTCTAACAAGATTTGACTAATGTGAACTCTACTCTGAATATTGGATCTGCTCCTGATTGTCAGACCAAAGTACGTACCCTCAAACTACATGGTTTTCATTTGATATTAAATGAGGATCTTTTGATAAGCCCACACTTTTTCTTGAATAATTCAGGGGCACACTTTGGCGTGATCTTAATCCATTCCCTATGTTAGTGCTTTGTGTAAGACCTTTATTTACCCTTAATTTTGTATAGAAATGTTCATGATTATTTTGACTTCAGGTACTTAAGGGTAGTGAGAAATGTGATGGAGATTTAATCTAATTTTTTAAATTTGATTTAATTTTCTCCCTGTTAGTGTAGATAATTACATTAATTTCATTATTTTGGTCCTTCCATTTGTACTGATTACTGACATTTGTCAGAAGTGATACATGGCAGAGTTTATTCTTCAAAAAAGAATGATTTTGGCTTACTACTAACAATGCTTAGCTGAACAATGCAGAGGGTTACACATTAATGTTTTAAACATATAAGGAATTCTCAGGAAATACTTTGCCGTTCAGGTAAAATAAGCTGTCTAGAAATTAAGTAGGCTTTTGTTTTAAACTTGATTCATTTATTTGTACTAAAGTAGCACATTCAGTAACACTCCATTTATCTGGTCATTTTCCAGAATAAGATGGAATTTTCCAGGTAACTGATCATAAATTAGTTTTCCAGGTAACTGAATCTTACACCTTCAAGGACTAAAATCTTTTAAATTTAACCATTTTTGATGGAAATCTTTACAAAATTTATTATACACTTTCTACCTTCTTAGTTTCCTATGTTTTCTTAATCAGAGGATACTCAATGTAATTCCATCTTTTTTTCTGATGTCTCAGGACCACAATTTTAAAAAAATGAGATACTTGAGTGTTATGCCTGCTTTTAAGTTTTTTTCCTTCTTGGTCAGATTATTAATAATCGCTACTGTTGTATCACCTCTAATAACTCTTCTTTCTCTCTTAGTGGTTTTGGTTTTTGTTCTCCATGGCTTGTGAAACCAGAGTTTTTAGGAATTACTGTTTATGGGAAATCAGAATCCAGGAGAATCAGGGTGAGGGCCTCAGGAAGCAAGCGCGCAGCTTGAGGGCTGTTCTCATCAGCTGGTCAGGCATTCATACTTCCCCAGCGCTTCCGCACTTGGAGCTCTGTCTTGAAAGGCTGATTACTGAGAGCTCACCTACTCATTGTATGTTAGATGCTACCTGGTACCTTCGCCTTCCCTTAGGGGTGAGTAAACGGAGCCCTGAGTGAGTATCCTGGTAATGGCCCTGGCTTCCACACACTGAATAGCAGCAGAACCCTGGGTTTAAGTCTCAGACTCCTGTCTCAAAGCCCCTGCTTCTCACTGTAGCTACGACCTTCACTGCAGGCGATTTTTAAGAGCACTGTCATCAGTCTTGATAAATAAAGTTCTTTCTTGAAGGGACTCATATGACTCACCTTCTTACATACACGGTAAACCAGAGGATCATCTAAACATCTCTGCACTCTGCACTCCAAGAGCTACTGAAAGCTTGTCTGGTTTAAGTGTCTTCAGAGTCTTCCTTCTGCTCCATCTCTGTCACATAGGCCTGGCCTATGCCTTGTCATCTTTTGTCTTTTTTCTCTCCTTCTTCTGCACCCTGCCTCTGAAGTATTGTCCTTGTTGACTGTTTCTACTGGCCAAAAAGCACTACCCTCAACTTAGAGAACAGTCAATAAGTTGAGAAAATATGGGGAGAAAGAGGGAGATGGAAAGACTGTGAGTAAACATGGACACCTGAGGGGCAGAGAATGAGGACCAATGGGTAGAAAAATAGAAATACCCAAATACAGAGGGAAAATCATTGAACTATGCATACCTAGATGTGAGAGAAAAGGATTCAAGTGTTACAGCCAACTGAAACCGTGTGGTAAACGTGGAGTAAAGATATCGTGAAAATCCTGGGTACATAATGGTGTATAACATTGACCTCTCCCTTAGAGGTTCAAGTTAGTGCTGATCAGACTCTGATTAGAATTCCATTTCCAGTACGGGATAATACAAAATAAAAAATGTACACAGGGCTAAAGAATATGAGCTCTAGTAAGTAAGTTGAGAAGTTGAATAAGAAGACCCATTGGTAAAGACTTAAGGAAAGAGAATTACTATGGCTTGAAAAGGAAAGGTTAAGGGGTGACTTGTATGTGACTTAAATATAAAAACTTTATTATTCTGAGGGTGATGCCAAAATAAATTCCATATATTCTCCAGATAGTAAGGAATTATGGTATAAGCAGAGTTTTGAATTTGAATATTTTTATTTTATTGACCTAACACATGTACTGTATAAAACCAATTATCACTGTAAGTCTGTAATGAAAAGTAATGGTACTCTGTCCTTAAAATGTGGAAATTCATGTTCTGGGAATTTTTTTTTACTTTTGGTGTAAAGAAATCTTTGATAGTTTCTTTCTCTCTTTTTGTCTTTTATTTCTTTTTAGAACTCTTGCTAGTTTCCTGTTGGACTTGAGAGGTTAATTATCCTTTTTTTATGTTTTTTTTCCTATTGTCCGTCTCTTTGGCTCCCCCCCTCACTGTTTAATAGTAGTTTTTTCTTAGCTCCCTGAGGATGTTAGTTTTTTCCTTCTGCTTTCTTCATTGCCTCTGCTGCTGCTTGCGTCCTTTTATGCATTTGTTTGTCTTGGTCTCTGTCCTTCATGTTGGAGGCTTTCCTCAGATGCCTGTTGGTCATAAATTCCTTGCACATGGATGGGACCCAAATGCTTTTTTATAAGGTGATCTGTCTTATCTCAGTGGGTTTCTCTAGGTGTCGGTGTATACCTTTTGTTTTACATTAAGTTCTCCACATGTAACTAACAAATCTAGAAAACTATTTGAATTAAGAATAAGAAAAACTTAAATTCTAGGGATATTAGCTATTGTATTGAATTATTATGGAAGGCTTTATAAATTCTGAAAGCTTATTCTGGTTTTTAAATATTAATGCTATCTGTTTGCAGTGTGTTTAGTGTGAGAGATTTTGTTGGAGGAATCAGGAGCAGAGTCCTTGTCTTTTCATGGGTGGTGAGGGTGTTGTATTCAGGAATATTACCATTCTACTCCCCCAGAGTTCGCCGTATTTCAGGGGTTACATTGGGTTTAGATGAACAATTTACAATACACACTTCTTCTGGTAGAGTTGCTAGCCATTGATGTGGTTCAGAGCTCCTCCTCAGTGATACTTTATTACTGTGATCCTTAATTAGGATTAAGATAATGTTTTTTTTTTTTTTCATTCTTAAATACTTAGTTGCTGAGAAATTGTTTCATGTAAAAATAATTTAAATATTTTAAACTGCTTTAAAAAATGGCAGATATCACAAAGAAAGTTCAGTGTTTTCATAGAAAGAGCAGTGATATTTTCTCAAAACCATTTTACTAATAGGTGCTAAGGGTCTTGTAAAGTGAGAAAAAATGCATTTAGCCTTATGGTTTAAATTAATAAAATGCACCAATTTATTTCAGAACTATCAAAGCTAATAAAATAGAAAAGCTTGGACATTAATTTTCATTAGTATGATTGTGTTTAAGTGTGGGTAGTTCTTTTATTATGTTAAAACAAACGATGGTAGGCTATAAAGAGTCCCTTTGCTTATCTGTTGGTTTAATTTAAAAGTAAACCTATATTATTCTAATTCTGTGCATTAGTGTTGAATGTTATGTTCATAAATTCATGAGTCTCAATCTTAATTTTAAGAACATTTGATTACTTTATACCTTATGGCTACAGTATGGAAAGAAATCTGACCTGGGAACCAAGAGAACTGTTCTCTAGGTTGAGTTAGACTACTTATTTAGCTGTGTGACCTTCCACAAGTTACTTCTCTGCTTTAAAGTTTTCTCAGCTCTGAGAGCCCTTGGGTTTCCTCTATTTGTAATACTCCCTTATTATATGACAAACTATCTCATTATAGGTCTTTCTTATTAAATTAATGTATAATCAACTAATACAAACAACACATATATACACACACATGCATATATATGTATGTATGTGTATCATGGTGAAAAATTTGGACATTATCAAAGTGTATAAGAAAAAAAGTGAAAGTCTGCTTCCAACCCCACTCAAAACAAAACAGATTAAAAGTCTACAGTGACAGAGCTGATGGTCTCTGTACGTTACTGCAGTTTGTACAGTGTACAGGCATATAAATCACAATACGGGTACTATTTAGTACCTTACTTTTTCCCCTGTTACATCTTGAAAATGATTTTATGTAAACATATTCCTGAATATATTTATTTTTAATCAGTATCTGGTAGCTGTAATTTATAATTTAATAAGAAATTTAACTTTTAATTCTTTACCTCTTTTCTTAAATCTTAATTTTCCCTCTGCATGTTTGAATTGTAATAGAATAATTTTTAAAAATCTGTACATAGAAAAATGTCTGAAAGTAAATAAAGCAAATGTTAACAATGCTTATGCAGGGTGCTAAATTTGAAGTAATTTTTTCCTTTCTGCTTTTCTGTATATTTCATATTTTTAACAATTGACATTTTATTGGGGGAAAATCCACTTTAATAAAAAGTACCATGCTATTATGAAGTAATTATCAATCAGTAGTTGTTTAATTGAATTATAAAACCATATTCTTTATTGACTTAAATAGCACCTCATTAAAATATTTTATTGTTATTTTTTCCATTTTTAATTTTTAATTGAAGTATAATTTACATATAATAAAAGAAGAGATTTTAACTATACATTTTGATGAGATTTTTACCCACTGCACTTAAAATGTAAAACATTCCAACAATGCCATAAAAGCCCCTTGAATCCCTTTTAAATCAGCCCCTCTACTCCACCTGGGCAACCACTGATCTGGCATCTGTCACCACAGATTAATTTCTTCTGTTTTGAGCATCATTTGAGTGAAATCCCACTCTCTACTCCTTTGTGTCTGACTGTTCCATTATACGTCATATCATCTTTATGTATCTTCATCACTATTTTAAAAAACCTATTCTTCTTTTTCTTAATGTTTAAGTAACTGGGCCAAAGTTGCAGAGCTACGAAATGCCAGAACCAGGGCTTGGTCTCAGGTCTATGTGACCCCAGAGCTCTTTTCTCTGACCCCTATGCTTGTGACTTTCCTAGGCTTGTGATAGGAAATAACGTTGGAGGGGAGGATGGAGTCAAATTGTGAAGTACCTTGAATGTTATGCTAAGGAATGTGTATTTTATTCCTTATAATGAGTTCTCCACAACAATACCATAGTGTTATGGGATTGTGAAGTACAACAAACTGCATTTGTGTACACACACACACCCCCCCACCCATATATATATATTTACATGTAAAATTCCAGTTTTCCTTCAGTAAGTGTTCATCAAGTCACTACTGTCCTAAGCAGCTTGCTGAACCCAAGCCCTGGCTGTGGGGTGATCTGACTGGAGTGTTGAGTCAGGGAACCTGATTTCAGATGCTGGCATTTTTGTTACCCCCGTGAGCAGATTCATTTCTCCAGGGAAGATCCTGTTCGTCACTGGCCTGGGGGGTGATCGGCTGGCTGCAGCATTCAGGAAGTTGAGCTGGGGCATGCGTGCATACAGTCAGGTCATCTTGCAGATTTCAGAAAGGTGCTCAGCTGTGCCTGTCCCTGCGTCTCTGAGTCCACATACTCTTGTGTTACCCTCTCCAGAGACTAAACCTCCAGTGCTTGCCCAGGATGGCAGAGGGCAGCACCTGGTATCATGTATAGTGGGAAAGGGCATCCGGGTACTGGTTGTTTTTAACTAACTTTCATGTAATCTTCCTTGTCTGGTTCCTTTTCACTTCTTTTTGGGGTAGCTCAGGTTACTTGAAATCCATTGGGGATTTTGCATTGTAAATCATCATGTCTGCTGTTCGTTTCCCTCTTGCCAGCTTTGGATTCAGGCTTTGTGCGACAGCTATAGCGTTTCCCACCACTGTAACATTTTCCAGCTGTCCAGATTTTGTATTCTGTCCTGTGTTCCCCTTACTTTTACAAGAGAATCCTTTTACTGTCATTTCATGAAGTTTCAGAAGAGAATTAAAATAAATATGTACTTTCAATCGGCCATCTTTATCTTGGAAGTGCCTTTTAAAAAAAAATCACTCTAGGAACAGCTCTTTTTTCCATTAATTTTTTAAGTTATGTTTCCTTCTGTTAATTCTGGGGCAGGTTCAGAAATGATGAGTTTTTGTATTTTTTAAAGTTCAATGTAATTTTGACTCTTAAGCACCTTCCTCTTGGCCTGTCAGCCAGTTATCCTTATTCATTCTTAAGGTACATGCCCCCCTTACCTGGAAAGGAAGATGGTGTTGGACTGTGAAATACTTTGGATGGTGTACTAAAGAATTTGTACTTTATTCCTTTTATGTGGGAATCGACTAAGTCCACACGGTCCCCTTATATCTGCCAACCCAGCTACTTCTATGCTAGGTTTAGGACATAGGAATTTAAGACGCTTCTTACCCCAGAATGTGATAAACTTGGAGGAGGGCAAAAAGACTCATTCAGGCCCTAATCTAGAGGAAGTCACTTTGGTGACTGGATAATGTTTTAAGGAACAAAAGAGGGGGAAAAAAAAGAGAGACCCAGAGAGCATTATCCTGCTGGCATGATTTTATGGTTGTGGGAAGCAAGAGGCAGAAGGGATCTCCCGTAGAGGTGTTTTTGCTGGATTCTTTCTCCTATTTCTTTCCTGCCTCCCAAATTGGTATCGTTTCCCTCTGCCTTTTCAACCTAGTCACTAACTGGTGTGGTTCAGCTCATGAGAAATGGCACTGGTTTTGAGTTGAATACTGCCCACAACACTTGGAGGGGGACAAGAAGACCCAAGGGAGAGGTTTTCCAGTAGGTCCTTTCTCTTTGTTCAGGTCACCTACTTCCCAGGTTGGTAAGCTGCTTTCCACAAGTTAGGGCCTGTGCAGGAGGGGGTGGCTAGGGCATCCTGTTACGTGTACTTACCAAGAAGTTGGAGCTTGGCCATGAAGACCTTATCCATTTGGTGCTTCATCTTTAGAAAGTCCCCCAAAGACTTGATGTATACATGATTTTAAAACATTATTTGAATGTTTGTATGAAATTTTAATGGGAAAGTGAAAGAGGAGCTTTTGGGCCTTTGCCCTTGCCAACTGCGATGCCCAGAGGAGGGCTTCTTGCGGGAGCTCTAGGCTGGACAGGCTGAGTTTGTCCTGGCTTTGGAGCATCCACGGGAGAGGTCTCTGGGGTCTAGAGACTCTGGGCTGGGGCTCAGCAGAGACTAATGTCCTTGCCTGGCTCCCTACCCTGGGTTGCAGGCTCATTGAGAGCAGGGCCACATCTCATTTGTTGTTGAACTCCTGGCAACTGGCATAATTCATGGCATGTAGTAGGTGCTCAATAAATGATTGTAGACGGATTGATTAAATGAGGCCATTACCACCATGGTGATCATCCACACCGAGATGAGTCCTAGGAATGCGTGAGGTTACAAAGAAGTATTGCATGCATCTCCATCCAGGAGTCATCAGCTCTGTGGGTACAGTGTCCAGACGAATGAGTGCAGAGCACGCTCAGATGATGAGCTGCAGCTTGGCTCAGTGTCGGTAGGTGGTGGCTGGCTGCAGAGCACACGCCTTATCAGATGGGACCAGTTGCTGCTCAGCTGTAGCCAGTAGGTATGGTGGCAAAGCTCCCGATTTTGCAGAAGACAACATGAACTATTCTGATTTTTAAATTTAAATTTGTAGTATTTTGAGGAACAAATAAAACACATGAATAAGTCAGATTTGGTCTGTAGGCTTTCACATTGTGTCTCCAGAAAACCAAATAAGAAGAGGGCAAGATGCCAGGAATCCTTAAAAAGCAGGTGGAAGGAAAAGAATCTCCAGCAAGCTTGAGAAAGGGCAATTAAAGAGCTAGAGGAAAGCAATGAACTTGAATCTTAAGAAGGGAAGACTCTCAGGAAATCTGGGCAAGGTTGATGGATATCTGCTGTGATATATGTCATGGAGAAGTCAAGTAATTAGAGAGCACAGTGAATCATTCATGAAAGCAGGGAGAGTGCATATTAATATTAGGCAGCTGTTTTTGGTCTGGCATAAATATGGTCCAGACTGTGGCTTAGGTATCAATTGGACTGAAGTTGTTTTTAAAGTTATTTCCTTGAAGCTTTGACAAAACACGAGTCCAGGTTCATATAAATTAACTTGACATCTTGAAAACCATTATTCATGTATCCATGATATAATACTTTAAAGAAGCATTTAAAATATTTCAAGGAATTTACATGAAACTGTCAAGGGAATCATTCTTTTCATATCTTCACCATGATAGGATGGGCCTTCGTCTTGCCTGTCTGGGTAAAGTTATGAGAGTAGATCCTATTCCAGGAGGTTTTATTTTTTTGGAGGGAGGCCCAGTTAAAGTCTCAGTATTAATTTTCTGTTGTGTTATCTACCAAAGAACAGATTTCCAAAGTCTCTCAAACATTTGACACTATCACTTCCATTTGCTAAACTTCATCAGTGTTTTTCATGTGATATATGCATTTTAAGTTGGAATTGAACGAGGTATATCCTTGAATATAACGGAATGTATCCTATCTAAGGCATTGGACTAATAGAAGATGATTACATTTTTACTTGTTGAAATAGTTTATAATTATAAATTTCTCTAATGAGTGCTTTGTGCAAGTTGGAAATTGTCTCACTGGACAAACAAAACCCGCTTACTGAGTCCCTCCCTGTACTTCCATGTGCTCAAAGCCACGCAGGTTGAGTTATCACAATACTGAAGAGGGTATAGTCTGAGCCACACACTGATTGTCCTCTGTACTTCCTTGCTTCCATGTCTATTTCTGACGTGCTGCCCTCTGCCTGGAATCTTCCATCCATTCCCAGTCTCCTGTCCTCCTAATCTTTTTCGTGAATTCCTACTTATGCATCAGGGACAGTTTAAAGTGTGAGTCACTCTAGAGCTGTCCTTAACACCTGCTTATATTATCCCCATAACACTGTGTGTACTATGAATACAGCACTTATCAAATAACGTTTTTGGTATTTTTCTCTTCCACAGAACTGTGAGATTCCTAAAGTCTTTGTAATTAATTTCTGCATCTAGGCACATATCTGACATGGGGGAACTTTTCAACAAATGATTGTTGACTTAGGTTGAATCCATTTATTAGGACATATATCACTTCAGTGCATGACTCAGGCAAATAAACCATTAACCCAATGTGTTATTAAATATTTAGCTTAACAGTGTGATGAACTAAATGATCTCACGTATTATTATGTAATTCAAACAATGGAACAGAAAAGAATTTTCAAGGGAAGAAGGACTAGATATATACTGAAGCCTTCATAAGCCAATTAATTTAAAAAGATGGTTCACATTTATTTAAAAATTTAATTGTTGGTTAAGTTGTCAGTGACAAAGCAAACTAGAATTTTCATTCAGAATGATAGGGATTTCTCTAATAACCTGCGGTAGAGTGCTAGCATGTCAGAGCCTGATACTGCATAGTTTAGATAAGCCGCAAATAGACTCATCATCCAGAAAGCTAATGATTGTGAAAGTCTCACAGAAGACAACTTAGAACATTGTTTTTCTCCCAACACCAGTGTTGGAAAGGTGATCCAGTATGTCAGAAAGATCCTTTGTGACCTCTGCTTTGCTGAGATTGTGAGCATGGCTCCTTGTTTTATAGAGATCTGTGTAGGTGGCATGGCCCTAGCTCCCATGCTCCAGGGCAGAGCGCCGGGTCTTAAGAGAGAAGGGTCAGTGTTTAGGGGCTGTGTTAGGAAGCGTCTTGGTATACCCAGCTGTTATTGTTACCCAGCCTGGTGTATATCTAGTAGGTTAGCATTTAATAAGTGTTTATGTAGTATTGCTTGATTAAAGTGGCATTGATATTGTAATCAATAAAAACATTAAAAATGTTCATGCTTTTAAAGTAAAAGATTTTAATTTATAAAAACAGCTTGTCGTATCTGTTGGCAGTGTGAAATTGTTTCTCTTTAAACCTGTCTTAGAAATTATGTGGTAGGCTTAGTTTTATTCTTTATTTACGAGGGGTACCTTCAGAGAAGGTGTAGTGCTCTGAAAGGGGCCTTTTTTAAGAATAAATGGAGAAATGAGTAAAAAACATTGTGGACAAAGGAAGATTTCTAAGAAGGAAACTAGAAATGGATTTACCCTTGCTTCAGATGCTTCCCAAAAGGGGGGACCAGGAAAAAAAAGGGAGGCAGACCTTGCTGAGGGCATCCTTCAGTCGCTCAGTTGCTTGTCTCGTTCCCTGACGCCAAGAGCCTCTCTGGGGGGTTCACCTTCACAGTGGCTTTGCACTTGCTGCTGTTCTCTCACCTCCGCGCTGGGCAAAATTAGGCGTGCTTCCGATTTGTGTTTCAGAGTTTTCTGCCAAAGCACGTGTGTCTCCAAGCTAACTGAGCTTATGCTTCATTTTTATTTTATCGTTTTAAATTGACAAGCTAATGTTTCTACCACCAGCAAGAAAATAATTGAGAGATCAACATAGAGGCATTGTCACTGAGATGGCATTTGTGATAAGATTTGACCTTTTGAAGAAATAGATCCCATCTCCCTTGGCCTCCTGTTCTACTCTGAGTATTTAATTTGATCATTACCTGTTGTGATTGTGCGGGCAAAGCCACAGGGCCAGACTCCTGCCCTGTAGGGGCAGCCATTTTACTCATGAGATGAGCTCTCCAGTCTGAAAGGAGCCGGGGCAGAACGGGCCGCAGGCAGGTCAGGTGGAGGCGACTGCACTTGGCTTATAAGCTTTCCAGGGGCCACGTCTAATAGTGAGTGATGAAGATGACACATGGGCACAGGCAGGCAGGTCTGGAAACATAGGGTGGTCATTTGCTTATCGGAAGAAGGTTTGGAATGGCACTCAGTGTGTTTCTCTGTTATGCACGTTTATAGCCTTGGGCAGGAATTATGGGGACGTTATTGTTATACTGTGCTTTAAGTTCTATTGATGTTCTTATGGTTTGAATTTCATTTTTGGCTTATTCTGTACAAGAGGATGGTTTTTCCAGAGCATTTAATGAATATTAGCTTCTGTATTACCTCAAAATATTAGTGGTTACATGATAATAAAAACACCAATAGCAATCCAAGTTTTATAAATTTTTAGCTTTTGTCATTAAGATGGGCTTGATTTTATTTTTGAAAAATGATCATTTTTTGCTCATAGATTGTTACCACTAGCCGTCTATGCTGCTGTTCAACGTGTTTAATTCCTTCCTCAACCATAACAATTGTATAGTTTTTATATTTGAATTATTTTCCTCGTAAATTATGTTATCCTTGGCTAAAGGCTTTTCTCTTTAGTAAATGCTTTTGACTCTCTGGCCTTTATAGCATCAATTTCATTTTTAAATGCCTACGGAGACATGCTTGACTGCTTGTAAATTTTCTAGCATAGTTCTGTAAGAATTCTTCACTTTCCAAGGACCATATGTATCCGTCTTGGTTCCCAACAGTTTATAACTGCCAGAATAATTTAAAAGACATTTTTCCTTTGCAGCTTAATTTAGAGCAGAGCGCATTTTGTCAGCAAAGGCAGTGCAGGAGACGACGTGGAATCAAGCAGCACTGGACCTCTAGCACCCTCAAAGGCAGTGTGGGGTCCAGAGAGTGCTGCACTGGGAGTCTGGTTTTTTAAATTTCAGTTTATTTCATGCTTAGGCTATGCATCCAGTGTGCGTGGGCCAGCCAGGAATTTCTGCTCAGCACTGTCCTAGGCTGGTGGAAGAGCCACCATCTCAAATGCCGACACTTGCCAGAGGGGAAGGCATTGTGGCGTGTGTGTGTGTGTGTGTGTGTGTGTGTGTGTGTGTGTGTGTGTGTGTCTCTGTGTGTGTCTCTGTGTGTGTCTCTGTGTGTGTCTCTGTGTGTGTCTCTGTGTGTGTGTGTGTAGCTCACTGGGGCCAGATGCTTCTGCCTGTAAGTGAGCCCCCTGACTTCTGCTTGCATTCCGCTGGCTGACAGAAGGTGCCATACCCAATTCAGGGAGCAGGGTAGTACAGGCCCACGAGGGCCTGGGAGAGCTGGGAATGTTTACTGGGCAGCAGGATTAAAACCGCACTTTACAGAGGCGATCTCCCAACCAAAGCCAACTTTAGGAGGAAATTTTGATAGGTAACATCTTCGCTCAAGACATTTCTGCATTGTGCAGTGTGAGTTTGATGGCTGGTGAGAAAGGCATTGGAAAGCAGAGACGTGTCATGGGATTGATGAAGGGGTTAGAAAAATGGTGTGGTGTACCAAATAAACAGAATGCCGAAAGGGACTGGTGTTAATAATCAATTTTAGGCCAACATGACATTGCATATTTGGGGAAAAAAAGATGAATGTGGAGTTGTTTCTAGAAAGTTGGACTATGGGCTTCCTCATCGCTGTTTACTCAGGGAGCTCTCAAACCCTGTAATCCTCACCCCTTGAGCCTTAATTTGAATATTAGTTACTTATTTGCATATATTTTGTTCCCACTCAAATATGAATTCCTCAAGGCCAAGGGGCCATTTTTATATCCTGTACGCCTAGCACATGGTTTACAGGCACTGCATGATGACTGAATGAATGAATTAGAACCATCTGGCAACCCTCTCCCACAGTGCCAAGGCCTGCAGTCCCCTTCGGCTGGCTCAGTGCTTCACAGACCTACACTGGGGGTTGCCGCTTGTGGACGCAGCTAGAGCAGGATGGCAATTCTGAGCATTCTGGCCTCGGCTCTGTTCATCTTGGTGGGACCAATGCAAGTAGGAGGGGTAATAAAGTAGTATTTGGAGAGCTGAAAAAGAAAAAGGAAAAAGGAAATTTGTACCTAATACATCATTTTTGTTTTGTTTTTGTTTCCTACTTTGAGTGTATTAAAATGTATTAAAAGGAAGAAAACCTAAATTAATACAATCTAGCCATTTGAAGACTTTATAACGTGGTATTCTTGGCTTCACATTTTTTATTACAAAATTATTAAAGATAATCAAACATATAATTTAACTTTTAATCTTGGTGATACAGAACAGCAGTTCTCCAACTTGAGTGCATCAGGGTCACCTGAAGGGCTGGCTAACACCTAGAATGCAGAGCCCCACCTCCCAGAGTTTCTGGTCCAGTTAGTCTGGGCTGGAGCCTGAGAATCTGCAGTTCCCAGAAGGTGACGAGACTGCTGCTCTGGGTACCACACTTTGATAAGCAGTGATGTTGAGGAAAGGACAGTGAAAATGGAGTAAAAAAAATGTATGCGCTTGAATCTCTGTGATGCTACTTAATAAATGTTTGACTTTGTGTAAGTTACTCGACCCCTCCAGTTCTCTGTTTCACTCTTGTGGAAAATGAAGGTCATAATTGACCTCACAGAGGATCAGATACAATTGTATAACAGGACCTTTTTTTTTTTAAAGTAAGGCGCTGTGAAAATACCACCTTAGGATATCCTATATAATATGAATCATGAACAGTTAGTTTGCAGTCAAATATATACAGGGTACACTGTGCAAGGGAGTGGAGGATAGGACACAGAAAGAAAAAGAAAACAGCAAATTTGGGGCTATCTCAAATGCCAAATACGTGAAATGGATTTAAGAATTCAGAGGAGGAGAGGTTGCAGCTCAGGTGGCCTTTACCCAGACTTTACTGTGTAAAGACCATCATTTCATAGGAAGACACTGCTTGTTCTTTGCTGTAGGACTGTCTTATCGCAAAGGTAATGTCCTGAAACCTAGAAATCTTCAATGTTGGAGCATTTTGAGTGAAGTGGATTCTTTCATGGACTACATCTCAGGTTGACTACTTCTTAAAGTTTGGTGAAATTAAAAGTATAAAATCATTTGTTTTGCCAGCATTTAAAACTCATTCCAATAAGATAGTTGTAAATATAAATATCAGAAAGATATATAATGTCATTTTCTTAGCCTATTCAGGCTGCTGTAACAAAATACTGCAGACTGGGTGGCTTAAAGTACAACAGTTCTCACAGTTCTGGAGGCTGACAAGCCCCAGATCAAGGCACTGGCAGATTCGGTGTCTGGTGAGGGACCCAGTTCTGGTTCATAGGTAGCTATCCTTTCACCGTTGTGACCTCACGTGATAGAGGGGACAAGGGAGTTCTCTGATGTGTTTTTTTATAAAGGCATTAAACCTCCACCCTTGTGACCTGATGAACTCCTAAAGCCCCCACCTTCTAATACTATCACACTGGGGGTTAGATTTCAACATATGAATTTTGATGGGATACGCACATTTAGTCTATATAGCAGTCTACCAAAACTTTTGATTTAGCCAAACGGTGGGTGAGGAAAATCCCCGAAAATCAAAAAATGTAGCTCATACGTAGTTGATCAGCACTAGCATTTGTCTTTTATGACATGTGACCTTGTCTATTTTTAGAGTTTTAGATATTTTTATTATGGTTTAACTCTAATTTTAAAAATTATACTTAATAGTAGGTTTAGAAATTAATATTGAATGCAGAATATTAGCATATTTACTCTAAGTGGTTTAATAGCCCGATATTTAAGATTAAAGTGATAATTTATCATTAATAATATTGATTAGAATAGAAAATATGGACTAATTTTATAGGTCAGAGCAATTTATCTGATAAATAAAAATTATTTTTGACAATAAAATTGAGATTTTACTGGGCAAAGACAGTATCGGAGTAGTAGATTGAGCTCTAGACAGTGAAGTGTAACTATATCTGCTGGATACCATTATGATTAATATATGTTTATATGAAAGCTTTACTGCAATTGTAATAGATTTTATTATGTGTTTTTCAACCACTGAACACCAAAAGGCCAGTTACTACCATATGAGTCCTGTTGAGATTTTTGGTGTGAAAAGGGGGATCCTCATACCTGAGAAAGACTGGGAACCCCTGACCAAGTCCATGGTACTATTCTGGCCCTTCCTTTTGACTTGCTGTTTGGGTCACCTTGTTATTACAAAACATCTTTCTTACATATTTCTTACCCTTTTGGCTAGAACTGTATCTTCTCTAAAGGGAGCAAGCATGGAAAACCAAGAATATAAAGTTGTGAGGAGACTTCAGTACTCTCTTAAGACCCAGATACACCTCAGCCTTAGACAATGGCTTCTTGCTCCCCTCCTCTCTCACTGCCTGGCCGTTGGCTGTTTCCTCTCAGAACCTTCTCCGATCATGTCAACCCACACATTCTTGTGGAAGAATGTATTAGCATAACCAGTTTCTCCCACCATCCCCTTTCCTTTTATTCTTTAAAGATAACTTTTATTATTTCTGAAGTATCAATGGAAGAATAGATCCAAGAATTTGTCCCCAGATTCTTTAAACATTTCAGTGTGGGACAGGTATAAACCATGCACTATGTACTGTAAATTTCCCACAACTAAATCCGTATGAGTTAATGTTGAAACAGATCTACTGAATAGATTAGAGATCCAAGTATATATAAAGATCTGATATACAATTTATGATAAAGCTGTAAAAATCAATTCAGAAAGTATGGTTAATTTAATAAATGTCATTGACATACTGACCATAGTTCCAGAAGAAAATAATTTTAGACATCCTTCTCTGCTATGTGCAAAAATGAATTTCAGGTACATTATTATTCTAAACATTCCAAATACACAAGTTGTAGAGGCAGAATTTGAATCCAGGTCTGTCTCATGCTATGTGCTGCCTCGTGAATGCTGACAGGTGTTGTCCTGTTACATTCCCTGAAGGAGAGACAGGGGAGAGAAGTGTCTTCTGTTGCTCATCATTTGATAGTTCCCATTTTATTTTTTGTCCTTATAAATAATACTTATAAATCATGTCTAAATTGATAAGTGGATCCATGATTATCTTCTTAGAACCATTTCCTAGATGTGAAGTAGCTGAGTCAAAGGATACTCAGATTTTCAAAGGCTTTGGAAATGAATTTCCAAATGGCTCTTCAGAAAGGCCATGCCAATTTAAGGATTTGGCTCTTGTGTTGTATTCAATATCTTACTATATTTCTATTCCTAGGCCATCATTTGTTATAGAGAAGTACTTTTCCCCCATCTTCTTTTTATATTGGCAAGTTTTTAACTAAGGCTTCCTGTGAAGTCTGGAGTTAATATTCTTTTATCCTTTTTATCATCTATCGCAGAGTAACGTATCAATAAGGGCAGGAAGAAAATATCACTTCTTTGACCCCAGATATCTTCTTCTCTAGCATTAGTCAGAGACCTCTGTTATGATTCAGTCACATGAACAGTGGTAGTAGGCTTTACTTTGCATAGTATCAATATATTAACAGTGTGGCGGCCAGCAGCCCCTCCTCCCTCACACTATCAGTGAATTACATCCCTGCTAGAACTGCTGCTGCAGGATTTCTGTCACTCTCCATTATCTAGCCAATGGGAGTGCAGTGTATTCCCAAACTGTATAAAAACATGTGCTGTGTTAATACTTACTCCTATGTTATCTTTCATACATACACTTCTTTTTGATGGAACCTAGAATTTACTGAGTTAATTCTGAAGGCCATGAGATGTGATTGCTGTGAGTTGGTCTTCCTGTGAGGATGCATTCTCTTTGTGAAGCCCCACAGGGTTGATACGGTGTTATTTTTCTTCCGTACACTTTTTGTACCTCCTTCTGTAACCAGGAGACAGAGCTGAAGTAATGACATCTCACTAATTATTTGATGACATAGGAATTCCTTGTGTGTTGCCATTTTACTTAAAATTTTTAAATAATATATTGTGCTAAATATTATCCCTTGTGCTGAAGGAAAATAAAGTTCTTTTCAGAGCAGGGAGTTTTATGTCCTACAGTATTCAGTGTGAAGTAGGAGGGAGATGTGTTATCAATCACAGTACATACCAGGCTGAACTTAGAACATTTGTGCCTGTGATCAGAGTTACCTGGTCTCCACGCAGTGAGGGCTTATGGTTTTGGTTTTGGTTTTACTTTTTAACACAGACTTAGACTATTATACTATGAATAAGGTGAAAATTATAGGAATTGTTTAAATTGACCCTAAACAAGACACTGACATCTTTCCGTAAATGGCTTTATTAATGCACACAGAGGCACTGCTCTTTACTCTTGCCCTTCTATTTACTGCAGATTAGTTAATATGTAAACAGAGATCTGAATCATGACTCATTTTTCTTTGCATAGGCCAATTCTTTCCTCAGGCCAAATTTAACCAGGAAGGACAAAAATCCTATTTTGGTGCATGCAACACTGAAATAAAACAATGCAGCTTCGTTTATAGTCTCCTTAAACTGTTCCTAAAAACATATATTTAGATATGTAAAGTATATATAATATTGTTTATTAAAACTTTACAATTATCACAATGATAATGATATTTGTAAAGTCAGTGTGAATATTTAGCTTTACATATAAATATATATACCTATACTTTCATATATCTATCTATCTCAATGTGTTTATTTTTGTATAGCTCAACATGTATGTATTTCTGCATATATATTGAGATAACACAAATAACAAATGATTTATTAAGGGGGTTACAGATTTTAGGTATCTTGTGATGTTTAAATAAACTCACAGTATCTCAGTGCCTGCAATTTTTTTAACCTTTACATTTTAGTAATTTGCATTTTCTTCCCTTTTTAATGAGGTCTTCAGATGAATTAATGTGCTCAAAATCAGTGTATTATGGCAAAGTGAAAACTATGTAAGGCCAGTCACTATAAAACTCCTACAGGAAAACACAGGAAGAACACTCTTTGACATAAAGAACAGCAAGATCTTTTTTGATCCACCCCCTAGAATAATGGAAATAAAAACAAAAATGAGTGGGACCTAATGAAACTTCAAAGCTTCTGCACAGCAAAGGAAACTATAAGCAAGACGAAAAGACAACCCTCAGAATGGGAGAAAATAATTGCAAATGAATCAACAGACAAAGGATTAACCTCCAAAATATATAAACTGTTTATCCAGCTCAATATCAAAAAAACAAGCAACCCAATTCAAAAAATGGGCAGAAGACTTAAATAGGCATTTCTCCAAAGAAGACATACGGATGGCCAGGAGGCACATGAAAAGCTGCTCAACATCACTAATTATTAGAGAAATGCAAATCAAAACTACAATGAGGTATCACCTCACACTGGTTAGAATGGGCATCATCAGAAAATCGACAAACAGTAAATGCTGGAGAAGGTGTGGAGAAAAGGGAACACTCTTGCATTGCTGGTGGGAATGTAAATTGACACAGCTACCTTGGAAAACAGTATGGAGATTCTTTGCAAAACTAAAAATAGAACTACCATATGACCCAGCAATCCCCCTACTGGGCATATACCCAGAGAATACCATAATTCAAAAAGACACATGCACTCCAATGTTCATTGCAGCACTATTTCCAATAGCCAGGACAGGGAAGCAACCTAAATGTCCATCAACAGATGAATGGATAAAGAAGATGTGGTACATACATACAATGGAATATTACTCAGCTGTAAAAAGCAATGAAGCTGGGACATTTGTAGAGACATGGATGGACCTAGAGACTCATACAGAGTGAAGTGAGTCAGAAAGAGAAAAACAAATATTGTATATTAACGCATATATGTGGACTACAGATAAATGGTACAAATGAACCCATTTGCAAGGCAGAAATAGAGACCCAGATGTAGAGAACCAACATATGGACACCAAGTGGGGAAAGCGGGGAGAATTGTGGGGGAATGAATTGGGAGATTGGGATACACCAAATGGTACACTCTAAATATATGCAGTTTATCGTAAAAAATTAAAGTGCTGGACAGCACCATCAGCCAATCACCCGAGAAATTTCTAGAACATGCCACCCAACAGTGGCAGAATGCAGACTTCTCAAGAGTTCACGGGATATTTGCCAGGATGGGGCACATCTCAGGTCTTAGAGCAGACCTCAGTACGTTTCAAACAATTGAACTCATGCAGAGTGTGTTCTCTGACTATGGTGGAGTAAAATAAGAACTCAATATGTTTGAAAACAAAGATACCAAAATGTGGGATGCAGCCAATGCAGTTCTGAGAGGGAAATTTATAGCACTAGATTTTACACCAAAAATGAGGAAAGGTCTCAAATCAATAATCTAAGTTCCTACCTCAAGAAATTAGGAAAAGGAAAAGAAAAAAAAAAATCTCCAAAGCCAGCAGAAAGAACATTAAAAAGCAGAAGTCAATGAAATTGAAAATGAGAAAATAATAGAGAAAACCAGTGAAGCAAGAAGCTGGTTCTTTGTTAATAATAATAATATTAAAATTAATAAAATAAAATTGAAAAACCATTAACAAGACCAAAAAAGCAAAAGAGAAGACAAAAATCACTAATATCAGGAATGAAATGGAATAACACTACATATCCTGAAAGGCATTAAAAGAGAAAAAGGACAAATTTATGCTCATACATTTGCCATAAGAAGAAATGGACCAATTTGTCAAAAACTGCAAACTACCAAAACTCGATCAAGATGAAATAGATAATTTGAAGGGTTTTATAACCATTAAGGAAACTGATACAGGGTAGTGGCTGTGGTTACTAAAGGTCAATACCAGGGATCCTTGTGGTGATGGAAATATTCAGTATATTGGCTGTAGTGATGGACACATAAACCTACACATGTGCTGAAATTGTAGAATTATACACACACACAAATGAGAACAGGTTAAACTGGGGAAATGTGAGTAAGAGCAGTGGATTATATCCATGTCAAATACTGGTCCCAACATCCTATAGTTTTGCAAAATATTATTGTTGCAGAAAACTGAGTGAAAGATACTGAAAATCTCTATAATCTCTTACAAATGTGTGTGAGTGTATAATTATCTCAATAAAACTTTCAATTGAAAATAAAAGATAAGAACTTGTTACTTTAAGAGTTGAACCATGACAGTGTTATTCCGGAACCTGTGTGCCCAGTGACACATCTGCACTTCCACGTGCTTTGAGACATTGCATTACTAGTAGTTTTATGCAATCACATGGATTCATACTATGTGTAAATTTTAAAACGAGTGTATGCGTATAGATGTGTATATGTGTTTGCATATATATATATATATTTGTATCTTCACCAGCAATGGTTAATACTAGATAATATAGGTTTTTTTTTTGTCACATAGTTTGAAAATTCCATTCAATATTGGCAGTCGTGGTCACCAAAGACTCTTGAGGTTCCAAGTGGCATAAACCTGACATGACCTGTTAGGTAGAACCAATTGAAATTGCCAATATGGTTGTCAAATTAGTTGTCATTTTTGATTTACAGAAAGGGCAGTTTCATATTGTTCAAAGAAATTGCTGGAGCACAGAGGATTTCTTGGAAGGATCTTGAAGTAGATTGTGGAGGGGACAAGAGAGCTCTGGAGGGTCTCTGAGACTGGAACCTGGAACACAATCTCTTTATCCATTTCTTATCTTTTCTTCTTAAATTTTGGGTTCCCCTGAGATGAGCGTTCTCCATGCTGCCTGCAGTGGGATCGTTGGTAGCCTCCAGGGTCTTATCCAAACAGGCCTTCAGTCAGAAGGAAAGGGAACCTCCCTCTTTAAGGATTTGTTTGAAAAGATCCCAGGGAAAGTTGAGATTTAGGCTGGTTTCGGTCACATTCCCAACCTTCTCCAGTCACTGGGGAAGGGGCAGTGATTGGCGCAGCAGCACGGGCAGTGTGGATGGGGAGGCAGAGCTTGTTGCTGTATGAAGAGGGGGAGAGGGGAGGACACTTGAGGGGAGATGCAGACATGGTCATTAGAGTGGCTACTGGGAACCAGGAGCTGCTGCAGTCCACTGCGCTAGTTATCAGGGCAAGACAGCTAAATGATAATGAAATTGTGACTATAAAAACAATTTTTGAAATATGCTTAATTGTTCTAGGTTTTGAGTTCAGTGGACCTTTTCCCTTTCTGTTAATAGACAGACCAATCTATATTAGGGACTATCAAAAATATTTTTAAAGTAGCATTTAAACAAGGAATATTTGTATGTTTTTAATAAGCAGTTTTATTAGGCAAATGTGTATTCCACTCCACATTCATATAATCACTTTTCCTACCATACTTGAGGTCACATATCTAAAACTGCTTGAAGGCAGGCTTTCGACTAATGGGTATTAGAAGCAACAGCTGGAAGTTTTAAATTTTGCTGTTATATACAGGATGTATCTTTTTGAAAAATTAAGAATGAAAATAGAAAGCATGCATCTCCAACTGAAGGTCTTTTCTTTGACGCTCTTAGTCTGTAATTGAGATGCTGAACCTAACTATGATATATAATTACTTTTATTAATATCACAGAAGTCAAATGTGTAGATAGAAACAAAATCCCAGACAGTACAGAATAATGACTCTTGCAAGGGTAATTTACTGCTGTGCAGTCTGACTTTATAACCCATCAGCACAGGAAGCATCGGTGTGAACAATGCTGTTGTCTCCTTTGTGAAATGGTGGTGGACAGTCTTCTTGTCCACGCCATTATTCAGCATGGCTTACATGAAGACAAATGTGAACCTTGCTTCGGTCCGTTTCCAGGAAAAATATTTTCTATGCCAGTGAATTTTTATGTTTGTTTTTTTTGTTTCATTATGGGTTTTTGGTTGTTTGTTTGTTTGTTTGTTTTTTGCCAGAAAACGAAAAGATGCATGCTTTAATTTTTTCTTTACTGCTAGGGCACTTAGGGGACCAGTTTAGTGCCCTGATGTAGTAATCGGCATCCTTAGATGTAAGTCATTCATTTGTACTCCATTCTGATTCCTTCCTAAGTGTCTTGCAGTAGCTTTTACTTTATCTGTCTGAAGCCCTGTTGTAAAAGAAGTGTCAATTCAATTTACCTACATACCTGCTTTCAATTTCTACACTGTTTTGGCAATCATAAAGATTTGAACCTCCAAAATAACCCTGCAAAGTCTTAATAGAGATGACACTGTGTTTTTTCTTTCAAAAACTCACCTCAACCAAAATAAGCACAGAGGAACTTCGTATCATCAACACAGACTGTGGACTTCACAAGGGCAGCGACTCTTGTTTTGTTCACTGCTGTATCCCTAGCTCCCAGTGTAGTGCTTGACACTCAATAAACGTTTCAAGATGATTGATATTGAATAAACTTAAAAAGTCCTTAGCTCCTCAGAACTTGGAAGAACACAGAAAAGCTTGTATTGGCAGAAGAGAGAAATGCACAGCCTCAGGAGACCAGATGTAGCTCAGAGCAACCTGTCACAAGCACATTTCTTTGAAGTCGGGTGTTTTATCTTAAAAACTCATATACATTTTAAATTCTACTTCATATAAGGAATGTTTGTTTTATCACAAAAATTATTTTAAATGTTATCTATCATAAAATAATATCATGCTTCTGGGAAATGAACTGTGTGTATCCCGAATGCCTAACACATCTCTGTTGCTTTTGAGAAATACAAATGTCCAGTTAATGACATGCTATTTAAGTGTTCTCTGTGTGCTGATGACATCCAGATGTATGTCTTCTATCTTTGCCCTCAATTCATCATCTTGGTTAATGGCAACTCTGTCTTTCCAGTGGATGGGGAAAAAAAAATGTCGAGTCATCCATGACTTATTTCTTTCTCTCATGGCTACATCCAGCCTATTTGGAATTACTGCTGGCTCTGCCTTGAGCATATATTGTGAATTAGGTCACTTGTAACCACCCTACTACTACCATCATCTGACACCACCATCTCTTAAATTAATTGAACAAGGAGTCCTTTAGACTGAAGTGGCTCTAATGCTGGTGGCTTTTGTAAGCAAACCGAAATCTAAGCCTGTAAATGCCTCAGTGTTACAAAATCAAAACACTAAGGACAAACAACCAGCTTGGCTTTACTGTAGCCAATCAGATGATTTCCTTTGCTTATGCACTTTCTCTATGTATGTTTTTCCTCTGGCTCCTTTGGGGTGGCATACTTCTAACCACTTCCTGTTTGGGCTGCCTGGTTCAAATTGATCTTTGCTCAAATAAACTCTTAACATTTTAAATATTGTCTCCGATTGTCTATTAACATCTCTCACCTGGGTTTGTGGAGGAGGCTTATAACTGGTCTTTCCGTGTCTGCCCCCACCCCTCTTTCTGTCCAGTGTCTATATGGCAACCGCATGATCCTATAAACACACAGGTTAGGTCATGGCCTCACTGGGCACAGAACTCTCCAGTGGCTGCCCATATATCTAGAGTGAGGGCTGAGTTCTCACTAGGCCCTGCAGGGCCGTGCATGTCCTGCTCTGTAACCTTACCTCCTACAGCCTCCAAGTCCTCCTGGCTCTCTGTCCCAGTCTGGCCTCCTTGCTGTTCCTCCAGCAAGTCTGATTTGGTGCTTCTGCAGGCTTTGCATTTGCCATTCGCTCTGCCAGACCAGCTCTTCCCCCAGATATCCAGATGGCTGGCTCCTACGCTTCAATAGGTCTTTACTCAGAAGTCACAATTGCAGTGAGTTTGACCCATCCATCTTATCTAAAATTTCATGTCTACCACCAAGCATATCCCCCTTTTCCACTTTATTGGTTTTTTTTTTTGATACTTACCAACATACTATATACATTTTACATGTTGAAGGTATTCTCTCTTCCTCACTTTGCTTTCCTCCCCTGCAGAATACACCCCTGGACTGTAAACTTGGTGAGGGTAGGATAGGATGGTACCTGCTATATAACAGGCATGTCAGAAAATCTTCATTTAATCCTGATCTGTCTCCAGAGTTAACAGAATGCTTCCTGTTAACTCTTTCATTTCTTGAGTCAGATCCCTAATACTCACCCTTAAAGTCTGAAGCCTACCTTGTGTCTTTAGGACATTAGACCAGCTTTGTGTCAGAAATACTTCCAAGCCAGCCGTCCACTTTTCTGTGGTTGCTGCTTCAGGCATCAGGGTCAGAGCTTCTGGTGGAGCAAAGGAAGATGCTGTCTCCTTTCTGGTCACTTGTTTATTCCCACATGGATGTCGCAGTGCAGCTCTACATGTTAGAAACTGGGAGTGTGTTGTGGAAGTTGGAAGTCCCCGGGAGCATAAACGTTCTCATGATGACTTGTTTCCTCCGGCAGAGGACTCAGAAAGAGACTTGCTCATCAGGATGTGTATGTGTTTTCCTAAATTGTGCTTATTGGCCAGATATAATGTCCGGCACATAGTAACTACACAGTAAATCATTTATGAATCAAGACTGTGCTCCTAAATGTGAATTTGATGACTTTAGTTTCTCCCTATACAGCTTACACGTGGCCTTCACATATTTACATTCTGAAGGTGCAAGAGATATTATCAGAGGCCAGCCTACAAAAGCATGTTTTCTTTCAGAATGCACTGTTTCTAACAAGCAAGCTAAATAGGTTTTTCTGAATGTGGATTTAAATTTAAAGATTCATTATAGGGCTGGTCTTGCATTGGGAACTTATTTTTATAAGAAATCTGCAAGTTATGCATATTTCACTCTCTTTTCAAAGTTTTCTTTTTAAATTCACATTCACATTTATTTTCTTGTTAAAATGGATTGAGAAAGATTAATTTTAATGAAAAATGCCATTGAGGGGAAATACAGAGAAAATATGGTCATGATAAATATTTTAGGTCTCTGTTTTTTTAACAACCCGCAGCTATGTTTACATAGTTGATCTAGGACAGAATGCAATGCTGAATCTCCACAACATGCTGCCTCAGAGCCAGCTTTCACCTGGGGAATATAATTTTGTTTGGGAAACTGCATAGTGCCCCAGTGAAAACTGGTTCCAAGTGTGAGGCAGATCCTATCTCTCAGGATTTCAGACCACAGTGTAAAGTTGCCAAAAATAACTTGCCATTATCAGCTTTGACCCTTAGCTTTAAAATAACATTTTCTGTTCAAGTAAAATACGCTCAACGTAGAGAATACTTCGTCGTAGCCTTCTGTGTTTTACGTGCAAGAAGTGGTGTAAAAGTCTTTAGTCCCAGCCTGAGGGTAAGCTAGCATAGACTACTGACTTCCCACTCCCAGGTTAACTTCTGAAAAAGTACAAAAACTGTAGAGGATATGGGTGCTAAGAACTGACAACAAAACATGAGGACCCCCTCGTAGAGACTGAAGGCTGCATGAACTTTTATATAGTTGGGGAGTATGTGGCTACAGCCTGTCGGGGAGGCAGCCGGATGTGTCATGAGGAAAGCTTTTTTTTTTTTAGCTATTCTTTTTAATTGTGGAAGAAATATACATGGCATAAAATTTACCACTTTAACTATTTCAGTGTATACTTGTGTCATTACGTTCACAGTAAGTTTTGCTTTCACCTTTCCCACTGCCTTGAATTATATTTTCAGCCAAATTGTCATGCAAATATGAGGGCATAATAAGTGCTTTCAGCTGTACAAGGCCTCATAAAGGTTTCCATATGAGGACATTGAAACATGTTGGGAGAAATATTTAAATATCAGGGTAACAAATACATGAGCAACTCTGAGAGAGAAGGGAAGTAAAGAGGAATCAGATGCCCCAGGTGCCCTGGGAAAGTTTTTTGATGCTGTAAATGACAAAAAAATATATAATTTAGTAACGGGTTTGATGTGCTTCATTCAAGGAAAGACAGTCCGTGGACTCAGGGAGTACAGTGCCTCCCAACAGGGGAGCATGGTTTCTGAGGGGCATAGGGCAAGAGCGAGGTTTATGGAGTGTTGGAAGCAGCAGAACAGAAACAGGAGAGGGTTGCTAGGAGGCTGGAGAATTCCTGGTGAGGCAAGCGGGCCCTGTTTTCTAGGGGCCGGTGAGCTGGCCAAGCTGAGTTGGAGCATTGTGCTTCATGTGTTAGGCTCCTGAAAGGTGTTTCCTGTAAGTGCGGGCTGACTTACATTTTGATTTGTGATGTGGGCTGGGCCAAAGTGAAGGACCAAAATGGAGAGAGAGAAATGGGGGAAAATAACCCAGGACTAAAATTCTAGACATTATCTGCATTATTGGTTTGTGGGGAACCAAAGGGACTTGATAGTAGGGGGTAAATAAACATGAGAATGGATCTTAAAAGCAGCCATTGTGTGTGCATACAGAAAACAGAAGGTGCAGCTTTTAAACCAGCAGAAGAAAACTTGGTTTTTCTAATCAGAAATAGGAAAAAGAGGTGGAATGGAGGAGGAAAACAAAAAGTACATTACATGGGAAATGTGAAAAAAGTAGTCAGAGTCCAATATGACATTAATTACAGTGTATGTTACTGGCTTATCCATTATAGAGAGAAATTCTCAGACTGGATAGAAAAACAAGAAGCAAAAATGAGTTATCTACAAGAAAAGAGACTTCAAAAGAAAGGCAGAGAAAGGTTGAAAATAAAAGGATAGAAAAGAGGTATACTACACAAACCTGATCCAAGAGAAAGTAGCAGTGACTTAAAGTAAATATAAGGGAGAAAGAGGAGTGTTATATGCTGATAAAAGGAACATTGGAACATCAAGACTACAAGGAAAGTGTAGTCATCAAAAACACAGGTATCTAACAATACAAGCCAGGAAATATACCAAGCAGAAATTGACAGAACTGCTGAGAGAGAGATAAAATCAACAATTGTATTTGAAGATTTTTAATATACTGCTCTCAGAAACGTAAATCCTGCAGTTAAAAAAATAAGCAGACGTGGAGAAGTTCAGAACAACACAATTAATAAGCTTGAGCTATTAGAAATATCCCTAAAACATATACCTAACAGAGAAATGTGACTTTTGGGGGGTTATGTGAATTGGGTATATATTATGCCATAAAGGAAGCTCAGTAATTCCCAAGAATGAAAGTAATACAATTTAGATTCCCTCTATATTGTGCAATGTAATCAGAAATTACTAACAAAATGATAGCCCTACCTCCCATAAAAAATCCCTTATGATTACAAATTAAGTAGCATATTCCTAAATAACCCTTGGGTTAAAAAGAAACAAAAAATGAAATTATATATTCAGAATTGAAAGATAATGAAAACATTAAATGTCAGAATTGTGGGATATAGTTCAAGCAGTGCTTAAAGGGATTTTATAGTCTTAAATACATTTATCAGTAAACAAGAAAGGTTAAAAAATAAGTGAGCCCAGCATTCAACTCAAAAGTTAGTATAAAAAATAATAGTAATAATAAAGGTAAGTACCGAAGGCAATAAAACACAGAAAAATAATACTAATAAATGATAGAGAAGGTTAAGAAAATCCGAAACTGGATCACAAAGACCTCTGAGAGACTGAACATGAAGAAAAGGAAAAACAAAAAAATGAGAACAAAAGATGAGGGTGTAGTCCAAAGATATTTTCAGATGAAAGAAGTATTAGAACAAATATATGCTAAGAAATTGGCAGGGGGAACTAAATAAAATTAATAAATTTTCAGAAAAACTATAAAATGTCAAAATTGTCACAAGAAGAAATAGACAACTGGTTTGATGGAAAATTTTGTTGAGAGTTGGAAAAGGTAATGTAGCTGCCTCTGATTACAGTTTTAAACTCTATTCTGAAATGTAAAGTCAGGTTTGTGATTTTCCTCATTTTTCCTTTCCTTTTTTTACCTTTGAACATAGTCCAGACCGATATAAGATTAAATCAGTCATGGAAATAGTAGTTAAAGGCCTTTTCTCCCAAAATCTCTAGGGAAAATTTTTTAGGTGATTTCTGGTCACTGTTCCTTTTTTACCAGTTGTCCCAGAAAACAGAAGATAGAGAAAAAATGCTCAGCTCACTTTATGAAGCTACTGTAATCATTATTAGAAAATCTGTGAATGTAATACTGCATATTTAAAAGAATGGAGAAAAAAATATTCTCTCAGTGTAGCAGCTTATGATTTTAAAAACACACATGCATATAACAAATTAGTAATGAAAGGGGACTTTTTTAAGGTTACATACCAAAAAATTAGGGACTTCCCTCGTGGTGCAGTGGTTAAGAATCCACCTGCCAATGTGCAGGGGACATGGGTGCCATCTCTAGACTGGGGAGATCCGTGGAGCAACTAAGCCTGGGCACCGCAACTCCTGAGCCTGCGTGCTAGAGCCGTTGAGCCGCAACTCCTGTGGCTTGTGTGCCCAGAGCCCGTGCTCTGCAGCAAGAGAAGCCATCGCACTGAGAAGCCCGCACACTGCAAAGAAGAGTAGCTCCTGCTCCTCACAGCTAGAGAAAGCCGGCGCACAGCAACAAAGACCCAACACAGCCATAGATAGATAGATAGATAGATAGATAGATAGATAGATAGATAATATCAAAGGTTGTACTTAATAGAGAAATTTTAGATACATTCTCTCTAATATTGGGAACAGGACAAGCATACTGCTGTGAGTCACAGTTTACTCTAGGAAACAATGTGTGATTCCATGTTTTCAAGTGGAAGGAGGTGTAGTGCACTGGGTCAGATACTTAAAAGGTTGCTGGCAAGGCTTGGAGGAGCAGGTTTGGGGGGAAGATTTCAAGGTCACATAACTGTACTTACACTCAGGGCAGGACAGGAAGGTACTGCCGCTGCTGCCGCTTTGGTTACATTTGTTCTTGTAGTATGAGCATGGGGAATGGGGTCAGGAGGGAATCTGTCCATAAATCACCCCCACATATAAACAGTGGTTATATGATATTCGCTTTATGAATGTAATTTGTGAAAGCTGCCCCTTGTTGTTAGGTATTTAGATTGTCTTAGGGTTTTAAAAAGACAGTGTCAGGAACATCTTTGAAAATATTTATTTGGTCTCATTTGAGGTTATCTACTTAGAAAGAACGGTGATCTGGCCTTTCGTAGCTGTAACCTCAGACATGTTATTTCTTCCCTCTGCCTTACTTTCTTCATGGGTTCTTGTGACATGTGAATGCTTGAGCCTGTAACAGGATGAGAAGAGTGTCTGACACATGATAAGTGCTTGGTGCATGGTGGCTTGTTTCTGTGGTGTTATTCCTAGAAGCAGAAGCACTGGGTTAATTGGTGTTAACTGTTTTGTTTTTTTTTTTTAGGCTGATTGTTCATTTGTTCATTCAATTAGTATTTATTGAGTGCCTACAATATGTCTTGGCATTTAGACAAAGGTGGAACTAAATCACCACAGGAGCAACAAAAGAGTAAATAAAATACAGCACATGTTACATGGTAGTAAGTGTCACAGATAACCATAGAGCTGTGGTCAGTTTTCATGGTATCTGACTCAGGTGTGCTCAGTACTGGGGTCATTGACTCATTATTTCATTCTTCATTTTGTTTTTCCGTAAGTATCAGAGGTGGTCACCCCCCGAGGTTTTCCTCTGATTCATGTTTGGTTCCTGGTCAAGGTGGGGGTTAAAATGTCTGCCTACTTGCTACCTATATCACATTTTCCATGGTTCTCAAGAGGGTGATTGTTAAGAGATTTGTTGTTTGAACCAGTGTCATGAATGGCAGTATCTGGATTCCTTTATTTCCTATATTAAAATTTGTTAGCTACTTTAGGCAGCTCTGATAGATCATTCCTAATTTTTGGCTTCTTTCCGGAAGGAAGTATATTCCTTCTTGATGCTTCTTGGTGCTTCCATAACTCTATGTATCTCTGTTAAAGCAATAAGTACTGTTCTTTGTATGCAGTGTACCTATTTTTCCCCATCACTACATTTCAGAGTCTTCAGGTCAGGGACTAGGGGTGCTTCATTGTTGAATCCAATCCCTAAAATGGTTAACATTCAAGGAGTTTTTGTTGAATTGAATTTTGACCTTCCCCCTTGGTATCCTTTGGACTTTTTTCTGGTAAATATTCAGAATGTCCCCCAAGGTTATTCATTACCATGTTCCAAAGGACCTCCGAAATGATTTGCAGTTTATGATAAAGAGCAGACCCTTGGCAGAGAACCTTTATAATTTATGACTCCACCTCTGGTGACATATAGATGTGGCCTTTGGCAGGCTCCCTGATATGAAATGATTTTTTGCTAAAATTGACTTCATCTTGGAGTATCTTTGATGTGTTATGTTGATCACAGATTCCTTCAAACAGCATTCGTATTCCAAGTTTTGCTCCTACTAGGAGCATATATTCACTTTATGTTGTTAATAAAATAGAAAATATTTTTCAAAGGAATTATAGACAAATTGATTTAGTATCTTTTTTCACTATACAAACATTTAGTTTAACTTCTCTAATTTATTACTGAATATTTTAGCATGGCGTATGTTTTTTCTAGTACCACATTACTATCGGCACTTCTTTGGACCTTAATTTTCTTACTTGAAAAATTACTGTTTGTATTTTTTATATTTGCTCATTTAAAATTTATATCTTGTTCTAAAATGCATTTAAAATTGGTGAAAAGGATACAAAGTACAAAAACAAATGTATGAGTTAAAAGTGAAAAGAAAACAAGGAAAAAGAAAAGTAAGCCCTCAAAGCAGAACCAGGTGTGAGGCTGAGAGAAGGATGCAGAGGCTGGCTCGTGCGCCATGGCTGTGCCTGATGTTAGTGATGTGCTGTGGTGCAGCCAACGGGAAGGGGGACTCCTAGCCAGTTGCCTGGTTCCCAGGGCTCATCAGAGAAAGCAAATTCTTTGTTTCAGAAAAGCACAGCTTTTCAGGATGCTTGGGCCAGAGGCTGTGTTTCTTGAGAAGTTTGAAGTGGAGGACACTGAGGCTTAAGGAGCAGTGTCTCAGTGGCATCCTTAGAAAGCCTTGTGAAGAGTCCCAAGGTTGTCCAGTGCAGTCTCTCTCCACATGGGCAGTGAGGTTGCCCTGACACGCGAGCCAGGATGAGGAGCACAGGCTCTTCACTGGATGATCTCGGGCCTGGCAGTTGTCAGAGGTCCTTTGCTAGAGAGTCCAGGGTGTTCATACACCCAGGAATCACTGGCTTCTGCTTTGCACTTATTGAAGGAAGTTTTCACTTTGTCATCATGCCTTACAAATTTGTTACTTGTGAAGGAAGAATTTGACCTTAAACTTGTTAGGGTCTGTTCTGTTCTTTGTGCCATACAGTTAACTCTTGGTTTACTATTTTACTGGGAACTGTGTCCCCTTGGTGCGTCTCATGTGTGATAAACCATCATCTCCCTTGGAGGCTGCCTCCTTGAGGCTCAGGGTATTTCTCTGGCTTTGGCCTTAGGACCATCATTTTCTTATCACTGTCTTTTCTACACAATTCTAAACCATGGACAACAGCCCCATCATTTGAGAGAGTGGAGACAGAAACTGGTGGCTCTTCATTTTCTGTGTAGCACAGGCATCCAGTTGGTTTGGGAGAAGCCTTAGGCTGCTTCTTCCCTGTCTTCCTCCCCCCCCACCCCCACCCCCCAGTACCACTTAATTAATGGTTCTGTTTCCCCAAACTACTCTCTGCCTCGCTCTGGATAGCAAGGATTCCCATTTAATCCATCGATCTTGCAAGGATCTCTCAAATTCTGTCTTATCTGGGGATAGTTCTTGTTTTCTAATGATAGTTTTATTTATAACAACACAGTCATTAACTTATGTCACAGTCACAGATGGCAGTGGCCTGGCCATGTCCTGCAGCATGGCATGCCGTGGCATGTGAGAGCAGTGCGATTTACTGCACCAGTGGGTCCCTGAAGGCATTTCAAGCTTTGCTCCACAAAGTGCTTTATTTTAACACAAATTAATGTTCTTTATTTTGTTCATGATTTTTATCAATACATAAATGCTTAGAATTCATTATAATCACAGTTTGCTTGCTTACTTTTCTTGCATGCTTCTTTAATCTGTGGTGATTTATGTGTTTACCATCTGTGGTATGAATTTCTCTGTCAGAATATGTACCGAGATACTTGTACTTACAGTACACTCGTTTGTTTTACATTTCCCCAGGGAGCTAATATTTTATATTTTTCTCAAATATATTTATTTAATGACGTTAGGATCTTCCTGTTGAAATGTTTATTTTTAAAATTCCAGTTAAGTATTCTTTGTTATGCAATTTAGAGTTGGATTATTGAAGTTGATTATTTACTTAAAATAATTGCTGGAGTATCTAAATATATATCTATATATAGATATATAAACTTATTTTAGATATATTACTGATCTACAAAATCTTGGTTTTGATGGTATTGTTCTTATTGTAGGCCATCTTTATTGTTAATGAAGTAGCTTTTTGTTTTACAGTTTGTTATAAGGGAATTGCCAAGTTCACATCTTTTAAAAGTATTAGCTCATTAAAACCCCCTTTTAAACTCAGCTTTGAGAAGTGTAGGGAGCTCACTGAATACAGCATTCTTGGTAATCAGCGAATAGGATCAAATTTTTAACGTGGATGAGCAATTCTAGCCTGAGTTATGAGGAAGTGTAAACTGACCTGTTTTCTTAATGTTGAGTTAAATCTGCTATCCGTGTTTTTTAAGCTAATTGGTAAATCTCTGCCTAGCCCTTAAGAAGGCATCAGTCACTCTCTCTTCTCATCCTGTTTTCCCTCCTCTTACCTAAGTTACTCTCTTGCTATTCTATTAGGAAAATCTTTAAAATCTACTTGTTGCACATCTAAGTACATAAGACCTACTGGCTAACTACCAATGCACTTGACCTGTTAAATTAAATCTTTAGGTCAGCAGGAAGGGCCTAATATTTTTTTTATTCAATTCAACAACCATTTGCTAGGTACTTACTATGTTCAAAATACTGTGGATAATAAGAGGACTAAGAAGTCAGTAGTCTCTTATTTCAAGTAACTTTCATTCTTGCTTTTTTCTGTTACTTTGCTAGAACTTGTTGACCTAAAACAATAAAACAGCTGGTTATTTTTACCAGCAAAATAAGCTTATTCCGGAACAACAAAGAGTTGCAGTAGAGGACATGTGACCTCTGGGGAACCACAGGCACCTCTGGAGACAAAGGAGAGGAGCAGTCTTTCATAGAGGAGAAGGAGGAGTTGGGAGGGGCTGTTACAAACAAAAAGACCATTGGAGGAAACCGGGGATTTTCATTGGCTGACTTGTGGCAGTCTCTCATTGGCTGGACTGTTGCTGGGCGGGGAGAAATTCTCCCTTCCTCCTGCTGAGTGGTTAAGTAATAACCTTCTTCCCATTGAAGATGCAAATATACATCTCTTCCCATTGTTTCTGCAATCGCTGGCTAGTAGAAGGGTGTGAGAACTGTCCCTTACGGTCTCCTGACTCCAATTTAAATGAAGTTTCTGTTGATTAAGTTGTTTAATGGCATTTCCTGTATTTTTGTAAAGAAGAGATTTTTAATGACAGTCCTGGCCAAAAATGCCTCATTGGAGAGGATGTGGAGCCTATTTGGGATCAGGATCCTCTAGACCCTCAGAGGACAAGATCATGGACATAGTGGGCACCAAGGCCTGGGCTTGGCATAGACGTCAGGTCAGACTGGGCTGGAGTCACGTCTCCGTGTGCTGTGTCAGGTGCAGGGACCACTGAATGAGCGTAGGAGAGACAGCTGGAGTGTGCCAGAAAGAGCACAGGCTAAATGAGACACATGTGTAAAAGGGCTCAGCACATGGCCTCACAGCTCAGTAAATGGTGACTTCTATTATTTTTCTGTTGCTCTGTTTTTATTCTGATGAATATTCCTCAGTGAAGATAGCTGTTCATCAACAGCTACTCACTGAGCTCCTGTTATGTGATAGGTGTGTTACCAGGTAAAGAGGATTTCATTGTAAACTAGATAGACCAACTCATTGCCCCCGTAGATCTTGTAGTTCTGGGGGAGTCAGATAAGTGCACAGGCTAAGTAGCATATGTGATGGTGGCAAAATACAGGGTGCAATTGGAATGTGTTCTTCTGAAGAGGAGGTACAGGAAGAATTCCCTTTGGAAGGGGTGTTTCAGCTGGAAGGTGGGTAGCAGTCAGAGGAGGAGGTGAGGGGAGCATTGTTCCAGTAGAGGCAGCATCCAGCCTGACTACCCAGAAGTGAGGGAGAGTGCCCGGGAACTTGTGTGTGCAGCCCAGGATGGGGGCTAGATGGGTCCTGCTCGGGCAGTGCCTCTGACTTGCTCTGAAGGAGTCTGACTTTATCCCAGAGCAGTGGGGGAGCTATAGGTTAAATATTGCTGGGATCTGACAAAATAAGTAGAAGAAATTCTCTGGTGGCAAAGTGGAGAATGGTTTGGGCTGGTGGAGAAGCTGCTGCAGAACCAAAGGCAGTGGCAGAACTAGGGCTGGGACTGGGCCAGGGGCTGACACCAAGCAGCTGTGACGAGGAGGGCAGAAGGATGCAAATAATCTTGCAGAGGTGTGGACAGTGGGCAAAGTCGAGACTCAGAAGAGGCTGAGCAGAGGGCCCTTCTCAGCTGGGCCAGTCTTGGGGTTCTGTACACAGTTCTTTCCATTTTCCACTCTCTCGTTCCAGTCCTCATTAAGAAAAAAAAGAGAAGGGAGAAAGGAAAATAAACCAGAATGTGTGATCAGGTCAAACCTAGACACTGTGTTTTTCATCTTTTTTTTTCCTGACAGCTTCATCAGTTCTACATGCATTTATTGAATATTTACTAAAGATAGGCTGTATTTTAGGTGTCATTCTTTGTGGAGTTGGTGTTCTGAAGACAGGGTGTGTTGCAGGATTCCTAATAGTTTACTTTGAAGAGTGGATAGACTTGGCTTCACAGTGAGGGCTCAGCTGTCCTTCCAAAGCAGACTCTGTGGTCCCTGATTTGACTTGGTTTGTGAATTTCCTCTGTTAACTGATGCCAGAACCTGGGCTTAAGGAACCAGTGGGGCCAGTGTGCTGTTGCTGAGAGTATATGAGGCTGGGAAGGTTCCCAGCCTCCTTCTCACAGCCATGACCCTTGTCAGCTCTGGCTTCAGGGTCCTGCCATTTGCAAAAAGCACAACCTCCATTCCGCTCTGTACCATCTCCCTCCACACACACGTTCCATGTAGCTAAAACAGCTTATAGAGTAGTTGGTACAACACAGTACTGCCTGGCTTTGTGAAAATCAGAAGGAAAACATTTTACTTAAAGTTACAAAGCAAACCAATTACTAAACCAAAGGAATAAAGGAACATGTGATAAAAGGTGAAAGAAAGTTGGTAAAAAAGTCTACTCAGATGAATAAGTTAGAGTTCTAGGATTAAGAAGAGAAGCAGTTATCAGGCTCAGAAATTAATAATGTGAAAGGCACTTTCTCTGAACTGTAGAAAACATCTGAGTGTGAGATGTCATGTTGGAGCCACTTGGTCTCAAAGTGCAGGGGAGTAATTTTCTGAGTTGTTCCTTCCAGCCCCCTCCATGTTTTCTGAATTATCACTGCTTCACACTCATGAGAAGCCCAAAGAATGCCCCCTTTGCCTCTTGGAAGACAAATCCTGAAGTTTGAATTGACATTTGTCTTAGCTCTAGCTCCGTGACAAAATACCATAGATTGCAAGGCTTAAACAACAGATTTATTTCTCATAGTTTTGGAGTCTCGAAATCCAAGATCGATTTTCTGGCCAGTTTGGTTCCCAGTGAGATTCTCTTCCTGGCTTGCAGATGGCCACCTTCTTGCTGTGTCCTCACCTGGTGGGGAAAGAGAGAGAGGAGAGAAAGTACAGGCTCTCAGGTGTCGCTCATGAGGACTCCTCACTTATGACTTAATCTAATCCTAACTACCTCCCAAAGGCCTCATCTCCGGGAGCCATCACACTGGGGGTTAGGGCTTCAGCATACGAATTTGGGGGGACAAAAACATTCAGTCCATAACAACATCTCTTTTAATATGTTTATTTAAGCTGAAAGAATACATTTATACATTTTCTGGAGAAAAAAAAAAAACCCAAAGGCTATAAATAGTGGTTTCAGCTGGCTTTTGATTTTTTCAAGATCAAGAAAAATAAATGTAGAGATAAACAATAAATTCCATTAAGCGAGAGCTTCAAAGGGACCATCTTAATAAAGGCAGTAACTCTGTTTAGAGAAAGTTTTGGGGATCAACTTATTAATAGCAGTCAAACCCATCAAGCTTTCTTTATTCTTTAAAGTTACGAGAATGAATTAAAAACAAGCTTCCCAGTCTATCATGTATCATTGAAACCCAAAACACAATAGCACTTGTCTTGTTACAAACCATGAGGCTGTAAATCTGTTATTTATTTTTTATTAAAGGTGCAGGCTCCAGAGCGAGGCCTGTGAATAGCCAAAAGAAATAGGAGATGAAGCCTTTCATCTCTGCTCAGCTCTTCCCCGTGTGACCCAGGTCAGCAGTGACTCAGTGTTCCTGCTTCTCTTATGAATGTGTTTGTTTACCTGGACTATGTTCAAAGGTAAAGAAAAAAAGGAAAGGAAAAATGAGGAAAATCACAAACCTGACTTTACATTTCAGAATAGAGTTTAAAACTGTAATCAGAGGCAGCTACGTTACCATTTCCAGCTCTCAACAAAATTTTCCATCAAGCCAGTTGTGCTTTGGAGCTCTCATGGGTCATTATGAATAATGTAGAATGGTGATGTCGTGCTATTCAGACTTCTCTTTTATGTCCATCACCCCCAAGTAGGTCCCTTGGGGTCACCATAGTTTACAGAGTAGGTGGTGGTGTCCCAGTTGTAGGCTTCTGAAATTAGACCAGGCACCTGGGTCTGACTCTGCACTAGCTGGGGGCATCTGGAGCAGGTAAGCGGCATGTTGCCTGGTTAGAGAAAGGCTGCGCCTTCCTTGGGGGCCAGTGAGCAAATGCAAAAAACATTGAGCAGAGAATCCCCACTGGGCAGCCGTGTGGCAGTGGTGACAACGGGAGGTCCCTGGTGTCTTAACATGGTAGCCTTTGAAGGAACTGATCCAGTTCACGGATGCCATGCCCTCAGCTATCCAGCCAACAGCTTCTTTACTTGGATGCTTTGGTTGCCCTGTAGTAAAGCAGCCAGTGTCTTTAACTTGCTAACCAATTCTACCAGTTTTCCCCAGCGTGGAGACATTACTTATACCTGTGTGAATTATGCACGGGCACGTATGTGGCTGTGTTCTGTCTTCTCTAAGCGCATGTGAACAAACTAAAACTAGTCTTTCTTTATTGCCTCAGAAACTAGAGCTTCCACATCTTGTTCCAGATGCTTCCTTGATTCAGGTGGAAGGTGTGTACTTAAATTATATACAGTCTCTGCGAAGCCGAAGTCAGCTGCTGTTTGCTGGGACTGCCTAAACCTGCCTCTTGAAAATAGCGCGTTAATTTCCCGGGTATCTGGTGGGCATCTGAGCAGAGGGTAGGCTCGGGGTGCATCCGTTTGCACTTCCCCACCATGGACAGACTTCCTTGTCTTTCCTCGGTGCCTGCGTAGGCACCTCCAGACTTGAGTCCCCTTGTCCGGTCCACCTCGTAGAGACTAGGCTGCACGTGAATCCCCCTGGAGCCTGGCCGTGCTAGAGGATTTCATCCACCTCTGAGCCCGTTCCACACCATGTCCAGGCTCCTCCATCTGGAATCCCAGACCCCCAGCAACATCCACAGCCCAGCTTGGGATTTCCTTTCCTTAGGCTTCTCTATAAATCAGCATCTAGTCCCAGTAACAATTACAGTAGTAGTAACAGAGCTCCAAGGCTGGTACTTTTATTTGCACCATTTCACAGAGAAGGAGAAGGAGGCCAGGAGAGAAGGGTACCCAGCTCGAGGTCCCTGACCAGCAGGTCCTGGTGTCAGCCTGACGCAGGATGTCTGAGTGCAGAAATCTTAGCTGAGGCACCATGCAGCCCCTGCAGCTGCCTGGGACTTGGTGGGCTCCTGGAGGTTTGCGTGTCCAGGGGGTTCCTTCATGCTTTCTGGGCTCCCCCACTGCAGCCAATTCCTCCTCAAGTGTACCCTTCTGTACAGTAGGTCCTCTTGGAGGTTTCCCTCCCTCCGTGTAACCCCCATGGAAGTCTTTCATTTTCCTACTATTTACCAATCGCTGTCTGTGTCAGACCCTGTGCTCAGAGCTTTCCATGTCTATTAAGTTAAAGTGAAGTAAACTGAGAATTTCATTCTTGCCGCAGCCCTGTGAGGAAAGCATTCTCTATTTTACTAATGAGGAGCCTGGTTTGCGTTCAGTTTTCATTTGATTGTATTGTCCCCCAACCATGTTACAGGCTTCTTGAGGGCAGAGACTATAGTTTCTTCATTTTCCGTGTTCCCAGGTGGCCCCTAATATGTCCACACAACGAAGAGGCTTGCAATGAATGCCTTGATTAATTCAGTCTAAAGGAAATCTCAAGCTGTAGAGAAATGATCAGAGGAAGAGAGGCGGTTGGGCAGATCCTTGTGATTCACCTTATGCCGAGGAGGGAGGTGGTGAGGTTCCTCTCTTTTCCTTCGCCTCCCCTTTTCTTGATTCATCTTATATTTTTTCCCATATAGTTTGCATTATTTCCCCCTAAAAGGGAGGCTTTATGAAAGTAGTATCAAGGCTAGTCCTTCAGTTCTAGTCCTTGTTCTGATTTTGCAATAAAGGAAGCAGAATCCCTTCATTCTCTGGTAGGCCTTCAGCCTTCCCAGCCCTCTCTCCCGGTTTTCCAGCTTCTCATCTCCATTTAGCCCTGTGGCCTGCACGTGGCAAGGACTTTATTATTAAGGACCTCAGTGGTGCTGGAGAGAAAGACACACATGGGGAGGGTTGTGGCAGATAATAAAGGACTTGCATGGGTAATGGGGGTACATCCAGGAATTCCCGGGCCTGAGGGATGTTGTCTTCCTGAGGCCCCCCTTCTGTTAGTCAGGCCTAATGAGGGGTTAGGGGTGGGGTTGGGGGTAAAAAGCATTTTGATAAGGAAACTAAAATTGGAGCCAGTGGACAAATTGGTGTAAACATTCTCCAAGCCTCTGGTGGTTTCTTCCATTTAGGCCCTGGTTGTAGCCATGTGGGCTGTGTATCAGTGTGACCTTGTTTATAGCTCTCGGTCTAAGGAGGGTTATCATTTATGCCTGAGAGTATGTAAATTTGGCAGTTCTTGCTCTAAAGTAACATTCTCCATCTTTCGGGAAGTAAACTGCTTTCTTAGTAAAACAGATTTTCAGTTTATTATGTTATCATTTAGAAACTTTCCTCTTCTTGTTCCAAATTGCTCTTAAAGATGACTGATTCATAAAGAATATTTTATTTACCTTGAAATAAGATTCTCTTTAGAACAGTTTTAAAACATAAGGAGAGTCGGCAATCCCTTGCTAGAAATATGCAAGGAGCTTAAAACACTGGAATCCACATCCCTATCTATGTCTTTGAGAGACTGTTTCTATCCATTCATAGCACTTATTTCTGATCCATTCACTGAGTCACTATTATGTGTAAGACCCTCACTTGGGGGGTCTCCTTAAGATGCAGAATTGAATAACACACAGCCATTCTCTGGCCCTTGAGCCTCTCACTTTGAAAGGGGGACTAAAACAAGTACTAAAATGAGAGGCGGAGAGTCCTAAGTGCCCTCTGAGAGGTGAAGCATGCAGAGGAAGGCACAGGCGGGAAGACCACATCTGCCTGCAAGGTCAGAGGGAATGGCACAGAGAAGGTGGCATCTGAGACAGGAAATTTATTCAGCAGTGTAGAGAAGGTGGGGTAGGCATTTCCGGTGGAGGGGCCCTTTTGGACAGAGGAAAGCATGGGGCCTGTGGAGCCCTGCTGGTTGGAGTGAAGGCTAAAGGCCAGCAGTCTATTAAGTAATTGGCTGGAACCCTGGTTTGGCATCAGATAGCAGCCGTCCTTTGCCATCGCAGGAGGAACCAAATTCCTGTCTGAGGTGGTTGATGATGGAGAAGTTTCTAAAGTTTATAGAGCAAGAAAAGTAAACTGATTTGAATAATTCTTCCAAAGTATGTTTGTTTGAACCTAGTTTGGAGTGTTGTGAGGAAAAAAAAGTGTTCTGTGCTTTAAGTTTTGGAAATAAGCAGCTTTTTATTATTAGACTTCTTAGCACCTTTTGTATGCTTGGTAACTTTCTGGATGGGGTATGTATTTTGTGCCATTTCAAACATCTTGGACCATAAACCTGAGTGGGACACAAACCAGGTGCACCTTGTTGGATTCCCTTGGCCGCCTCCTCCTGTCTCGGGTGCTGGGCACTCCTTGACCAGTTTAACTCACAGCCTCAGCCCTGCCCAGCCCTCCGTCTGGGCTCCATTCTGGTTCAGTTGCCCCTCCACTCCTGGACTTGGGCAAAATGCCTCTCGGTAGTGTTCCTGATGGGATGACCAAGAGGTGGGTGATGCAACCTAGACTTTCTGGGGGAGTTAGTGTCCCAAGAGGTGAATCTTGATCAGTAGGTATTGGGAGGGAGCTGCGTTGGTGGATGTCCCACCCTCTCTCCACAGTCTGCTCCAAGGTGTGCTTTCTTCTGAGAACTTTTCAGAGAAGTCATATGTGCCTGGACATGTCTGTCAGGTGAGCTGATGTGTCTTCAAGTCTGTGCCATCACAGCATCTGGGATGCTTTACATCTCTCCTTGCCACAGGTCTCTGTTTCTCCATGTCCTCTGCCCTAGCTTGCACTTGCCAAATAAAATGTCAGCACTTAATCCTTGCCTCAGGCTCTGCTTTCTGGAGGACCTGGGCAAAGGCAAGAATCCTGTTTCCATTGAGCATTTGAGACCAGTGTTTCACAGGCTCACTTTGGGAAACAGTGTGATGGGTATATGGGCTGGGTTGGGGCACCAAGGGTGACCAGCTTCACAGTAGTCCTGTCAGTAGAGAGAACAGGAAGGAGAGGAATGCCCAGCAGGTGGTTGATGAGGTGACTCAGAACCAGGACCAGAGGAGCCAGAGGTAAGGACCTGGGAAGAGAGCTCTCAGAGATGATTGATAAAAGATGGTGAAGTAGACTGCATATGGGGGCATGTAGCAGAAGAAGGTGAGAGATGGGACTGTCTCAGCATGGAAAGGGAGAGGACGAGGTGCTCGTGAGAGAGAGAGGATGACTGCAGAAGCAGGAGTGGGGTGTGGAGCCTCTGAGGACACCAAAGAGCTCAGGCCCTGGACTCCGGGAGTCACACAGCAGTGGACTCGTGGTTCCCAGTGGGTGCAGGGGGTGCTGTCCGGGATGGCACTAAGACTGGAAATTTGGTGGTGGAGGGGAGGAGGGTGATAGCTAGAAGGTACATGTGAGTTGAGGAAAGGGTAAGAGATGAAACAGGGGCAAAAGCAAACTAAAAGTGAAACAGATTATAGCCATTTTTGCCTCTAAAGATGTGGCATAATTTTTGTCATTAGGGAAATAAATCTATTTTTCTCTTCTACCTTCAGAGATTGGTGGCTTAAGGGATTAGAGGGAAGACTGACATTGTAGGGCCTCTGCCACTTCCTTGTTGCTAAAGGAAACAGAGATTGTGGCTCTTTGTTTTAGAAGAAATAAGAATGAGCTTTTGGGTATGTAAATATGGGCTCCACAACTGATTGGGTGGAAGAGAGCTAAATTGCTATGCTAAAGAAAGTGAGGGGAATTGACTCTGGGGCTGGGACTGGGCTGGAGGAGAGGCCTGAGTAAAATGGAAGCAGAGTCATTAGGGAGCAAGAGGGCAGAGCCAGTGCTCTGTTGCCCTAGCTTTTGGTGACGTGTGCCATGCACAGAACACCTTGGACCGGTGTCTTGGGCAGGATGGAGCAGAGGGAGGAAGGATCTGTCCTATCGAAAAGAAAGGGCTACTTTCTACTGGGTCAGCATGGACCAGGACAAGAACCCAGCTAGGGGCCAGCGGCTGTGAGCAGGAGCAAGTATGCCCAGCTGATGTGACCTTGAGGGCCTGTCTCTTAGGGATTAGCAGCAAAATTGAGGAGGGATTTGGATTTCACACAGTATGTGGGAGAGGACAGCAGAAGCACTTTTGTTACAGTGTCCAAGGACAGAGCAACCTTAGCTGTCATCTGGGTGTCGTGGGGGATTTCTTAATGTTTGTGGAGGCAACGGAGAAGCACTCAGTGGAGGCAGAGACGCTGCCAGTCTTGCAGAGAGGTGACATGTGCTGGAGAAGTTGTGAGAGAGTCAGTGTGATAAGGATTCCATAGGGGATTTATTTTTTTTTAAAGCAGTGAGGGTCCAAATAGTGTTAGCTGGCTCTTAGCCAAGCAGCCAGCATACCTGCAAGCTGTAGTAGAAGAAGGAAGAGGAGGAGGAGAGGATGGTGGGGCCCTGTGCAGAGATTTGGGGATCGGCGTGGCGGGCATGGACTGAGGTTCCCTCAGGGAGGGATTCTTGGGCGTGTGTGAAATTGTGTTGAAAGAGCTGGTTATGGGTCCAGACACAATAGCTAAGTCCTAACACACACTCTGCTCGTGGACCTAGGTGAGAGGAAGTGATTGAGAATTTAGCAGCCAGACTGATGCCAGACTTAGAGGAGAGTGAGGGAGCAGAGGAAGATGACAAGGAATGGGTGTCAGGGGGTTTAGAGGGCTTGAAACTTTCAGCATTTGCTGCTAGTATTAGAGCTCTTCATAGAAACAGAACCAATGGGGTATAACAACAGGAGAGAGAGAGAGTCGTGAATACGGAGGCTGAGAAGCCCCACAATCTGCCAGCTGAAGACTCAGGAAAGCCCATGGTGTTTGAAAGCCTTGGGCCCGATGGTGTGGATTCCAGTCTGAGTCTTAAGGCCTGAGGACCAGGAGTGCAGAGGACGGAAGATCAGCGTCCCGGCTGAGCCGTCAGGCAGAGGGGGGGTGAATCCAACCTTCCTCTTCCTTTTTGTTCTGTTCAGACCCTCCATGGACTGGATGATGTACACCCACAGCGAGAAGGGCCGTCTTTACTCAGCCTATGATTCAAATGCTGATCTCTTCCCGAAAGACCCTCACAGACACACCCAGAAGTAATGCTTAACCAGCTCTCTGGGCATCCTTCCGCCCAGTCAGGTTGACACGTGAAATTAGCCGTCACATTCCTCCACGCCCTTCCTTGCATTGTGACCTGGCTTTCCACGTGTGCACATGGGATCTCCACATCCCAGTTACGTGTGAGCGCCTCCAGAGCAGGGCCCTGTCTTCTCTTCTATGTTCTCTGTCCCTGACACAATGCTTTCCATGTACTAAGTGTTCAATAAAAATGTGTTGGATGGTTCATTGATCCAATAAACTTATGTCTATGCCAATATAGAATTGCTCTCGAAAAGCTGTGGGTAAATCAATTCTTTGTAAATTGAATCTTATTTCAAATGTACAAGGGATCTTCAGCATTTAAAGGAAGCTTACTTAGGTCAGTCTTTGGGAATCCAAGAGTCCTTTACCCTGTTACTCTCATTTTACAGATAAGGAAGATGATTTGCAGAGAAATTGACTTGTTGCAATCTGATTTGCTGGCCAAATATAAGGTTCCTTAAAGCAAAGCGGATGTATTACTTAGGTAAAGAGGGACTCAGTGAAAAGCCCAACTATGGGGTTTACTGCATTAGATTAATAACATCATATTTCCAGCAGTATTTGCCGTTAGTCTGCAGATACTTAGTAGATTTGTTTAGGGTAAAACATTATTTCACTAATACACTATGAGTGAAGTCCATGTTGAACAGTTTTGCATTTTATGGCAGGTTAATAAATAAAAACAAAACAAAAGAACATGCCAACAGGAAAAGCATCTGGCCAAGAAAATTCACTTACAAAAGGCCCCTGACGCAGAGCACTGAGTTTTTCTGTGATGACGTGTGTGAGAAGGTGAACGGGCTGGGCAGGTGCACGACCTGGGTCCTGAGCATGTGCTCCTGGGCTCTCTGTTGAGGTGATGAAAGTCCTTGCAACCATGGCTTAGTGTCAAGTGGGTGAAGGATGTTGAAAAAGATTTAGTGAACACTTTTGGACACCTCACTGATTGAATTATTCATTTAAAATTGATTGAGTTTTAACAATATCTGTATTGCATCGATTTAGTTTCTTTTTGCTGTGTTCTAGAGCAAAGTAATTTATTAGATGAGAGAAACTTGAGAAAAAAGCAAAGCTACTTTGGATCGCTCTTTTGGGTGATCAAACCAAGGAAATAGAAGAGTCAAAGGATGCGTTTGATTTACTCTCCTTTTGCTTCATAGTCATTGTCACACGGCTTCTGCTTGTCTAAAGTGATTTTGAAGTTGTCATTTGCTACGAAAGGAGCTTCCTTTTCATTTGGGGTTTTAGTTTCCTGACATGGAAGGGTGAATCAGATGTGAAGGGCAGGAGTTAGTTTGTATCGATGTTCGCTAACCGCTGTACAGATATCACCTCATTTAGTTCTCCCAGCTCTGCGGGGTGGAAACCGTCAGCCCCATTTTGCAGATCCCGAGACTCAGAGGGACGAGCCGGCTTGTTCACACAGTCAAGGTGGCCCTTGGACCTCAGCGCCGGGATGCTTCTTGGTCATTAACACTGTCTCAACAGCCGGAATGTCTTCTTCCAGTTTTTATATACATAATTAGTGTCGGCTGCTGTGACCCCTGTTTCTGGAAAACAGCAGTGATATTACTTGCACAGTAATCTCCACTTAACCGGATGCACACAGAGGTGATAGGGATGGGGGTTGTTTTCATGTTGGCATCAATACAAGTCTGTTATGGTGAAGACTAAAGCTGGCGTGTCACTTGTAGCAGGTAGCTTCAGGCTCTGCTCTGGAACTTTGAGAGTAGCTGTTCAGTTTCTTCACCTGTTACCGGTACTCCTGAGTAAAAGCTGAACTTTAGTAGATTTGAAATAGAAACAGAGTCTTTCTTGAATTCTGGTTGGTTTGAAGTTAAAAAAAAAAAAAAAGGATCAATTTAGACTTTTTATCTCCTTCCCCGTTTGTTTCCTTTGCCTTTCTTTTGAACAGATTTATTATTTTTAAATTATTATATAATTAATACATCTCTATTAATATATATTACATTTATATGTTAATAACTACATATTTATATATAAATATATTAATAATATGAATATATATCAATATATATTTATAAATATAGGTACTTATATATAAATATAATTAAATACTTATCAATTGTTTAAAATATATAACAAATTTGATGAAACAAACTTAATGAAAAACTGAATTGATAATTTAAAACATTCTGTTTACCTTGTAAAAAATGAAGAATAAGTTTGAAATCACTAAATCACAGTGATTTCTTGCTTTGTGCAGCAGAGTTCCATTAATTAAAATGGAAAGTCTGAACATATTTTGGGGAAGATTGCTAGCGTTGAATAACTGTGGTATCCTTCAGTTCCTTTAAGTGGGTCTCAGCCTCAGCTGCACAATGAAATCACAAGGGAAGCTTGAAAAATACTGATGCCTGGGCCCCACTCCCAGACATTCAGATTTCATTAGTCTGGGGTATGGCCTGGGTATCAGCATTTTAAAAAACTCCCCAGGAGATTCTAATGTGCTTGCAAAGTTAAGAACCATGGTTGTATTATAATCATTCTTTAATCACATTTAGTTATTTTTTAAAAGTTAGATCTCTATTTTAACATTTTGACTTTAGAGTTGTAAAATTCTGAGGAAGGCAGCTCAGATCAACTTATAGGCAATTCAAAGTCTTGACATTTATCCTTAAAGTTTTTATATTTTAGATGGCAATAACTGTAAAAATTACCCTTTTCCTTTTGCAGCATCATAATACTGAGTGCCAGGACCTAAGGTTTTGAAACCTCCCAATAGACCCTTTTTAAACTGTTCTGAGCCTGCAGGATATGGCAGGACCTGGCTGTTAATTCAGTACTTTCATCTGATTGACGTGGGGAGGCTCACGGCCACCTAGTGCTGCCTTACCGTTATTAATTCCTTTCTAGATGTCCTTTATATGTTTGCCCAGTGGCCTTGGCATTGGGCACTTGTGAAAGTCATAAAATTAAAGAAGTATCTTGCACTGGCTGCTCATACTGACATTCAGGAAAACAGATCACAGTGATGGCTGGGGATTCCCCAGTTGAAAGACGATGCACCGCACGCCTTTCTGGTGTATGTTTCTTGGTAGAATTTGCAATGGGCCTAATGTGCACTGTGGACAGAAAAGGGTTCATGACCATGATGAGGCTACAGCCACCGGAAGCTGTTTGTAATCTTTGCACCCACCTGGTGTGTGTGTAGGGGGTGTATGTGCACATGCATGGGCATGCCAGGGTGTATATATATTGCTGTCTTTTTTTTTTTTTTTGAAACATGAAGCTCATTTAAATGTTTGCAAAATTTGTGCAGAGAGAGGGAAACCTTTAAATGGGGTGATTCTTGAACTTTTGTAGGCATATCGGAATCAGATTTAGTATCAGATTTGGGGTCCAAAGTTTGAGAGGCAATGATTTAAATAAATTTCCTCTCAAAGCAATTTTTCTTGGATGCCCTGACACAGATTACAAACAAGTCTATTGATGGTTTCATACAGAAACAAATGAATGTTTTTTCACCATTTGTGGAAATTATAGTTTTGAAACTGGGAAGGCCTGTATATCACTATCTGCTCTATTTTTGGAAGTAATGGAGGAGGTATTTCAACCTGATTACTGCCTGTGGAGTGAGGAATTTCTTAGCATTTGACTGACCACCTGCTGATACTTTATTTCCTTAGAGCTCCTCAAGTCATTATAAGAATCACCCAGCAGTTTGAAATCAAAATGATGTCTTACTATAAAATGTCAGCTATCTGTCGTAAAAAGATTACATGCCATTTTAAATATAATTGCCACCCCCTCCCCTCCCCCTTACATGCAAACATTAAGAATAACAGAATCCTTGCAACATGAGGAGGAGCATTCAAGGTTCAAGGCTTGCAAATCTGAGAAACTGCCTTCTATTTTAAGTCTTTTAATAGTCCAGATAATGATAAGTCCACTTACTGCCCTTTTCTTTCTCTCTACCTGCCGGTCATTCTTGCGACATTTTAATGATGCTGTTTGTATATTGCTGCTGATGAATTCTGCCCAGTGAAGCTTATTTATTTTTTCCTGAGCTGGATTTTATCCTCTGTTTACTTATCTTGGTATTCTGTTTCCTTTCTGAACTGCTACCAGACATTCCTTTCCATGCCATTGTGTAATGCACAGCAGGCTGGTGGAGCTCTGGGACTCCTGCTGTGGAAGCCCTGTTTAGGTAAATGTCACTGCTTTAGACAAAGAAGAACTTGGCTAAATCACAACTCTGGAAACAGCTTAGATTGCCACCTCTTAAACATTTTATCTGGCAATTTGAAAGCATCTGTTTACGGTATACTTTTGAAACACTAGCTGGTTCGGCATGGGTGTTTTTAATGCATTGTTTATCAGTGTTCTTGGGGTGAAGGTGAAGAGTAGCCAGTGGGGGTGAGCAGTCTAGAGTCTGTTTCCTCCTGCCTCTCTCCCTCCACCAGGAATTGGGGAGTGAAGACAGGCACCTAGGGAGAGAGAACTCATCCGTGAATCATTGTTGGAAAGCAGTGTTGCAGCTGCAACTTTCTGGGGCTGCAGAAGAGAGTCCTGTCTTGGTCTTACTGTTGGGGAGAGTAGTTTAGTTGATTCAGCATCTGTGACAGCAGGCTAGGGCCTAGGTACTATTTTGAGAAGTCTTACTCATGTTAAGCCTTATTTCTTGAAATTAAGAACACACTTGCACAGTAATGCTTTTTTTCTCAGCACCTCAGGGCTTTCGAAAGGGCATTAGCCTTCAGTTATTTCTACCTGGCAGTCGCTGCCTCTGGGCCTCCCTGTCCAGTGTAGAGGACACCGGGATAGTGTAGACCCATCTCCACCAGGCCATCCCTCTCTTCTTTTGCCCCTCAGGTCTGGGAATGCACGTGCTTTCAGTGGGCAATGACCACGGGTCAGCTGCCCCTTTCCTTGAATCTTGTTTTATTTACTCAGGGACCTTCGAGGCTCTGAAAGTACTCAGCTCATTTTTGTATAATTCTGCTTGTTTAGAACATGATTATTTTGAAGAAAACTTTGAAGATACCTTCTCATGATGGTTTTCCTTCTTATTCTCAAATTGGATCCATTAGCCTTGCCTGAGATCTGGTCCAAAAGAGGTCCCCCTATCTACGGGGGAGAGCCTTTTAGCTTTCAAGAATATATGTCCAAACTTAAGCCAGTTGTCCTTCCAGCCTTCTCCTCTTGTGCTCTCCCGTGTCCCCTCCAGTTTCCCTGCCCTTCCTCTGGCTAACTGACCACTGCTGACACCCACAGACAGAAGCTGGCTCTCTTTGCAAAAGCACATAAGGCAGAGTGGGTGAGAGCACACTTTGCACGGGGTTCCCTGGGCACAAGCCCTGGCGCTGCCCCTTCCCAGCTTTGTACCTTGGGCACTTTCTTGACCCCTCTGTGCCTCAGTTTCCTCATCTGTAAAACAGTGAAAATAATAGCACTTAACATGCTTGGCATAAATAGCTGTTACTATTTCCTAAATATGCTACTTTAACAGCTTTTTTGAGATAACTTAAGGCCATAAAATCTACCTGTTTGAAGTGTAAATTCAGAGTTTTTTCATATATTTAGAGAGTTATCCAACCATCACCATACACTAATTTTTGAACCTCCCAAGTAAACCTTGTCCCTATTAGCAGTCTCTTGCCTTCCTCTTCCCTCTCCCTGCTCTGCTACCCTGTCCCCAGGTAACCACTAATCTACTTTGTGCAGATTTGTCTTATTCTGGACATTCACATTACTGCAGTCATAGGCCATATGATTCTTTGTGACTGGCTGCTCTGGCTAAGCACGATGTTTCTAAGGTTCATCCATGCTGCGGCATGTATCATGTATTTTTCTTTTCATTGCTGAATAATGTTACGTTGTTTATCTGTCCGTCACTTAATAGACATCTGTATTGTTTCCACTTTTTGGCTGTTGTGACTAATGCTGCTATGAATATTCATTTACAGGTTTTTGTGTGGACGTATGTTTTCATTTCTCTTAAACATGTACCTAGGAGCAGAATTACAGGGTCACATGCTAATTCTATATTTAACACTTTGAGGAACTGATAGGCTGTTTCCACTGTATATTCCCACCAGCAATGTATGAGGGTTCCACTTTCTCCATGTCCTTACCAACACTTGTTGTTATTTGTCTTTTTGATAATAGCCATCGTAATGGGTGGTTATCTCATTATGATTTTGATTTTCCTAATGACTGATAAGGTTGAGCCTTTTTATGTGCCTATTAGCTTAAATCCATTGACTGTAAGAAAACTGTGCTTGCTGTTTTAGAGATGATACAGATATGAGAAATACCAGTTCCTGTTTTAATGAAGTTTGCAACCATGGCAAGAGAGGATAGTTTTCAAGTCAAGCGTACTTAAAGATCCATACCTGGATCTCATTAACGTTAAGAAAATGTTAGCTCTCGATAAAGCAAAGTCATCATTAATGTTTAGAGTTTAATCATTTCCTAATAGGTTTATGTGTAGAGAGATCATTTTGTTTGGTTTCATCTATACTTGCGTTTGTGTTTTAATTTTAAAAATTGGTGTTTAGTGACATGGAGAATACCTTTTTTGCCGCCACAGTGAGTTCCAGTTTGTTCTCAACAAGTCTTAGAAGATTGGAGTCAGATGCAGCCAGTTTTCTTCCTTTTTTTTTTTTTTTTTTTTGTCTTGCCTGAATGACGTGTTTTCAATCAGCTACATAATAGTGGTTTTTCTGTAATATAGATATGTTTATGTAATTTGGCTTGTAGGAAACTATATACATTCATTTTTATACTTCAATTTTCCCTGTCCATTGAATGCTCCCTGCAGGGAATATTTGGCTATGGCACTGATTATATTTTACTGTTTTTGTATTAATCTTACCTGCACACAGCTTCATCTTGGGTAAGGGGCATATTTGTATATTTTACAGATAAGAAATAGAAACATGAACCACTCCCCGATATAAAACTTGCCAACACTAATATTGATATTTAATTATGCAATTATATTTCTAGCCACTTTTAGTTTACATTCTGAAACAGAGGGGCAGTAGGCCAACTGTGTGGTGGTGGAATTAATCAGGGACAAAGGTATTTGACCATGACTCTACCACTTACTCTCTGTGTGTGATCTTGAATGAGTTACCTAACCACTTTCTGTCTCAGTTTCCTCACCTGTAAAATGGGCATTAAAAAAAATGACCTATCTGGTGGGGTTGTTTGGGGAGTATCTGAGATAGTATTTATTAAAACATTTCTACCTTGATACGCAATAAATGCTCAATAGTTGTTAGGTAGTGGTACTAATGGTACAAATAGAAGCTATAATCTTGTTGACTTATCCATCTGATTGGGAGATAAGATACACTTGAAGAATTAAATGGTAAGGGGAGAATTGAAAATTCAGTAACACCTGGACAGTCTCATTAGCATAGCAGTAGAGGAAAGTGTCTTAAGGTGACAGTGACCATGTGAGTAGACACCGGTCATTGATCTAAAGCAGTTGGAGGTGGTGACTGAGAAAGGAACGTCTATTTCTGAGACAGTGGGTAGATGTATGCCTGAAGGACTTTTGGTTGAGGTAAAATTTGTACGTTGTGAAATTCACAGATACTAAGTGTACAATTCAATGAGTTTCGGCAAATGTATAAACTCCTGCAGCCACCACCTCAGTCTGGAAATGGGACATTTCTGACACCCCATCAAATGTCCTTTCAGTCAATCTCTACCCCTGTAGGTGACCATTCTTCTGATTTCTTTTCACATAGTTTAGGTTTGCCTGTGTTTAAATTTCATATAAAGGGAATTGTATCATATGGGCAGTTTTTCTTTCACCCAGCAAAATGTCTGTGAAGTTCCTCCACGGTGATGAGTTCATCAGCTTGTTCATTTTTATTGATGTCATCGCTGTTGTTTTAGTTTAGGGTATTATAATTAATGCCACTGTGCCTATTCATGTAAAATTATTTGTGGACATTTGCTTTCTTTTCTCTTGAGCTATCTAGGCCTGGAACTTCTGGGTCATTGAGTAGGTGTTTAATTTTATAAGGAATGGCCAAACCTTTTTCTCAGGTGTCTGCACAGTTTTTACACTCTCACCAGTAATGGAGGAGGGTGGTTGCAGTTGCAGCACGTGTTCGCCCACATTTGGTGTTGTCTGTCTTTTTCAGTGTGGCCACTGTAGTCCCTGGTGTCAGATGATGGTGAGCACTTCCCTGTGTGCTTGTGAGCTGTTGGTGTTCCTTCTCTTGTGAAGTGCGTGTGCATGCCTTTTGCTCATTTTATTTATGTTTTCTTTGTCTCATCATTGAGTAGTAGGCATTCTTTATATAATCTGACATCAGGTCTTTTCAAGATGTATGTAACTAGAACATTTTCTTCTACTTTGTGGCTTTCATATTCATTAACTTAACAGTGCATTTGTTGTGATTAAATTTTTTGAGATAATTTTATTATTTTGTTGATTAGGACACTCAAGTGTAGAAGGTTGAGTTACCTAAGCTCACAGAGCTGGTCGGGGCAGAGCTGGGGTTGGAACCCAGGTGGTCTGGCTCCTGAGCCCTTGCTCTAATAAGCTGCTATGATGTATGAGTACTTCTCTTTGAGAATCCTTTATGGTTTGTAACTTCACTGAAATCAGTAGGCCTTATCTTTTTGAATTTAGACATTCTTAAGAAGCTCTTTTCCCATGTAACGTTCTTCATCTAAAATTAAGCCTTTATCATTTAGGTTATCTTTTGAGTCCCAGTTTTTATGTCAGTACACATGTGACAGAAACTCACCAGTCTGCATTAATCAGGGGAAGATAAATCTCATCTGAGTTTCTCTTCTTGGTCTTTTGGCCTTTTATTTAATCTGAGTTGGAGTTTTAGGGTTATTTGAAAGAATATTTGAGAGAAATATTGTACCATATTCAAGAAAAATGTTGGTTATTTCTGATAACTCTCCTGTTATTTTGGTTGGTCATACTTTTCACTGCAAACCATAGAAATGACAATTTAGTGCAATTCTACTTTGAAATAAAATATTGGAGAGCTGGAAGCTTATTGCAGTTTGGAGAAATAGGGGAATTGCTTTTATCCCACTGCCTCTTATTATTAATTTATATGCTAAAATAGATTAGCACGGTGCAGGATCAAACTGGTACATAAATACAACCATTTATGTTTCCACCATCAGCTTCACTGTAGATTAATCTCACTGAAAGCGTGAATGGTTTCTTAGGGGAAGATATTGGAAGGGTAGTTTTACCCCATGAGTTTCCTTAAATATGCTGTTAATTCGCATTGATTTTTAGGGAAAACAGAGATAATCAGTTTGACTTCCCCCTGACTGCATGCGTCTGCAAGCTGTTCACAGCACTGTTTGGTGGAAATCTTAGGGACGCCTCCTGCTTTCCTGTTTTCACACACGCAGATCCAAATACTACGAGAAGCTGCAGACCAGCTATGCTCCCACACTTTCTAGCTGAACTTTTGAATAGAAAGTGATGACTTTGCCATGAAATCTAGGCATATGCGGTGCATGGTTTGATCTTTCTCCCTCTGATTGCGGGGCCCTCCAGATGACAGTGGGACAGACACCTGGAAGCAGGATGAACTGTCAATCTTTTCCTTCCTCTTACGGTGTATGTACTCAGGGGTCCTGGCTCCTGGCTCCCCAAACTCTGTCTGTAACCAGGCTTAGCAGTTGCTGCCACCCTCCCCCCCCTCCCCCCGCCGCAGGCCATTCTTCACCCTCAGAGGTCTCTCCAAGGGCTCGAGGACGGTCCTGCAGCACTGCTCACCTTTCACAGCTAGGCCCAGGCACAAACAGACAGACAGAGGCTCATAAAAATTTCCTTCTTCGTTGGAATGGAGGAGTGCATTTATCTAAAAAAAATTCTCATGTGTCATAAAAGATGAGACAGTTCTTTAACAAGCTTTCAAAAGCCTTTGGAAGCCACTGTGTAGCTGAAGCAGCACAGAGATGTAGCTGAGCCTTCAGGGTTCTGTACGGCCTTGGGGCCTCAGCCCCTGTGATGCCTGAGTCTGTCAGGTTGCTCTGGGCACTGGCGCCCCTTCAGTGCTGCCTGGTCTGACACGTGGACCCTCATCCTGGGGAGGCCTGTGGCCCTGAACCTCTCAAGGACCCTCTCAGGCCATGGCTTCATGCTGCTGTGCCCTCACCTCCTGTACTGCCCTTGGCATGTGGACTAGCCTCTTGCTTCCTGGGCTGTGACTCCTCGGGGCAGGGATGAGCTGTGTCCCCCGAGCCGCCAGGAGACACTCAGCAAATGCTTGAGGGACGGTGATGAGTCTTTGTGATGTGGGGCGGGAGCCACTGTGGGCCTCAGGCTTTCGTCTGCTCTTCTGTGCGAAGCTCTGCCCAGACTGGGAAGGGGTGAGGTCCTGGCTGTTCAGTGGTCAGAGATGCTGCAGGGCAGAGTGGAAACCTGACTTCAGTCCTGCCCCATCGGAAGTGCTTAACGATGTGAGAACACCCTATTCCTGTGTCTTATGGTCATCAGAATAGGTTAGTTGTATTGTGTTTGAAATCAGATCTATATGTATTAGCTCAGTTGTAGCTACCTTTCATCCTGAAATTTCTGATACTCATTCATTTTACCAAGAATAGTAGAAATATATAAAGTGACATACAGAGAAGTTGGCTAATTTTTTTAGCCACAGAATGGGATGGTACATCCTACTATATTTGAAAGTCTAATCAAATATATATTTGATGGACTTTCAAATATCTATCAAATATAGACTGGTAAATATTTATAAATATTTCAAAGTCTCAAATATAGACTGGAAAATATTTATAAATATTTCTGATAAGCTAGAAGAACGAAGCCTGAGAATTAGCTGGGATGATAGAGCCACCCTCTCTTCCTCTTTCTCCTCCTTCCCTTCTTCATTTTAGCTTAACCACCGAAGGGTTTACATTAGGTGGTCACAGGAAGTGCAAGTTGAAACAGCTTGTCCTAAAGCACATAGGAGACTTTGTCCTGAGATAGTTATCTTACAGGATCATCTTTCCGCATTGTAGTGTGACCTTTCCATATTTGCATACTTAACTATAGGAGAACATATCTAATCGGACATTTAAATTTTACCTCAGAAATTCATTTAAAATGCATAACAGTTGTTTTAAAAAGATTAATACTACTATTACAAAAAGCACAACATACTGTGAGATTGAATTCCTGGCTTCGATAGGTGTACATAATGACCTGCTGGCAGCTGAAATTTGAATGACTGTATTTACCAGAAAAGAATCTTCTACCTGTATTTTTCAGAGTAGCTGTTCACAAATGACGCATTATGCCCTGTGCTTTTGTTTCTCACTGGGCTTTGAAAAATAAAGCTTTCCGTTAGTGGTAAATTCATAAGCTTGGGGCATGAAAATGTTTGAATTTGATATAAAAGAAGTTTTGAAAGGAAGATTAGTGGTTTAAACCAAAAGATTAGTCGCCCTGGGAAATTCAGCTGTCGAGAAAGCAGAGCTCAGTAATTCGGGGTCCTGCTCCAGCTGATTGCTCCCCTCACGCTGCGACACCTAATCCTTCCCGCGGGACGCTCACCTGATTGACAGCGCTGACTGCGGTCGCTTAATCAATCGTATTGTCACCGGCGCACGTGGGGCTCCTCTGCTCTAGGCCTCCCTTGTTTGTGGTGGGCTGGCTCCTCTAAGCGGAAGGTGATTATTACTGTTTCTTTCCTCAGTGTCACTTTGAAGTGGAGGCGCGTTTGTAGAGACACGGATGGACCTAAAAAGAGAAGTGAGTCAGAAAGAGGGAAACAAATATCATATACTAACGCATATATGTGGAATCTATAAAAATGGTACAGATCAACCGGTTTGCAAGGCAGAAGTAGAGACACAGATGTGGAGAACAAACATGGACACCAAGAGGGGGAAAGAGGGGCCGGGGTGAGGTGAACTGGGAGATTGGGGGGGAAAATGGAGGGGAAGTTACCGAATAGATTACAGCTACTGACTGTTGTGGCCAAAGTTCTCTCATTGGCGGCAACGCAAGAATTGCTTGAAGTTTGGCTTTCTTGGCACCTAATAGTTGATTCCTATCCATTCGGCCATGAAAGAGTATCTGGTGATAGAGCCTCCGTATTGCATTGGAAGCAGATAATTAAAACCCATGGCAAAGTCACCTTTCCTCACGGTAGGAAAGCCTGGACCACAGGACGAGGTTCTGCTCCAGAGCATCTTATCCTCTGGCTTCCCTATGGAAATGACTTTACTGTGGCATGTGGGTCATGGTTCCTTTCTAGATGAGCAGAAGGTTGTCTTCATGTTGGACAGGTAAAGTTAAATCTGTTTACGTTATGTCTGAAAACCTGAAAAGTCCATTTAGGGAAGTGACTTCTATGTCATAAAATTATGATGCTGTCTTGAGAGAACATTAAGTCCATTTCTTTCCTTTGGATGGACCGTAAATCTGTATTATCCAGACAGACGAGACCCTTTCTTTCATAAATGATTTACGTTCTATTTAATAGTATGTGAAAAGGGAAATTTCACAGTTTTTCTTAGTAATTCATTCAGGGTTCTATGAATGTTCATTGTAAGAATACAGAAGCATACTTTATCTCTTCTCATTTTTCCTGAGGAAGGGAAGATGTATTAGTTATTGTCTGGGAAGACACACCCATGCATGCGCGCCCCCCGCCCCCCGCAGTGAGCACCAGGTGGACCATGACTTTCCCCAAGTCAGAGGCCCATCATCTTATCTCAGAGGTAACTCAGTCATTTCTGTCTTTATGCATCTTTTCAGAGTCTTTTCTCTTCCATTTCAGATATGTAAAGATCACATGCTTTTGTAGGGGCCTGTGCAGAGGGGAATACTAATCCTTCTGTTTCTCTGCCCAGAGCTTTTATGTTTTGTTACCTTTAAGTCCTCTTAATTTCATGATCTACTTTGTAGATTTCAGTGGTAAATAGTTCTGGGCTCAGAGAGGTAACTGTGCTATTCTGCAGGTTGGCTAATCTGTGTTAAAGTACTTGTAATAATTTTAATTTAGCATTCCAGATCATTGATGTAGTTATCCTCCCTTCTTCCTACAATAAATTTTAGTCTGTGCTAACCGTAATTCTTCAATTGTTTAGATCACATGGTGTTTGCTTGCCAGCTATGTGAACCTATTCTCTTTGAAAAAAATTTTTCCTGCTTGATCACAATACCCAGGATAACTTGCACATGGTATAGGCAAGTTTAGTAAACTATGAACGCTAGGAAAAATTGAACTATTATGGTATTATTTATACTCAGAACCATCCTGTGTAAAATTGATGATGCTCTATCAACTGTAAAACCAAATTCAAATTCTTGGGCATCTATTCTGAAGCCTTTTTCTTTCAAAAAGATCTATTTTTTAATGACTCATTCTTACAGGATGCTGGGACTGTATGAAGGCATTTCTTTTTCTGTTGCTGAAGAGAGTGCAGATGGCAGGGCGTTAATAAAGCCAGGGACTGTGTCAATCCCAAGGTACCAACGCTGTATCCATTGCAGTTCAGCTTTATTACACTGTGTGGGCCATGAGAGTGGATGATTTCAGCTAAAGTGGCAAAAAGGGAAATTGGACACACAGTTGACCATCGAAACCTAAGAATTCGCTTGAATTGTGACTTAGACAAGTAATGTGGGCAGAAGCGGGCGGAACTTTTGGGGTAGGACAGGGGGCGACTGCTTCCTGCCTTTGAGTTAGGGTTAGGGGCACAGCACCTGACAGTTTGCCATTTCTATTCCTGTGCCAGTCTAGACTGTAGCCTCTAGTGGGACAGAAACTGTGTCTTTTCCTCGTTGTATTCCCCATGCTGATTACGGAATCAGGCGTGTCTCTTGAACAGAAAGTTGTGCAAGTCAGAGATCTAAGAATCCTTCTTGACGCTTCTCTCTCCTTCCCCCCGTCTTCAGTCCGTCATTATGTCCTTGTTGCCACCTAAATCTTGCTTTAGAGCCATGCCTTTCTCTCCGTCTCCACCGCCACAGTCACTGCTGTTACCTTGGCCCGACCCACCGTCACCTTTCAGAGCATTTTCTTGGGTTACTGCAGTGACCTCCTGACTGGTCTGCTCCCGCTGCTCTGGCCCCTCTTAATTCCTTCTCCACGTTGTAGCCAAAATGAGCATTTGACTACATAGCCCCTTCAAAGCCTTTCTGCCGTCCTTTTATCATAATAGCTAATCATCATCATCATAATTATACCAACAGTACTTTTGCCCAAGGCCTAGAAGTAGGGTGGTCGTATAATTTATCATTCACATGAGAACGCTTTTAAATGTGAAGTGGGCACCACTGAAAATCACACAGGGAGGACATGGGAAGAAGATGTGTGTTTGCCTTGCCTGTGAGGCCCTGCTTCCATTTGCTCTCCCTGAACCTACAGAACTCCCTGTGTTTCCGTCCTTCGTGCTTCCCGAGGTTGTCTGCCGTGTTTGCTGCCACCACCGGGCCTTTGCATGTGGTATTGTAGGAGAATCTGACAACTACTGATCTTTTAGCGCTCAGCTCCTGCCTGGCATCTCGTTGACGTGGTTAAATCTCCTTATTGTAGGCTCTTACTACATGCTCAAATGCAGTTTAATGTTTATTTATTTGGATAAATACTAGTAAGAGACAAGTGGCATTGTATTACCAGTATACCAGTTATGGAATACGCTGATCAGCACAGTAGCAAAACAAACTGTGTATGTAAGTTCTGTGTACTCGGTAGAGAAGAAACCAGCTATGCGTACAATTTAATGTAAAAACATAGCCTCAGTTTTACCACCGTTAATATGCTATTTCATGCTTGACTTGAAAAATACAGTAATTTAATTTAAAAGTCCAGTTTAGTAATTCTACAAGTTTATCAAAAATTTGAAGTTAAGATAGGGATGCTTGAGGAGAAAGTTTGCCTACTGAGGAACCTGTGACATTGAGAGTCATAATATATAGAATAGCTGGATTCTGGAACAGATTATTTGGGGTTTAAGTCATGATTTTAGCACATACTGCCTGGGTGGCCATGAACAAGTTACTTTCCCTATGCCTATCTGTACACATTTGTAAAATGGGATAATAATGGCATCTATTTTGTAGGGCTTTTGTGACAGTTAAATCACGTAATATGTATAACTACTATATACATAAAATGTAATGTGTTTCCAGCACAGTAGATACTCAGTGAGTACTAGCTATTGCTGTTACTTGTGTTATGATAATATTCATTGAACAAATATTTATTCAATATCTACTTTGTTCCTGGCATTGGTCTAGGAATTCAGAAATGATTGAGATAGCGCATGGGGATCCACGGAGTAGAAGTCCTGTGTGTTAGGGCATGTTGGTGGGAGGAGCTTTGTGAACCTGAAGAGGGGGAATGCATTAGCCTTCTGGGAGCTGGGGAGGAGCCCGTGGGGGGGGGGGGAGGAGCAGTGAAAGCCTTCCCCTCTCCCCCAGGCGGAAAGGGCTTAGCCTGGCGTGAGAGTTAGCAGAGTGTGCTGGAGTGTTTATGCCTGGAGGATAGACAGAGCCGATTACGCAGGTGTGCCCTAGGGTTTTGTTCGCACAATGACAAGTCTTCTAATTCTATTTATTTTACTAATGAAGAAACAGAAATCCACATGTCCTGATCAGGATCATGTAGAGAATCAGGGAGCTAGAACTGGAAGAAAGTCTCCTGTGTTCATATATATATATATATATATACATTTTTTAAATTAAGGAAGCATCATACAAAAATTGCACAAGTGAGAATTTCCTATGAATTTTCACAAAGTGAATGCCCCCATGTAACCATATGAAGAAATTGATCTTGATGTGCTCTCCACGAGCTGCCCTGTGCCCCCTCCACCATCCCCGTCCCCCGGAGGTAACGCTCATCCTGACTGACCTCTCTACACCACAGACTAGTTTCACCTGGTTTTGAACGTCTCTGAACTTTTTCATGGACGTGTATGCTGAAACCTTTTTCCCATCTGGCTTCTCTCATGACACAGACGTCTGTGAGATCCATCCGTGGTGTTGTGTGTTGTGTGTAGCAATAGTTAGTTCCTTCCTGTTGCTGCAAGCTGTCCCACTGTACGAATACACATGGGTTTCCAGTGTCATAGCCCCCTGAATGTCACTAAAAGAGACAGTGTGTGTGTGAGGTGAAAGCTGGATTGCGATTCATGTCATTTCTGTGTGTATGTTAATCTTGTTTATCCTAGTTATTTTTTTTAAGTGAAGGTTATATTTTTCTTTTAGAGCCAAGGTTTATCCCCTTGATTGTTACTTTGAGAGTATAATGCCTAGTTAAAACCAAGGCTTCCATCAGCAGAGGTTGCCCAACATGCGATAGGTAAGTATTAATCACAAATGGAAACAGCTTGGATGAACTTGTCAGGTGCTTTCACATGGTCCTGTCATAGAGCATTCAGCCTTTGAAATATTGTCGAGGGTATTGCAGGAGTCTAGGGGGTCAAGGATAATTAGCTACTTAATTGGGCTAAATTTCTGCTTTTTAAAATTAGGTCTGTTTAAATAAGTGATTAATTGGATGAATGACATTTTCATGTGTACTTGATTCAGTTTTGTTCCTTTCTGTCTCTTTTTTCTTTACTGTTTCAGATGACGTTGTGCCATATTTTAGAACGGAGCCAGGCCTTCCGCAGATCCACCTGGAAGGGAACCGCCTTGTCCTCACGTGCCTCGCTGAGGGCAGCTGGCCTCTAGAATTCAAGTGGATGCACAACGACAGGGAGCTCACCACCTACACCAGCGAATATAAGTAATTGATAGCTCGAAAATGAGATTCTATTTCAGGTTGATGTGTTTAGAATATTTGCCTTATTGGTCATAGTAGCACAGGGCGGGGGAAATAATGAATTGACTTTGTAATGTATTAAGGATTAAAGGATTAGATTTGAACATGTCATCAGGATGTGGTTTACCATTCTGATACAGGTGGTATTTACACTTAGGAAGTCTGTCATTATATCCGTAAAAGTAAGCCTGGCAGTGAAGTTACCAGACCAAAAGAAGCTATACTTACAGAGGAATGCCGATAACAGCATTAGCAGGATAAACTTGCTTTCTTGGGGCAACAGCCACACCCACCAGTATTGTTCCTCTTTAAGCAGCATAGATGTTCAAACAGAGTTCTTCAGGCCATAGCTTCTGGAGCTCTGATTAGCCCACAGAAAACTTTCCTGACTAGCTTTCAGAGTTGGGATGGGAAAAGATGGAACTATGGGAGGGTGGGCACAAGTACAGCACCTACACTGAGCAGCAACGGTGATATTTATTGAAGGCCTGCCATGTGCGAGGTGCTGGGGGCTGAGTGCAGAGGACTCAGGTGGGGGCGCTGGAGGTCAGGGTACCCCCGAGGTGCGGCTTCACCCAGGAAGCATTAGGATCGGCTTCCCACCTCCGGACCTCCTTGCAGTGCTCGAGGTCTCTCCAGTTCTGTATCTTTTTACCTCCTGTTCTGTGTGAGGGTTGTGCTGGATGCTCTGGTTCTGAGTGGGATGGAGAATCGGTGACTGCCTAGCAGCCCCCGAGGCCCCAGAGTGGGCAGAAATCAGCAATACCATGCTCTTATTTAATGAAATAAGAAAGGTGAGAAAGAAGGTTGGTTGTCTAGAGGTATTTTAAATAGAGCACATAGCCCACCATGCACTCTTTACCTCAGAAGTTATAATAGGATGGTCCATGAACCACATTCAGCCTGCCTGGAATGTGGCATGTGTATTTTTAAAATCAGCTTAAAAATGTGTGGATATACACGCAGTATATATATATTCCTTAATTGATTGCAGCATCTAACACTTGTAAGATTTCACATAAAAATCTGCTTTTCAGTCCCTCTTTAACTGTCAGCAGGTCTGGCCTCCAGGGTCTGCAGCCCCACACAGAAGCAGATGCTGGGCAGTGCTGGCCTGGGTACAGGCGTGGACACCCCGTCCTCAGCACTCTCTGGTCCCTATCTTGTGCCCTGCTTGCTTTGCCTAGTTCCGTTACCCACCTGCCCTGTGCAGATGGAGGCGTTGTGTCCTCCCTTTCATTGTCAGGCCTGTACTGTCGGAGGATCTGCTGTTGTGAGAGCAGTTTATCATGCTAGTTCAGAGCGGGCTGAAATCCAGTAGACCTAGGTTTGAATCTCAACTCACCACCAGTTAGCGTTAGCGGTATGACCTCGGGCAAGCTGCTTGTTAGCCCCACTTTCACTGTCTGCAAAATGTGGGTGATCAAACCGCGTTTGTGGTGGTATGAGCATTAAAAGGCTCTAATGTATGTAAAACAGCATATTTTCTGGCCTACCAACAATCTGTTAATAAATTCTAGGCGACATTTTATTTTATTGTAATATGACATAGGGCTTGGTTTGTTAGAAGGGGTATTAGAAAGCAAAAAAAAAAAAAAGCTTAAAAATGAGAACTGTTATGAGCAGTGGGCTTTGATGACAGATGACTTGAGTTCAAATACTTCTATTCAACTTATTGTCTGTTTGACTTTGGACAAGTTATCTAACCAGTTTGTACTTTTCCCATCTGTATAATGGGTATAATAAAACTCACCACCGTAGAGGGTTCTTATAAAAATTAAATACCACCATGTTTTGTATGACCCAGGAAGAAGGAAGTGAGGTTTCAAAAGAATCCATATTGTTTTTCCTCATAAAAAGAAGTAGTGATGTGGCTGATCTATAACAGTGGTCTTAAAACTGGGGTGTGTGCCATGGATTTAGCAAAGGCATGGTTTTCTAGATCTTTAGTATCCACATGCATGTTTTCTGTAACTGAGCTACCTGAGAACGTCCCTCTGTGTTGGCACCTGCCAGTTCTCTTTTTGTACCTGCTTTGCGTTATTTCTTCCACTTCACAAAAGAGGGGCACACCTTTCCCAGTTTGAGTCTTCTGCGAACTACGTCTTTAGGGAGCAAGGCAAGCACAGTTTAAAATGTTGGACTTGAAGAATCCTCCTGTAAACATCCCATAGAAAAGCTTCTTCCTTCACTCTATAGGTACTGCTTTTAAGGGCAGAGTATGACACTAGAGATGGGATCTTTTGACCAGTCTTGGGGTTTTCTTAATTCCAGATTTCTTAATTTGGATGTGTGTAGGTGGTGAGCAAGAGCTGTACCAATTTTTTGTGAACAACCTTACCTTTTCCATTCTCCAGACAGCATCAAAGTATATATTATGCCTCAAGGAACATTTATGAGAACAAAGCAGAGAAACATCTGCAAGAAAGACTGCAGGCAAGGCACCTTGTTTTATCCAGCCTGCAAGCTTAGCATGGCACCCTGTGGCTTACACACTTACACATACGAGAATTACAATTTTCAAGATTTGTTAGAAAGGAAAAGCCCGTCGAGAAATACTCTTCCCTGAAGCCCACTTGTCTCCGTTTCATCTACCCAGCAATGAGAAGAGCTTGGCGAGGCTTCAGGGGCAGATCTCAACGAGGAGGGCGTGAAAAGTTCTGTTTATTTTCGTGTTCCCTTTTGATATAGAAGGACCACTTTCACTCAAGAGACGTATCTCTTTTCTAAGTTTTTAATGTTTAATAATTATTTTTCAAAACTTACAATATATTTATGTTGTTTTTGATTAGCTACGTAGTAATAATAATTACAGTTAACATGTAATCCAGATGAAATCTTTTTAAGGGCTTAGAATATTTTGGTCAAAGGAAATTCTTTTCAAATTACCACGTGTGTATTTCTAGTTCAGAGAAGTGTGCTAGTAATAAAGAATTAGTATCTTTCAGGCACAGAAATATTACATTAGAGTAAAATCCTGTGGGGCAAGTGGACTTAATACTCGCGTTCAAAGAGGAAAAAGAAACAGTATGAAAGTTCTGTCAGTTCATTTTTAAGAAACAGATAATGTGGATATCAAAATCATTATATTATTTAAATTCCATTGGATACATTTAAAACAGTGGTGTGACAGTTTTATTTTAAAACGCCAAAACATGCACTATGCCAGCTATTTAAACTTCTATGTGATACAACAATTTTGGTGTCAACTTAAAAATATGCAAGGAGATTGATCTTTTTGCATAGCTCTTTGCACCAGCAAATTTACCTGTGAACCTGATACACCCTGGATAATCCTCAAGAAGACAAAGCGTTGTTGCTTGTACTGAAGCAGGATTGAGGAGGTGGTTCATTATAAATGCACCATTAAAGCAGGGTAGATGCTTCACTACCATTTCACCAGAAACTCGTTAAGAAGAAATGGGTTATTCTGAAACAAAAACGGTTTAGGTTAGATGTGCTAAATTATATTCTGTTCACTGAGGGCTTCAGACACTGAGATGGGTTATTAAGGATCCATTGTATTTTGTCATCATTTTTTTCAAGGTGTACAACCTGTCTAAAAATCTTATGCTATTTTTTCAAATTACTCTTTCATCTGCTTCTTCTGCTTCCTTCCAATAAACACCTTCAGCTGACATATGTTAACCTTCATGAGGCTGTCGTAAGTCTCAAATGGAAAAACGTGGATACTCCATGAAAATGATAGCTATTTCCTATCTGACGCTGAGTCCCTATTTCTCCCCTACTCCACCCTTTGGTGTCAGTTATGAAAATGCTAACCCTAAAAAAAGCGAATGGTATAAATTCAGCTTTTCCATCTTTGACTAAAAATAGCATTTTCTTTGCTGCTTGTGGTATAAACTGCACAGTGAATGTTAGTGAGTTTCAAATGTTACATTATTTGTGTTGATACTTATGTCCCTGTTTAGGCACATGTGGCTACACTGGGAAAATGAGAGCAGTTCAGTAATTAAAGTCGTGTGAGTGTCATAGACAGATTTATATCTAGTTTTTTCCCCCCAGAACATATTTACTCTAAATTATTTTTTCTGCTTTGGGATAAAAAATATTTTGTAATTATATTCAAAATACATATGTGTACACACATATATGCCCAAAATTTCTAGTGCTAGTCACAATACTCGTTGTTCCAGTAGGAAGAATAATTGGATACTCTAAACTGCTGAAAATATCATAGTCTCCTCACATGATCTGTATTTGGTTCAATTTCTGTTACCATATAAACAGTAGAAATTTGATGGATATTTATTTTTTTTATTTCAGTAAAAAATGGGAATGGTTAAGGGAAAATTCCCTTTTCCTTATGTCATATAAAAGGACAAAAATTCTAAAACATCAATAAAATTTATCAAATACCCAGGAATAACCTTTATAAGACTGAGTAGAACATGAAGAAAAATAGAAAACCTCACTGAGAGATATAAAGGAAAATTCTAGATAGGAAATCTAAACAACCATAAAACTGGACAAAGTATGTGAAATAATCGTTTTCAAGATACTGGACATCAGGCAACCGAAGGCGTGATGCCTGAGAGATGGAAAACCAGCAAGGTGAGCCCTGTGCTTGCTGGGCTCACTGCCCTGAGAGAATTTCCAGGCTGTATCACAGGGAGAACACAGGTGAAACCTGGGGGGTCCCCGAGGTGAAAGGAGCTGAGAGTTCAGAGAGATCAGGGTAAGGTACTTGAGAGGAGAGAGCTGTGTAGAGAGTGCTCTGGAGGTCTGCAGAGGTTCTTTTTTGAGTATTTAGCAGATTATTCACCAGCATGTTTGTGTAAGGAGACTGCCCAAGGCCAGAGAACCAAGCACCCAAGAAGTGGAGGCAGCAGTTCCGTAGGCTCACACAGGGCTGGGTTGAGTGCCTGTTCTCAGCAGCCAAACTGAAAAACCTCGTAACTCATGGAGTTATTGCATAGGATACACAGAAGCATCTTGGGTCTGTAGTGGGGAATTACTAACCCTGGACCAAATACAGCTCTGGTCCTGCCTAAGAAATCTTAAAAGCAAGATCAGAAAGGATCAAACTATTTCCAGGTATCTGTGGCATTGGAGAAGAAAGCTTAGGAATAAAAAAATATCCAGCACCAAAAAGGGTGAAATTCATGTCTAGAATCCAATCAGAGATTATCAGGCATGTAAAGACGCAGGAAAGCATGACCCAAAATGAGAAAGATCAATCAGCTGAAACTAAACCAAAGCTGACACAGATGTTAGAATGAGCAGAGAAGTGCATTGAAACATTGTAACTGTATTCTATGTGATCAAAGTTAAGTAGAGACATGAAAGATATTAAAAGGTAGAAGTCATACTTCTAAGAATGAAATGTGTAATGTCTGAGATGAAAAACACATTGGATGGGACTATCAGCAGATTAGACACTGCAGAAGGAAATATTAGTAAACTTAAAAATATAGCAGTATAACTATTCAAAATGAAAGGCATATAGAAAAAAAAATCAAATGCAATGAAAAGACCAGTAGTGAATTACAGCACAACTTCAAGTGGCCTAATATATGTATAACTGGAATCCCAAAGGAGGTAAGGGTAGAAAAGTCTTTGAATAAATAATATTGAAAAATTTTTACATTTGTTGAAAACTACAAACTCATCAATGCAAGAAGCTCAACAGATCCCAGTAGTGGGGCTACTAGCCAGTGCAATAAGAAAAAGAAAAAGCATCTAGATTGTAAGAGAAGATGTAAAAACGTCTTTTATGGAAGGTTACATGATTGTAGAAAATATTATCTTACGAGGGTAAGTCAAAAATTACCTGCACCCTGGCTGTAGAATTTATTTCAGTTAACTTTTAGAAAAGACAAATACATCATTTTTTGACATAATCTCCTTTTCAATACACTTTATCTACAAGCTTTTGTATTCTCTCATTAAAATATGTTTTAGGCTGAGCTGCGGGCCAGGAATGCACTGCTGTCTTCACTTCTTCATCAGAAGTGAATCTTCGTCCTCGTAGGGCTGCTTTCAGGGGACCAAAAAGGTGAAAGTCCGATGGAGCAAGATCAGGACTAGAGGGAGGATGCTTTAACACCTCAAAACGAAGTTTTTGCGGAGTGTCGACAGTGTGGGCAGAAGTGTGCAGGTGTGCATTGCCATGCAAGATCACAGTGCCCTTGGATAGCAGTCCTCTGCACTTAATCTGAAGTTTAGGCTTCAGCACAAACTTTTTGAACCCTAAGTCTGTTGTGGATTATTTCATAGGCAGAGTCATGGCTGATTTACAAATGATTTGCCACATAGGCCACTGTCACTTGTCTATTTGACAGAATTATTTCACGTGTACGCTCAATGTTGTCATCAGCCGTGGACGTGGACGGGCGTCCGGCTCCTTCTTGATGGCTAATACTTGTGCGACTATCTGAACTTCTCTGTCCATTCATACACACTTTTTCGTGACAAAACACGTTCCCCATACAGCGCACATCGTCTTCGATAAATAGAGGCACCAGGTACACCCTCAGACCACAGAAAACGAATGCATGCTGCTCTTCTTTCGTGCAGATCACAAGTGAGGCATCCGTTTTTGCTTGCACTGCAGTTAAAAATGAACTGATGTAGCACGTTCACACCTGCACAGCAGTGACTGGAGAACAGTAACCTTGAACAGAAAGTGCTTAGACAGTGCAGCCAACACAAGTTTTAATATAACCGGAGTGCGGATAATTTTTGACTCAACCTCGTAAAAAACTACTAAAATTCATGTGTGTTTAGCAGTGTTACAGGATACAAGATGAGCATACAGAATTCAGTTACATCTCTGTATACTAGGAAAGAATAATCTGCAATTGTTATAATTTTTATAAAGTAAATACTTATTTTATAAAATAAGTAGTATTTTATTATGAATAAAAATATTTTAAAAATATCTTCAAAAATCTCAGAGATAAATCCAACAAGGGATTTGCAAGATTTTGACACTAAAAACTATAAAGCATTGCCTAAGGAAATAAAAGAAGACCTAAATAAATGCACAGATATTCCATGTTCAAGTGTCTGCAAGCTCAGTATTACAGCCATGTCAGACTTTCCCGGATTGATCCCATGGCTGTTTCCTTTAGGCTTGAGACTGTGAGATGGAACTTCATCACTAAGCCATGAGTTAGATTCCTCTACCTGTTTTTTTGTTTTGTTTTTAATCTGCTGAGTCCCCTGTTCATCAGGAAAGGTCCACTTAATTGAGAACCCTTTTCTTAAGTGAGACATAACCAGCTGGTTTCTTCATCAACCTGCCAAACTGAGTGTGACTCCCACCTGCACCTTCCCACAAAGGGCTGAGTTCCCCAAGGTGTTCAGCTTCAGTTTTCCTAACCTGATTTACAGTCATTCTTTTCTCCTGGTTCACTCTTCACTGGTCCTGTCCTGTGCGAGCTGCCCAGCTCACAACAACAACAGGTTGTATTTTGGTTCAAATGAACTAGTCTTGCCCATTTTGATTTAAATAAGTAGAACCCCTTATAGTCCCAAGCTGCTTAAGGCCTGGGAGTAACATTCTTATTTCCTAGTGCCCAAGATGTGAATGGGTGGGCACTTGGTGTAAAGCTTTCCACCTAATTTTGGCCTTTCTTCTATATCACACTGTTATATTCAGGGGCCCTGGAATTAACAAATGAATTTCTCATTCCTACAGCATCAAGTCCTCTCGTCTGTTTAAAAGGAAGGGGAGGGTAAACTTTGGTAAAAGTGGGTGGACTATTCTCATCTTATTCCTAGTCAAAGTATCTGACATTGATTTCCAAGGCCTACATGGTATGAATCAGTGCTGTCTTGTTTGATTTTGAACTGTAATATTAATATGGTGTATCCCATATTTATTGTCTTTATTTATTATTTTAATGACTCTCTTTTCAACTCCAAGTGGTCATAACAGATATGATTGTTTCTGGAGAACTTCTGAAACAGAATTAGAATTGAACTTTTAAAAGTTCTTATCAGGGATGATTTGGATTTAGAGAATTAATTCCATTTGGTTCATTTGTCTAGGGATCATTGTGGAATCTAAGTGAAGAACTTTAGCCAGAATGACCAAACAAGTCTGTAATGTAATTGTTGACAAATGCTTCCAAATGAGACAAGTGAAAGCTTTTTAATTTATGTTTCTAATTGACTTACCCTTATATCGTAACAATAGCTTAGGGCCTCTTTCCATTGTGTTTTGGCGTGGATCATTTTGATTGCGTAGAAACTAACATTTCCCCTCATATTTTACCCCTTCATATAATGGTCCTAGATTTTTTTTATGTCTCTAGAGAACCTGGCAATATAAAGAATTAAGTAAAGAGAAACAGAATAAAGGATTTTTAGCTCTAAAAAAACGATGTATTTCACGAAGATTTTCTGAAACTCCATTCTTACTGACTGGAGAGAGCATTTTCTTCTAATGACAGATCTGACAGACTAGTTCCAGTCTTGTGTCCATGTTTCCCAAAGTGTGAATTTCTCCTTTTCTGTCCCTGCTTTGATAGTAGAAGGTAGGAATGGATGAAGAATGAATGATCCCAGAACATTGTTACTGTTAGAGAAAATCACGGAAACCACCATCCCAGAAGAAGATCCTTAGGACACTTTCCGTGTTAACGTTTGACATTTTGAACTCAGTTTTGTGAGTATGAGGTCTAAGCGAAGTTATTCCTGGTGTTGGGTATTCAGCGTCCACCTGATCCAGGGAGGGCGTGCAGTCCCCGGATTTATGTCCCAGACAGAGTCCCAACCCCAGCAGGGATCTGCTTATTGCCTCTTTCAACTGAATACAAATTTTTAAGTAAATAAAATACAGATTAAAGAACTTTCACAAATATAATATTCCCATCAGCTAACTTCCATCTTTATTATGCTGTTTACTTTAACTTCATACTGATTACTTTAACTCTTTTGAAAGGACTCATAACGTAACCCTCGATTTGCTTAATATCCAGGACCTATTAGTGAGCTGGACACACCTTTGAAGTTTTGTGTCCGTCTCTTTCTTAACAAGCTTCCGTCTGGATTTTTTGTTTCACTATTTGCTTGAGGAAAAAGCCAGCTATGGACTCATTCCACTATTGACTGTTGCTGTATTTTAAAATTTAAAATTTCATATAGGAAATTTATAAAAATAAAACTGAAAATACAGTTATTTGCAATCTTATTTCCAAAAATAGAATTGAATTAGTTCCAAGAAGGATATAAACAGCTTAGTTTTCTATTTTTTTTTTCTTAACCTTTTTTCACTTTAAAGGTAAGAATGGGCTTTGGGCCAGGGTATGAAAGTTTATTATAGAACTTATTTTCATGCAAAACACTTTCATACCAGCATAAAAAATTAAAGTTGTGTATCTGGAGTGGCATAAAATGAAGGTAGACACCACCCTCCCCCCCGCAATGGGGGAGAAAAAACCCTTTTATCTAATTTTAATGGGTATGAAAATTCTTTCTTATGGATTGAGTTGTCCTGTGACCTCAGAGGGAGAAGCATGGGTTTTCTCTTCTATTTCGAAGATGTGTTTTCGTTATTCTGAACTGTGATAGATCTCTGTAGAGTGTGTGCTTAGAGCATCTAACTCTTGTTGGGAAGAACTGCTCAACAGCAACTCTTCCAAAACAGACAGTATTTTGTCAGACATTTTCTGAAATTTTGGTGCCTCATGTCAGGAAGACTCCATATAACAGGCTAATTAGTCTCAGTTTGGAGACTGTTTATCACTGCATGAGTCTTAGTGGTTAGCCAGGAAGCCATGAGTGTTTAAAAAGAGATGATTCCATGAGGCGTTATTTAGGTTTTTCTGTGACCACGATGACTACCTAGTAACTTCAGAAGTTTTTTCAACAAAAATTATTTTGGCTACATTCTGGGGAGTTCTAGGACAAGCCAAACAAACTGTCTCTCATTTAAACAAAAAAGCAAGTTGTCACCTGGACGTTGGGTTGCTCTTACAGTCACTGGGCTGACTAGACATTGAGCACGAACAGAGGGAGGTGAGCCCCCCAGAGCCAAATTGCCCCAAGAGCCAGTCCCATAGGGTCCTGCTGCTGGTGCTGTTGGACCCTGGTTGCCCCTGCTTGAGCCACTGCCCCTGTGGGCACTGGACACTCGCACCATCCCCTGATCCAGGGCTCCATTGCACCCCACTGCTGTTGTTGTTGGACCGACTCTCCTTTAGCCCTGCTCCTGCGTGTCACCAGCCCCAGGTCTAGAAGTCCAGAGTATTGTGTCCAGTGGTCACGTGATGTCTCATTCCTGTGCCTGCTGATGTAGGGGCCTGCCTGCACCTAGACTCAGAGCAGAGGAATCACCAAATACAGGAACATGGTGCAGACCCTAGGCAGACAAAATGTCAGATGTCCTCTCCAGGCAGGGCTAGTCCAGGAATTGTTCATAGACCAAAATGGACCTAAAACTGCTTCTTAGGGGAATTCTGGGGTTGTTCTTGTTGCCCTTTCCGAGTGGCAGCTCAGCACTGAGGTATTCTCCTACGTAGCAGAAATGAATGTTTAAACCCTTGGGTTTGTTGTGATTTTATGTTCGATTTTCTTTAATTTGCTCTTCCTGATAATGAACTAGCCCTGGAAAAGGTTCTGTTAGTCTAGTAGATTCTGCCTTGAAACAGTGAATACAAACATTCCCTGCTGTGCTTATTTGAAATAGGAGCAGGCATTTTCTATATTTTTAGTGGCATATGGTGCTAAGATTTTATCATACTTCCTTATACAGAGCCAGGAAACTTTCTCTGCTTAAAAATGTGTGTTTATAAACAATAGGCTTGCAATGAATTTTCCCATCTGTTGGGTGAACATAATTTCTGTAGGAATTCCTGTAATAGGTGGAGTACTTTGCAACTTTTTTGTATATTTTTTCCCTGGTGGGACATTAGACTAAAGAGACAGTACAAGACAGCATATGCCTGATATTCAGTTTTGTATCTGCTTCTCCCAGTGGTTTGAAAGCAGTGCTGTTTTTGTGCATTAGTACATAGATTTACTATAGAGATTCATAAGAATATAAAATCTATTCAGGATACTCTCAAAAAGGAAAAATGAAATGAATAACAATCATATGAATGTGGTTATGTTGCAGTGGTGAACCTGTTCTTGTAGTTTTTCAAATATGTATGCCAATAAATAACGTGTTATTTCTTTTCCAAAACTTCTGTTGACTCTATTTTAACCGAGTGTCAAAACTCCTCCTTATGATAATCATCCTGTGTGATAATCAAAGCTGCTCCGCCTGGCCTGCTACTCTCGATTTATAATTTAAATAAATGGCATTGACTCTGTGTGCAGTTTGGTGGTGTTCTGATTGTCTTCACTAATTTTTTGTTTGAGATGAATTATTCCTCAGAATGGAGTAAAATTTTGAAGACTGAGATTCAGCAGTATTTTTTTTATAAAATATTTTATTAATCTTGCCATAAGAGCACAAGATGGTTGTCGGAGGGCAAACACACTCTGATTAATATTTGCTTAATTCTGAATTACCTGTGTTGTCCAAATGTTTAATTTATTTAAAAATTATGCCTATCAGTTCCTTTTTCTGGTTGACTAATTGGACATACTTGAATAAAAAGATGAGCAATTAGTTGAATATAAGTGATTTCAAGGTATGCGCAGGAGCTGAGCAAACAAAGCATACCATACTTGGTGCCTTTTACCTGGTTTTTTTTTTTTTTAGCTTTCTCTGGTTATACTTTGTAAGAGGAAGTATCTTTAAATTGACGATAACTGTTGCCGGGACACTGTTTTAGAAAAGGATGACATCATGTGTTCTCTCTTTTGGAAAGCAGGCGCTCTGTTTCTTTCTTGGGATTGGCACCCGCCATGTGTGAAGAGCACCCAGGCCTTTTTCTTGAATTTCGGTGGACACGGCTTAGAAACCAATTAAGTGTGCTCTCCTAGGTAGCATGAAACACTTGCGCTCCGGGGCTGCAGAACTCACATCAAGTGGACCTCAGTTGTATCTCCTGCTTGTTTATGGATTTAAACTCATCCTGCATTATAATCTGCATTATAAAACTAACAGTAAACCTAAACCAGGGCTCTTATGGAAACCGTATCTTCTAATTACTTTTTTACCCCTATAAAATCACCTGGTGTTTTTAGAAAGGCATTGATTTAAGGGATGGCCTTTCAATCAATCAAAAAAGTTTTTAAAGTTAATATCAGGCTGTATGTGGAATAAGAAAGGAAAGTGTGTAAATGGTGCTGGGAGATGTCTGCTTGCTGTGGGGAGTGGCACGGGGAGGTGTGCCCTGATGTCACTGCTTGCTTTGCCTTAATGACACCTGTGTCTCATCCTGCATTGTTTGAACCTGATGCAGAAGGACACGACACATTCTGTTAAGACCATTGCCAGTTCTAGAAATAACTTTTAGAAATTCTGAGAGAGTTATAAAAAAACAACAACATTGAAAAGTCTAGTTTGTGTAATGATTTTTAGCTATTTAACAGTTCTCATTCATTCAGGCAGTTTTGAGTGATATCTGCTACGTGATGGTGAACAAGATAGGTCCAGAATCTAGGTTCCCATGATATTTACAGCCTAGTTGGAGAGACATATAGCAATGGAATAATCTCACAAATAAATTGCAGTTGCAGTAAGTGTGTTGGTCATGGATGGCTTGCATAGATACTAGTTTACCAAAAATAAAATATTTTTGGTACTGGATACCAAAATATGCTAGATGAGATGGCAAGGCTGGCTGTCTAGATACAGAACCATTAACACTGCTTTTTGGTGTTTGGCAGGTATGTTATTCCATCTTTACAGAGGCTGGATGCTGGGTTTTACCGCTGTGTGGTTCGAAACAGAATGGGAGCACTCTTGCAGAGAAGATCGGAAGTTCAAGTCGCATGTATGTGCCCATTGAAAAGACCTACAGACGTTAAATAGCAAAGCAGTGTCTGTGGAAATGCTAGTCAGAATCACTTTTCACAATGGTGGGAACTGGGTTTCTATCTTGGGTTCTATTTGGAATAGAATAATTGCTAAAATTGGCTGGAGAGAAGTAAGTAGCTAATGCAGCTGGTCTGATGATGGTGGTGGGGCCAGTGAGGTAAATGCCACTGTTTTCGATTCAAGGGGTAAGGCTCCGTGGAGGATAGAAAAGGATGAGCAAGAGGCCTTCTGTTTTATGAGTTACTGCTCTTAGCTTTTGTTATATTCAGGTTCAGATGTTTTTAAAATAAAAAATTAAACCCGATTAGATAAAATTTTATCAATTCATAATCAGTTCTTTCCAATGATGATTTGTTTAGTAATCCTTCAGCTGCACAACAAAAAGTATGTGGATAGCATGTATTAATGCTGTAGTGAATTAATGGACTCTGCTGGGCAGACCATTTTAGAGAATGAAACTTAGGGGATATCCAAACGCAGGGGGCTTGAATTTTGGTGTAGTCGTTAGGAGGGTGTGGAGAGGGAAGTTGGCCAATACAAAGCATTTAATACTTTTCTAGTCCAAAATCCGTGATGGGTAGGGTCCATCTAAAAATGGCCTGTAGGCTTTATTATATTCTGAATTTACCAAAATGTCTCTTCACTTAAAAGAAAGCAAAAAGTGTTAAGAAAATGTAAAGTACATGTTAATATGTTATAATAGATTTAGAGAACTCTAAAGAGCCCCTAAATTGGGCTGTGTCAACCAATGATGACAATTTTTACTCATTTGTCATTTTGACCCCAGTTGAGTCTTGTGGTTTTCAGTGTTACTATATAAAATAAAGTAATTTCCAGTTATTCTGCTTTTGTACTGTTATTACTAGCGACTGGGTAAGGTGCTGATGCTGTACATGTTTAGTTATAGTTTTAATTACTAGGAAGGCTTTTTTCTGAATTGTGGTGAAGTCACTCAACTAAACCTGTCTGCAGAATAATTCAGAACTTTTATTCAATTGAAATAAAAAATTAAGGTCAGTAACCAAAACATATTTGAATAAGCTTAGAATTTATTATAATAACTTCTAGTTTATAAACTTAAATTTTGGACTTTTTCCTCCTTAATCATTTATATCCTTGTTTCTGTCCTTTATCTCTAGCTCTGGGTTTTCTTATCTCTTTTCTCCTTCTCTTTGATAACCAGTTTCACTTGACTTTAAAATAACCGTGAATATTTCCTAATCTGTTTTATTAGTTTGTTTCATCTTTTTCCTAGACTATTAAACACTGCTTGTAACGTAGTAAATAATTTCTTTTGAATCACAAATCTGTTGGTAATAGATATCTTTTATGGACTGTCCCAAATGACTATGCATTCAGACAAAAATGTAGTATATGTGCCCTATCAGTGTGTGTAGACATATATCTGTAGCTAGTCATAATATGGAACTTTCAAATGGTACTAATTCAAAAATTGGCCACATATACCCACATTCTGATGGCTGTTTTTTTTTCCTGTAATCTCATTTTTTAAATGGTGTAAAACCAGTAGCACAAAAACTGAAACAATACCTACCTGCCCCAAATTAAGTCAGTAGTGTGGGGCTTGGAGAACCCTCAAAAAATGAATCAATGGTTAAAAAAGATTTCTCCCAAAAGGTCTTTTAGGGAACGTTCACCCCGGAAACAAAGGAAGGAGAAACGGAGCAGGACAGCAGTGGGTGCCTGGGTAGAACCAGCTGGAGAGATCTGGTAGCCAGGGGATGTCTGAAAGCATTTTAGTATCGTTTCTGGGAAAATGCTTCATGTGACGTGAGGATGCTTTCCCACAGTTTATTTCAATATTCAGATCGGTTGCAGACATTTCATTGTATTGTTGCAGCAACACAGAGACCACGAGGCGCTGCTGGTTCGTGCACTCTGGGGGCTCTGGGGAGGCACAGGGCTTTGCCTCCTGCTCCCCTTCACCGCCCAGTCTGCCTGCATCAGCACTGCCGCTCGTCTCTTGTCTCACTGCTTAATCATAGCAGCATCGGTGACTTTGCAATAAAGTAGAGTTATTTCCATCTTTGACCTCCCTCCCCCTCAAAAAAGATTTTCTAGAACTTAAAAGGTCTGGTTTTTCTTTGCAGATATGGGAAGTTTCATGGATACAGATCAGAGAAAAACGGTCTCTCAAGGACACGCAGCTGTGCTCAACCTGCTGCCCATCAGCAGCTGCCCCAGACCTCAAGTCACGTGGTTCAGAGAAGGGCACAAGATTATTCCCAGCCACAGAGTGTAAGTTGCTCCAGACTTTAAAGTTTAAAATACATCTCGTTACACTTGGCGCTATTTACATTTTAAGTGTACCAGTTAAGCTTGGAAAAGAATAAAGCAGTAGTAGTCTAGTAGACCTACCTCAGTCCTTAATAAACAGCTATTTTAAGACTGGCTTGGAAATTTTTAAGCAGTTTAAGAAAATCATCATACAATATTATTCTTCAGAGTGCCACATACCCTAACTGAAGCCTTCTTCCTTACTCTTTATGGTATTTTTTTTCCTTTTTTGAATGTACTTTTTGAGCTGTGATTGTCATCCTGAGTTGTGTTTAGCTCCAAGAACTAATTTAATGAGTGCTGGTATTTACTTATAGAGCTGTGGGGTTTTTCCCTCTTTTACTGAGCCGTGTTTGATACTATTTTGCCCGACGATAAAACAGTAATTACTGCTTATTTCCCTTTATCCTTTTATCCTACCATGACAGTTTTATTTCCCTTCGTCTAATTAGTGGTTCACCCATCTATTGCAGAGTAGTTGCTTTGTGATTAGTTAAGCGTTATTTCAAGGTGTTCTTGCCTATTGAACATTTAAGGTATGTATCTAATGCCAAACACTTTCTGCATTTGGAGCTTTAAGTGATTAAAAAGAGCATTTGGTATATATTTTATAAGTGGTCATTTTGCAATGTAATTTAAAGATAATATACCAAATATGAACGTTTTGAGGATGGACCTTTCTGAAAGAACTGTGAAACACTGTACGCTTGGCCTAAATGTCAAACATGCCATCGGTTGGTTGCACTAAGGAAAAAAATATTGTGAGAAGAAAATGCTTTTTGTTTTATTTTTTCCCCAAAAGGATATGTGTAAGACAGTTTGCTGAACAGTGTTCAAATGTGCTTTCTCCCCACGTGAGCTTCTGTGCAGTCTCTTCTCTAAGCCCAGTGTCTCTGCTCTTTCACTTGGGCATCAGAACTCTGCATGAGCCTACACAGTTCTTAAGCTTATTTGGCAAATGTTTCTAGTTTGGTTATTGGAAACGAGAAAAATATTGAAATGTATAAAAGCCATATTTTAAAATTCTAGTAAAAATATAAATTACCTTGGAAAATGGAATAACTTGTATCCTTTTTATTTTATTAAAAGTTGCTTAGGTATCCACCTTTATATTGATTCCAATTATAACAAATGCCTCTGGAGTTGGGGTGAAACAAAGACGAGGGATCAATTTCTCATTCTCTTAGGAGACCGTTAGGCGTGGAAAACAAGGCGGCTGAGGGATTCTTGTAAAATATTCTGGAAGGTCCTAGAGTTGAGCACAGGATGGCTGGGCAAAGGTGGGATGAGTGCTGGGGAAGACTTGGTACAAGGAGGGGTGGGTAGATGGAATTAGGCTTCCTCTCAAACGCTGGAGCTCCTAATTAATGTCAGTGGTGGAAGGACTATTTTAACTCAGTAGCAAAGAACTACATAGTAATTCATTTGTTAACCTGCGGTCTAGCTATGTTCCTGAGACAACATTTATTCAAGAAGTACAAAAGGATACAGAATGAAAAAACATCTCTTAATTTTATAAGATTTTTTAAAATAAATTTATTTTTATTTATTTTATTTATTTTTTGGCTGCGTTGGGTCTTCGTTGCTGCACACGGGCTTTCTCTAGTTGTTGCGAGTGGGGGCTGCTCTTCATTGTGGTGCGCAGGCTCCTCTTTGTACTGGCTTCTCTTGTTGTGGAGCATGGGCCCTAGGCGCGTGGGCTTCAGTAGTTGCGGCACATAGGCTCAGTAGTTGTGGCTCACGGGCTCTAGAGCACAGGCTGAATAGCTGTGGCGGATGGGCTTAGTTGCTCTGTGGCATGTGGGATCTTCCCAGGGCAGAGCTCGAACCTGTGTCCCCTACATTAGCAGGCGGATTCTTTACCACTGCGCCACCTAGGAAGTCCCCTTTTTTTTTTTTAACTTGGCAGTTTTTGCTAAAGACTGTTTAATTCCTGGTGAGCTAATAATGCAAAGACTCTAGTAGGGCTTTAACTTAGGATCACAGCAAACCAACGGTCTGCTTACAACCATGAAGGTATTGATAAATCTCCAATCTCGATAGAATAATATGCCTGCAAAGCTTTTTTTTTAAAGAGATGAGATGAGGCTGATTATGGATATTTACCCTTTCTCAAGGCCCTTTAGTTTCATATTTCCCACCTCATTTTCACCCCCGCGTTTATTAAGTCCCTGCTGTGCAAGATTTCACAAATCAGTCCTCGCGTGGCTTTCTCTGCAAGTGTGTGCAGCATTCAGAGGTGCATGGCTCTGCACGTCTGACAAAGTTCAGCTTGGACCTCAAGCGGAAGGGCCGTTATGCGTTGCCTCTGCCCGGATGGTTGGCAGACAGAACTCAGATGGCATGAGAGCTGCTCTGCACCACCAGGGGTATCATTTAAAAATGGAACGTCTGGCTCAACGTGTCTCACACCTGCTGAAACAGGTCAAGCCTCTCCACCTGCTTTTAGCCTGATTATCTGAAGTCAGCTCCCTGACACACAGCAGAGATGGACCTTTGTCATGGGGAGGGAGAACCTCATCTTGCCCCCCCCTCGCCCCCATGTTTTAATATTATCTCATGACCTTAAAACGGTGAGCTTTAGGCTTACAATTAAATGATTTTTTTTTCATTTTCAAGGGAAACAGTAAGTCTAATGTTCCTCAACTTGAAAAATTAGTTGAATAGTCTATTAATAATTTTAACAGCAGCTGTTATTTATTGAGTCTACTTTAAACATATCTTCTGTATCCTCACAGCTGCCTCCTGAGGCAGGTATAATTAGCCATCAGGACCGAAGCTCAGAGATGCTAAACGACCCCCCCAAGGGCACACAGCTGACAGATGGCAGAGCTGGGCCTCAAACCCAGGTCTCCGTGACTCTCAGTCTCATGCTCTCCTCTGCGTCAGGCTGACTCTTCTTGTCACTTTATTTTACTGAACCTTCTTCGTGCTTTTGATTTATCTTTTCCTTACGCTGGTTTCATCTTTTGTCTCCGTTTTTAGAACACCAGCTTTCAATTTGAAATACTATAGGTTCGCCTGTGTTTGCCGTGCGCCACAGGCTTGCGCACACACAGGCCCGCACACACACACATGCCTGCACACACACACACACGCCCATGTCAACAAGGAGCGTGCCTGCCTGTCCATTTCTTATCCTTGCTGTATTGGGTCTGTTGGTCCCTATCTTCAGGAATTTTTGACAAAGGGAAGGGAAACGTGGCCTTCCAATTAAGACATGGGCTTGATGAAATTCAGGGGCCTATGGGAGGTGGTGATAGAAACCACCTCTGTATAGGGTCATCAGGTGCCTTAGCAGGGTGGCTGGCAGCAGGAGATGGGTGACGCCCATGTGAAGAGTCTGGCCCCTCATCACGGGTAGCCTCCTTGTTCTTCAGCTGCACGTTGTTGAATGAAGAATAGATTGTGTAGGAAAAATAGCAGAAATTCATCATCGTTCCCAGAAAAGTGGTGGCACCTGGTGGTGGCGCCTGAGCTGCTTCACATTTGTATGAGAAAGGCTGAATGAAAAACTTACAGCATTCTGAGTGCAATTTGGGGCATTTTTTCCTTCATTCACCAAGTCCTTGTGCAGGGTGCACTCTGAATAGACATGGGTAAACAAAAGAAAGGCCCTGTCCTCAGCAACCTGCATCCACCTGGAAGGGAACAGATGCCAGCCTGGTGCGCATGTGATAGGCCAGCTGATGGTAAGTAGTGAGGCAAAAGCAAAGCAGGGGATGCGGGATGGGGAGGTGGCTGTTTTAGACCTGGAACCAGACGAGGCCTCTCGGATACTAAACTGCAAGCAGAGCCCTGAATGAGTCCTGGGAGCGAGGCGTGTGGTGTATGGGTGAGAAGAGCATGTGTGAAAGCTCTGAGGGAGGAGTGTGGCGGGGTGTTTGAGGAGCAGCAGGGAGGCCAGTAGGGCTGGTGTGGAGCCCAGGAGGGGCTGGAGATGAAGTGATCGGGGCCCCTGGGGCCACATTCCAGAACAGGTTACTTAGCCATAGTGAGGACTTGGGCATTTGCTCTGAGGACCTGAGCAGAGCAGCAGTGCAATCTCACTTAGCATTCTTCTGTTGAGAATTATGTTACGGATAGATGGTTGGGTGACAGAATCGGAAGCCAGGAGGACTGAGGACTGTGAGGGGCTGCTGTAGTAATTCAGATGGCTCAGATCAGGGTGGTGAGAAGTGTCAGATGCTGATATATTTTGAAAGCAGAAACAATGGGATTTCCCGTTGGATTGGATGTGGGGTATGAGAGGAGAGAAGCCATGAGTAACTGTTAAAAATTGTGGCCTCAGCACTGGAAGGTCCTAGGCTGGGCAGAGGTGGGCTGGAGTTACCATTTCCTGAAATGGGGAGGTGATTATGGGTGAAACAAGTGTTGTGTATATGCGTGTGGGGGTTGGTAATGGTGGTGTCTAAAATTTGTTTTGGACATGTTAAGTGTGATATGCTGGTATGTGGCCAAGAGGATCCCATCGTTAGGTAGTTGTATACATCAGACTCAAGGTTAGCAAAGAGATCTTGGTTAAACTTGGGGGTTGTTGCTGTATTGATATTTATAGGTCTTTAAAGCTGTATATGGACTATATAAGCCCGTGAGCTAAGCCAAACAGTTCCATCATTTCAGTAAGATGCCCTTGGTGGCAAGTTACAGAGGATGGCTCTGGTTAAGCAAAAAGAAAATGTGTTGGAGTATTCAGAGAACTATAGAACCGAACCAGCAGAAGGAGTGGGCAGGGTGTGAACCAGGGCTGCTCTGAGGCCCAAGGCGCAGGGAGCAAGGCGGCACTTTCGTGGCCTCCCAAGGACGTCCAGGTCCTGACTCCTGGAACTGTTGAATTTGTTAGGTAGGATGGCGGAGGGGGTGAAGTTAGGTAGTAGGCTCCATGGGGAACTGATGAGGTAGGGAGGCTGAGGCCTGCAACAGTTAAGCTGAGGGCTGTGCCCGTGACCCGCACCTGCCAGACTTGACAGCGCTCTTTCTCAACATCTTGCCCTGAGGCTTCGGCTATTGAGCGTCACCACCCTGGACCAGGTCTGTAGGTCCTGTCCCCTCAAGCAGTTTTCACCTCCCCTGGGTATTGATCATCTAAAATGTCTTTGTTTTTATAACTCTGTCTGGCCGGGTGCTATGCAGAGCAGAAATGCAATACTGGAAAGACTGACTGACTGAATGAATGAAGAAATGTGAAAAAAAATCATGTAATATCTATAAATATCCTCACCCAAAAAGGGAAAAAAACGGCACAGCAAACCTCAGGAGAAAACAGCACTGATGAAGAAGAAATATGTCTTGGGAAATCAAACAATATTTTGAAAGAATTGAAAATAAGTTATACTCAGAATTTTGAATTGGTAATTATAGTTTTTATTTATGTGAGATGAAAAAAGTGCATGTTTATTTTTTATTTTGGGTTTCTACTGAATCCAAACAGTAAGTTTGCTCTCTTTGCATATCAAAGATGAGTGTAGCCTTGTCTTATACATATAGTCTAATTTGATAATAAAATTGCTCTATTTCAGTTTAGATATATGTTCTTTGTTTCCTTTTATTTCTCAAAATATGAAATGTGAATGTTGATGTCATGCAGTATTTCTCTTACCTCCGGGAGGTAATTTATGTCGGCAGTTATCAGATTAGGACGCAGAAACTTGTTCTGTGCGATGCCATTCTTTTGCTTAATTGTAGGTTTTTGTGCTCAGACTGCACCCTGTAGCCTACCTGACAGGAATGTGAAGCACAAGTGTACTGGCATGTGTTTTCCTAGGAAAGCGAGGTTTATAGATTAAGTATTTCAAACCTCCAGTCAGCTTTGTGAGACGACTTGCCAGAAATGATCTGAATTGTGAAGTATGGGCGGCAAACAGCATCCCAGGTGACTTAGAAACAGTCTGACTCGTGATTGTCCGTGCTTAAATACTTGAATATCCATTAACCTATTACCATTTCATTTATTTCATTTCAACTGATGCAAGAAAGATTTGTTTAAATTAGCACTTGTATTGGAAGTCACAACTTAATGCTTGAATGAAGTAGATCTGGTTGTAATAATATTTTTATAGTTAACCGGGCTTTCAAAGTAATATGCTTTTAAAATTTTTATATTATGTTTTATAGGCGTTCTGTGAATGTTTATAGAGTATGTCTATACGTGTGAATTGAGCCATATTTGTTATAAGTGAAAAAGACTAGGAGATACGGGCTCCACCATTAATTCTGACCTTGGGAAAAGTACTTACCCTCCTTTGCCTGCATTTTCTCATTTCAAAAATGAGGAAGGTGACGTGAACAACCTCTGTGGTCCTTTCTGGTGTTCACCCCAGCGATGCTCATGGGAGGGTGCTCAGGGCCAGGCCTGCCTCTCCCTCCCCCTCTTTCCTCCTTCCTGCACTCAGTAGCTACTTCCTGAGCACTTGTTTTGTGCCAGACGCTGTTCTGGCTGCTCAGGACAGGAAGGGGCTTGAAGACATTGAAGCTTCTGCCTTCACTGAGTTATGGTCCAGTGTGGAAACAGGTTAATAACCAGGGTTCTTCTGGGGGTGATGAAAGCTGTGAGGGAAATGGAGGTGGGGTGGGAGGGGAGGGAGGTGGACACCCTGCCTCCAGTGGTCAAGGACACCTTTCTATGCAGGGGACATTTTAAATCCCCTTTATTCAGTTGTAATTTACATGTAGCACTTTAAACATACAGGTTGATGAATTTTAACAAACGTGCACACAGATGTAATCGCCATCCTAGTCATGTTCCCTAGGGCAGTTCTTACCCCAGTCCCTGCCCCACCCCACCCGCTAATCTCATTCTGTTACGTAGGTTAGTTTCCTTATCCTAGAATCACCTGTAAATAGAATCATGGAATATGAACTCTTGTTTCTGCCTTCTTTCATTTGACATACTTTCTGTGATATTCTCAAGGTGATATTAATAATTATTGTTATTAAATATTTTTTGAGCGCCAGGCAGTGTTTTAAATGTTTTCTCTATAATGATTCATCGAAGCCTCACAGCAGCCCAGTGAGGTGCACTGTTATTACCATCGCTTTGCTGAGAGGAACGACGACAGAGAAAGGCCAGCAGCTGGTCAGTGTCAGAGCCTTTGGTCCTCGAGCGCACGCTTTCCCTCCATGCTGCGCTGCTCTCTCGGGCTCAGGTCTGAGAGAGGAGGAGCCAGCCATGCCTGGATCTAGAGACGAGTATTCTGAGCAGGGGGCACGTGCACGCGAAAGCAAACACAAAGCCTGCTGTATTTGCTGCACAGCCGTCAGGTACGTAGGGCGGCGTGATCAGTGGGCAAAGAGTGGAAAGAGAAGCAGCCCAGAAAGGAAATGCGGTCCTGGAGGCGCCAGAATCTGGGAGGAAACCTGGGTTTTATTCCATATATAGTGGGACGTCTTTGGAAGAGTTTGTGGTTTTATTTTTTGGAACTTTTTTTGAAATTGTGGTAAAATATGTGTAACGTGAAATTTACCATCTTAACTATTTTTCACTGTGAATTCAGTGGCATTAAATACATTCACACTGTTGTGCAGCCGTCACCATCACCCATCTTTGGAACTCTCTCATCTTGTAAAACTGCTGCTCTGTCCCCATGAACAGATAACTCTTCACCCCCTACTCCCCAGCCCCTGCACCCACCCTTCTACTTTCTGTGTCTATGAATTTGACTCCAGTAGGTCCCATATTAGTGAAATCATGCAGTATTTGTTTTTTTTTCCTCCTTTTTAATTAAACTTAGTATTTTCAGTTAATTGTAGATTCACATGCAGTTGTTAAGAGGTAATACGGGGAGATCCCATATGCCCTTTAAACAGTTCCGCATCTGGTCAGGTCTTGTAGAGCTGTAGGGCCGTGTCACAGCCTGGTGGGACCTTGAGGGCTGTAGGGCCGCGTCACAGCCGGGTGGGACCTTGTAGGGCTGTAGGGCCTCGTCACAGCCCGGTGGGACCCTGTAGGGCCACGTCACAGCCAGGATATTGATGTTGATACACTCAAAACACAGAACAATCCCATTACCACAGGACCCCGCATGTTGCCTGTTTATACCAACAGTCAATCTCTGGCAGCCTTCATCCCCACCCTAAATCTGGCAATCACATTGTCCATTTCTGTAATTTTATCATTTGGAGAATGTTCTATAAATGGAAGCATGCAGTCTGTAACCTTTTGGATTGGCTTTTTTCACTCAGCATAATTCTGTTTTGTTCAGGTTACTGCATGTGTGAGTACTGAGTTCCTTCTTGCTGTGTAGTTTTCCATGGTGTGGACATACCACAGCTTATATAACCATTCGCCTGGTGAAGGACATTTGGGTTGTATCCAGTTTTTCACCCTTATGAATAAAGCTGCTGTAAATATTCTTGTACATGTCTTAAATGAACATATGTTCATTTCTCTGGGATAAATGCCCAGGAGTGCAGTGACTGGTTATATGGTGTTTGCATGTGTAGTTTTTTTAAGAAAATGCCCACTGTTTCCAGAGTGACCGTACCACTTTATATTCCCACCAGTGTTGTAAGAGTGATCCAGTTTCTTTGCTTCCTCACTAGCATTCAGTGTTGTCACTGTTTTTATTTTAGCCATCTTGATGGTTACATGATTATAACTCATTGTATTTTTAATTTGTATTTCCCTAATGGCTAATGATGTTGAACAGCTTTTAATGTGCTGATTTTAAAAAGAACCAAATAGGGAAAAACAAAACTTCTTGAAGTCAAAAATACAATCTTTTATTTAAAAAATCAATTGAATGGGTGAAAGAGCAGAGAGTGTTGCAGCTAAAGTGAGAAATATTGTTCTGGTAGGTCTGAGGCGAATACTCAGCATGAAGCACAGAGATAAAGAGATGGAAAACACAGAATATGGGCAAAGAGATATAGAGGATAGAATGGTCACTGGAAATCTAAGAAGCGCCCAAGAAAGACTGAATGGAGAAAATAGGGGCTAGATGATGTTCAAAGAGATCATCGTTCCAGTATTTCCCAGCATGTGGAATCCTCAGAGTCTAGAAGCAGAAAAAGCTGCAAATAGGATAAATAAAACTAAAGCCAAATCTAGGCTTATTATAGTGTAACTGTAGAACCTGAAAGACAAAGAAGGAGCCTTAAAAGCAACCATACCGGTGATTCAGATTTCCTCCATGAAACAGCAATTAGATGACAGCTGACAGCAGTAATAGGGGAGGTGATAATACCTGAGGATGTAACTGTCATCGTAGACTTCCATATCCAGCCAAACTACTATCCAAACGTGAGGGAGAAGGGAAGACATTTTCAGACTGGGAGTTTACATTTCTGAGAACTTGCTAGAAGACCTAAGAATGGGCTTGGGGGTAAGGAATATTGGCGCTAGGAGGAAATACAATGTTAGAAATGTTGGTCTTCATTTTGTTATTTTCCCCAGTTAGGTAATGTTTAGTAATTGCAATTTTAATACATTTCAGTAACAGAGGTGGAGGTAAAGACAGCAAGATGAGAAATCGTTGGGAATTTTTATTGAGAATGGCTGCAGAGAAATGGTGGGGATCCGTGAGGTCAGCGGGGTTGGTTTTCTTTCCTTAACGTGGGAGATGACAGGGACGACTCATATGTTAATGGGAATACCCTCCTAGAGAAGGAGACTGAGTGAGGGGCAGGGTCCTGGAGAAGGTAGGGGCTGGGCGGCACGGGCACCCACATCACCAGCGCGTGCACGAGCCCCAGTGCGCTGCGGGCCGCAGGCTTCATCACTCTGCGTGGCGCCCCGTCAAGGGGTAGCCTTTGATAGAGTCAAAGGCAGCTTCCACTGCAGAACGGGGCCCGAGACGGGTTTGGATGCACACTGTTTGGCAGATGTGCTTGTAGAAACCTGAGGGCTTTCCTGTGGATTTTTATTTCCTCCGTGAATATTGGGATGAGGTTATAAGTGTAGAGTGAAGTGTAACACAAGAAGAGAAGTGAAGATATTCAGTAATTATCTGGAGAGTCAAAAACAAGTTGAGCAACATGCTAGACTTAGGGGACAATTTGAATGCCACTGCACCTTTGCGGTTTGTAATCGTGGATTGTCCCAGTAAAGCTGAGAGGTTCTGATGTGGTTGTAGAGAAGGCAGCTAATTGGGTTTCAAGAAGGATAAAGTGTAGCCTGAAACCGAGAAACAGGCATGTGGAGGGTTTGCAAATGGGTGGTGGCTCTTGGTTGTCTGTGAGTGGTGTAAGGGAGGGAGTGATGGGTGGTCCAATTCAGCAGAGTCAAGAGATCGCAGGACTGTGGAGTGGAAGAGTACCTGAGTGGGGGACTGAGAGCAAGTGGGTGCTCTGGGCACCTCAGATCCTCCCATCCTCACCTTGGCTGCTCCATCCAGTCCCTTCCTTTGGAAGGAATCAGGTGATGCAGTCTGGGAGGGTGGCCAAGTTAAATTCTTGGGGGTAAAGTTTGGCCCTTAGGGAGTCAGGATGGGTGTATGCAGGTGAGGGGTGTGGACAGCAGATAGATTTCTTCCAGCTGGACTCTTTGAGTGACACATAGCTTCATGCAGCTTCCCTGAAGTCCTCCTGAAGGTCCAGCACAGCTGCACAGCTGGAGCCAATGAGATCAGGCCCTCCTTGGTCTGTGCTCTCTCCTCCTCTCTCTCTTTCCTGCTTACCTGTGACCACACCCACCAGGAAGGGCTCAGCAGAGAAGCTGTTGCAGAGGCTCTGTTTGCCAGAAAAACTGGGCTAAGACATAGGGCATTTGAGGACTAGGCTTCAGAATGGAATCTGTAGGGGCCGGCAAGGTTTAGGGGGTGACCGTGAGCACGGGGCTGAGGTGGTATGGAGGAGATGTCCGTGGAGGTGCGAGGGTTACGACTGAGGCCACGGTGTGAGAGAGGATGTGGACGTGGATGCTAAGCCGCGCAGGATGGCGGGGGGAGGTGGAAAGCCAGGAACCTCCTTCCTCAGCCAGTGGACAGAGGAAGGGGACACATGGGAGTAAGTAGTGCTGTAGCCGGATCACGTGGGCTTCAGAGGAGCTGGGGTTTGGAAGGAGGAGGAGGGGAAGTGGGTAGGTGGTGCCTGCTGGTGGCGTGGAAGGGCCGTGCTCTGGGTAGAGCAGCACAGTGGAGGCCTCCTCGGACTGTCCCTTTGGGCGTTTGGCTCCACCGTCAGCAGCTTGGAACCCCACTGCTATGGACTGAATGTCTGTGGCCCCTCACATTCCTGTGTTGAAGCCTGACCCTCACTGTGATGGTGTTGGGAGGTGCTTAGGTCGATGCTGGAGCCCCACAGTGGGATCAGTGCCCTTATAAAAGAGACCCCAGAGCGGTCCCTTGCTCTTTCCACCACGTGAGGACGCAGCAGGAAGGCGGCCATCTGTGAACTGGGGAGTGGGTTCTCACTAGACACGCAATCTGCCAATCTTGGACTTCCAGCCTCTAGAACTGTGAGAAATAATGTTTTTGCTTACGAATGTCTTAATCAGTGGTATTTTGTTATGGCAGCCTGAATGAACTAAGACGCCCATCAGAGGCATCTCTCCTGGGGCAGGTCATATAACCTCACAGCGCCCCCGCTTCCTTTAGGAGCGGGAGAATGGCCTCTTCCTCCTGCAGTTGTCAGGAGATTTAACAAGAGACAATGGAGTGAGAAGTAATTTACCACCTAGTGTTCAAGGACGTGAAGACAGTACGTGCTACATGTCACCCGCATGACATTGCATGTAACAGTCATGTTCTGATGCTTGCTTCAGAAGTGTCATGCATGATTGTGGCTGAGTGCATGGCTGTGCCTGTAGATGTCTCCTGGGACTTAGAGCCAGCTAGGGAGGAGGGACCCAGGGGTGGAGAATGTGCTGCAGGCTGGGGCACAGCACCTCTGCCTTCGCTCCTGGACACGCTCCGTGGGCATCTCCAAATGCTGATTTCTGAAGCCCAGAACGGTCTTATTGTTGTGGTGGTTCTGGCCGCACCAGGAGGAGTCCGATGGTCTGAGCGGATTCCGTCCTGGAGACTAATGCTGTGTCCGTGGGAGCAGTGGAAGGCTGGAGGCACCGCATCTCTTTGTTGGATGGTGCACAGGATGCTGGCCAAGCCCACAGTTCAGGGTGCTTCCTCCTGGGGCCTCACTGTGTGGAGTGAGGGGCGGGCTAAGGTCGTTGTGAGAATTGCGTATTTTCCTTCCGGTTGTCAGTCAGTGTGACCCTGTGGTGTGAAGGGTTACCTTATAAACACTAGGAGACCAGGTTACGGGGCACACCTGGCAGCAGTGGGTGTTTAAGTGTGAGGCCTGCATCATCTCATGATGCAGATGGACGTCGTGAAGGCTGCTGGGCAGGTGCAGGCAGCTGGCACTGGCCCTGCTGCTTTGGGGTTCAGGGTGCCTCGCAGCCAGAGGACCATTCCTGTGCAAAGGGAATAGCCTTAGGCACGGGCGTGGGCATCTCACAATTACTTGGTTCCATCTGAGTTGGCAATGTAGTGTTTAATGACGAGTTTAATATTCTATGCACCAATTTTTCTTATGAAAATAAAATACCACTTCATTTTACATGAGCAGATCTAGTGACAATAATGCATTTCTTTACAAATATTAGCCTATTATACATCTTAAGTCAGTTGCACATAATTGCATTTCACCAACTCTGCATAATACTTTAATTAAAACTAGGATAATTAAAATACAGTTTTAATGAACAATAAATTGCGAAGTTGCCAGGCCTGGAATGTGTTAGTTGAATCATACCTTGCTCTTTTTTTTAGCTCTTACGTCTGTGTCCACATTACGTTTTGAAACGGCAGCAGTCGTGAGCAGGAGGCGTTTCTGATTGCGTTCATGAGTATGCCGGATAACACGCTCTCCACGGCCGTCGTGTCTGTCTCTCCCCGAACGTGTAGTTGGTTGCTTGCTACTACTTATCATCTGTAGAAGCAGGGAAGAGTTTTCCTTTGTCTTCCCCCGCCCCCCAGTTTTATTGAGATATAATTGATGTATAACATTGTGTTATTTTAAGAGGTGCAGCATCTTGGTTTTTATATGTATATGTGTGTGTGTGTGTCTGTGTGTGTGTGTGTGTGTGTATATGTGTATATAGTATATACGCCACCGTAAGTTTAGTTAATATTTCTCACAACACAGTCACAATTTTTTTTATTGTAATGAGAACTTTTAAGATCTACTCTTAACATCTTTCAAATATACAATACAGTATTGTAATGTACCACGCGTACATCACATCCTTGGGACTTACTTATCTGATAACTGGACGTTTATACCTTTGGACCACCTCACCCGTTTCTCCCCATTACTCCCCCCCACCCGGTAACCAACAAAATACTAGCAAACAGAATCCAACAGCACTTTGCCCAATTTTTAATTGGATTATTTCTTTGTCTTTGAAGGCCCAACAACGTACACAGTACTTGGCCATACTTAGTTAATGTTTATTGGATGACTGGATGAGTATTTCTTGGATGAATAAATAAACAATAGTACTTGGCTCATCCTGGGGAGATGGTACGGGACTACGTACACTAGGCCGAGACTCAGAAAGTGAAGGTCTCAGTCTCCGCTTTGTCCCTTCGTAGCTGCGTGACCTTGAGCAAGTCTTTTAACTATTCCCAACAAAGATGATGTAATGGGATATCTCAAATGGAAACCATGGTATCTACCCTATGATGCTCTTGGAATTATTACGGGGAACATTTATTTGGTGGATAGAATTATGGATGTGAAACCGCTCTCTAACCTGTGAAGCAAATGTAAGGTAGGGGTGTTATTGCCACCCCCTGCTCACTGTACTCTCTAATTCTGTGAATGAACATGCATTCGTATTTGAAGGCACCTGACGAATCATCAGCTCATTTGAAACTATGGGTTTTTAGGTTGTTTTGCAATGAATTTTCAGTCCTTGGTTAGTGGCACCTGTAATACAGAATGCAAGGAGATATGCCCCCTTCCATCTTCCCTTGCTTCCTTCCTCAGTTAAAATGTCCTTGGGAAATTTAAGCCACTCTTAATATTGGTTGGATAATTAGGGAGGCGTTTCTACCTGTGCATCTAATGTATAGTTTATTACACAGTCAAATATAAGTGACTTTTATTAGCTGCACTTTTAGATTATCAGTGTCAGTGTTACTCTCCCTAAATACAGGTCATTTATTCATTCACTTATCTGTTCATTTAACAACTACCTAATTACACTGGTGTCATCCACGAAAGTTACTCCTGAAGAACCAAGTTCCCTGTGAAGGAAATATGCTTTGAACTCTGGCCAGGGGGGTACTGCTGGAGTTAATATGTCAAGAAGACTTTGTAACACTATTTCATTGGTAACCCAGACGTGGGGCCTGGCCCATGAGGGCAGCTTCTGGTGACGCTCCAGGATGCCCATCACCCACATATCCATGGAGAGCCAGCGGTCAGCGTGTGGTTCAGTTTACGTGTGCACCTGGGGCTCTGTATCATGGCACGCCTGCCCTCATCTGGGTCTTCAGGCAGAAATACTGGATACCAGTGTGAAGTTCTCCCACACAAAGAAGGAGGGGAAAGGAACCCCAGGAAGGAAGGGATGTTCTTAGAGCTCAGAGAATGTCTCAGGATGTGTGTCCCACTCCAGGCCTTCGAGCACCTTAGGGCTGGGGCCATGAGAGCTGTGAACTGGAGAGGTCAAGGCAGTGGGGGCATGGACAGGGTCACAGGTCACACAGATGGGCAGTGGCCAGCTGAACTTGGTGGAAGATGCTGGTACAGTTGGAGCCTGTGTCCATGGGGTGCTCTCTTTGTGGGAGGAGAGGCAGCATTTCTGGGGGGTGCAGTGTACCGTGCAGAGTCCCAGAGATCACGTATATGGAAGTGGTCAGTCCTATGTGCATGTACAATGTTTGCGGAGCTGGATGGGCTTCGGAAAGCACTCTGGATTTAAGTAAGAATTGCTGACTGAGAACCAGCTATACTCTTTGATCATTTTCTGATTCTGGGCAGGCCTAAATTAATGTTTGGGGGACTCAGCTTTTTCACACATAAAATGGGTAAAACCAGTCATATGAAGGTCTGACTTGAAAACGTTTTGCCCCCCCCCCCCCGCCCCCATTTGTTGGCTTGAGTTCTGATGAGGCGTGGAGGGAGATGGCTGTCCTTGGGAGGATGTAGGTCAGCGGGGCAGGGTAAGGGACGTGCTGCCACTGCAGACGCTGTGGAGGGTCCTGTGTATCTCTTTTCTTTCTGCAAGGCTGCTCTAAACCTTCATGGCATCCAGTAAAGAAAGCAGAGGAAGTCTTATCAGACCAATTTTGTGGATGACTGCGTGGGGGAAGAAAGTGGCTATGTGATTTAAGGTCAAATCTACTTTAGTGATAGAACCAAGGACAGAGTTGAGCACCTGAACAATGCCTTCTTGGTTATTTTTGTGAGTGTTGATGGCAGAGTTGATCTCAGCTTGCACAGAAGGGTGGTGATTTGCAAACGGGGCTCGCAGTGGGCATTTGCCACCTGTTCTTTGACCCCACGACGCTACATGTAGCCAGGTGTCCTAGGGCAAGTCTCTGACTTCTGTGAGGCTCCCTTTGTTCATCTGGAAAATACAAGTGATGATAAACCAGCCTGCCCACCTCACAGGACTTTTATTTTTGTGTGTGATATTCAAATGCAGTAACAGACATAATAGCCTTTTGTGAATTACAAAGTGTCATGTCTGTGTGATGTGGAATCGTTTTCTCGTGAGGGCTCATTCTTTGCTGTAATCAGATCCGACCAAAGCCTTGTTAGATCTAATTGCTAGAGTATTTGCATCCAAATGACAGTCCCTAATATCAAGGTCATCATTCATCCGTTCAGTCCGTCCATCAGTCAGCACCACGCTAGGGTCTGAGGATAAAGAGGTCAATACTAAGATTCCGGCTCAGAAGGGCTCACGATCTAGTGACTGGACTGTAGCCATTCCCTCGTAGTTCATCTTGTATAGTCTTTTTTTTTTTTTTTTAAGCTTTATTGAGTTGTGACTTACTTATCATTAATTCTTTTTAAAGAATATATCTTTTGGGACTTTCCTGGCAGTCCAGTGGTTAAGACTATGCGCTTCCACGGCAGGGGGTGTGGGTTCAATCCCTGTTCAAGGAACTAAGATTCCTCAAGCTGTGTGGTGTGGCCAGAAAACAAAAATTAGAAAAAAATTGTTTAAAAAAAAGAATATATCTTTAGAACTGTATAGTTCAGTGGCCTTTAATGTACAGTTGACCCTTGAACAGTGTGGGGATTCATCCACGTATAACTTACAGTGGAACCCTCCCTCACTCCGCTGAGTCCTCAGTCAACTGACCACAGACCCCGTGTAGTACTATAGTATTTACTATTGAAAGATATCCACGTGTAAGTGCACCTGCACACTTCACACTTGCGTTGTTCAAGGGTCAAGTGTATTCCCAGAGCTGGGCAGTCATCACCACTAACAGAGTATTTCCGTCACCCTAGAGAAAGCCCCATACCCACTGGCTGTCACTCACCATCCCCCTCCCCTAGATCCTGGCAGCCACTAATCTACTTTCTGTCTCCATGCACTTGTCTGTTCTGGACGTTTCACATAAAGCAATCATATACTATGTGGCCTTTCGACACCTGACACCTTATATAGTCTTTATTCAGTTGGTTTCTTTTTTTTTTTTTGCCTTTTTTCTTTGTTTACGTTTTACTGATAACCATTAAATATTTAATTGAATCCTCTTTTTTACTTTCACTGTTCATCATTAAATATTTTATTGGTTTTTTTTTTTTTTTTGGTAACTTTCTTGAGCTAAGTTCTGTGTGGGTAAAGAAAAGATGTTCCTTCATTTCCTTAAGAAATATTTGCCAGATGCTTCTTTTGTGTCAGTCACTCTGGCGGGTGCAGGTACAATGTCACATGGGTCCCTATTCTCACAGAATTTAGTCTGGTAAGGGCAAACAGATGCAAAATGGGCAAACGAACAAACACATCAAGAGAATCAGCCCTATCCAAGGATATAACTGCAATGTTTAGACCAAAATTTGAAGAGAGAGAAGGAGCCAGTAACATGAAGAAATGGGGCTGGATGTTCTGCGTCCAGCATTGGGAAAGAGCCTGGCGGTCTAAGGCCTGAGGAGCCCGCATGGTGACAGTGGGGGGAATCCCCCAGATGACTACAGGGCCCCAGTCGTGTGGCTTTGGAGAAGGGTTTTATTCTAAGTACAGTGGAAAGACATGGAGGGTGTCATCTGATATGCTTCAAGAAAAATCTGGCTGCCTTGTGAAGAATGGATAGTAACAGTGAAAATAGAATCCTTAGGAAGTTTTTGCAAACATCTTACTTTGCAAATGAGGTACTGGTAGCTTGGATTAAGGCAGGGTAGAGGAAATGGGGAAAGTGGACAAATTAAAGCTATGGGTTAAAAGTATAATCAACAGTCACAGTGTGAATAAGTCATAACAAATTAAGGATTACAAAGTAGAATCAATAGGACTTTCAGATGAATTGGATATGTAGTGGAGACAGGCTTCTTGTTTCTGATTTGAGGCTTGGAAATATATTTACTGAAATAATGACAACTGGATAAGAATGGTTTTGGGTCATGATAAGTTTGAGAGAGATGCTTATGAAGAATCAGTGTAGAAAGACCAACTTTTGGATCAGCAATTGGATGTACACAGGTGTGGAGCTCAAAGGAAAGATATAAGCTCGAGATACAAAAATGAGAGTCATTAATATACAGGTGGTATTTAAAACCGTGAGAGATGTGAGCTTTTCTGGGGAGAAAGATGTTAGAAAAGAAGAGAAGCCAGCTCTGAGAACTCCAAAGTTTAGAGAAATAAGATGCCCACGAAGAGACAGGCAGCAGTAAGGGAAGAGGCAGCCAGGAGGGCCTGATGTCATGGAATCACCAAAAGAACATTCTACCTGAGTCCAGCCCACACGTAATCTGAGTCAAGAGGACTTGAATTCCAGGACAAACAAAATAAGGCGGGGGAGTGGGAGGGGAGTAGGGGAGCAGAAGGAGAGGAGGAGAGGGAGAAGAGATCACAGGAAGAGCTCTAGCAAAGCAGAGGAAGAGAAAAGGGAGTGTGCGGCAGGAAAGGGAAAAGTGCAGAGAGACAGGGAAAACCTACCATTTTATAGCTCTCATCACCTCTCAGGTAAAACCTGCACATGATGGACTCAGTTCTGCAGCCTGGTTGGGAAAAGGTCCAGTTTTCCTCTCTGCTGTAGCCATAAATTAGAAGGCCCTCTGGAAAAAATGTGCTGTGGACAGATTAGAAAGTTTGGGATCAAACAACGATAACTGCCTAGTTCATGCTTCACCCAGGATGATTTTTCTTGCTGTTTTAGTGCTTGGTCTTTATCATTGCTGATGGAATTGTACTCTTTTACCTTGGAAGATTATAAATGGGGAAGAATCCCTAGAACTTATCTTTGAAAGCATGAATCTTTCCTCCTTCAGTCTAGACATGCCCATTTGTTATTAGACGAGGTAAATGATTATATCCAAGAGGTAAATTATGTCGTTTGGTTATATGCACAATGTGTATACTTTATTTTTGTAGTAAGTCTATAGTTTAATGCATGAAACAACTTTGTGTATTACCTATGCTGAGTAATCTTGGGTATTTAGAAATTGCCTATGTGAAGTTGACCCATTGTAGCACATGCCTTTCATTCAATAAAATCATTGGGAAACCGTTATTGCCTACTCTGAAGATCTAGATCACTATTTACCTATGTTCTGTGGAACTCAGTATTCTGTCTGCAACCTGTATCACGCCAAGTACGTTACACAGCTAATTTACTGTCAATAATCTCATTAACTTTTTCTTAGTTAAAACTAGATATATATGGAGAAATCATAGTCTGTTTTGAAGCTGTGGTGTACGGGTTAATATTATTGAATTAAACTTTAGTTAGATTTAAGCACTGTGTCTTTGGAAATGGATGTGAAACAGTACTGGTGTTAATTAAAGTTGGAGAGGGGAGAGGGATTGGCAACCTGCCGATGGCTTATCTCTGGTCGTTGGTCGTGAGTGGAATGTCTAGCTGTTTAGTGCCTGGCTTTCATCTAACACACTCTATAGGAATTTAAATAAATTGTAAATGCCCCAGATAAATTTTAGTCGTTTCTTTGATCTAATGATGAAATAAGGAATTGTGGCAATGATGGAAATTTTGAAAAGCATCTAATGATTAAAATTTTAAAAAATGCTTTTTTAACATATTTAGTGGAATATGTCGTTAGCATTTTCTGTTATTGTCCTGTTCTTCTTAATATGGTTAGGAGGGATAATAGATACAACTTGCAAAGAAGCAGTATAGAATGGTGGCTGAGAACATGAGCTCCGAAATCACATGGCCCGAGTCCAAACGCTGGTTCTGCTGTTTAACGGTGTGTGACCTTGGGCACATGCTCAGCTCCTCTGTGACTCAGTTTCCTCTCCTGTGTGGCTGGAGTAACAATTATCGCTGCCTCACAGGACTGTGCAAGCACCTGTCCATTTAGAGGGCTTGGACCCACTCCTGGATCACGTAAGAGCATCATAACTGTCAGTGGTTCTTATTCTCTCCTTATTATTACTTATGTGAGGGTTTGAAATAGAGGAAGAGGCAGTGGTTGTATTAGTCTCTTGGTGTTAGTTCCCTTCAAGTAAATCTTGCAAAGCAAAGTAGCATTTTGTGTTTCTGATTACTTTCATTCCATCTGGAGGTATGAAAATGATTTCCTTAATCCTTCATGTGAACAAAAGTCCAAGTTCTCAGTAGCTATCGGTGAGATGGAGCTGATGACGCATCAGTGAGGGAGATCCCATGGGGGGAGCTGTATCGAAGTTCTGCAGGTTTAGAGATGTGATCAGGGGTGTCACCGTATCTCCAAGAAGATATCCTCTTTGGTTACAGGAAATAGGAAGCCCCAGAACGTTCCACAGGGTGAGGCTTGGAGCGAGGGACACATGTTTTCCTACCCCCCTTGCCGTGCCTTGTGTTTTAGTCCTAAAAGGAACAAACCCATCGCTGCTGACAGCTCTCTAAGTGTCCATTTGTCCATGTCAGAACCCTATTTTAGCAAGACAGTGATGGTACCAGGAGGTAGACTTTCACTGGGCGCTGAGAAAGAAAGGTTCTGGAATGGACACATGGAGGTCAGAAGCCCACAGGCTCAGAGTTGGGGGTGGTTCATTTACTGAGAGACCGCTCAGCAGCAGCAGATGTCTAGGATTTGGTGTCCTCCAGGTGTGTCTCACGGGTGTAGAGTGATATACGCATGCACCCACACATACATATCTAGAGAGACATGTGTACATAAAACATATAACATACATGCACTTATCTGTGCATGGTGGTCTAGGTATGTGTGTGTGTATAACATGTATCTTACATATATCAGACAGCTAGTACACGTGTTTGATTTCATTTTGGACTTTGAAGGAATGCATAATTTGATTATTTTAAGTTAGTATTAATATACTCAGACTAAATCGAGTCAAACGTTTCCATATTTTTAAATCTATTACAGCGATAAAAAGATTTGACTTGTCCATATTTGAAGTGAGGAAGATTGTGATACTGACATTTAGAATAAGATTTGTAATGATAATAAAACATCCTAGAGCAGAGACCTCAAATGGGGTGACTTCAGGGGGATTATACAAAAATGAAAGTTTATTTCATGTATCATATTTTTTTTCTTTTGATTTTTTAAATAAAGAAAACATCTAGGGAAGTTGAATTTATGCTTGTATCATATCTACTCGATTTGCGGCTTGTTCTCATGGTTTTGTTTATTTTCTGTGATGTTCTCTTAGAGGTTTATGCTGGAATTGAGGGATTTGTACAACAAAACATTGGGCAAGTTGAGAAAATAAACATATTGTTTAGATCACATGTCTGGAGGAAGGGTGTGTGTGACATGTAGGGTAACCAGCTCATGCTGGTTTGCCCAGGACTGTTCTGGTTTTAGCACTGAAAGTCCCCAAGTCCCCGGGCAAACCGAGATGGTTGGCCACCCGACCTGTTGTTTATGGCTGCTGTGGTTATAAAATTTACCATACTATAATTATATGTTTTTCCTCCTAGTGTCAAAGCTCCACATCTATCAAGAAGCATGAAAAGTAGAAAAAGAAATCTCACGTTAACTAACTGTCCTGTGAGTGTTAAGCAAGGCTTATTTTCATAAACGGAACTTAATTTATTTTCAAAGCATATTTCAAAGTAGTAGATCAGTGTCACATGGGAAGAAGCCGATATGCTTCCACAGTACGCCAGGCATTGTCAATTTGAGAAAAATTAACCGTAAGGTATTCCCTGACCCCTGCCTCTCAGTTTAGTCTTACAGAATGACTGAACGACCAGTCCTACCTTTTTACAGGCATCCTGGTTTACTTCCCGCTTTGTTCTCCTTCTGAACAACATCAGTGCTCACTGAAACGTACCTGTTGAAATTCGCTCGGCAAGCATTTCCCAGTTTGCCACAGGGAGACGTTTTTCTTTCTTCTTGGTAGAATGCTTGTCAGAAACACACACACCTTGAAGGGGCTGTAAAATACGAGGCGAGCCAGAGGGGTGCCAACCAGCTGCGTCGCTGCCGCGCTCTTGGTCATGGCAGTCGTTATAATGAGAAATGCCAGGCTATCGATTGCCCCCACAGCTCAGGGCAACTCCAGCTAAAATGCAGTTGTGTTGTGAGAAAGCGTAATGAGAAAATCCAATGTCCGTACTCTTTCCTCATATGCACGTTTTATTCTGGTCATCTTAAGGCCTTTGCTGTTGTGCTTATAAATTTGAAAAATAGAAATGGTATAATCCAGCTTCTGGTATGCTTAAATCTCTTTCTAGGGAAGTTTTTTTTTTTTTTTTCTTGAAGAAGTAGATGAAGTCTGCATGAGTTCTAACAACTTGGCACCTTGCTTGTGGCTCTCAGACAAAGGAACACTGACTCCAAGAAATAGAAAATGTTACTCTCATATCTTCACATTTGAAAAAGAGCGACGATTTTAAAGGACAGTTTATCATTTTCAGGGTGAATAGATACGAGCCGTATCAGCAGTGGAACGACTAAGACCTTTATAACTTTGAGTAGATTCTTTTGACTGACTTGGAGATCTTCGAATTTACGTGAAAGTAGAGAAATAAGGTAATGACATACACCTCTGAGAATGAATGCGCTTTCTCTCTGAGTGCTGCTGTCCTTCTCAAGCCTGTGAGAACCTGTGGGTGGCCCTTGCTCTGTGAAGCAGGTTCCAGGTGTGAGTTCTCTGTGTGGTTTCCCCGCACGGAGCCCGCGTGCCTGGACACCCGTCCCGTGCACCCGCCGCAGGCTCAGCCGCAGCTCCTCCTCAGCGTGATGCCTATGGTCTCACCCGCTTCACAGCTGATGGTCTCACCTGTGGGAACCTTGAGCCAGTTCTGCAAGCTCCCTTTAACATGGTGGATAATTCATCTGAATTCGCACATCAACTAATATAGTGAATAATTCTGATTTTATTTTTCTAACTCCTACTTCCTTAAATCAAGCTGGGCTGGAATTCTTTGAGGACAGGGACTGATTTTTCTTTACCTTTGCCCCTCTTGCATACAGCACAGTGCACCGCACATGTTGGTGCTTGAGAAACATTTATTGGTTCAATGAATGAGTGAAGCTTGCCTTGTGCTTGATATCCCAGAGTTAACAAATTGTCCTCCCTCCTTCTTCCCCTCCCTCCCACCCTCCTTCCCTTCCTCTTTTCCTCCCTCCTTCCCTGCCTCCCTCTCTCCCTCCCTTCCTCCTTATCCTCCTTCCCTTCCTCTTTTCCTGCCTCCTTCCCTCCCTTCCTCCTTCCCTTGACCTAATGTAGCAGCAAAAGGCAGCCGGAAGTAGTGTTTTAAGGTCGTTCCAGGATGTGTAGTGTGGTCCATGGAGAAGTGGCCCTTCTCTGATGCTGACACCTCAGCAGTCTGCAGTCTGTTTAGTGCCCCCTAGCGTCAGAGAGAAAGGTGGTAAACGGTTTATTCACATTTGAAATATCGAGTGTTGTTGTGTTATTTTTTCCTCCCTCTATTAACAGACTTGGATTGATGTTTAGCGATAAAAGCAGTTTCTCAGTTGGTTTCATTAATGAAGGGACAGAGGACCTTAGAACACTTTCTGCCACCTCCTCGGGATTCCTTCCTCACCTCCCCCTTCCAATCCCAGGTGTCATCAAGTTCTGCTTCTCCACCGCCACTGGCTTCCTTCAGGCGGTCGGCGTGTGCTGCGTAGGTCCTTGCACAAACTCTGACCCATGTCCAGGTCTCCAGCTTTGTCCTCCCCAGCTCAGTCTCTCCCTGGAGGGTAAGCACTCTCTGCAGGTCACACGTCGCCCACCCTCTGCTCCCAGCTTGAGTGGTTTCCTGTGGTCTTCAAGATGCCATCTGAGCAGGGGTCCTCCCTGCGGCTGGCTCCCTGCCTCTGGCTCTTCCTGCCTCTTCCTTTCCCTCAACACATCAGCCACGCAGGAAGTTTGCTGTACCTGCTCTGGGCCCTTGCTCTTGCAGGACCCTTGCACGTGCTACTCTGCTGCCTAGAATGCTGTTCCCCTGACTGGGTTTTACTTTTGGGTTTAGATTTCATCTTTCTCTGAGAACACCTCCCAGGCCACTTTCCTCAGCCCAGCTGGCCACTGAGCCCAGGTGCAGTAAGGTCTGTGTGGTCCTGTGTCTCCTGTGTTTACCTCCTGGGCAGTCCTGTCAGCTCTGAGCTGTGACGGCCTGTCTGTTGGTTTCTCTCTGCACCCTGAGCCCCTTGAGGATGGATGCCATGTATCAGTCACCTGTGTGTCCCCAGCTCTAAAGCAGCACCTGGTGCAGAGCAAGCAGTTGGATTTGTTTGAGTGAATTGGTTGATTTATGACTAATATTAATTTTCTTTTCATACTTATCTGTCTATTAAAGTACATTTGTGAGATAAAAAGATCAAAGAGTGAGAGCATAGTTTAACGATGTCAGTGGGAAGGTAAGCTGGTTTATTCTTTCCTGTCTCAGGTCTTGCAGGATGACATGAGGGATAGATGCTCACGTGTACTCTTATCGGGTGGTGCTGGCCGATGTAGTCACATCACTCTTTTTGAACTTGGAATTGAAGTGGATTTTTAATCTACTTTTCTCTTTAAGGACTTGTGCTTTGTTACTTTGGGTGCTCTTATAGTTTGGGAAATTGTGTGGTAAGGATTTGTTTTTTCCATTAACTGCTCCTAGAAGAGAAATAAATGATGAAAGAAATAAAAGTCTCAGTGAATTATGACACGTGCAGTTTCTCTTGCACATCTGTACACGCGGCCCAGTTATTCTGACCTCGCCGTGGGCGAATTCTCTCTTGAGAAATACATATCCATGAAGTTTATATAGTTGTTCAAATGCAATTTTATTATAACTATATTATTATCAAAAATGCATCTTTGGGACTCTGCAGCTTCTATTTATTCCATTATTAAAATAACATCATTTATTTCTTTTTTATGTAAGTAATATGTAGAACAACATTTTGGCCTGGAATGATTTTCTAAAGCTAGTTTTTGAAAAATTGGAGCTAAATGAAAATCTATAAGTGGCTGATACACAAGAACTGATAATTCTGGTCACCACAGATAGAGGCAAGTAGAAGTGTCACTGGCGGCGTAAGAGGCGCATGCCCTGCGTTAACTTTGGGGGGGGTTCCATGTAGGCAGAAGAAGTTTAAGGTTTAATGTTCCAACAGTTACTCTCATTATTGCTTTTCAGTTCAGATATAAAGGCACATTGCATTGAGATTTTAACAGTCAACATATGTAAAGTGTCACTTATCTGCTTAATTTTATATAAACTAATTTATTTTAGAAAACCATCCCTGTGGAATTAAGATAAACACAATATATGCAGCAATACTGAGAAAAAATTAAACGTGCATACTTTCTACTGTAACTCCCATATCTGTGTCTTTGTTTTTCCTTCAACATTTCTAAATATCAACAAATATTTTACAAAATAAATCACTGTCACCTTGAACTTGTTGCTTTGAAATCTACCTTCTTCCCCAGCCCAGCTATACTATTAACATCCCTGTTTCAACTGGTGCGACCACATTTAATTATGAAATACACATAAAGGTGGAAACGGGCATAAAACATAGATGTACAGACTAAACCATGATTATAACGAAACACCATGTGCCCACCTCTCATTCCAACGTTGAACACGACCTGTAACCCTCCCGGGGGCCTGCTTCCAATTCATTTCCCCTCCACGCCTCCCCCAGAGGACTTGACCTTTATGGTAACGCTTTCTTCTTCTTAGTTGTACTGCTTATCTCTTTTGCTTCTTTGGGGGATTTTATACAAATGGGATCTAACAGAATGTATTCTTTTCTGTCTTACTTCTTCAGTTCACTGTTGTGCTTTTGAGACTTGTCCGTGTTGTCGTTTGTGACTTATTTTGCTCCTGTTCGTTGCTGTATGGTTTTCCATTGTATGAAAATTTATCATTCTGTGGGTAACAGCCATTAATCTTGTTTGCAATTACGGCTACAGTGAGCAGCCCTGCTGTGAATACAGAGCAGCACCCCCCCACCCTCATTATCTGCGGTTTCACTTTCTGCAGTTTCAGTTATCCACAGTCAGTAGAGGTCCAAAAATATTAAATGGAAAATTCTGGAAATAAGCAGTTCATACGTTTTAAATTGTGCACTGTTCTGAGTTGCATGATGACATCTCTCACCGTCCTGTTCTATCCCACTGAGGTGGGATCCCCAGTCACCCATATCATCTGCTCCTGACATCCAGTCATTGACATTGTTGTGGTTCAGTATCTGGGGTCCCCCGAAGCGGTGGTCCTCCTCCTGACACATCATCAGAAGGTCCATGATAGCCTAACACTGCACCACGTCGCCTGTACCCTTCACCTCGCTTCTCTCATCACGTGCACATTTTATCACTCACATCATCACAGAAGAAGGGTGAGTGAGATATCTCGAGAGACAAAGAGAGATCACATTTGCATACCTTTTATGACACTATATTGTTAAAATTGTTTTATTATTAGTCATTTTTGTTCATCTCTTACTGTGCCTAATTTATAAGTTAAACTTTCTCATAGGTATTTTTGTATAGGAAAAAACATTATACATGTAGGATGTGGTGCTTTCTGTGGTCAGGTATCACTGGGGGTCTTGGAAACATCCCCCACTGAAACAGTCTTCTTGCACATGCTTTCTGATGCGTGGTGCCAGAGGCTGTGCTCGTCCTCAACTTCACCACGTATTTCAACCTGTTTTCAAAGTGGCTGAACCAGCTTTTGTTCCCACAATCATAAAGGGGTTAAAACTGCAACTTGCCATCAATTTTTAGATTTTTAAAGATTTGCCAAGCTAGTCAGTGTATAGTCACACAGTGGTTTTAATTTCCCTGATGCTTAATGAGGTTAAGTATGTTTTTATTTGTTTCCTTGTCAGTTGCATTTCCTCCCTTGTGAAGTACCTGTTTAAGTCTTCAAAGCTTTTGCCCACTTGCTCTCTTGGGTTAACTGTTGTCTTATTGATTTGTAGGAATTCTTCCTGGACACGTTGCTTGTTGTATTCTCCTCATCTCTGTGGCTCGCCTCGCCACGCCTTTTGTGGTGTCTGTTGATGAGAACTTATTTTTTACAGCAGTCATGTCCATCAGTCTTTCCCTTCACAGTTAATGCCTTTTCAGGCCTGTTGAAGCGATCTTTCTCTGCTCTATGGCAAGATGGTATTCTCTTACGTTATCTTCTGAAAGCCTTCCAGTTTTGCCCTTTGCACTTGGGTCCCCACCCTACAGACTGTCGATTTTTGTCTGTGGTGCGAAGGAAAATCCTGTGTATTCTTCCTCTTCTTTCCTTGGCGCCCCTTTTTTCCACTCTTATTACCTTACATCTAGCTGTTGCAGCTCCCTCCTGCCTCCGTTTTCCAGTTCGTGTTCCATCTTACCTCACCAGGTATATCTTCCCGATACGTCACTCTGGTGATTATATGTTGAATTAAAAAAACCTACAATGTCACTTATTCCACACGTGATTACATTCTGTCTATTTTTTTTGGTACTCAGAGCGCCTCAAAAAATCTGTTGTTGGTTGTAGTTTTAGCAGTAAGAGTTAACACCTCATCAGGTAAGATCCCCTGGCTCCTGTAGTGACTCATCACCACATCCTGAATGAGGTCCTCAGCTGTGCACATGCCAGACTGGTTTTTGTGTGTTTGTTTGGCCTGAATTCTTGGGATTGACCCTTCCCAGAGGACTGAGAGTGATGGAAGCGCCAAGCACTCGTTACAGTGAGGAAGCACACATTCCAGGGACCCTTGGATTTCTCTCCGTTTCCCAGGCCACCCTCTTGCCAGTATCAGAGGATCCAGGAAGCCAAGTTGGTGTTACAGAATTGCTTTCCGTGCAGAGTCCTGTCAGACCATTTTAACAGATGTTTATTCTGAGCCATGGTGAGGCTAGACACTGGCCTATCTTTACAGCAGTCTACCTGGGTTTTTTATATGCACCCAGGTTTGTCTCTTTTTCTTTCTTGCACTAGGGCTGAGAAACACAGCCAAGTCTCTGTTCTTTCAGCTTTTTTTTTTTTGCCAGGCTGCATGCTGACCCACCCTGATCCCTCACCCCACCCTCATTAGTTAACACTCCATCAGAACAGAGTACAGTTGGGTCAGCCTGTAGCACTCTCCTGAAAGTAGCCTTCGTTCCCAAGTTGTTATGTCTCGTTGTTTCTCCCGCCCCTGCCCCCACGATAGACGTCTGTTGAACTCCAGCCTGTCTGGCTTGTCTCTCCTTAGTCCTACTACAAAACTCTTGTGGCTTTAGGCACAGCAGGCCACTTGCTATTTTTGAAACACATCTTGTGGTTTCGCGGTTCTTTACCTTTGGTTAATTATGTCGTTTCTCTGTCTGGGCTACCCTGTTTCTAGGTCCATTAAATCTAAAACTTAAAAAAATCCTATGTGGTGACATATAATGGAACTTTTCTCTGGGAAATGCCTCACAATCCCATTTCTCACTGAAGGGCAGAGCCTGGTGGGCCATGTCTGAGCCATGTGGTTCCTTCCTCTGGCCACAGCTGATTTCAGATCGGAGGTGATGGAGAAATTAATCCACTGGCTGACCCTCGGCTAAGCAGAATCTTTAAAGAAAGCTTTACTAAGAAACCCAGACAGCACAAGCCTGTAGAATTGTTTCTTGGGAAAAGCCACACATTATCCTCTGATGTTACAGGATTACAGAGGAGCCACAGTACATAGAGGAGGCAGTTCTGCAAAGGATGACGTGGGAAAGTGGAAATGAGAGGAGGAGGCCCCGGGGGAGAGAGAGGAAAGCTGCCTCCGCCCCAGATGGCTTTGCAGCTCCTGGTCCAGCGCCAGGCCCCTTGAACGTGGCTGCATCTTCCCAGGAGATGCTGTGTACTGGGTTACAAGGTTACCAGGAATAGAGTCTTCCTCCCAACCTCTTCCAAGTCTTTTCTACCCAAAGGTAGTATCTTTTCTCCTTCATTTTAAAATTAAGGTATAAAATTCACCCATTTTAGGGTACAATTCCGTGAAATCTGACAAACACACGCACTTGCTGACCCACCACCACAACCAGGATATAAAATACTCTCATTGCCCCAAATGTCCTCATGCCTCTTTGTGTTCAGCTCTTCCCCCCTCTCCCCAGTCCTTGGCAATCACTGATCTGTTTTCAGTTCCTGTAGTTTTGCATTTTCCAGAAGAGCATATAAATGATACCCTACAGTGCATAGCCTTTTAAGTCTGGCTGCTTTCATTTAGCAAAACGCATTTGCAGTTCATCTGTGTTGTTGCACGTATCGATGATTTGCTCCTTTTTATTCCTGACTAGTGTTTTATTGTGTGGATGTACCTTAGTTTGTTATTCTGCTCAACAGTTGAAAGACATTTGGGATATTTTCAGTTTTGACCAGTTATGAGTAAAGCTACTGTAAATGTTTACAAATCAGTTTTTGTATAAATGTAATCTTCATTTCACTGAGTTAAATTCCTACAGTGGACCTGCTGGGTATTAAAGTAAGTGTATATCTTACTTTATAAGAAATGTAAAAGAATCTTCAAAGTTCTTCGTGGCAATAATCAGAAATCTAGCATTCTATACCTAGCCAAACTATCATTCAGGAGGGGTGGCAGGGGTGTGTGTGGAAATAATAGCATTTTTTTAGACATGAAAGGTGTTCTCATTTTCTATTGCTTCTTAACAAACAACCCTGAAATTTAGTACCTTAAAACAAAACAGTCGTTTATTTTGTACATGAATCTGCAGTTTGGGTAGGAGTAGGGAGGCTTGTCTCTGCTCCACATGGTGTCAGCTGGGGCAGTAGGGTCCTCTTACAGGATGACTCACTCTCATGTCTGCAAGTGGGTATTGACGGTGCCCTGAGAATTCATCCAGGATTAAAGGCCAAAGGCCTCAGTTTCTCTCCACACAGGCCTCCTTGTGTGGCCTGGGATTTTTCAGAACATGAGCGCTGGATTCCGAGAGCAGGCGTCTCAAGAGAAAGAGTCACATGGAAACTATTGCCTTTTATGACTAACTTCGGAAGACACACAGTGTCATTTTCGCAGTTATGTTATTGAGATATTCCTGTAGGCCTGCCCAGGTTCGAGAGAAGAGACTCCATCTCTTTGTGGCAAGGATCTGGAAGAATGTGTCGTGTGGAAATACTGTTGTGACCCATTTGGAAATTATAATCCATCACATAAGGGCTCAAGAAGTTTACCACCCACCAAACCACTTTGAAAGAATTTTTTAAATTTATTTTTTATTTTTTTGGAAGTTTTTAACTTTTTTTTATTTTTTATTTCTTACAATAAACTGCATATATTTAGTGTACAATTTGGTATCCCAATCTCCCAATTCATTCCCCCCCCAACCCTCCCCACTTTCCCCACTTGGTGTCCATATGTTTGTTCTCTACATCTGTGTCTCTATTTCTGCCTTGCAAACGGGTTCATTTGTACCATTTTTCTATAGGCCACATATATGTGTTAATATACAATATTTGTTTTTCTCTTTCTGACTCACTTCACTCTGTGTGACAGTCTCTAGGTCCATCCATGTCTCTACAAATGTCCCAGCTTCATTGCTTTTTACAGCTGAGTAATATTCCATTGTATGTATGTACCACATCTTCTTTATCCATTCATCTGTTGATGGACATTTAGGTTGCTTCCATGTCCTGGCTATTGGAAATAGTGCTGCAATGAATATTGGAATGCATGTGTCTTTTTGAATTATGGTGTTCTCTGGGTATATGCCCAGTAGTGGGATTGCTGGGTCATATGGTAGTTCTATTTTTAGTTTTGCAAGGAATCTCCATACTGTTTTCCATAGTGGCTGTATCAATTTACATTCCCACCAGCAATGCAAGAGTGTTCCCTTTTCTCCACACCCTCTCCAGCATTTACTGTTTGTCGATTTTCTGATGATGCCCATTCTAACCAGTGTGAGGTGATACCTCATTGTAGTTTTGATTTGCATTTCTCTAATAATTAGTGATGTTGAGCAGCTTTTCATGTGCCTCTTGGCCATCCATGTGTCTTCTTTGGAGAAATGCCTATTTAAGTCTTCTGCCCATTTTTTGAATTGGGTTGCTTGTTTTTTTGATATTGAGCTGGATGAACTGTTTATATATTTTGGAGATTAATCCTTTGTCTACTGATTTGTTTGCAAATATTTTCTCCCATTCTGAGGGTTGTCTTTTCGTCTTGCTTATAGTTTCCTTTGCTGTGCAGAAGCTCTGAAGTTTCATTAGGTCCCACTCATTTATTTTTGTTTTTATTTCCATTATTCTAGGGGGTGGATCAAAAAAGATCTTGCTGTTCTTTATGTCGAAGAATGTTCTTCCTGTGTTTTCCTCTAGGAGTTTTATAGTGACTGGCCTTACATGTAGGTCTTTAATCCATTTGGAGTTTACTTTTGTGTATGGTGTTAGGAAGTGTTCTAATTTCATTCTTTTACATGTAGCTGTCCAGTTTTCCCAGCACCACTTATTGAAAAGGCTGCCTTTTCTCCATTGTATATCCTTGCCTCCTTTGTCATAGATTAGTTGACTGTAGTTTATCTCTGGGCTTTCTATCCTGTTCCACTGATCTATATTTCTGTTTTTGTGCCAGTACCATACTGTCTTGATCACTGTGGCCTTGTAGTATAGCCTGAAGTCAGGAAGCCTGATTCCACCAACTCCATCTTTCCTTCTCAAGACTGCTTTGGCTATTCGGGGTCTTTTGCGTTTCCATACAAATCATAAAATGTCTTGTTCTAGTTCTGTGAAAAATGCCATTGGTAATTTGATCGAGATTGCATTGAATCTGTAAATTGCTTTTGGTAATATAGTCATTTTCACAATGTTGATTCTTCCAATCCAAGAACATGGTATGTCCTTCCATCTGTTTGTGTTGTCTTTGATTTCTTTCATGAGTGTCTTATAGTTTTCTGCATACAGGTCTTTTACCTCCTTGGTTAGGTTTATTCCTAGGTATTTTATTCTTTTTGTTGCAATGGTGAATGGGATTGTTTCCTTCATTTCTCTTTCTGATCTTTCATTGTTGGTGTATAGAAATGCAAGAGATTTCTATGTGTTAATTTTGTATCCTGCAACTTTACCACATTCATTGATGAGCTCAAGTAGTTTTCTGGTGGCATCTTTAGGATTTTCTATGTATAGTATCATGTCATCTGCGAACAGTGACAGTTTTACTTCTTTTCCAATTTGGATTCCTTTTATTTCTTTTTCTTCTTTGATTGCTGTGGCAAGGACTTCCAAAACTATGTTGAATAGTAGTGGTGAGAGTGGACATCCTTGTCTTGTTCCTGATCTTAGAGGGAATGCTTCGAGTTTTTCACCATTGAGAATGATGTTTGCTGTGGGTTTGTTATATATGGCCTTTATTATGTTGAGGTAGGTTCCCTCTATGCCCACCTTCAGGAGAGTTTCTGTCATAAATGGGTGTTGAATTTTGTCAAAAGCTTTTTCTGCATCTATTGAGATGATCATGTGGTTTTTATCCTTCAGTTTGTTAATATGGTGTATCACATTGATTGATTTGTGTATATTGAAGAATCCTTGCATCCCAGGGATAAACCCCACTTGATCATGCTGTATGATCCTTTGAATGTGTTGTTGGATTCTGGTGGCTAATATTTTGTTGAGGATTTTTGCATCTAAATTCATCAGTGATATTGGTCTGTAGTTTTCTTTTTTTGTAGTATTTGTCTGGTTTTGGTATCAGGGTGACGGTGGCTTATAAAATGAATTTGGGAGTGTTCCTTCCTCTGCAATGTTTTGGAAGAGTTTGAGAAGGATGGGTGTTAGCTCCTCTCTGAATGTTTGATAAAATTCACCTGTGAATCCATCTGGTCCTGGACTTTTGTTTGTTGGGAGATTTTTAATTACACTTTCAATTTCCTTACTTGTGATTGGTCTGTTCATATTTTCTATGTCTTCCTGATTCAGTCCTGGAAGGTTATACCTTTCTAAGAATCTGTCCATTTCATCCAGGTTGTCCATTTTATTGGCATATAGTTGCTTGTAGTAATCTCTTATGGTGCTTTTTATTTCTGCAGTGTCCATTGTAACTTCTCCTGTTTCATTTCTAATTTTATTGATTTGAGTCCTCTCCCTCTTTTTCTTGATGAGTCTTGCTAGAGGTTTATCAATTTTATTTATCTTCTCAAAGAACCAGCTTTTAGTTTTATTGATTTTTGCTATGGTTTTCTTTGTCTCTCTTTCATTTATTTCTGTTCTGATCTTTATGATTTCTCTCCGTCTACTAACTTTGGGTTTTGTTTGCTCTTCTTTCTCTAGTTTCTTTAGGTATATGGTTAGATTGTTTATTTGGGATTTTTCTTCTTTCTTGAGGTAGGATTGTATCGCTATAAACTTCCCTCTTAGAACTGCCTTTGTTGCATCCCATAGGTTTTGGATCATTGTGTTTTCACTGTCATTTGTCTCTAGGTATTTTTTGATTTTCTCTTTGATTTCTTCAGTGATCTGTTGGTTATTTAATAGCATATTGTTTAGCCTCCATGTGTTGGTGTTTTTTACAGTTTTTTTCCTGTAATTGATTTCTAATCTCATAGCATTGTGGTCAGAAAAGATGCTTGATATGATTTCAATGTTCTTGAATTTACCAAGGCTTGATTTATGACCCAGAGTGTGATCTCTCTTGGAGAATGTTCCATGTGCACTTGAGAAGAATTTGTAATCTGCTGTTTTTGGATGTAATGTCCTATAGATATCTATTAAGTCAAGCTGATTTATTGTGTCATTTAAAGCTTGTGTTTCCTTATTAATTTTCTGTGTGGACAATCTGTCCATTGGTGTAAGTGGGGTATTAAAGTCCCCCGCTATGATTGTGTTACTGTCGATTTCCTCTTTCATAGTTGTTAGCATTTGCCTTATGTATTGAAGTGCTCCTATATTGGGTGCATATATATTTATAATTGTTATCTCCTCTTCTTGGATTGATCCCTCGATCTTTGTGTAGTGTCCTTTCTTGTCTCTTGTAACATTTTTTATTTTAAAGTCTATTTTATCTGATATGAGCATTGCTACTCCAGCTTTCTTTTGATTTCCATTTGCATGGAATATCTTTTTCCATCCCCTCACTTTCAGTCTGTATGTGTCCCTAGGTGTGAAGTGGGTCTCTTGTAGACAGCATATATATGGGTCTTGTTGTTGTATCCATTCAGCCAGTCCATGTCTTTTGGTTGGTGCATTTAGTCCATTTACATTCAAGGTAATTATCAATACGTATGTTCCTATGACCATTTTCTTAATTGTTTTGTTTTTGTTTTTGTAGGTCCTTTTCTTCTCTTATGTTTCCCACTTAGAGAAATTCCTTTAGCATTTGTTGTAGGGCTGATTTTGTGGTGCTGAATTCTTTTAGCTGTTGCTTGTCTGTAAAGCTTTTGATTTCTCCATGGAATCTGAATGAGATCCTTGCTGGATAGAGTATTCTTGGTTGTAGGCTCTTCCCTGTCATCACTTTAAATATTTCTTGCCACTCCCTTCTGGCTTGCAGAGTTTCTGCTGAGAAATCAGCTGTTACCCTTATGGGAGTTCCCTTGTATGTTATTTGTCATTTTTCCCTTGTTGCTTTTAATAACTTTTCTCTGTCTTTAATTTTTGTCAATTTGACTACTATATGTCTTGGCATATTTCTCTTTGGATTTATCCTGCCTGGGACTCTCTGTGCTTCCTGGACTTGGGAAGCTATTTCCTTTCCCATGTTAGGAAAGTTTTCAACTATAATCTCTTCCAATATTTTCTCAGGTCCTTTCTCTGTCTCTTCTCCTTCTGGGACCCCTATAATGCGACTTTTGGTGTGTTTAACATTGTCCCAGAGGTCTCTTAGGCTGTCTTCAGATCTTTTCATTCTTTTTTCCTTATTCTTTTCCGCATCAGTGATTATCACCATTCTGTCTTCCAGCTCACTTATTCGCCCTTTGCCTGAGTTAATCTGCTATTGGTTCCTTCTAGTGTATTTTTCATTTCAGTTATTGTGTTGCATATCTCTGTTTGTTTGCTCTTTAATTCTTCTAGGTCTTTGGTAAACTTTTCTTGCAACTTTTGATCTTTGCATCCAATCTTTTTTAAAGTCCTGGATCATCTTCACCATCATTATTCTGAATTCTTTTTCTGGAAGGGTGCCTATCTCCTTTTCATTTGGTTGTTTTTCTGGTGTTTTATCTTGTCCCTTCATCTGGTACAAAGTCTTTTGCCTTTTCATTTTCTCTGTCTTTCTGTGGCTGTGATTTTCAGTTCCACAAGATGAAATACTGCTGATACTGCTTGATTCTGCTGTCTGCCCTCTTGTGGAGGAAGCTGTCTAGGAGGCTCTTGGGTGCTTCCTGATGGGAGGGACTGATGGTGGGTTGGGCTGGGTGGGTGGAGCTTAGTAAAACTTTAATCTGATTTGGTGGGTGGAGCTCAGTGACACTTTAATCTGCTTGTCTGCCAGTGGGTGGGGCTGTGTTCCCACCCTGGTTGTCATTTGGCCTGAGGCTACCCAGCACTGGAGCTTACAGGCTCTTTGGTGGGGCTAATGGTGGACTCTGGAAGGGCTCACGCCAATGAGTACTTCTCAGAACCCCTGCTGCCAGTGCCCCTGTCTCCTCGATGAGCCACAGCTGCCCCCCACCTCCGCAGGCAACCCTCCAACACCAGCAGGTAGGTCTGGTTCAGTCTCCTCTGGGGTCACTGCTCCTTCCCCCTGGGTCCTGGTGAGCACACTTTTTTGTGTGCCCGCCAAGAGTGAAGTCTCCGTTCCCACAGTCCTGTGGAGGTCCTGCAATCAAATCCCACTGGCTTTCAAAGTCTGATTCTCTGGGGATTCCTCCTCCCGTTGCTGGACCTCCAGGTTAGCAAGCCTGACATGGGCCTCAGAACCCTCAGGACTTCTGCAGTATAACTGTTCTCCAGCTTGTGAGTCACCCACCCAGCATTTATGGGATTTGATTTTAACGCGATTGCGCCCCTCCTACCATCTCACTGCAGCTTCTCCTTTGTCTCTGGATGTGGGGTGATTTTTTTTTGGTGAGTTCCAGTGTCTTTCTGTGATGGTTGTTCAGCAGTTAGTTGTAATTCCGGTGCTCTTGCAAGAGGGAGTGAGCACATGTCGTCCTACTCCGCCATCTTGATTCTTTCTCTGAAAGAATTTTAAAAGGGCACATTCCAAGAAGAAGAAAAATAAATCTGTGAAAAAGTAGCATGTAAGGAGTGGTAACAAAGTGGTAAAATAGATTGGTTTGTTGAACATTTTTAGGTAAAAAATTTGGAACTAATATCTCAAATTATAATACCATGGGGAAGTAGTGTAGGAGCAGAGGGAGGTAAAAGTTTGTGAAAGCTCTCGCTTTGCTTACTGAAATGGTGTAGATGTAACTCTGGGCCTTGTTCAGGCCTCCCACCCTGTTTCTGCCATTAAACAGCAAGTTGCGTCCCCACTCTGGGCCTTAGTCTCTTCAGCTGTACAGTGAGAAAAATTGGATTTGATGTTCTCTAGAAGCTCTTATTTGGCTCCAATTTCTATGAGTTTAGGCACATCAAGGTAATCTTTTACCTGTTTTCTAATACTTAGAATCACGAATTCTAAGGAAGATAGGCAATCGGTTTAGATGCCCCCAAAGACAGAATAATATCCCTTTACTGTCCAGCAAAGAGAGCCCCAGTTGTTATCCTTTTCCTTATTGTGGACTCCTAATGTGCAAACTGTGATGTTACCCCTTTTTTCTCAATATATATGAGAAAAATATATAGTCTCTATGAATACATGGTTATTGCTATACCTGTTAACAAGTTTGACTAAGCTAATAGAAAAACAAAATACAAGTTGTTATTATTTAGAATAAACTTGTCTTTCTCCAGGTGGTTAGCCAATCAAAAAGCCTTTTTTGTTTCCATTGTCCCTCAGAAAAAAATAATCCTTGAGGAAACAGTGTTGTGGAAAAATCTGAAGCATTTTCACTGAATTTTATAATGAAAATGAGTAGACATTAAGAGCAGAAAATAAAATCTGTAACACTGGTGGGAAATCTTGAAACCGTTTTTAAGGTTTTTTTCTTTTAATTAGGTCTCACAGTATTTCTGTGAGGTAAAGTTTTTGTTTGCTTGCTTGACTTCTTGCTTGTTATTTGTACTTAATATGAGGAAATCAGCTGATGCTAACCACTCCCTTTACAGCTGATAACGGCGTACATAGCAATTGCTTAGAGCTGAGCCCTGGAAGACCCTGAAAACTGAGAAAGAGTGACCCTGAAGTCATCTTGGCCTCTGGGAGGATTTTACAATGCTTTAGGATGTAAGGTCATCTGAGGTCTTCAAGAGTTTTCTTGGGAACTCTGAGGAACGGTGGATCATGGTTCACTGACTGTCTAACTTGCAGGATTGTAGGATCGAGGGGCAGGGAGAATTATAAAGGGGTGTGTGTCTGAGTGCTGGTGAGAATGGAAGCACCCCCAGTGGCTTCCACACAGTCCTGGTTCCATAGTGCTGGGCTATCGTGACCACTACCATGTGTTATTCTGTCATAACAAAGCAGTTCATCTGCTCCACCCAGCCCTCAAAACCTTGAAATATCCTTGTTTCTTGGCCCTGTTGGAGATAGGCCAACATGAAAACCTTAATCTAAAGTTATCCTTCTACGGAGAACTCTTGAGGAGAAACCCTGAGGCATCATCAAAGAAAGAGGATGTGCAGATGAAGACGAGAGGTGAACTGGAAACCAGTGCCCAGACAAGTCCAGAATGAACCCCATTATAGGCTCCAGAACTGCCTCAGAGAAGCAGATGATGCAGAGCAGAGAGAAAAATTGAGAAAACTCTAAGCTTGTAGAGAGCGCCCTTGTGCCCACACAGGCCCCACCCCGAGGCCCAGCCTTTGAGTGTGTGCAGTGAGGGGGTAGGAGCTCTGTTCCTACTCTTGAAACAGTCAAACTTATTTTCCAGGGGCATCTTTCAACTTCCCCTTGAAGGATTCCAGATGATTTCCTCTTATTTGCTTTTTTTTCCTATCATTTTTAAAGGATAAATATCTTTTCTTTTTTTAACTTCTTTTGGCTCTGAGGCAGCATTTACTGATAGTAAATAAGTACTTAAAGTACTAAGATACTTTTTGATAGCATTTGACCAATTTGAAAGGTAGTGGTTCCTAAATTTCAATGATACACCAAGCTTTTTGGAAAATGGGTTCCGGAGAGAATTGTTTTCACCTGCAGAACTCTCCTCCTAGGGACAGGATGTTGACTGCACTTGATAGAATGGAGTGTGAAACTAGAGTGAAGCACTGTGATGACAGGCCCTGCAGGAGCAGTTCATGATCAGCAGGACCCCTCACTGGATGGAAATAGCTGAGAGCTGGACAGTGTCGGGAGAGGTGAAATGCAAGCCTTCGTTTTCCGAAGGAAGCCTTAGTCTTCTCCCTGGTGTCACAGGCTGTCATGTGGCTCTTCTTTTTCAGGATGCTCTTTTCCTAGTTGTTCATCAGCTCATGAACAGCTCATAGGAGAATCTTAAACTTCTAATAATTTATAACCAAATATTTAGATGTGTCAAATAAAAATCCTGGCATACCACACTCCTGCTGGCATGTTCCCATCTGAGTTGATTCACATTAGTTGTGAGATGCCTTTGGGATAGTCTGATTCTTTTATTTCTGCCTCATGTGATTTTGAATGTTATGTTTTCCTATTGCATCAAGGTAGTGTTGTCTTCCTGTGGGAAGCAAAAATGTTTATTGTCCATACAGGCTTCCCCTCAGGCCCGCGTTCCCTGCTGCCGACACGGTCACTTCTTTCCATGGTAGACGATAGTTTACATTCCAAGGGAGGAAAACATAAATGTTGGTTTCATTTGAGAATTATATCCCAAAGCTGGGTTCTAAGTACCTCTTGAATATGTATATCATTATTGATAAAATGATTGTAAATTATTCTTAGAAACAAGAACAAAGCAATTTTTATCTCGTTAAAACTCACAATAGAAGTGTTATAAAGAATAAGGGATTATTTCAAGGAGGTTTTTAATAGGTAACAATTGGAAGATTTGTTTGATCGTGGCATTTTTAAGTACTTTTGAAGCTTTGAAGTCCATTAAGGCGCAGAGAATGAGAAAGTGTCTCTGCGTAGCACACATTGATCGCATGTTGGTTAAAGGACTACCCATGCACATGTGGAAATTGTGAGTCAAGAGCTGCACCATCAAAGTGAGGGACAGACGGCATTGGAAGTCCACTGCAGTGATGGAGGGCAGCGGGAAATACACCAGATGACATGAGGTTCAGAGTTAGGGATGGAGGCAGTTGGAGGAGGAGGAAGCGGAGTGGACTGGAGGTGGCAGTGAGAAGCTAGGAGGACACCTGCTCCAGCTCCAGGCCCAGTGGTGGGAGAGGTCTGAGAGGTCTAGAGAGAGCTGTAAGGGTCATCATGCCAACAGGGGAGAACCGGGTTTCCAGTGGAGCAAGGTGAAGGAAGAAACTTTCAATGACGAGGGTGACAATGCAGGGGCTTTTCCTGAGGCCGGGCCGTGAGTCTCAGAGGCACAGGAAGAGTGGTTATGGAGTTTGGGATCCGTGAGGGATGCAGTGAAGCAGGAGATGTTCAGAGATGTCTGGGGATTTGAGTACAAGAGATGAGAGATGAACTGAGATTCTGGGACTTCACCCATCAACTGGGATAAAGGCAGTGACGTGCTGTTAAATGTTTAATAAGTGGCTCTTGCAGGGGAAAGTCTTCATTTGTGGCATTTGAATTTCCATGGTGTAAATACTCCCATCAAAGCAGATTTCAACAACATGGCATTAATTTTATAAGAATTTGGACAGAAAAGCACAAACTTCCTGTTCCTATTATCAATAGGCACTGACTTCACTGGGTGAAGGTCATGCTAGAATTAACCCTGGTGAATGAGGCAGGTAACCGGGCAGGATGGTGGGAATGTAGGGAGCACTGGCATTCCTCTTGACTCCTGTGGATAGATGCACAGTGGCCTCCATGCTCTTAGCTCATGAGCTGTATAAAAACAGGCTTGGGCTAGATTTGACCCACAAGCCGGTCACTCCATAGACTTTATCATGCCTATGAAACAGCTCCACTTGGAAATCTAATATATATCTCAGATTCCATTGAATTGGTTAAGTGATTAATATCCAGAGTATATATTTTAAAAAATTCCTACAACTCAAAAGTGAGTAAAAGATTTGAATAGATATTTCTCCCAAGAAGATATACAAATGGCCAATAAGCACACGAAAAGATGCTCACCGTCATTAGGGAAATGTAAATCAAAACCACAGTGAGAGAGCACTGCATATCCATCAGGATGGCGATCATAAAAAAATGATGAGGATGTGGAGAGATTGGAGCCCTCACGTACTGCTGGTGAGAATGTAAAATGGTGCAGCTGCTGTGGAGAGCAGTTTGGTGGTCCCTCAAAATGTTAAACATGGAATTACCATGTTATCCAGAAGGTCTGCTCTTGGGTGTATATCCAAAAGAATTGAAAGTATTGAATAGATACTTTATTTGCACACCCATGTCCATGGCAGCATTATTTGAAATAGCCAAAAGGTGGAACCAACCCAAGTGTTCATCAGAGATGAATAACCAACACAATGTGGGATGTACATACATTGGAGGATGGCGCAACCATAAAAGGAATGAAATTTTGAAAATTGTGACATTGATGAACTTGGACAACATGCTAAGTAAAAAAAAGCTGAACACAAAAGGACAAATATTGTATGATTCCACTTATATCAGGTATCCAGAATAAGCAAATTCATGGAGACAGAAAGTAAAGTAGAATTTATCAGGGGTTAGGGAGAGGAGGGAACTGGGAGTTATTGTTAAATGAGTTCAGAGTTGCTGTTTGGGATGATGAAAAAGTTCTGGAAACAAATAGTGGTGATGGTTGTACAACTTTGTGAATGTATTTAATGCTATTAAACTGTAAACTTAAAAATGGTTAAAATGATCAATTTTATGTTATATATGTAACAAATATAAAAAATATGTATTTTATATATATTGAAAATATAATATTATACATATATATACACCAATTTTAAAGAAAACAATTCAGTGGAGCAAGAATAATCTTTGGTGCTTGACCAATTGGACATCTATAGGCAAAAATAAAAAAAAAAAAGAACTTCAACCTGAATCTCACACCAAAACAACAACAAAACCCCCCAAAAACAAAACTGAAAGCATACTATAGACTTAACTGTAAAGTATAAGTCTATGAAACTCATAAGAGAAAATCTTCAGGACCTAGGGAGTAATAAAGAATTCTTAGGTGTGACACCAAAAATATGATTCATAGATGAAAAAAATCAATAAATTGGGTTTCATCAAAACTGAAAACTTTGCAATATGAATGATGCTGTGAAGAGGATGAAAAGATAATCTACAGACGGGGAGAAAATATTTGTAGATCGCATCTTTCAAAGGATTTGTATCTGGAATACATAAAGAATTTTCAAAACAACAGTTAAAAAATTCAGTTACAAAGTGCGCAAAGGAGATGAATAGACATTTCACCAAAGAGGATATGCAGATGTCAAATAAGCATGGAAAAATATTTTCAACGTCATTAGCCATTAGGAAAATGCTAATTAAAACCACAATGAGATTTCATTATACACCTATCAGAGCAGCTAACTCTAAAGGTAGTGACAATATGAAATGCTGTCAAGATGTGAAGTTGAATCACTCATACATTGCTGGGAGGTGTGTAAACTGGCACAGCCACTTGGAAGAACATAAACTTATCATAGGGCCCAGTGATCATTGGCACTTCTTGGCACTTATTCCAGAGAAATGAAGTCGTATGTTCAAGCAAAAATGTGTACACAAACATTAATTGCAGCTTTATTTGTAATAGCCAAATTTTAGACATTTCTTTGTAATCAGCCAAAAATTAGAAACAAAACCAGTTGTTCTTCAGGGTGTGAATGATTAAACCAACTGTGGTACATCCATAACTGTCAAATATAACTCAACATAAAAAGGAATAAGCTACTTAGGGAACAACTTGAGTGGATCTCAGGGACATAATGCTGAGTGAAAAATATCCAGTCTCAGAAGGTTCTATACTGTATGATTTCATGTCTGTCATATTCTCAACACAGCACAACTGTGGAGATGGAGAAAAGACCAGCGGCTTCCTGGAGTTAGAGATGCAGGAGGATTTGGGAGGCAGAGGACGGGAGAGGGATGGATGTGCACGTAGACGGTTAGCACAGGGACCTTTGTGGTGACCGAACAGCTCTGTGTCTTGATTGTGGTGGAGATTACACAAATGATGCACACGTGCTAAACTTGCATAAAACTGGGCAAGTCTAAGTTCTGGAAATTGTACCTATGGCTTTTCTGGTTTTGAAATTGTACTATAGTTATATAACTAAGATTTTACCTTTGGGGGAAAGTGGTTGCAGGGTACCTGAGACTTACCTGTATTTGCATCTTCCTATGAACCTATCATTATTTAAAATCTATGATTGGCTTTAAAACATCGTTGTGGAGCTTAATCAGTTATTACAAAGTAAATATTTGCAGAAACAATGTCAGTAAATATCTGAGGCTAGGTTTGTCCTTTCCCAGTCTTACCCCTTCTTTTCCCTTAAAGGTAACAGCTATGCTGACTCAAAAGGATGTTAACCAGTTGGTAATTCTTTATAATTTATATAGTTAATAAGTGTGCCCCCTACATGCTATAATTTAGGTTTTAGACTTTATATAAGTGAAATCTTATTGTATATGTCCTTTTTATGTCTAACCTCTTTCACTCAACATTTTATGAAATTCATGCTTGTTCTAAAAAGTAAACGTTCATTTCCATTACCTTTCACTTTTCCATTGTCTGCACACAGCAGTGTGTTTGTCCATTCTAGTGTTAACAGACTTTTGAATTGTCTCCTGATTAGACTGTTATAAACCATCCTTATACATATTCACTGGTAAACTTGCACACGTTTCTGTTGGGTTTTGCCAAGGAATGGAATTGCTGAGTCAAAAAGGTAGGCATGTTCTCAAATTCACGAGGAGATGCCTATTTTTCAAAATGTTTCTATCTAGTCCTGTTTTTCCTTTAATAACTTTTAGCATATTTTATTTATTTATAAAGACTAGATATGGCTTTCGTCATTAGAATATAAGCTCTCAAGATACTGTTTTGTGGGACTTCCCTGGCAGTCCAGTAGTTAAGACTCCATGCTTTCAATGCAGGGAGAGCAGGTTCGCTCCTTGGTTGGAGAACTAAGATCCCACACGCCACAGGGCCAAAAAAAAAAAGTACTGTTTTGTTTTGCTTTTTCTATTTTGTATCCCCAGTATCTGTAACAGAGCCTGAGACAGGGCAGCTTTTCTGCCCTAATTAACCCTCCCTTCACTTGAAAAGGGTTGAAACAAATAGAGGTCCAGAGTGTTTTTTCTGAACCCCTTCAGACCAGATGTATTTTGGAATTCTGAGTTTTAAATTTTTCCTCTTTTGGAAACGTAATACAGTTCATACACTGTGTATTACCTAATAGCACAAGTACGGACGCTGGGAGCATTGCACAATCAAACATATTAATGTCTCTGCAGTGAAACTATGACAGGCTAAATGCAATAAGAACAGACTCTAAATAGCCTCGTAGCAGTTGAAGTAATTGTTTGATTAGTAGTAGGATTTTAAAGGACATGCCTGTCAGATCACTTGACAAAGATTACGATGCTAAAAATTATACAACGAAATGTATAAAACTTTTACCTTTCACTACAACTCTGTGAGATGATAGGGCACATAGATAAGATTATACTTACCTCCCAGATGTGATAATTGAGTCACCAGAAGAAAAGGATCTTATCCCAGGGTCTACTAAACAGCAGAGCTGAAACACAAACTTTGTCTTCTGATTCTAATACTTTTTCAACAATGCCACAGCTGCTTCTCATGAAAATGGCAGTTTTTGTGATTCATAAATTAACATTTCCAGAGGGGAAAAAGCTTCTTCATAATGAAGCTGTCATAAATCATGCACGGTTGTACTGAGATGTGGAACATAACTGATAGCAGAGCTCCCACCGCGGCACAGGTGTGCACTGGACTGTCAGGTCAGCATTTGTTTGAATGCACTGACCCTCTGCACACCGGGACGCTCCCCTTCCTGCTCTCCCTCTTCCCACATCAGCTCCATAGTGCCGCCCGTTACACTCCAGCCTGCTCTCCCCTCTCAGAACAGACGAGGATCAGAAATCAGGCAACTGGGATTTATCAATTTAATAGCAGATTTCACTGGGAGTGATTTTCAGGCACGGCATTGCCTGGTGGGGCGCTGACATGGAGTTGAATGAATGAATGAACATAGATTACAGTCTTCTTGGGGACTGTGTTTACTGTGTTTGTCTCCTCCAGCAGCAGGTAAGCTGTGTTAGCACGAGGCTTTCCGTTACTTTGTTCCCTGGTGCTTTCCTAATACCTGTAACAGGGCTCAGCACACGCTCTGCACTTGCCAAATATCTGCTTGTAAACAAATGATTATTTACCCATTTTATTTATTTATTTTTTATTGGAATATAATTGCTTTACACTCTTGTACCAGTTTTTGAGGTACACCAAGGTCAATCATCTGTATTTATTCACATATCCCCGTATTCCCTCCCTCCCTCGACTCCCCCCCACCCTCCCCGTCCCAGTCCTCTAAGGCATCATCCATCATCGAGTTGAACTCCCTTTGTTATACAGGAACTTCCCACTGGCTATCTGTTTTACAGTTGGTAGTATATATATGTCTATGCTACTCTCTCACTTTGTCTCAGCTTCCCCTTCACCCCCCGGCCCCCCAAACCTCGAGTTCTCCAGTCCATTCTCTACATCTGTGTCCTTATTCTTGTCTTGTCACTGAGTTCATCAGTACCATTTTTAGATTCCGTATGAGTTAGCATACAACATTTGTCTTTTTCTTTCTGAGTTACTTCACTCTATGACAAACTCTAGGTCTATCCACCTCATTACATATAGCTCCATCTCATTCCTTTTTATAGCTGAGTAATATTCCATTGTATACATATGTCACATCGTCTTTATCCATTCATTTGTTGATGGGCATTTAGGTTGCTTCCATGTCCTGGCTATTGTAAATAGTGCTGCAGTGAACATTATGGTACATGTTTCTTTGGGGATTATGGTTTTCTCTGGGTATATGCCCAGTAGTGGGATTCCTGGATCAAATGGTAGTTCTATTTTCAGTTTTTTAAGGAACCTCCAAACTGTTTTCCATAGTGGCTGTACCAACTTACATTCCCACCAACAGTGCAGGAGAATTCCCTTTTCTCCACACCCTCTCCAGCATTTGTTGTTTCCAGATTTTGTGATGATGGCCATTCTGATCGGTGTGAGGTGATACCTCATTGTGGCTTTGACTTGCATTTCTCTGATGATGAGTGATGTTGAGCATCTTTTCATGTGTTTGTTGGCTATCTGTGTGTCTTCTTTGGAGAAATGTCTATTTAGGTCTTCTGCCCATTTGTGGGTTGGGTTATTTGCTTTTCTGGTATTAAGCTGCCTGAGCTGCTTGTATATTTTGGAGGTTAATCCTTTGTCCGTTGTTTCGTTGGCAACTATTTTTTCCCATTCTGAGGGTTGCCTTCTTGTCTTGTTTATGGTTTCTTTTGCTGTGCAAAAGCTTTTAAGTTTCATGAGGTCCCATTTGTTTATTCTTGATTTTATTTCCATGATTCTAGGAGGTGGGTCCAAAAGGATGTTGCTTTGATGTATGTCATAGAGTGTTCTGCCTATGTTTTCCTCTAAGAGTTTTATAGTGTCTGGCCTTACCTTTAGGTCTTTAATCCATTTGGAGTTTATTTTTGTGTATGGTGTTAGGAAGTGTTCTAATTTTATTCTTTTACATGTTGCTGTCCAATTTTCCCAGCACCACTTATTGAAGAGGCTGTCTTTTTTTCAGTGTATGTTCGTGCCTCCTTTGTCAAAGATAAGGTGCCCATATGTGTTTGGGCTTACTTCTGAGTTCTCTATTCTATTCCATTGATCGTCCTTTCTATTTTTGTGCCAGTACCATACTGTCTTGATCACTGTGGCCTTGTAGTATAGCCTGAAGTCAGGAAGCCTGATTCCACCAACTCCATTTTTCCTTCTCAAGATTGCTTTGGCTATTCGGGGTCTTTTGCGTTTCCATACAAATCGTAAGATTTCTTGTTCTAGTTCTGTGAAAAATGCCATGGGTAATTTGATCAGGATTGCATTGAATCTGTAAATTGCTTTGGGTAGTACCGTCATTTTTACTATGTTGATTCTTCCAATTCAGGAACATGGTATGTCCCTCCATCTGTTTGTGTTGTCTTTGATTTCTTTCATCAGTGTCTTAAAGTTTTCTGCATACAGGTCTTTTGCCTCCTTAGGCAGGTTTATTCCTAGGTATTTTATTCTTTTTGTTGCAATGGTGAATGGGAGAGTTTCCTTAATTTCTCTTTCTGCTTTTCCGTTGTTAGTGTATAAGAATGCAAGAGGTTTCTGTGTGTTACTTTTGTATCCTGCAACTTTATGAAATTCAACAATTAGTGCTAGGAGTTTTCTGGTAGAGTCTTTAGGGTTTTCTATGTATAATATCATGTCATCTGCAAAGAGTGACAATTTTACTTTTTCTTTTCCAATTTGGATTCCCTTTATTTCTTTTTCTTCTCTGATTGCTGTGGCTAAAACTTCCAAAACTATGTTGAACAATAATGGTGAGAATGGACACCCTTGTCTTGTTCCTGTTCTTAGAGGGAATTCTTTCAATTTTTCTCCATTTAGAATGATGTTGGCTTTTGGTTTCTCATATATAGCTTTTATTATGTTGAGGTAATTTCCTCCTATGCCCATTTTCTGGAGAGCTTTTATCATAAATGGATGTTGAATTTTATCAAAAGCTTTTTCTGCATCTATTGAGATTATCATATGGTTTTTATCCTTCAATTTGTTGATATAATGTATCACGTTGATTGATTTGCGTATATTGAAGAATCCTTGCATCCCAGGGATAAACCCCACTTGATCATGGTGTATGATTTTTTTAATGTGCTGTTGGATTCTGTTAGCTAGTATTTTGTTGAGGATTTCTGCATCTAAATTCATCAGTGATATTGGTCTGTAATTTTCTTTTTTGTGACATCTTTGCCTGGTTTTGGTATCAGGGTGATGGTGGCCTCGTAGAATGAGTTTGGGAGTGTTCCTCCTTCTGCAATATTTTGGAAGAGTTTGAGAAGGATAGGTGTTAGCTCTTCTCTAAATGTTTGATAGAATTCGCCTGTGAATCCATCTGGCCCTGGACTTTTGTTTGTTGGGAGATTTTTAATCACTGCCTCAATTTCTGTACTTGTGATTGATCTGTTCATAGTTTCTATTTCTTCCTGGTTCAGTCTTGGAAGATTGTATTTTTCTAAGAATGTATCCATTTCTTCCAGGTTATCCAATTTATTGGCATATAGTTGCTTGTAGTAGTCTCTTATGATCTTTTGTATTTCTGTGGTGTCTGTTGTTACTTCTCCTTTTTCATATCTAATTCTGTTGATTTGCATCTTCTCCCTTTTTTTCCTTGATGAGTCTGGCTAATGGTTTATCAATTTTGTTTATCTTCTCAAAGAACCAGCTTTTGTTTTATTAATTTTTGCTATTGCTTCCCTCCTTTCTTTTTCATTTATTTCTGCTCTGATCTTTATGATTTCTTTCCTTCTGCTCACTTTGGGGTTTCTTTGTTCTTTTTCTAATTGTTTTAGGTGTAAGGTTAGGTTGTTTATTCGGTATTTTTCTTGTTTCTTAAGGTAGGACTGTATTGCTATAAACTTCCCTCTTAGAACTGCTTTTGCTGTGTCCCATGGGTTTTGGGTTGTTGTGTTTTTGTTGTCGTTTGTTTCTAGTTATTTTTTGATTTCCTCTTTGATTTCTTTAATGATTTCTTGGTTGTTTAATAGTGAATTGATTAGCCTCCATGTGTTTGTATTTTTTACAGTTTTTTTCCTGTAATTGATATCTAGTCTCATGGCATTGTGGTCTGAGAAGATGCTTGATATGATTTCAATTTTCTTGAATTTACCGAGGTTTGATTTGTGACCCAAGATGTGATCTATCCTGGAAAATGTTCCGTGTGCACTTGAGAAGAAAGTGTATTCTGTCGTTTTTGGATGGAATACCCTATAAATATCAATTAAGTCGAGATGGTCTAATGTGTCATTTAAAGCTTGTGTGTCCTTATTTATTTTCTGTTTGGATGATCTGTCCATTGATGTAAGTGGGGTGTTCAAGTCTCCCACTATTACTGTGTTACTGTTGATGTCCCCTTTTATAGCTGTTAGCATTTGCCTTATGTATTGAGGTGCTCCTATGTTGGGGGCATAGATGTTTACCATTGTGATATGTTCTTCTTGGATGGATCCCTTGATCATTATGTAGTGTCCTTCCTTGTCTCTTGTAATATTCTTTATTTTAAAGTCTCATTTATCTGATATGAGTATTGCTACTCCAGCTTTCTTTTGACTTCCGTTTGCATGGAATATCTTTTTCCATCCCTTTATTTTCAGTCTATATATATCCCTTGGTCTGAAGTGGGTTTCTTGTAGGCAGCATATAGAAGGGTCTTGTTTTTGTATCCATTCAGCCAGTCTGTGTCTTTTGGTTGGAGCATTTAATCCATTTACATTTAAGGTGATTATTGACATGTGTGTTTCTATTATCATTTTCTGAATTGTTTTGGGTTTGTATTTGTAGGCGTTTTCCTTTTCTTGTGTTTCCTACTTAGAGAAGTTCCTTTAGCACTTGTTGTAAGGCTGGTTTGGTGGTGCTGAATTCTCTTAACTTTTGTTTGTCTGGAAAGCTTTTGATTTCTCCATCAAATCTGAATGAGATTCTTGCTGGGTAGAGTATTCCTGGCTGTAGGTTTTTCTCTTTCAGGACTTTCAGTATATCCTGCCATTCCCTTCTGGCCTGCAGAGTTTCTGTAGAGAGGTCAGCTGTTATCCTTATGGGTTTTCCCTTATATGTTGCTTGTTGCTTTTCTCTTGCTGCTTTTAATATTTTTTCTTTGTGTTTAATTGTTGTTAGTTTGATTAATATGTGCCTTGGTGTATTTCTCCTTGGGTTTGTTCTGTGTGGGACTCTCTGTGCTTCTTGGACTTGGTTAATTATTTCCTTTCCCATGTTGGGAAAGTTTTCCACTATAACCTCTTCAGATATTTTCTCAGACCCTTTCTTGTTTTCTTCTTCTTCTGGGATGCCTGTGATTCGAATGTTGGTACGCTTAATGTTATCACTGAGGTCTCTGAGACTGTCTTCTATTCTTTTTATTCTTTTTTCTTTTTCCTGCTCTGTGGCGTTTATTTCCCCCATTCTATCTTCCAACTCACTTATTCATTCTTCTGCCTCAGTTATTCTGCTGGTTATACCATCTAGAATATTTTGAATTTTAGTTATTTTGTTATCCATTGCAGTTTGTTTGTTCTTTAGTTCTTCTGAGTTCTTATGAACTGTTTCTTGTACTTTCTCTATTTTGTTTTCGAGATTTTGTATCATTTTTACTATCATTACTCTGAATTCCTTTTCAGGCATTTTTCCTATTTCCTCTTCATTTATTTTGTCTTGTAGGTTTTTTTCCTGGTGCTTTGCCTGCATGGTGTTTCTTTGTTTCCTCATGGTAGTCCAAACTTCTGGGGTTGCTTGTCCTGGCAATAGAGGGGTTTATAGAAGACTGTCCAAGCCCCAGACTAATGGCCGAGTGTTGGGTCAAACAAATACTAAGTCTAGGAAACACATACATGTATAAGACACACAATTACTGAATCCATTAGGACATAAGGCTCTGGAAATACCTGACAGAAGAACCCCAGTATGCCATCAGATATTCAAAGAGAAAACCAACAGAAATTGAAAACCAAAACAGAACAAAACAGAAACTAAAGCAAAACAGACAAACAAATAACACCTTACACATAGAAACACAAAGCCAGGGAGATATTGAAAGCTAGGATCAAATATAAAAAAGAGCTAGAGTACCACCAGACAGAATGGAGATTCTCAGAATGAAATTAGACAATTGTACTAAGAACTAAGATAAAGACAAAAACCTAATATTAAATATCAAGGCAGTGTGTCATTTGGAGAATAGAGCAAGGCGTCTGAGCAGATCGATAGTGTTGCTTATAAGTATGTTAAAATAAAATAAACTAAAAATGGATGGAAGACGGGAACAGAAGAGCGTAGTGTGACTGGAAATATGCAAATAAAACGAAAGGAATAGAAATGTATAAAAGATAGAGATGAAAAGAAGGTAGAGATATATAGTCTGTACTACAAAAAGCTTAGCTAGAAATAGAAGTATATGAAAAGGCTAAAAATAAAAATAGAATAAAAATAGAATAAAAAATATGTTATAAAACTTGTAGATCCCTTAGGACTAGGATCGTAATTAATAAAGAAAAAAAGGAAGAAAAAACCCAAAAACTAGAACTGATCCCAGAATGGACCAGTTCAATAGAATTGATACTAATATTTCTATTTCCTTAGAGTCTCAGCTGTAAGTGTCCTTCTCCTCGCCTTGGGTTTTTTGTATTATTCTGTGACCAGCAGAGCTTCCTTTATTGTTCGTATGTAAGTGTTGGTGTGTGGGGTGGGGGAGGGTACAATAGTGGCTTCTTCCCCTGGGAGTGAGTGAGCAGTGGCGCCCTGCCTGGGTCGTGGTGGCTCGGGCAGCTCGGGTGGTGCCTGTTGCAGAGGGACACTGGCGGCTCAGGCCAAGAGAGTGACTCCAACTGCAGCTCCTCCCCCCAGCTACGCCTCTGCTGGGGCACCATGCCTGGGTCACGGTGGCTCAGTTGGCCATGGCGGTGCCTGTTGTAGAGGGATGCCAGTGGCTCAGGTGTAAACAGAATGTCTCAGAGTTGCGCCTCTCTCCGGGTTTTTTTGTTCTCGGCCTCCCTGCTGCTGGCGTTCCAAGGGGCTTTAAGCTAGCCCTGCCCGAGGGCCTGAGGGTCCTTGTTATCCCTGAGTGCCTTAGGTGGCCCACAGGGGTCCCTCCACTGCCGGTTGCAGGCACCAAAAGAGAGAGACAGGCTATGCCCGCGGCTCCTCCCCCCCCACCCCTCCACCGGTGAGCCCGCAGCCTCCAGCCACCATCATGGCTGGGCAGCTCTCAGGGGCAGGCACTCCTCGCTGCGGACCTCTTCCCTCCTGTCCTCTCGGTCCATCTCTTTACTGGCAACAGTTTTTCTCACCCTGAACCAGCTCTCCGTTTCCCCTGCTCCTGCTCCTGGACACCCTGTTCAGCTGTGATTCGACGTCTCAGTCTGGGAACACTGAGCTGTGGTGCAGAGCCTCTGTGTGTTTCTCACTCCCTCCTGTCTGCCACAGCTCAGCCGCTTCACCCTCTTTGAGCCATCGTGGAAGCCTCCCTACTGGTTATGTCGGGATCCTTGCAGTCCTTTCTGGTGTCCAAGGTCATCTTCTGGTGTTCAGTTGGTTCTCTATGGGAATTATTGCGTCTTTTGGTGCATTCTCAATGCATCTGTGGAAAGGGATGCATTCCACGTCCCTCTAGTTCGCCGCCATCTTTTATCCTCCCCATTTTATTTTTAAGAGAGATATGCCTTTGAGCTCTGTGAAAAACAATTCTGGGCTGGAAGAAGCAGATAGAAGGATTTTTGTGGCGAGTAGGTGGATTTTGACACGCCCTGTGGGAGCACTCAGCATAAATTATTGTCATGATTTTTGTGTAAGTTGTCCATTCAGGTTTAGGTAGCTTCATGAGGACAGGAGACTCCTCTGGGCCTGCATGTAGTAGCCATGCAAAAAGTATTTATTGACTTAAGGTTCTGCCAAGATGGAGTAGCCCCGCTGCTCCCAGGTCCTTCCCTTACAACTAAAATTTGCTGGACACCACACAACAAAGTAGCATAGGATGTCCCTGAAAGGTGGAAAGAAGAGGCAGGCTTCTTGGGGACTTGGGCACTTAAGGATCAAGGTGTTGCTGAGTTCCCTGGTTTTCCTCACTGCCACCCATGTATCCTGGACAAGGAGCTGCAGAAATTCTGATGTGAAACACACACACACACACACACACACACACACACACACACACCTGGGTAAAGAAAAGTTTGTTCCTTCTAGCCAGAGGACTTGGAAAAGTGTAGCCTACCAACAAAAACCCTTGTGGTAACCCTCTCCTACTGTAGCCAAATAGGAATATACGTCCCCCACCGGCTCCTCCTCATGGGAAGGTTGATGTTTCACCCCAACCCCTGCTCCACCTAAACAGGCAGGTGCTTTGATCCACCCATTGGGTGGTGTTGGCAAGACTGAGCAGGGGGCTGATCCTCCATCCTCTGCCCAGAAGATACAGGTGGTGCTCTGATTCCCCCACCAGGGTGCTGTTAGTGGGCTCTAGAACAGAGCTGAGCATCCCCTTAACTCAGCAGCCAAGAGACCTTAAGGAGCTGGTGAGGGGTGGAGCCAGCCACACGCAACACTGTTTCATCTGCGCCCAGTGGGAGGAGAGCTTCAGCCCACCCACAGAAACAAGGCAGCAAGCCTTGCCCCTCCCCCTTCTTGGTGGCTACAGGGCCCACAGTGGAGCTGATCTTTACTCTCACTCAGGAAACGAGGTAGTGGGAGTTGGTGCCCCACTTTTGCCAAAGTAGTGTTGGAAGGGCCAGTACAAAGCTAAACATACACAAGTGGTCCTTATGCTACACATCAACCATGGAACTACCTGCTAAAAAGATTACATATGATGCAAAGTCTTCTTATGTACTCTCCAGTGTCTAGGACATAACTTAAGAGGACTTAAGATACTAAGAACCAGGAAAATCACAACTTGAGTGAGAAAAGCCAGTCAAGAGACACTAATCCAGAAAAATCAGATGTTGGCATTATCTGAAAAAGATTTTAAAGGAGCCAATCATAAAAGTACTTTAACAAGTATTTATTAACTCTCCTCAAATAAATGGGAAAAATAGAAAAGCTTAGCAAATAAGTCAAAGTAACAGAAAAGAACCAAAATGGAAATTAAGGAACTGAAAAATATGATAACCAAAGTAAATAACTCACTGGATGGACTCAGTGGCAGAGTAGAGATGACAGAGGATTGAATCAGTGAACTTATAGAATGGGGGGTAAAAAAAAGAACCAGATCCGTAGGGACTTATAAACTGTGACAAGAGCTGATATTCGTATTCTCAAGGCTCAGAAGGAGAGGTAGGGCTGAATGAGGTGGGGCTGAAAAGTATTTGAAGACATAATGTCTGAAAACATCCCAAATTGGTCAAAAAACATAAAGCTATAAATTCAAGAAGCTGAGCAAACCCCAAATCAGATAAATGCAAAGAAAATCACACCAAGACACATTATAATTAAACTTCTGAACACTAAAGAGAAAGGAAAAGTCTTGAAAGAAGTCAAAATGACACATTACTTATAGGGGAACATGAATTCTAATGACAGCAGTCATCTGAAACTGTGGGGCATGGAAGGAATTGACATAACATTTTTAAGTACTGAAAGAAAAGAACTGTCAAGAGCAAATTTCATATCTGGTGAAAACATCCATCAGGAAGAAAGGGAAATCAAGACATACGTAGGTGATGGAAAACTAAGATAATTTGTTGCTAGCAAAAGAACAGCTAAAGGAAATTCTCTAAACAGAATATGATAACAGAAAGAAAGCTAAGAACTCCAGAAGGAAAGAAGAACATTGGAATTAATAAAAAGAGGGGTGACTGTAATAGACTATTTCTACTTCTCTTAAATTTCTTAAATCATATTTGATGGTTGAAGCCACCACTATACCACTATCTGAAATGATGCTCAGTATATGCAGAGAAAATACTTAAAACAGTTCCTTTTTAAAAGTGAAGAAGGTAAAGGGATCTAAATGGAAACGAGGTTTCTAAGCTTCATTCGAGTGGTTATATATATATATAAACATATATATATATACATATATATATATATATAGTACCTACATCAACGTCTAAGAAAACTATACAAGATACTGAAAAACACTAGAAATAAATCACTATGTATTCCTAAGAAGTGTTTAAGTAACTCGTAGGAAAAATAAGAAAAGTGAAGCGGGGTAATAGTCAGAGGAACCAAACAGAAAAATAAAGTGGAAAATTTAAGCCCTAACATATCAATGATTATATTAAATGTAAATGATCTAGAGTGAATAATATTAAAAACATAATCCAACTATTTGCTGTCTATAAGAAACTCACTTCAAATGCAATGACGTGGGTGAGCTGAAAATAAAAGAATAGAAAACCATATATGATGGAAACATTAATTTAAAAAAAAGCAGGAGTTTTCTGTATTAATATCAAACAAAGCAGTTATGTTAGGTTACAGGGCCTACTGCAAGAAAGTACCACAAACTGGGTGGCTAAAAACAGAAGGTTCTTTTCTTATAGTGTGAAGACTAAAAGCCTGAAATGAAAGTGTTGGCATGTCCATGCTTTCTCTGAAAACTGTAGGGGTATCTTTTCTTGCTTCTTCCTAACTTCTAGAGGTTTTTCTGGTATTCCTTGGCATTCCTTGCCTTGTAGCTATGTAACTCTAATTTGCCTTTGTCATCACATATTCTTCAATTTGTCACTGTACTCATGGTTATGTCCTTATAAAGACACCAGTTATATTGGAATATCATACCTTCCTCCAGTGTGAGCTGTTCTCAACTAATCACATCTTCAGTGACCATGTTTCTAAATAAGGTCACATTCTGAGGTACTGGGAGTTAGAACTTCAGTGTGTTTGGGGGGCGGGGGAGCAAGTTAACCCATAAGAGTAGTCTTCAGAGCAAACTGATAGAGTTGAGAGGAGAAATAGACAAATCCACCATTATAGTTGTGAATTTAATCCAATCTCAGAAACTGGTAGGCCAAACTAGCAGAAAATCGACAATGTTAATTTAACAACACAACCAACCAACAGAACTTAGTGAAAATATATAGAACACTTCCCCAACAAAAATAGAATAAACATTCTTTTCAAGCACAGATGGGACATTCACAAAGACAGACATTTTCTTGGACCATAAAACAAACCTCAACAAATCAAAAAAATTGAAATCATACAGAAATCTTTGACCATAATGGAATCAATCCAAAAGTCAGCAACAGAAAGACAACAGAAAAATCCCCAAACACTTGTAAATTAAACAACACACTTCTAAATGATCCTTCAGAAGGAAAACTGGAAGGAAGTTTAAAAATACAGAGAAATGAACAACAATAAAATATATCAAAATTTGGGGGATGCAGCTAAAGCAGGGCTGAGAGGAAAATTTATAGCATAAAATGTTTATATTAGGAAAAAAAAGTCTCAATCAACTAAACTCCCACCTCAAGAAACTGGAAATTAGAAAAAAGAAGAGCAAAATAAATCCAAAGGAAACAGAAGGAAGGGGATAATAAAGATAAGAACAAAAAACAGTGAAATTGAAAACAGAAAAATAAAATCCATATTAAAAACAATGTTTTTCAATAGATTATAATCCATTTAAAGTTATAAAATATTGGCTGTATTCCCTGTGCTGTACATTACATTCTGCATCTTATTTTATATGTAGTAAGAACAAAGCCAACTTTTAGAATCTTGATACCCTTCAAGAGTCTTTGATTAAAGAAAAATTGCTTAGCCACTATGCAGCATAAAACAGGCCAACATGTAAGCCTACTAATATAGGGTCTAAATGCTGATGTCAAGTTACTATAAATTCTGACAGAAAATAAATTTACAGCTTTTACTTCTAAAAAAAAAACTTCTTTAAAAAGGATTAATAAAATTGACAAACCTATAGCAAGACTGACAAGGACAAAAGAGAAGATACAAATCACCAATGTCAGAAATGAAAAATATGCAAAAATCAGTGATAATAAGGAACAGTAGGAACAAGTCCACACACATACATTTGATGACCGAAATGAAATGGACCTATTCCTCAAAAGGAAAAAACCACCAAAATTCAACCAGGATAAAATAAATAACCAGAACCGTCCAATAACAACTAAGGAAATTGAATTTGCAATTTAAAAGTTTCTGAATGCAATTATAATATACAGAATGGATAAACAACAAGGTCCTACTGTAGAGCACAGGGAACTAGATTCAATTATCCTGTGATAAACCGTAATGGAAAAGAATTATGTTAACAGATGTTAACATAACATTGTAAATCAACTGTACTTCAATTAGAAAAAAAAGTTTTGAAAAAGATTTCCATGCAATCTCTACATTGCATTTGGAGTGAGTTTTATGGGAGAATTTAACCAAACTTCTAAAGAATTAACACCAATTTTAGTCTCTTCCAAAAAAAATGAAGGGAACACTTTCCATTTCATTTTGAGGACAGTATTACTTTGATACCAAAACCAAATAAAGACAGCATAAAAAAAAAACCCCACTGTACACCAATATCTCTCATACACTTAGTCATAAAAATTCACCAAAAAATTAGCAAATCAATTCCAGCAGTGTATAAAAAATTATATCATGACTAGGATTTATTCCAAGTATCAACATTTGAAAGTCAGTCTGTGTAGTCCATCTTATGAATAGGCTAAAGAAGAAAAATATATCAAATTATGCAGAAAGAACTTTTGACAGAATTCAACATGTATCAAAATCCTTAGCAAAATAGGAATAGAGGGTGTTGGCCTGCATTTGCCCAGCTTTAAAACCAAAGAAAGAGCCTGGAGTCAGTACCAGAGACATCAGTGGTTTAATGGGATGGGGAAGCTTACAGGTTTGAAGCAAGGTCCTGGAGCAACACCCCACTATGTGAGGTGGACTATGGGCAGGACATGTGGGGGGGGGGGGCAGGGGGAGGAGTTACCAGCATAGGGGAAGTGACGTCAGGTAAGCTTATTAGTTACCAGGGAAACCAGTAGAGGAGCCTGCCCCTCACGGCCCCTTTGAGAACAATCATTTGCTGAGGCCTGGGGCAAGTACTAGGAAGGTCAGTCGTGTGTGCAGGTGTAGGTGAAGCAGGCTCTAGTGGGGCAGGGGATGCACAGAGAGCAAGAGGACAGCCATCCCATGTGGCCTGACTGTGCACTCCACCCCTGCATACCCTGCACGACCCTTACAACCTTGGTCTGCCCATCTTCCACGGTATCCCTGGGGTCAGGTTTGTAGGGGGCACTGTGACCAGATACCACAGATGCAATACAGACAGGCCACCCCTGGTTTTCACAAACCCAAAGCCATCCCCATGGGGAGGGGTGGAGCCTGGCTCTAAAAGAAACATTCTGTTGACCTAGTCAGGCGTCAGCAGTCACAGTACAGGTCTGCCACCCCATGTGAGGTTGAGTGCCATTAGGGGTCAACCCATTAGGTCTTTCAAAAAACAAACAAAACCCACAAAACAGTTAATCCCACTAGTTGGACTTGTGTGTCTACAAGCCAGCCTATTCAGCTCCACGCAGCATAGCCCAGGGGGCTCAGGGGCAGTCAGTTGCACAGTAGCATTTACCAATGGGAGTCCTTCTGACCTACGGGCTTATGGGACAGAAAGACGGTGAGCCCTTTTCCCGCATGGTCGGTAGTCCCCACATAGTCACAGTAGCCTGGTCCACTTTTCATGGAAGCCCAGAGGAGGACGACAGCAGCACCCACTGGAGACCCAGCAGTTAGACTCATTTTGCAGGGAGGCCAGTGCTGCTGCTCGGCCCTCAAATAGGTTTCCTCCCTCAGAATAGGGACGAAATGCAAGACTCCTGAAAGGCCCAGCTCAGGGGAGATCGTGACCATTAAGCATCATACAAGCAGTGACCGCATTCAGAGATAATACCACACCCGCCTGTGGCTTTTGTCCTGGGCTGCAGTACAGTTCAGAAAACTCACGTTTTCAGTAGTACAAGAACATGTCCAAAATCATGTCTGCAATGGCCACCTAGTTTTACCTTGGCTGTCTGAACATCAGCTACTCCATTTTGACTTTCAAATGCATTCTCTTTCTCAGTGGCCAGAGCAGATGTACGATGCATGTCTGAAAGACCACAAAACAGGCTGCCCTGGTCAGTAAAATGTAAGCTAAACCATGGATAAGCCAGAATGACTTCCCCATACCTCAGTATGCAGAGATTTTCCCATCATTTTCCCTTCTGATTGCAAATATTTCAGCGAAAGCATTGATGATCAATATATCTGTCCCTCAATGTTGGGGTGCTGGCCCCTACTGAAATCGTACAACCCAGATTGGGACTTGAGCCCATGGTCTTTTAACTGAGATCACACACCTCGTCTCAGGATTTAATGAAGCTCAGGTTCTTTATGTCTCATTGCAGAAAGAATTCAGTGAGAGACAAAGTGATAGGTAAGAAGTGGATTTATTTAGAGAGAAACACATTCCACAGACAGAATGCAGTCCATCTCAAAATGTGAGATGCCTCAGGGCATGGGGTTGTCTCAGAAAGTAAGAGCAGCCAAGGGAGAAACACACTCCAGAGACAGATGTGGGCCATCTCAGAAGGCGAGAGTCCCCAGAGTATGGGGTGGTTAGTTTTTATGGGCTGGGTAATGAGTGGGAGGATTATTCCAACTATTTTGGGGAAGGGGTGGGGATTTCTAGGAATTGGGCCACCGCCCACTTTTTTGGCTTTTTATGGTCAGCCTGGGAACTGTCATGGTGCTGGTGGGTGTCATTTAGATGCTAATGCATTATAATAAGCATATAATGAGGCTCAAGGTCCACGAGAAGTCGAATCTTCCGCCAGCTTGGACCTTGTTAATTCTAGCCGGTTTAGGTTTATGTCCTATCCTCAAGGGCTGTATCCTGCCCCCCTTCCTCCTGTTTCACTGCCCCAGGTTCAGATCATGTCCCTCGGTTGCTAGGCCTTCTTAATATTTTTTAAAGGATTTTATTGAGATATAATTGATATACAAAAACTGCATATATTTAAAATATACAATTTGACATTTTTTTGTATTAGTAACATATATATGGCATTTTGCCTAGTCATTCACGCTGGGAGAAAACTAATCAGATCTCATGAACAGGCTCAGGGGTCTGTTGACAGGGAAATGCTTTATAGGGTATACATTTTATCACTTATACCCAGTTGTCACACAAGCATTGTACATGTGCTTTTAGCAGCAGACTTAAAGCAAGCAGTGTCACACTTCATGAGTAGTTACACTCTGTGACAGTTTCGATAGGTAATTTTCTTTCTGTCCAGAACATCGGGGCAAAAGTATGGCTAATGCAATAACTTTCATAAATATAGACCTCAGCAGAACTAGAATTTAACATCCACTGAAACATAGCATTGTTCTCTCTAAAATTACCCACATCTCCACCAAAGAGCCAAATCAAGACGAATTTGTTTGCAAAACAAGTCTGGTCAATTGACCATGTAGGCTCCTCCCAATTGGCTGTGGTAGAACTCCTCAGAAGGAGTGTCAGACTGAATTCCCAAAAGGCCTCTCCAGGCCAGGAAAACCATGCTGAAGGCCTGCCATCAGGCTCCACCTCAGTGGATTTTCCTCTTTTAGAGGCCCCCAAAATATCCAGATTCCTGCACAAGACAGGAGACAGTCTTTCTCGTCACCTGCTAAGGCTGCTCAGAACCCAAGAGTCTCCAATTTCTGGAGGAACCAGGCAGAGAGAAAAGGAGAATGCTTCAGTTCTACCCACAGGTACAGTTTACCAAATTGCTGTAAGTCATAACTAACTTGAGGGGAAGGGCTTCCCTCTATCTGGAAAAACCAGTAACATTCCAGACAAAACCCGTGAACACTGCAACCATATTCACCAGTTCATTCAGTAACCGGTCCTTCTGTTAACTTTTTAGGAAGTCACTGGGCTTTCCATTAGGATTCTTTAATTTCTTATGCAGTTCAGCAGTATGATCTTAAGTTTAGCAGAGGCCTGTCACACAGTGCTTCCCATGAATCCTCCTGAAGATGAAGCACTTTTGCAGAAGCATCAGAATAAAACAAAAGGTGTCTATAAATGACAAAAAGCTTAAACCTGATCACAATGTAATTGATAAAGAAACTTGACTACAAGAATTATGACTGATTATAATCTTAGCCCTTGTAAACCTTAATCTCTGGCAAAAACCAAGAAGCAAGTAATTGTGCATCCCCTGATTGGAAAGCTTACTGCTTTAGTCTTCCTATCCTAAGCAGGCAAAGGTAGACAAACTTAGACCCGCCCAGCAATTAATGTTTCAATGTTTTATCCTATATGAAGTGGCCCATGAATTCTCCTTTTTTGTTACCGAGTCTAAGCACATACTTCTCGCCACACAACAGGCCAGTACTCCAGAGATGAGTTGCTGGGGCAAGGAATGATGGCTATATTTGGAAGCCGGAAGACCAAGAAGATGGTGGGCTCATGCCCCAAAGAACTGTCTTGCCTGAGTTAGAATTCAGGCCCCTTTTATACTAAAAGGTGGGGGGGGGGGATTACAGTCAAACACTTCCTGGTTCCCATCAGCCTCCAGAGGGGATGTGTTTATTTCTTCCTCCCTGCAGTCATTCACAGGTGGGCTTAGACAGGATGTTTCCTGTGAGCTAAACAAAGGCATTTTAGCTTAATGCTCATTACCTGGGAAGCAGGGTTCCCCGAGATGGGCCGTTATGTATCATTTAAGCTTATAGGCAACAGCCCTGTAGTGATTAACTTGGAATAGAACACAAAGGTTCTTCCCTATTACACTTTCAACTTTAAAGTTACCAAAATCTGGAGAGACTAGATAGACATTCCCAAAACATAATTATTTCTCTAGAGTTTACCTGAAAGCTCTTTTTTCTCCTTTACTCTTAGAGATCACATAAGATAAAAGTTCCAGAGAGGCCAGGTAGGCCATTTACATCTCAGAGGCACAAGAGAGATACCAGTTCCTTCTAGAAACCCAGCTTAACCAGTAACGAAAGGCTCCTTTGATACAACAGCAGAGCCATTAGAGGCCGTTATTCTCCAGGTCTCTGGGCAGCCCCATTCAGCCAGGACGGTCACCACAAGGCCCCACATACGAGTGGACAGCCACCCTGGGGTTGTACCTGCAACTTTCGGGCCCCACATTGCTAGTGGATAGACGGGCCCCCACAGCTTTCCGTTCCCCATCTTGTATTTCCTGACACCTCTGTGCTCATGGGATTCTCCTCCGCCTCCTGGCTGCTGCACCCCCTGGGCCTGCAAGGCCTGCACTTGCCCAGCTTTAAAACTGCAGGAAGATCCTGGAGTCAGTAGCAGGTACATCAGTGGTTTAATGGAGGGGGGAGCTTACCTGTCTGAAGCAAGGTCTTGGAGCAACACCCCACTGCGTGCGGCAGACGGTGGGCGGCACACGGCTGCAGCCTTCACTCCACGGGGGAGGGGGAGAGATTACCAGGTACAGGGGAAGTGACGTCGGGTGGGCTCATCAGTTACCAGGAAAACCAGTAGAGAAGCCCCCCCCCCCCCCACGGACCCTTTAAGAACAATCAGCAGCTGGGGGCTGGGGCAAGCACTGGGAAAGTCAGCCGTGTGTGGGTGTGGGGGAAGCAGGCCCTGGTCGGGCAGGGCACGCACAGACAGCAGGAGGACAGCTGTCCCGAGTGGCCTCATGCAGGGCGAACTTGTAACCTCCTCAGACGGATCAACGCATCTGGGGAAGAGACCCCAAACCTCCTATCACTCATCCATTCATGGCTGGTGGGAATGTAAAATGGTACAGCCACTATGGGAATAGTCTGGTAGTTTTTGTAAATCTAAATATGCAATTACATACAACACATCATATGTACTCTTGGACTGTTTTATAAGATTCAAAGACTTGATTCACAGCAGAACACAACACACTGAGCCGGGGATAGGTGAAAGGCAGAATACTTTGTTACGTATAGCTCGGGAGGAGAAGGCCACGCGGAGTTGTAGCAAGGGGGGGCTTGAATGTGGCAGCTGGGTTTCTTGCCCTCCTTGTTGATTGGTTAATTTGAACAATTTCAGTGAGCTGCAGGGTCTAGGGGCCACCCCCAGCTGTCTGGAGTCTGGTCTTGGAGCGGTTAGGGCTAGTGCACAGGGGTCTGTCATGTGAAAGCCCCACAAGAGAGGTGGTGGGCTGTGGACTTACCACTGCTCAAGAAATGGAAACTGACTGGCTTCTAGCCAGGGCCTCAAAATGAGGTTAAGACAGCATATTTTTTAAAAGAAAACTCCTTCTTATGGACATTTTTTCTATAGAAATGAAAAATTACTTTCACATAAAATCAGTGTATTCATAATTACCAAAAATTGAAAAACCAAAGTCCCAGGACTGGGTAATGAATAATGAAGCTGTGGTATATCCACAATGTGCAGCAGTAAAAAGGAACGAACTGTTGATAGGGGCAGCAACTTGGGTGAATCTTCAGGGAATTAAGGTGAGAAAAAGTTTCAATCCCAAAAGGTCACATTTATATGAACATTGTTGAAATGACAAAGTTATAGGAATGGAGAACAGATTAAAGGTTGCTGGGGGTTCAGGGAAATAGGGAAGGGAAAGAGGTGGGTGTGACTGTAAAAGGGCAACACAAGGGATGGTGGGTGGTGGAAATGCTCTGTATTTGGATTGAGGTTGGATGGTAGCTTTGCAGGCTTTCGCTGCTGGGGAAGTTGGGTGAGAGATGCCCAGGTTTTCTCTGTATTATTTCTTACAATTGCATGGGTATCTACAATTATCTCAAAATGAAAAGATTAATTTAGAACAGTTTATTGGGTGAATAAAGGAAGGAAAGCTCATGGAACATGTCTCAAGATGTGTGCTGAATTTAATTTGTATGAAGTGTCCATGTCCAGGCATTAGGAAGCACAGGAAGGCATTCTGCCTTCTACATGACTCTCTCTGCCCTTGGCGACAAAAGGGGCTGGAGTCTTGCTTTTTATGCCTTCTCAAATGTATGGAAAAAAGGGAGAAACAGTAATTAAGGTTCCTAGTTTCAAATGCTCTACAAAGACCACCTCTTTTTTTCTGTGAACTGGGGTCAGCACATTCATAAGCAGAATAAAGCTCATAAGAGCTTAGAGCAAGGGAATGAGAGGGGAGCTGTGGCACCTTCAGAGATTGTTAGAAAAGGTTTTACTTCCAAAGGTTAGAAGATTTCCGAAAGGAAACTGCTCTGGAAACTGATTTTTGGCTGCTTTCAGGGCAGCCCATGCATTAAGAGCTTTAAGGCAATCCACGCTCAGTGTGGAAATGATGCGGCCACTACCTCACTCCTTTCTGAGTGCTGTGTACACAGAGCTAATATTATCACTCTTTCAAAACCATTGAGGCTTTTGAAGCGTTTCTTAGGAGCATCACAAACCTTTCTAAAATCCTGGAGCTCACAGGAGGCTGCAGTCAGTTTAGCCTGGTGGTTTGAGAATCAGGCCTGGATTCTCATTCTGGCCCCACCAGTTCCTGGCTGCCTGACCTTTGGCAAATTGGTTAATCTTTGGGCTTTAGTTCTTACATGTTGAATGAGAACTAAGCAGTGATAGCTGTATCCCTGTGAAGGGGTCTTGGGAAGGATAAATGAGGCACTTAGAGTAAAGCAGTTCTGACTGCTCTGCAGATGCAAGCTTTGCTGCTTCTATTGTTGGTGTTATGAGAAACAGGAGCAGTAGCGATGGTGCAAAGGAGTCAAGAGACAGATTTCATCTCTGCTGCTGGCTAGTGTTGTGACTTCCAGAAGGTCACTTAACTTTGCAGACCTCAGTTTCCTCTTCTATTGATAGAATCTTTGCAAGAGAGTAGATAATATGCAAAGTATCCTCCAGTTTTCACCTTCTTGGATTCTAAGGTGAGCTTGGAGATAAAATGATAGAAATAACATAGTGGTTAAAAAACAACAAAACATAGTGGTTGAAAGCACCGACTGTGGAATCGTCTAGGCCTGGATTTGAGAGTTTGCTCTGTTCTGTGTGTGCACTGCTCACAGCCGAACACTGGCTTCCCTAATGGGGCTGTGATTTTGTTCAAGACGGTGGTGCTGTGTGCTTCCCACCCCTGACCTGAATCGTGATTGCTCTAAGACAGGTCAGCAAACTACAGCCGGCCAGGGCCAAATCTGTGCACCCCACCCCCACCCCAGCCTGTTTCATGTTTCTGTAAATAAGGTTTTGTTGGAATATAGCCACCTATTCATTTGTGTGTTGTCTGTGGTCATTTTCCAGCTGCATGGGCAGGGTTGGGTAGTTGTGACAGACAGCACATGGCCTGCAAACCCTAAGCTGTTTGCTATCCAGTGCTTTGCAGAAAATGTTTGCCAAGCCCTCCTCTGAGAAAGCGATGGTATTCCCAGCCCTTGGTTTCCCAGCTTCCCTTGCAGCTACAGAAAGATGGAAGGGCAGAATTCCTTATGGACTTTGCTGAGCTGCTGGTCTGGTCCTGGACCCCCTTCCCTTTAAAACATTTTTACAATTGTTGTTGTTCTTGCTTGTGATTCAGTGAAATCCAATAGTGTAGGCTTTTACTATTTGCAAAACTTTGGACAAATTACTTAACTTCTCCAGGCCTCAGATTTCTTATCTGTTTCTCACATTTAATAATAACAAGGGTTAAGTTAGATGATCAGTATAAAGCTTTTGCTCAGTTTCTTCCATAGAATAGGTAAATAATTAGAAGTTATTTTTGTTTCTAATGAATCCATACATAATTTTAAATTACTTTGAGTCTATGTCTACACAGGCACATATTTGCCAAATTAAATACCTTTTGTAAAAAACATGTTTTATTTATAAATGTTTTGACAGCCAGAACATGTTTCTATTGCAAACAAAAATATTTCCAGTTTTAGAAATACTTGTTTTGATCATCTGTGTGGAAATGAATGTTTTGTAATATTTGAGTTAAGCTACAAAATATTTTTGCCAAATGCTTTTGTAAATATATTTGTCCATTTCTTAGAATATTGCCTTGGCAAAGCACCCACTGGCAGTTATGCTCTTAGATGAGATTTACAGTTTATAACCCATAGCAGATCTAACCTTCTGAAAAAATAGGGAATGGCAACTGGGACAGACAGCTTGGTTACTGTCAGTGCAGTGGTTGGCATTCTTGCCGTAACTCCGGCATTGTCACCAGTGCTTGCTGGATGGACTTCCAGTGATGAGTGCCACAAATCCAGAATTAAAGGACGTGTTACACTTATGTCTCAAGCATTATGCAATATTGATCTTTTTATTGTAACTATAATTTTTGGGGGGCTGTGAGTAAATAGCATTTTTTTTTTTTTTGCCGCAATTACAGTAATTCACTTGAGGCTTACTGTTTCTGTTCCCTGATAGTGACAGATGTTTATTCTTTTATAATTCTCACATTGTTTCTCTTCCAGATTTTACATGTAGTAAATGAAAAAGTAAACCCACTGGATAGCCTGTGTCTTTTTCTGGCATTTAGGATAAAGAGAAATCCAATAAATCATGCATCGAGCAGTTCTACAGATATTGGATTATGAGATCATTGTGTAACTTTTACAGATAAATCACCAGGCAAACATTGCACGGTCAATCTTATTTAGAACTAGGAAAGCACTTCTTCATTTTAAGATTCCACATTAGTTTTAACCCCATATAATATACCAATATTTTTTCAAGTTGATTATACCCTCCACTGCAAGGTCAAGATAAACTTTACATTATTAAAAGCTGTATGACTTGTCTTTGAGTTCCAAGAAAATTTAATTTAAAAGCAATACTTTGCGTTTATATGACACCTTTCCTAGTGTGTAGTCTCAAAACACTTCGGGAAAAAAAAACACGCTAATATTTTAGCCTGAATTTACAGGCAATTCACTGGGCTAGTGTTTCCTTACAAGCCGCTGTGTGGCCCACCAGAAATACTCAAATATAGTGGTTTGTCTTTGTCAGATGATTTTATTCTTCAAGGAAGATTATTTGGAAGAAAATTTCTTCAACTTATGATAGAAGAACACTTCTCTCATTTCCTTATCATTTAGCAGGAAGCTCACCAATTTCTCTCAGACAATTACACCAGTGTTTCATGCCTTAGAATTACCTTTCAACATGAATAAATTCAGATGTATTTGAAAACCAATTAGAAACTTCTGAATTTCAGGCTTGCCTGAAGTTTATGATGATCACAAAGCAGAGTAGAAATGCCATGGGATCAGAATGTCCTTGGATGTGAAGAGGGTAGGCTAGTCCTTGGGGTGACAGTGAATCACAGGCTTAGTCTGGCCCTGGAGTGGGCGCTTCCCCCACTCGACTGTGGAAATCCACAAACAGTGATTTCATAGAACTGCCAGGTGTTGGAGACGGCTCAGAAAATAGGATACCCTCTTCTCTTTTCTGGGACCTATACAAGGAGGCAGTAGTATTCACAATAAAAAGTAGAAGATAGATGTTCTCTGGCAGTATGATATTTTTAAAAGAAATAAAAAGATTATTACCTGACATGATCCATGTGAACTGATCTTACTGATTTTCCTATTGTGACCTTGGTAATCCGACACGGGCGCAAATGCATATCTATTACTATCAGGTCTGCTTTCAGTGGTGTTCAGAACGTATCAGAGAAGAAAAAAAATAGGGGCTTGTAGTGTTTGTTCTTGCCTTAATTAAGCAGTAAATCTTGGTTTGTCTACTTCCTCATTCCCTCAACATGTGTTCGCACGTGTTATAAGGAAGGTAACGTGCTGTGCAGCGGGGACGTCCTTGAGAAGTGGATGGTTAGAGGGGCTCCTTTTCTGCCCGATTCACCGTGACCTGGCTTTCCCGTTCCCCCTCTCTCTCCCTCCCTCCCTTTCCTTCCTTTCATTTATTCCTTCATTCATCAGTGTTTTTTTCAGTTCCTACCATGTGCCAGGCCCTCAGTCTGCAGCTGTGAGCACCACGGCTGTGGGTCCTGCTCTGACTTAACTGCTAATTCACTGGGGAGACAGACGTTAAATTAAATAAGTAATTGTATAAAGAACTTTTGTTGCAATTGTAATTCCTATTCAGAGACCCCAAATAATTTCTGATTTCCTTTTAAAACTTTATAGAAAACTTAGAAAATATAAGACTATTATCAAGAAAAAATAACATAAAATAACCCACCAACCCTAACAAAAGAACAAAATAACTGTTCTTTACATTCTGATGTATTTCTTTCCCCTTATTTCTTCTGTGTGTGTGTGTGTGTGTGTGTGTGTGTGCATGCATGTCCACATGCATGTGCATTTGGGATCTCACTATATACTCAGTTTTGCTATTTGCTTTAAATGATCATTAAATAGTGAGAGTTTCTCGTATTATTAAATACTCTTAAAAATGTATTTTAGTTTTGCTAAATAATTTTTATTGTATTTATGTACCTAAATTATTTAACTAGTTTTCTTCGGATACATTTTGATGAGGTCCTCTCGATTTTTGTGTTATTGTAACTGATGTGATGATGAAAGTGTAAATCCTTGTCTCATTTCTTGTTGTTAGCCTAGAATAGAATCTAGAATTGGAATTACTGGGTCAAAAAAGGGTATATTTTTATAATGTAGTATATGCATATCACATCATCTGTGAAACATTGTAAAAGTATTATGCCTTATGACCCAATTTATATAATATATAATGTGAAGCACACTCCTATTTTCTAGAATTGTATCACTTTACACACCCAATAAAGAGTAAGTGTCTAGTTTATATGTCCTTGGCATTGAGTATTTTGCAGATTTTATATGTCAATTTGATGGATAAAAGTATTACCCTGATATTTCCAGTTATTTATCATCCAGTTGCATTTCATGTGTTTGTGTGTGATTTGCCAATTTTCTATTATTATAGTCTTTTTTATTAAATACACGAACATAGTCTATATAAATAAAATTATAGATGACATTATATATTACATTAATATGACAGTATATTTCCTATGTAGTATATTAATATAGATATATTGTTTCTTAAGGATATTGGCAATTTATTATTTTTTACAAATAACAAAATAAGACACTGATTTGTGATGGTGCTGATAGATCACTCCTCTGTGCAAGCATCAAGGTTGCTTTCCTCATCTGTGTTCTGTTATGATCCTGTCTCCCTTGTAAGAAAATGTCTTAATATTTATTATCACGAGTTACTTCAGTTCCTTAATTTTTTTGTGTCATAGTGTTGCCTCTTAATTCTTCAGATCAGTTTCAGAATCACAGTGGAATGCTCAAATTTTTTCTTAAAGATTTTGGTTAGAATTACATCAAAAGTATAAGTTAAATTTGGAAAGAACTGACAGCTTTACAATATTACATCTTCTCCTCCAGAAATATTGTCTGTCTCTCAACTAATTTCTATTTTCTTTTATATCTTCCAGTGCTGTTTGGTAAAAATTTTTTTCTTAGATGCCATACTTTTTAATTTTGCTGGCTATTTTATATATGTTTTTTATTGTCGCTAGTTTGTTTTTATTTCTTTCCTGACTATAATTGTTATGTTTCTGTCTTGGAGACCATCTTTAAGTAAGTTGTTCAGGAACGTAACAGGATGGTCTACTTTCAGGAGCCCTGGTGTATCTGGGAGTGTCCTGTTGCATCCTCTGGATTCTGGCACTGGCCTGCAGTTTTCACCAGCCTGAGCCTCACTGCCCCCGCCCCCCGTGGACCCCAGCGGGCAGCTGAACTGGACAGACACCCAGTTTCTGCGCACATCACTCTCCTGTTTCCTGCACGCTATCTGTGCCTGCCCCTCTTCACTCAGTGACCGCCTCCCCCAATCTGTGCCTGTCACCGCTCCGCTCACCCTCCACCTGCTCCGCCCCCTCCACGGCTGGCGCCCAGGCTGCCTCTTGTGCTTGGCGCACCTGCACACGGTTACTGCTGCCTCCAGAGCTTCATGGCGTTTTGTTCACACCTTTTTGGGCAGTACTTTTCGTATCTGTCTTTGATGATTTATATGTATACCTATCCTTCCCCCACAGTGTGACAACGTGGAAAGCAAGTTGTGAAAGACTAAGCTGTGTGACAGTGCGCACGTCATTTAAGTGTCCCTTTGCTTCAGTTTTCCTGCTTGTATGGGAATAGTAAGCTATGCCCTGCCCGCCTCACAGGGCTGTGTGGAAGCACTTTGCTATCTGAAAAATGCAAACTTAGGAGGTGATAACCATGCCAGTCATTTGCCCTCCTAGACTGGAAGGTCCCTAAGGCAAACCTGGTTTTCACATCAGTATTTCTGGGCAGGTATAATTTAGCATAATGCTGTCCTCCCATAGACATTCTCAACTAGACTGACTCAGTGGGCGGCCAGCGTTGGCAAGTGGAGGATAGCAGCTGAGCTCGAGTAGACTCTGGAGTGTGCATAGAAGCTGCCTGGTAGGCAAATTTGAAATTACAACTAAAGACCTAGAGATTTCTGGTTATCACTGGCAGTTACATTGGTCTGGAAAGGGTGTGTGTATATTGATCAGAATAGTTGCAAAGGGAAAATCTGAATTTGGAAAAGTGCACGATTCTTTAGATGCTCTAAAACACTCTCAGGAAAATAATACTCAGATATCGGTGTGTTTGGTGTCCTGGGAAACTTTTTTAAAATGCAGATTTCTAGTCCACATCTCTTGAGATTCTGATTCCATAGGTCGGGCCCGGGAGCGTGCATTTTTATAGACATCCTCGGTAATTCACATCAGCAGGGAAGTTTGTGAAACTGTGCACTAGGAAGAGCAGCAGGATTCTTGGTAGTGATACTCAGACCTTACGGAAAATCATTTCTTCCGTGAAACAAAAAGTTAAACACGTGTACAAACACACAAGCACATACCCTCGAAGAGTAGGCATGTCAGTGCTCTGGTGTATCTCTGTGTGTTTTCTTATTGATCCACCAATTTCTGAAATAATTTTAGTGTGTAAATGTCTTGTTCAAGAAAGCAAATATAGAGGTGGCTCACTGGGAACTGTCCATATTAGAGAAAAAGGGTTGTTATGTTATGCAGTTTTTCTGTATAACTTACACCTTATTGATTGCTAAAATGTTTGTAAGCACGTGATCTTAGAGTTCTCGTAAGGCAGCCCTCTTAGAAGGCAGTGTGGTCTATATTAGCTTCTTCATACAGCAAATTAAATAGGTTTTTCCCTCCAAGAACTTGAACATTAAACATACTTGTGGGAGGATAGGAAGTTGATTGTCTTTGTAATAGGATTTAATTATTTCTTTTCATGATTTTTAAAATTACACAAAACACACACTCGTTGTAACATATTAGATAAGTACAGAAGAGTTTGCGTAAGCAGGAAAAGTCACCTGTGACTTTATTAACTTTTTTTATAGACAATTACAAGCACTTGTCATGTTTCTATTTCTTCTATGTGTGTTCTTCATTATTGAGATCCTACTTGATAAACTGCTTTGTAAACATTTTTAAACTCAGATTATATCATAGATGTTTTCATTCATCAAAAACCTTGTAAAAATCATTTTAATGGTTGTATAATAGTCTGTCATACTTGGATGTGAGGTACCATACTTGGATGTGAGTATTCCTAGAAAATCAGAAATATAAAACATGGAGAAATACATTGCCAATACATTTCGTTTCAAATAAATAATTTAGTTTTATATTGTGTATGTATTTTGCTTGTAAAATGCATTTATTAATCTGAGTAATATAAAGCCCTGAAAATAGATAGAGGAGCAAATATGAGGCAGTAGCCAGTCAGTGTCGTGGGGAACCCTGAGGAAGGTGGGGTTAGCCCCCAGAAGACACCAGTAGAATTCCCTTCTCTTGGTTCCATGGTGACAGCCCAGTTATCAAAGCTAATGGACAATTTCCTCTTTTTTACATTATTTTGCTTTTTGCAGCCTTTGGAACTGTTATGACCTTCGGCTTCCTGACGTGCCTCTCTCGCCTTCCTCAGTGCTATTCTTTCCTGTTTCTTTCTTTGACCGTTCCTCGTAACTACTTTTTTCACCTGGTCACTAAAACACTAGTGTTTCTGTGCATTCTCTATGTAACCCTCTTTGTTTCCATCACAATCTCCCTGGGTGATTTCCTCTTGCTCCCGTGTTTGCAGCTGCCTCTGAGGGAACGATGGTCCTCCATCGTGCATCCTATCCTCCTCGCTCTGCCGTGGGACTCACTTAACACCTGCCATTCACTGTGGTCCTGACTCAAGTCCAGCTCCTCTGTATGACCTTGACTGTCCCTTCTCTTCTCAGATCTATGTGACCATCTAACGGTGATGAAAATCTTATCTATTTTTGCATACTTCTCATTTTCTTCACCCAGGATTTGGCAGTGGTGCTCTGAGATGTATAGTCCAACTTTCTTTTTCTCATGGAGTATACTTTTCTCTTTTCCTTTGAATCATCTTCCATATTTAGGATTATTCAAAAAGCAAAGACAATTACATTTAATGTAATTATTGCCTAAATTTCTAATCCTTTGTAGGTGCTAACTTTTTTTTTTTAACTTTTATTTATTTATTCACTTATTTATTTTGGCTGCACTGGGTCTTTGTTGCTACGTGCGGGCTTTCTCTAGTTGTGGCGAGTGGGGGCTATTCTTCATTGTGGTGCACGGGCTTATTGCGGTGGCTTCTCTTGTTGCGGAACACGGGCTCTAGGCGTGTGGGCTCCAGTAGTTGTGGCGCACGGGCTTAGTTGCTCCACAGCATGTGGGATCTTCCCAGACCAGGGCTCAAACCGGTGTCCCTTGCATTGGCAGGCGGATTCTCAACCACTGTGTCACAGGAAGTCCCGAAGGTGCTAACTTCTAAAATAACGTTAAGAAAACTAATTAAAGAATGAAAGAAATAGTATATTTGATTATTTTCTAATTTATTGATTCTCTAATTATTGTATTAAATAGTATATTGAATTTAGAGACTAAAATATAATTATAGGAAAGTGATTTACTGTAAAGGGAGAGCATGTCATTGCTTCTGATTCCCTAGGGTTTCCAGCACTAGTGCTAGGAGACCTCCAATATTTACCATTGGAATTTCTTAAAGAAAACAGAAGTAACACAGTATGTGTGCTTAATTCATTTCATATATAGAATAGCAGTGCTGAGTGAACCTTCAGTTTGAAAATCCTTTGAAGACCTTGAAAGGGATATACACTCTCAGGCTCTTAAGGATCATAATTGTTAACGTGAGAGAAATCTTTTATTTTCTAGATTTTCCTTCTTTAGCTGTTTTTGACCAATTCTCATAATAAAACTCGATGGAGTGAATGAAGGGAATTTAAACCATTTCTTGCTAGGTTTTTTTTCTTTTACCTTTGGAAAGTAAAGTAATGATTCTGTGCAGGGCTGAGGTTTTTAAATTGCTTGTCTGCTAATTATAAGAAAAGCCAAGATATTGAAATTTGTGTAGTGCTAATTACTCATTCCTTTCTCTCCCCCTGTAATTTACGGTGTGTCTTTAGGATGTCAGCTGCTGATTTGGAGCTTCTGCCTCTGCTTTTTTTCTCAGCAATTAGGTTTCATCTTCAGCTAATGGAATTGAGCGACGTTTGGCTAACATTATGGAGAATCTCCCTTCAGCTCTGCTTCGTTAAAAGTTGACATGAGACCTTAAAAAAGGTTTTCTGTTTTTTTGTCCCTAAGAGCATGTGTATTCACATAACTTTAATCCTCCCTCTTTCTTAATTTATTATTACCTAGGTTCCTACTCTTTGCCCCGTACAGTTTTTGACCATCTCCAAGTGATTATCTTTTGCCACAAGCAAAACAGATGAGGGCCTTGTTTTTACTCCTACAGTTGGTGTACAGTTCATAATGTATCCAGTTCTTCTTTCCACTTCACTCATGTAGTAGGCTTTCCTGTTGTTGTTGTTCCTCCGGCATTTCTACGCGCTAATGATCCTTGACTCTTATTTTGCTGATCATCAGTCTGTGGAAGAGAAAGAACGACTCTGTTAAAAGAGTCCTCTCAACACATGCTTCTGGGAAGATGGAGTGGATATACTTTTCCCTATTTTTCCTGCTAAGTACAGCGAAAATCTGTGAACTTTTTATATGAAAAACATAAGCAGAGCCTGAAAGGTGGAAAGCAGAAGGCAGATTGCCTAGGGACCTTGGGACCGAACAAATGACAGCAGTGGGTTCCCTGCTTTCTACTCGCCTCACGTGTGCTGGACTGGGTGCCAGAGAAGCTGAAAACCCAGGTGCCGGTGGGCTCAGGGAAAAGAGTCTTCAGGAGACCCTGCCCTCTCGAGTCAAAGGACCACAAGATGGACAGCCTCGCAGAACAGAGAACCTGTAACCAGTCTCCATCTGAACACCACAGAAAACACTGCGGCCACACTCACCAGCTCCACCAGCAAAGCCAGCAGGGAGCCTGGACTTCCAAGCTCGCCAGGCTGTCACATTGGCTCCACTCCCCTACCCCTGACCAGAGCGGTGAGAAAGAGGGCTAAATGCGTAGCCAAGACACGAGCTCCCTTCTTGCTTTCAGGGGAGCCTACACGGGGAGCCTGTTAAGGTGCCCTTTTCTCTCCTCACTGGGGTAACGTCAGAGGAGGCCTAGTAGAGAGTCAGGACTTTGACTTCCACCAGTGGTAACAGGGTCTCCCTCCCCAACAGTGTCAGTGGAGACTCTGTAAGGAGCGGCGAGAGACCCTCTCCACCTCTCATCCAGGGAGGTGTCAGCAGAGGCCAGTGGGGAGCCTGAACTCCCACCCCCAGCCCAGCAGCAATGAGGAGCCCTCCACTCCAACCTCTGGGTATCCATAGAGGCCAAGTGGGAATCCTGAACTTCTGTCCACACCTGGCACTGATGAGGGGAAATGCTACCCTTCCTCTACTAGAGCAGTGTTGGAAGAGGCCTGCTTAAATAGAAGATCTAAGTAACAGCCAGAATCTCATAGCATGATACTCAGAATGTCCAGGTTTCAATTGAAAATAATTTGTCATAACAAGAACCAAGAATATCTCAATTTGAATGAGAGAAGACAATCAACACACACTAACAGCAACATAACACAGGTGTTAGAAATTGACCAACATTTTAAAGCAACAGTCATAAAAATGCTTCAGTGAACAATTATGAACACACGGAAACAAATGGGGGGAAAACGAGAACATCTCATTAAAGAAATAGAAAATCTCAGCAAAGAAATAGAAGAGATAAAGCAATACCAAATTGAAATTTTAGAACTGAAAAATAGAATAGCTGAAATAAAAAGTCTCAATGGATGGGCTTAACAGCAGAATGAAGAGAGAGAAAAGAATCCATGAAATTGAAGACATAACAACAGAAATTACTTCATCTGAACAACAGAGAAAATAGAAACAAAACCAAAACTAGAGCCTCAGAGACTTCTGGGACTACAACAAAAAGATCTCACAATTGTGTCAGAAGCAGGAAAGGAAGGTGAGGTTGAAAAAATTCTCAAATTTGCCAAGGCCCATAAACCTACGATTTAAGAAGCTGAGTGTATCCCAAATGGCATGAATCTAAAGAAATACTTACCAAGAAACATAATAGTCCAGCCACTGAAACTAAAGATGAAGGAAAAGTCTTAAAAGCAGCCAGGCAGAATAGCACCTTACCTACAAGGGGAAAACAGTTCAGACGTCGTCAGATTTCTCATCAGAAGCCATGAAGACCACGAGAAGGTCTCAGAACATTTTTCATGTACTGAAAGAAAAGAACAGTCAACCCCTAACTCTGTATCTGGTGAAACTGTCTTTCAGGAATGAAGGGAAAGTCAAGACACTCTCAGACAAAGGAAAACTATGCATACGTGTTGTTATAATACCTATCAGTAAAGCATGGCTAAAGGGAGCAGTTCAAAACCCAGAAATAAGGGGAAAAAAAAGACAAGGGGACTCTTGGAACATCAGGAAGAAAGAATAACAGAAAGAAAAATACGGATAAATAAAATAGGTTTTTCTTTTCCTTATAAGTTTTCTAAATTATGTTTGATGGCTGAAGTAAAAAGTATAACACTAAAATATTATTCACAGTGAATGTAGAGGAAATATTTAAGATGATCGTGTTATACATGGGAAAGCGTAAGGAATTTAAAGGAAGTGAGATTTCTATTCCTCACTGAAACTGGTAACATACTGACACTAGCACACTATGATAAATCTATATAGATAAATGTAATGTCTAGAGCTAAAAAGCTGTGCAGAGGCATACACTCAAACACACTAGATAATCTAGAGCAGAATAGAATGGAAACAAAAATCAAATGACAATCAGGAAGGCAGAAAAAGAAATCGCAGGAATTAAAGACACAAACAGAAAACAAACAGCAAATCAAAAATAAATACTAGGCTTAAGCCCTCAAATACTCATATTTACGCGCTGTAAATGGCTTAAGTACACCAGGAAAAAGACAGAGATTGATAGAGTAGATACAAAAATCATGACCCAACTATATGCTGTTTATAAAAAAACTAACTTCAAAATAATGATACAGGTACATTGAAGGTAAAAGGGTGTAAAAGAGATCCCATGGAAACATAAATCAAAAGAATTCAGAACTTGCTATATTAATATCAGATAAAATAGACTTCAGAGCAAAGAAAATACTAGAGACACAGAGGAACATAATGAAAAAGGGTCCGTGTACCTAAAGGATTGAATTTTTTTTCTGAGATAAATGCTTAGGAGGGCAATCGCTAAGTCTGCTCGTCAGTGTATGTTTAATTTTTTTAAGAAACCGCCCAACTATTTTCCAGGGTGGCTGGACCCTTTAACCTTGCCACCTGCAATATACGAGAATCCCGTTTTTCTAGACCCTAGCCAGCCTTCGATGATTTCCACTCCTTTTTGTTTTAGCTGTTCTAATAGCGCCTTAGTGATATTTCAGCGTGGTTTTAATTTGCGTTTCTCTCAGGGCTCGTGGTGCTGAGTGTCTTCCATGTGCCTGTTTTCCATCTGCATACCCTCTGTCAGGAAATGTCTCCTCATGTCATTGGCCCATTTTATAATTCAGTTTTTTATAATGGAGTTTTAGGAGAATTCTCTATGTATTCTAGAGAATATGAGGCTTTCAAGGATTTTATTACAGTCCACAGCTTGTCTTTTCGTCCCCTGAACAGGCTCTTTGGCAGAGCAAAAGTTTTAAAATATGAAGAATTCCAATTTATTGATTTTTATGGACCGTGCCTTTGGTGTCATGTCTAGGAACTCTTCACCCAATTGTAAACTCCGGAGATTTCCTTGTATGTTTTCTTCTGAACGTTTGATAGTTTTATTTTTAACATTTAATCCAATACATTTTGAGTTAATTTTTGTATAAGGAGTAAGGTTTAGGACAAGGGTCCCCCCCCCCCATGAATGTTTAATCCCTTTAGGACCATTTGTTGAAAAGACTATTCTGCCTCCATTGAATTGCTTTTGTGCCTTTGTCAAAAATCAGTTGGCTGTACCTGTGTCCGTCTATTTCTGGGTTCCCTATTCTGCTCCACTGATCTATGTGTCTGTCCCTGTGCCAATACCACAGAGTTTTTATCACTTTAGCTATATAATAGGAATTCAAATTGGGCAGAGTGATTCCTCCAATTTTACCCTTCTTTTTCAAAGTTGTTTCAGCTTCTTTGCTTTTGCACATGAAGTTTAGAATAATCTATTCTATACTTAAAAAATTTTTTTCTTAGGATTTTGATAGGAATTGCATTAAACTTATACATCATTTTGAAGAAAATTGACTTCTTTCAATCCATGGGACATATATTTAAATCTTTGATTGCTCTATTATATTTTGTACTTTTCTGCATCAGGCCCTGAACATGTTTTGAGTATTTCTTTTTTTAAGTAATTATAAAAAGTATTGTAGTTTTAAATTTTAATTTCCATATGTTCATCACAAATGCAGTTGATATCCTCATGTTGATCTTGTATCCTGTGACCTTGCTAAATTTACTTATTCTATCAGATTAAAAAAAAATAGATTCCTTGAGATTTTCCAGGTAGATCATCATGCCACCTACAAATAGGAATGGTTATTTTTCTTCCTTTCCTACTTTTATGCCTGTTATTTCCTCTTCTGCATTATTGAGCTTGCTAGAAATTCCAGTACTGTGTTGAAGAAGGGTGGTGAGGGTGGACATCCTTGTCTTAAGGAGAGCAGTTGGTGTGTTACCATGAAGTATGGTGTCAGCTGTAGGGTCTTTTGTACACTACGTATCACGTTGAGGAGGTTCTGCTCCTCGTCTACTGATAGTTTTGATTGGGAATGGCTGTGGGATCCCACCAGGTAATTTTCCTGCATTTGTCACTGGCTTCCCAAGTGGTTTGCTTTAGTTGTTGTCTCATGTTATAGTTTTGTTGTTCTTGTTTAATCATTTGCATCAACAGGTGGTTGCCTATTCTTTAGAGTAAATTCTTTGTCATGAAATTGGTCTTTTGCAAAACTTTTCCCAGCTACTTTGCAGGATGAACTAAACTTCTAATATCAAAGGAGAATTTACAAAGGCTAGAAACGCCAGGCTCTGCCCTCGCGATGTCTGTCTCGAGGACCTTTGTGATGAACTCCATCCCAAGCCCAAGGGAGCAAAGCAGCTGTCAGATGCCCCAAGACGTAAACATTCTCCTTATTGTACTTTTTTAAATCTTTTGATAAATTGTTTTAAAATCATTTGATACATTGAGTATAGATAAAGAAAGAGATTTTATTAAAATTCTTTAAAGATTTCTTATTAAACTTTTGATGTTGCCTATAATGCCTTTTACATTTTAAATCCTTTCAGGGCAGGTAGAGAATTGATATTTCTCTAATTTTCCAGTGGCAGATTCTGTGATACTTACAGCCAGTAATATGCTGCAGTTAGGTGTTCTGCTGTTCCACATGTATGCATTTAGCTTTCCCATCCTGGCTTTCTTATGGAGGGGCCATATGGAATACCTCTGCATGCTTCAAAATGACTTGCTCGGTGTGAGGTTGTCACATCCTGGACACAATTAATGAATTGTTTGTTCACCGGTTATTCAATTATCCCATGCTATTTTAATGAGACAGAAAAAATCCATTGCCCAAATCTGATTGTTTTTTATTAAAGTTCTCATGTTGGAATTATTAAGGGCAAAGATCTGATTGGAGTTGTTTTCCAATTTTAATATACGAACAAGCTGCTTAGGGAAAATTTTTCTCTTCTGTTTTAGTGCTTCACAATTTACTTTTTCTTAAACAGAGTTTTTATATACTTGCTGTTTCTCCTCACCTGCTGAAACAGAGCAGTAGCATCTGAGGCAAAGACTGTGAGAGTGACTGCACACCCCAGTTTAACTACAGCTGTGTCTCTGCTTGTGCTGAAGGGGCCCCCGGGGGATCAGGAGAGCGCAGAGGCTAGTGGGTCCGTCTACCTGTTAGAAAATGTCCCAGGAACATTTGCACACCTGATTATTTCTATTTTCAAATTACCTTATACTGTTATGTAATATAGTGAATGCTGCATCATTAATAAGTACCTGGTTAATATCTTTATTACTGTAGCTTTCTGCAGTAATATAGAAATTTTCCTCTAAAATATAAAGTGTGTTTGGAAGTAATTCTTTTATGTTTATGTCGGTTTCAAACTTGAAATTTCATTTCCAGGGAACTGTCAGGAGGTGCTTTTGTGAATTCATGACCTATAATTTGATAGCAATTAATATTATTGTTCAGAAGGTAGAAGAGCTTTATGTGCAAAAAAAGTCTGAGTTATGTAAGTTGATATAATTTCTTTTTTATCACAAGAAAGTGATTTGAATTTTTTAAACAACATAGAGATATTTCTATATATCTTTGCAGATTTCCTTTTTTCTTTAAAGTGAGAATAATCTCCATTAACTTAGGAGACTGTGCTCTCTGTCATCTTTGCTATTAAGGACCCACTTATTGTGTCATTACATATGTCTTGAGTACTGGACTTACATTCCAGGGACACATCAGAGAGTAGACAGGTAAGGTCCCTGATCTCCTAAAGTTTACATGGGAGAGACAGGGAGTTCACAAGTAAACAGATGAATAGACAAGATAATTCTAGATCGCTGTGAATTATGTGAAGGGAACTGAGTGATTTATGTGCTGGGGTGGTGGGTAACTGGTTGGTGGTCAAGGAAGTCCGCTTTAAGAAGCTGACATTTGCCCTGATTCCTAAAGTGTAAGAAGGAGCCAGCGATTGCCTGTGGTTAGAGCGTTTCTGGCTGTGGAGACCGCGGGCTCCGAGAGTCCGAGGCAGAAAAGCCAGGTGCACTGAGGAAGCAGGAAAGAGAGGAGCGTGGTGGGAGAAGTCTCAGAATGCGGATGGAGGGTTTGGCAGGGACTGGGTCCTGCAGGGCTCTCTAGACCACTTCCATCCTTGGGAATTGTATTCTGAGCACAGTGGGACGCCTTTGGACTCCTTTGAGCAGGTGCGACCTGGTCTGCTGTGCTTTTGGCTGCTGTGTGGAAGCCGAGACCAGGGAGAGGAGACCTGCCTCGGCCAAGCCTCCAGGAACGTTCTCCTGGGCTGTTTTCCCGTGTGAGTCTCTCTAAAGCTCAGTTCCCTCGTTTGCAAATAAGAGTAGTGGTGGTACCTGCAAAATAAGGCTATCATGAGGGTTCTGTAAGGAAACGTATGTGAAAGGCTTATGGGTAAACACTGCAGGTGCTTAGTAATATAGCAACAATCGTTATAACCCATTGTTATAAGGATGAGTAAGACATTTCACTGCCTTTGTGAAGCACATGGCAGTGGGCATACAAACAGATGTGTAGAGTACGTGAGAAATATACATACAGGGTACATACCAGGACACAAAGGAAGGAAGTTTATTCTGGGGGAAAATTCAGAAGAGTGCATAAAATTGTTGTCTAAACGTGGCTAAATATATGGTGAATGGCCCTGTGATTTGGCCCAGTTGCATCACAACTTCTCCCCTGTGGACCTTCCCTGGTACAATTGGATTCTCTCCTTTGGGTTAGAGCACTGTCTCCCCAAAGCCCCCGTGAAGGAGCAAACCCACACTATTTGTTAGTGTTGAGCCTGTGTTAAGGGGATTGAACCAACCAAGGGGATGCTGTGTGACTGGGGATGAAAGGACACCAGGGCACAGGCTGCGTCCCCTGGATGGTGGCAGGAGTCCAAGTCTGGAGGAGCAGGAGATCTTGGGCAGCTAGAGGGTACAGGGAGCCCTTCAGCAGTCTTGGGAGATGTGACTGCACCCCCAAGATAAACACCTGCTTTCAGAGCTGAGTCTGGCTGGTTGACAAACTGTTGGTGAAGACGTTGTCTTCCTTGTTAGGATAAGAAAGATCATTACTGGGGGCTTCCCTGGTTGCACAGTGGTTAAGAATCTGCCTGCCAATTCAGGGGACATGGGTTCGATCCCTGGTCTCGGAAGATCCCATGTGCTGCAGAGCAACTAAGCCCGTGCACCACAACTACTGAGCCTGTGTGCCTAGAGTCCATGCTCTGCAACAAGAGAAGCCACCGCAACGAGAAGCCCACGCACCACAACGAAGAGTAGCCCCTGCTCGCCGCAACTAGAGAAAGCCCACACTCAAAAACGAAGACCCAGTGCAACCAATAAATAAATAAACTAATAAAAAAATTTTTTTAAATGTAAAAAAAGAAAGATCATTACTTTCTTACTGAGGTTCTGGGTAAAGTGCAACTGTGGGTGTTTATCTCTCCAGGCCTAGAGAAATCCAACTCCTAAATGAAAAGGATTTCCAAAGAGTTTGAAGTAAGAAAGGATTTGGGAGGGGGATGAGTGACTGTTACACATTTTCTCTTTGCTTCTGCTCAGGAATTGCTTCATTTGTTGCTCTCCATATCTTAGACATCTCCTATTTCTTTCCCCCCAACACAGTCTTCTACCATTGAATTGGAACTGGTCTAGACTTTAGTATTTGTAACAAAAAGGGCAAAAAAGAATCTTTTCAAATATATGTCAGCTCCATTAGAATAAGATCCCATCAGTCATCAGAATCTTTCAGCAGCTTTCTGTCCCACTATTTGATCACTGATCATGGAATCTGAACTAGAGCTTTCATCTGGAGAATATACTAGCTTTGAAAGCAAAACCACTCAACAATTTAATTATTGTATAATTTGTTTATGCTAAGGTATTATAGTCACAGCCTGTCACTTGTCGATAAGTCATATATCTAGTAACCTTTGTGATTAGGAACTAAACTGAGACCCAGGAATCAGCAAAACAGGCTTTATACAGCCAAAATAAACATCACATTAACTCATGTCTGGATTTAAAAGAGAGAGCTCCTCGGACCCTAATTCAAAGGCTGTCTCATCTCAGTCCACAGACACATGTGACATATCAGGTTAGAAACAGTGACCGGCGGGCGTGCAGGCAGCAGTAGGGGGCGAGCCAGCAGCCTGGCGGCCACAGAAGAGACAGAGGGATGCAAAATGTGGGGCCAGAGTCACAGCACCGGCCATGTGAAGCCACGTCACGAAGGGGGAAGAGCCCTGCCGATACGGTGCGGCAGGAGTGGCTGTGGACTCAGGTTGAGAAGGGCTGTGATGCTCCAGGGGCTGCAGATAGCCCAGGGTCCAGAGGCAGAGGCCTCGATGTGCCGCCTGTGAACACACAGTTGCTCAGGTTTCCTCACAGTAAGATATAGAGGGTAATAATTACTGCTCTTACAATTAAATGAAGTAATATGTATGAAAAGGGCTTTCACTATAAAAGTGCAACATGAAGGTTAGCTTTTTTAAGTCCTTTTTCTGCCTTTTGATTAGCTATTTAATTATTGACTAGTCATTCACCCTCCCTGAGACTCAGTTTCCTCCTAAATTGAGAAAATAATTGTACTTTACTTGCCCCTTTCATACCAGTAAAATAATGTCCTCAACGTGCTTTGCATTCTGTGAGCCATTCCAGAATTACGGAATTTGCAATCCTGTAAGCTTTGCACTCTTATGGAAATGGATGATATTGTCATTACTACATTACAGAACAATTTACAAACCGTGAAAATGGTCCTGAGGCCTCAGGAAAAGGTTAAATGTCATTCACTGTACTTCATTTAAGAAGGAAAAGAACTACTGTGTAATTAATTTCAGAAAATTTTCTCTGAAATGTGACTCTAAGACAAGTTACCATGCTTGAAGCACTGAGCATCAGATGTCTGGGAAATTTGCTTTCGTAGGATATCTCATTTCCCAGTTATGACAGAATGAGTTGTTTTGTGTGTGTCTCAGATATGGGGAGGTTCTAATTAAGTGCAGATTGTAATGAAATTAATGAATGACACTAATTTTTAGCCTTTAAAATGGGCTTTGAGAGAATGCAGTGTGGGCTTAGATAGATTATAATTCTAATCTTTTAGGTTGTGAATCAATATTATGTAGCATTAAAACTCAAATAAAAAATAAATTATCAAGTAGAGAGAACACATCTCTCAGTTGGTTCAATCTCTCAAATGATGACTTAAAAATCTGTTAAATGCTAAGATTGTAATTATCCTTATTGTTCACTATATACCAAAATAATTGCACATGTAATTAGCATCAGTTAATGAGAGATATTAAACTACCTGAATCACAAATATTCTAGATTGTCATAAATTGTTCAAATATAATTGCAAACTTGTTTTACTTCACTTTTTGCAGATGAACTGCAGAGTATAAATGAATTAATGATGTAACTACTTACCAGAAATTTTGTTAAAAATTATTTGATCCAGCATTTTCTTTTTTTAGTTAAAAAATACTTTATTGCTAAAAAATGCTACCCATCCTCTGAGCCTTCAGTGAGTCGTAGTAGTAACATCAAAGATCACTGATCACAGATCACCATCACAAATATAGCGATAATGAAAAAGTTTGAAATATTGCAGAAATTACCAAAATATGACATAGAGACAGGAAGTGAGCAAATGCTGTTGGAAAAATGGTACTAATAGACTTGCTCAACTCAGGGTTGTCACAAACCTTCAGTTTGTAAAAAACGCAATATCTGCAAAATGCAATAAAAAGAGGTCTGCCTCATTCATTGTACCTCTATTGACACCCCCAAATCAGCTGAATAGTCATCCATCCTGATTCCTCAGGATGTCTTGTGAGGAATACAGGTGCCTTGAGGGCAGAGACTAATTCCTGAGGTTTGAAACTCACAGAGAAATTGCTCCATAATTGATTGCTAATTTATTTAAAGATATTATGTCCCACCTGTAGCTCTGCCACTGAATTCTCACAGGTATCCTGATAAAAGTCAGTCTCGAGGCACTGAAGTCATGTGCTTGAGGGCCTCTGATTTCATTTGTTTATAGTGTCATGGTCAAGTGCTTGGTCTCAAGCTGACAGAGCATCTTGCTACAAGAAGGAGGAGGGGACTTGGGCTGACTCCACTGTCCAGCCTACTTGCTGTATGAAGGAAAACATTTAAACAGCCACCCATCTAATTTTTATGTTGTTTTGGTTTGGTTTTGATCATTCAGACTATAGCAAGAGAGCCCAGAATGTAACAGTTGGAAGCTTGTAAGTGGGAAAAAGTGGAGACCCAGCATTTTCTGATCCATTCCCAGTGGTAGAAGGTGGACCAGGTAGGTGCTTCCCTCCCTGCATGGCACCAGCCAGGACTGAGCAAGAACCCCACCAGTACCTGATGGCCCAGAGAAACTCTCTTAGTCCAGAGGGTCAGGCATCCCTCACCTCATACCCGGTGACACAGGGAGGCCTAGGGAAGTGCCTTCTCTCCCAAGTAGCAACAGCAGGGATAGAGCAGGAGACCCAGCAGACCTTACAGAACAAAGGAGACCAGAATAGCTCTGAAAAATAAATTGTCATTGGAACTACAGCCCACAAAAGTAAGTGAAATTTAGCAGGCAATGGCCTGCTAACATGAAAGATTTAAATAGGGTCAGGACCATCAACATAATATCCAAAATGTCCAGGATACAACTGAAAGTCGCTTGCCGTACCTAGAACCAAGAAAATCACAATTTGAATAAGAAAACAATCAACTGGGCCAACACTGCAATGAATCAAGATGTTGGAATTACCTGACAAGGACTTTCAAGCAGCCATTGTGAAAGTGCTTCAACAGCACATTCCTATTTCTGCTTAAATGAATGAAGAAATAGAAAACCTCAGCAAAGAAGAAGAAATTTTAAAAAAAATTAAGCGGAAATAAGTGAATTGAAACATACAATAACTGAAAAAAGAAGCTAAGTGGATGAGCTCAGTAGTAGAGTGTGAATACAAGAACAAATCACTAGAATTTACTCACTCTGAATAATAAAGAAAAAATTTACTTAAAGGAAGAAGAGAATAGAGCCTCAGGAACCTGTGAGGTTATAACCAAAGATCTAACTAACATTCATGTCATTGGAATGCCCAGAACAAGAGGAGAAAGAGAGTAAAGCTGAAGAAGTATTAAAAGAAATAATGGCCAAAAAATTCCCAGATTAGGAAACAAACAAAAAACAACCACAACAACAACAAAAAACCAAACCTGGAGATTCAAGAAGCTGCATGAATCCCAAATAAGACAAAGTCAAAGAAACCTATTGAAAGACACATCATACTTAAACTTATGAAAAGTAAAGAAAAATGAAAACTCTTCTAACTGAAAAAAGAACAGTCAACTAATTCTGTATCTATATCTGGCAAAAATATTATTCAGGAATGGAGGAGGGAACTTAGAGTAAGGAAAACAGGGAGAATGTGTTGTTACAACACCTACCCTTGAAGAATGACCAAAGGAGTCCCTCCAAACAGAAAGAAAGTGATTAGAGAAGGAGGTTAGAACTACAGAAAGGAAAGGACAGAGAGCTGGAAAATGAAAGTAAATAAAATAGACTGTCCTCCTCCTCATGAATTTCTTAAATAATATTTGAAATTTGAAGGAAAAAAAACTGTTAACACCATCTGAAGTGCTAGATATGTGTAGAGGGAATACTTAATTATATTTAAGACATGGGTTAGGGAAAGGGGATCTCAGGACATCACTGAGAAGGGAAGGAAAAGGGGGTCTCAGGACTCAGGAGTACAATGTTAATATTGTGGTGAGTTATAAATGTGTATTGTAATGCTAGAGCAACCACTAAGAAAACCATACAAAGTGAGACACAAAAACAGTATAGCTGGGCTTCCTTGGTGGTGCAGTGGTTAAGAATCTGCCTGCAGGGGACACGGGTTCAAGCCCTGGTCTGGGGAGATCCCACATGCGGCAGAGCAACTAAGCCCGTGTGCCACAACTACTGAGCCTGCATTCTGGAGCCTGCAAGCCACAACTGCTGAAGCCTGTGAGCCTAGGGCCCGTGCTCCACAAGAGGAGCCACTGCAGTGAGAAACCTGTGCACCGCAACAAAGAGTAGCCCCCACTCTCCACAACTAGAGAAAGCCCTCATGCAGCAACGAACACCCAACACAACCAATAAAAAATAAATTTAATTAAATTTTTAAAAAACCACTATAGCTAAATCAATGTGGAATCCTGAAAACCTTCAAGTAACCCCTATGAAGGCAATACAGGGGAACAGAAGAACAAGAAACAGAGTAAATTATGAGTCTAAATACACCCATTAAAAGAGAGAGAGATTGGCAGAGTGGATTAAAAAAACCTATAGAACTCACTTCAAACATAATGCCATATATAGGTTGAAAGTAGAGGACAAAAAGTTAAATTATACAAGCATTAATTTTTTAAAAAAGCAGGACTGGCTACATTAATATCAGATAAAGTAGACTTCAAAGCAAAGACAATTACAAAGGGCAAGAAATGGCCATTACTTAATGATAAAAAGTTTATTCCACTGAGGAGACATAGAAATCCTAAACGTATATGCTCCGAACGACAGGACTTCAAAACACATGACACAAAAACTGATTGACCTGAGACTTAGACAAATTCACAGTTGTATCTGGGAACTTTCACCAACTGACAGTACCAACTGATAGGAAGGATGTAGAAGAACTGAACAGTACCATCAACCAATAAGAGCTAATTGACATTTATGGAACAACTTTACCCAACACACATTGGTTTGTTTGTTTTTTAATCTTTTGTTTATTTTTATTTATTTACTTTTGGCTGTGTTGGGTCTTCATTGCTGCACGTGGGCTCTCTCCAGTTGCAGTGAGCCGGGACCACTCCTCACTGTGTCACGCGAGCCCCTCATCACGGTGGCCTCTCCTGTCGCTGAGTATGGACTCCGGTGTGCGGGCTTCAGCAGTTGTGACACACGGGGTCAATAGTTGTGGCTCACAGGCTCCAGAGCACAGGCTCACCAGTTGTGGCACATGGGCTCAGTTGCCATGTGGGATCTTCCTGAGCCAGGGATAGAATCCGTGTCCCCTGCATTGGCAGGTGGACTCTCAGCCACCGTGGCACCAGGGAAGCCCCACACATTGCTTTAAAGCACCCATGGGATAGTCTCCACAATAGAATATATCCTGGGTCATAAACCAAACCTCGTTATGCACTTGAAAGAACTGAAATCATACAAAGTATATTCTGTGAACATAATTGAATCAAACTAGAAATTAGTAACAGAAAGATAACAGGAAAATCTCTAAATATGTGAATATTACAACATCTAAATAATCCATGAATCAAAGAAAAGATCTTAAAGGAAATAAAAGAAATACGTAAGACTGAATGAAAATGAAAATTTAAAAAAACACGAAAATTTGTCGTATGTTAAGGCTGTGCTGAGAGGAAATGTGCATTATGTTTCTATCAGAAAAGAGGAAAGATCCCAAATCAATAATTAAGAACCTTAAGAATCTAGAGAAAGAAGAAAAAAAGGCACAAATTTCTAATATTAGGAGTGAAACAGGAGATATCACTACAGTTCCTGCAGCTGGTAAAAGAATATTAAGGAAGTACTGCAGGCAACTTTGTGCTCACAAATTTGAAAACTTAGATTAACTGGACCAAATCCTCAAAAACTGCAAAGTACTGAAACTCACCCCGTGTGAAGTAAATAATGTAATAGTTCTGTAGCTATTAGAGAAAATTTAATTTGTAATTAAACCCTCCGCCCTCAACCTCCTAGCCTATACGATCTTACTGGAGAAACTTACCCAACATTTAAAGAAGAATTAAAACCAATTTTACACAGTCTCATCCAGTAAATAGATGAGTAGGAAACACTTCTCAGTTTGTTTTATGAAGCCAGTAAAAGAGCACAAAACAGACACTATTGACCAATATGTCTAATGAATATAGATGTCAAAATCCTGAATACAACACTGGCAAATGGAATCTTGCAAAGTATAAGAAGAATTATACAGCATCACCGAGTGGACTTTTTTCCAGGTGTGCAGGGCTCGTTCAGTACTTGAAGGCCAGTCCGTGTAGCCCAGCGTATCGACAAGCTGAGAAGAAATCTTTGCAGCACATCCACTGACACAGAGAAAGCAGGTGAGAAATCCAGCACTCATTCATGGTAAAAATCCTCAGCAACCTGTTACCGGTGTACCTTCTTCAGTTTCATCAGCAGCATGGTGTCCTTAGTGGTAAAAGACTGACTGCTTTCCCCATGAAGCGGGGACCACAGCTAGCGTGCCGCTCCCCCCTTGTGTTTAACATCGTATCTGGTGGTACGACGAGGCAAGAAAAAGGCCACGGCAACTGGAAAGGAGAAATAAAACTGTTCCTACTTTCAGACATTATTGTCTACATAGGAAATCAAAAGGAACTCACGAAAAAGTCCTAGATTAACAAGTGATTCTAGGAAGATTGCAGGATACAAAATCGACACACACGAGTCCGTCACGTTTCTACATAGTAACAAGCATGTGGAAACCAGAATTAAAAACACAATATTGCTTACAATTGCTCCAAAGAAAATGAAATACTTAGGTGTAAATCAAACATGAGGTATGTGCTGGAAATGAGAAAATGCTGAGAAGTGGAATTAAAAAATTCCTAAATAGTTGGAGACACTTGCTTTGCTCATGGATTAGAAAACTCAGTGTTGTAAAGATGTTAGTTCTCTTCAAATTAATCTGTTGGGTGAATATAATTCCCATTAAAAAACCAACAATTTTTTGTAGACATAGACAATCTCATTATAAAATTTGTATGGCATGGCAAAGGATCTAGAATAACTAAAACAATTTTGAAAAAAAAAAAAAAAAGGATGAAGTGGAGAGAATGACTCTACCCAGTGCTAAGGCTTCCTACGCGGTGACAGTGACCATGATGGGGTGGCGTGGGTGGGAGGACAGGCACATAGATCAGTGGGAAGAAGCAGAGAGCCCAGAAAGAGACCACACCAACACGCCCACCTGATTTTTGACAAAGGACCAAAGTGATTCAATGAAGGAAAGATGAACTTTACAGTAACTCTAGTGGGAATGATTGGACATCTGTAGGCAAAAACCCACCACCACCAACAATCTTGACCTAAAACTTTATTTTAAAAAGTCAATTTGAAACGTATCACAGATTTAAACGAATAATGTAAAACTTTAAAACTGTTAGAAAAAATCATCAAAGAACACCTTTGGGACCTAATACTAGGAGAAGAGTTTGTTTGTTTGTTTGTTTTGCCACACCACATGCCATGTGGGATCTTAGTTCCCCGACCAGGGATCGAACCCGCACCCCCTGCATTGGAAGTGTGGAGTCTTAACCACTGGACCACCAGGGAGGTCCCAGGAGAAGAGTGCTTAAACTTGATGATACCAAAAATGTGATCCACAAAAGAAAGAAAAAAAAAAAAAAGATGAATTAGACCTCATCACAATTAAAAACTTTTACAAATGACCATGTTAAGAGTATGAAAAGGCAAATTACAGAGATGGAGAAAATATTTGCAAATCACATATCTGACAAAGGACTAGAATATATCTAGAGTATACTAGGATATATGGAATAAATAAACTACTCTCAGAACTTGACATTAAAAAAAAAACTGCTGCTAGAAAATGTGCAAGAGACATGCATAGACATTTTACCAAAGAGGACCTACAGATGGCAAGCAAGCACACGCAAAGATATGCAGTATCACTGGCCATTAGGGAAATGCAAATTAAAACCACAGTGAGATATCAGTGCAGACCTGTCAGGATGGCTGAGATAAAATAGCATCAGAGCTGGTGAGGGTGCAGGGGAACTGGATCACTCATACGTTTTGCTGGTGGGAATGTGAACTGATATAGTCACTCTGGAAAACAGGGTGAGAGTTTCTGCTATAACTGAAAATATACTTACTATGTGACTCAGCAATTGCACTCTCAGGCATATTCCAGAGAAATGACAGCTGTGTTCACACAAAAACCTACATATGGGTGTTCATAACTGCTTTATTTGTAATAGCCCCAAGCTAGAAACAACCCAAATGCCCTGCAATATGTGAATGGTTTAAAAAATCTGTGCTACCATGGAATACTACTCAGTAGTAAAACGCAATTGGCTATCGATACGTACCACTTGGATGGACTTCTAGAGGGTTACGCCTAGTGAAAAGAGCCAGTCTCTAGTGGACATGTACTGTAGAATTCCCATTTAGATCACCTTCTTTGTTTGTTTGCCGTGCCACATGGCATTCAGGATCTTAGTTCCACGACCAAGGATCGAACCTGCACCTCTTGCATTGGAAGCACAGAATCTTAACCCCCGGACCGCCGGGAAGGTCCCTAGATAACTTTCTTGAAAGGACACAGTTGGAGAATTGGAGATGAGGTCATTGCTTACCAGGTGTTAGGGACTGGGTGGGGAGCAAAGGGCTGCGTTTGGCTATACAGAAGTGGCTGGAGGGCGCTAGGTGATGGCGCGACAGCTCTGCAATCTTGGCTATGATGGTAGTTCCACAAAGCTGCTCGTGTGATAAAAGTGCAAAGTGTACTTACGCAAACAGATGAGCGCATACCGTACTGGTGAAATCTGAGTAAGCTCTGTGGATTGTACCGTGTCAGTTTCCTGATTTTGATGTTGTGCTGAAGATACCAGCGTTGGGGGAGGCTGGGTGAAGGATGCACAACTTCCTGAGAATCTATAATTATTTAAAAATCAAAGTTTTTTAAAAAAATAATTAAAAATACAATTAGAATGTGCAAAATCAAATAATGATAAGGCTTTCAAAGTATAAGCTTCTAAATTTTGAAAAGGGATCTTTACGATGATTTGGTAACACTTCTGTTGGTATTCCCTTTAGATGCAAATGACTCTCAGTTGTCTGTTCTGCTCTAAAGTCTGCCACGAAGGGTGTCTGGTGTTTCCGGAGGAATGTAGGATAGGGTTTGGGAGTGCATTGTGTTCTCCCTAAGGAAGGGGAAGAATAGGAGGAGAAATGGACCATAAGGAAAGAATCTGGAGCTGGAAGCTGCTAGAAATGTACTCTGCTTCGTTTTACTAGGACTTAAGAACAGGTAGCAGAGTAACATCATGAACTGTCTGCCGTCCTTTAAACTCTCCCTTCTGTGCCAGTTATCTGCTGACTTTCTCATCATCATTAGCAGTAAATCTTGCTAAGAGGATTTACACAGAAAGGATCTCTGGCTGGTAGACCACATGGAAGAAGAGGAGGCCCGGGACCACATCCCATACCACTGCCACCCTTAGAGAGACAGGAACCCCTATTACAGAGAAGATGGCTGGCTGAAGAAACAGAGCAATCTCTGTCCCCGGCAAGTCAGCCACAAGAAAGGGGCTCCCTGGGGAGCCAGCCCAGGGCAGAGAAGCACATACAAAGGGCCCCCCGGCTGTCCAGCTCCCTGCAGGGGGCAGCACCGGGTGGGCACACAGGGGCGGGTGGCCCCGTGCGTTTCTTCAGCCCTTTATCTCCATCCACGTGCCCCTTCAGAATCGGGAGCGCCTGTGGGCACACAGTGTGCGCCCACAGCACACCGCGCCCCTCAGGACGCGCAGCAGGAGCTCATAAAGGGCCGAGGGGCGTCTGCAGTACCGCCGCCCGAGGTGCCCAGACACGTACATTGTGAGAGCGAGAGTCCCCACCCCGGCTCAGGGCCCTGGAGACAGGGGCTGAGCTGCCGTGGGTCTGCACCCGCCTGCCTCCCTGCCTGACTTTGGGCGGTGCCCAGTGCTGGGGCAGGGTGCGATTCTGACCTACAGGGCCACACACACCTTCCCCGCCTGGCCTTTCCCGCCCACTCTCAGGGAACACTTCCCAAGGGAGAGTCGAGAATCAGCCTAAGTACTTAGTATTTATAAACTCCTTTCACCTTGACATTGCATTACAGGTTTTAAACTTCACATGACTCTATGGGAAAAGAAAGAAGTAACATGTAATACTCAGTTTCACACTTGGGAAACAAACAGTGAGGTTAAGTAACTTTGGCAAGGCATATCTGTGTTAGGAAGGAATTTGTATAATTCTGTTCTCAGAACTTTCTCAAGTGTGTTCTAAAATAAAAAGCTTCCATGCTCAAGATTTAGCTTTGTCCCTATTGAGTGATAGATTAAGAATTGAAAATGAGACAGTAAATAAGACCAAATAAATAAGTTGCCTCTGTGTTCCAAGATATAGACATAAATTCAGATGATTACATAGAGCTTTCCTAAAGTACTAGAATAACAATTTTTACATCTTAAATACAAGCTTTTGAAAAATATAATATTTGTTGATAAAAGGAAATGTCTAAGGGCTGCTACATATCTTGATGATTTAATAAATAGGGAAGTTGAAAGAGGTTACATCTTCAATTTTCTTTATTCACACATTTGTAACAAAATTAGGAAAATCTGTGAGAGAATTGTATTTGTTTTGCTGACCTAATACGTTTCATCGTAAAACGTGACTTTCAGACATAGACTCTTCATTAATGAAGTTTGAAGAACTGAAAGAAGACAATTCATGCATTTAGAAAAGTAAAACATGGCAGATTAAGTAGTTACCATTCTCCTACACCATTAGTTTATTATGCCTGAGGAGTATTTAATTGTTGTGTGCTGAGGGGTGAGGTTAAGAGAAAACTTTTTTATTGCAGTATAGTTGGTTTACAATATTGTGTGAGTTTCAAGTGTACAGCAAAATGAATGTTATATATATACAGTATATATAATATACATATTTTATATATATATGTTTTAAGATGATTTTCCATTATAGGTTATTACAAGATATTGAATATTGTTCCCTCTGTTATATAGTAAATCCCTATTGCTTATTTATTTTATATATGGTAGTGTGTAGCTGTTAATCCCATACTCCTAACAACCATAAGTTTGTTTTCCATGCCTGTGAGTCTGTTTCTGTTTTGTCAATAGGTTCATTGGTATTATTTTTTAGATTCCACATACAAGTGATGTCCTACAATTTTTGTCTTTTCTGTCTGACTTACTTCACTTGGTATGATATTCTCTAGGTCCATCCATGTTGCTGCAAATGGCAATGTTTCATTCTTTTTCATGGCTGAATAATATTCCATTGTATATATGTACCACGTCTTCTTTATCCACTCATCTGTCGGTGACACTTAGGTTGCTTCCATGTCTTCACTTCTGTAAACAGTGCTGCTGTGAACATTGGGGTGAATGTATCTTTTTGAATTAGAGTTTTCGTCTTTTCTGGTTACATGCCCAGGAGTAGGATTGCTGGATCATACGGTAGCTCTATTTTTAGCTTTTTAAGTAACCTCCACACCGTTCTCCATAGTGGCTGCACCAATTTGCATTCCCACTGACAGTGTAGCAGGGTTCCCTCTTCTCCATACCCTTTCCAGCATTTTTATTTGTAGACTTTTTGATGATGGCTGTTTGTTTTGATTTGCATTAAGAGAAAACTTTTTATGTGGTTGTGTTTATACCTTCTGAGGGTCCTAACAGTGAACTGTGTAAGATGAGGCTATGGTGACAAACAGACTCAAACACGACAGAAGTGGTTTTCATTCCCAGAAAAGCCCAGGACGGGTGCCCCTGATCCTGGAATTGTTCTCTTCCGTTGGTGGTTCAGAGACATGGGCTTCCTTTCCTGTCCTCCTGCCGTCCACCACTGCTCTGCATCTGGTCAGAAGGGAGAAGGAGCAAGGAGGAGGCACCCCCACCTGGCCAGAGCCTGGCTTGGAAGTAGCCACACGTCATTCCTAGCAAAGTTCCACTAAAGGAGCTTGGGGCATGGCCACACCTGCCGGCAAAGGGGTTGGGAGTACAGTCCTGGCTGGGGGGCTGCTGCACAGGGATCACGTGCTTGTTAGAAACAGAAAATGGATTTTGGTGGACAGTCTGCCCAACTGCTGGAAGCTTTCTTTCTTCAGCTGTATTAGCTTAGATGTCCCTCCTTAGCCATGTTCTGTTTCCAGATATATGGGCTTTGACAGGTACTTTTAAGAGAAAGATTGTTCTAGAGAGTTGAATCTGTTTTCACTTGATACAGGAATTAATTTTTCTGGCTAGAGTTTAGTTAAACAAGATACATTCCCGGGCACTCTGTAAACTACAAGAAAATCTACCCTTAGTCTGACTGGAGAGGTGAACAAATGCAGAATTTGAGGAAGAGAGTCTTTTAGGCATCACTCCTAGGAATTTCACAAACTGTGATCCAAAGTGTGGATGCAGGGGCGTTGATCAAGAAGGAGATGGCCATCTCAAGTCTCAGGGCCTTACTATATGATGGAGGGCTGGGGAAGGTCCACAGACATACTTTCTGTGAAGTAACCCTCTTGTCTTTTCTCCTTGAAATCCAAAGATGACTTAAGTTTTGACAGATTCTCTGTTTAAAAAAGAAAATTCCTAATCATAATTACAGAGGAAGCTGTAGTAAAGGATCCTCTTAAGGGAATATTCATATTGTCATTAAAATTACTGTTATTTCAGAAACTTTAACCCATCCTTGCTATTCTTTTGCTCTCTACTTTATAATATAAACCATATGAAGAGAGACAGGAGCCCCAAGAACAGAGAGGATAGCCACGCTAAAGAAATAATCAAAGCAGTCTCTGTCCCTGGGGACTCAGCCGTCTGCAGTCAAACTTCACAGTTGCAAAGCCAAGACCATTAGAGAGAAGAAAATGACCCATGCCAGCATGGGAGTATACTGTCTTCTCCTCCTCTGCAAGCGTGGTCATGAGTGACATCTGATTTGAAACCACAATTTACTACTGTAATAAAGTTTCTAAGATTACTGCAGTCGGAATTCAATTGTATCGAGCAGTCAATTGATTCTGGGCTAAAACATGCTTACATTACAAAATAATGACTGGTTTGAGAAAAATAAGGTTGTACTCAGGCACCAGTATCTCAGAGCAAGAGGGACACTATTCAAATACTTTAGGGGGAAATAAATTGCAGATTTGCTAAGTATGCTTGAGGTCACATCACCTTACGTTTGCCTAATGTTTGGTCCTCCCAGCATCCCAGTGAGACGAGTGGAGCAGGAATTCCCACTTCGTAGAGAAAGAGTCCCTGCACCAGAGATGTCGTTGCCGAAAAGCTTTTCAGCCTGGTGCTAGAACCCCGTTTGTAAGCATCTTCAGACTACTCCAGGCAAAATATGACAGCCGCTGAGTTGACAGAGACTTTCTTTTGAAAGAGTGGATTTAGAGGCATGCTTACTAAAATCCATTAACTCTGATCAGCATGAAGAACAAAGTTAATGCTTTTGGATATTAAGATAGATGATACATGCAGACAATGAAATCGGAAGCAGTAACTCAGCTGTAGATATTTCTTCTTTATAGGAAATGCATTTTTTGTAGCCTTAATGGCTAGTTTTGAGGCCCAACTGCCATCCTTCTACCTGTTTTCCTTTAAGGGAGTAAATGAATTCTTTGTCTTAGTAAGAGCTTTCTAAAATATTTGATTTGAGATTTGGTTTTATCCATTAAAATGCAATTGTTTCTGAGTTTATTCTCTGTCACTGAATCCGTCCCAAGATTACAAATCAAATCTTTAAAAAAATCTAAACCTTTAATGCTTCAAAAACTTTAAAATGTGGGTAGTGGGGAACATTAAACTCTGGGTTCTCTCATGTAGTTGGGGGCAGGGGGAAGTCACAGCTCACCACAGCAGATTTCAGCAGCGACCGCAGAGCCAGCCCACCTTCTGGTTTCCACTTTTCTGGTGAATGTCCTACTACCAGCCCAACGCCTCCCTTTGCTGAGTCCACTGTGCAGTCTGCAGGGGTGTAAATCACACCAAGAGGTTTTTGCTCACCCATTTTGCTAGATATATTGGAAAGGAACACCATTTATACGTGCTAATCAAACTATAATTGTCTGTCTCCATGACAAATAGATCATGAATGAGGCAGGTCTCTGAGTGACACTCTGGAGAATGTACCCTTCAGTCTTTGCAGGCATGACATGCTTGTGACAAGAAAGCAAGCTTGCCGTTCGAGAGACAACGTTTCCCTCTATTAAAGGGAATTGATTTTTAAAATTTTACTTGCATCATAAGTAGGCATTGGAAAGAGTGTCCCTGGCTGGTTGTTTACATTGCAGATAGAGGAGCAAGTTACTTTGAGTTTTAAAAGCAACCTTGTTGCCATATTGATTTAATCAGAGTTCTATTTGTTTGTGTCTGCTGATCTAATGTGTAATCAGAATCCCTAAGCAGGAAGTGGTTTCATTCCATCGCTCTCTGTTCTGGAAGGAAAGTGTGATATTGGATTTACCACCCACATTTGCCATCAGCTTGCCACCACCAGGCACAGAGAAGCCGCTGCATAATTTCTGTGCTCGCATAAGGCTGGTTCTGCCCTACCCATCCTCCTTTTTTTGCCAAGGACAGCAGTTAAAAATGATTCATCAAGACTGAAACGTATTAACCGAAGTCCATACCTTATTCAGATTTCCTTAATATCTCTTTTCTGACCCAGGACCTCATCCAGGGTCCCACATTACACTTAGTCACCATCCATGTCTCCTTTAGGCTTCCGCTGTCTGTGACAGTTTCTTAGACTTTCCTTGTTTGTGATGAACTTGACAGTTTTGGGAAGGAGTGCTGGTAGATATTTTGTAGATTTTCCTTCAATTTGGGTTTTCCTGATAGTTTTCTCATCGTTAAACGAGGGTTAGGAGTTTTGGGAGGAGGACCACAGAGCTAAAGTGCCATTCTCATCACAGCATATCAAGGGTACACGCTATCAACATGATCCGTCCCTGTTGATATTGACCTGTTCACTTGGCTGGGGTGTGTTTTCAGGTTTCTCCATTGGAAAGTTAATCTTTTCTCCCCTTTCCATACTACTTCTATTTTAATTCTGCCTAGCTTGCAGAGGCTACTCAGGATTCACCTTCTAGATATCTTCCCTTGAATCTGACCAGTCTTGTGGATTATTAGACCATAAGCTAATTATTTGAGATAAGACTTATTTATTGAGAACTGCACTAGGAAGGAAGGTGAGAAGTGCTCACCACTTCTTAGCTGAGCGACCCAACTACAGTTCCATAGTATATCATAATTATAGTTTGTCTTTTATACGTGGGTAAGACCTCAGAGCTCCTCTAAGAAGGACTTTGTGGTCAACAGTGAAGAAGGGTCTGGTGACGCTGAGGTGAGGGGCGAGGAGACCACATAGTCATGAGTCATCAAACTCCAGTGAAGGTTTCTAAGAGTGAAAATACATACTTGAGAGGAAGACACTGTTTCCAGACAAATCCTGGATCTGTCACTTTGCTGGGGTGTTCGCCTACCTTTGCCAGCTGGCAGGGTACACGATGTAGCTCTGTCTGCCATAAAGGCTGACCTCCCTGGAATCCCTCTCCCCACAGCTCTGAGCTTTTAATTATTCTTAGCCTCTGGTGTTCACTCTTATTTTATCTGAAAAATTTCCCCTATATTAACTTTCAGTCAGAGACCATGTATTTTGTGTCTTCTGTAACTTCCAAGCGTTAGCACAGAGCTGGGCTCTCAGGAATGTGTTCCTAAATCTCTTCTTCTTTCTCCACTGCGTGTCATATTCTGTTATTCCTAGTTCCGCCTGGGCATGAAGGACTGAGTATTCTTGATCCCTCATACCCGCAAAACAGGCATTCTAAATGGAAACAACAAAAGTCCTTATAGCTTATAGAAGAAATGCTAAATGTAAAACCACCACAAGTTCGCACCAAAATGAATACATTCAGTAATTAGTGTCAGTAAGATATACATAAAATTTTGATTTAAAAATTATGAAGAGACAGCAACTATACTCCAATAAAAATTAAAAAAGAAAAAATAAAAATTGTGAAGGGAAATGACTTGAGGGAGATTATACAGTGCCCCGGACGTCACGACCTCAGCCTTTGGGGTGAGCTGCTGACGGCACGGCTCCCACTTGACAGCTCAGTTCAGCCTCATGGCATCACTGTCCCTGCCTGAGTGGTCTTTGCACTTCTTTTTTTTTTTTGCTGTTATAATAACTTTAATTTATCTTGCATTTTACAGAAGTCTATGAACGATGTTAAAAAAGCGTCACCTCACCCCATCATGTTTCTCTGACGGTTGTTAAAGTGGGCAGTGAGTATGTCACAGCTCGAGCAACGGAATCTTGCAAGAATTTCAGACCAACCAGCCACACGCCAAAGAACTTGGCAGCTTTTCGATCTTGTTTTTAATACAGTGGTATGTCCACTGTGATGGTAAACCTGTGCAGCCAAATCTCCACAACACACTTTGTAAAATCAGTGGTGATTAGCAAATCAGTTAGCTTTGGCACAGAGCTGTGCCGGTAACAGCCTGGAAGCCAGTTTTGATGCTGGTAACAGCGCATCGAGAATGACAAGATTCACACTGTAAGCGATAGAGTCGGGTGTCCTTTTGCAGGATTGTGTCCGGTGATTGGCATATGTGACAGGTGACATATACCTTGATGTATCTTCTCAAAACATTTTCTGTCTGTTTCTGTTGGAATCTTCCTTTAATTGCAAGTTGATTATTACCATCTATAGAACCACCTGTACCCAATTCAGCCAATAAAGATGCAAGGAGATGTTTGGGCTGATGTAATAGTTTACAGATATCTGTAAAATTGACAAAAGAAGTTTTCTTGGTTCCTACTCGGACAACCTGTGGAGGTTTCATGACAAACTTCCTTTTCTCTCCAGCAACCATATCTGGGTTCTTTTCCCTCATGATGTTGAACACTCGATTCAGTAGCTCCTCATATGTGTAATCTCTTTCTGAGCCTGCCCAAGCAGGGCCTGTCTGGTTACTGAATGAGATACCATCATCTTTTTTGCTGTCTTCATCTTCTAAAGCTTCATCTTTCTCTAGTATTTCATCCTCCTCTGGGAACTTGACAGTCTTCTTTTTCTTCTTTTTATTGCCAAGCATAATGTCAAGGTCATCCTCTGGTTCAGCTGGTTCTTGAACATCACTTTCAATCTTAAGGTCCTTTATACCTTCAGCTTTATCAATATCAAATATCTTTTTTGTCTTTTTCTTCTTTTTCTTCTGATTAAAGAAGTTCAAGTCATCTAGATCATCAGAAGCATCTTTTTTCCTACTGTCCTCTTCATTGGCTTCTACATCTTTGTCCTCACTTGGCTCTGGCTCCACTTCTTTTGTTTCTGAGGGCTGGGTTTCTTCTGTCTGGGCATCTGCTTCCTCATCTAACATAAAAGGCTTCTTCTTCTTTTTCTTCTTGCTCATAGTAGGATCAAAAATCATCTCGTTCCCGGACATGGCTGCGGCTCGAGTGGGCTTGGCATGGACGGAGAGTCTGATGGGTCAGCCCCAGGCCCCGGCTTCAGCGCTGCTGCTGCCGACACCTCTCCCACCACCGCCTGTTTGCACTTATTTTAACAAGGCATCACTGCTTTGGGTATTAATGAAAGTTTGGGTGTAAGGTCCACTGAAATTAGTGTTTTTTATCTTAGTAAATCCTTTACTATTTTGTTTTCAATTTAGAAGCAAAATTTAACATTTATGTATTCAGGTGTGAAATTGTTCATTAGCCCAAATGAAAATAGACTTTCACAAAGGAACAGTTTAATGGCTTGATGTTGGAAGTGTTCACTCTAGCTCTGCCTTTAGATGCTCACGTTGGCCTCGATTAGTGGTTCCAAGGTCAGGGGAGGAGTCTGTCCCTTAGGAGGTACCCAACAATGTCTGGGGACATTTATGGTTGTTACAAGTGGGTGGAGGGGTGCTACCGACATCTTGTGGGTGAAGCCAGGGATGCTACTAAACACCCGGCAATGCACAAACAACCCCTCCTCCCCCCCAGCAAAGAGCTATGTTACCCACAATGTCAGCAGTGCCAGGGTTGAGAAACTCACATAATTTTCTGTGCTGCCTTCAGTTCTTGTCTGGGGCACCTCTCCCTAGACCCTGAGACATATTGTATATTTGGTTTGGTCTGAAAGATGTTAAGTAACCCCAGAGAATGTCTGTGACCCTAGGTCTACGTACAAATAAGCCTTTGAGAATGTTCTAGAATGACCTCTAGAACAGTGGTTTCCACTCAGCCTGTCTAAATATGAAGACCTTTTTTAATGACCAGAATTTTCAAGGAGTCTCACACAATTGTTGACCTCATTATTCAGTAATGGAGAAAATGCGTAATAGTGCTGGCACACACATTCACACTCACTCACACAGTGTCTGTGGGTTAGTAAGATATTTACCATAATCTCTGTTGTCAACACGTGAAAAACAACAATACCTGTGTGTCTGTGTGAGACCCGTTGTTTATTCAGTCCCCAGTTAGTGCTTGTGTGCAGATGAATTTTATGGTCCTGAAAGGAAGCCTTTGTCCTCAAAGGGGGAAGATCATGGGGAACCATCGTGAAGACGGAGATGACCTGGAGAATCCTCACGTCTGGAGCTGAACGAGCAGTGAGCCTGGGAGAGAGGAGGGATATCTTAGCCCTTGTTAAGAGTGGCTTAGATAACTGTAAGCTATACAGTGGCTGCTCATTAACTGTCTGCTAATGATGGGGGTGCTCTGCCGGACTTTTCCTGCCTTACCACCTATCAGTGAAGGACTCTGACAGCTGAGGCACCAGGCTGCTTTCTCTAGCCCCAGTGAGAGTAGGAGCCCTGGAATGAAGCCAGTGGATAGGAGAGGCTCTTGCCAAGACTCTGAATCTTCTGGGACTGTCTGTGTCCATTTTTTCAAAGAGCAGATTGTGAAATGACAGGAGGGTAGAAGGTAATAGAGACATGAATGAGGCGATTCGAGGAAGGCAGCGAGAGGACTGGTGCCAGTGGGAAGAGCCCATCAGAAGAGTAAGAGTCCTGGCAGCAGGTCTGAGAGGATGAGGTGACAAATGGCCTTTTTCTCTGGGAAGGAAGCCAAAGGCATGCAAGACTTGTGGCTCAGGTTCCAGATCTTAGATCATTTTTTTTTCTTACAAAATTAAGGTCCACATTCCTTCCAGGAAACTAGCTAAAGCAAACAGATCAAGAGGCAGCCAATTGGAAGAGCCTCAGATGTAGTAAGAGGTGGAGGGGAGGGAGAGGAAGTATAATCAGCTGTTCTGGCAGCTGTACCCTACCAAACTCTGGCCGTGAAGATTTCGCTTTGGCTCCCAAACTGGAGGCCTTCTCATGTCTGCCATCAGTCTTTGAAATACAGCATCAGGCTTAAGGTCTTAGGTGAACCTCAAGACAGCTTTTATTTTGATGATTTTGGTTCTCAGTTCATACTCTCTACGTTTCTGTCAAGTAGTGTATCAGTTAGCTATTGCTGTGTGACAGACCACCTCCAGACTTAGTGGTTTCAAAGAGTAACTTTTGATGATTTCTCACAAGTCTGTGGATTGGCTAGGTGGTTCTACTGGTCTGGGCTTGCTTATGTATCCATGGTCACAGGTGGGGAATGACTGGGAGCGCCTGGTCAGGGGTGACCTCAGATAGGGGCCTCATTTCTCTCCCACATGTCACTAGCGTCCTTCTGTAAGGCTCAAGGGGCATGTTTTCCCAGCAGCGTGTCCAGGAGAGAAAGAAATTCACAAGTGCTTTTTCAAGCTGCTGCTTGCAGTATGTTTCCTATAGAACCACTTTCAAACAGGTCATGCAGCCAAGCTCAGAGTCAGTGTGGGAGGACATTACTCCAGAAAGTGCATACCAGGAGGCGGATATGGGGCCAGTGATGCCATCACTATACCCAAGCTGGTGACGTACAAGTAGGCCAGTTGACTGCTACCAGGTGTCAAAATGGCTTTTCTCCTGCATATTCTTTTATGTTTGGTATTGCTGCTTTGGAGCTTAACACGTCATGTATTTTAGTCTACTTTGTGGTTGAGATCCACCTCGGCAGTCATCTTGACTAGACATTTTTAGTAGATAATTTTTCTATCTCTGAGTCATTCTGTCAGATACGTGATGATGGTAGAAACCCCAGAATACAAATACTGCTCTCACACAGCATACTCAGAGGAACTAAATAAAAGAAGTGTGTAGATTTAAGAAGAAACAGAATGGAATCCCCATGGTAATTTTAATTTTAAGATAAAATGATGAAGGAAGGAGTGTCTGTTAGCAGTGACTACATAAAGCTCCAGTTGGCTTTCTCTCTCTCTCTCTCTCTCTCTTTCTCTCTCTCTCTCTTTGGAGTAGATGGTGCAGAAGAGTGAAGTAGGAAACTCCAGCCATGTGAGAGTTTGTCAGTAGGGCGTGAAACCGCTGGATTTCAATTGTTATGACCAAATGAATATAGAAGTATTTATAAACATATAGGAATAATAAGAACACATTTTTGCACTTTGTCAGGAGAGACTGCCGTATTATTTGGAGCTTATTTAGATAGAATAAAGTGGAACTTTCTAAAATTCCAAGAAAAGACAGGGAAGATTTTTCTGAAACTTTATACACTAAGTGTTTACTTTCTACAGTTCGTATTTACAGGACTGCCATCGGTCCCTTCTCAGTCTTAACGGTTTCTATTCGTGTATTTCCTTTTGTTCAGTGCTAATAATTATGCTTTTATTTTCTTTTTGGCAACACATTTCTCTGCTTTCTCCATGGGATGCATTCAAAGAGACTGAGTGGCAAACACGAATTAGTCTTTGCAGTGTGTCTTTTTATTTGATTAATTGAGGCACAGATTGTCTAGGAACACATTCAGTGACATGGAATCTAATGGTGGGGGGTGGGGGTGGGATGGGAAACCTTCAGTTCAGGCCCCATAGCTGCTGTGGTAAACACAAGGCAGCGCTCACCAGGCAGTTCAAGGTTTACATGTCACTGGAGGGTAGGTGTGGGGATTAGTGCATCTCCACGTGCTATTCACCTTTTCTTAAAGTGTCCATCCTTACTTGCATGGGGAATGAGTTTATCTTGATTGGACATTTTCCTGGAGTGTAGGGAGGCAACCTGGTTTCTAGCAGATAATCTCAGGGGTTCCCGGCGGGCATTTTGGTCATTTGTCTGCACATTCGCGAGCAAATCCATCCCTGGAGCTCGGTGGGGTTTCTTGCAATTAATAAAACAGACATTAGGCAGTTCAGTGATGAGCAGAAAAGAGTTCGGCAACTTTCTTGAAAAGGGGGTGTACATGACCAAGAGCAACTCCTGCGTGGCGTGTGGGGTGTTTGAGAGATACGTGAGTTTATCGCCTTGTGTCTTTCAATAGGGCCACTTGAATCAAATCTAGTTTCCAAGAAGATACTTCACTTGAAGAACATTAACAGGATGACATGAAAATAGTTACTACTTTGGGAAGATTTCTAAATGTGTGCAGTTAGACAGCCATTGTAAATTACAGTATTTCATTCAGGAGAGGCTCTCTTATGAGTTATTTTTTGTGATTGATAGGTAGAAACTACAAGTAATAGAAACTCCCTCTTTGCTTTAATTCGATTCACTGGGTCTTCCCTCCAGAGCTGGAGGGTCTCAGTTTCCCTACCCTGGTGGTCCAAGCGCTGAGCAGTGAGTGACTGCAGATGGCAGGCCTTCCTGGGTGCCTTCTCTAGCTCCTGCCCCTTTAATCTACCTAAGACCTGTGCTCACCTGCGTTCACCTGTGAGTTCCTAAAGCTGCGTCTGTCTCCTGTGACTCCTCAGCCCCTAGTACAGTGACTAGCAGTGAAGTGACCAGTCCATAAGGTACTCAGACAGGAAGGGACGAAGGAAGGCACAGCGGGGATTGGAAGTGACTTCTCTCTGAGGCATTTCAGAGGCCTGTCATGTCACTAGCCTTCCCTGTGAGAGGTTTTTTCCATCCTGATTCTCACAGCCTGTAGTGACTGTTCTCAGGACAGGTGTCTCTCAACTCTGCGTGCACGTCGGAATCACCCAGGGCACTTGATCTGGAGTCCCAGCCCTGAGCTACTAACCCAGGATCTCCCAGGAGTGGCCCCAAGAGTTTACTTTCCAAAAGGCTCCAAAGTGTTTCTGATAAAACTGCCCTGAGAATCCATTCTGGGAACTGTTGGTCCATACCTGCCACAAGCCTTGGCTGTGCCCTTACCGAAAGCTCCTTCCTCTTGCCCAGGCTCCCAGTGAGATGCCATCTCATCTTCATGGCAGGTAACTGGAGTTAAGGAGCAATAGCTCTCTTCCCTCACCTATGGTATCGTGCTGATATTTAGCTACAGTTGTTCATAAATGTAGTTGTGTCGTTCGATGCTCTACTGCTCCTGGAGCAGAGGTCTTAATGCACGATGGGTGCCGTGTAAGCAGCGGAGGGAGGACACCTGCGTGCTGTGACCTGCAGGCTAATGACACCTGCCTCGGCGTAGCCAGGTCAAAGGGATGCAGGGCTTCTCTCTACACAGATCAGCATGAGGAGATGCATCTGGCCACTGTAATCACAGGCTATGAAATCTGTACTCAGACTTTGACTCACCTGTAGGTGATGTTAAAAATGATACTCGAGTAGACATACATTTTGGAATTTGTCCATAAGCAAGCTTCTCCTTAAGTATTAAGTTAGTAATTTAGTAAGAGGGCTAAACATTTCAGCTAAAGATATTATCTGAGATTAGCTACCATTTGCAGCTTAAATAATGTTTCCCTTCCAAAACTTGATCAAATGAAATAGCAGTTAATTAAACACCAGTTCTTTTCCAGTTGGAGGAAGTGGATGTAAATAGCAAAGGCTGGAGGCCAAAATATTTTTGAGATGTATGGGACATTTGTTAAGAGTGTGGCTGGTGTATATCTAAGCCACTTCATCTCCTACTGCATAGGTTTTTAGTTGAATAGCCTCTCTCTTCAGAACAAATTATAATATCTTTAGGATAAGTCTTCTTGTGGGAGGTGGGGAGGACAATATTTTCCATGCCCCGTATTCTTAATTTTGCAAGTTCAGCATATAGTAAGCTCTTGGCAGAATTATGAAGTAAGCCATGTGTCTTAGTGACTGTGTCCCTCACTCTCCTTTTTGTGTGCATGTTGGCTAAGACTCTGGTAGTTGCATGACACACACTCAAGCTGGTTTAAGCCCAATGAAGACTTTGTAATTAGACTATTGAGGTATTTTATTGAGATATCTTTGAAGTCACAGGGCAGGAATCCAGCTGGGACTCAGGAGAGCTTGGAATCAGAAACCTCTAGATTTTTCTCTCTTTTCTCTTTGCATCTCTCTATAAATTTGCTTCATTCATTTCTTTCAGTCAATATCAGCTCTTGTTTCTTTTTCATTTATTTTTTATTTTTAATTGTGGTAAAAACCACATAACATAAAATTTACCATCTTAACTATTTTTAAGTGTAAAAGTTCACATTGTTGGGTATCCAGTCTCCAGAACTGTTTTGTCTTGCAAAACTGAAACTTAGTACCTGTTAGACAACTACCTGTTTCCACTCCCCTCAACCCTGGCACCCACCATTCTATTTTCTGTCTCTACGAATTTGACTACCCTGGGTACCTTATATAAGTGGAATCATATAGTATTTGCCTTTTTGTGACTGGCTTATTTCACTTGGTGTAATATTCTAAAGTTTCATCAATGTACTAGCATGTGTTATAGTTTCCTTCCTTTTTTAAAGGTGAATAATATCCCATTGTATGTATATACTACATTTTGTTTATCTGTTTGTCGGTCAGTGGGTACCTGGGTTTCTTCCACCTTTGGGCTACTGTGAAAATGCTGCTCTGAACATGAGTGTAAAAATATTTCTTCAAGATCTTGCTTTCAGGTTTTTTGGGTATATACCTGTATTTTGGGGTCATATGGTAATTCAACTTTTAATTTTTGAGGCATTGCCATACTGTTTTCCCTAATTGCCACACCATTTTACATTCTCATCTACAGTGTACAAGGGTTCCAGTTTCTTCACAGCATCATCAACACTTGTTATTTTCTGTTTTTTTTGATAGCAGCCTTTCTGCTAGGTGTGAAGTGATCTCATTGTGTTTCTGATTTGCATTTCCCAAATGATTAGTGATGTTGAGCATCTTTTCATATATTGTTGGCCATTTGTATATCTTCTTTGGAGACATGTCTGTTCAAATCCTTTGCCCATTTTTAAATTGGGTTATTTGATTTTTTTGCTGTTAAGTTGAAGGAGTTATTTATATATTCTGAATATTAACCCCATATCAAATATAAATTTGCAAATATTTTTCCCATTCTTTGGGTTGCCTTTTCACTCTGTTCATTGTATCCTTTGGTGCACAGAGGTTTTTAGTATTGATGTAGGCCAGTTTATCTATTTTCACTATTTTTGCCTGTGCTTCTTGTGTCAGATATAAGAAATCATTACTAAATCCAGTTTCATGAGGCATTTCTTCTATTTCTTCTAAGATTTTTACAGTTTTAGGTCTTACATTACGGTCTTAGGTCCATTTTGAGTTAATTTCTTATGTGGTATGAGGTGAGGGTCCAATTTTCATTCTTTTGCATGTGGGTATCTAGTTTTCCCAACACCATTTGTTGAAAACACTGTCCTTTCCCTATTGAAAGGTCTTGGCACCCTTGTCTAAAATCATTGATTATATATGAAAAAGTTTATTTCTGGGCCCTCTTTTATATTCCACTGGTGTATACATATATATACATATATATACACATATATATATTCCACTGGTGTATATATATGTATATATCTGTCTGTCTTTATGCCAGTACCATACTGTTTTGATTATTGTAGTTTTGTAATAAGTTTTGAAATCAGGAAGTGAGACCTCCAACTTCATTTCTCCTTTTCAAGATTGTTTTTACTATTTGAGATGCAGTGAGATTCCATATGAATTTTAGGATGAATTTTTCTGTTTCTGCAAAAATAGCATTCGGATTTTGATAGTGATTGCATTAAATCTGTAGATCACTTTGGGTAGTATTAACATCATAATAATAAGTCCTCTAATCCATGAACATGGGATATCTTTCTATTTATTTGTGTCTTCTTTAATTTCTTTTAGCAGTATTTTGTAGTTTTCAGTGAAGAAGTCTCTCACCTCCTTAATTGTTTACTCCTAAGTATTTTATTCTTTCTTGATGCTATTTTAAATGGAATTGTTTTCTTAATTTCTTTTTTAGATTGTTCATTGTTAGTGTGTAGAAATGCAACAGATTTTCGTGTGTTGATTTTCTTTGCAACCTTGCTGGATTTGTTTATTAGTTCTAACAGATTTATTTTTGGAATCTTTAAGGTTTTTTACATATGAGATTATGTTTGCAAATAGAGATCATTTTACTTCTTTTTTTTTCTGTTTGGATGCCTTTTGTTTCTTTTTCTTACCTGATCACTCTGGCTAGGACTTCCAATACTGTGTTGAATAGAAGTGGCTAATGTGGGCATCCTTGTCCTGTTCCTGGTTGTAGAGGAAAAGCTTTCAGTCTGTCACCACTAGGCATGATGTTAACTGTAGACTTTTCATACATGGCCTTTAATATGTTGGGGCAGTTTCCTTCTTTCCTACTTTGTTGAGTGTTTTTATCATGCCTTTCATCACAGAGTGAGCTCTGAGTCAGGTCAGATAAAGGCAGATACCAGGAATGAAGCTTTTCAAGGGAGTTTCTTGACAGACCAAATAGTAACAATTTTATCCCACCTAGTGGCTCCAAGATGACTTGGTTTTCATGACTACTGTAGTTGCAAGGCCGTTGGTTTTCAAGAATCCTTTGGAATCGAGGAGAGGGATGTGGGCACGGGCCAAGTTAGAACACCCAAAGTTTGCTGCTCTTAACAAGAGTCGTCTCTTTTTCTTTAATAAACACTCCTTGGATTGTTGCAAGCCTCTGATTGATTCCCAGAATTCTGAAAAAGTTGGCATTATAATTTTTGCCAGTGTTCTCAATTGATTTCATGGAGGAGTTGAATTTCTGAGGTTTTTACTCTGCCATTCCAGAGGTGCTTCTCTCCTCAGGTGACATCCTGTAGTTCAATCAGATGTGGACATGGTGGAGTGGGGGTGGGGGGAGAGGAGCTTTGTGTAGAAAAGCTGTCAGGGACTGACCTTGTGGTTCGCGTGCCTGTGCGGCTCCGCAGATCTCCCAGAGTGGAACATGGCTTATGGAAGAACACTGGCTGGTCTGGTCACATCTCCTTGAACACCCACCCCACCCTGCCCCCTCCTACACCCCACGTGGATGTCCTACGTACTTGCTGAGTCGCTGAGGAAGGCGTGACAGAGTTTCTGGGACAGTCCAACCCCCACCAGCTATGGGACTGTCTGCAGTATTTTGAGTTTATCCAGTCAGAGTCCTAGAGCAACCAGAACTCTAGGAAGACCCTGTCAGCCCATCTGCATCTCTGGAGCTCTGAGCAGAAGTGTGCAGCTCCTGGGAGGCTCTTCCTCTTAGCACCCCCCACCCCCGCTCTCCTGCAGTGGGCTGTGTGGGCCTTGTGCACCCCACTGGCAGTGCCATAGGTGTGTGGAGCTTATTTTAGCGATCCTAATCAGGAAATGATTAAAACAACTGTTTTTTAAAAACTACTCTGTATTTCATCTGTGTTATTCTTGAATATTGGATTTATATTAAATAGTAGTTTGCCCTAATTAACTTTAATATTACAGATTTGTGCCTTTTTGAACTCAGCATGCAGATTTATGCAAATTACATGAAGCTCTTAAGCTAGAAGTCCTAACATTTACATTTACAGTCCCATTTATCCTGGACTTCCTTGGTGGTCCAGTGGCTAAGACTCTGTGCTCCCAGTGCAGTGGGCCCAGGTTCAATCTCTGGTCAGGGAACTAGATCCCATATGCTGCAAATAAGAGTTCACATGCCACAATTGGAAAAAAAAAAAGAAAAAAAAAAAAGAATCCCATTTATCCCATGTCACTGTATAACTAACTCATCAAAGAAAGAGATGAACTATTGGGATTGACATGCTTGATCATTTTAATTTTACTACCGTGTAAACCAGAAAGCATATAGTAAATGACTTTCCAAAGGTCTATGTATATACAGCTATTGACTTAGAGAGCCAACCAGTATCCAGACCCCATACCCCATCGATTTTCTTGAGTTGTAGTTTGTATACCTAAACTCTAGTGCATTTATGTGTATGCTGTATTTATAATGATTTCAGAATTAGCACTTGAACTAAAAGGGACAGAACAGTAATTTGTGGGCAGTTTTAATTATGTTTTCATATACCTGGTTTCATTAAATCTTCTGACCCTCCCTTTTTCCCACTCCTTTTCTTCTCTCTTTCTCTTCTTTCCTTTGCAATCTCTTTTGTATTTGTCAAAGTTCATGACATAAAAGATCAATGCCCTTTTAATCAGAGTTCACAGGGATTGGTTAATGGGAAGACATACCCGGAGAAATATTCTAGAAAAAAGTGTGTTGCAAACAAACAAAAAAATAGCAGCAAACTGTATGTATTAAATTGAGATGGGTTTTCTACAGGATGATTCATCTTCATCAACATTAGTAATTTGTATTGAGCTTTGGTATGACATGACTTTTACTTACTGAAAGGCATAGATTTGATTGTACAGGATTTTCCCACATCAGTGCACATGGCTTGTGTCAGGAAAGGCTGTATTTAAGAATGAGAAAAGTCCTGGGTGCCTTGAATAGGAGAGGAGTACTTAGACACATAGAGGGGGAAAGCCTCAATATAGAGGTGAGGGCGGAACTCCTGTGTGGGATAGTTTTAAAGTGGCCGGTCCTTTGTTAAGTTTATGCCTGGAGGTAACAGCAGGTACATTTGGAGCTGGAGGTTGTCTGGCCTTCCGGGTGAGTTTTGACTCAGCCTCCGTAGCCAGCACACCTGACCAACTGGGACTCCTCTCAGGACTCTCTGAACTCTGTAAACATTCAGCCCTTTCCCTGCCACATTCCCTCCACCTCTTTCCTTTTATGGCCTTCTGTTTACAGAGCTGGAATTATCAGAGCAATTAGAGTTGACCTTTTAATTTATTTAATTAATGGAGGGGGCCAAGCAGCCCCAGAGAAGGTGGAAGCCTTCTTAAAACACTCACACCTTCCCGTCTTGCTTTATTTTACTAGAACAGATGTGCTGGGATACATAATACCCTAATACCTCAACATAACCTCAACTATAAACAGTTATAATAGTTAACATTTAAGAAACAATTACCATGCACCAGGAATGTGCTTAGTGCTAGGTATGTACTAGTCATTGTAGTTAGATGGAGGAGGAGGAAGAAGAGTGGATATATCACCGTTGTGTGTCATATAAACAGACGAAGACCACGGCATGGTAAGGAAACCTTCCTGCTTGGATGTTGTCGTATGAAGGTGCGATGCCTGGGACTATAGTGGCCATAACTTAGGAGCCATCTGCAGCTGCGAGTGGATCATAAGATGCGTCTCCCGGATGGTGACCTTGTTCAGCCACAGCACCAACCCTGGAGGCAGCTTCTCCCCATTTATTATTCTGTGTGGTTAGTGAAACAATGGCAATAAAACTATTCATTCAATGCCTTTATTCAAATATTCTGTAACTTGCATCCAGAATCATCCCCCTGGATGTCTCCAGTCACTGCCATCTCTCACCTTGTTTATTGCAGTGGCCTCCTAATTTGTTCCTGCCTCAGGGTCCTTCTTACTGTTTGTCTGCTTTGAGTGCTGTTCCAAATTTTTCCACGGCTTGGTCCCTCACTTAATTCAGTTGTCTTCTCAAATGTCGTCCCCTCAGAAAGTTCCTCCTGATCCAAAATAGGTCCCCTTTCTTTCTCTGATTGCTGCTAACCCCCTTACCTTCCCTGCTTTGATTTTCTTCGTAGCACTTGTTACTACGTGTCCCTGTGTTTGTCTCCAGTGTCTACCTCATTAGAACGTAAGTCTCATTTGGGCATGGGCTTCATCTGCCAAACAGTTAATAGGCACCTGATGTCTGCTAAATGAACTAATGGTATAAATAAAATGAAGACTCTGTTTCTTTTTGGTGGTTATATTCTTTTCTCTTCATGAAGATTAAATCCCCTTGTATGCTTCAATAGCAACCAGTGACGAGGAAGTAGTCTCAGGTGTCAAGTTAGGTAATAAGCCTTCTTATTATGATTGTCGGTTAGCTTTACTGTTGTCTTAAAAGTGAAATTTTTTAATAAATCATTGATCTACTCTTTGCTATGAAGTTCCATGCCATTGCTAAACATAACCTTGGGAATTTTTATCCAGTGTATAAATTATATCAAATTAACTTCAGTGAAGATCCTGTGGTATCCTGACATCTCTCAGCTCTGTTCCTCTGTTTTGTTGGAATAGTACTCTTTAGGTACATAAATAATATATATCTTAAACCAAAGTTATGCTATTAGTAAAATCCTAAAGCATTACTGTTAATGTCCAGAATAAGATGACGATATCTGCTTTTGTCACTACTACTTATTTTGAAACAGTCATAGACTCACAAGAAGTTGCAGAAATAATCCAGAGTCCAGCTTCTTCCGTGGTGACGTCTTGTGTAACTGCAGTAAAATATCAACGCCAAGAAACTGATGTTCGTGCAATACTGTTAACTAGACTACACACTTTATTCAGTTTTCACCGGTTTTAATATGCCCTCTTTGTTTTAAAATTTCTAGCCAATGTAATTAGACATGATAAGTAGTAATAACACTACTGGAAAAGAAAAGAGAAAAGAAAAAACATATCATTGTTTGTAAATGATGATTTTGTCTTTTCAGAAAAATCCAAAGTAAATGGTTGAAAACTTTTAATTTGGAAGTTCTTATGTTGTGGTGATTAAAAACGTGTACTCTGAAGCCTGGCTGTGTGGGTTTGAATCTTAGCTCCACTGTGTACTAGATGTCATTCTTTTAGCAAATTACTTAATTTCTCTGTCAAGGTTCTCCTCATCTGTAGAATAGGAATGTAGTAGTAGCTACCTCACTGAATTGTTGTGAGGATTAAAGAAAATAATATATGTAAAGCATTTAGAACTATACTCAACATATAATAGGTTAAATTATATGAAATAGCTATTTTTATAGATCAAAATGGCTGGATATTGGCAATGTCATATAATTTGACCTAAAAGTAATGTATAAATATTTTCTCTTATTAATGTTATTACCACCTGTAAGAGAAGTCAGTAAGGGCAACTAGTCAAAAATTAGATATTAAAAAATCAGAGGATATCAGCTTGTAACATCACAATATGAAGAGCTCAGCTCCACTGACCTTCTCCCCAGTGAAACTGATAAAATTATTTTTTTAAAAAATGTAAAGTTTCTAGAAATGCTCATAAATGCAAGGGAAAAATAAAGAAACGTCTATTCAAGGAAATCTATAAAAATTCAGTAAGAAAGGTGAGAGAGTGTGGAATTTGAATCAAGATTGCTTCTTCATCCTACTTCCCAGCTTAGCAAGGTAGAGACTCCATTCCAGATTCCCTCAGCCTAGAACAGGGTTCCTTTTGCCTACAACTCCCTGGGGAAGGGCTTTCTTCCTGTGAGGAAGCATCAGTGTTTCTCATCCTGCCTCAACTACCTGTTGCTGAGTGTCAGCTCCAGTAACTGCAGTAGAGAGGTGGAGGCTCCCTTCTTCCACCTAGCCTATGCTTGTGGATGGGACACTCTGCCTTGGATTCAGTATGGGAAGAATACTGGGGTCCTGGCCACCTTTGCTTCAGCTCATGAGGCAGTGGTTCCAGGCCAAGAGAGGAAAGCTGAGAGGACCTCAGGCTTCTATCCTGCCTCCCAACACAGAGCTCAGCTCCTAGAGGTGGCAGGTGGGGTGTGACACTCAGAGAAACTTGCCTCGTCCCCATCCACAGCTCCAGAGCCCTGGCTCAAAGATTTTTGCCTTGGGGCGGGGTTGGGGGGAGGCTCTTGAGGTCAGAACAAGTATCAAACACTGGCCTCAAAAACCATTCCTTCAAAGGAGGCAGAATTTGATTTCATTCACTTGTAGAACAACTTATGCCTCAGGGCATTATTGAAAACAGTAGAGCAATTAGTGGCAGTTAGTAGAGTTTAACAGCTGGGCATGTTCAGGGAAAAACATGAAGAGACCGTACCAAAACCACGTGTCACATGGCTGTGAACACAGCCAAAGAGCAAGGTCTGAGGCTTAACATTCTGGAGGAGAAATACTCTTTACTAAAATAACCCAGCCAGTCGATAAACAGACAAGCAAATAACAGTAAGAAGTTCCATAGTCGGAGGAAACAATACCCAGAGTTGCCGCAACATATGCCCAGCTTCCAGAAGGAAATTATGAGGCATGATAAGAAACAGGAAAGTATGAGCCGTACACTAGAGGGGCGCGGGGAGGAAGCAACAGAAGCTGCTTCTGAGAGGGACCAGATGTCAGATTTATCAGGAAGAGTCTCAAAGTAGCTATTAGAAATATATTCTTAGAACTAATGGAAACCATGAGTACAGGAGTAAAGGAAGGTATGATGAAAATGTTGCATAGAGAATGTCGATAAACAGAAGTTATAAACAAGAACCAAATGGAAGCTCTGAAGTTGAAGCGTGTAATAATTTAAATTAAAAACTGAACAGTAGATTTGAGCTGGCAGGAAAAAGGAATAAGCAAACTTGAAACTCTCTTGGTAGGGTTGTGCAAGCTGAGGAACAGAGAGAATAAAGAATGAAGGACGTGAAGAGAGCTCAGAGAGATGTGGGTCACCACGAAACACACCTGCATATGCATAATGGGGATACCAGGGAGAGAGAGAAGGGAGCAGAAAACGTGCTTGAGGAAACAGTGGCTGAAACCATCCCAAGTTTATTGAAGAATAATAACCTATCCATCCAGCATGCTCAGTGAACTCAAAAAAGTAGGATAATTGCAAAGAAACCTCATCAGACGTGAGAACGGGGCAGTTGGCCAGCTCTAGCCCCCTCTAGCCTTCCTGTCTCATCTAAGGGAAGGAAAATTGGCCAAGATATGCTTCTGAAGGTCTCAGCCTAAGGATTCAGGCCCACTGAAAAAACTAAGATTTAATCATAAGATTATAGAATGTTTTCCCTCCCAAACACCCTACCACCATGTCAGTAGGGCGCCAGTATTATAATAGTGGATGGCAACTGAGAGGGCTGCAGGACACAGGCTATTTAAGGAGGAGCTCTTAGGGAAACCCAAAGACAACAGGGGAGGAAGATAAACCAACAACAAGGGAACTGAAGTTTCTGGCACCTGCAGCTACAGCAAACATTAAACAGCCCAGCTTCTAGCCAAACTAACATAAACGTCACACTGAATGCCAGCTAACATCAGTTTCTGTTACCCCACACGTCGTGCCTGGTTTAAAAAAAAAATTACAAGGCATGCCAAAAGGAAAGAAAAATCAGAGTCTGAAGAGTCGAATTGAGCATCAGAACCAGAATCAGGTATGACACTGATTTTGGAATTATCAGATAGGGACTTTAAAATAACTATGATTGATATGTTAAGGGCTCTAATGAAAAAAAAGAAGACAGTCTGCAACAGCAGATGGATAATATAATCAGAGAGATGGAAACTCCAAGAAAGAATCAAAGGGAATAGGAGGAAAAAAATTTGTAAAAAGGAAAAAAGAATGTCTTTGATGGGCTCATTAGTAGTCTGGACATGGACAAAAAATGCATCAGTGAGCTTGAAAATATGTCAATAGAAACTTTCCAGACTGAAATGTCAGGAGAAAAAACAATGAAAAAAATGGAACAGAATATTCAAGAAGTATGGGACAACTACAAACGATGTAACATATGCATAATGAGAATGTGAGAAGGAGAAGACAGAAAAGAAGAAACAATTGAAGTAATCATGACTGAGAATTCTCCAAAATTAACTACAAACACCACACTGCTGTTCCAGAAAACTCTTAGAACACCAGTGAGGATAAATTCCAGAAATCTACTACTAGGCAGATTTCAAACTGCAGAAAACCAAAGACTGAAAAAATCTGGGAAAAAAAGAGTAGGGAAGACACCTTGCTTAGCAGGAAACTAGAATAAGAAATACATTAAACTTCTTGCTGGAAATCACGGAAGCAAGGGGAGAGTGGGATGAAATATTTAAAGCACTAAATAAAAAACCCACCGATCTAGAATTTTGTATCCAGTAAAAATTACACTTGAAAACTGAAGGAGAAAAAGTGAAGGAGAAAGACTTTCTCAGCCAAAAACTGAAGAACGTGTTGCCAGTAGACCTGCCTGGCAAGAAATGTTAAAAGGAGCTCTTCAGAGAGAAGGAAAATGATATAGGTCAGAAACTCTGATCTACATAAAGGAAGGAAGAGCATTATAGAGGGAATAAATAAATGTAAAATATTTTGCTTTTTGTACTCGTAATGTGAAAAATCAGTATCTTAGAATGATTACTGTATAATTCCATTTTTACGAAGTTCGAAGTATAGACAACCTGAATTGTGGTGTGTAGAGGTGAACACGTAGGTGGTAGCTGTTCACTGTGGTGTGAAGACAGGTGATGACTGCGAGGGAGCACCGGGGGAAGGATCCACAGCTCTGTATTTTGATCTAGGTGATAGTTTATATGACTATTTAGTTCTGTTTCATATGCTCTTCTGTGTGTGTATTTCACAATTTAAAAGTTTTTCCAGATAGCTTTCCTATATAATTAGCAGTAACCATATAGAAAACATCATGGAAAGAAATTTTCAAAACAACACAATATCTGGAACAAATATAACAAGAAGTGTGGAAGACCTCTATGAGACAAACCGAAACTTTACAAACGAATGTAAATAATACCTTGACCATGTGATGATCAGTCATACCTCTTTCCTGAATGGGAACACACCGTTTCTCTCTGAATTGATTCACAGATCAATGTGACTTAATGCAATTTCAGTCACATTCCTGGAAGATACAGGTGGCATGTTGACGAAATAAAACTCAAATTCTAAAGATGATAAATAAAATAGCAATAGTAAGAGAACAATTGAAAGTAATCACTAGTGTTCAGAGAGGAAGATCTAGAGAGATGAGTGCCTTTCACTGGAGGATTTCACCAGGACTGGGGTGGGTGCTTGTATGCTGGGGGCGGGAGGCGGGGATGGTGAATGGGAAGCTTTCCCTGGGAAAGTGGTGAAGGCGTCAGGGAGAAGAGGATGGGGGAGTGGCGGGTGTGAAGGCCAGCAGAACCCGTACAAGAGACCAAGAGGGTGCAACAGAACACAGGAGAGGAGCTCATGCTGACGCTGGTAAGGTAGGGAGGGAAGCAGCACCAGACCTCACAGGCAGTTTAAGGTTTGAACCAGGAAAGTGACAGGAAAAATAATGTTCCCACAGAAGACAATGATAGTTCAATACTAAATTATATAATTTATGAAACAATATAAGTGTCTCATAGTTATGTTGTATACCACCACTATATTACACTGTGTATCGTTATTAGCTATGCAATCATTAATATTAAATAATATAATTTTAGTGACATAATGATACAGTGTTTAATGATATGACATGAAATTATAAAAACTGGGGCACAAAACAGCATGTACAGTTTAATCTTAATTTTGAAAAAGAAAAATTGTATGTATACCCACGTAGAAACTGAGAAATTACTCCAAATTGTTACTCCAGTGGTTTTCCGTGTGGTGGGATGAAGGGTGCTTTTCGTATTCTCCTGTATTTTCTAAATTCTCTAAAATGAATAGGTGTTTCCATTTACTTAGGAAAAAACATGTATTCTTTCAGAAAAATAGATTCAGTTTTATCTTGGAACATTTAAATGAAAAGTCTATATATATTAAAATAGGCTCAGGACATGATATGGCAAATACCCGTTAAATGGGACGGAGTCGGGGCTAATGCTGGCTCTGTCCCTTTGAGATCTTCAGTGTGCACTTTTCCTCTAAGGACCCTGAAGCTTCAGCGTTTTTTATTGAAATATATTATTCAAACATATGGATCTGGGAGAGAAACTGAAACCAGCTAGCCTTGGGCAATTGCTTCAGAAATTCTAATACATGTTCAGTTTCTTCATGCTTCATGTATCGAGCTGTAAAAGTTCTGGTTTTGTTACCATAGGATGGCATAGGGTGAATTAAATCTCATCTCTGTTTTATTTGACTGAGAGCAAAAACAAATCTTAAAAATTCAAATGTACTTAGTGCAGCTATATAATTACTTTACATAAACTTGGACGCTCAGCTCCTGTGTGCCTTTATTTTCAGTAATATCCACAGTATCACTATTGTTTGGGTATATATGATTTGTCATATCTAGACTTTTTTTCTGTTCTACAGAAATTCATTAATAATAATAACACTCTGGTGTAAAATAAGTCTCAGTATGGCAGGAAACAAAAAAATCAAGCCACGTATAGATGAAAACATACTGGTGACGAGAATATTTTGGCCGGTCATATTCTCCCTATTTCATGCCCCCAGAATCTGATCAGATGGTCTAATAGATGGATGCATTAAGGTGGGGTAAGGGGAGCACCACCTCTTAAACTCAAATAAGAAAAGAAAGCAAAGTCCTTTCCCCTGCCCTGCTTGCTCACAGCTAAACCCTGGCTCAGGAGGAGAGAAGGGACCTTGTGTCTTTCTTCCCTCCTTGCCGGGCCAGGAGTGGGGGGATGACGTTCCTCTTTGGCCCATGCGCTGGGCAGAGTCCCAGTCTCCCATTGTCCTCCCTGCAGCTGCCAAGGCTGCAGCTATCCTGGTGCGAAGTCGCAGCCATGCAGGTGCCTGTGCACCAAGTCCGTACGATACGGGAGAGACAAAAAAGAAAGCAAGCCCCGCCTCTCCCTCTGCACACCAGCGTCCATGAGCTTAACTTGCGTTCTTGTTAGCATCCAGGCGTTTTTCACACTTTTTACTATCAAGCTCACGCGGGCTTACAGACTCTGGTAATGTGCGTTTAGGGACCAAGACGTGATTTATTTGCCTACCACAAAATTGACTAAGTTAGTAACAAAATTGGCAAAAATGTTTTACTCTCAGAATATATGGTTATTTTGACTGCTTCAGTTAAAAATCACTTCACAGTATCAGTTTATCATTGCCAAGGAGGACCAGAGATTTAGTAAGATCTTACAGCCGTCTCTAAAAGAAGGTGCTTGATTCAAGTGATTAGTTGGACAAGGAATGTGGAAGAGGTGTTAATTGCATTGCAGACAAGTGAAAAGTAAGGCAGTCCACTTAATTTTGACATCTACTACCACGTGTCAGATCAACAAATATGAAAGTATTTAAATATATAATTTATATGTAATGCTGTCTATAAACAAATACTAGTGAAATAAAAGATACTCCGTAGAGTCATACGGGATAAAAGATTTCAGTTTTTGCCATCTGTTCACACCTTTCTCTTCCGTACTTTTTTCTGCTTAAGATGTGGGAAGAGGCCTGAGTATGGTGATGACAGCAGAGCTGAAGAGACACATGTCAAGGCTGCCCTTCTTTGTGTAATAATCTCACGTACCTACGTGTGCAGAGCCTTCCCCTTCTGAGAATCTGCATTTCCTTCCAGGCCTGCCACCCACAGCAATGCCTGAGCCTCCACCTGGCAGCTGTGGTCCCAGAGGAAGGCTGCGGGCCCCTCCCTCAGGGCTTGGCTTCTGATGTTACAGGACATTTAGATTCTCACTAACGTGGAACTTAAATTTCAGCCAGTGGTTTTCCTGTGCACCTCAGTCTCCTGAAGATCTGATAGTTCTCAAGGTGTCGAATAAGAGAGCTGTAAAACTCGGATGATGTCCCTTATTACTTCCTGTCCCATAAACCTTGAAGTCAGTGCCTTCGTTCATAATTCCTTGCTGCTGCACAGTGGCTCAGCGCAAGACGCTGCATGTAGCAAACAAAGCACGAGAGCAGGACCAGAGACGCTGGCTACAAGGAGACTGCGAGGCAGGGAGATGAGGGGGCAGGGAGTGTGGTCAGGTCCCTGAAAGCCTGGGTGCTGTTCAGTCATTAGTTACCCAGGGGAACTATTCCCAAAGGCCTGAATCTCAGCTAGTGATGGTTCTCTGATAGCCATACAGACTTCCTCTTGAAAGGTCCTTTTTCTCACATGGAATTATTTAGCATTTCCTTGCTGGCAGTGCTGAGCTCTGTTCAGACACAGCTGACAGGCGCTGGGAAGGGGTCCGAGGCAGGACATTGACTATGGCCCCTGAAGTGGCCTTACCCAGTGCTGGGCTTGGGCTCCACACAGCTCTCCTCCTAAGTTTCCTCTGAGGACCCCTGTCTTTTGCAAGCCCTGGGAAAATTGTTTTCTGCTTCCATTTCCTTTCCTGGTTAAGTTGCGAAATTTGTGTGGTTATGTCTAATTTTTAAAAACATCACGAATGATGGGCTAGAGACTAAAGATAGTATTTCATGTGAGGCATGTTTCTGGTGAGCAGAGGATGAAATGAGCTCTCTACCAGTGGAAAAAAGTATTTCTTTTACCTTCTATGATTTACATTTCAAAACAGTCTTTGGGGAGAAAGTTAGCTAATAAACGCTTTCTAAGTCTCTGCATGCACGATTGAACATATATCACAATTTTTGTTTTCATCTTGCCCAACCTGATGGTTGAGGCTGAAATTGACTCTGTTAGCTTGTCTTCCATAAGCTCTTATTCACTGTTATTAAGGACTACTATCTATGTAATGAATTTATTAGATCAATTATTTTAATCTTAATGCATGTTTAGGACTTCAAAGACCCTTTTCTTTTGATTTCCATTCATTTAAATAGTTTCCTGAACATCACAGTTTCCATGCCTTCACTTTGATACATAATTACTATTCTGCAAGAGCTCCCAATACTTTTAATGTCATTTGACCTTAGGATTCTAATAGAATTAAATGCAAACAAGTTGAGAAAACAAGAGTCATGGAGAAACTTTGTTACTGAGCATTCAAAGAAGTTTTAAATTCTTGGTCAAAGTGTGACTCTGTTTAAGAAATCAAAAACATGCTGGGAGATGCCTTCAGAAACATTTATAGAAATTGTTTTGATTTTAGAATCCTAGCATGCATTTATATCGTCTGGGACTGGAGTCATCCTTCAGTATCCACAGTGGATTTGCTCCAGAACCCACTCCCTAACCTATCCCTCACCACACAGATACCAGAATCCAAGGATGCTCAAGCCCCTTACATAAAATGGTATAACATATGCACATAACTTACAGGAATCCTCTCTTATGCTTTAAATCATCTCTGGATCACTTATAATACCTAACACAGTATAAGTGCTATGTAAATAGTTGTAAATCCAGTGTAAATGCTGTGGAAATAATTGCCAGTATGTGGCAAATTCAAGTTTTGCTTTTTGGAACTTTCTGGATTTTTTTTTCTTCTGAATATTTTGGTCCACAGTTGATTGAATCCTCGACTGTGGAACCAGCAGTTGTGGAGGGCTGACTGTGTGGTGTGCTCTTTTCCTCTCGTCCCCGGTTCTTAAAACTCTGTGAAGCCATTTCCTTCTTTGCATCTTTATTATTATGAATCATGAGAGCCATCTTCCAAGGCCAGAACCTGATTGGGAAATAATGTATAAAAAGTCAGATTTATAACCTGTAAATAAGTAGTGAGTCTCTTCTCTTTGCTGTAAGTCCCAACAATTGTTTTCTATCTCGCTTCTGTTATCATCTCAGCTTTAAATTCTGGCTTTCCCTAATTGCGGTTCCTAGCACCGCCCCGCCCCCGCCAGTCTAAAAGGGTAGACAACATTGATGCTACTAGTTCTCTAGCCAAATAAAAGGAGAGGCACTGAACTCCCAAGGAGTCTTTGAATTCTGTTGCTTTCAGATCAATAAGGTGTCAGGGGTCATGATCAAAAATGGAGAGAATTAGAAGGTCTGGGGCAAAAGTTCCAGATATGGTGATTTATAAACTAGTTATGATATCAAGCTTATGAATTACTGTGTCTAGAAATATTAGAATTTCAATATTAATTTCATAGTGATTTCTTAACTACTTTTATAATCTGAATTTATGGAAATAAAAAAATCCAGACTCTCTGTCATCTTGTGAATTTGGTTTCTGAATGCTCCTAGAAACTTTGACTGTTCAAACCATAATTCATTATAGTAAAACATCTTCAATAAAAAGGAAAAAAATAATCACCATCAGTATTAGAGAAATAAGGAATACGTTAGTGCCATTTAAGGTATTTTTATAGCAAGGGAGGAGACATGCAAGCCCTTTTGCAAGAGAGAAAGTGGGCATGAATGCGGGCAAGTTGCAGTGGCCCCAGGCAGGACTGTTCTTGCAGGCTACCACAGCCGGCTCTGGAGGGCTGGGCGTTGAGGGTGAGTGGCCATCCTGTGGACGTGTCTGTCACAGGGAGTCTGAGGAGCCTGACTACGGGCGGCGTTCTCATCAATGACATGCACGAGCTGACGTTCATAAGTTGGTGACGTGGCGTTTGCGGGCTGAACGAGGCTGTGATCTGCGAATAAAGCATTTTAAAAAGACATGCTTTAAAGTAGCTAGAACAGGGCCCTTGGGTATTTATTGTCCTTTTTTTTTTCTCTTTACTATATTTAATAAAATATGTTGTTGAGAATTCAGCATCACCTATAAAATAAAAGTTTGAAGGAAAGTAAAATGCAAAAAAATTAATGATTTGATGAGGACACTCTTTCCAAAAGAGACCTGGTATTTCTGGGCATCGCTCTCGGCTTTCCACTCAAGACTTCTGCCCAAACCGTAAATATAAATGACTCGGCCGTATGGAAATGGTTGTAAAGGACGTTTTAAATTAGCCGGTCACTCCAAAGGCTTGGATGTTATGCTGGCTAATGAAGTTGGCCCTTGGAGAGAGTTTTTATTCAGCCAAACTGAAGTTCTTTTTCTGAGAAATTCATGTTACTTTTTAACACAATTGTCTTGGTTCACACCCCAAGGATTTATTTAAGTTATAATTGAATCTTGCATTTTTAAGAAGGCTTCTTAATTTATTAATTCCTTCATCAAATTTTGCTTGGTGTTGTTCTGTCAGAATAATTTAATTTTACACCAGCTAATTTAGCCTATATAATATTTTTCCTGAAATTCAAATAGCTTGGCAAGCTATTACAGGTGGTAAGAAAGAAAACACTTTTATAGGAAACATTAAAATGTTAGATTGCGGAGTGCAATCATTTTATCGGTCCTCGGAGGCATTCCATTACTAACTCTACTGTATCCTGCAAAGAAAAGTTATCTTTTATGAAGACGCCAGTTCTCTTCTTATCTGCCCCTCTTCCCTTGCGTTTCCTAAGGCCCCTCCTTCCTTCCTGTCTCCTTCTATCCCAGGAAGTCCTTCCAGGATTGCTGACTGGAATCATAGCAGGACCTGGTTTCTGAGTAACCAAGAAAAAAAAAGAAAAGAAAAGAAAAGAAAAATCCCTTGTCAGTGGTAACAATACTCAGTGACTAATTCAGACATGATGAAAGAAAGTCTCATTTGACAAGATTGTACCTGGTCCCCTGAACAGCTAGTGTGCAGCGATGGTGGCGTCGGAGGGATACAGGGAGTTCAGAAGGGCTTTGGTGATTCTGAAAGAGCCTAGCAGCACAGGGAGCCTGCAGCAGCTTCCATTCTACTGTTCATTTGTTACGCCCAGAGCTTCTTACATTACTGATAACACAGCACTTGGGCAATGTTTTATCTAATTTCTGATAAGGCTTTGTTTTATAAAGTGGGTTTGCTTCTGTGGAAATAAATGAAAAGCAAAGGAGAACAAACAGAGGCTATTGATTCAGTGCTGGCTTTAGCGAGGGAGCCTTGCTTTTGGCAGAGACTCAAAGGCAGGCTGAGGAGTGAGAACTTCACAGGGAAGGAAGAGAGGGCTGCGGGTGGGCCCTGACTGGAGGCCGTGGCCGGGGCAGCTGGAGTCTGGTCCTGAGCTGGGAGGGGTGTGGGGGCCATCAGTGACCGAGGCGCGGGCTCTCTGGGGGCCTGGCTTGTCTCCCCAGGCGTCTCACGTGGGTCAGAGTTCTGTTGTCGGACATCGTCTGTCTGTATATTCGGTCTCTCAGTTTGTACTGAGGAATTTATCTAGCAATGTGTGAACTGAGTATCCTTAAGTGGGAAATTTTAAATTAAGAAGCCTATTGGGATATTTTTTAATTTATATTTTAATTTGTATATAGTAAAATTCACTCTACAGTCTGATCACCAACACTGCGATCAAGATAGAGAACGTCACCTCCAGACGTCCTTGTGTTTTCCCTTTGCAACCAGTCCCTCCCTCGCCCCGACCCCAGGCAACCACTCATCCATCTTCTGACCCTACGGTCTTGCCTTTTCCAAAATGTCATATGAATGGATATACACAGTGTGGACCTTTTTGCTCTGGCTTTTTTCACGTATCATAATGCATATGACACATCCATATTGTTTTATGTGTATCAATTGTTTATTCTCTTTAAAAAAAATAATCTGAACTTTAGGCTTTATCTGTATTTCACTTGTTTTTCCTAATGTCACTTTCCTGCTCTAGGATCCCATTCAGGGTCCCACGTTGCGTTCAGTCGTCCTGTCTTCTTAGTCTCCTCCAATCTGTGACAGCTTCTTTGTCTTTCCTTATTTTCATGACCTTGGCACTTTTGAAGAGTACCGATCAGATGTTTTATGGGATGTCCCTCCACGTGTGTTTGTCTGATGTTTCCTCATGATTAACCTGGGGTTGTGGCTTTGGAGGAAGACCATGGAGGTGAAGGGCCCGTTCTGTGGCATCCTGCCGGGGGCTATGTGATATTGACGTGCTTTATTCCTGTTGATGCACCTGGTGCAGGAGGTGTTTGACAAGTTTCTCCAAGGTACAGTTCCTAGTTTTTTTTTTCCTGCACTCTACTCCTGAGAGATTTTTTCCACATACTAACCAAATATGTGATGTTTTTCCACTCCAGTTCTCCAGTTCTCTGACACCAAAAGGGTGTCCAGCAGTGCAGTTCAGGGAGCTGAGCTTCCGTGTCCTGTCTGGGTGCACCCCTCCCAGCACCTGCAGATGTTCACTGGAAGCACTGCAAGCCCCTCAGTTTAGCACAAGCACAGATGAGTAAATCCTTGCTCATTGGTGATTAACTCGGTTCCTTTGCCTCCCCAGAGACTGGGGGAATGGACCTGAAAGTTGCAAGTTTCTGATCAAGGCTTGGTCTTTTTGGAACCAGCCCCATGTCTGAAGCTATACAGGAGCCCACCCAGAATCCCATCTTTAGAACAAAATACACCCCTACCGCCCTTCTCGCTCAGGAAATCCCGGGAACTCTATTGACAGGACCCCAGACAGAGACCAGAGGTGTGTCTCCCATGGGACCCCAGTTCCTTAGGAGCGCGTGGTCCCTGGGTGCAGCCCGCACTGCGGGGGAGGAGGGTTAGACTCCACTTCCCGAGGGAAGAGCATCCGATGACACGTGGGCACGTGTTAAAGCCTCCACAGTGATCCGCGGACGTCCTGGGGGAGGTGCCTGTCTCTCCCGGAGCGTCACCGTCGGGGCTGCTGCTTGTAGCAGTTCCGGTGCTGACGTCCCGCTCCCCTCACTCCTTCTACATTGATTGTTCGGAATTCTTCTGTAACAAAGATGTGTCCCTTCTCCCCTTGTATTTTTCATCCATCATTTATCGGATCGTTATGGACGTGGGTATTTTTGTTCTTTCCTGGGCTATAATCTGTTTTTAACTGGCAGCTCAGACTGTTCCAGCTTTGGCCTTAGGAGCTTTTCAGGTCGGCTTCTGTGTGTCCCTGTGACTGTTTGCTTAGCACTGGCTCCCACCTGGCACCAGGAGATGCTGCAGGCCCATTGTGTGTATCACCTGCACCGGCCCTGGAGTTAGCCATTTCTTGCAAGATCCCTGGTTTCTTTTATTGGAAACGGGACTAGAAAGACCCGGGTACCAGGTGTGCTTGTTGCTACTGGGTTGTCACACTTCTTGGCCTCTCAGTGGACAGGGCTAGGAAATCGACACAATGTTCTAACCCATGTGGACACCCCTGTCTGTATTCCTGTATCTGTGTGTGCTTTAAAATAGCCATGCGTCCATGCAGGTGTCTCTGACTTCAACCAGGACCACGGGCTCACTCTGTGTTCTTCTACTCCGTGTCTGTAATCTCTCTCTCGCTCTAACAGCGAGAAGCCTAACTTCCACCATCTACAGTTCTTATTTAACCCTAGTGCACATGTCCACTAGTTTCAGGATTGCTGAGTCATACCCCTGTGAGAAACCAGTTTACCAGCTAGGCACTGTTTACGTGCAGCTCCCTTACCTTTAGCCTCGAAATAACATCTAAGTGCTGTTTCCAGGACTGGTTAGGGCATCTCCTCTTCCTGGCTCCCCTCAGCCAGGTTGCGTCACACACCGGTGCTTTGTTCATCAGCCGTGCGTTTCTCACAGGCTGAATCCCATCCTGGCATCTTTCAGCATCCTGGCTGATTTTTGTGTATCTCTTTTTAGTTTGCAAGTGGTTAAGTTCAATCTTTGGTGTCCTTTCTGTGGGAGTCGCGGAAGCACAGAGCGGTGTATTCTCACTGCGGTACCATGCAGAACAGTCCCTGACCCTAAAAGCCCCTGTGTGACCCCTTTGTGCTCAGCCCTTCCCTCCAGCCCCTGGCAACTGCGGAGGTATTTCTGACTGCACAGTTTTGCCATTTTCAGTATGTTGTATAAATGGGATCTTCAGGTCTTGCCTCGCAAAATGCGTTTAAAATTTATTCCTGCTGTCGTGTGAATCAACAGTTCATTCCTTTTATTGCTGAGGCATCTTCCATTGTCTGAATGTGTTGCAATTTGTGTATCCATCCATCTGTTGAAGGACGTTCTGGTTGTTGGGGTGATTCTGACTAAAGCTGCTATAAACCTTGCCTACTTAATCTTTCGTAAACTTACATCTTCAGTTCCCTTGGGTAGATACCTAGAAGTGGGTCAGATGTTACCTGTTTAATTTGTATGTAAGTGTTTGCAGAATGTTTGTTTACCTGGAACGCAGAGTGAGCAGCACCTTTCCTTAGTGACCATTTTGATTGCCTGATTACAGATGGCTTTTTAAAGTTGAGTGATTTTTTTTTTCCATGTAATTTATCTGAAAAAAATTCCGTATCTGTTCTGTTGATCAAGAACATTTTCCTTTTGGTCCATATTTAGTGAGCTATTTAATTATTTGGTGGCACCTCTTCTAAACAAACAAATTCACGTGTCATTTCATCTTTTCTTGCTTAAAAAAAAATAGGCCTAATCATCGTACAGGGATGATGGGGAAAAAACAGAAAATGAGAGAAAGGAGAAGGCCAAGGCAGAAGACGTCTAGGATGCTGCAGAGGGTGGGGAGGACACAGGAAAGCCTCGGGAGTGTTGGTGACACCAGCCTGATGAGGATAAAAACACATGGGTACTGCAGTGGCCAAGTGACACATGGAAGTGGAAACCGTGCAGTCATGAAGTCCCGCCACACTGGAACACTGAGGTCGAGTAATCTGAAAATTGATAACAAAAATCATAAGAATAATATTTAAGAACAACTATGAAGTTTTTTTATTTGCTTTGATTTTTAAATAGCAGCATGTAGAGCTTTTCACTTCTGCCTCAGTGGTTTAAATCCAGCCCTAGGCAGGAATAAGCAAATATTGTTTCCCTGTGACAAGTCTTCAGCTACTATTTGAAATGCTTTCTTCGTAGTGAAACTATAGTCACAAAACATCAGCAGATGACTGTGTTTTCTGAATATATCTTTGTGGGGTTGTGTTATTTTTAACCACAACTTGGCCACGAATTGTTTAAAGAAATTGAAAATATTTTTGCATTGAGTGGTTTGGGAATGAGCACGTGCTAGTCTGCTGATTCTGTTTTGGGGAATATGGTTCTGCTATTAAATCTAAAATGTTCCTCAAACAATCCTTTATTCACCTGAGATCTGTGGTCTCTAATGGAGGTGGGACTGCCTCCTGTGCGGTGTTTTGGGGCTTTTCTGGTCCGAAGGATGGCAGCCAGTCCCAGAGAGGGCAGGAGCCAGGCTGGACCGCCTGCAGTGCTCGGGGTGGTCCTGCGTGATGAAGAGCAGTTCCGTGCCCGCACGTGTCTTTCCCACGTCTCCCTGGATGTTTACACAGGTTAAAAAACGAACATGACGCTCTGAGCCTAGTACTCCATTTTTAAAATAAACACATAGTATTTTTGCAGAGTTTTAACATACACTGAAATTTTCCACAAATGCAATTACTGAGTAAATTGAGGGAAAATTGTACTTTGTTTTCCTGGGAACTTTACCAAGAGCTGTTCACCACTTCAGCAATGCCCTTGTGGCATCTAGCTGCTGGTAGAGCGCACCTGTATCCGTCTTCATTTGCAGCTGTGGCATGCAGATACATAGCAGAGGGAACCAGGACTCATTGCAGGAGACTTAGAACCAAATGTTTTTTAATTAGTAGAGGAACATTAAATATGACGATATCACACTTTAATAATAAAAGTTTTAAAATGTCATTTATTGTCATCCTCTCTAATTTTTATTTTTGTAATATAACCATATGAAATATAACATTACACATTTAAATTATTGATATGGGGGGGTTGCCTGCTGTTTTTTAGTCTTACTCTGATACTACCCTTAGTGTGGTGTGCAACCCGTGTTACAACATCTTGGTTCTTTCTCTCTTAAGTATCAGAGACCAGGTCTATCACATGGCATGTGATGGCGATTTGAGATGTAAGGTTTATTTCTGGGATCCTTTTTCAGTACCCCACTGTATGTCAGGATAGCACATTGTTTTGACACAGCATATGAAAATAAGCCTCATTATTCCTAAAAATGTCATATATTTCTTTTTCTTTAATCATGTGTGATTTGTCTTGAAACTTTATTTCAATAAATATAATTTCCTCTTTCTCTTATCATTTACCCATAAGCAATCTGTTATTATTTAGCCTAAACTTTTTAATAGTTTAAATTTTTTTATTGACGTATAACTTACATATAGTAAAGTACACAGATCTTAAGTATACAACTGAATGAATTTTTCCAACATTTTATTTTTTTATTTTTATTTTTTTAGAGACCCTTAGCTCCTAGATCTTTTCCAACATTTTATTATGAACATTTTCAAACATAGAAAAAATAAAAAGTGAACACCCTGATACCCACCGCCTAGTTTCTACAATGAACATTTTGCTGTGTTTACTTCATCAGGTGTCTCTCCATCGACCCACCCCTCTCTTTTCCCACCAGTCCATCTTACTACGTGGTGCTTTACGGAGTAAGTTGCAGGTATCAGTACACTTACCCCTAAACACTTCACCATGTGTATGATTAACTAGACGTCAATATTTGTTTACTTTCTTTAGGTAAAATTTGCATACAGTGAACTGCATAAATAGTAAGTGTACCATGTGATTCCTATTTACAACTGCATCTGTCTGTGTGCAAGCCCAGACACGATGGAAAATCACCATCCCCCTCGACTGTTCCCTGGTCCCCCTCCCCAGTCATACCTGACCTCCAATCCCAGAGGAAACCACTCTTCTGGATTTTTTTGACGTAGATTAGTTTAGCCCTGGTCTAGGATTCATGAGTGACCCTGGAGACCTTGAAGGGGGACCATGGGGCCAAAACTGTTTTTATAAAATAGACCTTATTTGCCCTTTTCCATGTCGTTCTCTTGAGCGTCTGCTGGGATTTTCCAGTTCTACATTAACTTTTTCCATTGTAGTGTTATTGCTGCTAGGTCTCATATTTCAGTGAGGATGATGAGCTAGGAAAGAATAAATGCTTTACAACATGTTTTAAGGCAGTATTATTCTCAATCCTACTGGGCAAAAACCACCCTCCCCTTTTATTACAACAAATATTTAATCATGCCCCCTCACCCTCCTGCAATGAAATTCACAGATTAAAAAACCAGTCTACACATATAATTTCAGAGAATCAATATAATGCCCTAGTGTTGCTACAAAGGAGAAATAAAAGAAATTCATAATGAATATGTATTTTAATATGTAAATTGAATGCAGAAGCAGATACGAGAATCCAGCTGTCTTCTATTAAGTCAAACATTAAAGAGATTTTCAAAGGTGTAAAACAGTGCCATTCTTTTAACTTTTTTTTTGTTTTGGAAAATATAATTATTTTTCATAAAATATGATGTTATATATGTTAATATGTAAGGTTTGCTATTACCATTTTTAATGAATTAATGAATGTTGTAAGTGTCTTGGTTTAAAATATAGTATGAGAAATAGAAATTGATATAATCAACATAAATCAGAGCTTTTGGGGGTTCTCAATAATTATAATTTTAAGACTGTACGAGGTTACTGAGACTAAAAACTTTGAGAACCAGTGGTTTAGCCTATACTAGAACTTCATATAAATGGAGTCATACAGAAGGTGTAAGGTTTATTTTACTCAAAATAATGATTTTGAGATTCATCCACGTTGTTTGGTTACTGGTAGTTTGCTCCTTTTTATTGATAAACAATAGTCCATCATATGAATATGCCACAGTCAGTGAGTTTTTAGATGTGTATGCGCCCACGAAAACACCATCTGGATGGGGATGTAAAACATTTCCATCCTTACTGCCCCCCTAAAGGTAGCTTTTATTCTGACATCTATGAATGGACCATAAAAAACACCCACTTCTATGCCCGGCTGCTTTCACGCTGTGCCCGTGAGAGTCTGCTGCGTCGTGTGCAATAGCAGCCTGTTCCTTTTCTTCACGTCTAGCACCAGTCCTTGTCCTGGTGTCCACCTACACCTCTGCTCGTTCAGTTCCCTGCACCATGGTGTGAAATGGCTTTTGATCTTCTGTTTCCACGTCTAGATGTATTCATCGCGAGAAGCTACGTGCATCAGACAACGTCATTATGCCTGCAGTGTAGCCAGGCTTGAGCATCTACATATTGAAATACGTGTCGTTATAAATCGTTTTCTTTTCTTCTTCCCTGTATTGATTTTTTGAAGTTGTGTGTAAAGTGTGGTTATTTTATCTGCGCATTTCACTTCAGAAGCGTGAAGTGGGCATTATTAAACACCTGTTGCTTGAAAGGGGCTGGGGGGGCGGGGTTGGATCCCAGAGGACTGAGAGCGCTGCTTGGCTCGTGGTTTAAAGTGTTTACTTTCTTCTTAGCTCGTGGCTCGTGCTGAAATATAGAACCTTGTGGCAGTAACATTGCAATGCAAAGAGTTAACGATTCGTTTCATAAGGACATGTGTGTAGTAAGTGTATCATTTACTAAAAAATGGCATTTTTCCAAGAGGTGACATTTCTGGCCAGTTGGCCAGGATTTGCAGTGGTGGATAGAAATATCACATTTAAGGACTGGCATCTTGGATTATGTACAAGACCCTAATATTGACTTATAGAGGGCATTATTCCTGTTGTATATAACTATATTTATCTCCTTGGTATCTGATTTGCATTGGTTAATGTAAAATAAGCAAACTAGCTATTCATTTTTTTCTCAGTCTGAACATTTTCTAAATTCGTGCCTCAGGAAGATCTTTTATTCCAAGAAAATAACCCAGCCACTGTGAACCGCAAAGTATATTATCTTATTTTCCACCTTGGGAAGTAAGTAGAATGGTAGGAGCAGGTGAGGTCTCTGAAGTCAGACTACCTTGATTTTTATCCCGGCTCTACCAGACAAGTCATTTCTCTGTCTGCCTCAGTTTTCTTATCCGTTAAATGGGATAAATTGAACCCGCTTCATACCAGTTGTACCTACTTGATAGGGTTATTTTAATGATTAAAGGGAATAATAGAATGTGAAACACTTAGAATACTGCCTGACTTTCAGTATGTGATCCATAAAAAATAAGTTTTGGTTTTTATCAGTTTTTACTATGAATACTAATAAATGGTGAAATGAGGAATTGTATTCCTCCATTGAATTTTCTGGACTTAGTTTTCTCAGTAGACAACAAATATAGATTAACCTACACATAACTGTGTAGACCCTTGGGAATTAAAGATATGAATGCGGGACGATTACTCCTTAGAGCAAGCTCATGCCACTGCCTCCACAATAACACACCCAAAGGTGGTTGTATCTAATGCCGCAGAAGACAGCTGGCACTACGGGTGGTGCCTTGGGTTCCAGTTGCTATTTGGATTTGGATTCCAGGACCCTATTGGTAATCTAAGTAGGAAAACCCAGAGCAGTGCAGGGGTAGAAAGGAAGTAGGAGCAGTGTGTACCCATTTTGGGGAGTCTGGATAGGATGGAATAGAGGGGCATCCGAGAGGTCCTTTCTTAAGGGCAGGAGAGGAGGGGCCTGGACTGCACCGGCTGGTGGGGTGGCTCGGAGAGATGAGGAGGAGAGGAGGTTGGTGGGGCTCGCCGTTGCACTCAGGAGGCCGGGCGTGGCTGCAGGCGGACCCCTGGGCTCCGAGCCGGCTTCGAGGAGGTGACCTGGGGTCTGGGTGGAGCATGTTTAAGATTATTGCTGAGGAGAATGAGAACAAGAGCAGCCCAGAAAGAAAGTGCCAGGTGATGCTGAGGCCCCTGGGATGGGAGGCTGATGAGGGCGAGAATTACGGCTTTTTCTCTCTTTATTTTTCGTTATTTTATTGCAATTACTGGTTTTAACACAAAATGAAACCCATAATTGCTCGCACGTACTTAGTGCTTAGCGCACGCAGGCTGTTCTGGTCTAAATACGTTCCATGCACCAACTCGTTTCACCTCCCGGCCACCCAGAGAGGCAGGTAACGTCCTTCTTGTCACTCTGCTGAGGCGTGAGGCAACAGGCCCAGGGAAGTCTGAGTCCCGACTCTGTGTTCTTCATTATGATATGTTGCCTCATGAAATGAAACAAAGCAAGAAAGCAAACTTCAGAGTTATCTGGAAGGCAGTGAGAAAGAGAGCAAGACAGAGTCAGTTTTCCTCCTTCCAGGTCGTTGTCATGAATGACTTCTTATCAAAAAAGAGAGATGGTTTTATTGAACACTTATTTTGAGCTGGTTACTATTTTAAGTCCTTTTCTTTACTTTCCCCCTTTTAATCCTCACAACCCTAAAAGGTGCAGACAGTTATGATCACCCTTGTTCACACACACGGAAACTGGATGTGCCTGACTTGCCTGAGGCCACACAGCGAGGAAGAGGGGGAGGCCTGGAGCCGTCTCAGGCTCTGGACGGCCTTCCTGACTGTCCCTGATGTCCCATGTATTCTTCAGGCTGTCAGTTTAACAACCAGCTCTTTAACTGCATTGACTGTTCTCTTTAAAGCAGCTGTGAATGTGGTAGAAGCAAAATTCCTCTCCTCTACCGGCCATGTGTCCCTTGAAGGACTGGAGCTGTGATGGCCACGTAGCAGCGTGGGTTCACCCTACGGAGAGGGAGGGAGGGAGAGCACTGGGCTGGGCAGAGGCGGTTGGCTTAGCATGCCGATGACCTGTTCCAGGGCTTTCCTGAACCTTACATTTCAAGGAGACGAAATAAAAATCGGTCACCTCAAAGACAGCGTTTCCTCGAATAGTGCGTCTTTATGAGGAAACTCTCAGTGCCTCCTGGCCCTGCAGCAGTTCCTGCAGCCGCGTCCAGTCTTTTGATTAGATCATGCAGGTGTGTACTTGTCTAGAGTTGCTTCTTGAAAAATCCAGTGCCCCTGGAAGTCTGGAGTGAATTACATGCCTGTTCCCACACGCTGACGGAAGTTTTCACACTCTGCGCTGCCTGGAGCCTAAAGCCCTAGTCCGCAGCTGTAGGAGTCCTGAGACGTCAGCCAGAAACAGCCGCCAGTGCCCGCCCGGCCCTCTGCAGGCTGTTCCTCCTCTCCTGCTCTGCCCGCTGCATCACCCAAGTTGTCTTTGTCTGCGTTTTCCACTCCGTTTTCCCTCCCCCTTCCTTAGGTGCTGTTTGGCAGACCCGGTGGGAATACAGGGCAGAAGGAAGCACTTCGTCAGGGGCCGTGAGCTCCTCTTGGGTTTGTCATGTCATGGCCACAACGTGTGTGTGTGCTGAGTGACATCTGCAAAATGGTTCCAGTAAACTGCTTTCTCTTGGTGTCCTAAGGTGGCTTCTGTTGAATTTTGAACAGTACAGCTTTATAAATGAAACTTTTTATTTTGAAATAATTGTAGATTCACAATACTTGTAAAACGTAATACAGAGAAACGCCGTGTACCATTGACTCAGCTCCCACAGTGGTGAGATCTTGCAAACGTGCCCTGCAGGATCACATCCAGGGTGCTGACGGTGATTAAACAGCACAGCAACTCACCCGTCTCATTCAGATTTCCCAGTTCACTTGTACTCATCGTGTGTGTGTGTGTTTAGATCCATGTAATTTTACCACATGGAGGTTTGCGTGTCTCTACCACAGTCAGGATACAGAATAGTCCCATCACCACGAGGGGCCCGCCTGCTGCCCGTTTATAGCTACACTCACCTCATTGACTCCACCTCATCACTCCCACCCCCTCAACAACCACCAGCCTGCTCTCCGTTTCTATGATTATGCCATTCCAAGAAGGTTATAGGAGTAGAACCATACAGAACGTAACCTTTGGATATTAGTTTTGAGATTGGACCTCAGCATAATTCCCTTGAGGTCCATCCTAGCTGTTGTGTGTGTCTGTAGTTCACTCATTTTTATCGCTAAGTAACCTTCCATGGTGTGAATGTACCGCAGTATGTTTAGTCATTCACCCACTGAAGGACATCTGGGTTATTTACAGCTATTGGCTATTTTGAATAAACCTGCTGTGAACATTTGTGTACAGGTTTTTGTGTGAACACAAGCTTTCATTTCTCAGAGATAAATTTCTGCACTGTGTGATAGCTTATGTATAGTTTATATGAAATTGCCAAACTGCTTTCCAGAGTGGCTGCACCATTCTGCTTTCCAGCCAGCAGTGTATGAGTGATCCGTTTCTCTGCATCCTCATCAGCATTTGGTGCTGTCACTGTTTTTTATTTTAGCCGCCCTGGGTCTGTGGTGATGTCTCATTGTGGTTTTAACTTGCATTTCCCTGATGGATAAAGGTGTTGAACAGCTTTTCGTCTGTTTATTTGCCATCTAGATACTCCCTTCAAATATCTCTTCACATCATCTGCCATTTCCTAAGTGAAGTTTGTTGTTGAGTGTTGAGAGTTTTATACATTCTAGATACTATTCCTTTGTTGGATACATGTTTTTCCTAATCAACCTCCTAACAGGCTTTTTGCATGCAAAGGTTTTAAACTCTGACAAGGTCGCAGTCGTCAGTTTTTCCTTTTATGTGTCTTGCTATTGGAATCAAGTCTAAAAGCTCTTCAACAAGCTCTAGGTCCCAAAGAATTTTTCCTGTATCTTTTTTATAATAGTTTTGTAGTTTTACATTTTATATTTAAGTCCATGATCGTTTGAGTTAATTTTGTATAGATGTGAGGATTAGGTCAAGGTTAATTTTTTTTCCCTGTGAATGTACAATTGTTAAAAACACTGTCCTTCCTCTATTCAACTTTTGTGACTTTGTCAAACATCAGTTGTTCGTGTTTCTATATTTCTGGGTTCTCTTTTCTGTTTCATTGATCTCTGTGCCTATCCATCTGCCAGTACCATATTGACTTGTTTTCTGTAGCTTTATGGTAAGTCTTAACATAGAGTGAAGTGACTCCTTTTATTTCAGTGCTCTTTTTCAAACTCATTTAGCTATCGTAGTGCCTTTCCATATGAATTTTAGAATAATCTTGGCTATATATAGAAAAAATTTTGCTGGGATTTTGATAGGAGTAGCCCTAAACCTATAGACCTGTTTGGAGAGAAGTAACATCTTTACTGTTTACGTCTCTCCATCTATTCAGGTCGTCTTTGATTTCTTTCATCAATATTTTGTAATATCAGCATACAGAGTCTATACATGCTAAGCTTTTAGTTAATTTCATTTTGTTTGGAGTAAGTGTAAACAGTATTGTGCTTTTGTCATTCCCACATGTTTGTTAGTGCATGGAAATAAGTTTTATTTTTTATTTTTTGCATGGGACTTTGCTCAACTCATTTTTTGGTTCCAGGAGGTTTTCTTTGTAGATTCCTTAGATTGTCTGCATAGACAATCATATCACATGCAAATAGGAACAGTTTTACTTCTTCCCTTCCACTCTGTATGCCTTTTCTCCTTATCCTTTCCTTACGTGGTGGTTGGAATGTCCAGTGCTATACTGAATGAGAGCGATGAGAACAGATGTACTTGCCTTATTCTCAACCTTAGGGATAAAACATTGGCTTCCATGCTTAATTCTTATGTTAGATGTAGGTTTGTTGTAGATATTCCCTATTAAGGTGAGGTAATTCCACTCTATGCTATCTCGGAGTTTTTATCGTGAATGATTTTGTCAAATGTTTTTTCTTTATCCGTTGATACGACTGTATGACTTTCTTCTTTAGGCTGTTCATTGGGTGGGTTACATGGATTGATGCTGAACCAGCCTTGCAAATCTGGTATAAATCCTCCTTGGGCAAAGTGTATGTAATTCTTTTTATCCACTATTGGGCTCAATTTGCTAATATTTTATTGACGATTTGTACATCTAAGTTTATGAGAGATATTTATCTGTAGTTTTTGTTTTTGTGCCATCTTTGGTTTTGGTATCTGGGCAATACTGACCTCATAAAGTTAGTTTGAAATTTTCACTTTTTTTCTGTCTTGATGAGTTTACATAAAATTGGTGTTAATTCTTCTTTAAATGTTTGGTAAAATTCTCCAGTGAAACCACCTCATCTGGGAGCTTTCTATTGGGGAGGATTTTTTTATTTTTCAAAATTGATTTCTTTAATGGTAGGACTATTCAGGTTATCTATTTCATCTTGGTCGAGTTTTGGTAGTTTGTGATTCAAAGAATTGAGCCATTTCATTTGCATTGTCAAGTTTATGATAATGGCAGTGAATGTTCAGAGCCTTTGTAATGCTCTTTAGGGCTTCTTGGTTCATCTGGTGCATTTCGATTTCCTTGCAGCCGTCTGTTGCTTAGAAGGGGACAGACCTTTCCCAGGCGGGGCTGCCTGGTGCCTCCAGTGGGGGAGGGCATTCCCAGGCTTGAGGGGAAGGACAGAGCTTCTGCTACTGGGCTCTTACTTTGGCTGGACTCCTCTGCCTGTGGGGAGTGGGAAGCACTTGCCAGGTTCGTAACGCCTGGCTGCCTTGGAAGTCTCAGGTCTGTGGAAACAAGGAGGCTTTCTGGCCTAGGCACTTGTGGAGAGATCCCCTTTCCATGGCCATCTGGCATCTCTTGGTGAGGGGGAGGGAGCCTCAGTCCATATTCTGGCTGCTTGTGTGTAGTAGACCCTGGATGGATGAGCCCCTAGTCTGTGCTGCTGGGATCGCTTCCTGTTGTTCAGTTCAGGTGAGGGATGAGCCTACCTGACTCTCCTTTGCTGTGTTGGGCCTGGGAAACACCGAGCCTGAGTCCTTCCTTTTGTGGGTCGGGGGTGGTCACGGATGCCCCGTGCCGTCTTCCTCTGGCCCCTGGCTCTCCGCCTGTTCACAGTAACCATGTGCTGCTGCTTGTGAGTCTCCGGGTCAGCTGGCTGCTTTCTCTGGCCTTGGATAGGCTCTTCCAGAGTTTGTGATCAGCGAGGTGTCTCTGCAGAGCCAGACGGGGCTCCCTCACGTGGGGTCAGCTTTCTCTGGCTGACCGAGGATGGCCTCCGCTGGGACCACCGTGCTCTCCTCCACATGGTCTCTGAGCACAGGGCCAGCCGGGGTGTGTCTGTGTGTCAGGCACATGTTGCAGGAGAGCGGGGAAGCGCGTAGGGCCCCTCGGCCTTGGCTGGGAACTGGTGTCCCATCCCTTCCGTCAGAGCGAGTCACAGGACCAGCCCAGGTGCAAGGGGAGGAAGGGAGTTCCATCTCCTGCTGGGAGACACTTCTAGTCCTTGCAAAGAGCAGAAATTCACCTAGCCCTTCCTGTCTGTTGAGTTAGTCTCTTGTGTTCTGAATCTCTTTAAGCTGTTTGGGGGGGAGGCGGGGAGGGTGATCACAGAGACGAACACCTATGGCGTTTCTCTTTGCTTCATAGGATGGATTTGGTTTTTGAACAAATCCAGCTTAAGCCATCCCCCTTGGAAAGCAATATGCTTTAACTTCTCAGAAATTTGTGTCTTTGCCAGATTATTTCTTGACATTTTTCTGCATTTTCCAAGTTTCCTAAGAAAAGTGTGTATTGTTTTTATAATTTAAAAAAACCGCTATAAAATCTGGAGGGTCTTTTTCGGGATTTATGGTCTTCTTCTGAATTCTACCCTTTGTCTAGCTTTTCTAAATTAATTTGTAGTATTAGTATTCAGGTAACTCAGATTCTCAGAGTCTGACAAACCATGAGGTGACTCCTTCTAGATGAAATTGTTAATTACCAAACTCATGCTTTCTTCTCTGAGGGACACCTTTGCCTCCGTGGTCCATCCTCTCTGGGAGGGTCCACTGGCTGAGGACTTGTGGAGATGGGCAGTGCCCAGGTGCTGGAGGCAGCAGCTCCTGGCGTGGGCTGAGCGTCCACGCTCTTCCACTCCTGGTCCTGGGAAAAGCCACCTTCACCAATGTTCAGTCACAGTTGTTTTGGAATCACCTGGGTCATTGCTCTGCATGTGCTGGTTTTCAGTAAACACAGGTCAAATTAGAGGGTTAGAAATAGTTCGAGGCGTCTGCTTTCGTGAGCTCCCCGCAGTTGTCTTCCCTGTTTTTGCCTTTTCCAGGCCATCTTGATTTCTGTTAGGCTGAGCCGTGTGCGTTGCTGTTTTGTAGGTCGGAGCAGTGAACCTGGGCGGCTGCGTGGGCTCAGCACGCTGCGGCAGCCCTGAGGGGCCCTGGTCGGCACCCGCGGGGGGTGGGGGGGCTTCCTCCGTGTCTTCTCTCCGTGACACACACGCGTGTCCTGCTCATGCAGGCTGATGTTTTTAAAGTAGTTTTCAGCCTTCCGTAACATTTTTATTCTTTTCATTTTTCCCTGTTTAATTCTGAGCTCAGTCGTCACCACCTCTCTGAATGGTGTAATCGTTTGGTTAACGTCTCTGACTCTCCCCGCCTGCAGCTTAAGTGCTTGTGACCAGTGATTGCAGGATTTACTGAGCACATTCCTACCTGCTGTCCTACTCCAGTGTGGCCTGTTTCCCACCCTGTGTCACCCACCGCGGGCTGAGCGCCGGGCGTGGTGGCGGACCCCAGCGAGTAGGTGCTCAGTAAACGCTGAGTGAACACGGGGGAGACGGTGAGTGAGTGGTGTTAGCTTCGGAGGACTTCTTGTCTTCCGGAGAGCAGACGTGTGAGCAGACGGTTTCAGTGTGCGAGGACAGTCGTGAGTGTGTGCACAGGGAGCTCTGGGAAAGCCCCGGGGACTTCGTTTTTCATTTGTGCTGTGCCCGCATTCTGCTTCCCAGTTACGTCCTGGAAAGACGTTCTGTTGGATTTGTGTGCAGGTAATTTAGAGCCTGCATTACTATCCCCTGAGCACCTTGTGCCGGTTTCTCCACCGCATCTGACATGTCCAGCTCCGTGTAATGAACCCGGCCAGGCCCATTGCTGTGTGACGTTTCTCCACTGTGTGCTCTGCTCACCCGTCTCACAGAGGTGCTGCAAGGTTACATGGGGATAACATGTGGCTGTATATAAACCACTTTGCAAACAGCATGGATTTTAAGCATGCAGTCACCATGTACCATAGTTAATAGTCATTGCAAAATATACGAACGACCTGAGAAACAATTACTAGAAAAAAGAAAAGGGGATATTTTGCCAAGATTTTTTCTGGAAGAATTAAAGCAGAGACCTAAATAATGTACCAATAAAATGATTTCCTGGACAAGGATGAATCTGAAAAGGACATATGACGGAAATTGAGCTTGGTTTTGTTACAGAGACCTCAGGATGTCATGCAGTGCCCTTGCCTCATCTTCCACGTGGTGAAACTTCTCCAGGTCTACATGGTACCGTGCAGAGAGCTGTGGCACATGGAGCAGGGTTTGCCTGCGTGACCTCTGATCCCCAGAGATCTGCGTCCTTCCCCACGTCCCACGGCTGCTTCCTCTCCACGCTCTCCCAGGGCCTCAGACACCTGCCTCTTCACCGTGAACTTTTCCTCCAAAATACACATCAGAGCTCACCCTTTCTGCTTTACCCTCCACCCCCTCGGTGCTTACACGGGCGGGGATGGAGGTGTCTCTGTAAGGCTGCAGACTCTGCCTCATGAGAAAGGCGCTCCAGACATCAAACGAATGTTTTAACTGCAGACCTGAGCGAAACACGAGCTTGATCTTCAAGTGGCTTTTGTCCCACCCTTTTTATTCAGGAGGCTGTGCACTAATTTGCCCTCATGAGTATGATGCTAATGGATGTCCCTAAGCCTTGTTACACACAGGCTGATGTTTGAACGAGACTTTATGGCTGTCAGCGTGTTTACTCACATAACGCAGTTTGACCCTCACCTTGTGAGGTGGTCAGGGCAGGCCGCGAGATGGTCATCTTACAGATAAGGAAGCACCCTCTGATGTGATGTTTAGCCTGAGCTCAGAGTGGACCTTCTGAGATTTTTGATTGACCACCAGCTTGCAGTTTTTCGTGCCACGTTGTTACTATGTGCATTTACCTGTTATTTTGCACTAATTCTCTTACTCTTAGAGACCTTGCAGAAAGTTATCCTAAAAGTATTGCTGAAAATATGTGGTGGTTATGAAAGGAGATGTGGTCTCCCCGCCCCGCAACTCTAAGCATTAACAGCAGCAGGTTCCCGTAGAGGAAGGATGGCAGTGGGGGGTGACAGACCTTGTTATTTGGTAGCTGGCCTTTCCTAACGTGGTTCTACGTTACGTGAGTAGCTTAAAGTCTTTCTTGATGATTCTCGCATCTACCTTTAGGCAAAAGAGGTGTTTTTTTGTCTGCGCACACGGAAGTCACATGGTGCCACACATGTTCCGTGGTAACAACCAGGGGTGTGTAATGTGAAAGTCTTTCTACCTTTAAGCAAACTTTGTTTTCCCTGTTAAGAACGAAGGTTAATAAGAAGCTGGAATTTCCTGTACTAACATTAGTCCATATTTTTATAGCATTTTTCTAAAGAAGATTATGAAAAAACAAGGTGATAATGTATTTTAGAACAAGCCCTCTTGACTTAGATTTTTTTAAAAAATGCCTTGGTTAAGTGTTTTGGACTTTGGACAAAAAGCCTCCTTGAGAAACTCCGTTTCCCGTAGCATGGTTCTTTACGTGGCTGGGCTGAAGTTATCACATTATCTTTTTATATCTGAGAAATATAGTCAGAGAATGTTTTTGCTTCATCTAACAGTTATTTCTACACATGAGCAGACGGCTCGCCTGCATCTGTTTTATGCTCTGACAACGTGCGTGTGTGTTTTGTATTTCATTATAGTCAAGTACATCACATATGTTTTTAGTCGGTTGAAGTATGTTTAGAGCAACCGTGAATCTAGCATGATCCATAAGCTAAAATATGTTTCATCTTAACCGAATAGACTTGGCAAAATGGCTGACTTTAAACATAAGCTTAAACAAAATGATGAGTTCATAATTATTTAATGTAAACTGAATAAGGTTGAGGGGCCCTGTGGGGTCGATGACTTCAAAGTGCTTCGATGATTCCACATTACAGCCTGCCTTCCGGGTAAAATGCTATTCAGGTGGGAGGCTAGCTGGCAGCACCATAAAGCACCTAAATGGCTTCAGACTAAAGAATCTGTTAGTTTTGTAGGTTTAACATCCTTGACACTTAATAGGATTTGGGATTCCAGTGTAGCAGCAGCTTTTAGTGCAGACACTTTAATTGAATGCCTCAGAGTAAAATGAAATTAACAAAGACAGTATTAAATTACGGATGTTCCTTTTTTATCATTTGGAGAAGAATTCTGCCCAGTTTCTTTTCTAATTATATTATTTCAAATTGATTGATATAGAAAATAAACACACTATCTTTAAGACTTAGGTATACCATCTGGTCCAAGAAACTCTGAACAGAATAAGTATGGACCTGAAGTTGGCCGGGTCGCCTCTCCCAAGCTTCAGAAAGGAGTTCCATTAGGGCTGGCATAGTTTAATAATGAGTCGCAATACATCCCCATTCCTGAATGCTCACGGACTAGGCAGATCCATCTTCTGTGTGGCAGCTACCAGAGCTACAAATGATTCTTAAGACAGATGGGAGGCACTGAGCGGTCATCGGTGTTCGCTGGTGAAGTCGTGCTCTTCTTAGTGTGGCAAAAACGATTGTCCCCTACGTTATACAATCCCGGACAGAGTTAGCCCATCAGACCTGGTTTTATTTAAACATCCTGAGTGAAAAGTAGCTTTTGTATTTGGATGTTGACGATCTTGATGTGGCATCTCTTTTTTTGAAATGCCGTTTACGGTGAAAGGAATCTTCTAACTGAACCAAGATCTCGGGGGAACATCATACAGTTAGGAAGCTGAGGCCAGTCTGCTTAGAAAATGTGAAAACAAAAACAAAATGCAGGAGAACATTACAAATGAAATTATTTTTTTAACAGACTATCGATGTAAATGCTTCATAAAGTAGTTGTCTGCTGGAGGGAAAAGGGAGAAGAAAACAGAACACATTTGGGAAATCACCCAGTAAGTCCAGGCATTTAATTTGAAAAGTACGACTGTGCACGACTGCAAGTCCCCTTCCAGGAGCTCAGTCTGAAGAGTATAGGGAAAAAAGACAGTCTCCTAAAAATGTCCCACAGCGTTGCAGATTCAGACGCCGCTGTCCACAGTCATTGCACCTTCATCCTGTTCGTCACATCACCATCCTGTTCAAACAGCAGTGCCCTTATCTTATTTCCCCACACAAGATTGGGGGGTAAATACGTATTGAGTAAATAAGGTGTACGTTTCAGATACATACAGTTTTGGAGTATTGCTTACTTGTATTAGGTCGTGGGTCTTGTCATCTTGCTGTGTCAGATGGTACAGTTGTGGTCGTGTATGTTATATGCGGATGTGCTCTCTCTCAAAATAGGATGAGCTGGCACCGCAGTGGGGCAGAGACGGCTGACTGTTCTCCTTGAGCACCTCTCATTTTTGTCTTGTTTCTCTTCCTTTGAGTTCTTTCGGTCTGTCAGCTCTTCTCTCCCCTTCCTTCCTTCCTTCCTTCCTTTGCTCCTCCTAGGAAACAGCATTTGTGTGCAGGACAGAGCACGTCCAGCAGACTTGAGCACAGTCCCCTCTTGCAGCTGTGGTCATTAAGCATAATCCGTAATTGGTGCTGCGGACGTGCTGCACGTTAGACAGGCTTTTCCAGTGCACGCGAGCGCTCGGATAGGGCAAGAGGCCGCTGAAATAGACCACCTCTTCCACAGCCACCGCTTGCAGTCTTTCTCCTCTTTCCCACCTAAAGCCGTACCAGACAGTTTGGATTCAGGATCTTAAGTTCTGGCTTAGTGACAGTCATGTATGTGAAACACAAAAGAAGGAAAGAGAGTTCTAGTTAATGCCCTTATAAGCCTCTCCGTATAAAAGAATGCAAATAGAAATGCAAGGATACCATTAGATGTCTTACCAGTGGCAAAGCCATTTCCATGTCCCAGTGAATGGACCGGGGCCCATGACCATGTGTTTCCCCTGAGAATACTGAAGTTTATACAGTGAATACTTATACAGGTCTTTATCTCTCTGAGGTAGTGAAGGTTTGCTTGCTTTAGGGCTAGGGGGACAGAAGAGATAAGCTTAATGGTGCCTGAGTGCTTTACAGTTTGCTTTTCCTTAAAAAACATTTTTTTTTTGAACACACAGAAGTCATGCTGCCCTGTAACTAGTACCCTGCAACTCCTTTGGCTCTTTTTGTTTTCCTCCAACCCCACAAACACGCCAGTTCATAACAAAGTAATACTGCTGGAACTTCATGTCAACTTATTTAAAAAATAACAAAGAAAGTAGAAGACACAGGGGATAAACATTGTTCTCGTCCGCAACGGGTCGATGCTGCTTCCTTTCCCTTTGGTGTGCTGGACGCAGGCATTGCTCGTGTCTGCAGCCTGCAGGCAAGAAACGCGACTTCTCTCGCAGCACACTCAACTAAAGTTCCTTCATCTCCAAAGAGACTTATTAGTGAAACCGTTTTTTAAAAATCCCATAAGGAAAACTTTTCTGCCGTAGCGTATAGTCCTTAATCTTCTTTCTTCTTTTGCCCACTTAATTTTAATTTTCTGGCATTGTTTGAATGCTAATTATGATTGACAAAATTCTTTTCTCTAAATATATTCATCTAAATTCTGATTAACTAGGGAAAGCACAAAGAAAATAGTTATTTCAGTTGCAGAAACAAAGTATTTATTTCATTCCTAGAGAGGCAAAGGTGACAAAGCACAGCAACAAAGTAACAAAGGAAAAATGATCACACTGAAGACAGACCTTATGCTCTTCTTGCTATTTCACTGGTTTGAAGAGCATCATTTTACCCTAGAGATGAACCTATGTAAGAAAAAGAAATAAATACCTGTAGAAACTAGTTTTAAAAACTTTCACTTTTCTAAGGCATCTCTTCTAGTTCCCTCAATTTCTATGTCTCAGGGGTTCCCAAAGTACCTTTGTATAAATAGTGAGAATCATTCCTCTAGACGATGCTTTTTTTTAAGCTGGCCCAATCCACAGGTGTCCTTTTTTTAAACGTAACATTGCCCAGTTCACCATAATACGGTGAACTCAGAGATGCACTCTTAAAACCCCTATGAAGCTGACCCACTGGCAGAGATGTAACACATCTGCTGTCTCTGCTGTCCTTTGGTAGCTTTGTGAACCACTGCATCAAAGCATTCCTAAGCATAAAAGGCCATCTCCTTGGGGCTTTCCTACCTCAGGAGCATTGGCGTTCTCTCTACCATCAGTGTCAGAGGCAGATGGCACAGGACCTGCTCTCAGCAAGTCTGCAGACACAGGAAAGGAATGCGAGCTGGATGCTCACAGAGCCATCGGGAGAAACACAGGGCGGCTCTGGACTGAGCTGGGGCGTGACCCCCCGAATAATGCGGAGGAATTGACCCGCTCTCAGGAGTGGGGTCCCTCGTACAAGCAGGAGGTGGGCAGTCTCAAAGCTGCAGCACCAGTGCTGGCCCCAAGACCACACTCCCCCTGCGGGGATCAGAAGCAGGAAGCCACCGATGTGACTCTTGGCTCCTGGATCAAGCATCACTGGTGCCACCACAGGCAGCGGCGTACTCTGCCTCTTGACCCTTGGGAGGCAGAGGACGTGGTCACCAGAACCCCCGTGGTCACTGCTGCCCACACACCAGACACCCCCGTGTCCATGCTTGACAGGAGAAACAGCAGACACGTGGACCCCTCAGCTCTCCCTCCCCTGCCTGCAGCAGTGTGTGCAGTCAGTGCGTGAAACCCCATGCGGGGTCTGCACATGTGGCCTTGAGCTTTCTAGCTTCTGCCAGCCAGGATGCTCTCCCGCAGGGGGAAGGACGGAGGTGAGCAAGCCTTGCTGTGGTGGCGGCCACCCTGTCTGCACCTGCGTGCACGTAGCGCCTGCAGGCACACGCGTCATAGTTTGTAATATTTTCTGTTAGAATTCTGCATGCTGCACTGTTCTGATGTCCTTATACCTTTAGATCAAGTGTGTGGTGTATCAAGTGGTCCTCCCCGAGGGCCCCTCAGTAAGCACTGCTTTGTGAGGATGCAGCATCTCCCAGTGTGAGGTGAGGAGCTGGAACTCAGGCCCAAATCCTCAGGCTGCATGGGTCTCCTGGCCTGTCCTGGGAACAAGGCCTGGGCTCAGGTGGGGTTTGGAGGTGGAATGGAGCTATCGCCAGCGCTTCCTCTCTGCTCTCTGAACGTGGGGTGTCGCCGGTTGGCTAGGCACCACCGACAGCTAGGTCTTCTCTGAGGGAGGCAGAGGTTGGCCGTACGCTAGATGTGATAATGCTGTTTTTTAGGCACAGATCCTGAAAGAATGAACTTGATTGACCCTAGGGAGGTCTGTTGACTGCGAAAGCTGATTCTACTTCTAGCTGCGTTTACTGGTTTACACGCGTGTGAATAAGTGAATCACTGTAATAGTACTTTTTGTGTTGGGTGTTTTAGAAGTGTCGATGAGGCCATCTGTATGTACTTTCTGAATTTAAAAAGGAAAGTGATAATGGATTGAAAAAAAGTACCATCTCATTTCTGATTAAATGTGGAACATTAACTTTACAACTGTATCTCTCCTCTTCCTCTTGAAACCCCGAGACAATGTCAGTGAGAGAATAGGAAGTACAGACTACAAGGCAAGGAATAGGATAGACAGCAGAGTCCCACAGACGTGGGAGCTGCAGAGCCCTTGGCAGGATAGAGAGCGTTTGGAGGAGCTGGAGCTGGGTTAGCAGAACTGAGGCAGTTATGACAGACTGAGGGTCCATATGTCTGCACACCCTGTAGAGACTCCAGGACAGTCTTGTGGAGGCCAGGAGGTGCAGGACGGAAGAGGCAGAATTGCTGGGAAGTTCATACGTGGGCTTTTTACTAATTTTCCCACCACCACCCACCCCACTCCCCCAGAACAGTTGTCTTTTCAGGGGGATATTGACCTAGAGAGAGACCCCATGTGGGGATACTAGACATAGCAGAGGGCGGGTGAGAGGAGATGCAGTGGTCTCACGCTCAGTGCCGGACCCACTGCCCATTTTCTGCCCTGTTCCCCCAAATACCAGGAACCAGACATTTACATCACAGTCCAGAAGCCGGGGTGGGAGGGGGCTGTCTGTGAGGACGTTGAATGAACGCAGGGAAAAGACCTTCAGAAATTGATGCATTTCAGTCAGGAAAACAGAAGTCATGCCAGGTATTTCAGCAGAGGGGATTTAGCATGAGGTACTGATGACAGAGGTGGTGGAAGGCTGAACGCAGAGAGGAGGTAACCAGAGCTGGCAGCTGTAGGAGCAGCCCCCACTGCTAGGGCTGGGAGCACACGAGGGACGAGGCTGAGACACGGGAGCCCAGGAGCTCCGAAGACCACCCCTCAGAGCTGGGCTCAGAGGGCCAAGGGGGAGGTGCCACCTGGCGGCTGCTGGGGGCTTGGAGGGCGCCGCGGACCTGCCCTGAGCAGGCGAAGGAGCCGGAAGGCTGGAGCAAAGTCTGCTCCTCGGCACATGGCCGTGGCAGGCGGCTGGTGAAGGGAGAGAATCCCTGCCCCCCGCGCCTGCCTACCGGTCTGCCTGGGGCTGCTCCCGGGCAGGGTCGAGCAGGGAGCTGCTGGTCAGAAGTCCGGAGCTAGTGTGCAGAGGCGCAGCCCTGTGTCCTGGCGCTGGGCGGGATGGTGGCTTGGAGCTGGTGAGTGGCCCACACAGAGGCACCTATCAGAGGACACGCCTCAGGGACTTGCCGGTGATTGTCTCTGGGAGTGGGGCTGGGGAGGTGGGGAGGGGTGCACTGTTGTGCCTTTGGAGAGACATTGAAGCACAGTAGACCCCCTCCCCAGGGCTTCACGCTGCTCGGTTTTGGTTAACCTGCGGTCAGTTGTGGTCTGAAAATATTAAATGGAAAATTCTAGAAATAAATAATTCATACGTTTTAAATTGCACACTCTTCTGAGTAGTGTGCTGAAAACTTGTGCTGTCCTGCTCTGTCCCACCTGAGACAGGAATCATTCCTTTGTCCAGCATATCCAGACCGATAGTCACTTAGTAGCCATCTTGATTATCAGATCCACTGTCATGGTGTCCCAGTGCTTGTGTTCAAGTCACCCTCATTTTACTTAATAACCACCCCAAAGTGCAAGAGCAGGCATGCTGGGAATTTGGATATTCTCTTACTGTGCCTAATTTATAAATTACACTTTATCATAGGTATGTATATATATAGGAAAAAACAGTATATGTAGGGTTCTGTACTATCTGCAGTTTCAGGCATCACTGGGGGTCTTGGAACTTATCCCGCAGGGGTAAGGAGGGGACCACTGTGTGGGTACATTAGCTTGAGTTTTTACAGTGGTCAAAAGAGCTTTGATTCCGGAGTCCCCCTGCTTTGGTTTGAATCACAGCTCCACCCTCACTGTCTGTGTGACCTTGGACAAGTTACTTAACCTTTCTGTGCCTCAGTTTCTAATAACAGTACCTAGCTCCCAGGGTGTCATAAGGATTATTTACTAGCTACAAATTGTAGAGTTGAACAGTGTCTGGCCTATAGCAAACATTATATAAGTGTTTGTTAAACAAAAGCTGGACTGTGGCTTGTCCCATTCGTGGCTGGGAATTTAGCTGAGCAGGAACAATGACGTTGTGAGACCAAGCTGGCGAGTGCAACTACAGCTGGTGACACAGGAGTCCAGCAGCAGATTTACCCCCTGGGGACCGGCTAGTGATTTAGATGCCAGAGCTCCAGGTATTATAAGGGAACTGTTGCAGAAACCATATCGTATGGACCAAGTCATGGTATGGGCATGAGGAAAGACGGACTTGGTGGCAACTGGTCGTTCTAAAGGTTCTCCAAGCTCACTGGTCATGAGCCCAAAGCAGCACAGCTTCCAGATCCTACTAGCTGATGGGGAAAGGCTGCTGGTGTGATTCCTGCCTGGTCTTCATTCCTTCAGGACCCAGTCTGAGGCTGAGTGGGATGATGCCAGGAGCTCCCCTGGGTGGACCCTCTCCGCTACAGGAAGCCTCCAATTTGCTCTCTCTGAGAGGGAGATCAGTTTTGAAGTCAAGAGTGATCAGTCCAGGATGTGCTCTAGGGACGCAATTCAATCCGGGGGCCTTTGCCAAATATGGCACAGAGCTTCCAGAGACCTGGTGTTGCTTGGAACTCGCATGGGCCCTAAACCAGGGTCCAGACCATCCTGGATGCCCACTTCCACGCCCCTAGTGGCCAGATCCTGAGCTGCAGCCCCTGTGAGGCTGGGAGTCCTGCTGCTCAGCCACAGAGCACCGGAGTGCTGGCCTGCATGTGTGTTTATTCCTTCCCGTCTTGCTTTCTTTTTTCCTTTCTTCTTCAGTATTTTCTAGTGAACACTGAGGAATTAATTTTTTTAAGAACTTTTATTGAGATACAGTTAACAGACAACAAAAAGCATATATTTAGAGTGTACAATTTGGTATCCCAATCTCCCAATTCATTCCACCCCCAACCCTCCCTGCTTTCCGCACTTGGTGTCCATGTGTTTGTTCTCTACATCCGTGTCTCTATTTCTGCCTTGCATTTCCTCTTTCATAGTTGTTAGCATTTGCCTTATGTAATGAGGTGCTCCTACATTGGGTGCATATATATTTATAATTGTTATCTCCTCTTCTTGGATGGATCCCTTGATCTTTATGTAGTGTCCTTTCTTGTCTCCTGTAACATTTTTTATTTTAAAGTCTATTTTATCTGATATGAGTATTGCTACTCCAGCTTTCTTTTGATTTCCATTTGCATGGAATATCTTTTTCCATCCCCTCACTTTCCGTCTGTATGTGTCCCCAGGTCTGACGTGGGTCTCTTGTAGACAGCATATATGTGAGTCTTGTTTTTGTATCCATTCAGCCAGTCTGCGTCTTTTGGTTGGTGCATTTAGTCCATTTACATTCAAGGTAATTATCGATATGTATATTCCTATTACCATTTTATTGTTTTTGTTTTTGTGGGTCCTTTTATTCTCTTATGTTTCCTGCTTAGAGACATTCCTTTAGCATTTGTTGTAGGGCTGGTTTTGTGGTGCTGAATTCTCTTAGCTGTTGCTTGTCTGTAAAGCTTTTGATTTCTCCATCGAATCTGAATGAGATCCTTGCTGGGTAGAGTATTCTTGGTTGTAGGTTCTCCCCTTTCTTCACTTGAAATATATCATGCCACTCCCTTCTGGCTTGCAGAGTTTTTGCTGAGAAATCAGTTGTTACCCTTATGGGAGTGTGTGTTATTTATTGTATGTTATTTGTTGTTTTTCCCTTGTTGCTTTTAATAACTTTTCTCTGTCTTTAATTTTTGTCAGTTTGACTACTATGTGTCTTGGCATGTTTCTCCTTGGGTTTATCCTGCCTGGGACTCTCTGTGCTTCCTGGACTTGGGTAGCTGTTTCCTTTCCCATGTTAGGGAAGTTTTCAACTAGAATCTCTTCCACTATTTTCTCAGGTCCTTTCTCGCTCTCTTCTCCTTCTGGGACCCCTATAATGTGAATGTTGGCGCGTTTAACATTGTCCCAGAGGTCTCTTAGGCTGTCTTCAGTTCTTTTCATTCTTTTTTCTTTATTCTTTTCTGCATCAGTGATTATCACCATTCTGTCTTCCAGCTCACTTATTCGCCCTTCTGCCTGAGTTAATCTGCTATTGGTTCCTTTTCATGTATTTTTCATTTCAGTTATTGTGTTGCATATCTCTGTTTGTTTGCTCTTTAACTCTTCTAGGTCTTTGGTAAACTTTTTGATCTTTGCATCCAGTCTTTTTTCAAAGTCCTGGATCATCTTCACCATCATTATTCTGAATTCTTTTTCTGGAAGGGTGCCTATCTCCTCTTCATTTAATTGTTTTTCTGGTGTTTTATCCTGTCCCTTGATCTGGTACAAAGTCCTCTGCTTTTTCATTTTCTCTATTTTTCTGTGTCTGAGGAATTAATTTTTAAATTTTCCTAAGATGTATGTTCTTGAAGGTACGTAATGTATCTTATATATATATCTTTATATTCACTGTTCCCCTGCCAAGCAGGCCTTGCAGAGAGCTGACCCGTTAGCTGACAAATAAATGAATCACACAAACCAGGCCTCTTATGCTCTCACTTTCTTTCCCACTGCCTCACTGAATGTCTTTCATCAGGGACCTGAATATCTCTTCTCTCTCTCCTGTCCACCCACCCATTCATTTGTCCACGCATTTAGCCATTCATGGGTCAGTTTATTCATCGACCCACCCATCCATCCATCCACCTGCCCATCCGTCCACCCACCCGTCCACCCATCCACCCACCTGTCCACCCATCCATCCACCTGTCCACCCATCCATCCATCCATCCATATATCCACCCATCCAACCACCCATCCTCCCACTCGTCCACCCACCCGTCCATCCACCCACTCATCCATTCACCCATCTACCCACCCATTAATTTGTCCACCCATTTAGCCATTTATATGTCAATTTTTTCATCTACCCACCCATCCACCTGCCCATCTACCCACCCATCCATCCACCCATCCATTCATCCATCCACCCATCTACCCACTCATCATCCATCCATCCACCCACTCATCCATCCATCCATCCACCCACCCATCCATCCATCCATTCACTCATCCATCCATCCATTCATCTATCCACCCACCTGTTAATTTGTCCACCCATTTAGCCACTTATGTGTCAGTTTATTCATCTACCCACCCATCTACCTACCCATCCACCCACCCATCCAGCCACCCATCCACCCACCCATCCATCCTCCATGGGTCTCTGTACATCTGACCCTAAGCTCATTTACTTAATGTCAGGGCCACTGCTGGCTCCTGCTCAGGATCTGATCCTCTGTAATTTCTAGCACACATGTAGCCTGGCTTTTAACATAGGAAGCTTAATGAATGCATTTATTGTAGCTTAGACACAATGAAATGTTAACATTGTAATAACTCAAGGCTTTTATTTTTATTTTTTATTTTTTTTACTTTTTTGGGGGTACACCAGGTTCAACCATCTGTTTCCATACACACATCCCCGTACTCCCTCCCTTCCCCGACCCCCCCCCCCCAAGGCTTTTATACAAAGGAAGGAAGAAGATTCATTTCACAGCGGTGCATAGAATTGTGTGGGTGATAATGAAAAAAAGGTCACAGGATTCTAGAATCCTCCAAATGGGGCGATGATAAAATTAGCACCATTAAGAAGAATGATGTGCTGTTATGAAAAATATCTACCCAAAATCTCTTTAAGAAAAAGTTATAGTAACATGTAAGGGTTATAAGTTCAATATTTTGGTCTGTTTCTATAAAAGACAACACATTTCTAAATTTGAAGGCAACCCCTCCACTATGAGAAGGTCCTGTAAATGATTCATTTACTCAGCTTTAAACCATGTCTTTTTGTATTCCTCTGAAAAGACATGATCATTATTAATAATCAGCTGCACATAAGATGTATTTTCTCATGGACAGAAAAGCTATGTATTTAAAGATCTTCACCCTCCACTAAGAAAAGCCTGCCCAGCAGTCAATAAGACTAACCCTGAATATTCTGCGCAGTGGTGGCCATGTTAGATCGGGAAAGGTTCCCGGGCCTCGGACAGTCTTCCAGGACAGTCTTCCATTCCTTTCTCCATGCAAACTTTCAGCAGACCCTCGAGTCTCTGCCCTTTCAGCTCTTGCATCCTTCTCGTCTGTCAGTTCTACAGCTACTGTCAGCAACTAAGCAATCTTGTTCTTTCTTTAGATTTGGGAAGCTATAAATTGCATCTTTTCTAACCTTCCACTCCTCTGCCGCTTAGCTGTTGGAAGTGAGATTTAAAGAATAAATGGGGTGTCAGCATTCAGAATACTGATTCTCTAATGGCCATGCGGCGCAGTTATTCTGGAATCACAGGAAGGGAGTGGGCTGAGCCTGGGTGGTGGCGGGGTGGGGAGAGGAGCAGCATTTTTGCACAATTGCAGTCACCTTGGAAACCGAAGCTGGATCTGCCCAAGCCTGGTTAGGACCCATCCCCATCGCTTACAAGGGGTGTCTGGGAACAGGGTCCTCCCTGCCCTTCTCTCTGGAGAGTCCTAAAATCCTCTCCTTCTGAAGCCCTTTTGCTCTGAGGGTATCCCTCAATCCCTTTGTTTGGGAGTGGCATTCCCCGACTTAGCACAAGCCAAATTCATCTTATTTCTAATAAACACACAGTCTTTATAAAATTACTCTAATATGTTCTTTGAGTTCGTTTCACATCTTATAATTTTCACCTCCTTTGAAAAAAAAAAGCTTAAGGGAGAGTGTCCTGCGTGCCTTACCTACCCAGCTTGCAGCTGAAGGCATGGAGCATCGCCCACGTGCTGGAAGGGCCCTCCCCACCTCCCCCATCCCTCACATTGTAGCCAGTGTCCTAAACGTCATATTTCACATTCCTATTTTAGCTGCTGCTTTTTTAATTTTAGTATGCTTTTTCAAAATAAAAAGAAAAATTTTAATATACCAATTATATCTCAGTAAGCCTGAAAATTTTTAAAAATAAAAACAAAGTAAGTTATCAAAGCAAGAAAATAACATCCAGTAAGGGGATGAGCTTTAGGTGCACCCATGTTCTCTATTTCAGAAGTCGATGTCATCCCGTCCCCCACTTGGCTAGCCAGACATCTGCTTTAGGTCCTCTGTCTATTGCCTATGTGAATTCTTGGACACTAACTTTGTCCTTTAAGAAAAGATTAATGGGCTTATTATAAAAAAGTTATGATAGATATTGCTATTGTCGTTGCTATTACACCATTAAGTATGAACTCTGCCAGGGACTCTGCTGGAAGCTCTGTGCGTGTCCCCTCCTTCCTTTGCTGCGGCTGTCGTGTACGGCATCTTACTCTTCTCCTCACATGGGTGATGGAGCTGCCATTAGGTCAGGTAGCTTGTCCAAGGTTAGCGGCACAGCTGACTGACTCCTGAATCCGTCAGCCTCGCTGTACTGCCCTAGCACACGAGACAGGATTTATTAGCCGGGACTAGGCCAGCTGAGTCCTGCATCATCCTTCAGTGGGACAGTGTGCTCTGGCTGTGATTTTTCTTCCCCTTACAGGAGTGTTGGATGTGGTTGTCTTGTAAATTGATGCCACCTCGCACACCAGGCCAAACAAGACTTGGCACTCAGCATGCCGCCGGCCCTCCTGTGATGCTGCTGGAAGGGGTCAAGTCTTACAGATCATTTTGTGAGTTTATGACAGGGAGGGGAATTTGAGGGCCCAGAAACAAATGCAGAGTGCATAGAACTCCTTCAGAGATGGGACCTGAGAGGAGCGTTGGAGTCTGTAAAGTGCAAACGGAGAGGACTGGCTGCACTCGGGACATTTTTCTCTCATCCCTCACCATATCTGGTTGAGAAACGTCTGTCTTTCAGCTGGCATCCTCTCCCTTCTCTTACTTATCATGAAAAGTTAAATTGTATTAAATTGAAAAGTGACACTGATGTGACACAACCCATCATGTTAGATGGAGAGCTGAGATCTAACGTCACATGTGCCCTTCCTAAAGCATCCCCTTTAGAAGGCAGTAGGTGTTCTCCCCGTATTATATAGTCATAGGACAAAGTCACAAGAATGGGTATGTACCCATTTGTATTCTGCCTTGGGTCAGGTAGTAAACTCTGTGAAATTGACTGATAATACGCAGAATAATATCAGTGAGGACAATAAATCTGACTTTAGTTCTCATAAAACGTGTTTCAGGAAGGTCATGATTCATGACCAGATGCACACACAGACACCACAGGAGAGCTGAGAAATAGAAATCATAACCTTTGGCTTTAAAAATCATGGACTGTTCTGTGAGCTCCACCAACCTGCTCTGGAAGCCAGTTAAAGGGAGCTCTATAGTTGTGTGCAGTCTTTCTCTTTCTTTGCCTCTCTTAATTTTCTTAGAGGTGTAAGTTCTGCTCCCACTGTTTTGAAGAGGAAATTTTTTATTAAAAAAATAAAAGGATTAAAGGGATAGAAAATAGTTCTGTAAAGTGAAAGGGAGACTCGAGTTTGTACAGGCTAATAATGGGAAGACTGATGAGGCCTTTAAGTCTGAATGAACCGGGGTGCCTAAAGAGCCCCTGCCAGGGCCCACAGAAGGCCAGATAAAATGGAAGAGGCTTCAATAGGGAGGGAGAGGCTTCCTCGGCCATGAACAAGAATTTCTTAATCAAGAAGGTAATAGAACTTAGAAGTGGATCTTGGAGGGAGGCTTTGAGGCTATTTTCCTGTTTGCATGTTGCTATCCTCGCTTGGAAGCAGAGCTCCCTCTCAAAGACGGCGGCACCTTTACACCTTCTGTCCTGCACGGGGTGGGCTCCCTTCATCCTGGACACCCCACACAGGACACTCCCGTCGGCCCTGCCTGCAGTACATATCCAGGGTGCAGCCACTTCTTACTGTCTCCCGTGACAGCCTTGGTCCCAACGCTTGGGTTACCCTGTGCACTTCTGGCTTTGATGAAAACAGTATTCATTGCTTTTGTTTGTTTTCCTTTGGCCGCTGATAATGCTGAGCTTTTCTCAAAGGTGCATTATTCAGTATTAATTCCTAAATGAATTTTATGTTTGTTTTTTACATTTTTGCCAGTTTGCCTTTCAGTTTTCTTGTTTTTTAGGTAAACTAAAATTATACATGTTATGTAGTTGTTTATTAATCTCATCCTTTGTTATTTATTACATAGTTTTTACATTTAGGAAAGCACATTTACATTTAGCAATTAGATATATACTGACCTAAATTTTATTTTTGTTTTATAGTGTCTAATTCTTAAGATATAATTTCTTTTAAACACATATTCACAGTTACTGTTGTTTTAAATATGTGTAAATGCGATCATATACATCTTTTTTTTAAAGTTCCACTTTTCAACTTTTTCCTTTTGAGTCCTTCTTTTCCTTTTTTTACTTTCCTTTTTTTTTTTTAAAGAGAATAACTTTTATTTTATTTTTTTTATTTATTTATTTATTTATTTATTTATTTATTTTATTATTTTTTTGGGGGGTACACCAAGTTCAATCATCTGTTTTTATACACATATCCCCATATTCCCTCCCTCCCTCAACTCCCCCCCACCCTCCTTCGAGTCCCCCCCACCCTCCCCGTCCCAGTCCTCCTCCTTGTTTACTTTTCATCCAACCCATGTTAATAGCCTAATACGTACCTTTTCTTATTCTTTTCTGTAGTCATGTGTCTCCATGTAGACAGGCACAGATGAACACACATACATGGCTTTTATTGCCACCATTCGTAGAGCTTGGATCACACTTTATGTACTTTTCTATATCACTTTTTATATTCAGCGATACCTACAAAAAAACCATTGAACTCAACTTCTTGGCTCTGATTCATTCTTTTAAGTGGTTGTGTGATATCCCATGGAGTGTTTGTCATCATTTATAGTCTTTCTCCATCATTTCTTTTCCACTGGAAAATCTCTTTGGAATTTTGTGTTGCTGTGTGCCATGCTCTAAGGATCTAAAAAGCTTTTTTTCCTGACTGGCTAGCCAGTATTTCCCTGAGGTTCTGTTGAATTATTGCTTCTTGTCCTATGATTTATAGTTTTCCTTTTATTTCATATTAATTAGATATATTCCATGGTCTGTCTTGAGGCTCTCTGCTCAGTACAGATGTCAACTTCTTGTTGTTGTTCTTACTCAGTTTCGTTTTAAAACACTTTTTCTTCTGGAAGAATTTTAGGGTTATAAAAGAGTTGGAAGAGCATCCAGTGTCCCCTGCACTCAGCTTCCCTGAGTGTTAGCATCTTGTAAGACCACAGTATGTTTCTCAAAACTAAGAGGTTAATATTGGTTCGGTGCTGTTTACTGAGCTAGTGACTTTATTCGTTTTCCTGATTTTTCTCCTAATGCGCTTTTTCTGCTCCAGGATCCAATCCTGGATCCCACATTGCATTTACCTGTCACATCTCCTTAGTCTCCTGCAACCTGTGAGAATTTCTCAGTCATTTCTTGTCTTTCATGACCTTTACACTCTTGAAGAGCACTGGTTACTTGTCTGTAAAGTGTCCCAAAATTTGGGCTTGTCTGATGTTTTCTCATGGTTAGGATGGGGTTATAGATTTGGGGGAAAAAATCCCAGGGTGGTGAACTTCTCCTCATCCTCTCAGGGCCTTGTGATGTCAACATCAGTCATTACTGGTGACATTAGTCTTGGTCAGTTTGTTAAGGTGGTGTCAGGGGGCTTGTCCACTGGGAAGTTAGGATTTTTCCTTTTCCTTGTTCTGTTCTTAGAGGCCAGTTGCAGTCCAGCCCACATCCAAGGGAAGGGTAAACTTCACCTACTGGAGAGAAGAGAATCAAAAAATGTGTGGACATAAGTTAAAACCACCACAAAGTATCGATAAGCATTTTGGTAGACACTGTGAGGTTGGTTATACAGATACCCTGTTTCTCCTTCAGGTTTTGCTCACTGATATTAGCTATTTTCCATTTTTGGAGGGTTCAATTGGGACATTGTTTAGAATTTTGTTGAACTTTACAACTAAACCTGGAAAGAAATGTTGTCTTTAGGACCCAGTAATTCTCTTACGTGGAAGCTTGCCATTCCTCCCTGTTTTCCTAATCCCTGTATTCTCTTGAGAACTATTCCGGCTTCTCTATGCGAAAGAAAGTCGTGTGAATATGTTAGATACCATTTATTCTAAAATTGACAGATACGGGCCCACAACTTCTCCCTATCCTTACCTGAGTGTACATGTTCACCAAAATGGAAAATTTGGAATTATCTTCTTTTGGTTTCTATTTTAAAATTTACTAAGCTACCATAACATGGGTCCTTGGTTTTTGTTTTTGTTTTCCCTAGTTAATTCTACACATTCTTCCTTTTCTAGGTTAGGTTTGGTTTCTTGTCTGGAAGTGATGGAACAGTATACCTTTCCCAGAACTGTGTAACTATTTAGGTCCCTGCACAGGATTCATTGTAACCTTCAAATGTATGCAATAAAAACCAGATGTTTCTTGTTTGGCACCCAACCCCCAACTGGTTAGTTGAGCAGGCCTTCTGCTTTATAGCCTAGTGGACTCTATTAGAAATCTTCTAGTCTGTGTGTCTAATCTTATAAGGGAATGAAGCAATTCTCTCTTCTTATTGCTTTAAATCTCTTGGTATTTGGATAATGACGTATAAAATGTGTTCTACCTGCATTGCTGTGCTCTTCAGTGTACTTGTCGTTTTCTTCACATCCCAAATGACTCAAAAAGTGCAACAGTATTCAGTTTTTCATGTCTACCATTCTACATACACAATCACCCTATCCCTGCATCAAAAGCGAAGAGTCCTTTGCACCATCCACGTTGTCTTGCAGACGTGCACAGGCGTGTCAGAAGCCCGGCTGCAGCAGCAGGCCAGCCTGGTTCCTTCTTGGTTTGGCAGGGTTGTTGCTGGCAGAATTCCTGGCTCTCATTCAGCTAACTCCCTTTAACCTTCTTTTCATATCGACTGACCCCTTTGTTCTTAACGAACTGAAACATCCCAAACTCAGATATTTGCACAATGAAATCTAGTTTTTAGCAAATTCCTTTTATTTTACTATTACATCCCAAAGCACAAACAAGCCATACCAAGCTGGCAGTTTTTGAACAGAGGAAGACAGAGGTGCAGAAGATACTATAAGACACGTTACTATTTCATTTATGACCCATTATCATGTAATTAGCTATTTCATGTAACAGGTTATTTTTTATAACTGAAAATAATATTTTTATCACCATAACCTTTTCTTTCTTTGTTTCTGTTTTTTTTGTTTTTGTTTTTTTTTTTTACTTTATGGTAGCTTTAATGAAAACCTTTCTAAAATGTCTGTGCTTTTATTTTAGAAAATAGTGTGTATAATTTATTCTCAATATCACTGCAGGGTTATAATTAAAAGCATAAATTCCTGTTCCCTGACCCTTAGAGTCTACTGAGTTGTTTAATCCTTCTTTGTAAAATGCACGACTGGCCTCAGCTCTGCATTTTGCGTTCTTGGAGCCACATTTACGTAGTTTATTTATTCCCCCTGCAGTTGTCAATGTGCCACCAGTATGCCCCTCTCCTTCCGCCTCCACCCTGAGGCTCTGGTCACCGAGCCTGAGCAAAGGAGGAAGGGGGACCCTGGAGCAACAAACCAGGCCCTTCCCACTGATAAGGGCTCCTGGGTGCGGAAGGTCTGGGAAGGTGCATATGACACGGTGGCTCCCATTGCGTCTCCTTGCATGTCTCCCAGCTCTGTCTGCTCTCGCCTCCGTGGCTTCCTTTGACGTGCGGTAACTACCACGTCTGCCCCCCCCCAGGGCCTCTGCACGTGGTGCTCTCTGTCTGGATCCTCTAACCCCTTTACTCTTCAGTCCTCAAACCCCAGCATTTGTCTCCCCTGGAAACGGCAGCCGGAGCTCTCTACAGACCAGCTGGTGTGTCCCAGGAGGATGAAACAGCTCGTTGGTTTTAGTTCCCAAATTGTTCCGTCCCTGTAGAATGAGTTGAGAATGCTCCTTCTTTTTCTTTTCTCTGAAATAGGTTTTTCCCCCTTTTTAAAAACTTTTTTATTTTGAAATAAGTATACATTCACAGACAGTTGGAAAAATCATTCAGAGAGGTCCCATGTACCTTTCACCCAATGGTTATATTTTACGTAACTGCAGTGCACTATGAAAACCAGGAGACTGACATCAGTATAATGTGTGTGTAGTTCTGTGTTCTGTTATCACACGTGTAGATTTGAGTAACCACCTCTGCTGTCATGACATAGATCTGCTCCCTCACCACAGAGCTCTCTCGTGCTGATTTTCTAACTGGATTGTTTTGTCGTTGTTGTTACTTTTTGTTTATTACTGTTGACTTTTGAAAGTTCTTTATATATTCTAGATATGTGTCCTTTATCAGATTTGTGGTTTACGAATATTTTTTCCCAATTTGTAACGTCTGTTTCTTTACGGGATTTTTCAGAGAACAAAAGTTTTAAATTTTGACGGTGTAGTTTATTGATTTTTTCTTTGCTTTTGATGTCATGTCTAAGAAGTCTGCACAAGCCCTAGGTTCCAAAGAATTTCTCCTGTATTGTCTTCCAGAAATTTTATAGTTTTATATTTTACATATAAATCTGTGATCTATTATGAGTTAATTTGTGTATAAGATTTATGGGGGTTAGGTCAAGGTTAATTTTATTTTTTCCTATGACTGTCCAATTGCCCCAACCCCATTTGTTAGAAAGACTCTCCTTCCTCCACTTAATTGCATTTTCACCTTTGTCAGGACCAGTTGGCCCTGCCTGTATTGGTGCCCCATTCTATTCCATGGATCTATGTGTCTGGCCACCTGTCAGTACCACACTGTTCCAATAACTATGTTATATAGTAAATCTTAGAATCAGGTAGAGTGTTTCTTCCTACTTTTTAAAAATTGTTTTTTTTTTAAATATCTCTAATACAAAACTGTTTTTTATTATTATTATTATTTATTAATTAATTTATTTATTGGCTGCATTGGGTCTTTGTTGCTGCGCGTGGGCTTTCTCTAGTTGCAGCAAGTGGGGGCTACACTTTGTTGTGGTGCATGGGCTCCTCGTTGCGGTGGCTTCTCTTGTTGTGGAGCACGGGCTCTTCTAGGCACACGGGCTTCAGTAGTTGTGGTGCATGGGCTTAGATGTTCCACAGCATGTGCGATCTTCTTGGACCAGGGATTGAATCCATGTCCCCTGCATTGGAAGGCGGATTCTTTCTAGGAAGTCCCCAAAATTGTTTTAACCATTCCAGTTTCTTTACTGTCCATATTAATTTTTAAAATATCTTTCCTACATCTACAAAAAAAAAATATTTCTGGGATTTTGATAGGAATCACATTAAATCTGTAGACCTGGTCAGAGAACACTAAAATCTTTACTTTGTTGAGTTTTCCAATCTATGGACTCTATATGTCTTTTCATTTATTTAGAGCTTTGTTTTCTTTCTTCAGTGTTTTTATAGTTTTTCACGTAGGCATCCTGTATATATTTTCACATTTTCACCTGAGTATTTCTGTTGAGCAATTGTAAGTGGTGTTATATTTTTAATTTTGATTTGTGCATGTTTGCTGCTGTTATATAGAAATACAGTTGGGTTTTGTATGCTTATCTTGTATCCTGAAACCTTTGCAGAAGGCACTTACTAGTTCCATGAGTTGTTTTTTGTCGATTTCTGGGTATTTTCTATGTAGACCATGCTGTCTGCAGGTTGAGACAGTTGTTTCTTCCTTCCTTATTTGTGTGACGTCTTACTGATGCCAAATCATGCCCTTTTAGGGCAGTGGGAGCTTCTTCAGGTTGATTCCTGAGTCCTTTTGATATGACCTTGTCTTTGATTATTTCCTCCCTATGTGATACCAGATGCTCAAGGCTCATCTTCTGCGTTTCCTGCCCCAGACCCATAATTAATCATTTCTCCAAAAGGCACTGGTTCCCTTTTGTGGAAGCAGCATTTAGAGACCACAGTCTGGCGTTAGGGATGGGAGCCAGCACTTTAAGCCATTTTGATAGACGCCCGACCTCACGGCCCCTGCTGAACTGTGGGGACCAATAAACCCCCACTCTCCGATCTGTCAGAACACTTTCCCGTAAGGGCTCCACAGTTGTTTGTCATGCGGTTAAATGAATGGATGAGTGAATGAATGAAAAACATCCTGTGCAACCCCTGCTTGATGGCAAAGCAAAAGAATATAATGCAGCCCATCCAAAAGAAGAATTGTCAGAGCAACCGACATCGCTACCAGTCTCGCCAAGAATTATAAAATTCACACCCTCTCCTCGTGGCCAGCCTGGCCTCTTCGCCCCTCCCCTTGCCCTCTGGGTCAGTTCCGGATTTCAGTTTATCTTCTCAGCGTGAACTCCCAAGGCCCTCCTCTTCGCTAGATCCCTGCTGTTACTCCAGACTGCACAACAGGGCCCTGAAGTAAAGGAACAGGAAGATTATACATGCTTTTGATTAAAACTCTTCTCTTTTATTCTCATCACAAATAAATGAATAAACACTGCCAATATTCTGTCAGAGGAAGCCCTGAGTCAGTCTTGCCGTAAGTTTGAATTTGTGTGATATCGGGAAGTACCTTGCTGAACATCTACAGTGCAGGGTCCTGTGCTTAGCACACACATACACCTTAAACTGACTTCTTCAGTACACACCGCAGCTCTGTGAGCTAGGCAGGGAACCTCTCATTGCAGAGGTGAAGAAACAGGGGCCCAGAAAACTCAGGTTTCTCAGGAGTGTTAGTTTTCCGTTATTGCTGTCACGTATTACTGCAGACGTAGTGACTTAACACTGTCTTACACTCCTGGCTGGCGGTCAGACATCCGAAATTGGCCTCACTGGGCTGAAACCACGGTGTCAGCAGAGCTGCGTTCTCTGGGAGGTCCAGGGGAACACCTGTTTCCTGGTCTTCCCAGCTTCTAGGGGCACCCGCCTTCCTTGGCTGTGGCCCCTGCCTCCGTGTTCAAAGTCCTCAGCGTGGCCCCTTCAGACTCCCCCTGGCTCTGGCTCTCCTGACTCCTGTCACTTTAAGAGCCCCTGTGGTTTCCTGGATTCACCCGTACGTCCACGGTCGTCTCCCCGTGTCCAGTCCTTAGCTTAGCTGCATCTGCAAAGCCCCTCTGCCTTGTGAGGTCATGTGTTCACAGGTTCCGGGGGTTAGGACGTGGTCATCTTTGGGGGCCACTGTCCTGCTGACCCGAAGGAGGGTCACACACCAAACATGTGGTGAGGTTTGGGCTGCATGTTCACCCCTTCTAAACTCTCCTCCCAGCGAAGGTGGCCTCTCCTTCAGGAAATCACAAAGGTCTTTACTTGTATGTCACTCTGGTGAGGGCTGGCTCTGGTCTTTTATTCTGTTCAAAACCTGGTCTGATTCACTTGAATCGCTCTGGGCAGGGTGCTTGTGGCAAACCTGGGAGGCCTGCTGAGACATGTGGTAGGGACCCAGGAGCAAATGCATCACCACCTGACGAACCCCAGCGCGGCGCCTGCGGAGACAGACGGACGCAATCACGCTTTATGCGGCTGTGTTATGTTTGTCGTGGGAATGACGGCGTGATCAGTAACAATGGCGAGAAGTGAGGCAGTTGGGAGAAGCGGCTGTTGCCTTTTTTCTGTTTTTATCCACGTTCCTCATGTTCATCTTTGTTGGGATGTCCAGGCCCTGTGAGTGATGTTACCGAAAGATGCACGCTGCCGTGTCTCGCCAGTGTGCGCCAGGTCGTGGGTAATCGTGTTTCCAGCACGCTCAGGCTTTCCCAGAGTGGGCCTCTCTATGTTATTTATGGCTGTGTCTTGGGCAGATCACCATTTATCCCGGCGGGTCTGAAGTCACCTGCTCGTTTTGGACACGTCCTAATGCCCGCAAGCAAAGGGTGATAAAAGCTTTTCCAGGGAAGTCCAAAGTTGGTAGGTCTTGAGAAGAAACAGTCCCTCTCCCCACGGGAAACACCGTTCTCACTCACCGTCACGGCCCATCCAGGTCTCCTGTTCCTGCCTCTTGTTTCCAAGACTCACAGCTGTGACCTAGTGGAGGCAGTAACTTCTAAGCAGTAACCAGGATGGCCTGGCTTTGGGGTCCTGCCGGGATAGGAAAGGGAACCCTTTCCCTCCAGCTTCCACACCTCGGAAGCAGGGGCTCCCCATGGGGGTCTGGCGCGTCCTGGGGCCGTTCGTCCTCCCAGTGGATGTGGATGCGGATGCGTGGATGTCCTGACACCCAGTGGTCACAGCTCCCACCATCACTGCCACATGCCAGGTGCCTTAGTCCCCGAGGGGCCAGACATGAGTCCTAGGGAAGTGAGAGGAGAGAGACAGAGAGAGAGAGAGAGCAATGGCAGCGGGTGGGGGAGACAGAGAGAGAGAGGCCCAGGACGCAATGCTGAGGAACCCCATGATGGCAGTCTGCACCGAGGATCGTTCCTGCCCCCCTGGTCTGGGTGGAGGGAAGATGGGGTAGAGTAAGGTGGTGTAGACTGGGCGAGGAGAGGGTACACTAGGCGTGCGCAGGGTGGAGGGGCCTGGGTCAGAGTCTTGATTCCTCCCTTTTCTTTGGGAAAGTTATTTCATCTCTGAGAGCCTCAGTTTCCGTCTGTAAAATGGGAATCGTAACCATTTTGGAGTTTGGGGTGTGTGCCAGGTGTGGTGCTGACTGTCTTTCATACGTCATCTCACGTGTGTCTCACACCTGCACTAGGAAGTGGGCCCTTTATCATCCCGTCCGCAGAGGGGCGTGAGGACGGGGCCACCCGGCAGGCGGCCGCTTGCCCTGCGCCCACAGGGGGTGCCAGAGGAGGCCCATCTGCACCCACAGCCTGGCTCTTCACCCCGGCTGCCAGGAGGACCGGGAGACGAGCCTGCAGGGACTCCGCACCATGCCAGGCCCCTGGCAGGGGCCCAGACGCTGGCTCTCATCATCCCGGAGGAGGAGAGTCAAAGGGGGCTTCCGGAGCCTTCCGGGACCTGCCACACCCAGGGAGAGGGTGAATGGGGCAGCGACTCGAGGCTCAGTCCTCGTGGAGTTTGTCCCAAACAAGCAGGCTCACCCCTGCTGAAGCTGGCTGCGGACAGCCTGCCAGGATGCTGGAAGTGCTGACCTCCGCCTCCCAGCTGCAGCCGGGGGTTCAGCTGCTTCCTTGACCAGCGCCTGCGGACTCACTCTGGCCCCAGGGCCCCAGCCGGCCTGCGAAGGGGGCGGCGCTTCTCCCTGGAAGGGGTGTGGTGGCCCTTCCGGAGAGTTCGGTTTCGGGCCCAGGGTTTTAAGTAATTTCCAACCTCGTTTATAAATTAGTTTCTCTCTGTTGAAAGTTTCCCATTTCTCCGTGTGTCAGATCCTGTGCGTAAGCACAGATGGCTCGTGGGCCCTGAGAAGGCAGAGAACCGGCAGACACTCTGCTTACACACGTGCCCGCCCACGGTGGCAGTTTCCAGACGGAAAGGAGTTACGAGAAAATTGGGGTGTCTTCTAGGTTAACGTCTGTCTTCGTGGTCGAGGGCGTGGTGTCCTTGAGTGAGAAGCCCTTTCCCTGGAGTCTGGGGAGCAGCGTCTCTGGGGCCCCTTCGCGGAGATCCACCTCGGCACTTGAGGCTCTGCCTGGTCCACTCCGTGCGCCGGGCACTGCGGGCACAGCTCTGCCCTTTAATCATCAAAAGGAGATGAAGGAAGAGAAGAGCCCCTTTGTAATACGCTTGTTTCTTTAAAGAGGAACTGGCACTGTGGCCGACCTGAAAGGTGGAGGCTTGGACACAGCCTGTGCCCACTAGTGACCATCCTGGGCCCTCTGCCACTGTGGGCTCCTGAACGAGAGCTCCGCTCTCACAGCGGCTACTCCGTGCGCCCGACCCTGCCTGCAGGCGGTCCTGCACAGAGGACGCCGCGTGAGCCGGCCCAGTGCCCCGCCCACCCCAAGCGTCCTGCCCTGAAGGAGGGGGGGTACAGAGTCGCCAGCCTCAGGCTTTCCCAGCAACACTGTACACAGGGAGGGCTGGGTCCACGCCTCCTCCCCACCCACCTTGGGAATGACCCAACTCACCGAGGCACAGGTGGTCACTCCATACCCTGCAGAGTCCTGCGGCGGACGCTGGAACCACTGGGCTGCGCACCGCCCTCATCTTGGTGCTCTTTTACTTTGGGGCAGAGTCTTACTTGGCTGTGGAAATACTCATTAATTGAGGCCGAATTTGGTATTGTTTTTATTAAATCACTGTACAACGTGGACTTACCTCAGCTTTGCCCACTGTTTCCAGAGAGTCTCAGGGGTGGAGGGACTCATGGAGAGCCCACCTCCAGAGAGGCTCTCACAGGTGCGCGTGTGTTTTTAAATGCCTTTCTCTCATTTTTTTAAATGGCTTTTAGTTTGAGTGGATGGTACAGTCTGTTCAGAGTGTAAAAAGGGTGTTTAGGTCACGCTTTGGACCTACAGACCTAATAACATATTCCACACATTTTATTTAGGTCTTGTTTCTGATTCTTTTTTAAAATTTCGTTTGTTTTAGCAGAAAAAAAAAAGCGTGGCTGGAAATTTTTGTGCCTCAACCTCAGCGCTGTTGAAACCTTCCTGTTTGACTTCATTCTTTGGTACATGACCACACCAGAAATTTGTCATGGCTGCTTACTTGTGTCTTGCGCTGACAATTAGTAAAATAGCAAAAGGCCCCTGAGTATAGATTGACTAAAGTGCTTTCAAAAACTAGCTAGAAATGTTAAGAAACACTGCTATAAATAAATATATTTCTGCTGAGCCAAAGTCCCTGAGGAAATAAATCCTCCATGAGCTGCCTCGAGCCACCCTGTAATTTCTGTTTCTTTTCCATCCCTCCTATTGTCCGGTATCTTTTCTAGAGGAAAGGGGTCGATTCCATTTGTGACACATCAACATGTGTTGAGAAGAGGCCAGGGATTTTCCAGCATTAAAGTCTTGTAAAGTGGACTTTGCTGTTTGTGTGTTAGATGGGGGGACGTAGCTGAAAATGAGTTTTTCCTGGGCCTCTTTGCTGAATCATGGCACTTTGACTCCCCGAGCAGATGGCTTTTAGGTAGTAGCAGCATCGGATCATTTGACTTTGCTCTGATAATGCCGTCGCCTGGCTGTGTGGGTGTGCGTGGAGGTCTGTCGACTAAAACTCTAGAACTTATTTGTCTTTGGCCCCCAAAGAGGACAGCTGTTGACATTCCTTACTGTGTTTCTCATCGTTTGTGCGCACCACGCCCAAGGTCCAGCCCCAGCAACACTGAACGAGTGCCTGTGTGTCGGCCTCATGTGCTTCGTCACCTGCTTTGTGCTTCCTCACCTGCTTTGTGCTTCCTTTTGATGTAAGTACTGTTATCCTACTTTCACAGATGAGAAAACCAAGACGGAAGCCTCAGGGAGCAGACTCAGGGCCAGATGTGGTTCCCAGCCCTGCTCCATCCAGACTGCACTTGTCCCAACACTTTAAGGGCCTCTCTGTATAAACACGGAGCACCAGGATACCTCCATCCTCAGTTTATCTCTGGTGTTACTTCCCATCAGCTGTGATCACCTTGTTCTGGTAGAAAAAGGAGGTGTCTTCTCTGTGGACCATGTTAGATTCTAACTTGAAGGCAGGCCCTGCTCTACTGCAGGCTCCAGGAGCTGGGCTTGGAGAAGATGGGTGAACTCTGAGCTCCACTCCTGCCTGCTTTTATCCAGAGACAGACGGTGTCACTCAGGCAGGAAGTCCCTCTGCTTCTCTTTGTGGTCCACTGCAGGTTCTTCTCTGGCGCTGTCAGCCTGCTGACCGGGACACACCCAGTGCCCAGGCCCCTAGAGAGCAGTTGGGGAAGCCCCAGGCCAGGCCCACAGGTCGGGAGAGACTTGGATGTGCTGCCCTTCAACCAGAGCCTCAGGTGGAAGGAGGGGCGTACAGGTAGAAGTGTCCAAAGGGCACATGTGTCTCCTCCGGGTATCCTCCCGGAGCAGCCCTCCGTTCCTGAACAGTCACACCTGCTCTGGGTTAGCTACCGGCTCTGTCTTTCTGATTTCACGTTTCACTTTTCAGGAAGCTGTCACTTGGCACATGCATGTGGTCAGGCCTGCACGTTTTGTGACCTGTTCGGCTATCTCCTACACTGCTAAAATTCTATAAAACACATGGACTAGTTTCACACGTTCGGGACCTCACACAGCTGTCACTTGTCTTCTCGTGCCTTTGGGCATCTTCTTGCTGTGCAGAGAGCTCCTTGGTTCAACGACCGTACTTCCCAGCTGCCTTTCCTGGACTGTGTTATACACGTATCAGGTGCTCTGTTCACGTTTATTAAAAGGTTCAGTTACTCCTCTCCTTGCCTGGGTTCTGACACCAAAATATAGTTGCGCACACGGAAGGGAAGAGAGCGAATGTGTGAATGTGAACACCTGGGTGTTTTCGCCTTTCGTTTCCCCCGCACCTGTGTATTCATCACACACTGTCAGGCCCTGTGCTGAAACATGGGGGCCACTTGCATAGCAGGCAGGACACGTGTCTCGGAGTATATTTCACATCCAGCTGATTTTAAAGGAGTTACCATTTTAGAAACTCCACCCTACAACTTACCCCCTTTTTGTATTTATAATTAGGAGTCAGATATAGTCAATACAGAAGACTTGGATTGAAGGTTAATTTATATAAGTTTAATTGTATGTTTCCATACACTTGCCGCTATGAAATTAACTATACCTGCCCTAGAACAGGATCCCTGAATGGACTGAAGTGAAATGTTTCACGATTTTGGACTGTGACGGTCACTGAGCTGGTGGCGGTTTGAACGGCCCCTTTCTGTCTCTAGCATCATCCCTCTCTGGTCACCGTTGGTCTTTCTCCTACCACACAAGGGCCTTACGGCATGACCAGGGCTCTCGAAGTTAACAGCTGCCTTGCTCTGCCAGCCTGCAGTGCTGGCTACACTGGGGCTACATTGAAATCCCGTTTACTTCCTGTCACCTGTCCTGAGTATCCCTGAGTTCTGCGGACAAACACAGCTCAACTCATCACTTCTCTTGGTTTGAAATTTTGAGAAATAGGTTTCCCAAATTCTTCTTCATTGCTTTTATTTTTACTTTTTTTGTTTTTTTGTTTTTGTTTTTATTTATTTATTTATTTATTTTATTGGCTGTGTTGGGTCTTTTTTTTGCTGCGCGCGGGCTTTTGTTGCGGTGAGTGGGGGCTACTCTTCGTTGTGGTGCGGGGGTTCCTCATTGCTGTGGCTTCTCTTGTTGTGGAGCACGGGCTCTAGGCATGTGGGCTTCAGTAGCCTCAGTAGTTGCAGCACATGGGCTCAGTAGTTGTGGCTCACGGGCTCTAAAGCACAGGCTCAATAGTTGTGGCGCACGGACTTAGTTGCTCCGCGGCATGTGATATCTTCCTGCGGCAGGGCTCGAACCTGTGTTCCCTGCAGGCGGATGCTTAACCACTGCGCCACCTAGGAAGCCCTCTTCATTGCTTTTAAAATGTTCTTGCACCCAGAGCAAATGGTCAGCAGTGAGCACTTACTTCTTGACTAAGTAAACATGTCGTTCCAGAGCCTTACCATTTATTGAGTATCTGGAGACTCATTATGGCCAAAACTACTAAGGAGCAATTTTAGCTCTTGTAATTATACAAGGAAGGGGAGTGCATCAATTTTGAAGTAGTCTGCCTTGAACTGGCTGTTAAACTGTGAGCCTTGAGATCCAGCTTATTTTCAGAACACTAAACCTTAGAACCAACCCATCAAAAAGTTGTTTAATTAAAATGGAGACTATTTTAAATGTTTTGTTTTTATTTTTAAAGGCTTAAAAACTAATGTTCTGCATTTTTCTGCACTCTGATTTTTTAAAAAAATGTAATTGAATGACGTTTGAAACTAATCAAATGCTGCTTTCACATTTGTAATAGTAAAGCCACAGACCCAAATTATACTTTTATATTTTATGGGCAAAGTTGTTTTACTGAACCCTTTACTGAATGTTCATCCTAATGTATGAATCATTGTTCTGTGACCATCCTGCTGTATGTTAAAAGTGTCGAAGATTAAAGTACCAAAGATACTTGATTTTTCTATGAAAGCAAAAGGATGGGTTACACTGGAAGTTTTGACGCACATCATGGGAATTTTGGGGAGTACCACTGGAACTCCTCCCTTTGGGCCCAAAGCCGCTCTTAGGGGAAAGTTATGAGAGTGTTTCCCATTCCTACTTGTGGTTTACAAGGATGTCCGACCCGAGCTCCATGGGACGTGGAGGGCCGGCCTCCAGATTGTGTTCCCTGCACTCGAGTCAGGCCTGGGCGGCTACGTGGTGGATGCAGCTATCCGGATCTGTCTCCACGGCAATGCGAGCGAACGCACACCCTTGCTTTCCCTTGCTGGCCTTGAGCAGGCACACCCCGGGCTGTTCCATCACCCGTAACCTGGTGCTGCTGGAATGAGTGTGTCAGTGTCACACCTCTGAAAGCAGGTGTTCTGTGGGCGCGGGGAGTGCATCTTCTCCTCACGCCGGCTAGTGCGGCGGGACACACACGTGACCGTTCCCCAGCTGGGTGCCCCCCCACCTCCAGCCCCATGCACCAGATGCATACGCTCTGGGTCTAGGAGCCTGCTTCCCAGGGACCTTTTCCCCCACAGGTGTTTTCAGTCAGTGTTGATGTTCAAAAACCCCCAGTAGCTCCTAGGAGGTTTCCCCTTTTCTGAAATGGAGAATTCTTATTTTGCCCACTGCCTCAAGAAAGCGCAGGGAGGATGAAGTGAAAACCCAAAGCGCTTAGAGAGTGTGCGTTCGAACTAGTCTTCTTCTGTGGAACTGCAGCGTTTCTTCTGCCGGGACTCTCCCTCGTCAGGGCATCAGGCCACAAGAACACCCCCCTGAGCTCACGGCCAGTAGCTGGTAGCCTCTGACTTCTTCTTCGTGGTCCAGCGTTGCGGTGTCCTGAGCTGCTGCACGTTTCACCCACACTAGACTAAGTGCTTTCTTTCTTTTTTTTTTTTTTCTTCTTATTTTCTTCATTATTATTCCATGGAATTGGAAGTTAGAATTATAAGATTTCATTTTGAAATGTAGAATTAAGATGGGGAAGACTAAGGAAATTATTTTACATGAAACCATACATACAGTTATTTTAAGAAAGTTAAAAGAAAATCTCTGGCTTAATACTGTAATTTTCCTGTAAAATCAATGTAAGTTTTAAATTAGTACTTTGGAATTACATTATAGTAAAAGCCATGCAGTTCATAATATGGACAAATTATTAAACTTTGCTGCCATAATTACTTAGCACGCCCTTGCATGCATTTGGAAAATTTTTCTTGTGATAACAAAAGTGATATTTCTTATGGAAAAATATTTTAAAAAACAGAAATCAAAAGAAAATAACTTATCTTTGTACTCAGAGCTAGCTGCTGTTAACATTTCATGGATACATAGGTATACTGATATATGCACAGAGGATACATATGTCTTAGGGGGGTTTTTTGTTTTTGTTTTTTACCCTAAACGGATGCTGTTGCATATGCCGTTTTTAGTCTGTGTTGGGATGTATTTCACGTCTAGTAACAGAAACCCTGACTTAACGAGCTTAAGTATGAATGAAGGGCATTACCTCATGAAATGAGCGGTCCAGAGATCGCAAGGTCTGCAGGATGGAGCACTGACACCACCAGGTTCCCAAGATCAAGGCCCCGGTGCTTTCCCTCCCCTCTCTCCTGCGCCAGCATTGTCCGCTTCATGCTAAGGTTGTTCCCTTCACAGCCGTAAAACTGTCACCGCGAACTTCTGGGACAGCATGCTTCCTTGTTCGCGTCTAGTGGAAGGAGAAAAAGCCTGACCCCCGGCCATGGAAATCCTGCCCATCGATCTGATGAAATACCTTAGGTGTGGTCGCGCCAGGCCAGGGACTGTCCCCAGGTACATGCCGCAGGCTGACTGGCTTAAGCCTGGTTTCCACTGTTAGTCTCCAGCAGGAGGGATTGGATGACCTTGATTAGCACAGACCAGTGGGGTCAGTTCTCACACCAGTGCTGCTGTCAGAGGGTGGGATGTTGGAAGTCAGCCCTGACGTCGTAACCTAACGTCATCACCGAACATCTCATGAACAAATATGAGGGTCGTATTAAGGGATCACTTAGCTTACTTTCTCGTCATTACATTCAGCCTGTGATCGAATTCGTTCTGATTCTCAAAACTCTGTCCTTCCTCCCGCTCTTGTGTACATGCTGCCTTCCCTCAGGGCTGCGAGCGTGGCCAGCAGCAGCCCGTGGAGCAGCACGTGTCCCGACTGCCCCGCGCGCGGTCCTTCCCGTTGGTCTGACTGGGCAGCGTGGGCCCCCTGGCAGTTGCGCACTGTCTTGAACGTGGCCGGGGTAGCAAACCTGGTGCTGAGAAAGGGGCCGACGTGACTTCCTTGCGTCCCCGGCTGCCTGGGGAAGGCGCGGGCGCCGCTGCGTCGTCAGGGTCTCTGGGGAAGAAGACTCAGGGCACGGGCGCGGGGTACACACCTCACTATCTTCAAAAACGGTTCTTCTTCAGCATTTACAATCACCAGAGTTCTGAGTTAGGTGAACGTTCTTAGATACTTTAGTTTTCATTAAAAAATCCTTTTCTTTTGTAGAAATGCCTTGCTCAGAAAGACTTGGATAGCAAAAAAGAATAAAACCTTCTGGGGGAGTGATCCTCATTAATCTAATGTTCTCTAAAGGTTGGGTGTGTTCGTGGTGTTCTTTTGGGCAATAGGTTTTTCTTCATGAGTTTTGACTTAAACGACTGCAGAAATTTAAAACTAAACGAAAAAAAATGAGCCTAAGGTATAAATTATAATAGATGTAAACTTTAATATTTCTATTTTTTATGTACTTTTTTTATTTTCAGTACCCTTGAAACAATGTCATAAATAACACAGAGAATTAATAGACGTTTTTGGAGAATTATTCTGAGGAGTAATAGGCATATTTGAAATTACTATGGCAAAAATCAGATGTTAGAGAAAAAAGTTGTGATATATTCAGTTTTTAAATAGTACTATTAAATGTGTAACGTCCTGTGAAATAAATATTCATATTTAAGCTTAGGTGCCCATGTGACATATGCTAAAATAAAGTGGAGCAATTCCGTGCTTCTGTAAAGGGCTCTATAAAGGAGTCATAAATAATTATAGTAGAGCTTTTTTGAAATATTTTATGGGACTAAAAATTGAAAACTTCTTAATAGGAAAATTTTCTTAAATGAGAAATGAGGTAAGTTAATCATAGAGACCTCAAACTGTAATATATCCTATGGGAACTCTGGGTAAGCAGTAACTTCTTAAGATAATCTTGTAAAATGTCTGAAAATCAAGAGGTTTTCAAAAAAAGGTTTTAGAAGGTAGCAGGAAGAAAAAGATTGTTATTATGCTAAAGTTTCTCATGAGAAGTTATTTATTTTGCATTTTTTTTAATGTTACTAGAATAGAGGTCTTGGTTTAGCTGAGTCTGGAAGGACTATGACTATCTAGGATAAAAACGAACAAATAAAACTATTCCCCGCAGAGGAACACAGTTGTGGGAGGTAACACAATTCGCGCCAAGGTCCCAGGATCTTTCCAGCGCTGTGAGCGTGAGAGCGCAGGCTAACTGACTCCTTGGTGCTCAGAATGTGTCTGACCCTCAAAGTGCACTTCACCAGCCAAGGAAGAGATCACTTACCTTTGCTTTTTTGTTTGCTTTTGTTTTTTTAACAGGTTCAACCCACCCCTCCACCGCCACCCCCAACCTCCTTAACAAGTGAAAAGATTATAGAACTATACCGTGAGCAAAGGATACTGAGGCACCCATTTAATGAAGGGTTGCTTGGATTTAGAGAATTTGTTTCTTTACTATTTTTCTTCTTCTTTTAAATAAGTAAGGGTGAGAGTCTGTGTGTGGTATGGTTGGCAGAGCATCAGTCTACATGTGAGAAGACCTAGTCCTCCCTCTGGTATTGTTACCTTGCTGTGTGACCTTGGACTAACAACTTAACCTCTCTGATCTTCCATTTTCTTATTTCTAAAGAGAAGGCAGGTGGGTCAAATGTGTCGTAGAGATTCTCTTTCACAGTAGAATTGGGATATATCAGAAGGATTCAGGGATGGTCACCTAGACCGTTTGTCTGCACTTGAGGGCATAGGGAGATAGCACAGGTGGAATGTGCAGCCCTGGGGTGAGTACTTTGGGGGGAATTGAGTTGAAGAGGTCAGCATGACGCTTACTGGCAACTTTTCTACCCATTAGTCTAGAAATAGATGTACAAAGGCTCAAATGAGGCTGCCTGGGTGTGGAGAGATCACAGTAAATTTCGTCGCCCTGGGTCCAGGGTTTGGTGGTCCAGCATGATCATATAGCCCTGCCTGAAAGAAAAAGGCCAGCTCTCCCAGAGTTCCTTCTCACCTGTCTTGTTACGAATTCCCAGAGGAACCTTTGAGTTGTAACAAACCCTGGATGTGTATATTCCAAAAGGCTGCCTTCCTCACAACCAGGGTTGATACGGACGTGGCACCTGGAGCTCCCAGCAGGAGCGAGTGCATCACTGGGCGTGAGCAGGCTCAGGACCACCTCGTTCCTCACGGTGGCCCGGGGATTCATTTCTGTCCTTCCAGATCTTTTCTTAACCTTTAAAAAAATCCAACAGCTCTGGACATCCCTTTATGGTCAGCCTGGTAAATAATCTGTCTTACAAATAAGATGTCCCATGGACCGGCCTTGACCTTCTCCCTTCCTCTTCCCTGACGCAGAGCCATCACGCTGGAGAACCAGCTGGTGATCCTGGCGGCAGCTGCCGGTGACACGGGGCCATACTACGTGCAGGCCGTCAACGAGCGGAACGGCGAGAACAAGACCAGCCCGCTCATTCACCTGAGCGTGGCAGGTGAGTGCCACAGCCCCACACGGTCACGTGGCGGCAGTAAACTCTGGATTTAATTAATAACCACCATCTCATGGGGTGTTGTGCAGTACATCTTATGTCCCTGGTGTAGTGGTCATGGTTCCGTATGGACCCAGGGTCTATAGTTCCTTTCTCCGAAGTGATAGCAGAGAATGTGAACCTGACTGGTAATTCTGAATGCAAGATCTTATTTGTTTGGGGGAATTTAAGAAAACATTTTTGCTTTTGTACTCTGTTAATGTGTGTGGTTTTTAACAACAAAGCATCGCTCGGCTTATTAGGAGTTGTATGCATGAAACTTATTTGAGACTAGATTAGGCCACAGGTTATGCTTTTTTTACTTTAATAAAAAAAATCTTCCAGGAAATATATGTACTAAGTAGTGTTAAAATTAGGAGCGTGTCAAGAAGAACTAAAAGCCTGGATCATGAAGAAAATACACGTCACAGCTAAATGTTCAGTTTATTTTAGGATGTTTTACTTTGAGGAAACTTAGTTTAAATATTTGGCCTTTGAAAGAAGGCCCCAGAAATTCTACTAGGAAGAGCTGATTGCCAGAGAAGGGGAAAATGACCAGAAGCAAGAACTCGGAGCTAAAAGAGATCAGAAGGTGCATCTCAGAGGTGCCACCAGATGTCTGCAGCGTGAAGCTTCACAGTATGAAACGCAGTGATTATGCTGTTGAGAAAGTACAGATGGGAAATGGTCATGGTAAGTTTCAAAATATTATGATCACGTCATACAAGAGTGAGTTAAGTGGATTTGTCTGTATAGTGGTAGATTTCATCTTTTTAAAAAACACCTTGAAGGAATGGCTTTCCCCTTCAAGTAGTTTGAGAGGTTTTGTTTCGTTCGTGGGGTAGACAGTAGTGTTTGCTTCTCCTGGTCCTTGAGGGATGTAGTTGCTTTAGGCCTAGCAGAGTTTGCCAGGTGCGTGTAGCCTGCACCTCGGTCAGGAGACGGTGGACATTAACTGCATGTGCTGCCCAGCAAGTGCTCTTCGGTGGCCACCAGCCTGCCATCAGCTCCTAAGTCCTAGGAGCTGAGTCCTCAGCTCCAGACCACAGGTGGTGCAGGTCTGGCCACGAGCAGGGCCTTTGCGGTGCTTTGGAGAGTTGTGTCCATTGGTTAAGCGGCAGGGCTCAAACAAGTCCAGTGCATGACCCTATGAGTCAAGCATCATAGTAGAAAAAGAATGTGATTTATGACGATTTTTCAATATTAGTAATAAAAGATGGAAATTGTGTTATTAAATAGATTGTGATAACTTTAATGATGTCCAGCGTTTCTAGTTAGAGCCGTTTATTCTGTTTAGCAAATCGGATTCAGCACTCAATTGTAATGTATATACTGGGATAATAATAGCTCAAATTGTTGGAATTCTGCGTCAGAAACAAAAAAAATTGACCTTAGTCTATTAGAATGGGGGAAAAACTCCACAAATATTCTGGTTGACTTGATGCTAACATCACAAAGGTGTGAAATACTCAGCACCTAGTAGTTTCCTACATGCCTACTCTACAAGGCCAGTAGAAAATAAAGCTAATACAGTGAATTTGCAGGTTGCCATGCTAACACAATACCATGCGTTAGATAATTGGAATATGTAAATTTTTTAATAATTTCAGTGTCTATTCTAACTAAGAAGCATATTGGAAGCAGCTTATAAATATTATAATTAACTACCTTGCATTTTGTTCCCTTGTGTATTTTTATCTTTTCACTGGCACCAGGTAGAATGTGTAGAAGCTGAGATATAAGGAAGTTGATGGTATGGACGGACTTATTTTAAATCTTAGGAGAAAACCTGCATTCTGTCCCTGTCTGTGTTCTCTGCTTTTTATGGGGACCAGGTAGAATGTGACAAGTGAGGAGGCTGAGGAAACAGCCTTATTTTAATTCTTGGGTGAGTCTCCCTATTGACGTGTTGGATTTACCTGAAAGTTAAATGGCAGTCAATCATGCATTTTCTCACTAAAAGTACTATTTTGAAAACCTCTAAAGATCAGAAGTCTTGATAAATCTGCAGAAAACCCCAGAATTTTTTTTTTAATTTTTATTTATTTTTTAAATTTTTGGCCATGCTACACGGCTTATGGGATCTTGGTTCTCAGCCCACAGATTGAACCATGCCCCCTGCAATGCAGAGTCCTAACCACTGGACCACCAGGGAATTCCCCAGAATCGGTTGTTTAAATTTTGCTCCTTTCTGGACTGCAGCGATTGCTGTGTGAGGGGGGAAACTACAGTTCGGGACTTCCCTGCCGGCACCGTGTGGGGCTGTGAAACACGGAAGGTGCATCACCCCCTGGATGTATTATGGAGTTAGATACTCTCAGGACCTCTTCATGCAGGTGGTAAGACGCGGTGTGTTCTACAGGCTTAGACATCTTATTCTCTGATGTAGGCTTCTTAAAAACACCAGACAAGATTGATGAAAAACTTTAAAAACGTGCCAGCAAGCATTTCTGAAGAATCTAAAGATATCACAGCCAATTATCATGTAACGATGATAGACTTTCCCTTGGCATCAGGATAGTAAAGTAGTGAATACGACCAAGGTGGTAGGGCACTAGAAATGAAACTCCGGGTGGGTTGTACTGTAATTATTTGAAAAGTGGAGAGTGCTAGGCGGCCCACCTCTTGTTTGCGGCCGTCATGATAAACCGTTCCTCCTGCAGGGACAGTCTGGTGTGGAGGTGGAGTAGCTGCCGGGGCCAGTCTTGCCTCGGAACATCTAAACCGGTGACGCGCTATCACCCAGCCAGCAGGAGGAGATGATACATTTTCCCAAACAACTCTGTACTTGAGAGTTCAAAACCTCACCAGCTTTTCAGTTGCTAAATATTTTGGCTGCACTTGAAGCTTATGGGAAGCAAAAGATAAAGAAGGTTGAGATAAAAATAAATAAAATTTTTAAAAAGCATGACAATTAGAAGTGAAATGCAGCCACGTCGTGGTACCGCCTGCTGCTTTGTGCATTGTTGCCTCTTAACTTCCCCCCTTTATATGGTTACGGGGGTTAGTTACAGCGTGTTCCGCACAGGTATCTCCTGTCGGGAAGGAGAGGACTTCTCTGAAATGTCCGTTCTCCTGCTCCCAGTGAAAGCTCGCCGCCATCTCAGGGGTGGATTCACTTTGAAGTTTGGATGTGATGTGAAGCCAGCAGATGTTAAGGACACAGGTGGGACTGCTGAAGCGTCCTGCATGAATTTTTCATCACTGGCTCCGGGGCTCAGGTGCACACCAGGAAAAGAATGGGCTGAACTTGCCTGAAAGTCCACATTTCCATTCTGAGGTCAAACCCAGCCAAGCTGTATACACCTGTCAACCCGTTGTTGGTTTTCACTTTGAAGATTTTGCTTTGAGTTAACTTGTGTGGACCAGGTCTTCTGAACTGAATTAATATGTGAATGAGAGTTTCTTTTTGAAAAAGAAAGATAGGAGTTTAGGAGATGAGAAGAATTCTGCACAGTGATTAACCAATTATTGTTTAAATGCCGCTGTACGTACCTTAGACACATCATCAGCTCTGACCCAATCTTCAAAATGTCCAGTGTAATGAGATTCTCTGCTAGGGATGAAGCTTAGATTAGAAAAGAAATGACTACCTCTCTCCTTCTTGCTTTTTTCACTTCTCTCATTTTAATGTCTCCTCTTGAAACAACATTTGCAGATAGGATATCATTCCCACTGATCCTCCTTCAGGCTGGCAAACCCTTGCATTTAATTCTGAAGACCACTTAACATTCTTTTGTCCTCTATAATGCTAATTTAACCACAGACCTCATATATGGCTGGTAGTTGAAAGCAAATTCCAGAGAATAATGTCTAGGAACCGTCGTCCAAGAGGACTGCCCTGTAAAACATGGCTTTTGAGTGCCCGGATAAAATCCTGTCTTATTCACACCTCTGACGTTACAGGGAGAGAGGGGCCAGGCACAAGCCTTTCCGTTGTTCTTTGACGTGGCTCGGATGCCCAGAGCCATAGGAACAGTTTGAAATGTTATTAAAAGGCAATCCAGAGGCAGTGTCTATATTATAAATGACCTATTTCTGATCCAGCTGTGGCTTTATAGGTTAAATGGTACTTGCCTGCCAGAATTTTCAGAAACATAAACAGGAAGCATACTTTACAGTAGAGCAACGAGTTGAATCGTTTAGAAGGTGTTGACCTGCTAAGTAGGGTATGTGGTGAAGCATGAGACACGCTCTGGCCCCGACCTCCCGGAGCTGGTCATGGAAGGAGCTACGTCTAGGCTGTGGTCTCCGAAGCCTTTTTATAGGCACACCATCAGTAAGGAAGCCTTGACGTTCACCCCTGACGGATGCATACTGAGCTATTTGTTCAAGTACAAGTGTTTAACTATCATACAAAAAGGTGAAATACAGAAAAGTGAAATAAACAGCATCTTAAGAATCTTGCTAATGATGAACGTTTCATTCCATTTTAGTTCATATCCCACAGCACAATGTAGACTTTGTGGATGGAAATCCATATTTTACTTGGTCTTCCTGATCATTTAGTTCTCTGGACACGTTCTTCCGACATCTGGTTGTAGAGGACCGTTTGTGCAGGAACACAGGTGTCAGTGTTGCCGTTTGTGTCTGTGCTAGACTTGTGAATAACTCAGATCTGTGGTTTCTCCCCGGGTGTACTTTTGTATCCAGTTATCTACCCTGTGAGAGTTAGTTTAGTTAATACTAAATACACAGATATGTAAATCCGCCTGTCGGGCAAAGGTGAAACCACAGCCCATTGCAAAATTCTGAAAGCAGACAGATGTACGAAGCCATCCTGTGCACCTTGAAAATGAGGATTTTTGGAGCTCCCGTGGGGCAGCTTGCATGCAATGTGTGACAGGCCATCCCACTGACAGACCCCATGGCACGATAGCATCATGGATTAGTTTCCTTCTCATGGCTTCAGTTCAGAAACACAAATGAAAATGCCAGTTTTAATAGTTTGTTTCTGAACCCAAGTGTATGTATAAGTGGTGGTGAATGAGGTCTAGAATAAGAGTACAGCTGGAGATTCTCAACCAGACTTGAGAAAAAAAGGACAAAGTGATTAAAAAATAATGAGGCCCTAATTCTCGTCCCACCTCCACAAGGCAGAGCCGGGTTAGTTTTGCTCTCTGCGCATGCTCTCTCCAGGGAATTCCCAGCCTTTCTCATCTGGCTGTCTTTCTTTTCCCCTTTGTGACTTACTTCAGCCTGGTGTCGCCCTTGGTAAATCTTAGCGTGTTGGGTTAAACCACGAATGGTGTTCTCCCCTCAACTTGTGAACCCATTTCAGGCGCCCAACGCCCCCACTCTCCCAGAGCAGCACTCGTCGGATGGCGCTGTACGCAGCCCCCCAGGGCGCACACGGGTTTCCGAGAGGGCGAGCAGGCATGCAGACTTCTCAGGGCATCTGTTTCCAGGTGCTCAGATCGTCCTGGGAATTCCCAGGTGGCCAGTGGTTAGGACTCGGTGTTCTCACTGCCAGGCCCCACGTTTAATCCCTGACTGGGGAGCTAAGATCCCGCAGGCTGCAGTGCGGCCGAAAAAATAATAATAATAAAATTGTTAAAAAGTTTTAAACTTTAAAAAATAAAAATCAGATTTCCCTGAGGACGCCTGGGTGCCAGGGGGCTCTTGTCACAACCGTCCCTCTGTTGTGGGTACGTGTCACACCCATCCCGAATCTTTATTAGTACAGGAATTACCTGAGGGTACAAACTTCCAGGTGCCAAACAGAGGCCTAATTCTAAATATCGGTGTCAGCGCTGGGAAAGTGAAGTGCTCTAATAACTGGGAAATAAATCATTTTATAAACTAGGTGTCTTCAATTCCCTGACGTCTACAAAATGAGGCAGGACCCAAATGCGTGGTCAGCTGACATTCTATTACAGATCATTTTTGGTGACTGATTTCTAAGTGATGGAAAGTCCCCTTGCTCTTAGGACAGGAAGACATCTCCAGCCCGTCTGCAGTTCAGGGCCACTGATGAGCTCTACTCAATGAGATGTGAGTGGAAGGGAGAGTGTCACCTCCAGGCTGTGTGTTTAAGAGCCAGCAAGTCACCTTCATGCTCCCCCTCCCCGTGGGGCCCACAGTGGCCGGGCCACGCGTGGAGACAGTGACACTGCCAAGTGGAAGCTGCCCAGAGGCTGAATGAGCACATGCAGAGAGCAGCCCTGCAGAAGCCCCCAGCTGAATGGAATGCGATATGAGTGGGAAATAAAACTTTGTGTGCTGAACACTGAGATTTCGGGGTTTATTTGTTATTGGAACAAAGAGTAGTCTATCCTAACTAGTAATTACTCTGTGAATTTTAGTATACTCAGAGGAGTTTAAACAATTGAGAGGTATTTCTATAGCAAAATTCCCTCCATTCTCATCGACTGTTGTTATATGAGCAAAATTTATATCAGCAGTTATTTCTACAAAAAAGAAAAGTAGGGTTAGAATCAGGGTAAACCTTGCTATCCATCTCATGGAGAAATGCATTTCCAGTGAGTTTTTCTTTTATATATAATAGTCATCAACATTTGTGATACATGTGTTTGTCTTTTATAGAGTGCAAATAATAACTGTAGTAGTAACTCAATCCAAGAGGTTTTTTTTTTTTTTCCCTCAGAGGCATATGGTTGCTGGGAAATTTTTAATTTGCATACATATTTTTTTCAGAGGCTATGATAGGGTGATCATAAAATACTTTGAATCATTAAATATAGTAAACTAAGATAAACTTCTGTGGGAGGATAGCGTGGAAGCGCCAGTTCAGGAAGAAAAATAGAAATGATGTAAACTTTCTGACTATTAAAAAATTAGAGCTTATTCATGTATTGTTTAAAGGGGGGAAGCTATGTATCAAATCCTTAGACCTGCTCTATCAAATACTTAGGTTCTTCTGGATACATATAAAAGAGTGCTGCAATATTATTATTAAACTACAGCAGAATATTAAAATATTAAAGTACACTGGAAATTATATTCTTTGCAGTCCTTTAAATCTGTGTTGAAAACTTTAGATGTCAGCTTAAACTGTAGAAATGATAGTTTAAAAAAATTCTTTTAGGTGATATAAGAGCAAAAACTGTTCTAAGCTATATCAGATTTGATGATAATTTACAAATAAGCTGTCAAATGATTCCGCAAGGGCATAGGTAGAAGAAGGGCACGGATGTTCCTTGAGCTGGAGGTAGGTGTTTCTCGTCCATTTTCCTCCTGAAATCCTGCATCGTCCCTGTGAGTAAATGATCAACCCGTTTCAAAGCTGGGGGCATCGAGGCCCCAGGAGGCAAGGGTATTGACAGAAATCACCGGGGTGGCAAATGGAAAGCTGAGGCCTCAAGTCAGGGTGTATCTGACCCCCTACCCCACGTTCCTCCGGAAAGGAGGCTGGGCATGCCCTTGGTGCCAGCACGTGTACAGATGAGAGACGCCCAAGGAACAGGCCCACCTTGGGGAAGGCGGCCGTCCTCCCAGTCAGCCCTCTCTTCGGACTGGAGGTTCTCCATCAGGAGCTCTTCCACACACAACCTCAGAGAAGCGTGGCTGTGTTTTAAAAAGCGAGAGCTTCTGTTTTGACATCAGAACCACTCCCGCGGCACATTCAGCCTCAGCAAAGCCCGTGTGCTGTCCATGCAAGTGCACTGTGGAGCCTGGCCCCCTTCCGCAACCAGCGGAGGTTATGTTTGGGTGGCCTGGGAATTAGGCCCCGCGCACCTGGACACAGGTCTGCTTACGGGTATCGTGGGAGAGGAGGCTGGAGGCGGTGCTTACTCGTGAGCATCGTGGGGGTACATCACAGGATGTGATACCTAAGCGGTGGTGTTGGTATCCGGAATGCGTTAGACACGGCATGGGCTGTAAAGCAGGACCTGCTCGGCCCCGCAGGTGTCCGAGACCCACGTGCACGGCTCTGCTCCCCGTTCCCAGGCAGGTGTTACCGTTGACCCGTGGGAGCGCACTTTGCACAGCGCGTAAGCCACAGCCAGGGAGAAAGGGCAGCACGTGGGGGAGTTCGTTCACCAAGCAGAACGGACCATAAGTGTTCATTCACGTCTCCCAGTTATACTACGATTATTTCAGGGCACAGATTATCCTTCCGCAGTGATTTGCCTAATCTGATTTTTTACAGACGTCTCCAGAAAACTCAACTTTAGTAATTTCTCCAAACCCCCTCTCCTCCTGCCCCTTGTGAACCGTACCAGTTTAAATGATTATATTCAGATATTTAAGCGCAGGACTCTCTTAATTGTGGCCGTTTTAGGACGGTAAATAGAAGTAACCCTAAAGACGTTTACCCTTGATTCTGGGATCCAGTGTCTTAACCTTGGCCAACAGCCACATCCCAAATTCAGGTGACGGAGAATTTAAGATCATTTCACTACAGGCTCATAATATGCAACCATAACATTTCAAAACTTACAATATACGGAGAGTGACTCAGCACTGTAAGTTACTCACGCAGTAAGCATCTCCCAGGCTCTGGTCGCCTCGGATGTTACATCCATTGAAGTGGTAATGCTTTGTCTGCTTTCCCCCGACACTGCAACTGATGTAGAAAGATAAGAGTTTAGAGGGCACAGGCAAGGGGGATGGAAAATGGAATTTTCCGTAGAACATTGTATGAACTCTAACATCTGTTTACTACACATCTTGTCTGAGGAAACCCCAGACAAAGTAATGGTTATCGGCTGAGATGAGACCACAGAACTAGTTGTTAGTTGTAAATACAGTTTTCTCACTCATTGAATACAAAGGACACACACGTCCCAGTACCCTTTCCTTTTATGGATGAGTTCAGTATTCTGAATCTGGTACTTCAGAAGCATCTGTTTAGCTTCTCTTCCTTAAGAGGTTTTGAGGTTTTGAAACTCCAGATTATTTATATTGCAGAATTGTTTTCAATTTTTAAAATCATGCTGAAAGTCCTTGACCTGGGTGCCACTTTGTGTATGCAGCCTAACGTTTGGTCACCTTCTGATAACAGCTCAGATGTACCTTTACCACTTAGTCATAATGTTTTATCACTGATCACAATAAATGATGTTCTTTTGGCTCTTATAGGAGGCAATTACAGCAGGTAATTAAAATTGCAGATCTTTACAAGGTGGCTGAGAATATTAAATCAGGCCTTCAGAAAAGTGGGCAAAGTATTGTTAAAGTGAAAGGCCACTTAGCTCCTGTGAAGACCATTACCAGATCCAAAGTGCTGGATTCCCTGCTTTTTTCCAAGAACACTTTGAGATGTAAAAAAGATGGAATTTATATCAGAAATAATAGAAGGCAGAAATATATCTTAAGATGTAGACTCTTTCTGTGTTCTAATTAGTGAGTTCTTAGCGGTGGTCTCTGCCTGTGATTCTTTGTTATTCAGGTAATTATTCTGCCTATACCCTCTCACCTTTTATGATCTTCAGGAATATCCTCCTTGGCACAAAATCAGTTCCCACTCTCAGAGCCTAGGGTAGCTCTATATTTGGCAAAGCAGGTTGTCAGAGAGTGTAAGAAATGTGACTTCTGATTGTCAGTGTAACTTCCTGTTGGCCCAGGAATATCTGGCAAGTGTAGCTCCTGAAGGTAGATTCTGAGGACTGTTATTTTACATAGTTTTATGGAAGCATAAAAATGTGAGCTGGGGATTTTCTGGTTCACCTTAGTTACAGACGTGAATGACCCTCTGGGGAGTCTGAGGGCTGTGCTATGTGTCTGTTCCAGGGAACAAGATTCAGACAGAAACCCAGAAGTGCAAAAACTCTAGTGAAAGACTTGACAAGAATGATTGTTTTTTCGTTTTGGTCCTGAATTTGGAGGTAGGAGTAGGAGTTGGAACTGGAGAAGTAAGTCAGCCGTGGCGACCCTTTGAGCTGACCCCGGGGGGTTGTTTGATTGTTTGTTTGCTCACCTGTTTTGCTGATGATGGAGCTTGTTGAGCCGTACCCCGTCTGGTATTAAGTGCCCCACACTTTGCTGCTCCCTTCACCTTCCTTGGAAGATGGTTGCACACGCCGATCTACCTCCCTGTCAGTGTGTCACTCCGTGGCTGTATTAATTCAGACAGGGCTGAATCACACACAGATCTGCTCGCATTTGGGAAGGTTTCCAGCACAAATGGGCTCCAGAATTCGGCCTTCTCCCGCTCCGTTCCCTAGGACTCTGGGAAGCACCCTGATTTGTCAGAATGACTTATGTATCAGAAGCATACAACGGGGTTGACCTTTGGTTATTAGCTCATTTAAGAAAGTTTCAGTGGTTTCACACGTCTTTGGTCTAGAAAATGGCCTCGGAAAAAAATTCTGCAAAAATATTACTATCATAAAGAAATACATTTTAATAGGCAATATTTAGAGCCTTTCGTTTCTTTGTTCATTTTAGCTACAACATTAAAAATGACAAGAAGCATGTTCTTGATAAAAATTGAGGCAGCAGCTCTGCTTACTTGAACTCTGCACTGGTGTTGAGATTAGCTGCGTCCTGTCCACCTCTGAAGTCTGTACCTGGGGGACTGGTATGCAGCCTTTGTGCCCCCATTGGCTTCTGTGCTGAGTGCTGGTACTACCCCTACCGTGTTGGCATGGTGGTCATTAAATATTCTGAATATCGCCCAAGCCTGGAGGAACACGAAGGGATGCATAGAAAAGCGGCCTTATCATCGTTACAGGAACAGCTCGCATGCTTTGACTGCTGTCTGGAGTCACCCCTGCACCATGTCCGTCCTCATCCCCGTGCGTGCGAGGAAGGGCAGTCAGAAGGGCTGCAGGGTCGTTTCCTTTGACTTTTAGGGTCTTTGTGTCTTGTTTTTGTTCCACAATGTGTAACACCCCACCCCCTCCGTTAAAAAAAGTTCAGATTTCCTTTCTGGTATGTTGCTCAGAAAACACTGAGAATCTGATACCTACCAGGCGTTAGATGGTTGAAACCGAGGAAACTAAATGGATGAGTCACGTGATTCTCGCCTTTCCTGAGCTTGCTTTTTCTTGAGGAGAAGCAGACCCGTAAACAAATGATGAGAATGCAGTGTGTTAGATGCCACAGGAAACGGGCTTCGGTAGAAAATGTGAAGGCACAGGCAAGGGAGCAATTAATTTTGCTTCCGAGGTCAGGAAAGCTTTGTAAGCAGAACTCTGTAATCTTCTCCATGATGGAGAGACGCAGCACCAGTGAGATGAGTAAGAGGAGGAGACTTGGGGAAGGACGGTGCTCCCTGTGACTGAGGACCGTTGTATCCACGGTCCTGTTGTCTGCCCCCCTGGTGTCCAGTATGAGTGTCGCCCAGCAAGTCCGCATCTCCTAAACCTCATCCCTCTACGTGTATTGTCTTATCTCCATCAGAACGGGAGTTCCACGAGGCCAAGGATTTTTGTCTGTTTCTCCACACGGCGAGGAGAATACATGAAAAGTAATAGGGGCTCTGTAAACACTTGTTCAGTGAAAGAAGGAAGCAACTGGGAACCAAGGGCGTTGCTCTTTTTCCCACCTTCCATCTTCGCCCTGCGCGATGGACCGTTATTTGTCCTCTCCTTTTCTCCATCTCTCCCCATCGTTGGCTTCTCAGGTGCCTTCTCTGACTGTGTCTTGTTCTCCCTCTAGCTACTTTTCCTTCGGTGTTTCTAGCTGTTTTGGTTCTCCTTACCCCCACATGTGAGGATTCTCCATTGTCTACTCCTTGGGGACAATGTTTTGTTTGTTTTTCTGCTGTTTATTTCTCCTCAGAGGACTCATTGATTCTTTGACTTTAAGTATCACCTTTGGTCAGATGTTCTCTCCAGACATTCTGCAGCGTTCAGTCTCTGCTGAGTGGAAGTTGGATGGAGGATTTTAAGTCCACTATGACTCTAAAGTCCTAATCATCTTCTAATTTTTTAACTTCTTTGCCTGACTCAGTAAAGGCGCCCTGAAGTGAAAGCCTTGCCCCTGTGCATCTCCTCAGTTACTGACTGTTTTCTGTTTAATGACTTCGTTTGGCCCCCTAGTCTCCGGCTTCCCTCTGAGTCTCTCTCCCTCACCCAAGAGATGATGCAGCTCCTGGTGACAGGGGACAAAGGCTGCCTGTCTGACCCAGTGACCGGGATGCTGGGCCCCGAGAACAGAATCCATGGTGCTGCTGGACATTTTCGCTTGGAAACTAGCTTAGCCTATTTCCTTCTCCTTCATGCCCTGAAGCAGGCTCCTCTCCTGAATTCCCTACCAAATCGCCTCACCTTCTGTCTGTGTTCCCAGCTCTCACTTACCCCGAAGCAGGCAGCTATGTCCCAGATTCTTCCAGTATGTTCATCCATGCATCACCCATTATTTCGTCCACTCAAAGTACATGTATCGAGTATTTGGTAAGTTCCAGCTCTGTACTGGGCATTGAGAACACACTGATGGTCAAGGCAGATGGGTTTCTGCCATCAGAGCCTACTTTGGTGGAAGGAGAAGACAAACAGGCACTTTTAATATGGTGACATTTTCCCACACATTCTGAGTTTCTGCCACTTCCATTTCTAATCCTTCGCCTGCTATGAAAGATGGGGTTGGTAAGGGTAAAGTTAATATATGCAAAAATGTGTGTTGAAGCAACAGATTTTTGAGAAGAGTTCACAGTGGTTCTTATGTATATGACTATTAGTGTAGGCTTATATGGAGAAAATATGGAACATTTTCAAGAGATGGGTTATGTTGGAAATAATAGAACAAGTCAGTGGAATCACAGCCTTCGAGCCGTCTGCATCATTACTTTCATGAGCGGGGCCCTTCTGCGGGCAGAACCAGCTGAGCCGGATGAAATACGCAGTGCTCATGTTCTGCAAGCCCAGGATGTCAGGCTGTAATTTAAAATCGAGTTGCTTTACAAATGGACTGTTAATATAAGTTCTTCATTGCTGAGCCATTCAATATGTGATTTGTAGAAATTGATTTCCTCATAACTTATGTATAAGTTATATACATAACTTATATACACATACATAAAATAGCGTAGATATAGAAGTTAAAACTCTTGTATTAGAGCTCGGGCTGCCATAACAAGATACCACAACAGGGCAGCTTAAATACCATTTATTTTCTCACAGTTCTGGAGATTGGAACTCCAAGATCTAGGTGACAGAGGGTTGCTTTGTGGAAACCTGTCTCCCTGCTTGCAGAGGGCCGTGTGCTGTGTGTCCTCTGGGCACCCACGGAGAGAGGGGAGAAGTGAGGGGGGAGTGCGAGAGATGGAGAGATGGCTGGTGTTTTTTCCTTTTCTAATAATATCAAGTTGGGGTCTAACCCTATTACCTCATTTTACCTTAATTACCTCCTTCGAAGCTTTATGTCCAAAGCCAGTCACATGGGGGATTAGGGCTTCCACGTACAGATTTTAGGGGGACACCACTCAGTCCATAGCAACCTCCATCCCTTCTTCCTCCTTAGGCTTCTTTCCTAAGGTATTATTCTAGATCAGAAGTCCAAACTAGCATCTGTGGGATGTATTTACTCCTTGACTGTGTTTCCTTTCGTCTGCACAATACCTTAAAAATACACGAGACAGAACTTAAACGTTGAGAGAAACTTTTCTGGCTTCAAGAGCTATCTGATGAACTGGCCCCTTCCCAGTTTGTTTAGCTGGGCTCAATCTTCCTGAGGCAGAGGCTCTAGGCTCCCCGTGGAGCGACTGTTTGTTTTGAGAAAACATTCATTGTGGAATGTTGAATTATTGCAGATTGAAAGCTATGTGAGGGCAGGTGTTTTAGAGGAGAGAGTAAGACTCTTTGCTCCTGAGGTGACTTTGGTGTTTGTGCTGACGGACCTCCTCTTTGGAGAGAAAAGTTTCTGAATCTTATGTTCATTCTTTCACTTTAGCTACTGCTCTGGGAGCAGTTGAGCGGTGACCAGCAGGAGTCTCTGGGAGGATGGGGATCTTCTCTATTTGAACTCTGCAGTGAGGGGGCCAGCACCTGCCTGGGGCTGTTGAATACCTGAAATGTGACCAGTGCAATGGAGAAAGTGGGTTTTTAATTTTACTAATTTCAATTTATTTTAATTTTAGTGCCCTCATGTGTCCAGAGACACCATATTAGATAGGACAGTTCTGTAAGCATGCGTAACACTCTATATACAAAAAGAACTCTCATCGAAACTACCCACGTGACCCATCTTTGATCTCTGTGTGCTCCTGGAATTGTCTAGAAGTGGTGAGGGCTTGTTGACCAGTAAGACTCTGACTCCAGGTCCCCTTGTTTGTATAAGCAGGATACATCCCTAAGGTTCAGGTACCAAGGTCTCTGGCCATGGAGCAGTTTGTAGTGGGAGAATGTCCTTTAGCAAATAGAATTGGTCCGTCATTCCTCCAGGCAGCTGCACTGCACACCTCCAGGGTCTATAATGATCTATCATAATGGTGCCCAGAAGAAGTGGTCAGTGCAAGGCCCGTGTGGTATACACAGCTAATGCTGATGACCATTCCACAGTTATTTCTAGAATAGATCTTGTGCACCGAGCCTTGTGCTAGGCATTGGACAGTTAGGGAAGCCGACGATGAGAGGGTCATCTAACTAAATAGATGATTAAGCAAAGCATGTGCGCCATGATAGAGAGAAGCACAGGTCGCTATGGAAACCCCAGGGTCGGGCACCCAGCCACATCTGGGGGAACTGGGAAGGTTGTACCTGAGGGACTGATGCTGAACTGAGACCTCCATGTCGAGTAAGAGTTAGTTGGCTGAAGAGCTGGGGAGGGAACCCCCCCCAGCACCACTCCCCCCACCAGCTGCCACTCCAGGGGTGCCTGGAGTCAACAGATGCTGCTCTGTTCACAGACTGAATGTACCAACTTCCAAGACAAGGACAAGGCTCTGACCTAGCAGAGGCCCAGGTAGGATGTTCAGGAGACATGAACAACCTTTTAAAAACCAGGAGATTCCACATAAATACTGAAGAGCGGGTGGCATGGAACCTGCATCCCCCTCGGGACAACAGTGAGCTGGAGCTGAGTACTGCTGCTCAAGCCACTCGTGCATTCACTCATCTGGCCAGGGTCCCACACTGTGGCCCCAACAAGGACTCCAGCCTGGCTCCATTATTATAGTGTTTGCACAGTTCTCTTTCTTGTAGCAGAGAAATCTTTTGCTGTGCCCCATCTCTACCAAAAAGAGGTGAATGAAAGCTAGACAAAGAAGTTGGAGAACATCTCCCACTGCCCAGTGGAGTCATTCTTGCTGCCTGGCTGCCTGGTCCCTGCAGGCATTAGTTTGGACAAAGGCACGTCCCCTCTGCTCGCCACTCACAGGTGGAGTCGGTCTAGTTCTGGGATCTTCAAGTCAGGGTTCAGTTACTCCAGGGGCCCTCAGAGATGGGTGGTTTTCCAGGAATCAGAGGAGCAGCTCCTTCGCCTCCCTTTCACAATTGCTTTGCTCCCACCGTACGAGAGAAAAGCGTTCCTCCCACCAAATGCTGATCTTTCTTTGGTGTATTGCTCTGGACTGCCAAGCCCTCCACTTGCCAGACAAAGCATAATCTCAAACATTGGGATCAGTTCTGAGAAAGTGGATGACTTTGACAACTGGGTAAGAAGTCCTCTTGCAGGTGGGGTGGCTTACAATTCTTAGCTTTCAGCAAAATGGAAGGAGGACCTTATCAAGTTGTCAGCCGATAGATCATTAAGCATAATGTTTGATGATACCTTACTGTGTGACTTTGGGCACAGCCGTGGGAATAATGTCAAAGAAGTGACTGACATGATGATAACAAAACCTCCATTCCCATCTACTTATTTATGAAAATAAGTTTCCTCAGTGCATACATTTATAAAAACAAAAAATAGAAATAAAATTGATGCTGAATGCTCTCTCATTTTAGCTGGAAGTGATATTCATCCATGAGTACGTGAACTAATTACAAAGAGAGCAGTTCCATTCATCTCATTACGAGACGCATTTCCAGCAGAATTTTACTGTTTATAGTCAGTATTTTTCAAAGCTTGTAAGGACGTGTGTTGGCTTGATTATTGTTAACAGTAATGATAGTGGGTGACCAACTCAGAGATTTCTTTACTGTGTAGAGTTTCAGGGTCACAGGAATTTGAAAAACAAATAGCTATCCTTTCTTATGCAGAGGGATGTGATACAGATAAAAGACCTTCAAACGTAATACATAGTGCAGTGAAAAAAATTCTGCCGTGGATTGAAGGAGAAAAATGAATGACAAAATTTCTAGGTGTTGAGAAGATTTTTTAATGAATGACAGTAGGTATTGTGGAATCCAGGTCTCTTTAGATGCACTTAAAATAGTGATCTTAAGGTTTATTTAAAATACACTAGAAACTGAATGTAACAATGTAAATGTAAACTTACAATATGTGAAGGGGATATAGTTTTTCAAAATTCTTTTATGGTTGTTATGGGCAAAAATATATAAAGTCCATGTTCAGTGAAAGTGGAAATGAGAGGGCTGTGCTTAGTTTGGAAATGAAAGTTGAAACAGGGAAGGAGATTGGGGGGGGGGGGTGTGGAGATGAGGACCCCTGACTGCCCTACTGAGGGTGCCTGGACAGTGAGAAAGCGGGAGGTCCACTGACAAAGGGCAAGTCCCATGAAACTCGGAGAAGTGCTGGGCCAATATGTTTAACAATAGTCATAGGAAAAGTGACAAAATAGAATAAAAACATTTTAAGTATATGACACTTTTTTAACCCTAGATGCCCATGAAAATCACCTGGGCTGGTTCGGGCCTTTTTTTAAAGCACCCCATGGTGTTACTGTATAGCCACAGCTGCAAATGATGGGGCCAGACTCAAAGTGCAGTCCTTGGTCCGGTAATCATCATATGATTCTGGGAGCTTGTTAGGAAATGCAAAATTTTGAGCTCCATCTTATTGCCACTTTATCAAATTCTGCATCTTAACAAGATATTTAGGTGATTCATATGCAGAGTAAAGTTTGAGAAAACCAAGATTTCTCAAACTTGTTCAACAAGTTCCCAGGTGCTCCTGCTGCTGCTGCTGGTTGAGCAGCAGAGTTCTCGATTGTGCTACTCAGAGGTTCTGGAGCAGAGCTACTCAAAGTATGGTCCAGGGGCCAGCCGATCAACATCACCTGGACACTTGTTAGACATGCAGGTTCTCAGGGTCTTACCCGACCTACTGATCAGAATCTCTGGGAATGGGGTCCAGGAATCTGTGGTTCAGCCTGCTCTCCGGTGATTCTGGAGAGACCTGCTGCGGAAACTGTCAACACAGTCCCCACCTGTCTGCACGTTCTTGGGCACCTGTGCTGCCTTGGGCCCTGAGTGTGTGTGTTATATATCGCAAGCGGGGAAAGTCACCTTTGAGAAAGGTCTCAGTCACACCACCAGACCAGCAACCCAGTCCAGCTGACCTGCTGGCCAAGGGTGAGGTGTGAACCCCTTTCTTCCTCACTCTGCATCCCTGGAATCAACTCCTTGACAACGCTTAACCTCGGCTCGGACAGGGCATCTGAGTCTACACGGCAAAGAGAATGTGGTGTCACCACAGACACAGCCAAGAAATTACTGTGGTACTTGTGGAGCCCGGCTCAGAAGAGCATATGTCAGCAAGGGAAGGAAGGTGGCCCAGCTCGCCTCCCTTTGGGGTGAAGACGCGCTGAGCACCTGCGTAAACCCCTCACCAGGGGCACTGGACTTGGGAAGCAGGGGTCCAGCCAGGAGCAGCCTGTGGGACCTGAGGATGGAGGATCTCGTGCAGCTCAGTACGCCAGGCTCTCCCTGCTCTAGACTTCCGGGATGCTGGGCTTAGCGTGGGGCCTGGTGCCGACCCAAAAGGGAGAACGGAACCCTGGACTTTCTCTTGACTTATATTTACTTCAGAATTCTGCATAGCGCAGGCTCACCTTGCTTTGTGTTCTGGATCGAGGTGGATATTCTGGCTTCAAATTGTCGTCTTTATGACTACAGACGGGGTGTGATTTATTACCTTTGTCTCTAGCTGTTTTTTAAAAAGGAGCTTTTATTGTGGAGAAGAAATTGTTGAAATTCTATCACCTGCGAAATAGAACTTGGCTCTTTCTTCTCCAAGTTAACTAAAATCAACCTGTTTTCAATTGGTGGTATTCCTTCATTAGTTTTAATTCATTTTTCTGCACATCTGATTTTTTTATTCATAATGCTTTTGATGAAAATTAATTAGTTTCTTTTAGAACGGAAACAATATTATCACAGGCACTCAGACATTGTTATACAAAAAAGGCCTATTATAAAGCTGGCCTCCGGACTGAGGACGTGAGTCTATTTCATAGAGAACCCACCTCACGATGAAGCTGAGGAGGCTTTTGGGCTTTTAGGCTGCTGAGAATCTGGGCCTTGGTTTTCCCGTCTGCAAAATGAGGAGTTTGAGTCAGGTGAACTCTGAACTTTTGTTTTATGAGCCCAACAAAACTGAGTAAACTTTTATAGAATGCATGTGGAAGGAATATATACAAAGGTTTATGTAAGAATTGCTAATTAAACATTTTCTTAGCCCAGTGTAGAATACCAATCAAAATTCTAACCAATACAGCCCTAGGGAGAAGGGGGACTCCTCAAACAGAGGAGGGGAGATGGGAGGGGAGAGTGGACTCCGTCAGGTGTCAGATCATAGACCTCGGGAGCTTCGGACGTGCTGACGTGGCTCTCGGGACACTGAAGCTTCCTATAGTTTACTGTCTTTTGCAGCAGAACACTGTGAAACCAAACTTCACCAAACCAAAGAAAAATCCACTTCTTCAACTATAATTTCAACAGTGAAGAATTTGGAGAGAATCACTTTTGAAAGACCACTTAATGCCAACAGCAGCTCCACAGCCTGAGCCCCACACATAGGACATTGCTGTCCGTCTAAAGCCTTACAGACAAAAGTCAAACCTACTTACCTACCATGTTTCTGATTTGGTCTGATTAAATAAGAGCCTTAATTCGTGTAAAATGTGCAATTGTGTGTTCAGAATCCATTAGGAGTAAAACCTGCTGAATAAATCCAATCATTACATAACAAATAAGGGTGCTTTTTTTTTCCCCCAAGAAAAGAGCTTTTAACATGATACATTATTAGCCAGTATATGTGTTTCAGCAGAACACCTGCTGTCAGATGTTCAGAGAATGAACTCCCTGGGCTTAGCACCCTGTCCCAGGGAGGCCAGGCAGCGGTCAGTGCAGCTTCAGCGGAGGGAGGTATGAGCGTTATGACCCAGCCAGTTGGGGGGGTGGTGCTGAGTTGGGTTGCAAAGCTGCTTCAGGCTGGAGGGTGTGGGAGGGTGAAAACGTCATCTGAGACTGTAAGTTGTTAGCCAGACCTGTCAAAAGAACACAGGGAATCATGAGCTGTGGAGCTGGTCAGGTGGCCTGAAATCTGCTTGTGCTGCAAACAGGTCACAAACTTGCCCTAAAGGAGACCAGCTCTTGACTCAGTGTCCCCTAGGCAGTGGGCCTGCCTTCAGCATTCAGGCGGGATTCTCTCTATGCACAATTTTTTCTTTTTTAAAAAAATTTTTTACAAGTGCAGACGAGTCAAGTGAAAAGGAATTCCATTTGCAGTGAATATTTATTTAACACCGAACAGGTTGTTTGCTATATGGGCCCCAAAATAATAAAAGTAAAATAACATATTTGAGTGAATAGGGAAAATTACTGGCTACATTTAGAAAGTGACTGGACCATCAGTATGAACAGATTGAAATTGTGGTTTCTGGAATAAGTTCAGTGGAAATGATATTTTATTTGAGCTGCTCCCTTGTATACAACTTTACAGAATTCCAATTTAATAATTTTAGACCATATTCCCAATTACTTGAAGGAGGTTGGGTTTGCATTTCTTGATAACGCATATGTATTTCTGTTTGAAGTAAATGAGAGTAACTTGCACGTAGCAGGAGGAGAGAGAGCCCCAGAAATTTTATTAACGGTAGGTTTAGGTTGCTGATAAATGCCACTCTCTCTTATTCCCATGAACTGAATAATAAAAGGGTTCGCGGGGGACACACACCCAGCCACGTGTGTGTGTGTGTGTGTGTGTGTGTGTGTGTGTGTGTGTGTGCGCACGCGCACACACACACGGGAAGCAAAATATGCACTGGCACAGCCGTTACGGTGTGCAGTTAACATACTGTTTAAAGGGATCTCAATAAAGATTTCCTATAAATTACATTTATTGCATAAAGTAAGTAGAGTATAAGGTGTGAATTCTAAATGTGCTCAGGGAATTCTGCCCTCTGATTTGAGGACATTTGTTTAAGGAATTTGATTACCGACTGATAGGTCATTTTGGAAAATAATATAACATATTCATCTTGGATCACGGTTGACGCTCTCCCGGGAACCACTGTCCCTAAGCCCCAGCTCCCTGCACACCTCCCTGTCCACACACTCCTGACTCTCTGAGGAGAATGAAGCCAGCTCCCAAGCGGTATAAATTCCCTCCAATCGCTGTGTGCGGACTCGCTCTTACCTTACCTCCCTCCTGTTCAGACGGGTCTTCCTGCTTCTGTTCAAGCCCGAAACTCCCCCACTTCCCAGAGCCCATCTTCTGCGCAGCCCTGGCCCCATTCTGTCCACCCCCCCCCCCCCCACCGTACCTCTCACGGCTGCCGCCACCACGCTCCCATCAGCTCACTTGGATGGGGCTCTGCAGAGGCTTTTGCTACTCTTCCTGTGGAGAGAGCTTTAGAAAGCTTGTACCTCCTTGCATACTTTTTAAAGATGTTCAAACTTTCATAAGTGTAAACAGTTTCAAGAAATAACTATTGTAAATATTGACATCTAAGGATAGAATTGTTGCATCATTCTTCTGAATGGACCCACTTGAATATATAAATACCATAGTGATTTAACAGTGTCTGTTTCAAAAGTATGTGAAAAATGTTTTCTTTGCTCTTGGGAGGCGGTGCTGGTTCATTTTTGAATTCTGCTCCTCTGCCCCTCTCTGCCACCGCACGCACACAGTTTTATCCTAATGTAATGTTCTTTCATTCTTCAAAAATTTTCATTATTGCCCTATCATGCTTTCCTGAAACATAGGTACATACAGTCATCCACACATGTGCACGTGTGTACACACATGCACACAAGCATACGCGCACACACACATTTATAAATTGCATTGGAGATTTTTGTTTATTTCCTGTTAAAAAACGAATTCCGTATTGAGTTATTATTACGGTTGGGTTACCGGACCGGCATCATCGTGGTTATTTAATTGGAAGCACATCTCTTAATGAGATGGATTCAGAGGCATTTATGTTTTGGTGCCCTGATGAAATAAGCTCAAATTGTGTGTTCATTTTGGTACCAGAAGGGTTTTACTCAGTGTGGAAAGCCCTTACGTTCGGTGTGGAGAGAGGTAGGCCGTTCTTGCTAAGCGCAGGAGGACGATTGTGAAAGGGAAGGCGGGGCGGGGAGACCTGGAGCTCTGGAGGCATCTCGGGAAGACCGTGTTAGGGGAAGTCCGCGGGGAAGCTGCGTGTCTGGAAATTGAGCCCCTGATACTGCGCGTGCTCAGGGCAGAGCTCCGGAGGCGCACCTTCCCCAGCGCTCAGGCACCGCTCAGGTCCGCTGCAGCGGCCGCCTCTGCAGCCCCCCGGCGGGTGTGTGACCGCCACGTCCCCCCAGAGGGCCCTCAGGAGTGGCAGCTGAGCTCTCCCCCTGAAAGGTGCTGCTCCCCTCGGAGATTAAAATCCTCGCTCCTTGGCCTCGTATTGAACACATGTCACACCTGTCCCAGCCTGTGCTTAGAGTTTCAGTTTTCCATCCCAACTTGCCCTGTCACCTCCCGCCTTCTCTCCCCAAATTAACGCACCCCTCCCCGCGCTGTGCTACTCTGAACAAATGCCCTGGCCGGGAACACCCTCACCCCCTCACTCCTGCCTCCGCGTCTTCGGGATGCTTTTCTGAAGCCGTATCCAGTGCCCCGGGGGGAAGGGCGCCGCTGTCCCCGCGCCGCTGTCCCGGTGCCGTCTCGCACGCTCGGTGCACCTGCCTGGCCCGCAGAGGTTTGAGCTCCTTTCCAGACAGCACCTCCCTTCTGGCTGGGTATCCTCAGGTGAAGCACAATGCCCGGTACAGAGCTGGGAGTAGAATCCAGAGGTTCAGATGCTGAGAAATTAAACTTCTTGGATATTTGGAGGAAATCGGCTTGTCTTTATACTATCAAACTAAATGAAACAAGTTTTCCTCAAATATGATCTTTCTATTCATTGTTTGAGCGAGTAATTTTCGACTTCAGAAAATATCACAAGAAAGTATGAATCTGGAAGATCTTTTGAATCTTAGACTGACTGGTGAACTTCAGTTTAAAGCCGGACGTGGAATCCTCTTTGATGGGTGGTTCTGATGGGACAGCACACTTTGATAATACAGACAGGGCTGTCCTGACAGTGGCCGTGACCTGTATTACAACTCACGGCCCTTCGGGTAGTGGGCTCTTTTGTTTCTTTCTTTTTCTTGTTATTGTATCAGTCTATGTAACTTTCAAATATCATAAATAAATCTTTTTTAGAAGATTTATTTTAAAAATAGGGAGTATGTAATAGAAAAGCCGACAGACTTTAATTATGAAGGCAGCGCTTGAGCCATGGTAACGTATCAGCTTTAGTAGAGGGAGATTCAGAAGTCTGGAATAATAATGTATATTTTCACAAGCTGAAATGACAGCAGTTCACAAGCTGAGCAGGGCCCTGCGGCGAGTGCAGTTCCTGGGATGTTGTCTGGCAGGTTAAAACACGGAGGCATGTCCTTCCACATACGTGTGTTATCCTCTTCCATGTTGCCATCCTATGACAAAAGCCAGTTGGAAGAGGTGGCACTTGCGGAGTGAGGCGCACCCGCCTGGGGAGGCTGCCTGCCTTTGAGTCCAGCCGCACCGAGGGCTGGGGTGGCCCTGAGCCCGCTCCTGAGCTTCCCCTGCTCTAAAGGAAGCAGAGATGACAGCTGCCTGGCCCTCCCTAACCTTTTAAGTGTTAAATACATACATGTGAAGTGTGTGTAAGTGCCTGGCATGTAGTAAGGTGATACTTATTTTAATTATTATTGTTATTTAGTTACTATTGCCTTGTTTAATAATTAAGTAAAGTGACACTTATTTTATTATTGTCTTAATTGATTATGACATTATTTTTTATTATTAATAAAAACAAGACCTCTTTTTTTAATTTCTAAAAAGTGTCTTGAGTTCTTGACCAAATCTGATGAACTAACTGAAAAAAATCCCACATGTGCATGATTATAATTCAAAATTATACAATACACATTGGAATTTTCACTTGTTAGAGTGAAAATTATCATTTTATGAAAATGCATTTAACGCTTGTTAAAAGCAGACAAAGATACTATCTACCATGAATAATAAGCTTTGGGAGACAATGTCTCTCTTGAAGACATGATATCGTCTTTTTTTAAATCAAATTATTTGGGATATTCACATTTTAATGAAGGAATTATCCTATTTTCATACTTCTTAAGAAATTGATATTTAATTTCTGCTTCATGTTAATAATGTTATAAGTATTTAACATATTTTAAACCTCAGTTAAAACTAACTTATACTCACATTTCCATGCAGATAGACGCACAGTGTGTGTCACTGTGTTCTGTGCTTTTACTCCTGCTTTGTCACCAGCATTCCCTTTAATGGAGCTATATTTTGAAAATACTAATCCCAAGGGAATAATAATTTAGATAAGTTATATCTTGATGTAAGAACTTGCCAATCACACAGGTGTCGTGAGGATGTACATTCTAAAAAGATCCTCATTCCCTGGGTAAGGTTTGCTGGCGTTAGGCACTTGGTAGGGTGACTTACAGGAAAGTCTCAGGGTGACTGCCACGGCCCACCAGTAAACCCTCCTTCCAGGGAGCCACTGTGAACACGGAGGGAGTGCCCTTCGGAAAAAAGACTGGACGTTGAAGGGAAATGGCTAAATGGCTTAGGACACCCCCTGGAGGAAGAAAAATAGATTTAAAGGATGATTGTTAAAGAATGAGACCTGTAAATGAAGTAGCGCATTCTCATATCCCTGACAGATTTTGACAAATAAGAGAAAAATGTGTTTCTAATAGGAAGTGTGTTTGAAGTGTATTTTAAACTATTTAACGCTGCTGGTGCCTTGAGAGATCGCTTGTGGAGCTGAAGGTGAGTTCATCTGAGCGAAGGAGAAGAGAAGGAAGGGTTGCAGCGGAGGTCTGTCTTCCTATAGACAGATTAGAGGACAGGCCCCACTGCTGGTCCCCGGGGCCTCAGTTCATGATGAACTGTGTGGGTCTACTCTTGTTTTTTCTTGGGATCATTAAGTCACTTTGAAATTTTTATTACAAAAATGGTCTCGCTAGTGTCCTGTGGAGGCATAGAAAACTGACCAGGCCAGAGGCTGGATGGTATAAAGTCTTTGAAGGACAGCACGTGTGTTCGGAAGATGTGGTTACAATGCTGTCATCAGCCGTCACAACTGGAAACACATCCGTTTTATGAGTCTGGCAAAATGTGAGAGAGGTGCTATTTGCTTAAAAAATTTGTTTCTTGAAATTAACTTTAAAACATATTACTTAAGGAAAGAAAAACATATGTGTCCTTAGCCTTTAAGTACCATGTACCTTTGTCATAGAAGTCACCCACCCCCAGCGGGTCAGCCCTTGCGAAGGCAAAATGTTGCCCTGTGGTCATACAGATTGGTTCTGTCTTCCTACGCAGCAGCACGGATGAGGGCGTGTTTGCCGTGTGAGTGATGCCTAATGTGTATGTTGATTTTGCTGGTTGGAAAGATGGAAGGAAATCTCTTGTTCAGACTAATCTTGGAAACAGTTTGCAATCCTGAGTGTAGATTCTGGAGCTTGCTCATGTATTTAACAATTCTGGATGGCATTTATGAAGTGTCAGATGTTGGGAACAGGGCAATAAACACAACTGTTCTTTAGGACCTCACAATCTAGTGTCATGTTTTACAATCATTTTTTTTAATCAAGTGAATGTAAATATTGAAAGCTATGCTAGAAAAATTTTGTAATTAGATTTTGAATGTGTGCATGTGTATGTATGCATTCCATGTTTTTTAAAAATAAAGCTTAACAAATTTCTTAATTTGAAAATACAGAATAGGGATTATAACTGGGAGGAATACGACACTTGAGGATGATACAGTAAATCTCACTTTCTTAGAAAATTGTTGGAGCCAAATACGATGCACGATGTGCTGGGAGCAGGGGTTCAGATCTCAGCTTTTTTCCCTCCTCGTCTTGTGACCGTGGGAAGGTTACCTCCAGACTCCTGGGAAGCTGGGAGGAAGGGCAGGAACTCTCCACAGAGGTGACCTAGATAAGCGTTCCAGTCAACAGCAGCCTCACCCCCTTCTCTCGCTGCAGGGGACAGATACAGCCTATGTTCCAGCATGAATTCTCAGATACTAAGATGAGCACACCAGGAGATGCCTCACCTGTACAGTGTGAATAAACACAGTAGCCTACACCTTACAGAGTGTTCATGCAAATTCAATCAGATAATATAAAAAGAGCACCTAGAAAATGGCAGACACTCAATACATGTTCATTATTTCCCCTTCTTATTTCCTTACCCACAGTCTCAATGTGTACTTATTACCAGTATCTGTTATTAGCTGCTAAAGATGATCTGATTATTGTAGGGAACACAGTGAACACATTCCATAATGCTGACAAGAAGTTCTTTCAATGAGAATGGAATGCAAATTTTAGAAATATTTTGCTCGTGAAATTTTATAAAGAGTCACACAACTGTACTTGAGAGCCTGTATTTATTACAAAATATAAAAGTGACAACGTGGATTTATTATACAATATTTTCTTCTGAAAATATAAGAAGAATATTTGAGGGGTTTCAAGACAAATGGCAGACTTTCTGCCATAGCCTTTTCCTCTCACTACAAATAATAGAAACAACAACAAAGATGGATAGATGATAGACAGATGATAGGTAGATAAATGAGTGATGGATGATAGATAAATAGGTAGATAACAGAAGAGAGGATATACTATGAGAAATTCCTGAAAAGCAAGAGCAAACAAGAGTGGGTTGAAAGGAAACTTTTGAAAGGTGGGAGCAGCACTAGAGGTGGGAGACACTGAGAGCAAGAGGGTGCATCCTGGTTTGCACCCAGGTGCAAACGTAGGGTGATTAATTGATCTCTGACAGCTCCATCTACAGTATTCTCCATATACGTGGTACTTCCTCACCCCTTCCCTGCTGTGACCGCAGGTGTATTTGTCGACTGTGAGAACTGGGATTTGAGTGAAAGAGAGAGGTCAGTCCTCTAGAAAGCCAGGAGGAAAGGCGAGAACTCACTCCCAGGAGGTTATCTAGACAGGCAACCTGCTCAGCAGCACTTGAGCCTCTTCTCTCACTGCAGCGAATAGATGCTACCCTGGAATCTCAGATACAAAGATGAGTTCAACCAAGAGTCACTAAACAGCCAGGAAACACCGTGAAAGAGAGATGCCAAACTCAACAGAGGAAGAACATTGAAGAAAGCAAGTGAAAAAAGAAGATACATGTGTTACTTTAGGAAAGATGCGAGAAAACTTCCATCAGTAAAAAACTAGAGATCGTGGAGAATAAAGATTGATTGTTGAAATAAAAGTTCAATAGACTGAAGAAAAAGTGAACACAACTGGAGAGCAGGCATAAGGACTCTCCTAGAATATATCAAAACCAAACTGTGAGATATTGGGGGGAGGGGGGCAGAGTTAATGGTTATAGAAGATAGAGCCAGCATTTATTCAATAACAGGAGTTTCATAATAAGATAATTTGGTATAGTTATGTGTAAAGAAATCCACTGGGTGCCAATAAAAACAGAAACAAACAGACAAACCTCCCAACGCAATATCCTAAAAGATCCCAGAAAGAAAAATAGAATACCTCTAGCCAAGGCTCTGAGGGAAAATAACTTTAACTATAGAACTCTATAGTGTCTTTTAACATTCAAAAAGACATTTGCAGACATTCAAAGTCTCAGAAATTCCCACACAGACTATGAAAGAATTAATAAAGGATATACTCCAGCAGGAAGAAAACTATATACAAATGAAGTAATAATAAATAAAGAATTTCCCAAACTTTAAGTCTAAATAATAATGTTTATTGTTGATACTATCAACATAGAACTAAGATTCTAAGAATTATCAACAATGAGAGGTATTGGGAGTTTGGGCCCCAGAAGCAAGATGGAGTGGGGGAGAAATAAAGAAAAAGTATACTAATTTTTAAATCTTGTTCACAAGAAGGACATTCTTACTGATTAAGTCTAGATATAAGGAAAAAGTAAGTTTAAGTAAATGTTAAAATTTTAAGTACAGTCACTAGAAGAATGGAAATTGAATGCATAGCTTCCAAACTACTAGAGAAAAAAAAAATGGAATGAATCGAATCAATTCAAGAAAGGACGGGAAAGAGAATTTTGAAAAAACAACTAAGAATCATGGCAAAATAAATATATAAAATATCAGGATTAGTTCACAGATTAGTAATCTCAGTAAATGTGACTAATTTAAACCCACCTGTTATAAAAGACAGAAACGTTCAGATTGGGTTTTGAAAAAAAATAGTTAAATCATATGCTATTTACAGAAACTATTTTTTCAAATAATGTAAGATGCTTAAGATAAAAGATTTAAAAACATATCAGATAAATGTTAACCATGATCAATTAGGTTTAGCAATATTAATTAGAATATATGACATACTAGATAAATTAGAATTCAAGGCAAATGGTATTAAAAAGGACAAAGGGGGATATCTCATGTTGAGAAGTGAAGCATCTACCAAGACACTATGGCAATCATAGTTAACATACCATCACCAAGTAGTGATGTAAGAATATAAAAGTGTAAGGAAGGTTCAGAATTACACTATGAAAAATATCAACTTTCCTTCACTGTAAAAAGTATTCTTAGCCAACTGGGAATAGAAAAAAAAAAAAACATTTTTGAAATGATTATGATGCAGATTTAAACTTCTTTAATGATCAAAATTATTAAAAACCAGAGTTCTTTAATAAAATAAAGTAAAATGTATCTAACAAAAGCCTACTAGAAACAACCTACTGGTATATTATGAGAAATTTTGGGTTTAAAGTCTGGATCTGGGCAAGGATGCCCATTGTTGCATTATATTTACTAAGTAAATGAAATAAGAGCAGAGCGGGGACGGGGGGGCAGGGAGGAGAGAGAAAGAGAGAGAGAGAGGTGGAGGGAGAGGGGGAGAAAAGAATTTAGATATTGGAAGGAAGTCAGAGTATCATTTCAGACAATGTAATTGCTTACACAGAAAATCTGAAATAATCAATTGACTATTAAGATTTATAGGAGAGTTCTGAAAGATGGCTGGCTACAAGATCAACATGGAAAAAATTAACACTTTTTCTGTTCATTGGGAGTAGCTATGTAGAAAAATATCATAGAAATGTAATAAAAATTAACACATACCATTCGCTATAGCAGACTAAACTTTTAAATATTTTGAGTAAACCCAATAAGAAATACACAAGAATATGTAGAACTTTACTGAAGATTCTAAAAATAGGAACACATGGAGTTATGTACCATGTTCATGGATGGAAAGACTCAATTACATGAAGCTATCAACTGTCCTCAGATTTGTAAATTCAATACAATCATGAAACTTATCGAGATGATTTTAGAATTAAAAAGTAAGCCTGCAATGAGGAAATGGCTTAATAAATCGTAGTGTACTCACACTGTGGAATGCAATAGATCAGTTAAGGATAACGAGGTAGACCTGTGCATAGGAGTATAGCTCGACCTCCCCAAACCTGTTTTTGTGTGAGAAAAAAGAAAGTTGCAGAGCAGTAGTTGTGCTTAGCTGGAAGAACAAGGGAAAATATGTGTATGCCATTTTCCTGGAAACACAAGTCCAAAACAGACGTTTTATAAGGACCAAAAAAAGAGGGAAAATTTTCCCTGGGGTCTCAAAGCAAATCATAAAGATAAAGTCATACATTTTCAATATTGGAGCAGGAATAAACAAGTATACAGTTTTGGGTTATCTAGTGTAAAGATTATCTCCAACATTTACTACTAAATACGGCCATCTTCTCTCTCATGACTCAGGGAAGGACTCAGCCGGAGGACTGCTCTCCGGCCCGCCCGCGGTCTGCGGGTGCTGGGCTAGAAGTCTCCTGCTAAAGTGGCGTTTCCTTGTGGTGTCTCGTTGCCCAGGGCGTTCACGTATGGTGTCTTCAGGGTAGCAGCACTCTTATAGGGTGACATCCGCTCATCAGTTAGGTTACTGTGGACTTCAGGTAGCAGGAAATCTCAACTCAGACAGACTCGTAACAGGTGACTTATCACATGCGAAGCCCAGAGGCAGGGCAGCGCCCGGTGTGTCCCCTGATGTCCCCAGGGCCCCGGATGCCTCCTGCCTGTCTCAGCCTCCTCCGCAGGCTCAGATTCACCCTAGATCTGGTGTCCTTCGATGGTGAAAGGTGACTGCTGGTGGCAGCTTGGGCTTCATGCTTCCTCCTTACTTTATCAGGAGAGAAAGAGTCACACCACGAAAATTCCTTCCCTTTTGTCTCATGAAGTCAACCGCGGTTCCAGCCGCGCGTTGGCTTGGACTGATTTCCTGGGGTCACATCCGTGGCATGTCTCACGCACACGGTACTCATCAAAAGTCCAAATCAACCAAACGCATAAATGCAAAATGTAAGCCTTTAAAGCCTCAGGAAATGTTGGTGTGGGGAAGAACCAAAAACATAAAGCAATAATAGAACAGATAAAATATTTTATTGCCTCAGGATTTAAAGTCACTATGTAACAAAGGGCCCTGTGAACAAAGAGACAAGAGAGCCTGGAAGAAAATGTTTGCAGCGTAGGCTTACTATTCTAGAGGTAATCAATATGAAACAAAAAGACAACTCTGGAAAAAATGGGCAAAGCATATGACAAGGCAGTTGGGGGAAAATGAATACATCTTGCCAGTAAACTTAGGAAAAGATGGGCAAACTCAGTTTTAATTTAGGAAATCCACGTTAAAACAAAATGTAAATTTTCACTCCTCAAGGTGCCAAATGTTTGAAAAGTTTGATAGTATCCAGTGTTGGGCTGGGTGTAGGATGATGGAATTTCCCAAATGCGGTTAATTGGTGTATAAGTTAATAGACGTTTTGGAGAGGAGGTGGCTGATATCTGTTTTCACGACTGAGCCCCTGCTCTGTGACCCTTCTTTTCTCTGCCCTGAGAGGTAGCTGCTCGTGACCACAAGGAAGTCCAGAGGAGGGTGTTTGTGCTGGTGTCAACTGGGAGTGGTGCTGACAGGGGCTGCTTAAGCACAGTCTGTGTGTCCAGCGTGCCGTGCGATGCACAAAGGTCAAGGCAGCACGCTGCATAAGGATCAGGAGAGAATACCGATCAAATGTCTCTTTCCACTAGTTACTTAAGTCGTTTTTTGTTTGTTTGTTTGTTTGTGTAAATAGAATCCACCCATTGTTTCCTGTGATGTCTTTGTAAAATTGGAGCGTCTCCTGCACGGCTTGCTCTCGTGCTTGAAGGGGGGTCGTAATCCCGCACAGGCATTTTGGGGTTTGGAGAGTGCTGTGTGCTTCAAACTGAAGCGCTTTCGTTGGCCCCCTGCTACTTGGGTGCCGCCAAAAAGAAATGGAATGAGTAATTTGAGCACAAATGGGAGAACGCAAGACTCATTTCCATCCCATGGGGAACTTGGATGTCTTCACTAGAAGGGCTGCCTGTTAACTTGGTGCTCGTTCAACACCTTATTTGGGGCTAACGCTTCTTTATAAGATGCCTTCATGTGCCTGAAGTAATTCACAGAGATTGATTTGTAAAACACTCTGAATCCATTAAGGCTTTAATCAGCAAAGAAGCAAACTTCACGTGGCTTGTGGACTAATTTTACCATCTCCCATCAAAGTGAACCTAAGCTGAAAAAAGAAAACAATTACGGGGATGCAATTATCTGTCCTGATTACGGAATTAGAAGAGTTTGTGTTTATCCGTCCCAAAGTAAAGGTGGGTATCGTCTGCGGAAAACAATCCCAGCAGCTGTTGCGGTGCAGGGACCTCACCGTGGTCACAGGCGCTCCTTTACACACACCTACTGGGAGTGAGGTTGACTTGGCATCCAGGAGACTCAAACTATCAGCTTTAAGTGACCCAGCACAACAAAGGCTCCTGGGTATTGTTTTGTGTAAACATTTCTGAGAGCAAGTTTCCAAAGACTTCTTGCCAGCAGCTGTGGGAGTTTCCTGCACAGACATTTCATTTGAGTGACTGCATCTGCAGATCTCTCTACGTACGCAATGATTAGGAAATTGGTTCCCTTTATTTAGACCCGTGCTCAGCTGTGGCTGCATATTAGAATCACATGGGGAGTTTTGGAAAGTCCCAGAACTCATCCAGACCTATTCCATCAGAATGTCAGGGGAGGAAACCAGAAACAGGCACTTTTTGAATCTCCCCAGGTAATGCCAGCCTGCAGCCAAGATGGAGAGCCCTTGCTTGACTGAGACAGCATTTCCAGGGTGGTGCAGTCTCAGCCTGTGTTGCTGCGATATAGTGGCCGTGTCTTTTTAGAATAGAATAATTTTTGACGGTTGGTTCTTTTCAGGAAAGGGTATGTGTAACTGAAGGTAACTTTTGTGACCTTATCAGACTCCCCCCCCCCCCCACCCTGCCCCATATTTACGAATCAGAAAGATTCCCTTCTCAGATACTTCCTAATTCTCGATTTGGAAGATGGTCACCCTGGATTATTTATTTGTTAGGTAAAGCTTGGATAACCAGTGACTTTCATGTAGTCTCTTCCTTGCATTTACCAGAAATGCCATCTTTTTCTGACAAAACTAGGATTTGAGGTCCTGGTGGCTCCTCTGGGGCATCGTCTCTTAGCTCCGAGTTCCAGAGCTCCTCGGTGGGGGTGCAAGGAAGGGCTGGTGACATCGCCCAGCCTGTTCGCTGTCACTCCCAACCATCCACCTCCCTCTCAAACTGGAATGTTCCCCTTGGCAGTGGACCCGGCCACCCGAGAGGCGTGCAGGGGGGAGGTACTGCCGCTCACCCCAGCGCACTCATCAGACAGCTTCCTCGAGAGACATCCGGCAGAAACTCTTCTCAGCATGTCCATGGATGTCTTAGTGCCCCTTTCGGTACCCCACTGCCGGCAGGTCCTCTTGTTAAAAATTGTGATAGAATGTGCATAGCATAACATTTACCATTTTCACCAGTTTTGAGTGTACCGTCAGTGGCATTGAACATATTCACGTTGTTGTGTGCCCATCACCACCATCCATTTCCAGGGCTTTCTCACCTTCCCAAACTGAAACTGTGCCCTACACACTAACTCCTGTTATTTCCCCCTGTAACTTCCGTTCCTCTCTCTGTCTCTGGATTGGGTTACTCCAGGTCCCTCGTCGACGTGGAATTACACAGCATTTGTCCTTTCGTGCTGGACTCCTTTCGCTTAGCATAGTGTTTTCAAGCTGCATCCAGGTTGTAGCCGTGTCAGAATTTCCTTCCTTTTCAAGGATGCTTAATATTCCAGTGTCCAGACGGCGCACATTTTGTTTGTCCTCTCACGCGTCAGTGGACTCTCGGACTGTTTTCACCTTTCGGCCACTGTGAACAATGCTGCTATGAGCATGAATGTGCAGGTATCTGTTCAGGTCTCTGCTTTCAGTTCTCCTGGTCACGTACCAGGGAGTGGAAGTGCTGGACCATATGACAATCCTGTGTTTAACTTCTTGAGGAACTGCCGTATTGTCGTCCACAGTGACTGCACCATCGTGCGTCCCCAGCAGCAGTGCCCCAGGGGTCCAGTTTCTCCATGTCCTTGCCAACACGAATTTTCTGTGACAGACAGTCTAACGGGTGTGAAGTGGCTGGCCGGCCCATTTTTCGTACAGCTATGTCTGGAATTGGCTTCTAATATTTCACACACAAAAAAGATTGTTTTCAGGTAACATTTGGGGAGGGGCACTAGTAGCTCTGTATAGAGACAGGCAGCACTTCTCCGTTTGCAGCCTTAAACTCAACCAACTGCCTGTGATACCTGCAGCCTTCAGGGTCTGCCTCTTTCCTGGGTTCTACAGTGTTTACTTTTTAAAGGTATCTTTTTAAACAGACACTTGAGTTGTAACTTGCCATCAATTCTTTTCTTCCGAATATTTGTTGTATCTCCTCTTCTGTTTGCTTTGTACTTGGAGAGCAAAAATTATTTTAAAATCTTTTACTATTGTTTTAGAAGAATTTGAAGAGGGAGAGAGAGTAAATATACACTAACAACTGTTATGGTTTGAGGAACCCAATAAACAATATTCCCTCTTTCCTGCCTGAGTTCTCAACCTGTTTAATAAGACAAAAGGGGAAGGCAGATAGGAGGTTGAAATATTATCTTTATAACTAATAAAGCAGATTTTGGAGACGTGGCCAGAACCTGCAGGAAAGTGGGTTTGCTGACACCAAAACCAGAGTTGAATTTAGCCACTCAGTCCTGGACGGCCCAGGACAGCACATGTGCAGGTCCAGGAGGAGCAGGAAGGAGCACGACAGGTGCGCCTCCTGTGGGCTGGGTAGCCTGCCTAGGAAGGAGGAAGAGGGGGAGCTAAGCTGGGCATACCTGATCTATGTATTTTTCCCCAAATCCACTAATTAGCCAAGTCACACCTCTCCCCGGGGAGGGAAAGAATGAGAGGGCAGAAAGAGAGAGAGGAAGCGATCAGGAGTAGACCTCTCCCTACAAAGAAGGAGACAGAAGTGAGCAAGAAGCATTCCCCCAGAAGGAACCCTCCAAGTTTACCAGAGTCTCCTTTGCTCCTACTTGAATTTCATCTCTCCTGCTGGGGCTGCTGCTTTGACCACATGTTCCATACATTTATGCAGCTTCCCGCTATTCAGATCTCTTCCCCTAGACATCAGACAGGAGTAGACAAAATATGCCCTGGCCTCTGGTCTTGGGGAGTGAAGTATGTCCAAGGAGATGAGATTTACAGGAAGCCGTGTTGGAGCCACTGGGAAGCGGGCAGGAGAGAGAGGGGAGGAAAGAGAGGGGTGAAAGTGGAGGTTGGGGTAGACAGAGCCTCCTGACAAAGGGAGGGTGGAATTAGCCTTAAAAGAGTGAATCTGACAACGAGAGGGAATGGGGAAGGCAGTTCCTCCTTCTCCCTCTGAAGGGTTGTTGGAAGGTGGTAGTAATAAGACCACAGGCTCAGACATTTTTTTGACACATGACATGCCATTTACCAAAATTTCTGTCTGCATGAAGAAACAATAGAAGAGCCCCCGCCGAGAAGCCAGGTGACTAGTCACCTCAGTTCTCAACACATCAGTCTTGTGGGTTTTCTTCTGTGTAACCCACATACAACCCAAGACCCACACCACTAACGTGTTTCTAGAAATTATTTTGAGGTTCACAGGGAAAAAAAGGGTTTGTAGTCACAAGTGAACAAGCTGTAAATATGCACTTGAAAAACAAATAGAACAGCAGTAAGCAAGGCTCTGTGTACACCTGAAAGGAGATTCGATACCTGCCTGGAAGGAAAGGGAGACGCAGTAACAGATCAGAAGGAAAGAGAACAGAACACCATGATTGTGTTTTATTAGTTGAGTCAGATGTTTTACAATGTATGACGTAGAGTCCTTTCAACTATTGTGAGGCTGGTTTCCCTCATCTCGTACGACCACTGTCAGAATCTCTTTTAGGTCTCAAACGACTCAAAGCCTGATTCGTTCACGTATTTGTTAATTCAGCAAACATGGACTGGGCATCTCTCTCTGCCTAGACCTGTTGCAGGCTCTGGGAGTTCAGTGGTGACCCTGCTCTGAGGAGCCCCATTCTGAGAGGAAGACAGACAGCAAACATGTCAACAGGTGCCTCACTGCAGGCCTTCCAGAGGCCGATGTGTGTTTTAAGTGAGAGAAGGGGCACAGAACAGTTACACAGGGTTAGGAAGGGATTTGTTAGGTTTAGGGGAAGGAGGCCAGAGTAGCTGGAGTGTCGCTATCAAGGGGGAAGTGTATTGTGAGATGTTGAACGCTGTGGACCAGCTCTCCGAAACAGTGCACACACTCCCACAACAGTCCACGCGATTCCAGGGAGCTCATGGACGCTCCGCCCGCACCCCCCCACCCCCAGAATCCATGGACCACAGATTAGTGCAGGAGAGAGACTGAGCTTTAATTTGGGGGCATGCACAAACCAGACTGGTTACAGTGGGGAAGCATACGGTTCCCCGTGTGGGAACCACAGGCGTGTTTGAAGGGTGGTGACGATGGAGAAACCGTGTGAGATGAGGGCCAGGACGCACCGTGAAGGACTTGATTTGCCAGCTGGAGAGCTGGGATTTGACCCCGTCGGTCACGGGAGCTGGGTTGCCAAGAGAGTGAATGGCCTCGAGTCCACAGTGCTCAGCCCGGGCCAGTGTGGCGATGAGGCCCTGGCTTCCCCGAAGGACTCAGGCTGGAGGACGCAGCCCCTGCCTCCTTCCTCTGCCCAGCTGGCAAATTAACGAGGGATAGTGGGCGATTGCAGACATGGCTGTTGTAAGTGGGTTTTCATCCCTGGCACTGATGGAAAAGTCCTGTTTCTCCAAGTGACGGCATAAGAACTAAGGGAAATTAAGGTTCGACCCAGCACAGAGAAAGCATGGCTAGTGATTTTATTGTGTTGGATTAAAATGAAATAACAATTGGTCTTGGCCAGTCAGTCTGAGGAGATGAGTTCAAATTGCCTGAAGGAAACAAAAGGGCCTTCGACACAGGAGAGAAGAAAGAAATGAACTCTTAATTGAAAGCATATTTTCCCCAAACATGTTAAGAAATTGGAATTTGATTATTTTGGTGTGAAGATATATAAAAACGTAGGTCCTTTTGATTAAAACATTAAAAAAAACACTTAAATTACACTTTCGGATGTATAGGTTATTTTCCGGCTTTGAGAGAGTGGGGGTTTTTTAATCAGAATTTTCTTTGGAAAGAACTGTGTGTTTTATTTCTTAGCTCTCATCCATTGTCTATGCATGGTTTTCCTCTGCACTGGTATGTTCTCATTTTGTTTGTTTTTCTTTCATGGTAGAGATAAATGTTTCCTGGCAGACCATTACCTATCCTTTATATCTTTCTAGAGATGATCAGAGTTCACAGATTACATAAAACCTCTCATAAAGACCCTACTTCATAACTCGAGAGTAATTTTTGCTTGAATATTTAGCAGAATGTTAATTCTGGCATATTTAGCTGCCATGCTGAAGGATTGCTACTCCGTGGTGTGTAAGGTCTAGAAGAAATAACCAAACTGATGAGTCATAGGTCAGCCTTGTAAATGGGAAGGAAATACAGTCACGTAACCTGACAATTACTGACTAGGAATGTTATCATTTGTTGTCTGTTAATGAACAGTAAACAAACCTGTCACCAGCCATGCATTCTGAAAACATCCACTGCTTAGTTTATTTCAGTGACTGGTCTCATCTGAGCAGGGAGATTTGTCTCGGGAAGCGCTGCAATTATTAAATACCATCAAGCAGGCCCTTGATATAATGAGATTAAAACTGTGTACAGGGGAACTAGACTTTATTAGAAAAGAAATAGGAAAAGAAAGCCACCTTATCAAAGTTGGCTTTACAGACTGGGTGACATCTGGCTAATAAATTTGCTCTTTCTGATGAAAACAAAATTTGCATTACTATTAGATGAAATAAAATATGTGGAAGTCTTCACAACCAGGTAATGTAACATGCTCTGCTACTCTGATCAAACCCTGTTCTTTCCTCTATACTTTTCTACCACAAGAATTTACCAATATTTTAATACTGCATTCTACCATGATAAACAGCCTAGACTTCCATTCTAATTTTAGAATTTAGCATGAATGTAAGTCTATACTCTTGTTTATTCTATTTCTTCAGAAACTAAGGGCACCCCAAGGGCACATACCTTTTTCTCCAAAACAGAAGTTAAATTGCAAACTTCTGTTAACATGCACACGTAGGAGTGTGTTCAAGAGCTACTGGTTATAAAAAAAGAGTTTATAAAAAGGTACCCTTTTAGCCTTCAGAGTGAGAAACATCTACATAGCTTGCTTTTGTTCCCTCATATCCTGAGATGAATAAATGATGTGCACGGTATCACTGCTCTGTTTAGGAAAATGTAAATTACTGTATTACATTGTTGAAAGGCAGTAGTACAGAAGGGAAACACGAGATTGATTGACATTTCTTGCTGGGGAAAAGCAAAGCTGACTCTGGTGGTTCTTGTAGGGGACTCCGCTTGGCTGCAGAGCACAGTCAGTTGAAGATTTCTTTTCAAAAAAAATAAGTGGGAAGTAACGCAGTGTGCATTTTGGCACAGCTGTACTTTTCATTTCTCTAAGATTTCAGTCAGGGGAGCAAAGCCCAGAGGGAAGTGGGGCGGCCGGAAGCCCCACCTCCTCTCCTGGATAACTCGTCCTCCTCCTCCTCCTGCTTGCTCCACACTCCACAGGCCAGGTGCGTTTTCCCTGCCTTGAGGAAATGGAGGCATGTGGCTTTTGACTCTTTGAAGTTGAAGATTGTGGGACCTCACCTGGGGGGTAACGTGGGCTGCCTCGGGCATGGGACGTGGGAGGGCCATGTTGTCCAGGAAAAGGGAGAAGGGCTCACATGTATGGTTAAGATCAAAAACTAACATAGCCCATCGCGTGCAACCTTTAACAAATCATATGTGGATTTCTTTTGTTCCCATGGAGTAGAAAAAGAAAATGCTGTTTAAATAATTTTATTTGAAAGAAATGCCATCTGATATTTATCATTCCCTGAGTATTATAACTTTAGTGTCTCACGGATTTATTTTGGATCATCCATCTGACTGTACCGTGAAACGTGCTGTGCAGGTGGAGTACTGTCATGGTGTCAATAGAAGTAAAAATGATCAAGATAATAAAGGGCATTCAAAATTGCATCATTCTTTAGTACAAAGCCTGTGTCAGCACTCAGAAAAGTTTACGTAAAGCTGTATAATGCTTCGCTTTTAAGATTCCATAAAGATATTATAATCTAGAGGCCACAGTTTCCATGAGTTTTTGACGTTAGACTTAACTTTCTTATTCTATAAATTTATTCTAATATATCCATTATTATTTTCACAGCTCTTTGCCCCTTTTAAGCTAAGGCAGCTGACCTTATGTGCCAACTCCTGGGGGAAGATGACAGCTGTCAGGAATAAAATGAGTGCTCAGTGAGGGCGTCACTGTTACACTGAACAAGTTGGACTTGGAAGGATGCAGTCCTTTTTAAATAAATGTCTTTAATTCTTCTCTCTCACTGTCATTTCAAGACGTTCTCCTTAGGCCAGTCTTTCCCTCACCCCCTGGGGGAAATCTCCAGCAGGTGCTGTTTACCTTTTTTTGAAAGAAAGTAAACTTTTAATTTTAAATAATGTTAGATTTATAGAAGAATTAAATAGTACAGAAACCTTTGTATACATTTCATGCAGTTCCCCATAGCATTCACATTTTATGTAACCATAATACACTCATCAAAACTAAGAAATTAACATTGGCACAGTACGTGAGCTAACCTACAGCGTTTATTCAGCTCTCACCTGTGTTCTGTTGCGGTACCCACTCCAGGCTGTCATGTTGCTTTCAGTCATTGTGTCTCCTTAGTCTCCTCCAGTCTGTAAAACTTTCTCGTTCTTTCCTTGTTTTTCATGACCTTGACATTTTGAAGAGATTATTTGACTGGTATTGAGTTGAATCTATAGATCAAACTTGAGAGAATTTGACATCTTCACAACACTGATCTTCCTATCCATGAATGTGGTATACCTCTCCATGTATCTAGGTCTTCTTTGATTTCTTTTGATGTTTTATAGTTTTTAGCATACAGATCCGTCACAAATTTTGTAGGATTTATACCTAAGTATTTCTTTCTCTTTTGTTTGTTTTTGGTGCTAGGGTAAATTGTGGGTTCTTTTTTCCCACAAATTTCCATTGTTCATTGCTGGTATAGAGGAATACAATTGACTTTCATATATTGATCTTACACCCTGCCATCTTACGAAACTCACTTGTTCTGGGAGCTTTTTCACAAATTCTTTAAGAGTTTCCACATAGACAATTCATCCCACTTGTAAATAGAGATGGTTTTCTCTCTCTTTTCAGTCTGTACCATGTCTTTTTCTTGCCTTCTTGTACAGGTTAGGATTGAACAGGCTGTTGAATAGGAGCGGTGAGAGGAGACATCCACCCATCCCTTCCTTGTTCCTGATCCTAAAAGCCCTCAGTCTTTCACTGTGAAGTGTGATGTTAGCTGTAGGTTTTTTATGGATGTCCTATGTTTGGTTAAGAAACTTTCCTTTTTTTTTTTCCTTTTTAAACCATTTGTTGAGAGTTTTTATCATGAATGAATGTTGAATTTTATTAAATTCTATAAATATGTTCTTATCGCTTTCTTATCTAATCTGTTAATAAGATGCATTACATTGATTAGTTTTTTTAAACATTGAACCCACCTCCAATCCTGGGATAAACTCTTCTTGGTAATGATGTATTTTTCTTTTGTACACTTTTTATATTCCTGTATTCAATTTTTTAATATTTTGTTGAGAATGTATACATCTGTATTCATGAAGGGTATTCATCTATAGTTTTTTTTGCTTGTAATGTGTTTATCTAGTTTTAGTACTGGGGTAATGCTGACCTCATAAAATGAGTTGAGAAATATTCCCTTCTCTTCTGTATTCTGTAGAGTTGGTGTGTTTGGAAGATTTCACCAGTGGTACTATCTGGAACTGGAATTTTGTTTCATTTTATTTTTAAATGTTTCAACTACAAATATAATTTTGTTAATAGATATAAGACTATTCAGATTATATTTTTCTTCTTGAGTGAGTTTTGGTGATTTGTTTCTTTCAGGGAGTTAGTCTATGTCATCTGAGTTATCAAATTTATCAGCATAGAATTGTTTGTGGTATTTCTTTATCTTTTTAGTGTATATGGTATCAATTTGGTAATGTTCCCTCTCTCTTTCCAATATTTGTAATTTGTATCTTCTCTCTTTTCTCAATCAGCCTGCCTAGACATTTATCACTTTTTTTATATTAAAAAAAACAACTTTTGGTTTCATTGACTGTACCTCTTTTCTGAAAACTCTTATCATGACTGCTGTAGAGTTTATAATATACATTTTAAAATAATTTGAATCTACCTTCAAATAGTGTTATACTGCTTCACGTATAATGTAAAGATCTTTTGACAACATATTTCCCAGTCTTCCCTCTCATCTCTTTTACTATTACCGTCATAATTTTATTTTTAAACATGTTATCAACATACAGTATATTCTTACCATTACAGCTTTAAACAGTCGGTAATCTTTTACATAACTTAAAAATAAGAAGAGTATTTTAATTTACCTTCATTTAGTTCTTTGCTATGTTCTTTGCTTCTTTGTGTGTATTCAAGTTCCTGACCTATATCATATTCTGACTGGAGAATTTTCTTTAATGTTTCTTGTGTAGTAGGTCTGCTGGCAATAAATTCTGAGTTTAGGGGTTTTTTGCTTTGGTTTGGTTTTTGGTTTGGGGGTTTTGGGTTTTTTGCCTGACAAAGTCTTTATTTCTCCTTCACTTTTGAAGAATGTTTCCATCGGGTATGGAATTCTGTATTGACACACTTCTCTCTCAGCATTTGATGCCATTCTGTTGTCACCTTGCTTGCATGGCTTCTGACAAGAAGTCCACTCTCTTTCTTATGTTGTTCCTCTGTAAGTAATGTATCTTTTTTTTCTCCTTCAAGATTTTTTCTTTGTTTTTGGATTTCAGCAGTTTCAACATGATGCCAGGATGTGAAGTTTTATTTTGTTTTTATGCTGCTTGATGTTCTCTGAGCTTCGTAGATCTGTGGTTTGGTATCTGTCACTGATTTTGGAAAATTCTTAACTATTATTTCTTCAACTATTTCTTCTGTCCCTTTTCCTTCTGCTTTTAGGATTCCAGTTATGTGTATGTTAGACCGTTTGATATTCTCAGACAGTTCCTGCATGCTTTATTTTGTTTTACTCCTCCTTTTTTCCCCCCTCTCTTTGAATTTCAGTTTGGGTGATTTCTATTCTATCTCTTGTTAAATAAGCTCAATAGTCTTTTTCTTTCAAATGTACTCATGAGCCCATCAGAGGCATTCTTCATCTAAATCCTGTGTTTTGGATTCCTATTCTTTCCATTTTAATTCTTTCTTATGATTTCTATTTCTGTGTGAAATTACCTGTCTGATTTTGTATGTTATCTACCTTTTCTCTTAGAGCCTTTAACACAGTAACCATGGATCATTTAAATTCTGTGTCTGACAGTTCCACCATCTATATTATATCTGAGCCTGGTTCTGACGATTGTTCTATCTCTTCATGGAGTTCTTTCTTTGCCTTTTTTTTTTTTTTTTTTTGTATGCCTCATAATTTTTGTTGAAAGCCAGATATATTGTATCGGACAGTAGATACTAGGATAAATATTTTTTATGCTTGGAGATAGGCATACCTTTTCTTCTGCTGGGCCTTTAGTGTGAGGGTTTGTGTTAATTTAGTCAGAGGTTGGGCTGGGTTTAAAGTTTGATGGTGCTATGTTCACCCTCATTGCACTGGAGGCTTCGAATTTCGCTAGTGGTGTCTCGTGTTTACATTGCGGGCTAGTTCCCCAGAGGGCTCTTCTGCTCTCACTTACCTTTGAGCCAGCTTGTCCTTGGGCTTCTCTTTGCATTGCTCTCCAGAGGGACTCTGCCTCTTGCAGCTCCCTCAGCTGTATCCCTCAGTTGTTGTTACTTACTGCTTTTTATCATGGGGTAGGGTGAAGGGGCAGAGGGCATTCTCTTATGCTCTGATTAAGCCTCACGCTTGGGCAGGCCCTGTGAACCAGGCTCAGTGTTGTGGCCCTTACAGGTGTTCCTGTTCCTCCTCTACATGTGATGATGGCATGCGTTGCTGTCTCTCTCCCAGAGGTAGAGCCACTAGGCTCTGCCTGCTTCTACATGCCATGACAGCATGTGTTCCCGTCTCTCTCCCCCTGCCCCCCCAGGAGGATCTAGTGGGATTCCACAGTGTTCTCCTGCTGCAGCTCTGCTGCTCTTTCTCATGAATAGTAAGGGTTTTGTTTTTTAGGGGGCTTAGGGGGGATGGGGATGGGCAGTGTTGATGGTGACTGTCGTTTCCCTCACCCGGCTGCTGGTGGTTTCCACCAGTACCTAAAGGCTGTGATTTTTTGGTCCTTCCCCCTGCAGATGAGGGGTTTTGTTCTCGAGGGAATAGAAGACAAGGGTCTGGGTGGAGTTTCAGCAGTGGCTGCTGTTCTTCTCCCCCAGCCAGGACCAGGAGGGCAGCTTTCTTAAGATCACCATTGACCTTCCCTGTGAGCACCTTGTAGGCCTCCTGGAAGAAAACTTTGCAGTAGGCTATTAGCCCATGTATGTCCATGGCCCTTAGGACTGCACACTCACACCAGCCCACACTTGGCCTTAGACAATTCGTTAAAACTTCTAGCTGAATCTTCCTGTGGGCCTCAGTCCCATCCGGTGGTGTCTGTCCCAGATAAGTAAATGCAATGCTCAGATCCTGTTTCTTCCTGGAGGTCCCTGGCTCTTTCTAGATTTGGGGTAAGCTGTTTGCCCTGCACCTTCAGTTCTCTGGCAGTTTCAAGAAAAGTCATTAGTTTGCACTTTGTCAGCCTTTTTCTTGTTATAATCGTGAGGGTGATGCTCTCTACATGTAGGAGCTGAAATTAGAGTTTTACTATCCAGTTTCTATCATTTACCTTTCAAGTCACTCTCAGAAAAATAAACACTCCTGCACTGCCTTTAATACCCCAGGTAATCCCCAGTTCAGAAATTACACTGTCTGACAAAACACACAGGAAATGCTCTGGAAGCCATTCGTTCCCCCTGCTCTTTTCAGGCTCATGTGGAACGTGCTGCCGGCAGTGGGAAAGGGTACTGTGGCTGGCTTCTCCCATTTCCCCACTTCTGCTTCTCCTCTCTCTCCCAGCTAGCCTCCCCCCAACCCCCGCACCCCCCCTCCCCCCCCCAGTCTGCAGACCTGGGGACAGAGGAAGGAAAGATTGACTAGAGGTTGGGTTGGGGAAGGGGTGTAAAGAGAGGACGCAGGGAAGTTCTTACCTGAATGCATATAGGTGTTTAAAGGCGGAATTGTCCCATGAGAGCCCTTGTGAATCCTGAGACCCAGTCATGCTGGGAATCTTCAGCTTCAGATCCCTTAATGTGGAAGCACACGCCTCCTCCAGCCTGCAGGTCCTTGTGTTCCCTTCCTTAGCCCCTAGGTACCAGGTGCTGTGCTTCTACCTTCTGTCACTTTCCAGGCAGTTCTCTTGGGAAAGGTCTATGACAATGCCAAACTGGTTCATACGTGATCCGTGGGAAACTTCCACCTTCGTAGCCCTATTGCCATGGGTGAGAGGGTAGCTACATTCCCAGGGACAGCTCTTATACTGTAGGCACTTTCACCAGCCCCTTTGCCTGGTCTCGTATGAGTTGGACACCAGCCCGTTTCCCCTCAAATTGCCAGGGACATGTATCCATGATCTGCCAGGGGTCTTCTGCAGCCCTGTCACTTGACTTGAGGTGAACTGGAGTCAGGGTTGGAGTCCCAGCATTCTGATAACTTTCTCCAAAATTTTCCTAATCTCCAGCTTTTTTGGTGCTACTTTCCCCAGTCTCCTTTAGGTTGCAAATTTGCAAAACAGGAGAACAGGTTTTTGACATCCAATGTTGCATGTCTTGTTTTGAGATCTTGCACTGCGGGATGTGGAAGGAATCATTACTTAAATTTCCTGGGGCTCAATAGAACTAAGACAGGAAGAATCCAATATTATCATCCTCTTACCAGAACTTATTCTATTTAAGAGAATGGATGCTTTTAGTAACTGATTGCAGGACATTACTTTTTCTCTGGATGTTATTTTTATAATTTCAAAATTTGAAAACAGATGACTCATTACATCCTAAGATACTTCAAGTTTAAAATATAAAGGATGACATTTCAGATTTCAAAACTCAAAATATCAATACAATGCTATAGTAGATCTTCAGTGGCCAAAGGAAAGATTTAGTTGAAGGGACGTGGATACTTAGGTCTTTTCTTTTGACCTGGTGGCACTTTTAATTAAGATGAGTGACTGCTTCCACGTGAAGTAGCCAAGGTGGGATATAGACATTGAGCTAGATTCACCAAACCCTAGCATTTTAATATTTTACTCTGTGTCCCCAAAACAATTTTGGGGGAATTGAAATATATCTTGATATTAACAGGGATTGTTAAAAATAAATTATACATTGTTCTTTTTGTGAAGCAAAGACTTATCGGATGAGATAAATAACCTCTCTCTCTGCCTTCCCATTGGTCTTATGTATAAATTTTAACTCCTTGATCGAGAGGTAGCATGTTCATAGATGAAAGGGTAGAGGTAAAAGATCCAGCTTCAGAATTAGAACTAGATTCAAACTCCAGCCAGGAAGAGACCCTAATCAATCAGGATGAATTCTCACTGATCAGAATGGTCACCTGACCTGTTGGAGCGCCCCTAATCCTTATGCTGTCCTGCCTCGAGCCGCTGGGCACATCCCTTCTCCACTGTCCCTGCTGGGAAGCCAGCCTCTCTGAGCCCCGGGTTCCTCCAGACGTGGGGACAGTAACCTCTATCTGGAAGAGCTGCTATGAGGATTAACCGAGGTGCAGTGCTTCCTTGCACGTAGTGGGTCCTCTGCAGGAAGTGGCTAGTAGGATCCTGTTAGGTGTCAGATACCTCAGAGAGAGGGAACGCGCTCCTCGGCCGCCTCCAGCTTCTCGGTGCCTGCCCTGGGTTCACGTCATTCGGGGGAGGTTCAGCGGTTAGAGATGTGAACTGTATCTGATGGAGACTTTTCTCTGTTTTCCAGTTAAAAATCTTTAGGTGATATTCCCATTTTAATTATGGCTATAAAAGTATAAGAAATGAGAGAATACAGAAAAAGTAAGAAAAAGAAATGTGAAATCACCTATATGCTATCTTAGGGAGTTAACCACTGTCACCTTTGGAAGTATATCCTTCCATCTTTTTTTAAATATACAGATGTGTACAGGAATGGTGTTACATGAAATGTAATGTTTATAACCTCCTTTTCACGTAATGCTGTATCATAGACATGTTTCCAGGCCAGTGTACAACATCATCATAAAATGTCATTGTGTGGGTTTTCCAAGTTAAATAGATTTGGAATAATGTCCATCAGTGGACACTTAGATTACTTCCAGTGAACTGCAGCTATCTCCCTTATTCGTATATCTTACCATACATATATGGTAATTTCCTTAGAATACAGTCTTAGAAGCAGACTTGCTGGACAGAAGGAAAGCATATTGTAGATGAGACATATTATCAAATTCTCTTGGAAAGGCCGTTCTAAGTTACACTCCCATTAGAGCATATGTAGCGTCCATATCTCCACATTTGGGAGTTTTAGAATAAAATATTTCTGTATTCTTTGATAAGTGAGAGCATTTTCTTCACATTTTCCCCCTAAAATCAAATAGTATCTTTAAAATTGTTTTCATATCAAAGTTTTTAAAAATTCAGTTATCTAAAAAATAAACAAAAGCCTTTAACTACACACCAAATCCTTTGGTCCTAATCACTATTAAAACTGTATTCATGATGATCATAGCAGGGTCTTAAATATCCTCGCAGGGGGTGGTCCCTCTTAAGAGATGAGCGGAGGGGGTTCTAAAGTCAGAGGGTTGAAGCATGCCCACCCTAATCCTGTCGCTTTCCCTGTCACCTGCCTCCCCGTCTTGGAACAGTCACCATTTTTACTCCTGGAGGAAATCTTTCTCCTAACCTCAGGGCTGCCCTTTGACATTTAAGTTTTTTTTACTAGAAGAGTATAACATGCATATGGAAAAGTATAAAAATCTCAGCTGAATGAATTATTACAGAGTAAACACACCTGTGTAATCACCACCCAGGTCAGGAACAAAAAATTCTTTTATTAACATTTTCTAATACAGGTGACCATGACGAAAGATGTATAATTGTCCTGCGTATTCCTTAAACCCATGACTTTTACCTGAGACTGTAAATAATTTCTCGTTGGGAGAACATAGCCAGTTGGTCTCCCCTCCTCTGTTCTTCTCTGGGGGCAATTAGTTCTCAGTATTCTGTGTGTAGTAACTTGCCTAGTTTTGAGATTATCCACAGCACTGACATAGCTTTCAATATTCTTACTCTTTGACAGCAAAACAAAACCACGAAATTGTAAGGGCAAAAACACGGCGGTATGCAGAAGCATGTAGTTGAGGGTACATTGCTTTACATGCTGGCCATTAACCAGATATGGACGGCTTGTTTGGCACAAGTTATCATGTGGTACTAACCTTGCAGTTACTGGATAAAGGTGGAGCTACAGTAGGGAGTCGTGCACTCTGCATCAGGGAACCTGGCAGGGAGTTGGATAGACGTGCCTGTGAGACTGTTTGTGCAGCAGCCAACACCGCAGGCCCGGGGCTCCACCATCGGCCTGCAGCCGCAGCGCTCGGTGGGGGCAGAGGCCATGGTCTCCTGCCTCCAGGACCAGGTGCCAGGCTGGCCTCACAATCTGGGGGGAGAACACTGGAAGTGGGCCTCACCCCCCAGCACCTCCAGCCTCACTTCGCCCTTCCCTGCGAGCTCAGGGTGGACACCGGCTTTAATCTTGGTGTTAGGTCAGCAGCTTTTGCGTTCTTTCTTTTTTGTGGTGGATGTACCCTTTTCCTTCTCTTTTTTTCCCTGCGTGAACATCGCCTTGCCTGCACTGCTTCCCCTGCCTGTGGAAATCTTATAGTCTGGTCTGTAGCGGAACCGTGCTCTGATTAAAGTGATTAAAACTATATACAGCATGCATAATTAACCTTTGCGCGGCTGTCACCATGAGCTGATGCAGGGAGCTGATACTGTATCTGTCTGTGGCAGCCGGCGTATGCTACATGACCATTTTTTTTTCCTGCAGAATTTTAATCACTTGAGATAAAGAGCCAGGAGAGAGAGATCAAGGCTGTATTAATCCTCTCAATGGCTTTATAATTTCCCTTCTATTCTGCTGCTGGTAATCAAGAAAAATAATGCCGCCTTAATCCTAGATGCCAAGGTCAATCATCTCTGTGCCCTTTGATAGCAAGGATGTCACTATGAAACGATTTTAATGAACGCCATTCTCACTGTGCTTCGCAGGGAGGAGGGTGTGCTCCACGGCGCCAGGATGGTCAGGCGGGCCTTCGTTTCTGGAAAAATAATTTTTAAATATTAGCCGCATTAGAAATAAATTCCTAACAGCTGGTCAGGGCTGCGGCCCGGCCACACGCAGCCGCGGGTGGTTGAAGAGCTAGGGAGTGAGCGGGCCTGGCTGGCGGGGAGGAGGCCTGGCCAGCTGGGGAGCAGGCCGGGGCGGCAGGAACCGGCCCTGCGTGCACCCCGCCGCCTCCCCGGGGGGGCTGCCGAGATCACAACAAAAGCGCAGCGATGCGCAGCTGGGCGGTGACGTTTTCCAGCAGTGCCCTGTTGTTGTTTTAAGAACACGCAGACAAGTGAAAAACAAAAATCCTTGCAGCCCAGAAGCACCTGAGCTGAATTCCCCGGAGGCTGCCCCCCGCCCCTTCCACCCACGCCCTCTCTTATTTGGTTTCCCCCAACACGTTCCCTTGGCCCAGGTGAGGTGACGGGGGCCGGCGCGGCCTTGACCCAAAGCCACACGCCAGGCGGCTGAGCGCGAGGCCAGCGCGGGGCTTCGGCTCCCGGCTGCGGGGCAGGGCGCCTTAGGAAACCTCGGCGTCGCGGAGGAGGCGGCGGGAGGCCGTGCGCACAGCCCTCGGACCCGCACAGGTTCCGGGGCGGGGCGGGCGTCGGAGAGACGTGGGTAAGTGGCTTCCACTCGTCCTCGAGACCGAGGAGCGCGGCCCTCGGCCCCGGACGCCAGGGGCCCAGCGCGGCGCCCAGGGAAGCTGTGCGGGGGCCCTCCCAGCGGGGCTGACCCACAGGCCCTTGAATGTGTCTCCACAGACGTTCGCTTCACCCTCTCCTGAGAGGTCGCCGTGCAGTTTCCCTCCGCGTCAGGGGTGGGCCGAGGACTAGCGGGGGTGTGGGGGTGTGTGTGTGTGTGCGCGTGCGCGGGGGGGGGGGGGGGCAGTAGGAGACCCTTCCTGGGGTGGTGCAGGCAGGTGGACCGGCCAGCGTTAACCAGGAGACCCCCCCCACCCCAGGGGCTCGTGTCTTTCTTCCCTCCTTTATAATCTGACCCCACACTCTGATTCTGTCCTCCTGGAATTTGGGTTTGGACTCCGTTCGCCTCCATCTGGATTTCACACGATTAGGATTTATGATCGCCTGGCCTGGCCTGGGGTGACACTTCCCCTTGCCCGTCTGTGAGCCGGAGAGGCGGGGGGGGGGGGCAGTGTAAACCGCGGTGCAGGGCACGTGTTGCCTGCTTACCCGAACAAACTCTTTGTAGGGACTTAGGCACCACTCACGTCACTGTTTACAAATGAACCTTCTCTTTTTCACTGAAGCGGCCTTGGCAGGCCCTCTTTTTGGAACCACTTTGTTAGCAATTCATTTGAGCCATTAAAATGAATGAAACGGAATTTAAAAGAAAATATTCTATAGTTTAGACTCCCTTCCTCCTGCGAGTTGCTGTCCTCTATTGACGCAGACCACAGTTTGGTCGCGCTTGCTGAAGAGGTTGTTCTGGCTGTCATTCCCTTCGAGTGTGATTCTGGTGACAGAGTTTTGCCCTATTTCCATAGATCAGTGCAGGTGTTGGCCGTAGGGGCCGCGCAGATGTGATCCTTGTAAGAAACTGGACCGCAGGAGCTGCTGCTCCGAGTTGCTGGCGTGACTCATGGGGCCCTGGGGCTTTCCTGCGGGGATCCACGGAGCTCGGGGTAATGGGAAGCTGCCAAGAGGCCCCCAGGCGTGAAGCAGATTTCCTGGGTGGGCACCGGGCAGGCTCCAGGCATGTCCCCCCTGCACACACACTGCATCCAGCACGGCCCCGCCATTCCTCTGTTTTCTGTGTTGAAGTTCCTCCTAAGGATTTTTTAGGAAGAAAAAAAAGTTTCTTAAAAGTTTAAGCGCACGAACAGCCCTTTTTGTGTAGTCCTTTGCTCTGTCCCAAAGGAATTTATAAAGGACAGGGTTGGTCTCCTTCACAAGCCTTAAGGAAGGTGTGCATCTGAAGGACAAAGTTCTTTGGGCAGACGTGGTGAGTCTGTCACCCATCAGTTGATGTGAGAGAGAGAGAGAGAGAGAGAGAGAGTGTGTGTGTGTGTGTGTGTGTGTGTGTGTGTGTGTGTGTGTGTGTGTGTGTGTGTGTGTGTGAAGCTCTGTTGTTCAAGGCTGTCTCATTGCAAAAGTGAGTTTCAGAAATTCACCTTGAAGGCTAACCAGGGTTCATGGGGGCCAGGGGACGACTTTGAGGACCTCACATTTTGAAGGCCTTTCATCCCCCTTCTAAGAAACGTAGACTTTACCATGAAGACCGAGCCTGACACCCGAGAGCTATTCTCCACACCCCTTGCTGTTGTCTGCCCGTTAGTGATCACTCTGCCTGGTGATTCAAGACAGGGTGCTGAGCCCGGCCCCTCCTTGCTGCCCGCGTCTGCTCCTCCTCAGGACGTGAGGTCCTCATTGTCCTGCCGTCCCAGCCTCTTCCCTTGCCTCAAGCTCCACGTGGCCTCAAGAATCCAACTTTTAAAATAGATACACTCCAGTCGCCACCCTTACAAAATTAAAAACAATTCTCAGGTGCTTCCCACTGCCAGATACCGTCCGCGCCTCCCAACCAGGTGTGCAGAGCTCCTCACAAGGTGCACAGCCTCGTCCTGAGGGCTTCCTTTGCCGACGGCTTTTGTCGGCTGTGCGTCTCTTACATCCGCCTGGGCTGCGGCTCCCTGAGGGCCTCCTGCCCTGGAATCCCCGGTGTCGCACACACGCAAGGCGCGCCGTCTGTTTGGAGGGGATTCGCCGGTGCTCTGTTGTGTCTGCTGTTCCTGGCACTCCCGCGCACCCGCCTCTGAGGCAGGGCCTCGGCTGCTGCTGAACTGCTTGCGAGGGCCCGGAGCCGCGGGGGGGCCAGCGCCCCTCAGATGACGAAACGTCAGTGCCTGCCTGACTTTGTGACTTTTAACATCCTTTCAAGGAGCAGTTTGGGAGCACCGACGGCGTGCCAGGCCCGTGCTGGGAACACAGGAGGCTCACGGGCGGGGGGGACAGACGGGGAAGTCCTCTGGTGGAGGAAGCACAGAGCCCATCCCCCACTTTATGTGAAACAAGACGCTTCCTCTCCAAACGTAAGCGCACCTGTGCTACGGCTCCTTCAGACTCCCAGAGGAAAAGGCGACCCCCACCCCAAGCAGGTCGTCACAGATGGGGGCGGGGCGGGGGCGGGGCTTCTGTGCTGATGAGCAGGCCTGGGCCTTGAGACCGGACCGGGCAGGCCAGAGCTGTCCCCTCTCCTCGCCATTGGCCCCGTCACTCTCAGCGGGGAGGTCAGAAAGCGCGGGAGGGAAGGTGCTGTCCTTGACCTGCTGGTCCCTCAGGCTTCCCTGGCGGCACCCTGAGGGCGGCCCTGGGAGCGGCGGGAGGGGCAGATCGGGCATACTTGAACCTGCCCACCAGAGCACAGTGTGTGTGCATCGCAGACGGTGTGGGTAGCGTGGCCGACGTGCTGGGCGAGAGCGGTGAGTGACCAGCAGTTCCTCAGGGTTGGCCGCGTCGTGAGTCGACACCTGCAGACTGGCTGACGCCCTTCGGGCTGGGACCCCCCGTCCAGTAACTCGGGGCCGACGCCACGGGTGTGGGTTTGGAACTTGCGACACGTCCTCACATGTTGTAGGGACTGCAGTGCAGACCTCTGATGGTTGACCCCTTCACTCTGGCTGTTCCTTACGCGCAAGCTCTCCGTGCGTGTGTCGCTTACCGAGAACCTGCCCTGCGATGGATTTTGTATCAGGTCAGCGCGGCCTCAGGCCCTGGCCACGCGTCCTGGCTGCCCCCCCGCCCTCCGCGGAGCTGGGGCATTTTTGTGTGCCTCCTTCTCTCCCGAGCTCGTGAGTCCTGCAGCACGGTATCATGTCTTGCAGTAAACAGGGTGCGTGCTGCTTAATTATTTAGTCGCCCCTGGCCTACTTCGTTTCCCGTTATGCCGCAGCGCCAGCCTTCACTAGTTGTGCCGTTTCACTGCAGCCTTCCCTCTCTCGTCTCCTCCCAGAGTTCGTGATAAATAGCGCTGACAGTGATGAATGCTAGCCTCTATTAAACACTTTCCAGAGACAGGACACAGGGCCTTGCGTTTTACGTGTTGTTTTATTTTGAGTTGTCCCACTTACACCGCAAAGCTGAGCTCTGAGATTTGAATGTCCCACAGGCATCCCCTGAGACAAGGATTTCAGTGCAGGTGCCTGTCCTAGGACGGGGTGACATGTGACACAGCCAAGGGAAGGCCGCCGTCAGAGCTTATCATCAGGCACGGTGGTGGGTCGTGCCGTGGGCGAGCGGAGCTTAATCCCTCCGGGGGACTCTGGAGCGCGTGCAACGTGTGTACGGGGAGGGGGAGGGCGCTGAGGTGTTTATAGACCCGCGATCCTCTGTCTGACAGCGGTGCGTGGGGGAAGCTAACTCTCTGGCACGTCTGGCCCCTGTGGCCGACGTCAGAGCGGGCCGAAGCCCCCAGAAAAAGCTGTCAGGCGACGGATGCAGGCGCTGGCCTAGGGGTGTTGCCAGTGGGCACTGCTGCCTCAGGCCATCGTGTTGCTTTCATTTGACCGTTACAGTAAGTCCCCTGCACGCGAAGCTTCACGTTGCGAGCTGTCGAGGATGCGGAGCTGCGTGTCACCCACGTGGGGCGTGAGTGTCGCCGCAGCTCGCCCTCCGTCTCCTGTTGCTGACCAGCTCCCACCCCCACTCCCTCCTCCAGGCAGCAGCTCTTCCTGCCTGGTCACTCGATGCCGCCCCGTGTGCCCGCTGGCGCACTGCACTGCTGTGCTTTTCAGGTACTGTGCTGTAAGATCTAAACTGTTTTCTTTATTTTTTGTGTTTGTTTTTTATGTATTATTTGTTTGAAAAGTATTATAAACCCGTTACAGTACAGCACTACATAGCCGATTGTGTTAGTTGGGAACCGAGGCTGACTTTGTTGGACTTAACGAACAAATGGGAACGTATGAACGTGCTCTCGGAATGGAACTTGTTCATGTGTAGGGACTTCTGTAATAAAACTGAGTCTTCGTGGCCTAAGAGGCTTGCTTCAGGTGACTCTTGTAGGCCGTTCATGTAATTTTCTCTGTGGAAACCCCCCACTTTCCTGCCAATCCAGGCATTTAACTTGCAGTTCAGCTCAACAGTGGCTTCGTAGCTTAGTACCTCCTCCATCTGGGTTGGGGGTCTTTTCCGCCTGACTCTGACCCGAAAGTTGGTTCTTGAGGTGCCGAGCCTCCTTGCTTCAATGAAGCAGTGTGTCTCACCCACTCCAAAGAGAAACGGAGGAGGCTGGGGAAATATTTCTCTTGGAGTGATGTGTTTTTAATTCAAACTTTGAGTAGTAAGTAGGCCAGGTTCCAAAACTGTCACAAACAGCCCTGTGGTCTCCGTGGTTTAACACAACGCCAGTTTACTGCCCGCCCACACAGAGTCCACTGCGGGTCCACGGGTGACTCGGGGAGCCAGGCGGCTTTGATCCTGTGACTCCCCCCAAGCTCGTGGAGCCTTCGCAGGTCACAGGAATGACTGGAGACTCCCACTTGGGCCTCTCGCTGACTCAGCCTGGAGTTGAAGATGCTGTGTCTAGTTCCATTGCGTTCCCCACATCTTGTCACGTGGTCCAGCTAGTTACAAGAAGGCTGGGAAGTGCCCTCTTCCAAAAATGCCCAGGAAGGGCGGGGGTGTGAGGGAGGGACTGCTGGGTCTTAGTGAACCCCAGCAACGTCTTCCCCAGTAAGAGAAGCAATGATAATTAAGCTGTCAGGATCAAGGCCCGCCTGGGGCCTTTCCTGGGGATTTCTGAAAGGCGGGAAGAATTTTGCTTCGGGCTGTACATGTCTGTGGCTCATTAGTTCCTCAGAGACGCCCAGAGACAAGGTTGCTGTTGCTAATAAGATATATTTGTTTGGTTATTTAAGAAATCAAAAAAAAGCGTGTTGTCATTTAACAAATCAAAAGAGCACGCTGTCGTTTCCCGGGTCCTGATGGCTCTTTAGCAGACGCGTACTCTTTTTTTATACATCTTGCTAGTTGCAACATCCTCTTCTTTCCTATCCCTCCAAGTTATGCGCAGAAATAAATCTTCTCGGCATGAAATATCATCATGGGCTAGTCATCAGCAGTTGTTCTCACAGCTGTTTTGAAACCTAAACAACTAAAAAGTGCATTTTGATGTTTATTGTAATAATTCTCTCTTCTGCCTAGCAACCGATGTGAGATCTGCCGCTCTTGGGGCCTACAGATTTTCACTTACACTTGAAATTCTCTTTCTCTCCTCTGTCTGGTTGTTTTACAGAAAAAGTGACAATATGTTGTTCTTGCCACCTTAACACTAAAGATGTACAAATGCTTTCCAAATGGTATTTTGTAAAAAATATGATTCAGCCAAAAGGAGCCCAACGGATTTAGGAAGGCATTGAATGTGTTCTACTGAAATCAGTGGTTGAAGTCTGACTTTCTTCTTTCACAGTGATTAACAGATGCCAGGCCTTCTTCTTTTCTTTTCTTTTTTTTTTTAATTGGAGTGTAGCTGATTTACAATGTTGTATTAGTTTCAGGTGTACAACAAAGTGAATCAGTTATACATATACATATATCCACTCTTTTAGATTCTTTTCCCATGTAGGTTATTAGAGAGTATTGAAGAGAGTTCTCTGTGCTGTACAGTAGGTCCTTATTACTTATCTATTTTATACATAGTCGTGTGTACATGTCAACCCCGATCTCCCAGTTTATTCCCCTCCCCCACCATAAGTTTGTTTCCTACATCTGTGACTCTATTTCTGTTTTCTGCTAAACGTGCACAGATTCTGCTTTCTGAGGGAGGAAACCGTACCTTTACAGCTGTTCCCAGGCTGTCCTCGCTCAGTGATTTCTTGTGAAAACCGTGGAAGTAATTCCTTGCTGGGAGCGAGAGTGGCCCTCACACAGTCTGATGCCGTCTGCGTAACGGTGCCCCACCCCACAGCCTGGTCTCTGCCCCAGAGCAGGACAGGACAGGCACCGCAGGCCCCCTCTGGAGGGCTTGTGCTGCTACGTGCCCTGTGGTGGAGTGGATTTACAAAGGCTTTTGAGGACCCAAAGAGAAAATGTATCCCATAAATCAGTGGTGATGTGTTAAGAGACTGCTCCTGAATGCGTTGTCCACAGAATGTAATTCCTGGGTGATGGCGTTTCGTACAGTACATCATCACAGAACAACAGCAATATCCCCACAGTAGAAATGACGCTGATAAATTATCCACAAACAGGATCTTAGAATTCTGGTGTGGCTCTCATTTGGGGTTATTGGGATTTGTGGAGCAGTAGATTTCATTTTTGCAAAGTACAGAGGCACAAAAAGTCCTGCACATATTGTGAGAAGCCAGTGTTTTACGTAATAAGTCATTGGTACAGAACTAGCAAGGTTTTCACGTCTTCGGAATCATTCTCTTCTTATTCTGTATGATGAGCTCTGTTCACTTTAGGCCTTTCACATTATCTAAAGATGAACCTGTGAGCACTTCTAATAGTTGCAAGAATTTTAAAGGGAACTATGAAATTTGATATTTTTTAAAGTGAAACTATGGGAATAGCATAATTTTGTTGCTCTTAATGTTTTAATGAGGTGTGTTGATACTACTTCAAGGGTCCTGACAGAATTGTCCACAGCCCTGCTGTCCTCTAGGGCCTGGAAACCCGAAAGCCCCAGTAGCTCTTAGCTCTCTGAAGTCTGATAAGAACTGAGACTGCACGTGATGTCTAATCAATGCCTCCAAGATCCTTGAGGATAGAACCGTATGGAATTTGGTTTTTGCACACTTCCTGATACTGACGTAACCGAAAGTGGGGTCCAGCTGCTCGCCACTCAAAAGCCAGTAAAAAGGCCAGGTCGGTGGAGAGGAAAGTTTGTTTTATTTTGGATGCCGGCAGCCGGAGGGGATGGCAGACGCCCGTCCGAAGGCCAACTCCCCCCCCCCCCCCCCCCGCCCCCTGACAGTCGGAGGGCAGAGCTTTTATAGGCAGAAGGAGGGGGCTGCATGCAGAAACAGCACAGTCAGCTCTGACAGTCATCTTGAAATCGGTCATCGGTGGTCTGACCAGCGTTGTCTTGTTGTTTTAGGTCCAGTTAGTCTTCACTTCTGGGGTCGGTTTGTTTCCACTTCTTTGAGGCCAGTTCTCGGGTTTGTGGCAGCTGATGTCATGGCTACAGCCTGTCACCATGTAGTTAACTTCCCCACCTGGTGGGGGCTTCAGTATCTACAAGACAGCTCACAGGACGTGGCTCAGAATATTATCTGTAGCCCTTGAGAAGGAACTAAACGTCCTTGACTTTGCTTAATGACTAAACTATTACTGTTTGGTCTGCTTTGACTGTTTTCCTTTGTTTCTGCATTTTCTCACTTCTCTGATTAAACTTATCCTTTGGCTAAAGTTTTTCCACAGACAAAAGGCAGGCTGAGGACGCTAGTGGTGCAAGGACCGCAGGGTCCTGCTCCATTTCACTGAGACCAGTGCCTCATGTCCAAGAGCACTCGCGTGGGTGAAGATGGCAGTGAGACTGGAGGGACATGATGCTCCCATCCTGCCCCCAGCACCCAGGAACCAGGCGTCTCAGGACATGGGAGGCAGCCTGGATGACACAAAGACAATGGGAGGGTGCCGTAGCTGCTTCAGAACTCACCGTGGCTGTGTCCGAAGGCGGCAAGTCCTACAACAGATCCTGCCAGCGACATCCTTGCCAGACCAGAAGGTGGTGACTGTATGCTGTCTCAGAGATACCTTAGCTCCCGTTGGTCTGTCTTCTAAGACTGGCTGGCCAGCCTCTTGTTGGTTTTGTGAACTCCTGAGAACCTTCCAGGAAACCTCCCACCCCTCCTCCTTGCTTTACATAACTTAGCCTGAGTTAGTTTCTATCATTTACAACCAAGAACTCCAGAGTGATTGAGCAGTCACTATTGGTTTGACATTTCCTGAGTGCTCAAAGCAGGAAGAAACTTGGGAGATGGTCTAACCTCTCACTTTAAGATGACGACTCCCGGACACATTCCTTGCTCAGAGTCCTGCAGACAGTTGGCAGCTGAGCTGGGTCTGGAATTCTCTTCTTTTCACTCGTGAAAGTTAATCAGGAAGAAGAGCCATTCCGGAGACCTGTACTGTTCCGTACGGCAGCCACTGGCCACAGTGGCTACTGTGCACCTAACACGCGACGTATCCAAGCTGTGACATGCTGCACCAAATGCCATCTGGTTTTGAAGGCTTAGTATCCAAAACAGGAGACTAGCTCACGTTTACGTTTTTGTGTTGATCACATGGTTGAGTGATTATATTTTAGACATACTGGATGAGATAAAATTAATTTTTCACTGTGTCTGCCAGTAAAATTAAAGTGACACGTGTGAGTTGGAGTAGATTCCTCTTGAACAAAGCTGCTGAATGCAGTCATGAGAGAAGATGACGTTTGAGTCTCTGGGGAACCTTGGGTCTGTGGTTATTATGCTTGACTATTAGTCTTTGCTGTGGTAACTAGTATTGCACAGATTTCAGGGACGTATAGCCACACACACTTGTTTCTCACCGTGGGTCTCCAGGTCAGCTGTGGCTGGGCTGGGCGGGGCCAAGCCTGGCTCCTCTAATCCGGGCTGCGCTTGGGCCCCAGGCCCTGGTGGAGCCGCCACTCTCTGGGGTGCACTCTCCTCACTGTAGATGCTCCAGCGCGGGAGCAGAAACACCCAGGGCCTCCTGAGGCCTCTGCTGGCAGCTGGCCCGCTGCCACTTCTCTCACGTTCCTTTGGTCAGAGCGGCTCGCGTACCCACGGCCACAGTCACCGTGGCACGAGTGTGTACCTGCCTGCTGGGAAAACACAGCCAGAGCAGGGAGCTTAGGAGCGGTCGTGAGCATGTGATGTGACCTGCCACCCTCCGCCTGCTCCCGCGAGAAGGAGGAGCGCATGTTTATGGCGTCAGGCCGTCAAGGTCCACGCTGTGTCCAGTCAGCCCCTCTTGACCCGGAGCCTCGTGAACCAAAACGCGGGTTCATTGCTTCCCCGGCGGTGGAGCAAAGACAGGAAAAGCGCAGTGACGCTCCCATTCAGAAAGAGCAAGGGTGGGGGCCCCACAGCAGCCCACCCAGCCCTGATACCCTGCTGGGCAGACACTTCGTCCCCAGGCAGGGGGTGGGGTGTTCCCTGATGGGGAGGACGCACCCGTCTGCCGTTTGTATGGCTCTGGCCGGCCCTCTGGAGGTCATACTCTTCTCTCATCCCCCCAGCTCCCTCTGAGGAAGGCGCTGGAAGAAACGCCCTCCCCAGCGGCAGGCAGGTTTCTTGACTTGTCTCCTACCCGCGGGAGAGATGGAAGCCGAGGACCGTTTTAGATCTCAGGTGGTCACAGTCTGTTTTAGCTCAGGTTCAAAGTGTGTTTGGCGCTTCATGAAACCGTTGTCTGTTTTTGATCCGTGATCCCAGGTGCTCGTTCCACTCTCGGGCTCAAGGACTTTGAGCTTTTGGTGCTTCCGAACTCCGAGTCTCTTTCCCAGGACCATTTTGTACAACTGAGAGAGTCCACTGGGGGGATTTCAACAAAGGCAGTAACAGTCATACCTTGGATTTAGTCTTCGCTGGGAGGCTGTGTCTTAATGGCCAACCTCGATGTGGTGAGAAATGTAAGAGTTCCATTTCCAAATCCTTCAAGGCCTGGAATCTTAGGATTTTCTATATTCCCTTTCAATTGCAAAGCAGTGAGGGTTTTTTTGTTTGTTTTTGTTTTGGGGTGGGGAGCTTTCTTCCCTGTGTAGGATGTAAAGGTATCCCATAACAACTAATTCACACGGTAACATTCTGAAAACAGTTTAGTAGGTGCGTTCTCTGCCTTCTGAGTTATCACAGGTGATGTTTGTTGCCAGATGTTTCAGCGCTGCGTACCTTGGGTTGTCATTTTTCCAACTTCCTATAAGAGTTTTCTGGCGCCCTATCGCCTAGACCCCAAACCAGTGCCTAGATTTCAGCTTTCTGGCACGGCAGCCCCTACTTCTGTGCGCCAGTTTCTGCACGAGTCAGCTTTTGCTGCAGTAACTAACAGCCCCCAAATCTCTGTGGCATTCAGTGACCAACATTTATTTTTCGCTTAAGAATCCTGTGCGTCAGCTGCAGCTCTGCTGAGCTTGGCTGTGCTTCCCGTGTCTCCTCATGCCAAGACTGGGGCAGAATGAGCAGCTGCCCTCTGGGCAGTGCTCGTCTCGCGGTGGAGGCAGGACCTCCAGGGGGAGTGGAAGCCCACTGCTGGGACCTGGCACGCTGTCCCTTTTCCCACAGGTGACATGGGAAGTTCAAAGTTAATGGGGTGGGATGTGCCTTTCACCTTCTGTGAAGTCATGAGAAGGGCAGGGAGAACCAAATAATTTTGAGCAAGTACCACTGTGTCTTACAGGTACAGACTTCATACAGAAATGCAGGAGTGAATCAGCAAGAACAGCTGTGCTGCCTTTTTATAGCGGCAGAAGCATAGGCCTGCTAGAAGCCACGGGGCCTCCGACTCTGGTGGTCCTCCAGCCGTGCGCCACAGAGGGAACCCCGTGGGGCACTGCGACACCACCACTTACAAGCGTACCTTAGGCCAGAGGCTTTTCCTCTGCGGATCTTGAGTTCCTCTTCACTGGTAATAAAGGTAATAGCTACCTTTGGATTAGGTATGCCTTGAGTTGCTTTCAAGGACGATGCTTTGAGTCTCTGCCGGCCGCTCATCCGGCAGGAGCGCGCTGCACTGTGAGGAGTCTGGGCTCCGGGGGAAGAGCACGGGCTCAGGAATCAGGCTGCTTTGAGTTTTAATCCCATTCCGCCGTTTACCGGATGTGGAACATGGGCCAGCTTAAACTCCCTGGGTTGATTTCCTCGTCTGTGTAATGAACGCAGTAGCACCCAGCTCACAGGGCTGCTGTTGGGACTATTTCTGGCAATTCCTATTGTGAGAAAATTCTTCGTTACTTTGAGTCAAAACCTGACGCCCTCACCGGTGACCTTTGGCTCCGGTTCTGCTTCTGTCGGGGGCAGCGAGGCAGTGAGCAGCAGGGCGCCAGGCTGCCTGCGTCCAGGTCCAGCTGGGCCAGCTCCCCGTCAGGGTGGCTGTGGGAAGGACGCTCCACGCGCTCTTCTCCACGTGGTCCGCTCATCCCACCCGCTCACGGCCTTACCGTGAGCAGAGACAAGCTGACGTGCGAGTGCTGGTCGCTGCTGTTCCTGTTGCTGTTGTTGTTTCAAAAGGCAGCTCTCAGGCACCTGAACCCAGTTTTCATGCCTTCTGGACCCTCCCACCTTTCTCCGGGCCTAACCACGCAGTCCTCTCGAGCATCCCGTAGGTGCCAGGTTTTCTGCACCCCCATCCGTCTAGCTGGCCTCTTGGAATCAGCGTCAGCGGCTGTGGTTAAGAGGTGAAGGAGCCGCGAGTGCATTCAGAATTGGAGTTAGTGTTCCCAGGGCAATGGCACCGGGGTCTCTAGATGTCCACGGACACGCAGAGTCCGCCACGGCGCTCTCCTGATGTGTCCTGGCCGCCTCACTCAGCGTTGGGCCTCGCCCTGCCCCCTCCCGAAGGTGGTGGCTTAATGCTTACCTGACTCGGCCTGTGGGGCCACCCACTTGCCACTTGAAATTTTTTTTGTCTTAGATTTTCCTGGGCCAGTACTAAGGATTTTACAGGTTTACCTTTGACAGGCCTTCTGATTCTAGCATCATAACCATTTATTTATTCTTTGCCTGAGGGTTCATTTCTTATTCTCCAGCGTTCTATTTTAATGGTCTGGAATAGTTATCTTGCTGAGTGGATCTCTGAAAGTGTTCATTTAATCAAATGGGGGAGAAGGTAACAATTTCCTGAATTTCCTGGTCTTTTAAAGTAGAGAGTAAGAGGGGAAATATATTATTTTCGTGAAATGTATGAAATGGTCACTTATTTCTTCACTTATATTTAAAGTGAGGATTGATCCTCCAGCATTTATACAGATACATCAAGCCAACTAAAACTTTTTTTAAAAAAAAATTCCTATCTTTAGATATCAAGGACACCATGTTAGCATTTGGAATGAAGATAAAATACCCACAGCATCTGATAAAACTCAGTTGTCTTAGAGGAAGCACAGCCCCCTCTAGGATACAAGGGTTACCTGAGAGAGGGTCGTAGGGGCAAATACTCTCTGAGCACCACCTGGGTCGCGCCGCTGAAGAGGTGAAACCCTGACGCTCACCCTGCGTTTCCTTTCTGTCCTCTCCTAGCTTCACTGAAGTGACACCCCTGCTGGTTTCTCAGTAGCCAGGCATTACGGCGATGTTTAAGATACGGGAATAAATTCACTGAAAGACACGGGAACTTTCTTAAGCAGTGTCTCCTGAGATTGCTTTCTAAATATGGCAAGGAGTGTTTTAAGTACTTTAAGCTGGGAGCCTTTCACGCTTTCCATCATTGGAGTTGGACCAGTCTGAGAAAATATGTACCATAAATAATCTTCAGAACATTTTAATATACTGCCGATAGTATTAAAAGTCAAAGCTTTCATAAAATTTAATTTACTTCTCCCTGTAACTTAAATCTGGAGCGGTTTAAAAACGTGCATGGCTCCTGCTAAGTCACCGCTTCCCCTTCAGCGGCTGCCCGGCGGGGCCTGGAAGCTCGGTGACTCCTCTCCGTGAAGCTCCGTGTTCCGCTGTGGCTCCCGGTCCCCTGCCCCTCACCCCTTCCCTCTGCTGACCTTAGCGTCCTTTGTTTTTGAACTTGCGTAAAGTGGGTTCTTAGACCACCGATTTGAGGCCTCTCTTCTCGTCTAACGTCAATACTTAATGCGATGGCTGTCTCTCTAAGCACTGATTTAGGTGCATCCCAGAGTTTTCATATATTGGGTTTTCATTTTCATTCATGACAAAATATTTTCTAATAGCGTTTGTAATTTCTCCTTTGACCTGTGGGTTATTTATGTGTGTTGTTAGATTCCAGCTGCTTGGAGAGTGTCCAGATTATCTTTCTGTTATTGATTTCAGATTTAATTCTGTTGTGGTCGGAGAACATACTTTGCATGATTTCGGTCCTCTTAAATTTATTGAGATTTGCTTTATGGTCCACAGGATTCTGGCCAGTGTTCTGTGTGCACTTAAAAAGAATTTATATTTTGCTGTTGTTGGGCGGAGTGTTCTATAAATATCAATTAGGTCAAGTAGGTTATAATGTTCTTGAAGTCTTCTGTATCTTTACTGCTTCTCTAACTTTTCTTTCAAAGAAATTGTTTAAAAAATGAGACACAGAAGTCTTTTATATCCACTCACATACACTTACATCTGGGGGGCTCTTTACCCCCTTGTGCACATCTAGCTTTCTATCTGGCATCCTGTTCTTCCCCCCACCCCCCGCCCACCCCGAGGCACTGTGTTAACCTTTCTGGTGGAGCTGGTCTGCTGGTGATAGTCTCTCCAGTGCCGCACGTGGCGGAGCACAATCCCTTTCTGGCCTTGTTGGGCTCCTGGGGGTGCACTGCCCACTCCTCCCTCCCGCCCCACCCTGGCCTGGATGGTTTCCTCTCCTGGACCGCAGGTGCACAGCCAGCACTCAGCAGAAGACTGGAGGGGACGCCTTGGCAGCTCTCTGGACCTGTGTCTGCTCTTGCCTCCTGTCTAGGGTTCGGGCCACAGGCGTAGGCCTCCTTGGCCTCCCGAGGTTTGAAGTCTGCCTTGTCACTCAGGATGTCCAGAGGGGTGTGTTTGGGTGCCTTGCCCTGGGATGGGTGCTCTCAGGGCAGAGAGCCGGGGCAGCCACGCACCACCTCTCCTTCAGGCATCAACGCCCTGCGCTGCCGGTGGGCCTGCAACTGAAAATCATCGTTTCATGTATTTCATTTGGTTTTCTAGCTGTTTAAGGGGGAGAAATAAATCTGATTCCTCTTACTCCTTCATAGCTGAAAGCAAAAGTCCTTTCCATCTACTTTTTAAATAAAAGAATTTTAATTGTGGTAAAATACGCATAACATAAAACTTACCATCTTAATCATTTTAAGTACACAGTTCAGTAGTCTTAAGTACATTCACATTGTTGTGCAGCTATGACCAGAAATTTTTTGTCTTCCCACCTGAGACTGCCCCATTAAACCCTAACTCCCCATCCCACTCCCCCAGCCGCTGGCACCCACCCTTCTACTTCCTGTCTCTGTGAATGTGATAGCTTCTAGGTCCCTCATGCAAGTGGAATCATGCAATACATGTCCTTTGTGCACCTCATGTCACTTGTCATGATGTCCTGAGGGTTCATGCACGTTGTAGCAAGTGTTAGACTTTCCTTCCTTTTAAAGCTGGATTTCCATTGCATGGACGGCCCACGTTCTGTTTAATTGCTCATCTGTCAGTAGACAACTGGGTTGCTTCCCCCTTTAGGCTGCTGTGATGACAGTGCTGTTCTCCGTGTGCTTTGATGCTCCACAAGCTGGTTATAATTCTTCAGATGTCGATGGCCGCTTCACCAGATTGTCCAGTTTGTTTCCACAGGTGTATGTGAGTGTGCATATTTTTGTGTAAAATTCTCATGGGAAGAAGAGATAAATGGATATAGCTCATTAGCCAACTTCGATCAAATTCCCTTTCCTTGCCATTTTCAGTTCCTTTTTTCTTTCATTGCCATTTTCTCTTTATCACCTTCTCCCCTTTCTCTCTCCTTTTTCTCCTTTTCTTTTTTCCTCATTCTTGCCTCTTCCTTTCCTCTTCTGCTCTTCTTAGCCCATCTCTGTCCCCTCTCTTCCCTCGGTGGAGGTGTGGTAGCAGCTGCATGAAGCCACTGTGTGTGCAGAGACCAGTCAGCGCGGTTGACAGGCCGACGTGCTAATAGGAGGCAGCTCACGTGCCAGGAGGGAAGAGGATGCATGGGCGTCCGTGGCTGCAGCCTGAGATGAAGAGAGGTACAGATGCTGCAGTTCGGTCAGTCGGGAAGGGAGGCTATTTTTAGCTCGCGGTGACCCAGGAGGGATTGAAGTACTGACAGCTGACTTGAGTCCTGAGTTGGGCGCAGTCGGCTTACCGATGGCGGCAAAGATGTTCTACGTTGAAGAAATGATATGAGTAAAAGCGAAAAACCTGCTGCCTCCTTGTACGATGTTCTTGTCATCATGTCATTCGGATCTGTTTTCCCAAGAACTCTTTTCAGCTAACTTCTAAAATTTCAAAGCAATATATGGGAAACTCTCTATATATATATATGCGATAATTAAAATTGGACGATGAAAATTGTTTCTTCTTCATGCACTTTGCCCATTTTTTTGAATGGTTTTAGATGTCGTGCGTTACAAATATTTGTTCAGTTTTATCATTTGTCTTTTGCTTTTTACATCCTATTGTTCTTAAGAAAATTAATGCTCCTGAAACGAAAGAGCAGCCTCACAGTAATTCTGACTAATGATAAGTCATCTGAATTAGTAAAAAGTTAGAGTGACTAATTTAGAGTTTTAGTTTCATTATGTTGAAGGCATTTTGTCACCCTTGGTTGTCAAACTAAGTCTTAGCAATTAGAGCTCTTTGGGAACATGTTTTAATAAATAGATGGTGATTTTATTACAGTGAACATTTTTCATTTGTAAGTGCAAAGAGGTTATTCCTGACATCTTGTTTATATTGTTGATTTGCTGAGGAAAAGTTTTATCATTTAAACAAATGTAGATTTTTAATCCATTCCCTAAACGAATTATCATCAATTTTGACTTAACAGTTTTCCAATACTATAGTAAGATAAAACAGCCCATATGTACCTCATTTTATTATTATATCATTATAGTTCTGTTTCTTTTTTATTTTGACTTTAATCATGAGAAATTTATTAAAATATGTTTGCTGCAATCCTCCCAGATTTACTGTCAATGTCAAGCAGGACAGTGTGTGAAAATTGTCTTGGAAAACAAAGACATTTACCTCCTTGATCTGCTGTTGAGAGACCTCCAAACTAGCCTTGATTTTTTTGACATTTCACCCTCAGGTCCCCTATGGTGATATTCTGCTTTAAAACTCACAGGGTTGTTCCCAGGACACACCTCTGTTTAAGGTTCTCTCGTACTTCCCCATCACCTACAGGTTATCATCTGTTTAAGAACAGAGCTCTGAAGTCAAAAAGGCCTGTGTGCAAATCCTGTGTCTACCCCTTACCATGTGACGTACAGGGATGCCCATCTTCTCTGGGCATCAGTTTCCTCGTCTGCAAAGTGGGAGTAACCGAGGTTCCCATAGAGGATCATTGGGGAGACTGAGTGAGAATGCAGGTGACGCCCTCAGCTCACCTGGTCCAGACGTGGTGCCCCTGCTCCCACGATCCCCACCGCCTCCCTCGCAGGCCCATCAGCAACACCGTCCCCTCCACACCAACACTTCCATCACACTCAGCCACGCGCCGTGGTCCAAACGCCCAGCTCTGTTGCATGTTTGTGTTTTTGCCACCCTGTTTTCTGTCCTGGACGGCCTTGTCTTCAATGTCAATGTCTTCAAGCGGCGGTGCAGGCTGACACCCCTCCAGGGGACGTTCCCTGACCCTGAGCGCCCCTGCTCCCAGGCCTGGTGCGCATCCCAGCTGTAGGAGTTGTCACAGCCAATCACAGTTCTTCCCTGGAGCTTTGGTTCCCTTGCTCACATGCTGCCTCACCATGGAAGCTGTTAGGTATACGGATGGATTCTTTTATAAACAAAATTAACTGTAAATGTCACCCTCCCCCTCCCCCTCCTCCTCTCTTTGCTGAGGGAAACATTAACTTGAATTTGGTGTTACTCCTTCTAATCCATGCTTTCCTATTTTCTTACACATTTCCTCCCCCCAAATTCCATAGAATATAGAATTTGTGTATTTTTAAGTATACATAAAAACTTCCATTTCATGGCGGTTACCCCCAGTGGCCTAACATGCGGCGCTGACCTGACGGAGATCAGCTGCGCTCCCAGCAGAAAGGGAGCAGCTCCAGTACAGCCCACTCCTGCACGGCTCACGTGGGTGGCCTCCCGTGTGGCTTCTGTCTTGTTTTCATCCCCAGGCTAGTTACAGTAATGACACACAATTCCTTGTCCCAGTTCGTGCTTGTTTAGATTTACTCATGACTGCTTCTCCCACCCCCTCCTCCTCCTGGGTTTGGTATCCTTCTTACACAAGTACCTTCTTCAGGAGTCATTTTCTGTTGAAAGTCTGAAAGTATCTTTATTTCATCTCATTCTTTTGTTCGCCCACTTTTATTTTGGAAAATTTTAACCTCTGTTACAGAAATGTAAGATGATAGCATGTGTACCTTACACCTTCACCTAGATTTACAGACTGTTAGTGTTTTCCACTTATGCTTTCTCTCGCTCTCTAACACGTGCACGCGCGCACAGACACACACATACTTATTCTAGACAAAGCGTCTGAAACTTTGTCACAGATATTCCGCCTGAATACTCCAGCATTTATCAGCTGTGAACAGGACCATTCTCCTCCATGATCACAGTAGAATTACCGCGCTTTAAAATTTAACATTGATTGACCACTAGCATATGCAGTCCATACCCAAACGTCCCTAACTGTAACCGTGAAGAACTTCACGGCTTGTTTCGGTTCTGGCATCCAGTTAAGGGTTATTCACTGCATTCCTTCTCATGTCCTCTTCATCTCCTCAGCCTTAATCTAAGAGTTCCTGACCTTCTGTTTGACTTGACATTGACATTTTTGAAAAGTCCAGACGAGTTGTTTCGTGGAATGGTCTTCAATCTCGGGTTTATCTGATTGTTTCCTCTTTATTAGATCCACGATAAACGTTTTTTTGATACTGTGCCCTTCTCCGTGCACCACGTCAGAGGCCACTTGATGTCTGTCTGTCTCATTATTGAGGATTTTTGATTAAGGGATTATTCGGGTAAATGGAGGCCGATAGATTTCTCCACATGTGAAGGTGCGTTCTTCCTCTGCAGTTAGTTAGAAATCTGTGTGGCAGCACTTTCAAACTACATGACTGTTCTCTTTTCCTATGGCTGTAGCATGCATTGATGACTCTTGCTTCGACCAAATGCTAGTGATTTTTAAAAATTCTGCCATTCTACCTATGTTTTCAAGTTAGCATTCTCCTGTAAAGAACTGCTTTTCCTTCTCCATACCTCTTCCCTTTAAAAAAATTTTTAGGATGGACTCGTGTGCTCCTGGTATTAATTCAGCGTGTTATAGTCCTTCAGGTGTTCATTCTGATGCCAAAATTGTTCCACATTTGGCTGGCCTTTCGGGAGTCCATTTAAAGTGTCCCCTATATCTTTTCAACATGTTCTCATCTGATTTTGAGAATTTCTCACTTTCTGGCACAACAAGGTGCTCAGCTTGTAATGTCCCTGCCCACAGCCCTGGAATCAGCGATTATTCCAGGAGGCCATGGTACGTAGAAAGCAAGAGCTGGGAACTAGGTGTGCTCGTTACTGCTGAGCTGTTATTGCTTCTAAGCTCTTTCAGTGGACACAGCAAGGAGGTATATGAGATGTATATAATAAGATAAGATGTACAATAATGACATATTATATGATATGTATAATGTATCTTCTTGCTCTATCCACCAAAAAAACATATTTATATTTTTATATGTTATATACAAAAGTTATATATAAAACCATGCACTTACACTGGCACAATTTAATTTCAATTTAGTATTGCTATCACAGGGTTTTTCCATCCCCTCCCCCATTACATATTTGTATCTCCCTTATCCCACAATGAGAACACTGATGTCTGACAAAATTAATGTATTTATTCATTTTCTCAATCCTGTATTTCACACTACATTGTTTGGAATTGCTGTACTAATATCACTACCTACTTTAAAGTCCTTAAGTACAATTCAGGATTTCTTTCTAGTTTTTTTGTGTGTGTGCATAAAAGATATTCCATTGAGGCTGGGAGGGATAAATTGGGAGATTGGGATTGACATATACACACTATTGTACATAAAATAGATGGCACAGGAAACTCTGCTCAGTACTCTGTAATGTCCTACATGGGAAAAGAATCTGAAAGAAAAAGAGTGGATATATGTATATGTATAACTGATTCACTTTGCTGTACACCTAAAACTAGCACAACATTGTAAATCAGATATACTCCAATAAAAATTAAAAAAAAAAAAGATATCCCATTGAGAGTTACAATCAGTTACTAGGTTCCAAACTTTCTTGGATTAATTCTTTTTTTTCCTTATGCATATTATGTTATCTATTTGATGTGGAGTTAGGTTGATTAGTTTCTGTCTGAATCAACTGTAGGAAAATTGTTCTGCCTCTATTGATTTAGTAATGGATTTTTGGTTAAAAAAGTTAAAACTCCATGAAAAAAACTCAGAGAAGCCCAGTCCTGTTTTCTTCTCTATGTCGTACTCCATTCTCAGCCATGCCCCATAAACAGCCCTTTTTCTAAGTTTCTGTTATGTCCTTTCCGTGTTTCTTTTTGCAAAGATAAGCATATACCACAGAATGGGAGAAAATGTTTGCAAGTCACATATCTGGTAAAGTCTGTTATCCAGAATAGGTAAAGAAGTCTTACAATTCAACAATAAAAGTACAAGCAACCTAATTTTAAAAGAGACAAAGTGTCTGTTTGTTTATGTTGACATGTAGTTTCCTACAGTGCTGTCGGCCCCAGGGGCACGACATCGTGATTCCATGTTTCTACATGTTACCAAACGGTCAGCACCGTAAGTCACCACAAAAGGTGACAGACTAGATGGTTGATCAGATTTCCCCATGCTGGACTTTCATCCCCGTGACTCTTTACTGTGTAACTGGACTTCTCAGCCTCTTCGTCTCCCTCACCTACTTCACTTGTGCCCTGTGCCCCTCTCTCTGGCAACCACCTGTTTGCTCTCTGTATCCATGAGCTTCTTTCTGTGTGTTTGTTTGATTTTCTGATTCCACACATGAGTGAAGTCGTATGGTGTTTGTTGTCCTCTGTCTGCCTTACCTCACTGGGCATAGCACCCTCTAAGTGCATCCGTATTGTTGCAAATGGCAAGATTTCACCCCTTTATGACTGATGTTCCCTTATACCTGAATAATACAACTTCTTCACCCATTTGTCTATCCGTGGACACGCAGGGAGCTTTCACATCTTGGCTATTGTGAATATTGTTGCAGTGAACAGAGGTGTACACATATCTTTTCAAATTAGTGGCTTTTTCTTCAAAAAAATACCCAGAAGTGGAATTGCTGGATCGTGTGGTAGTTGTATTTTTGATTTTTTGAGGAACCTCCATACCAATTTCCACTGAGGCTGTGCCACTTTATGTTCCCACCGATAGTGTGTGACAGCTCCGTTTCCTCCACATTCTCCACGGCAGTTATTATTTGTTGTCTTTTTGATAACAGCCATTCTGACAGGTGTGAGGTGATATCTCACTGTGGTTTTTATTTGCATTTCCCTGATGACTAGTGATGTTGAGCATCTTTTCATGTGTCTGTTGGCCATCTGTATGTCTTCTTTGGAAAAATGTCTATTCAGGTCCTCTGCCCATTTTTAAATTGGGTTACTTGTTATTTTGAAGTTGCATTGCCTGAGTTCTTTGCACATTTTGAATATTAACCCTTTATCAGATGTATAGTTTCCAAACACCTTCTCCCATTCGTTAGGTGGCCTTTTCATTTTATTGATGGCTTTCTAAGCTGTACAAAAGCTTTTTAGTAGTCTGATGCAGTCCCATTTGTTTATTTTTGCTTTTGTTTCCCTCATCTGAGGAGATATATGCAAAAAAATATTTCTAAGACCAGTGTTGAAGAGCTTACTGCCTATGTTCTTCTAGGAGTTTTGCGGCTTCTGGGATTATTACATAGTGTTGATGGTTGCAGAACCTTTCAATAATAAAAACCACTCAATTGTGCACCTTAAAATGGTGACTTCTGTGGTATATGAGTTATAGCAATAAAAATATAGGCATATTTTTATATATATCAATGAGCACCTTGTTTTGTTTTCAGTTAACATCCAGGAAATCAATTCATAAAAACCTTGACCATTCCTTTTTCACAGCAGCTACAAATTCATTGTACTAGAGTTTGCTCTGCAGTCTCCTATGTATTGACATTTAAGTTTGTTTTCTGTGTTTTTCTATTATGAGGAATGCCACGATGAATACTCGTGCATGTGTTTGTGCGTCATCGGGGGTGATTTTCCCTTCAGTCTCGAATGAAGTCTGGATGCGTATAAGGTTCTAGGTTGAGAGTTTATTTTCTTTCAGCCCTTTGACACTATTATTCCATTTTCTTCAGCCACTTTGTTTTTCCGATAAGGGATCTGCTGCCAGTTCAGTTATTCTCTCGTGGGTAATCTTTCTCTATGGTCGTTTTTAAGATTTTTCCCGTCGTCTTTGCTGTCTGCAGTTTCACTAGGTAGTTTATTTCCTCCTGATTAAGATACACTATGTTTCTTAAGTCTGAAGACTCACATCTTTTATCAATTCCAAAATTATTAGGGTTTTTTTTTCCCTAGATATTATTTTTCTTTTTCTTATTGTAGTCTTTCTTTCTAGAACTCCTATTTAAGCATATTTTGAACCTTCTTCTTTTACCTTACTTTCTCTTAAGCCTCATTTTCATAGTTTCTATTTCTTCTGTCTTTGCTATATTCTGGGAAATTTTCTTGATCTCTCTTGCATTTAATTATTTTCACTTTAGCTCTGTCTTATTGATATTTACCCTCACCTCTGAATTTTTAATTTCAATGACAGTATTTTTCATTTGTAGAAGTTCTATTTGCTACTTCTTAAATCTGCATTTTCTTTTCATAATATTTTATTATTTTGTTAGAATTTCCATTTTTTCTTTTATGTTTAATAATTTCACACTGTCTTATTTTATAGTCCCACTCAAAGTACTCTCTTGCCTCACGTTCAGGGGTGTAAAGCTTATTTTTGAATATACTGACTCCTCCTACTGGTGCTGTATTTTGTGTGGGTGAGAGCTCCTCTTCATTAGTACTTAATTTTCCTGTTCGTGAATCGTAGAAGTGTTATTATGGAATGTTTCTGCATTGTCTGTGTCATTGTCCCACTGGTTTCATTGTTCTGGAAGTGTTTTACATTAATTTCTCAGGTTAAGGAGTCCAACAAAACACAAGTAATATTTCTTTGTCATTTTGATACTTCTTATTTTCTGGCATATACTAATTGTCTTCTTTCTTCTACCAAGCTTAGCTCTGAATTTTAAATTTCTTTCTTATATTTCAACTAGACCTTTATGTGCTTATAGCAGGAATGGGTCCATGATACCTTATTCTGCCATGTAGTTAAAATCAGAAATCTTTAAATAGATTTTTTTTTAATTTTTATTTTACATTGGAGCATACTTGATTAACAATGTTGTGTTAGTTTCAGGTATACAGCAAAGTGATTCAGTTATACATATACGTGTGTCTATTCTTTTTCAAATTCTTTTCCCACTTATGTTATTACAGAATATTGAACAGAGTTCCCTGTGCTATACAGTAGGTCCTTGTTGGTTGTCTATTTTAAATATAGCAGTGTGTACATGTCAATCCCAGACTCCCTAACTATCCCTTCCCCCACCCTTCCCCCCAGTAACCATAAGTTCATTCTCTAAGTCTGTGAATCTGTTTCTGTTTTGTAAGTAAGTTCATTTGTATCCTTTTTTTTTTTTTTTTTAGATTCCACATGTAAGCGATAGCACATATTTGTCTTTCTCTGTCTGACTTACTTCACTTAGTATGATCATCTCCAGGTCCATCCATGTTGCTGCAGATGGCATCATTTCATTCTTTTTTATGGCTGAGTCATATTCCACTGTATGTATGTACCGCGTCTTATTGGTCCACTCCTCTGTGATGGGCATTTAGGTGGCTTCCGTGTCCTGGCTATTGTAAACAGCGCTGTGGTGAACATTGGGGTGCATGTGTCCTTTCAGACCATGCTTTCTCCAGATATATGCATTCTCCAGATATATGGAATGGGATTGCTGGATCTTTAAAACAGATCTTAAAAAAATAGATCTTTAAAAAAAAACTTTAGATTTTTTTTATTGTAGTAAAATATATATAACAGAAAACTTGCTATTTTAACCATTTTTAAGTGTGTAATTCAGTGGCATTAATTATATCCACAGTGTTGTCCAACCATCACTAATATCTATTTGCAAAATATTTTCATCACTCCGGACAGAGACTCTGTACCTGTTAAGCATTAACTCCCCATTCCCTCCTCCCCTGCCACTCCCGGTAACCTCTAGTCTACCTTCTACCTCAATGAATGTGTATATTTTAGATATTTCATCAAGGTGGAATCATACAGTATTTGTCATTTTGTACCTGGCTTATTTCACTTAGTGTCATGTTTTCGAGGTTCACCCACACTGTAGCATACATATACCAGACCTTAGTTCCTTTGTGTGACTAGTGTTCTAGTGCATGCATGTCCCACCACTTGTTGACTCATTCACCCGTCAACAAGCGTTTGGGTTGTTTCCACCTTTCGGCTGTTGTAAACAGTGCTACAGTGAACGTTCATGTACAAAGATCTATTTCTGTCCCTGTGTTCAGTCCTTGGGGGTATACACCTAGGAGTGGAAATCATGTGGTAATTTTATGTTTTTTAAATAGATTCTTAGCAACATAAACCACAAAAGATGTAGCACTCAAACAGCAGAGATAGTGAGGGTCCTCTATCAAGTTTCCTCTCTTTGGGTTAACGTTTGCTATTCAGGGTTATGACCAATGCTTTTAAGCCCTGGAATTGCCCAGTTGTTGTCACGTGTTACCACGTGCACCCAGTGTGATTGTCTGCGGAACTACAATAGTGTGATCGATGAGTACTTGTATGCGTACTGTTCATTTCTCATCCTTATTTCAGGAAGGGTGGTTTGTGTGTTTAGGGTTTGGGGTGGTACTGAATCAGTGCTGTACTCATTCCTGCTTCAGAATGACCCCTGGCCTTTCTCATCACTCCTCTGCTGCTTAGCTTTCCTTCACGTAAACATGTGCTGAGTGTCGACTCTGCGGTATCAGTTAAATAAGACGTGGGTCCTAGTGAGGGAAACAGAGACAGAGAGAGAAGACTATAGTGCAGTGTGGTGAGGGCTGTGGTAGAAGCGGGGAACGTCCGTGGAACGGGATTCCTAACCCAGACGACGCCTGCTGTGTGTCTCACAGGCTCTGCACACAGGGCTGCAGGAAACAGACGCTCACTGGGGCTCCAGAGAGTGACAGAGAATTCGCTGTGCAGGTGCATGTGGGAGTGAGGAAGGCAGGTTTGAGGAAAGTTGCCTGATCCAGGTGAAGACCTTCTCAGTCTAGTTCCCCACCGTGGCCTCGTGCGCAGGTGACGCCCGCAGACCCCTTCACAGACTGCTGGCCAGATGCCCGCCCAGCAGCGGTCCAGTCAGCTGTGAGCACAAGGGGTGGGTCACGTGGGAACAGCATCGTGACTTTGGGGAACGACCCCTGAGGCGTGTGCTGGACGCGTCAGAGTGTTCTGACCCCTCGTCCGTCTGCTGCCGCTGGCCGCTGGCAACCCCTTCCGTCCTTTAAACACTCCAGCAGCCGGTCGCCTCAGCTGCCTGTCGCCCCGAAGCGCCTGGTGGTGATTGTCTTTTTCCCCAAAATCACTTCTAGTACATTTTTGATGTCAAAGAGGAAATCGTGCTCTTTTGTAAGAGAATACCTAGTAAGTGTATTTCACCTGTGTCTTCTCTGGTCTCTAGAGCAGGAGTAAGGAAAAGGCAGTATTTTGGGGGGATCCAGGAGGGAAAGAAATCATTTTTGGATGCCTTGGAGTAAAGAAGGAGTAAGCCATACTTGAAAGACACAGGTTGACGCCCCGCGCGTCTGTTGGTGTTCGTTCCACCAACGTAGGTAATCTTGGGGTTCTAGGACGGTCCATCAGGAGATGAAAGTGAGGCCACATCTAGGTGGTCTTTCTCTACTCAGGTGGACAGGGGGCAGGGAGGAGATTAGGAAGGTGACCCTCGGACTGTGCGTCTTGGCCCGTTTTCCTCCTGGTTCCCGTGAAGGTTATTTATTCCTGGAACTGGCTTTACATATGAATAAGGAATTTCTTGGCATGGGTAATGGAAGGTCCCAGGGGCAGACCGTCTTCAGACACAGCTGTACTCACATGCGTGACTTCCTGGACTGGGTTTCTTTCCGTGTGTGGCTCTGCTGTCCTCCAGTTTGGCTCCTTTTTCAACCTCTCAGGTGATGACCAGGTGGCCACCAGAAACTCTCGCCTTGGCCCTGGGGCCGACGTTCCCTCTGGTCTGCGGTGACGCTGTCCACCAGTGTTAGGAGTGGCTGGTGGAGCAGGCGTGGGCCTTGGTCCTCCTGTGGTGGCCTCTCCTTAGGCCGGCATGGCCACCAACAGCACTGATTGACCTTTTATACATTCGTGTGTCTTTTGCCCTCACAAAGATGATAAGCCTGGGACACATCTAGAGGGTGGGGACCGTCCGTGTGGTCCCCGCAGTGCCTGGCGCTGTGTCTTCCAGGTGTCCGTGCGTGTAGGTGGACTTGTTCTCCATGAGCTGTGCAATATGAGTTTTCTGTTGTTTCTAACAATAAACAAATACACATTTTCTAGGTACCAGTGTTTTAAAATTTACTACAGAGAAGCTCAACAATTAAAGAGTCCTCTCTTAATTCACATGATCTTTGGCTTTATCTTTTTGTATACCTCACTTGCTTAAAGTAAGGTACCTCTTAATACACAAATCAGCCCCTTTTGGATAAAAGTTAAATGCAACAGGCTGGAAACACAGCTTAGGAAACATAACCGAGCAGCAAGGATCATTGTGCATGGCGCCCCCAGGGAAGTGGGTCTTCTCCTGTGAAGGAGACGAGGTAGAAGCCTGGGTGAGCGTCATTTAAAATGTATAAAAAGAATAAAAGCGCTCGCGGGTTGAAAGGCCATCTGAAGGGACTGCTGACTTTCTGGTGATGTCAGCGTGGACGCAGTGTGTCTTTGTGGGCAAACAATGACACAGTGCACGCAGCCCCCCTCCTGCTGCATCAGCAGACAGTCACGTTATCTTCTAGCGGAATGTGCAGCGCTTGGTACCTCTGTCCTCTCTGCAGCTCACAGAGCCTCAGCAGAGAGAGAATCGGAGCGTTTCAAAGAGAGACGAGACACAAACAGATTACTCTGCTGTGCTTCCGCATCACCACAGCACAATACTCTTCAGAATTGTCTCTTGTGGGCACATGTTTAAAGCCGTATTCTGTCTGTACAGGCTCTGTGCTGGAGAATTTGCATGTGTAGGGAAAATAGCTGCAAGTTGCAGAGTGTTGCCTCAAGAGGCCAGATTCTTCTGGCCAGGGAATGTTTCCTTGGCATTCTGGAAGGTGCCTGAGCTCTCCAAGGTCACTAAAAAGTAGTAACTGACTGTTTCTGTCACCCTGGTGCTGCCGTCCTGGTCTGAAGCCTCCCCAGACCCCTCAGAAGGTCTGACGTACATCCCAGCGGGGTTCTCTGTGCAAACATGCCATCTGGGCACATCTAGTTGGAGGGCAGGTGGACATTTTATTTCTTGATCGTCCTGCAGTCTTAGCCTGAAAGTAGCCCGCGGTGTTAACTTCTGGAGTGCAGGTCACTTGGAAGGCCAGCTCTTTGGCCCTTCTGCCTGAAGAGCTGATAATTCTTCCTCTCGCATCCATCATGATCAATTATCCAGAAAAATTGATTATTCAGGTCGTTAAATCCCCAGTTAGTCAGGATCATCGACATTCTATTGTATGCTGTAAACGTGACACGTGCTGTGGGCGCAGCGGGCTTCTCCGGCGCCCGAGGCCCTCTCTGCTCAAGTTCATGTGTGCGGCTCCCCTGGCTTCCCGCTCTCCTTTCCAAGAGGGCGCCCTTGATCTGCACCAGCTCTCAGCACTGTGGGACTCCAGCGGCCCAGCCGGGGAATTTGTGTGGAGTCAGTCTTTTTTAACTGGGACAGAAGTTGAAATGACAGGCATATAAAAACATGGATGAAGTTGAATGTACGTACATGCCGTCACGCAGCCGCGGTGCTGTGGGGTTCTTCCCTCTGCCTAAGGAAGACCTGGATTTCAAACCCACGTTTATCTGGGAGCCAACGCCTGTACAGAGAGTCCCGACTTATGATGGCTTGACTTACAATTTCCTGACTTCAGGATGGTTCAAGCGTGATACACGTTCAGTAGAAACCATACTCGAATTTCAAATTTCGGTCTTCTCGCAGGCTGGCGGTGTGCGGGGGGACACCCCTCGTGGTGCTGGGCAGTGGCGGCGCGCTGCAGCTCCCGGTCAGCCCCTCGATCGCGGGAGCAAGCAGTCGATACGCTCACAACCACTCTGGACGCGGGCAGCCATGAAGTTTTTCACTTAGTTCAGTATTCAATAAGTATTCAATGAAGTATTCAACTCTTTATTATAAGATAGGCTTTGTGTGAGATGATTTTGCCCAGCTGTAGGCCAGTGTGAGTGTTCTGAGCGTGTTTACAGGAGGCTGGGCTAAGCTCTAATGCTGGATAGCCTAGGTGTAGAAAATGCACTTTCCACTTAAGATATTTTCAACTCACAATGGGTTTGTCGGGAAGAAACACAGTCATACATTGAGGAAATTTACTCTTAATGTAGGAAAGTGGCAGCAAGAGAAACTCGGTCTTCTAGCTGGTAGGCGGCCCAGGCCAGCCAGTCCTGAATTGGACCCTGTTTTGTCTCTAGTCCTGTATCGGGTGTTGGGGGAGGGAGGCCACACAGGATGTAAATGAGGAAGAGGAGTCAGGAGCAGGCCCTGCACTGGAGCAGGTAGAGAACCGTCTGTTCCCCTCAGCGGTGTCTCAGGCTGGTCATCCTTCGAGGCTGCAGGTAGGTGACCTGAGAGTGGATGCAGAGCTCCCTGGCTGCGGAGATGTTCTAGATGTGCCCTGAAGGATGGGTAGAAGCAGAGACCTGGAGACCAGGGAAACATTCCAGGTAAGGGACCAATGTGAGCAAGGGATTGTGGGTGGGGGTGAGCAGGGCAAGGGGGCCTGTCCACCTGGAACAAAAGGAAGCTCGGGTGGAGTCGGGAGTTTGTTCTGTGACCTCGTGGAAGGACTTAAAGACAGGGAGCTCCGTGATGACAGCTGTGTTTAGGAAGATGAAGCTGGTATGTGGAGGGGGCTGGACCAGCTTCTCAGTGGCGTTTCTTAGGCCACAGGAAGTGAGCTGCCTTGATTTCTTCCAGATTTTGCTTTCATATGCTAATGTGCATATTGTGGATTCTGAGAAGAGGGTGAGTTCCTAAATTTATTTGACCACAAAACCTCTTTTTTCAGTAAATGGTGCATGGCAGACCCTCAGTGTTTTGCAAGAACAAATAAGCAAGTACAACAGCAGTATTGCATAGAATATGGTTTAAGAAGCACCTGCATTCCAGAGAGGGCCTTCAGCAGGAGGAAAGACAAGTGAGAAGGCTTGAAAGTTACACAGGGAAGGTGGAGTGGCCACTCTGGCTAATATTCAGTGAGCTGGAGAGCGCAGAGCCGGCCCGGGCACTGCAGGCTGGGTGGGGAGGCTGGTCCAGGGAAGCCCCTTCTCAAAGCGGCTCTGGGTCTGCTGCCACTGCTGGGCTGGGGTCTTTCTCTCTCCCCTCCGCTGCCTTTCTCTCCCAGCTTAGCTCCCCGCCACCCTTCACTTCCCCTGCACCGTGTCACTGCTGTGGTGATGTCCCTTCCCCTGTTAAGCTCTCAGCCCCCGGAACCTCCCTGGGCAAGTTCACAGTGGCTGATCTGCACTCACTGTGCCCGTCGCCTGCGTGCACAGTAAGAAAACTGGTTTGGGGAAGACAGAGGCTGACCCCTACCTTCTTCTCTGACTTTCCTTCATGTGTTCCCCCTAATCCCTTTGTTTCACCCATCTCTGGGTACACTTAGAATCCTGCGGGCCAGAGGACACAGGCCTGGGGTGGTGGCCGATTGCCCCAGATCGCCTCTGGTTAGGGCAGCGCTGGGACCCAAGCCCGTGTTTTTCCTGCTTTTCTAGAAGCTTCCTGTGTTTCCTGTAGGGATAGGAGAGTGTGCTTCAGATGTCGAAGAAAGGTAGGAACAGTTCCACGCCCGGTGCCAGGTCAGCTTTGAGCCTGGCATTTACGGGAAGCCGGGGGCCACTTTCCCCCGTCTCTGCACCACGCGTGCACCCTGCCTGGGCATCCATGCTGCGTCACGCTTGTCTCGCAGTCACCTGGCCGGCCTTCTGTCCATTCCCGCTCACCTTCTCATGCTATTTTGTCTTATTGGCCTCCTGTCACATCTTTTAAATGTTTATAATATTCTGCTTTCTGAAACTGAGGGTGGTTGCAAAGACTGCTGTGTGCAGAACTCAGGGGAAATAAAGAAACGCGTGTACATACGCGTGCGCTGACGTTCCGGCGCGGCTGTGGCAGAAGTGGGAACGTGGGAGACAGCTTAGGTGGTGGTCGCGCCCCTGGAACTCAGAAGCGTGCATGTGCAGCTGCTGCGAACCCTGGTCTACTTGCTGTAGCTGTTTCTGCGAAGAGCATGTGAGGGGCGGAGCCGGGGAGGTTCCCAGGCTCCCGCACACGCACGTGCACAGGCTCGCTTCCAGCACCCATTTCAAGGCGATGTTTTGCTTGAGGACAGAGCGGTCGCACTCTGTGACAACCACAGTGACACTGGTTGAGGGACAGCTCCAGAGGAGCCGTCACAGCCCGCTAAATGGGATGTGCAGAAAACGTCCATACAATTTGGCTGGTTAATTGACTCGCTTTCTGAGAATTTAAATGAGACCTTTGTAGTCATTGGAAATTTTAAAAAGAAATTGTTTCAAAAATCCCCCAAAGTAAGCGTGTTTGTGTGTCCACATGACCGTGAGTCTGAGTCATTTTACGTGGGTGTCCATAACATGGATGTAGGCGTTGCACTCGACGTGTGTGCCATCCTCAGCCGTGTTTCAGGCACATTTCCCTGAGAAATCTCGCCCTTGCTGAGACTCGCCTCCCCGGCCCTGTGCCCGGGAGCTTTAGGTCACCTCTAGGAGCATGAGGGTTGAGGGTGTTTTCCACATAACAGAACCGACACGTGAAGGAGCAGGCAGTGCAGGGGTGGGACGAGCCAGTTCCTCCCCATTCTCCCATCTCTTAGGCGAAAACGGCGGTGGTGGCCCTGGGGAGAGGCCCCGGGGGAGTGGGGAGCCTTCGTATCGGGCGCCCAGGGAGCAGGTGTTCTCGCCAGGCGCCCTCTGCAGCCAGCCTCGGGTACGGATGTGGGTGAACGAGCCACTTTTCCACCCGCCGATTCTCGCACTCTGCATACACCTCCCGCCCGAGCAGCCCCCCAAGAGCCTGGCTCAGCCGGCTTTGCATTTGGGATAACCACTCATTGTGTAGATATTTAGATATTTTAGTGCTTCTTTATTTGCAGCCTACTGTTTGTTCTTTATCCTGACTGCCTCTCTCAACGGGAGCAGAGTTTCTCCTGTTACTCTGAGAAGTCTATTCTGTTAGTTTTTAATGTTCTGGTTTAAAAAAAAGGATTCTTGAATTACAACTAAATGCTGAACAATCATCGACAGAAAGACACTGGAACTCACCAAAAGAGACACCCCACATCCAGAGACTAAGGAGAAGCCGCAGTGAGACGGTAGGAGGGGCGCAATCGCGTTAAAATCAAATCCCATAAATGCTGGGTGGGTGACTCACGAGCTGGAGAACAGTTATACTGCAGAAGTCCACCCACTAAGTTCTGACCCCACATCAGGCTTCCCAACCTGGGAGTCCACCAATGGGAGGAGGAATCCCCAGAGAATCAGACTTTGAAAGCCAGCGGGATTTGATTGCAGGACCTCCACAGGACTGGGGGAAACAGAGACTCCACTCTTGGCACACAAAAAAGTGTGCTCGCCCGGACCCAGGGGGAAGGAGCAGTGACCCCATAGGAGACTGAACCAGACCTACCTGCTGGTGTTGGAGGGTTGCCTGCAGAGGTGGGGGCAGCTGTGGCTCACCAAGGAGACAGGGGCACTGGTGGCAGGGGTTTTGGGAAGTGCTCATTGGCGTGAACCCTCCCAGGCCACCATTAGCCCCACCAAAGAGCCTGTAGGCTCCAGTGCTAAGTAGCCTCAGGCCAAACAACCAACAAGGTGTGAACACAGCCCCACTCATTAGCAGACGAGCAGATTAAAGTCTTACTGAGCTCCGCCCACCCAGCCCTACCCACCGTCAGTCCCTCCCACCAGGAAGCACCCATGAGCCTCTTAGATAGCTTCTTCCACAAGAGGGCAGACAGCAGTATCAAGCAGTATCAGCAGTATTTCGTCTTGTGGAACTGAAAACCACAGCCACAGAAAGATAGAGAAAATGAAAAGGCAAAAGACTTTGTACCAGATGAAGGGACAGAATAAAACCCCAGGAAAATAGCTAAATGAAGAGGAGCTAGGCACCCTTCCAGAAAAAGAATTCAGAATAATGAGGTTGAGGATGATCCAGGATTTTGAACAAAGACTGGATGCAAAGATCAAAAAGTTTAGCAAAGACCTAGAAGAATTAAAGAGCAAACAAACAGAGATATGCAACACAATAACTAAAATGAAAAATACACTAGAAGGAACCAATATCAGATTAACTCAGGCAGAAGGGCAAATAAGTGAGCTGGAAGACAGAATGGTGATAATCACTGATGTGGAAAAGAATAAGGAAAAAATGAAAAGAACTGAAGACAGCCTAAGATACCTCTGGGACAATGTTAAACATGCCAACATTCGCATTATAGGGGTCCCAGAAGGAGAAGAGAGAGAGAAAGGACCTGAGAAAATATTGGAAGAGATTATAGTTGAAAACTTCTCTAACATGGGAAAGGAAACAGCTACCCAAGTCCAGGAAGTGCAGGGAGTCCCAGGCAGGATAAACCCAAGGAGAAACATGCCTAGACATATAGTAGTCAAATTGACAAAAATTAAAGACAGAGAAAAGTTATTAAAAGCAGCAAGGGAAGAACGAAAAATAACATACAAGGGAACTCCCATAAGAGTAACAGCTGATTTCTCAGCAGAAACTCTGCAAGCCAAAAGGGAGTGGCATGATATATTTCAAGTGATGAAAGGGGAGAACCTACCACCAAGAATACTCTGCCCAGCAAGGATCTCATTCAAATTCGATGGAGAAATCAAAAGCTTTACAGACAAGCAACAGCTAAGAGAATTCAGCACCACCAAACCAGCCCTACAACAAATGCTAAAGGAACTTCTCTAAGCGGGAAACATAAGAGAATAAAAGGACCTACAAAAACAAAAACAAAACAAGAAAAAGGCAATAGGAACATACATATTGATAATTACCTTGAATGTAAATGGACTAAATGCACCAACCAAAAGACGCAGACTGGCTGAATGGATACAAAAACAAGACCCATATATATGCTGTCTCCAAGAGACCCACGTCAGACTTAGGGACACATACAGACTGAAAGTGAGGGGATGGAAAAAGATATTCCATGCAAATGAAAATCAAAAGAAAGCTGGAGTAGCAATACTCATATCAGATAAAATAGACTTTAAAATAAAAAATGTTACAAGAGACAAGAAAGGACACTACATAAAGATCAAGGGATCAATCCAAGAAGAGATAACAATTGTAAATATATATGCACCCAATGTAGGAGCACCTCAATACATAAGGCAAATGCTAACAACTATGAAAGAGGAAATGCAAGGCATAAATAGAGACACAGGTGTAGAGAACAAACACATGGACACCAAGTGGGGAAAGTGGGAAAGGTCAGGGGGGAATGAATTGGGAGATTGGGATACCAAATTGTGTACACTCTAAATATATGCTGTTTATTGTCTGTTAACTGTATCTCAGTAAAAGTTCTTTAAAAAAAAAAAAGGATTCTTTGTACTTCTGCTCCCTCTTCTTTAAAGGCAGTTGAAAGTTGACTGCTCACGTGTATTTTAGGCAAATCAGTCATTTCAGCAGCTCCTCAGTGGGGTTTAATGTGGCCTCAAATAATTGCTTAGAGTGACTGGGGACGACTCACATTTTCCTGTGTTACACACTTTGTCTGCGTGTGTACTAGTGTGTGCACGAGTGTGCATTGTGTTTCTAGGGAGAATACTAAGTAGCAATTTCTTTACTGAATAATTAGGTATTAGAGAAATTTAGCAATATTCCTCCCAAATTCTGTATACTTCACGTTACCCTTCATATCACCTTCTCTCTGATAGAAAAGTTATACATGGTAGGTATGTAGGTAGGTAGATTTCAGCTCTTACAGCAGTTCCTGATTTAGGCTCACGTGTGCGCTTGCTGTACACAGATCTCACCATGCTTGAGTGCCTGGCAGCATCTCACCACTTCCATGACTCCTCCAGGCCCACAGGCTCACAACCCCAAGGCAAATCTCCACGTGAAAGCACTGCTGTCTTCCCTGCACAGGCTGACTCCAGCACAGTCCACTGTTTCTATCAGGTGAATCCTGAAGCCGTATGGAAAATACAGAAATCCAGTCTGTGGCATGGACCATGCATTTTTAAAATTATTTTCAAGCTTATCACTTTGAAACTAACTTGGCAGTACATGAAAATCAGTCACGTGATAGCCTAGTGGACGAGTGTCTCTATTTCCAAGACGCCTGTCATCATGCGTTCAGCTAACGTGTACTGAAATTGCTTTCTGTTAGGGTTCCACGTGATAGGAGGGGACTCCACCATGAGGTATCCAGCTCTGAGGGTTTGTCTCCCAGAGTGGATGGGAAGTATCCTTGTAGCCAGGTTGTAAGAAGGTGTGTGGCAGATTCCCCCAGGTAGGAGCTTGGAGGGGAGATCACGGGAGTTCACCACTGAACTGACTGAGGGGTGGGTGGAGGTGGTAATAAGGAAGTGGTGGGGCGGGGCGGTCCAGAAACCATGGCTGTTGTTTGAATAAACTCAGACTCCTTAATCAGGCTTAGAGGAACTTCTGTGTGACCAGCTGTCAAATTAAAACCCTAAGTCATGCCTTTTATTTCCAGAACTCTGAAAGAGGAAAAACTAAGACATCTTGATATAATTTTGGTTTCTAACACACTTATCTCAAAGTTGCTTTCCTGCTTATGTACACCTTCACATGTGTGTGTACGCACACACACAAGTGTACGCACACACACAACTGTACACACACACACGTGCGTGCGTACACACACACACCTTCCTGCACTCAGCGTGCATGGTCACCTTTGGGAGATGAGAAGACTTGGGGCTCAGAGATTCTGAGCAAAGTCTCAGCCAAACAGAAACAGCTTCTTTTTTAATTCTAGTTTTTTTGTTTCAAGGCCCAAGAAAGTCAGTTTCATGGACCTCCTGTGGAGTCCATAGTTTTGTGGGAGTTCCCTTCCGGGCAGAGATAACACAGCAGAATTTCCCTTCACTGGGTCTCAGATCAGCCGCCCAGCCACTGCCTTCCCAGCCCAAACTCGGGGGGCAACTGGGGGCCCCAGGAGTGGTGGGGGCCCCTGTGTCCTCCATCTCCACACCACGCTGTCTTGGAACACTCAGGAAGCATCTGTGGGTTCCTCAAGACTGTCTGTAGGAAATGACATCGGATGCTCAGTTCTACCGAAAGCCTTCCTTTTTAGCTGGCCCCATCGATCCTCTCGTAATTTTCCACGTACATGGTTTCTCACACGCTTTTTGTCCGGACTACATCCGTACCAGTATTATATTCCACTTCCTTTCAGACTGGTCCGTGGGCATAGAATTATCCTCTATCCACTATTACCACAACATTCGACGCAGTCATCATTAGCCCATTAACTCATAAGCATCGCTGTCTTTCTTAATAGAATGACTATTAACTAACTATGAATAATTCATACTCTCACTAGTATAATTACTGCTGTTAACTGTGTTCCGCCTCACATGATGCGTCTCTGCTGCCTCACCTCCCTCTGCTCCCTTGTGCCTTCTCCCTGCCTTGCCTAACAAACCGAACGGCTTAGGCTCCCCGCAGAGCCTGGGAGTCGGGCTCCCCTCCCGGGACAGAGTGATGTGCGGCAGTGACCAGTGAACGGTTCGTTCGTCTGCAGAGGCAAGACCTAGGGTGAACAGCTGGCTGTGCGGCCCGTGGGCGTGCACCAGCGCCGCTCTAGACCTCACGTCGGATTTTGTCTTCGCTGAGGCCAGAGGACGCACCTGACACCGCAGGTCAAGAATCAGAGAGGGGTCATGTGCCTGGCCTTCCGCACCCCTCCAGTGAGGACAGACTGGAGGGGAGGAGAGGGGAGGCAGAAGGCCCGAGTGCCTTCCTCACTCTTGCTGGTGAGCTGAGAGCATCAGCAGAGAGCACTGATCACGTCACAGCGTCGACCAGGACGTCGCCGCGTGTCTCTGCTCGGTGGAGTCCGTCTCCGAGCACAGCAGCGGCCTTCAGAGCACTTACAGATTCGGATTGATCAGCTGACCTCGTGCTGTCGCGACGGGCTGTGGGGTCGCCGGAGGCTGCTACCTTGGAGGCACGTGCAGTCTGGTTGAGGACCTCACGGTGTGATTCCCTGGGACCTGCTGCACGGCAGAGGCTGCGTGAGACCCGGGCTACACACACGCCTCACCTCCCAGACGCAGACTGGACCTCAGAGAGGTCGCGGCCCCCCCGGGAGGAGACACGTGGAACAGCAGTCAGAGCCGTGATTGGCGCCGCTGCCCGCTGGCATGTGCGCGGGGCTCTGGGGTCACGGGGGCCCTCCTTAGCGGGAGGGGGTTCCAGTTCTGAGAAAGCTTGACCGAGGAGACGACAATTAGCTGAACCCTTCAGGATGAAAAGGATGCCGTAGGGAGGACCCGTGAGAGGGCAGAGCTGGCAGAGGGAGCCGCCTGCAGAGGCAGGGGGAACATGGCCAGGGTGGCCGTGACTTCTCCGTGGCGGGGGGCCCGTTTGTGTTCAGGGAGGTGATGGAATGTGGGTCTGGGGATCAGTAGGGGAAGGCCATGCTGTGCCTACTGAGACTTTTGGACTTTACTTGGTGGGTCATGGGAATTCACTAAGGGCTTTAGGCCTGTGAGTGTCTTAAGATCCCGCTGACTGTAGCACGGGGGCAAATGGAAAGAAGGCTTTTGTGGTACGTCGGATGAGATAACATAAGGGCTTGAACTACGCTTGGCAAAGAGGGTAGAGGGAAGAGAGCGTATCTGTGAGTCTGGGAGAGAACGTAGAATCAGCAGGGTTTGTGATACTCTACTTTATGGGGCTACAGAGAGGGGAGTGTCTGGTATGACTTTCAAGCGTGAAACTTTCTCGTTATTATTAATGTTACAGTGATCTGTGATCAGTGATTTTTGACGTTACTGTTGTGTTTGGGGACCTCACGAACCACACCTGCATAAGACAGCAAACTTGATTTACAGACGTGTGTGTGTTCTGACTGCGCCACCGACCGGCCGTCCCCCCGTCTCTCTCCCTCTCCTTGGGCCTCCCTATTTCCTGAGACACAACAATATTGACATTAGGCCACTTGATAATCCTACAATGACTTCTAAGTGTTCAAGTGAAAGGAAGCTTCGCAGCTCTCTCACTTTAAATCAAAAGCTAGAAATGATTAAGCTTAGTGAGGACAGCATGTCAAACACTGAGACAGGCTGAAAGCTAGGCCTCTTGTGTCAAACAGTCAGCCAAGCTGCGAGTGCGAAGGGAACGATTTAAAAATAAATTAAAAGTGCTACTCCAGTGAACACACAAATGATAAGAAAGCAAAACAACCTTATTGCTGCTATGGAGAAAGTCTTAGTGGTCCAGACAGAAGAGCAAACCAGCCACAACATTCCCTTATGCCAAAGCCAAACCCAGAGCCAGGCCCTAACTCTCTTCAGTTCTGTAAAGGCTGAGAGAGGTGAGGAGGCTGCAGAAGAAAAGTTTGAAGCCAGCAGAGGTTGGTTCATGAGGTTTAAGGAAAGAAGCCATCTCCATGACATTAAAGAGCAAGGTGAAGCAGCAGGTGCTGATATGGAAGCTGCAGCAAGTTTTCCGGAAGATCTAGCTGAGATAATTAATGAAGGTGGCCACACTAAACGGCAGATTTTCAGTGCAGATGCAACAGCCTTATATTGGGAGAAGATGCCAGCCAGGACTTCCACTGCTAGAGAGGAAGAGTCAATGCCTGGCTTCAAAGCTTAAAAGGACAGGCTGACTCTCTTGTTAGGGGCTAAAGCAGCAGGTGATTTTAAGTTGAAGACAATTACCATCTGAAAGTCCTAGGGCCCTTAAGAATTATACTTAATCTACTCGGCATGTGCTCTATAAGTGGAAGAGCAAAGACTGGATGATAGCACGTCTGTTTACAATGTGATGTACTAAATATCTCAAGACCACTGTTGAGACCTACTGCTCAGAAAAAAAGATTCCTTTCAAAACATTACTGCTCATTGACGAGGCACCTGGTTACCCAAGAGCCCTGATGGAGGTGTGCAGTGAGGGAAACATTGCCGTGCCAGTTTCATGCACAGCGTCCATTCTGCAGTCCACGGATCAAGGAGAAGTTTCAAATTTCCAGTCTTATTATTTAAGAAATACATTTCATAAGGCTATAGCTGCCATACACAGTGATTCCCCTGATGGATCTGGGCAAAGTCAATTGAAAACCTTCTGGAAAGGATTCACCCTTCTAGATCCCAGTAGGTACATTCCTGGTTCATAGGAAGATGTCAAGATATCAACATTAACAGGAGTTTAGAAGAAGTTGATGCCAACCCTCGTGGATGACGTTAAGAGGTTCAAGGCTACAGTAGAGGAAGTAGCCGCAGACGTGGTGGAAACAGCAAGAGAACCAGAACTAGAAGTGGAGCCTGGCGATGTGACTGAATGGCTGCCGTCTCATGACAGAGCTTTTACGGATAAGGGGGTGCTTCTTATGGGTGAGCGAAGAAAATGGTTTCTTGAGATGGAATCTGCTCCTAGTGAAGATGCTGTGAAGATCATCACCGCAAAACAAAGGACTCAGAATATGATGTAAGCTGAGTTGATAAAGGAGCAATGGGATTTGAGACGATTGACTCCAGTTTTGAAAAAAGTTCTGCTCTGGGTAAAATGCTGTCAAACAGCATCACATGCTGCGGAGAGATCATTCCAGTGAGGAAATCCGTCCGTGGGCAGACCTCTCTGCCGTCTTATTTTAAGAAATTGCCACCCCCACCTTCAGTAAGCACCACCCTGACCAGCCAGCAGCCGTCCCCATCGAGGCAGGACCCTCCACCAGCAAAAAGGTCACAACTTGCAGGAGGCTCAGACGATGGATAGCATTTGTAAGCAATAATATATTTTCTTATTAAGGTATTGCATTGTTTTTAAGACATGATACTATTGCACACCTAATAGACTGCAGCATAGCACACACACAGCTTTCTGTGCTCTGGGAAACCAGAAAATTCACGTGACCTGCTTTATTGTGTGATAGTCCCTCTGTAGCGGGGGTCAGGAACTGAGCCAGCAACATCTCCGAGGTCTGCTTGTGTATGTTTCATGCAAATAAAAAATAAACATTTTTAGTAAAATTAGATCACACTGTACATACTATTTTGTAAACTTGTTCACTTACTATCTTACTACTTACACAGTATTAACTATCTTATTTTAAATAGCTGTCTAGTGTCCTTTTTTAAGTCAGCATCATAATTCATCAACCTAATTCTCAATCTTTGGACATTTAGATTGTTTCCAGATTTCCACCATTATGGACAGAATGATGAATATCCTTTTGGCTAAATCTATGTGATCAAAATTCTTTCTTTACAGTAAATTCCTAGGAGTGGAGCTGTTTGTTTAGGATGTTCTAGTAGAGGTTTTTAATTGCAAGAAATAGACACACATGCAAACCTGCTGGCTCCAGCATGAAAATGGGGTTCGTACGAACAGGAGGAATGAGGGAATCTCGTGCAGCTCAAGAACAAGATACCACCCGGCCTCCTGAGAAACTGAAGGTACAGACTCCCCAGATCCAAGGCACTTTCCAGCTCCTCAGGAGCTGGGCGGCCTCATCTCTGCTCCTCTGGGCCTCTTGGTCCCCTTCTTTACTTCACCAGCCTGGTTTGCTTACTTCTTCTGCCACCAGACTCACTTTTACATCATGACCACTCAGCTTCAGCGGCTGACAGGTGTCTCTGACTCTTTGCTAAAATTCCTGAGAAGGTAAGTCTGATTGCCTGATTCCTGCCAGTCACGAGTCCTGGCCAGTTAACTTTGGGCAGCCTTGGGTTGGGGGGTTGAGGGTGGGTTTCGATCACTCCTGTGCTGGTGAGCGCTGACTGTGGGCGTGTTTGTAGCCTGAAATCTGCCAGGGTGGGAGTACTTGCACCAAGGAAATTGGTGAATGCTGCAGACCAGGACCTGTTGTTAAATGTTTATCAGAAAACCGCTGGGTGTCACATGGACTCAAACTATCAGATTCATTGAGAAAGGTGCGGCCAGTGATTGATGTCTTAGGGTACTTGTGACCCATTAAAATTCTGTAGGTGTTACTTCATCCTCTTCTAGCACTTAATGTTGCAGAGAAGAAGTCTGGAGGTTTTGGTTTGGAGTTGATACCTTGCTTTATCTGTCTTGACTCTCATAAGTTGTTTCTCCGTGAAGCTCCAGCGTTGTCCTGGACGTGAGTGTGTGGGTCTCTCTTTCTCGGTACTTGGGAAGCCCTTGTACTTGAAGGTGCACATCTTCTGTGTTCACGTCAGGGCATCTTTTCCACGTTGTTCGTGTGATGAACGTTTTCTTTCGCCAACTCTGCTTCTCCCACCTGGAACAACCCCTGTTGTGCTTACAGGGGAATCTCTTGGCCAGCCTTCCATTCTGCGTATCTTCTCCTCGTGGCCCATTTCGTCTGCCTTCTCTGAGTTCTAGGAAGAAGTCTCAGTTCCAGCCAGACTCACTGATTTGATTTTATACACTATTTTGATCTGTTCTTCTGGGCTTCTGCTGCATTTTTAATTTTGGCAACTGTATTCTTGTCTAAAACAATCTTTCCTGATATCAGATTATTCCATCTTCATATTTATAGTATTTGTTGACTTTTCTCAATGAGTTTTTTATTTGATTCAGATTTTGTGACTCATCTGAATCAATGATTCAGAAATTTCTGGAAGTGTTCCGCTTCATAAAGGAGACCTCCCTTCCCCTGCACATCCTGACCTTGGCCACACGTGTGTAGTTCCCCGGGGGGTGGGGGTGGGGGAGTCCCTTTGACTTTTCTTCTGCAGATGGGAATTCAGATCAGTAAGCCTTTGCCCCAGTCAGGGCTCATTCATACCGCCTTGCAAAACCTCTCCTGTGGATGCAGCAATCCTGATTCTCAAAATTAATGCAGTTATTTCCCTATTTTGTTCCTTTGGACATTTCTGTGGGGATCTAAGAAGCACAAAATGGGTGAGTTCACATCACCTAGGGGCAGGGGTGTGATTTCTTTTTTTAACGGCTGCATTGAGGGTGACCCAAGGGAGCGTAACCACGGAGACTCACAGGGCCTCCAGGTGGTCGGTGAGGCCGGCTGTGGGGCAGCGAGTCATGCTGGCGGCGGGGAGCAGGTGGGCTCCCTGGTGTTTCTGAGGAACGTGGCTCAGCTTGACAGCGGTGGCTTGCGTGGAGGATGGGACAGGAGGGAGCTGGGGACGGCTCTGTCTGCTGGAAAATGCAGTGTGGCCCCGGGATGATTTCTTGGAAGACATTCAGTTGTACTCGGCTTGGACAGGATGACGCTTTGCATTTGGGAACGGAAAGAGGAGGCCTTTCCTGACCCGGCGTGCCATAGCCAGGACAGCAGGATGGGCACGAGCCGGACACAGGCCGATGCCTGCACATCCCTGGCGGGTCTCTTCTGCTCAGCCTGTTGCTGAAGAGAAGGGTGCTCAGGACGTTCCTCTAAGGACCCTAAGAGACGACCGAGGAGGGCAGCCCTCCTGCTCAGGCTCGCGGTCCCCCTGCCTTGGTGACACGTTTGCAGTTTCCCAGCACCGTGCTGCGAGGAGCTGTGGCCTGTTCATTTTCAAGTTTAGCGAGTGGCGCTGAAGGTAACAGGGAAAGTCTTCACCCCTCACCCTCCTCCTGTCTGTCCTAACTGTTCCCACATAAAATGCTTGCGTCCTTGTTCCCGTGTGACGGGGTGCAGGGCCAGCCTCCACTATAGACGTCCTTCTCGTCGGGGACCTCAGGTCTTGGATTCTCACTCCTCGCTGCAGCCGTTGTCACGTCCCCGCTGGCCCTGTGGGGACGGGCGCTGGAGTCTGTCACCTGCTCCACAGCCTGCCAGCTCCCGCCTCCCAGACCGACCCTGGAGGGCTGGTCTGCCGGCTGCCCTTCCCTTGCTCCTTGTCCTGCTCCAGCTCAGAGGCCGCTCGCCTGCCCGTCCTGAGCACAGGATGCAGCAGAGCGAGCGGCCTGGGGTCCGGTCCATGGGGTTGGGAGGCCGAGCTCGGTGCCCGGGGGCATCACACCCAGGTGAGAACGGGAGTTGCCGCCGTTCTGCAGTGGGGGTGGTGACATCACTGCAGCAGGAGGACTGACCTTTTGAGAAAGAGAACGGAAATAAGAAGGCGCGCTGAGGGGCTGAGCAGAGAACCCGCCCCCACTCTGCCGGGCAGGACCACGGTCAGCGATGCGCACCGAGCCCCGCACGTTGGTGTGTCCCCTTAGCAGAAGCCATCGCAAGTCCGGCTCCGGTCGCCGAGGTGGCAGTGCTGATCCGGGCGGACAGAGGAGGCTGCCCCGCGGGCCCCACCGCACAGACCTTGGCAGGGCCGGCCTGGGCTCCTTGCAGGGAGTCTTCGGGCACGAGGACCCCCGCTCCTCTCTTCAGCGGAGGAAACGCAGAGCGAGGTGTCCTGAGGGCCGTCGCTGTAGATGATCGGAGCGCCTGCTGGGAAAGGCTCGCGGGCCACCGGCCCGTCTACTGAGGAGTCACCCGCAGCCTGCCCGTGTGTGGACACATCACCCCCACTTCCCCTCCTCGGGGCCGTCAGCGTGCCCCCTTTTCCTGTTCATGACATGGAAATTATTTTTTAGGAATTGTGTCTTCAACAGTCCTTTGTATTTCCATAAGGAGGCTTTTACAACGGTAAGCGGTGCAGACCTTTTACCCCTCTTGCGTCCTGAAGTCCGCAGGCCAGAGAGGTGCCTGGGACGAGTGTTCGGAGCGTCTGCAGGGGCGCGGAGCAGCTCCGCCTGCGCATGGTCACGGCGTCGTTTCCAATCTTCCAGACCCCGAATAAGCGCCTCTCTAAAGGCACACGCGTAGAGGCCGCAGGAGCGTGTGTGACAGCGGAAGGACGCGGGCTGTGGTGCCTGGCAGATCTTCTTGCCCGTGAGAGGACCCGTAGCTGCTCATCGGAACCCTTGGAGGCAGAGACTGAGACGTCCCGGGGCTGATGTGAGCCGTGAGGACGAGGTGTGAATAGACACACAGCTTAATGCCTGGCGTATGCTGGGTGCTCCACAAATGCTGCTCTGGTTGGTCCCGGGGAAACATCACTAACTTGTTTTGATTTCAGACTCACCACTGAGAGCACGGGCTTCACACACAAGCCGCATGTGTCTCGGGCAGGGAGGCGTGGTGGTTAGAAACACGGGCTCCGGCGTCACGCGGATCTGGGCCACGTTCCATCCCAGCCACCTCGTGACTAGGAGACGAGGCCAGCGTGCTAGACTTCTCCCCTTATGTCAAGCAGGAATAAAAATCCTTCTCCGCTTAGAGCGAGAGTAGGCAGAAGCCACATTTTCCACAGGGCGTGGGGGGACCTGAACTCAAAGGTCAGTCTCAATAGCCTGGTCGACCTTAGGGCCTAACTGGCCCTCAGTCCTGGGCTTCAGGCCACGGACAGGCTCCTGATGTCCACCGATGGGTTTCCGTCAGCTCGCCTTCTGGGTGAGGGCAGGTAGGGGCTGACACCGTGCTGTTCCTTAGATTTCAGAGTTTGTATTTGGGAGGCTCAGAAACTGAGGTCTTATTGAACCAGATCTGACTAAACATTATATGGAAAGAGTCATAAACATGTTGGTATTTGAGAATCTTTTTTAAAATGTATGATGTTCTAAAGCAATCGCATGACTTAGCAAAAAAGAATTTTTTTAAACCAGTAAACGTTGGGGGTTCTTTAGTTTTGATCCTGCCTTTGAGTTAGGTATTTTGAGGCACTCGCTTTGTTGAGCACCTACTGCGTGCCAGGTGCTCTTATAAGCACCTGAATGTGTTCTTTCATGTAGTCCTCACAGCCGCGCAACCCCGTTTCTCCCGTGTAAGAGGAGGCTTGAGGTAAACAAGCTTGCCAGGGTCAGGGAGCCAGCGGACAGCAGCACCGGGACAGACCGCGAGGTCCTTGGAGTCCAAGCCTCTGCTCTTCCCGTGGCCCGTCATTTCAGAGGGCGTACGGTGTACCAGGGCTCAAGGCGAAATTCAGCCACCAGCTATTGAGGGAAATTCTCCATCTGCCTCGTCTTCTACTGTTTTGTCCAACTTGCTTGTCTGGACATACCTTTGATCACTTTAGAGAAATCTGCTTGGCAGTAAAAATAATATCCTCCAATTTCATAAATAGATTGGATTTTGAGGTGTATTTCTTTGCAGGAATCTAGCTTCGTTTAGTGTCTTCAGATGGTGGAAATTGTGGTCGTGACTGAGGTTCCTACCTGAGCTAACAAAGGATCGCTCCTCACCTCCGAACCACAGGAATGACCCTTATAAATGAACACGTGCTTTGTTTCTCCTTGATTGCCGACAGCAGCTGCTGTGAGTCCTGAGGAGAAGCGTATTAGTGACAGAAGCCAGCCTCGTGTTGCAGCAGGAAAATAGGAAATTGATGAGTCCTCTTCCTATTTGCACCTTCAGAGACAGGTTAATTGTTTCAGTGACTGGCTCTGTCTTGATTAGGGAGCATTAACAGCGATTAATGATATAACTTCAAAAAAGGTATAGGGAAATTAATAGAATTCTCAGCCAACATAAATTATGGTCATTATTTACTGTATCCAGAGCCACTAGGGCTGCTAGGCTAGTTGATTAAAGTGCAAGTGGATTTTTTGGTCTGAGTTCTTGAGATAGTTGAGCAAACCCTGTTTTTTATTTTTTTGGTATAAAATTTCCTGTAGTGAGCTAAGACTGTTTAGTTTAAAATGCCTCAATTCTACGACTTAATTAAAAACCTTTCACAAGTTAATTTTATTAATATATGCACATTTTATCTACATGTGCAAATATTATTTGATTGTGATGATGAAACTTTTTCAGTAAAAAAAGAAACTGCTCAGGAGTGGCAAAGAATAGTTCAGGTTCAAAAATATAAAGCTGCGAGAGGATCTCATGTAACTCTAGTTCTACCCAGCGGTAGAAGTGGAACACGTTTTCTTTGGAAAGACCAGTAATACAGAGAGAGACATAGCAGTGACAGAAATGCAGTAACTAACATTGAAAACACCCTCGGTCTGGACCTGGGACCTGGTTCCGTGCTTCACATGCGGTCAGTCCCCTTTCATCTTCACGTTTACAGCAACCTTTGAGGCAGGAGGTACTGTCCTGCTTTACAGATGAGGAAACTGAGTCTTGGAGATGGTCGGGAGCTTGTCCACGTTTGCACAACTGAGTGGGAAGCCGGGAGTTAGAGGCAGGTGAGTTAGACTCAGGTGGGGTGCCCCCCACCCCCACCCCAGCATGCCCGCTCAACCGCTCGGCCAGACTGCCGTGTGGAGGTTGGCTTCTTTTAAGAAGATAAAATTGGCCTCCCTGGACCCAACTCTCTGTCCCATCTGATGCTCTTTCTCAGTGTCATCAGGAGACACATTAGATGCAGCTGTCCTTTCTAGTGTCCGCTCTGGACATACAGGCATCTTCCTCAGAAGAGTCTAAGCTGCCTTAAAACTTGTTATGGGCTGGGAACCACTGTGTTTATCTTCACTCTTGGTCAAATGATGACCTGGGCCGCGTCGGCTTGTGTTTGCCCTCTTATTTGTCCTTAAAGTCAAGACTTGCCGCTGGGTTCCGTCACTCATCCCTGAGACTTGACAGTCCTGTCCCTGTTGCCCTTGGCACAGGCTTCAGGGTCTCATGGGCGGGGACCGTTTGCCCAGCGTGCATCTGCCAGGCTGACCTCAGTGCCCTTCACAGACCAGACACCCTCGCCTGTGCCAGTGCCTCGATTGCTGTATGCGTCTTTCTGGGACCTTTCTAGCTTTTCTTCTTTTCTGGAGATCCAGAAACCAGAAGAGCATTCCAGATGTGTACCTTACCTTAAAAGGGACGTACAAATAGTGCCATGTCTCCCCTACCCCCAGGGATGTTTTTGAAGGTTAAGCTTGGGATTCTGTTGGTATTTTTAGACAAAGCAGCAGGACTGTTCTTCTGAATTCCTTTGAACAAAGTGCTTATTGAAGCATTTCATTTTGTAGTGCATTCTGTGGGGGTCGTAAGGGTTTGGAAGAAGGGGTCAGAGTGATCAGGGGAAGTTTCGGAGCTGGAGGACTTTGACCTGGCCCTTGAAGGATGTCTGTGGAACTGAATGGCCTATGAGGTTATTCGTAGATCAGTGGGGAGGGCTGGAGAGTTGGATACGGGCCGGGCACAGAGCTGGGAAGCAGCAGACCTCACAGGCCAGGCCGAGGAAACCAGCATGACCGGAGCTGAGGAGAGACACTGGAGAGAAGTGGAGAATACAGTCAGATGATTTGGGTGGGGATGGGGTAGAGGAGTTCTTGGAAGCCATGAGTCAGTGTAGACAGGAGCGCTGCAGTAAAGACGGCCTGAGGCCTCCGGGGCCTGAGCTGCACAGCTTGTTTCTCACTCACGTTGCACGTGCGGCGGAGGGGCTGTGCAGGGAGGAGTCCGCTCATTGTACGGCCCTCAGGCCCGGGCTGCCGGCTGTGCCGCTGTGCTGAGATGTGGCCATGTCCACAGGTTCACTGCAGGGGCACGGGGGTCTCACATGGGCGCGCGAATGCATCTGCTTGGAAATGACATAGGCTCCTCCCACTCACATTTCATGGGCCCAAGCCAGTCCCATGGCTTACCTGGTACCTGCACCTAACGCGCTGGGAAAAGAGAAGGGCCCTCCCCCATGTCAGGAAGGAGCAGCAAACTCAGTACGTTGTGAGGCTCCCCCAGGCAGGGGCGTAGACCCGGCACGGCAGGCCCTGGAGCAGTGGTCAGGGCTGAGTGTGAGAGCCTGGCTTCCGGGCAGGTTGGCCTGAGGTCAGCATGGGAAGTGACCACTCCGGCTGCAGGACTTCTCAGCCTTCTCTCTGGGGGCTTTTGCGTGGCCACACCTTGGATCTCCTCATTGGAGTCGGGATGGGGTAGAGCTGAGAGCACAGGTTCTAGCCACACAGCCCTGGGTGTGTATCCCAGCTCCGTCCTGTGATGTTGGGCAGGAAGCTATCTCTCGCGTCTGTTTCCTTACCTGTCAAATTGGGAACAATAAAAATACACGCGACAGTGGATGCATGGTGAGTCCAGCCCACACTAAGCCGTTCATAAACGTGCTATAAGCCTTGCAGTCCCTGAAAATGGCCTGCCTTTGGGATCTTTAGTCTGTTCACGGTCTTCCTTCCCTTCCACGTTTCCTGCCTTTTGCCCTCGTACCTCATCAGTACCTAGCTCGTCTCTCTGCCCCTTTGTCAGCCCCCAGCATCACTTCCTTATTCCACACCACGGTGTCCGCCTTTCACTCATTTCCTTGTGGTATCAGTCCTCTCTCGACGGTCCAGCCTAGCCAGCTTGCCGAGGCTCAACCCACCTTCCACCTGCTTCCTCCTCTGCAGGGCTGAAGCTCCCTCAGACGGGTGTCTTCCAGAATCTCTGGAGATGCCCGTGCTGCGCCGAAGTCCTTGGACTCACCCGTTTCCTCCTGTCTCTTTTCCCTGGTAGTTGCCCTAGACCTTGTCTCCTTCTACCCCCAGCAGGACAGCTTCCTGCTGAGTCGTGTTCGTAGAGACAGAGTGTTTTGAAGTCCTTTCCTTTATGTAGTTGATGCACGTCAATATAACCCTAATTGGAGGGTTAGGTCGCCCAGCACAGGGCTTCTCCAGTTGAATGAGCTTGTACGTCACTCAGCGTTTAGCACGTAGGCCCTGATTTCGCAGGTCCAGGTGTGGCCCGAGACTCTGGCCCTCTAACCAGCGCCGAGGAGAGGTCTGCACTGCTGGTCCCAGCTCCACTCTGAGCAGCAGTGAGTTGGTTGATGTGTAGTGAAAACTCACCATGTGCTGAAAAGCATGATCTTTTCCTTTTGAGGAGTGAGAGCTCTGCTGCCAGAGCAAGGGCCACAGGACAGGCTTCACCCGGGAGCCGAGAGGTGTGGAATCCCTACTCCTCCCAGACGTGCTGCTGCAGAACCAGCACCTGGACAGCCTCCCTGATGACTGTGTGCACATGAGGGTCTGAGGAGCACCAACGTAAAAGATTTAAATAAAAAGGTCTTAAGCGTGTTTGTAAGACTGTAAGTGGTTTTTCAGTGTTTGGAAACTGAAAATACGGATGTCAAATTAAGCGAATTACTGAGTGGGTTGAAATTAACCAGAAAAGGCACTGAGGAAAATAAATTTTGTACCAGGTTTAGGAAAAGAAAAGTATACTTATAAATATATTTGACTTGTATCTTTATCATCATCTAGAATGTCTTCTCTATAGCCATTTCTTAGAAAAACCTAGTTGTAAAAGAAAAATGATTCCCGCATTTGTCTTACTGAATTATTTTTTTCTTTATGTAAATAATAGCATATATGCATTACAGTCTTATTTCTTCCTCCTCTTCTACCCCAAAAGGAACATGTCATATTTTTTGTTCAGTGCGTTGCTTTTTTCATTTATCAGTACATCTTAGAGGTCTCTCTATACCCGTCTATAAAGAGCCTCCTCATCCTTTTTTACTGCCGGGAAGCATCCGGCAGTGTGGATGTACCACATTAACATTTTGCTTTTAAAAATGACATTTAAAAGGCCTTTTCACAATAATGCTTATAAGTGGGAGGTCATACCCCCAGAGAATAATTACTAAACCTATGTGAAATTTCTGCATCTTTTCTAAAAACTGACTCCTTTCAGGTAGCCACCACATGTTTCAGTTGGGGTTATTTTAGGCTAATGTGTCTTTCCCAAACAGGGAGCGTTTCTCATCTGAGAGACTTAAAGGACTCAGCCAAAGGCAGCTTCCGCTTTTGGGGGAAATCATTTGGGAGGAAATCCTTGCCTAACATTCAGGCATGTGGGGCGAATTCTAAGCTCCTCAAGCTCCCCCTGCCTCCCTCTGTGAGTCCCGGCCCGCCTTCGTGTGCTGATGGATGAAAGAGAGCGTGCAGTCCTAGCTCCAGTCCCTTTCTGTCTCCCCTCGGGGCGGGCTTGTGGGGGCATTTCACTGCTTATCAACGAGTAGTTCCATGGATTGAACAGAGACTAAGTCACATTTTTAAATAAATAGATAGCATCCTCTTATTGGAAGCTTTGGGAGAGGTCTGGTGGAAGTGCCTGTTGTTTAATGATTTGCCATAATTACTTTTGGATTTCCTATAAATTCTCTATAAATCTGTTTTTCATGCCGTCACACAGGAAGCCGAGCACGTGCGCTGCTTTAAAACCACAGCAGGTTGCCAAGTGTGCGAAATACACTTCGTGCTCATTTGTTTGAAATGATAGTTTGCACTGCCCAGATCTGCTGAGTAATTATCGACCTTCCTTCCACATGTTAAATAGGCCCACACTGACCAGCTTCTTTCTTAATGTATTTGAACAGTCACATAAATGGGATTAGGAGTTTATTTTTTATCCACCTGCCTCCCAGTTTATGTGAACAGACTTATTATGTTCCTACCAGCAGTGCACTCCCCTCTTTTAATACTTGCGATAATCTATTTTAAGTGTGTATTTTAAGCGGGATCTTAGCCATGTTTTGCAGGCTTAATTCTTTACATACACAGCTTCTGTTTTATATCCTCTCCCTCTTTCTGTCATCCACCGTAGATTTATTGTTGGTGTTGATTTTAGACCAAAATATAAGTGAGATTGTGTTGACATTTTTTAAAAAAACCTTGCTTCCTAGCAGATTGAGTAGAGAACCAGCTGGCTTAAATAGATAACCTTGGGTCATATCGGAAAATGTCTTGTTCTAGCTGAGTACTCTGTTCTTGTGCTGTGGGACTGACTTTATTCATTTAAAGGAAGCTAGGGCAGACAGGAAAAGAAATACTTTCTTCTCTTAAGATTTCCTGATTTGTTTGTACCTCTGTTGTGACACCCAAGGGTAATTCTGATATAGCAACGCTAACAAAAAGAAAAGAGATGGGAAAACAGAAGGGGAAATTCCTCCGGAGTTATGAGCTCTCATCCTTCCCTATGAAAGCCTCCATGTGCCCCGGCGCATCCCGTGCTCTTCTTGGCTGTGCTCCTCATCCAGGACAGTGACCCACCTAATTCCCAGAGAGAGGCGGGGGGAGAGAGTGCATGAGGTTGGGGGGTGGGGGAGGAAGCCCGGGAGACAGGCCGGGATCCCCGCTCCGTCTCACCTGTGCGCTCCGATGGTGTGTGGCGCTGCCCTCCAGCCAAACGTCCCCAACCTGCTCCGTCATTCTTCGCGGGATCAGGGCTGTGCACTCAGGGTGATGCCTCCCCGGAGAGGCCGGACTGTGCTGGTGCCTGGGAGCAGTCAGCCCCGCCGCGCTGGTGGAGGTGCAGCCCGTCCGGCCCACCGAGAGATGAGCCGGAGCGACGTCCTCACGCCACCCTCCAGAGGCTCACGCTCCTCGGCCCTAAGGTCCGAAAACAGATACAGCCCTAGTGCTAGAGCGAGCTTGGAGCGGGTGTGGCCGGTGGACGTGGCTGCCCGTCTCGCTGTTTACTTCAGGTTCATTATTTTGGGACGTTTAGTACGCACAGCTGCTTTGCGCTGGTTAGGATAGAAATCCTGCAAGTGTCTGCCTCAGAGTTTGCTCTCTTCTAGGATGAAATAAATGAGAAACTGATTACCTGAACACACAGCAGAGGACGTGTTCGTCCGTATATTGGTGTGAACGTTCGCGTTTAGGGTGGGAGTACGTAAGAAAACACCACACAATTGATAAAATACTTCTTCAGTTCTGGATAACCACCTTTCGGCATTTCAGCTTTATGAAACACTAAATATGTAAATGAGAGGTTTTATTGGTTTTGGGTTTCTAATTTGAGACGCTCTGGTTTTATTTAGGATATCAGTCTTATATGAAAAAATAAAAAGAAGGTCACCTGTTGGTCTGTGGGGTGCCCCTTCCGGGAAGGAGCTGAAACCTTGAGAAACCTGTTTCTCAGCATATTGGCCCCTCAGCTCTTTGTGTTTTCACGTGGCTGGGGGAGGTGTAAAATATAAAGCTTTCAGTTTTATGAAGTTCCAATCAAGCAGCGTCTTCAAAAAGGAACAGCCCTGGGAGCGTCCGTCAGCAGCATGACTCTCCAGGCAGGCGTCTGTGTAACTAGGCCGTGAACTTACCTTGAGCTTCAGTTGCCGCAGTTTCTCGTCTGCGGGTTGAACAGTGGTATCCGCAGCGAGGGAAAAATGACTTCAATTTAGTCTGCTTTCCTAAAGATCTTTATTGTATTTTAAGGAGGGGGGCACATTTGTGATTTTCCAGATGTATTCTGCCAAGCATAGTGTGCCCCCTTTCTCTCTTATTTATCTCCTTTTTTCTTTTTTCTTTCTCTCATGTGCTCACAGCATTTGTTAAGATAATTTCCTGTTTTCTCCAGGGACTCAGGATCGCATTTCTTTGTTCTTGGTTTTATCTATTAGAGACACTTTTCTAGTTACAGATTCTGTTTGTGAATCATGCTATGTAAAGACCATCTGATTTTCAGCAGGATTTGAGCCTGGCAAAGAGTCATAAACATATCTCAGGAGCAGAGCTGTGCTCCTCTCCAGAAACTTACATGCAAAACTCTTGTGTTGGAAAGAGATTTGAATTTCTTAGGAATGGGTATTGAAGTCTGTTTGGAAAATGTGAAGTTAGATACATTGGATTTGGCGAGCATCTCTTAGGCCAGGGCCCCCAGCCCCCATCCGCAGCCTGTTAGGAACCGGGCCGCACAGCAGGAGGTGAGCAGCGGGCCAGAAGCTTCATCTGACCCCCCATCTCTCGCATTACCGTACGAACCATTCCCCCCATCCCCCCACCCCGCAGTCTGTGGAAAAATTGTGTTCCACGAAACCCACCCCGGGTGCCAGCAGGGTTGGGGACCGCTGTGTCAGGCACAAACTGTTGGCCAGAGGCTCTGAAGACTAGGAGTTTCCCATGGAGAAGGCAGGCGTGCACAGGTACAGATGCCCTTGTCTGGAGGAGACAAGTGTGGGTCACCCACCCCCAGAAGCAGAGCGTGTGAGTTCCACTGGGAGGCTGGAGGGAAGCCGTGTAGTGTCGCTGACCTGAGGGAGGCAGAGCGAGGGTTTGTTCATCAGCTCCGTGCTGTGTTCCTTGAGAACGGCCTCCGGCGGCATGAGTGTCCAGGCATTCCGGCTTCTCTCTCCACCTCCCCCTTGGAGGCCAGTCATACCCCTGGCCAGAGAATGACCTCAGGTAGTAACTAGCAGGTGTTTGCAGAAAGCCATGGTTTGTAAGTGAACAGCAAACAGAGACTGTGGGCTGGGCACGGGCAACACCAGCTCCAGTGCTATTAACCAAGTGTGAAAAGTGCACCAGCTGCCTTACACCACATACCCCAGGTCCAGGGTCAGAGTGGGTCAAAGGACCTACACCTAAGACCTAGAGCTGTCAGACTCCTAGAGGAAAACACAGGGGTGGGGGGAGCTTGATGGTATTGGATTTGGCTGTGATTTCTTAGATATGACACCAAAATCACAGGCAACCCATGGAATGGGGGGAAGTATTTGTAAATACTATACCTGATAAAGGGTTATTATTCAGAAAATATAAAGAACTCCAACTCAACAACCAAACAGCCTGATTTAAAAACTGAGCACAGGGCTGGAGTAGACACTTCGCCAAAGATGATATACAAATGGCCAACAAGCACATGGGAAGATGTTCTACTTCACTAATCATTAGGAAAATCAAATCAGTGGATACACCACTCCCACCCATTAGGACAGCTACTTTGAAAAAAAACCTAAACAAAGAGAAAATAACAAGTGCTGGTGAGGATATGGAGAAATTGGAACTCTTTTTTTGCATTGCTGGTGGGAATGTATAATCGCACAGCCATTGTGGAAAATGGTATGATGATTCCTCAGAAACATAAACGCAGAATTACCACATGATTCAGCAATTCCGCTTGTGGATATACACCCAAAAGAAATGAAAACAGAGACTTGAGCAGATACTCAGACCCCTGTGTCCATAACAGCATATTCACAGCAGCCGAAGGTGGAAGCAGCAACCTCAGTGTCTATCAGCGGGTGGATGGATAAATGAAATGCGGTCCATCCATACAGTGGAACCTTATTCAGCCTTAAAAAGGAAGGAAGTTCTGATACATGCTACCACATGTGTGAACCTTGAAGACACTATGCTCAGTGAAATAAGCCAGTCATGGAAGAACAAATACCTCACGATTCCATTTCCATGATGTACCTGGAGTAAAATTCACAGAGACAGAGAGAAGAAGAGTGGGTGGCAGGGGCTGGGGAGAAAGGAATGAGGAGTCAGTGTTTAATAGGGACAGAGTCTCAGTTTGGAAAGATGAAAAAGTTCTGGAAAGGGATACTCGTGATGGTTGCACAACCGTGTAAATTAATGCCACAGAACTGTGCACTTAAAAATGGTTAAAATGATAAATTTCATGTTATGTATATTTAACCACAGTTTTTAAAAAATGTGCAGCAAGTACCAAGAGGGAAGGTCGCTTTAACTGAGGGCCTGGGAAGTCTTCCTGGAGGAGGTGACCTGCTCCCTGGCCCCAGTGGATGGGTGGGATTTCAGGAGGCAGCAGTGCAGGTGGGGGTAGGAATGGGGGAAGTTGCTGCAGGCGGCGGCGCTCAGGTCCGAGGAGGGCCCATGTTTCATGGTGGGTGAAGCACGCGAATGCTAGCCCTCCTCTCCATGCTCAGTCAACAGGTACTTACGGCACCTGCTAAGCACGAGGTGCTGTTCTAGGCCTCGAGAGAATGGCCGGAACAGAGCAGACGAAAGTGCCTGTGCTCCTAGCCTTGTTCCTGTGAGGAGAGACAGACGCACACCCAGCCAGGGCAGCAAGCGGAGGGTCCCATGGAGTTTGGCATGTGGGGAAGAGCACAGCCGCCAGGGATGGGCTCGTCCTTGTCAGAGAGCCCCACAGCCTGCGGAGGCAGAGGCCCCCGGCAGCGAGGCTCCTGTCCTCCAAATGATGGCCTTACAGTCATGAAAGAAATCGGATGTGGTTTCCATTCCGCTGCCCGAGGTCGCTCAGTGCAGCGGTGCTCTTCCTGCAGATCTGCCAACCTCTAAACTCTTTATGTCTCATGTGAACCTTGAGAAAGACTTTTTCCTTGGAACTCCTCCAGCTGGGGGGTGTCAGGGACCCAGGCTTCAGAGGCCCCTGCCAGCGGGTCCTCCGGTTCCCCATTGTCCTTGCTAATGGCCTCAGAGGGGCATCAATTGCCCCGGTAGGCTTGGGCTCCATGCCCAGGCTGGCATGTTTGGCAGAATTATTCAAGGGCTTTTCTCATTGAAGCTAAAAGTGATCTGTTATTGTTCCTAGGTACATTGTCAATAATTTCAGAATGCCACTTGGAAAATTGACCTACTCTCCTGAAAAATACCCTCTTACTCCTCTGACCCACCCAAACTGCGTATGGTCCCAGTTTCCCTACAGGTTGTGGTTCTTCTACTGTTAAATGGTAGATTATGCATTTGTATGTTTAAATGAAAAGCAGGTTACCAGCTGTTGTCTCTGGATATTTGGATCGCTCCAGGGTCCAAACATGCAGTTCCTCAGTCCACACCCTGTGCTGTGGTTTACCAACCTGCACTCATCCCAAAACAAGTAAATAAACGAACAAGCCTGCTGTGGAGTTGCCTTTTATCACCTTCATTTTTCTCTGCTGAGTAAAAAGCCGATGAAAATACATTCTTTGTAACATTCCATTCATTTCCAAATGTGCAAGTTTTCAAATATGTTATAAATGAGAAGAAAAGAAACTGCTGGATTGTTTGTCAAACTGTCATATTATTTTATTTATCGTCTCTTGTCAATAGAAAAGTCCAGAAGTGTGTTGAGATAAAAATGGAAGTACACGTAAAGATAAAATTGTAAGTGGGATAGACTGCTGTATTTCCTCCCATTTTTCTTTCCCTTCTCCTGTTGGACAGTAAACAAGAAGAATTGAGTCAGCTCGTGCAGCCTCGTCCAGAGGGAGTGGGGAGAGCTTCTGTAATTGGGTTTGTCCACTCACGCTGCCCCCAGCCCAGCACACCTCCTCTCCGCCTCCCACCGCCCCGCCCCGCGCCTTCGAGGTTGTGATTGGGTTCTGGCTAACAAGCAGTAAGAGACGGCGTGTTTAAAAGGATGGGGAGCTTTCCTTAGCTCTGCACACAACAGATTATTAACCCAGAAATTTACACACCCGCTTCACCAGTTCAGGAGCTGGGTAGAAACAAAAAAGTGAGTTTGGGGAAAGTAAAAGGTGTGGGAGGACCCTTCTATTTAGTGAACAAGATTTTTCCAATCAGGAGAAAAATTTGTGCTGTTTATTTCAGTTTTCACAGTAAAGTGCATCTTAAAGTTGCCCAGGCTCTGCCTTGAGAAACTCACCTCTTGGAATCCGAGGGAATGAGCTGGTTTACGTGCTCCCTGTACACCTTTTCCTGTAGCGCATGTTAACAAAAATAATAATTTCTATGGGTTCTTGGAGATTGTACATATAATATATATACATATATATGTGTGTACACACACACACACACACACACACACACACACAAATATATCTCCTAGTCTCTTAAAAAATACGTGCCCGGGAGGGTTCAGCTCTGCAGGATTCGAGCTATCAAGACGCCAGCTCCCCGTGGTGGCAAGCAATCAGACACACCTGTGGAGATGCTTGCGCAGGTAGGAAGGCACTTAATCCCTTTGCCAGGCCATTTTAATACAGAGAAAGATGACAGACTCCAAGAGGTTGCAAAAGAAATTGGCGAGCAGAAAAGCCACTTGATTTTCTTTAAGTAAAATGTCTTGGGGCTGTTTTCACCCATCCCCCAAAAGGGCACCAGTGTACCTTGCTATGCATGGGAGAAGGTCAAGAATCATAAGAGACTGACCAATTAAGTTGCGTTTTTTTTCTTGCCAAAGCAGTTGAGAATGGCCGGAGGTGGCCTGTTTGCAGAAGCTGAACTATAGAACTGAACAAAAGGGTGGCCTGCGCTCTGCAGTGTCTAGTGTGCTCTGTGACACAATGAAACGCCTCTGGGGGAAGGTTAGGATTTTTACTTATTATAGCTCCGCATTCCTTAGCAGCTGTCCTACAAGGCAAACTCAAAGATTCACCTTCACAACCGGAGCAGAAGCAGCCTTGATTGTCTGTGTGAGAATTGCTGTCCGTTTGGAAGAAATAACAGCCCCTCTGTCCTCAGCGTCATCACGTCTCTCTCTTCCTTCCTCCACGGCCGCGAGCGTCTGTTATCCCGGTCCGTGTGCACTTCCTGTGCCTGCCCTTCAAGACTCCATGCTGCCTGAGGGCGTGTCCAAGGCCTGTCGTCCGTGCTCGTCCCTGTGCTCTCATGGGGTGGCCTCAGTGTCTCCTGCCACTGACCAGCCAGTGCCCCTGCCCACCCCCCAGCCTCCTCTCCTCCAGCCTCACACGCCCGCATCATCACCCCAACCTGCTCTTGCTCCTGAGCTTTCACTCTTGTGAGCTGCTCCACCAGCCACCCAAACCCCTCAAGCCAGAAGCCGGGAGAGCTTCAGTGCACAAACCCAGCTGCCGCGGGCGCCTCTTCCTCCCTGACCCTCCCCCCCCCCCCCCGCCCCCGTCTCCATCACCACTTTCCTCCCCACAGTCCTTCAACGACCCTCCATCCCTTACTGGGTCAATTCCAAACTCCACAGCACGGCCCGCCTACCCCGACAGCCTCCTCTGGGGTCACCCCCAGACCCCGGTTTCCCCTTAACCTTCAAGAACCACTTACAGTTTTCCAAACGGGCCAACCCAGTTTCCACCTTCTTTTTTCCTGTGCCTGAAATGCGTTTCCTTCCCTCCTCTGCCTGGTGAGTACTATCCATCTTCCAAGGGCCTGGCTCAAGCCTTTCCTAATCCCCTGCAAGAATTAACCTCGCAGCCCCCCCCCCCCCCCCCGCCCCGTCCCGCCACATCCCTCCCCTCAGCTCTCTGGGCCCCACAACAGCCTGCTTGTCCTGCTGCCGTGGCTCTCTTCCTCCACCAAACCCAAAGCTCCTTGACGTCGCTGACCTCTGACCTCGTGCGATTAAACCTCGTATCTGTGTTCTCACGCAGTGCCCGGAAATAAGAGGCAGGTGCTACTGTTGTTACCACCCTATAATGGTAACGATCTGGTAATAATAACCAGCCATGTCTAAGACTGAATTCTTCCTTCAACAAGTGCTCACGGAAGGGCTGTTGTAGCCCAGGCACTTTGCTTTGTGCAAAGAGGAGTAACACGTCCGCCCCTCCTTATTCCAGAAGGTGGGCACATCTCCCCACCAATCAGGGTGCTGCCGTGAGGTGAGAGCCGGAGCCAAAGGAGGCTGACAACCGTGGCCCTGACTCGAGACGGGTCACTTGAGCATTTTCCTAAGGCCTTTTAGTCCTCATATATGTTCTCGACCCTATTTTCTCCTCTGTTCCTACAAATTTTAGACCAGTTGTGTTTGGAGCAAGAAGATTTTGAGGTTTCTAAAGGTCCTGTAGACCCCACCAGCTGCTGCTTCTGGAGGGGGTCCTCTTTTTACCAAAGTGAGAACCCTGTAGATACAGACCCACTAGTAACTGGGGAGCCGAGGTTCTTCCTAATCTTGGGGTCCTGGGCAGTTGTCATCACCCCGTCTTTCCCGGAACGGAGTTGCCTCTGGTTGAATGCGTGTGCCTGTGTGGTCTGCCCATCTCACATGCTTGTGTGTCTCCGGACAGATGTGCCTTGGCATCTTCTGGTGGAGGCAGCCTTTGAGCTCATTATTTTCCGGGCAGCCAGGGAAGGACCAGCTTCCGCGGAAGGAACGGAGGGAACAGCCACAGACGCGCCTGGTTGGCTGTGGAGATTCCCTGAGGCCAGGAGTGCTCGGCCAGGAAGCAGGACACGCCGAATAAGTGGCTCTAACAGGAGAGCCAGACGAGGGATTTGCGTTCTCAGTTGTTTCAGAAAATTCCACTTTTTTAGGACATAGGCTCTTTTTTGGAAGAAAGAGGCTGTATTTTTGAACGAGCTGTTGAGACCTTTGTGAGGAGGTGTGTGGGGGACGTGTGTGCCCGGAGCCCGCGGGCAGGCGTGCCCCCCCGCCCCTGCCCCGTCCTGGCTGTGAGTGGGGCCGTGGGCCTTCCCCGAGTCCAGCCTGCCCTGGCCTCACATCCAGGGCACACAGGCCTTCAGGGCGTCTGCAGGAGGCCATCCTGGCAGAGAGATGGGAAACCCTGGGATGGAGCAGGGACCAGGGGCCTCTGTCTCCCCTTCACCATGGTGCTCATGGCCTCCAGCTCCGCAACATGGGCCGAGTGCCAGACGCTGGCTGACGTGCATCGCGTACGCGTATAAACATACGTTAGAGGTGAGAGGGTCAAACGTATACTCCTGTTTTTAATGGCCCTGTGAATTAGGAAGATAAGGCCCAGAGAAGCTGAATAACTTACTTCCAGTTAGGAGCTAGGGTATTTCCACTGGGTTTAACCTCAGTTCTCTTCCTCACGACACCTCTCAGCCTCCGAGCATGTGGGAACCTCGTCTGGGATAACTGGGGGAGAGACGCTTGCGATGGAAAGGACCGGGAACGGGGTGGGGGCTGCTTCCAGGGCCTGGCCAGCACCCCCGTCACTGTGCGCACATCCCTGCACCCACGTGTCCAGGATGGAACAGGTTGAAAAGAAGGGGCTGGCAGTCAGCGGAGCGTGTGCTCAGGGTCAGCACTGCATGTTCTCAGGGTGGCCTGTCCTCCTCCCAGAGCAGTTCAAGTCGGTAACAAACTTGGGAAGATGCACAGTTATGGGGGGAGAGTGGAGGAAGGGGGAATTGAGACCAGCTGCCTTTTGGTGGATAGGCTAGTTACGTTCCTGGCTTCAGGCCTCAGGAACCGTTCCAGACACCACTGGGGACAGTGTGGAGCTCTGCTTGGAGAGGACGGGGAAGATGGCCTGCAGAGAGCAAGTGCCGAACATCTGTGCGTCTGGTGTGTGGTGCTGGGCACAGGGCCCAGGGGGTGGGGGCACGCACGGGAGGACAAGGGCATCTGGACTTACCACGGGCTGCCATTCTTGGAACCCAGGAGAGCCCTGTCCAGACTGTCCAGGACAGACACTGAGACCCCGCTCAGGGAGATGTTGGCTAGTCATCAGTCCCCAGGCTTGGGCAGCTTGCTTGGCTGGGCTTGGCTTTGTTTTTCCTGTCCTTTCCTTTTTTAACTATGAAGAGATATAGGATTGGTTTTTATTCCTGCCCACATTACTGACTAGGAATGTGACCTTGAACCAGCGGTTCTCAACCAGGGGCCACTCTCTGCACAGGGCACGTTTGGCAACAACGAGAGACTTGCTTTTCACATTACGTCCCCACGGCTTATTTCTCTCATAACTGGAAGTTTGTACCTCCTGACCACCTGCACCCGTTTCAACCTCCCCCACGCCTCTCCTCTGTTAACCGGCAATCTGTTCTCTGTTATAACAGAGTTCCATTTTCTTTGATTCCACATATAAGCGAGATCATACAGTATTTGTCTTTCTCTGTCTGACTTATTTCACTTAGTGGGACGCCCTCCAGGTCCATCCACGGTGCTGCACGTGGCAGGCTCTCCTTTTTATGGCTGAGTAGTGTTCCACTGTGTGTACACCGCTCTTTCTTTATCCGTTCACCCGTCAATGGGCTCTCAGGTTGTTTCCGTGTCACTGGTGAATAATGCCACAGTGAACAGGCCGGTGCAGATATCTCCTTGAGATACATCCGTTCCCTTCAGATGTACAGTTGACCCTTGAAAAACATGGGTTCGGACTGTGTGGGTCTATTTGTTTATATGCAAAGCAGATTTATTTGCACAACAGTGAGGATTAGGATCCCAGATGGAAAGGAAAACCGTTTTCTGTCAAATGGAGATGATTAGTGGGATTTTATCTCCCCGACCAGGGATTGAACCCGGGCCCTTGGCAGTGAGAACACGGAGTCCTAACCACTGGACCGCCAGGGAATTAAGCTTTTCAAGTAGCTGCTGTTGGGCCCTGCTGGCCGGGAGGGCATGCTGGTTGCCTCGTGATGCTTTCAGAAGCAGCAAGCGCTGCAGACTTGCTCAGGCTACGTCGGCTGGATCCTCGGATGTGCAGCCGTGTGTGTGGAGGGACCACGTGTGCCAGGGGCCAGCCTGAGTCACACAGAGGCTGTCACCCGCCAGGGCACCAGCACCCGCAGCTCCTGTGTTGCTCAAGGGTCAGCTATGTAACCACAAGTGAACTGCTGGAGCCTACAGTAGTTCTATTTTTAATTAATTTATTTTTTGAGGAATTGGCAGCTTTCTTTTTTTGGGGGTGGGGGGGCAGCTTTCGTCAGAGGGGGCAGTGTGGATAAGACAGGTGAGTGAACTTCGCGGGCAGAGAGGCAAAGCCCAGGCCTGGGGGAACGCCGGGGGCCTTGGGACTCACAGGCCTCCCACCTGTCACACATCCTGAACCGCCTGCACACCCTCTACCCCAGCCCTTCCATCTCAGACACAGTGGTCCCTCTTCCAGCTCCGGTGCCACCATTGTCCCCACATCCATCCATCCACACACGTGGGGCTGCCTTGGAGAAACATCCTGGATTCCGTTACCACCTCCACCACCGCAGGCCAAATGCGGCCGTGTCCTGCATGGGCTCCTGCCATCGCCCGGCTGAGCCCCATGGCTTCCTCTGCCTCCTTGGGCTCCAGAGTTCGACCCTGTGACTCTGCACCCAGACACCTGCAGGGCCGGTTCCTTCCTTCCAGGTCTGGGTCCCGCCCCTCCTGTACTCTTGACCCCAGGTCCATGTGACTTGCTCTTTTTCCTTATGCTGCTTCCCCCGAAGCCACTGTCTTGATTGCAGGGAAGCAGGGTGTTTGCCATTCATCCTACTTTTTCTGCAGTAATTCCACAGCTTAGCAGTTGAGGGAGACTTTCAACTTTTTCTTTTCTTTTCTGTCTGAGAGATTTGATATTCTTTAAGTGTACTTTTTAATTAAATGCAACCTGGACAGCTCCTCTCTACTCCACATCTCCGGTGATTAAGGGATTCACATGGGGGAAGCTGACTAGGATTAGGCCCCGTTTGCCTCTGCCCGGAGTCCTCCTTCCATCACTACAAAGCGTTTGCCTTTCTGCCTTTGAAGCTACCTGGTGCCATGATGCTGACCTCGGCAGAAATCCTCTCCTGCTGTGATGTCTTCACTTCCCAACCACCCACACCAGCCCGGGAAGTGTTCAGTGGAAAAGGCTGCAGTCAAGCCTCAATTAAGGAAATGCTCGGGGGAAGGAGCGTTCTAGTTAATTTAATTTTTGTTTAACTGAGTACAACCAGGGTTTTTATTAGGAGGAGATTTCGTTACGTAAAAGAAAGATTATGAACTTTGGATGAAGACATTCCTGTATTTAAAACCTGTTCTCTACCATGTTTAGTCATGTGACTCGGGGGCTCAATTTTCTCACCCATAGAAGGGGTGGTGCCAATAGCTCTTCATAGCTTGTTGTTAGATTAAAGGGGCCACACCTGTAAACATGTAACAGAATGTCCAGCGGCTGTGCGGGAACTTGGTGAAATACAGTTTCCTTCTGCTTCCCATTTTGTTTCCATTCTTCTTGAAAATAATTCTTAATACATTGGCATATGGTATTTAAAAACTTTTTTTTTAATGCGGAACCCTGAAGCAGCGGGTAATTCTCCTGGTGGTGGTAGTCGTGGCTCATGATTGTAGAATACGTATGAAAAATTAACCAATCGTTGAGTATTTGTTGAATGGTTATTATATCTTAGACACTGTGGGAGTAGCAGAAATGAAGAGGTCTTTTTATTCTTTTAAACATGCCCAGAGAGTCTTCTTTGCATTTTTGTCCTAAAAATTGAATGTGGGCAAGAAATTGGTAGGAAGTCAGCTTGGCAGGTTAAGAATGCACATCCATGACCTCCTCTCACTTAAGAAAGAAGCAAAAAGCCACTAAAAAGCAGTAAAGGGGGAAGAGCCTCAGGTCCACAGGACAAGAAGAAGGAGCCGTAGAGACTGAAAGATGGAGGATAAAGCGCATGGTGGGGAGGGTGGAGGAGGTCTCGGCGTGGGGATGCCCAGAGCAGACGCGGCCACCGTGGGGCTAGTTATGACCCAGAGCTACAAATGGGGGGGTTAGCTAATGGTTAGCGTCTGGAAGGGCCTGCTTCCTACCTCCCACCGTATGCAGAGTACTCAGCATCTAAAGCAGACAGACGGACAGGCAGGTAAGGATCCCCTCTGCAGGAATGAGTGGCCCCAGAGGAAAGAGCTCTGCACTCCGGGGTTCAGGGTCCCGTGGGGACAACACCAGTAAGATGTTTCCACCTGACTGAAGCAGAGTCTCCCATTGACAAGTTAAGGGTTGCGCTGGGCGGGGGGGTTACATTGCATTTTAAGCTTCTCTTTGCTATTCTTTTTCATCCATGAGCTCGTACGAATTTGACTGAAATTTAAAAACAATTTTTTTAAAAAGAAGAAAGTGGGCAGCGTCATGTGCTGCGATGCACTGTCCTCGCTACCGGGAGACGAGCATCCTGGGCGTTCACGTACGAGTTTACGGAAACGTGTTCCAGCAGTTTTACGAGAAAACGCACAGGCTCTGCAGTCGTGAGACCTTGCTTTGATCTTGCTGTCATAGCTTCCGTAAGTCGAGGCCGCTTTGCCTGTGTGTGTACCTGTGTGTATGTTAGAAATGAACTTTTTAGCAATTATTATGCTTTATCTGCACCTACTCCTCCAAGCGTGATTCACACATCACGAGAAAGAACAAAGTAGGTGCGGTCGGGAGGGCCGGGTTTGGGGACAGGCTGACATTTACGAGCCCCGAGTCGAGCTGGTCACTCGACTTGCCCTGTCGACCCCATGGGTGAGGGTCCTTCACCTGTAATGGTTCGGGGCTCGAAAGTGATACAGACAGAAGTTACCCTTCCGTGTGAGTCACAGTTACCATCAGCTCCCACTTTCCTCGGTGTGGCTGGAATCACCGCGGGGCTGTGAACTCGGGCCTGGCGCTTACCTGTCTGTCGCATGCCGGGCTCTGGGGGTCAGCGCCCAGGCGGGGCTGAGCGGCCGGGGACTGTCCTCTGGGCGGGATAAGTGCTGAGCACGGGCTTCCACTCCTGTGCCAGGCGAGGCTGATTCATGCCAAATTAGCACCGTGCTTGGCAACCTCTGCGCGCCCCGCTGCGCTCCTTCCCTTCACGTGGCTGTTTGCAAATCTTAGCTTCTCAGGTCATTTCTCCTCATCAGCGACTTTCACAGGTGACAGGCAGGCTGTCCGTCTGATGGGCGTTCAGCCTTTGTCCTCTGTCACGCGTGTGTCTGTACCCGGCATCTCCACGGAGACCTGATAACCAGCCTCACAAGCCACGCATTCTCCTGGCCTAAGATGTGGAGCGGGGGGAGGTCCCCGGGAGGCCCTGCCGGGCGTGGGGGCGGAGGGCAGCGCTGTGCGGTGCGGTGCTTGCCAGGAGACCTGAGGGTGCGCGGACAGTCTCACATTAACGTAGTCCATATATAGGTTTAAAACATTGATTTTTTGGCTCTGCCTGCATCAAGCTTTTTCTTTCTTTCTTTTTTTTTTTTTAATTCACATGAACCTTTAATTCCAAAATCTCATACTGCAGTGAAAGCAGGACTCAGACCTGTGGGAAACTGTTCTCCTCCTGCTCTGTCTCGATGTCCTGACTGCACTGCCAGCAGCTGGAACCTCTCAGGCCCTCAGCCGCCCACAGCGGGGTGGGTCTCTGCTGCATGAGGCTCCCCAGGAAGCATTTTGCGTTTGCCGTGATGTTAATATTCTTATCTCCAGCCTCTTCCATCTCTGCCCTTTATTGAAATTCCTGTTCCCGAAATGTTTGATCCGTCTTCATTTTCCCTAAATAAACAGTAGTAACACGCACTGTGCCTGGTGTAATTTTGATATTACATGTGTTTGAGAGAAAAGTGGCGAGAACATCTCGTGTGTTTTCTCCCTTGTCAACAGAAGTATGAGCTAAATTATTTACAGTGTGATACTCACACAACAAAGATGGAGTTGGGGTATTTACTTTTCAGAGGGAAGGGATTGAATGTGCGCTTGGTTCCTGGGATGTTTGCTCCCAGGATCACCTTCGGGCCCAACTAAGAGCAGCCGCTTTCCAACCACACACGTGCCCAGCAGAGGGCCTGACGCAGGAAATATGTGTGAAACTGAACGCATTTGGAAGTAGTGGGTAGACCAGGTAACTCAATCAGCAGTCTTAAATTGATAAGCAAATAAAGTCAGCAAGCATTTTGGAAAATGCACAGCAGTCTGAAGCCCTCTAGGGGCGCGACGTGAGAGCGGCAGGGGGAGCTCTCAGTTCCCATGGTTTCCGGGCAGGACATGCGCCTGTGGACCAGGACCACACGGAGGGCTCCTCGGGGGGCTGGGGTGGGGTCTCGAGACGCTGGGGGTTCTGTCAGAGCAGCTCGACAAGGCTCTCCGGTCACGTCCGGATCTTACGCCTTCTGTACCTCAGAGAGTCCCACGCTGTTTTCTTCTCTGCCGCAGGAGACGACGGTGCCCCTGAAGCCATGGCCCCCGTCATCGTGGTCCCCCCCAGCAACAGAAGTGTGGTGGCCGGGTCCAGTGAGACCACCCTGGAGTGCATAGCCAATGGCAGGTGCGTGCCTTCCCCCGCGGGGAGGGGCAGCCCGTGGCGACACCTCCCGCGTTCGTCCAGCTGGGCTGCGGGAAGATAGGCCGTGGGCATGCCGATCTGCCCCAGGCCTCGTCCTGCAGTGTTCATATCGAATGTAACATTCATCCTGGAAAGCGGCGCTTTTCCCTTTAGCTCCGGGTCACGGGGAGGGTCTCTTCTGAGCTTCTGACTGAGGCGCAGGCAGGGGCGGAGGCCTCGAGGAGCAAAGGAGAGAGTTCATCCCCGTCTGCTCTGCCGTCCGAGGTGTTCTCGGCCCGTTAGCGGTCACTCCAGAGTCGAGTCCCCGTGATCACGCCTCCCGTGTGGCGTGTCCCCGAGCAGTATTGGTTTTAAACACGCTTTTCCTGAGCAAATGGAATCATTAGCACGTACGATCCATTGCTGCTGCGATTAGCTATCCTTGCTCAACAGCCCCGAGCAGACTGCGGCGTGGACCCGAGCCGTGAGGCGGTGGCGCGTACCTGCACTGGCTTTTGCGTGCCCCCCGTCCCGCCCGCCGCAGTTCCGGTGGAGCGGTGGTTACTGCCGTCCGCACGACCCACAGTTACCGTCGCTAAAGCCCTTCTTCCTCACAGGCCCGTCGAGGAGCTGAGTGTGCGCTGGAGGAGGAACGGGGCGAGAGTCACCGGCGGGCTCCACAGCTTCGGGAGACGCCTCACCATCAGCAACCCCACCTCCTCGGACACCGGGGAGTACGAGTGCGAGGCCACGCTGCCCGGGAGCGCCTTCGGGCCCGCCAGAGCCAAAGCCTTCCTCTCCATCATCGGTGAGGCTCCCGGGGCCGGCCCGGAACAGGGGGCAGCACCTGTGTTCCACCGGCTTTATCTGTAGCTCAGCACGCAGACGCGAAGTTGAGCTTACCTCCCAGATTCAGCCGATTCTTCTTTCCCAAGGATATCAGTGCATGAAATCCAAAGAGCTGATGTTCTGAATACCCCCGAGAAACGTTCTTCCGAAAGCTTCCAGTCGTGAAGCTGGGGAAGGGCTTGTCGAGATCCTTGGCTTGTTTATCGCCTGCCTGTGCTGGCTTTTCTGTGACTCTTTTTTTTTTTTTTTATAATTTTTTTTTGAGGTACACCAAGTTCAATCATCTGTATTTATACACATATCCCTGTATTCCCTCCCTCCCTCGACTCCCCCCCACCCCACCCTCCCCGTCCCAGTCCTCCAAGGCATCATCCATCATCGAGCTGAACTCCCTTTGTTATACAGCAACTTCCCACTGGCTATCTATTTTACAGTTGGTAGTATATATATGTCTGTGCTACTCTCTCACTTCGTCTCAGCTTCCCCTTCACCCCCCACCCCCCCAAACCTTGAGATCTCCAGTCCATTCTCTGCATCTGCGTCCTTGTTCTTGTCTTGTTCTGTGACTCATGTGGCCGTTATGATCAGTGTTCAGAGATTAATCTATTACCATTATTTTTTATTTTGTGACCCAGAAGAAGTCAGAAAGTCTTGGATGTTACCTTTTGTTAAATTGAAAAGTGAGAATAGAGAGGCTTCCTAGAACCACGTGTCATTCTTAAACCAAGAAGGGAGACAAAATTAGGCACATCTGAGCTTCTCTAAATGCTGGGAACTATCGGTGGTTAGGAAGGTGCATTGTGCTCCAAGGGCATCCTCAGTCTGTTTTCAGGTTATGATACGATTACGTTAATTATGAGGCAAGAGCCTTTATTCCTCTGGTCTTTTCGGCTTCTGTAATACTGTTAGGCCTCCACAGTGGCCGTGATCACTATCGCAGTGACCTGTCTAGCGGAGTGGTGGCCACTGCTGATAAGAGGTGCCTTCGGGTCCACTCCAGGGAGAGAACAGGAAGGATCACGTGAGCAGAAAGCCCTTCGAGAGCATTCGCTTCCCACGTAACATATTTTGCAGTTTGCCACTTTGCAAACTAAAAAAACATAAAAGCTTGCGTTTTCATAAGAAATTAACAAGAGTGTGAAGAAATGCTGCATAAAAGGCAGTTTGCCTTGAGTGTGTCACATCCCTTTAAATCGTTAGGAAATGGCTCTGTGGCCTGAAACTAACTGCCAGGCTCACGTGACGCAAGCCTGTCAGCCCCTGTGAAAGACGCACACGGGTTTCAAAGCATTGGGGAAGGCAGGTTTTGAGTCACAGATCATCCCTGATTCTCCGCTAGGGATCTGAGCTGGTTCTCTGCTGCCTTTCTCATCCACGCTGTAGAGACATCAATACCCCATCCGCATTCCTGGCGAGGACCTTTCTGTTGGGGGTGATCTACAGCTATGTGAGCACAGCACGTTATAGATTGAACCCAAATTAAAATTCGTGATGTGTAAATCTCCAGCAGACAGGACTATATTGTGTTAAAACATTTTAAGGTAATTTAAACAAGAGATTTATCTCCCTGTAAACTAGAACGTTTGTTTCCATCATAATTCCCTTTTAAAAACATTTAAATCTGTCACGTGAGCATGGGCTTTGCATTTCCACCTGGACCCCAGAACAGGTTGCTTCTGTGTCCTCCTGAGTGCCATCTCTCCGTGCTCCAGCTTCCGAGGCACACGGACACTCCCGCCTCTCTAGGATGTTCATTCACATCCCCTTGATTCATAGGGATTTGCTGGGACAGGATTTTGTGGGTGAGTCATCCTGGGAAAACCCCGAAGGGCCTGTCAACTCGGCGTGATCTGGGAGGTGATAGCCCCGAGCCCAGCGGTCCTGGGGGGAGGGTCCCCGGCTAAGGCGCCGTCACTGGTGGAACCGTGCGAAGAGCTGTCGACGTGAACATGCAGAGGAAAGAAAGCAGACAGGTTGGCTTCCAGTTATTCTTATTTCCTACTGATGAGACTAGACAGGCTGGTTGTGGCTGTTTACCCCAGCTGTCAACTGCCCTGCTGCATTGCTTAAGTTTTGAGGTTTAAACAGGAACACAGGGTCTGACTGCAGACAGCGTCACGCGCATGGCTCTCCACACGGCAGGGAAAGCGGCCTCCTGGGTTAGGTGGTCCGTGTTCTCTTCCACCTGCCCTGCGCTGAGTTTGGGGCTGTTGCTTCTCTGCTGTTTCCTGACCTGCCCAACCCCACACACCCCACGCAGTGAGGCAGATGCCTCAGGCTCCGTCTCCTTCCTGGCCGCCTTTTCTGGCCACTGAAGTCAGGGCGCCTGGTGTGTGGGGTTAGGGTGCCCGGTGTGTGGGGCCAGGGTGTCCGCTGGGTGGGGTTAAGGTGTCTGCTGGGTGGGGCCAGGGTGCCCGCTGGGTGAGGCCAGGATGCCCGCTGGGTGAGGCCAGGATGCCCGCTGGGTGGGGTTAAGGTGTCCGCTGGGTGGGGTTAAGGTGTCTGCTGGGTGGGGTCAGGGTGCCCGCTGGGTGAGGCCAGGATGCCCGCTGGGTGAGGCCAGGATGCCCGCTGGGTGGGGTTAAGGTGCCCGCTGGTGGGGGCTGGGGCGCCGGCCGTGTGGCAGGTGGCAGGGCTGGGATTCACCCCAGGAGCCGCGTGGACGGGTGGCTCAGGAGCCTGGCTTCCTCGCCCCTGTGGTGGGGACGGAATGTGCAGGTTGTGTTCTCTACTGGCTCCAGGGTTCCCCAGCTCGGTCTCCTTCAGCAGGAGCTGCCTTGGTAACCTGCTCTTTTTCAGCGGTCCCTCGCCCTCCCGATGGAGTCCCATAACCTCCCAAATAAACCACTGGCAGGGGACCCCGTCTCAGGCCTGCTTCTTGGGGAGGCCCACCCAAGACTTGGACCATCACCCTTCAGACCCCGAGTGTCTGTGCTTGGGGTGAATGGCCTTTCCCTCCCGGGTCCCACCTCAACTGCCTCGTGGGTCTGCATGTCACTCAAGACTCCCCCAGTTGTCACCACTCGCCCCGTGACCTCTCAGACTGTCCCCCAGGGAGGGGAGTGGCACCATCCCAGCGGTTGTCTTGCGGAGAGCGGACACACTGGTGGATCGGTGATGTTCTAGGCGTCTGGAGACAACACTGGGCCTGGGCTCTCACTGCACCGCGTGCTGGCCTCTGTGGGCCTCAGTGTCCACGTCTGTGAAGCGTGGACATTGCAGAGAGTGATTCCAGTTCATACCGTGAGGGTCACGTGAAGTATCGTTGGCTCAGAAGGACTGGAACGGCAGCTTGAGGAGCTGTTGGTGCGACCCCACTCTTCCCTGAAGCGGCCTCCGGCGTGGTGGGGAGACCAGCCTCTGGGTCATCGGCCCCAAGGGGAACCTGGTGGGGCAGACCCAGCCCGAGGAGGCAGGGAGGCTCTGCAGGAGAAGGAGCGCGAGGACGGGCCTTGAAGATCGAGTCTGAACGTGCAGCTTGAGGAAGACATTCCATCTGGAGGAGCCAGGACTGAGCTGGGAAACCCTGGAGCCGGTGGAGCTCTGGCCCCGAGTGCAGAGCCGCCAGGCTCCCCGGGCCTGTCTGGAAGGGCGGCCTGCCAGAGCCAACCGAGCGCTGCCTCCTCTGCAGCCAGCACCCGGGCAGGTGTTCCCAGCTGAAAACCAGGACGGCCTTTGTGTTGCTCTTGTGAGAAAGGACCCAACACTCAACAGCTTAAAACAATACAGACGTGTCGCCTCGTGGATCCCGGGCTCCCAAGGCCACAACCAAGCCTGTGACTGGGCTGGGTTCTTACCCAGAGCCCGGGGAGGGCCCACTTCCCAGCACACCCAGGGGCTGGCAGAGTTCAGCTCGTGTGGTTGTGGGACTGGGCCCGGTTCCTTTCTGGCTGCTGGTGGGTCATTCTCAGGTTCTGGAGGCGTCCCTGGCCACAGCCACCTCCGTCTTCAGAGCCAGCAGCAGGCCAGGCGCTCACCCCGCGGATCTCTGACCTGCCCTCCTGCCGTCTCTCCCACTCCCGCGGGGGAGAGTTCTCTGCTTTAAGGGTTCCCGTGATGAGACTGGGCCCACCCAGCTGGTCTGAAATCACCTCCCCATTTTTAGGTCGATGACCTCAGTCGTATCAGCAGAGCCCCCCCTGCCGTGATCACAGGTGCCGGGGTTGGCGGTGGACATCTCTGGGGGGCGTTCTGCCCACCCCGGTGGACAAAGGCACCTGGGCATGGGTGATGATGGTGGGCCAAGGGCATACCGCGGGCTCTGCCAGCGCCTGAGACGGTCGGGGGAGAAGGGCAGACGGCAGGAGGGGCATCTCTGGGCCGTGCTGTGAGCCCTGCAGCTCGGAGCTGGGGGGTGGGGGGGTGCGTGGCAGAAGTCAAAGCCCAGTGTCAGGGGCAGGAGAGCCTGAGCGATCCTAATTTGGGGGCTGCCTGGGAGGTATCCCTGCCCCCAGTTCTGAGGTGGGGGGACTGGAGGCTTTCCGGTGCTGAGTGGAGGAGCTGCCTGTGGCCCCCAGGGGATGTGGAGGACCACCTGTGTGGCCGGCCTCTTCTTAACATGCCAGTGTCACACGGGATAGAACATTTTCCTGTTGTCTTCATATTGTTTCAAAAGAGATAAAAGTGTTAGTTTCAATCCCCACTTTCAGGGGCTGCAGATGTGATAAATTTTTAGAAGTCTGGTATGCACCTACATTGGCAGGGCACCCTTTCTAGAAAGAGCCGTTGCCAATTAGCTGAGACACACACTTGCCCTTTGAAGATTAAGTGATTGAAAAGTCCATGGCGGGGACGACCCGTTCACCGCGGATTTTCCCCACGCGTCGCCTCAGTCTTCCTCAGCTGATACGCCCAGGACGCCCCCCCACTGGTCTCCTTATATCCGCCTACGCACAGACGTCGCTGAGGATCGAGAGGAGAGTCTTCTGAGCGTGCTGAGCTGGCTGGAATGAGGGGCAGCAGGGAGAGACGTGGTGGCGTGTGGAGGTGGGAAACGACGTAATCACCACCAGAGGCCGCGTGGGTCTGCGCGGCCCTCGGCAGCCCCGCAGCTGCTCTGCTTGCTCAGCCACCTGGAAGGCTCTGGAAAAGGCAGGAGCATCGATACGTGCATAAGCAGACCTGGTCTCCCTGGTTTTCAGCCGGGAACACCTGCCCAGGCGCTGGCTGCAGAGGAGGCAGCGCTCGGCCGGCTCTGGCAGGCCGCCCTTCCGGACGTGCCCGGGGAGCCTGGCGGCTCTGCACTTGGGGCCACAGAGGATATGAAGCTGTGAGCTCACGCCGGGCACCCAGGGGACCTGGCCGGGCGGGGATGACCGTACCCGCGGAGGAGCTGCCCTGGCCAGGCTGGGGTCCCTGAAGGCACCTACAGTCCCAGAGCCAGGCCTCTGGTCAGCTCGGGCCAGGCTCAGGTCACTGTGTGAGGAGGGCCCCTTGTCTCTGACCCCAGTGGGGGTTTCTCCCGGCGCTTGGGGAAGCCCTGGGCACTACAGAGTGAGGGCGAGTGGCACCAGGACATCGGCCAGCGGGGCAGACGGCATCCGTAACCAGTGCCGGGAATTGTCTGGTCCTGTAGGCGTTGAGCATCTATACATGTGGATTCTTACCATCAAAGTGCAGCTTCTCTCGGAAGAATCTCAAGGGAGCTGTGCTGAGTGAAAAGAGCCAGTTCCAGAAGATACAGAGTGTATGATTCCAGCACATAACGTCTGGAAATGTCCGAATCATAGAGATGGGGCGTGGGAGGGCCGTTCCCCGAGGTTGGGGATGGGACCTTGGGGTAGGCGTGGTGACAGAGGGCAGCGTGGGGACCCACATGGTGTGGACCCGTCCAGCATCCTGACCGTGGTGGGGTGCACAGGTCGAAATCATGCATAGGACCAAATGTGCACACGCATGCCCACGCGCACGCACATGCGTGCAGCCAAGACTGGGGGAGGAGAACGTAACAGGCTGCACGTCTCTCTGCCAGTATCTTGGCTGGACTGTAGTTTTGCGCCACGTTCCCACTGGGGAAACTGAGTAAAGGACACGCGGGATCTTTATTATTTATTACAACTGCGTGGGATTCTCCAGTGATCTCAACATAAAATGTTTGCATTAGGAAAGGAGAACTGTGGTCAGTCATAGCAGATGTTGATATTTTAACTTAATTCTTTTCCTTTCCCTTTGCGTCCCTTTAACCAGACCGCGGGGGTAGGTGTGGACTTCAGCGTTCACTGCTGAAAATGGGGTGTGGCCTGCGCACCAGGGCCTTGGCGGGGCGCGGCTGTCATGCAGTCAGAACACAGGCAACACTGCTGTAGTCGGTACGGACGAAGGGGACGCGGCTGAGTGTGTACGCGTGTGCGATGAAGACCAGCTTGAAAAAGAAACCTGGGGTCCCTGCAGTGTCTGTGGAGGCCTGGTCTCTACACACACAGCGCAGCGCAGGCTCCACCCCCACCTGGTGAATTGGCGGCCGTGGCCTTGGCCAGACGGGCTCTCCCAGCAGGTTGTCCTGCATGAGTGATGCAGGTGACTGCAGGGCTGATACCCAGCCGCGTCCCGTGAGGGACCTGCAGCCTTGTCTCCTGAATCACTTCCTGGAAATGCTCAGTTTTCGTGTCTGTTTCCTCCTTTAGGTCCCACCCTGTTTTAAAGGTACAGTCAATACAGGAGGCATGCCAGGCTATCGTACCCACATCCGCACAGTCGCAGTGGAAATAAACCACTCCGGGAGACAGTGCCCGGAAATTATCTCACGGAGAGTGAGCACAGCAGCCCTTTGTTATCATGATAACGCAATAATTACTGCCTTAAAACTCGATGAACTTGCCTATGGCGCTGTTGAATTCCTGCAGGATAAACCGAGAAAAATATTGCAATTTAGTCTCCAAGGAAATTCATTGTTTAATACAACCAGTGCTTTTTTTGCTGTTGAACAGGCAGGCGAGCAGGTGTCTGGAGATACACAAGTGGTTGGGTTTCCTTTGCTGGTGAAGGTGGATGAAAGGCACATTTTCTTTCTTCTCTTGGCTATTATTTTGCATTCCACTGAAGTATCACATCTATATTTTGGAGAAGAGGAACCGCTAAGACTTTAAAAAATATGTTAATAGGCTGCCCTGTTCCCTGACACATGCTGGGTGCCTGGCTGTGGTGCTTTATTTGACATGCTTCATGAGTTGTTGTTTAGTTTAGATACTGAAGCAAACTAGCCTATAAAATACTGTGCTGTAAATATCAGCCTTTATGAACCTCATGGGATAGTCCTTCTAAAATGTGAATTAAGATATTGCATGATTCAGGCGCATAAACTGAAAAGTAGCCATCGCCCTGAGTAGTAATTTGCTTTCTGAAACCTTAGACTATAAATTGCCTTTGGCCTCTGCTCACTGAATTCTGAGTTTGTGTGCACGATGGTAACTAATGAAGTTTTCAAAAATAGTTTTTAAGAGGAGTTCAAACTCTTGTAGGCTATAGGGTCTTCTGAAATATTATGAAAATATACACCTCATTGGCTGAGAGGCTGTTTTGGTTTTTTCTCTTGTTTAAAGAGCCACCATATTTTACTGCTGAACCCGAGAGTCGGATTTTAGTGGAAGTAGAAGAAAGCGTGGACATCGTGTGTGGAGCCATGGGTGAGCCTGAGGAGCCGTGGGTGTGAGTGGGGAGCCGTGGGGGGAGCGGGCAGCCGTGGGGGGGGCGGGCAGCTGTGGGTGAGCCTGGAGAGCCATGGGTGAGCCTGGGGAGCTGTGGGTGTGAGTGGGGAGCCGTGGGTGAGCCTGGGGAGCCATGGGTGAGCCTGGGGAGCCGTGGGGGGAGTGGGCAGCCGTGGGGGGGGGTGGGCAGCCGTGGGGGGGCAGTGGGGAGGCTGCAGGAGAAACAGCCACGCAGTGGAAGAGCAGAAATGGCCTCTCCAGCGCAGAGCCGTCCTCTGGAGAGCAACAGGTTGATTGTGATATTAGAAACAGGGCCCTTGGCATGGACTGGGACTCCGTTGCTGGGCGTGTAACCTTGGGGGAGGCATTTGACCGTGCTGAGCTTTTGTGTCCTCACCTGCAAAGCTGGTCCCCGTCCATCCCAACAGAGAAAGACAAAGTCTTGTCCCCTTGACTCCCTTCGAAGGCACTGATTCCACACGACCCCCAAGACTTGGGGCCGGAAGTTCACTCTCACCCCTGGGGTGAGGGCCTGGTGACCACATCCACTCTAAGAGAAGAGGGATTGTTTTAACGTCTTGGACAGGACATCTTCCTCCTCTTTTTTTCTGCCCTTTCAGCTTCAGGTTGACTTTTCCTTTGTTACTCAGGGAATACCACCTCTTGTCCCTGAGCCTCGAGCCCTCTCTGCCCTCTGTCCCCATTTCGTGTGCAGCACACACGTAGCTACGCTAAGCGCCCCAACGGAGACAGGCTCCTACGGCCGTTTCATAAACAAAACTACGTGAGTGCTCTGGAGACAGTCAAGAAATGAAAAGGCACGCTTATGTTAATACCTGCCCGTCTTAAGGGTGGGGTTTCCATCCAAGAGCTTGGACGGTGAGGATTCCTAACACTTCCGTGAATCTTCCGGACGGGACAGAGGGCTGCATCAGAGAGAGACCACCACCTCCCTCCTGTGCTCGGGAAACACCCCCACAGGAAGCTAAGTTAGGTCCCCTGCTAGAGGCACAGGGACAAGAAGATGAAGGAGGGGCTGGCACGGGCGTCGCTCGCGGAGCTCTGCGCGCGCCACGTCCACCAGCTCCAAAGCCGCTGCTCGGGCCCGGATCCTGGGAGCCGAGGCCCTGAGACGCGGAACAGACACCACTGACCTGCGGGTCAGTTTCCACTTCTGGGAAGGAGCGAGGTGCCGCGAGGGACAGTGCTGAGGGTCAGCATAGAGACGGGCGTCCGGCCGAGCGTCCCCTCCCCCCGCTGCCCACCGCGCCTCCTGCAGCCGCCGCTCCTGCCCGGAGGAGTCGTCTCCCGGGTGGTTCTAGTTCCCAGCCCGACAGTCCGGGGGCGCGCGCCTCAACCCTGCTCTGCGTCTGTCCTCTGCTCTCCGGCTCTGCCCGGACGCCGGCGGGAGAGAAGGTGGAGAGAGAAGAGTCCTGTGGATTCAAGTGGAAATCTTTCCCTACTGTGGTTGCATTGTTCTCTCTTTTGTCTAAACACCAGCTTTTTAAGGCCAGCAACTCTGTGAAAGTGAAGCTATAAAATATTTACAGTGCAATACTGCAGGGATAGGATTTCTGTTTGACATTAAATTGCCCCAAAATAGAAATACTCCTAGTTCCTGATATACTAATAATTGTTTTTCAATAAGTGACAGTCTTAGGCTCTCCCCGTGACAAGAGGATGCTTTTCTTGCATGACGTCTGCAGAGTAAACTGCTTGTTAAGTACAGGCTTATAAATATATACTGAACAGGTCTGTCAGGACTGCGTTGCCATCATGTAATTTACTGCTTTCTTTTAATTTTGACAATGAAACTGTCGCAGCATGTGAAGTGGTTATTCTTTATGAAAGCTACATCATGTAATTGCTATTATGAGTTTTACATGAATTGGTTATGCTTTTACCTTGAAATGGATTTTTTTTAATTTCCTGATTTAATGAAAAGTGACAGGAAACATAATTAAGGCAAAGAACAGAATCTGCGAATACATTATCTTGAAATATTCCACGACATTAACTTTATTTATTAAAGAAGACGTCTTGCACCTACGCAGTATCTTAAGTCAGGGGATTTGGGTGTGCCTTTGAGCATGAATCATGTCAAGATGTTTTATTTAAATTCATTTTCTACTTAGGGAAACGGAGGCACAGAACCACCTGAGATCTAGAAATAAGCCCAGATGCCTCTGCACTTTACCACCAGTACGCCCACAGCCCACGTACTGTGCCCAGCAAAGCCCAGGACTCTTGTCTTGAGTGCCTTGGTCTCCTTCCATGTCGGGCTCGCTTGTCTACCCTTCTGGGTGGCCTGACCCTTCTTGGCTTCAGGATGAAGGAGGAGGGAAGCAGTCTCCCCTCAGCTGGTTCCCCAAGGCTCCCGGAGAAGCCACCAAGAGGAGGAGTCTGGTGTGTCCCACACAGCGAGGCCACCAGGGACCAGTGCATCGTCGCCTGGTTCCCTGCACTGACCACACCCACTTGGGGACGACCAACAGAGGCCCTTGTGCTCTGGGCTGAGGACAGTCCCTTCGTTTACAGCCTGGGTTCTGGCCCTGTGACCTTGTCCACCGCATACACCGCCCCCCCCCCCAGCCCCAACCTCAGCCTTTCTCCAGGCAGTGGAACTGCGCGCAGCTCCAGCCGCACTGCCTGGAGGCCTCGGTCTTCCCCGTAGCATCATCAGGATGGAGCAGCTGGACACGGAGCCTCCACGCGACCCGCGTGCTCTTGGTCAAGTGCTGGCTGTGGTCTCAGCGCGCTCCCCTCCTGCGCAGGGGGCGGGGCCCCCACGCCCTCCTCCCCATCTGCTGCGCCAGCACTCGTCTCGTCCTGTCGGCCGCGGTGGCTTCTCCCGCAGCCGCAGCGTGGACCTCTTGTGTCTCCTCTCACAGGCGCGCTCCTTGAGCGCGCCGCCCGCTGCCCCGGTGCAGGGCTGGCGCGGGGGCCAGTGCTGTCCGGCTCCCTGGGCGGCCGCAGGTGCCGGGGAGGCGGCGCTCGTGTGTCGCCGTTAGTCGTGAGGGCCAGTGGGCGCCGTCCCGGGGGCCCCAGGAGGCGCTCGCACACAGACGCAGTCCACCTTCGCAGCCACCTTGGAGGTCGCCGCGACCCCTGTTCCCTGCAGGGAAGGGAGGGGGTTAAGTGCTCTGCCCGAGGTGGCACCGTCGGCGGGGGCCGGGGGGGGGGGGCACCTGTCTCCGTCCTGGTGACCCCTCCCAAGCCCGGGCTGCAGAGGAGGGCGCTGCACAGCCGGAGACCCTCCTCCAGGCCCCGTCTGGGGTCCGTCACAGCTGGAGCCGTCCGGAACGAGAGCACGGGCCGTGGGAAGAGCTGGGCGGGCCTGCAGCTGCCCCCTCCTCCCCTCGGGCCTGTCCCTCCCCGTCTTCACAGGAGACGAGAAACACGACGCCTCCCAGGGTGCTGGGAGGGATGATTGGGTGAGAACACGCCCACTGAAACACTGCCATGCAGTCCTCACGTGAGGAATTCTTGAAATTTAGTGATTTTTGTTTCGGCTTCCACCCAGGGGCCCCTCCTCCCACCCTGCAGTGGTTCAAGGATGCGGTCGCCGTCAGCGAGCTCCAGAACCCTCGGTACCAAGTGCTCTCAGGTGGAGGCCTGCGCGTCCTGCAGCTGCGTCCGGAAGACGCGGGGATCTTCCAGTGCTTTGCCCGGAACGAGGGCGGGGAGGTCCAGACCTACACCTACCTGGACGTCACCAGTGAGTACTGCCCCCCGCCCCGAGCCGCGCCTGCTGGGTGGGCCCCTGCCCATGGACACCTCGGAAAAGGCGAGTGTGTGTTCAGCCCCAGCGCCCCCGTCCCGGGCACCCTCCCTGCTCCTTGGAGCCCTGGTTTCCCGGCACGTGAGCGCACCGCTTCATTGCCGCGAGGGAACACAGCCCCCGTTTTTCTGGAGAGGACTGGGAAGACTGTTGAGTGAACAGCTCGTTCCGAGTCTTTTTCCCTTGATCTTTTTTCTTTTTTTTATATTCATCCTCTATTTTAGTTTTATTGAACGATTATAGTTCTTTTGTGACTTTCTTTTATTATCCCATTAACAGAAATACCTTGGCACTCTGAGAAGTAAAGTCAAGGTAAAGGTTTTCATTGTGTCTGTGGCTTTTCCTTTTCATCTCCCATAGCTGTGATATTGTTCTTGCGAAACGCAGTAGGATTCAGTTATTATGGACCCTGCCTTTCACGTCTGCCCTTTCGGAAGCGAAACGCTGATCTCTTCCGGTGTAGGAGCCATTCCAGAAAGCACATCACGGTCCGTGTGTACGTGGCTCTCGTCAGCCAGGACTAGCAAGAGACTGACACAACATTGAAACATTGGTGCATGTGCTTTGGTAAACTAGGGGACGTTCCCTGCACCCTTGTCCAGGGTCAGATTTCTCCTCCGTTGTGGAGAGCAGGGAACCAGTATCGCTTCAAGCAGTAGGACTAATACTGGGGACCTGGGCCGGAAACTGCGTCTTGATCGATTAGAATCACGTAAGCCTGTTTTGGAATAGTGGGCCAGGATGTTGTAGTGCAGGGATGGGCAAGCTGTTTCCTGTAAAAAGCTAGCTGGTCCCTGTTGCCGCCTTGGAGAGACGTGGTTTCTGTTGCTACTACTCACCTCTGCTGTCGTAGCCTGGAGGCAGCACAGACCACGCTGCGCACACAGGGCTGTCCCACAGAACTTCACAACTTCGTTTACAGACGCAGGGACAGGCTGGATTTGGCCCACGGCGGTGGCTGGCGGACCTGCTCCTGGGAGAGGCCCAGGGCAGATCCCCTGCGTTCTCTCCGCCTCAGTTTTCTCTTCAAAATGGAACCAACCCAGCCCAGTTCACAGGGTTTTTAGAAGGATCGGTTTGGAAATTTAAATGAGAGGGCTACTTAACCTGGTTGCCATGACAACTGCAGAGTGAACAAATAAATACGTGGTAATGATAACACTACGTGTCTGCTCTGTAAGTACAGGGTTTTGCAAAATGGATTTTTTTTTTAATTAAAGCACTTTTAATGAAAGAAAAATATAGTGTGTAAAACAATCCCTATTTATTCGTTCACTTAACAAACGATTATTGAGCATCTGCATCCGTGAGGCCCGAGAGGCTCAGCGACAGAGCTAAGAGGAAGCTGTGAGGAAGAGGTTCTCGTGCTTCCAGGATGGAGGGTCTTGGGGGAGGGGAGAGTTGGCAAAGGACAGGATCATTCAGGTAGAGGCGAGGGCCCCGCGGAGGAAGAGCAGGTACGCCCAGCGCGGCCAGGGAGGGCTCCTCTACAGGCGGTTGGGTCGGGGGCGGGGGGCTCCTCTGAGACGAGAGGGTTCTTACTGTTCTTACTGGGGCTGAGGCCTGCAGGTGGGGAGCAGCCAGTCCCGCAGAGTCTTGGGGATGGGACGTGCCTGCCACGGGTGTCATGGTGGGGGCTGCAGGTGCCTGACGGGTGCGGGGGAGGGACACGCCGGCCCAGGTGTGCGGGCAGAGAAGGGGCCCTGGGTGAGCAGGGGTGAGCGGAGCCTCCAGGGCTTCGAAGTGGGCAGCGGCCCGCATCATCTAAGCTTTGAGAGGCCCCCAGGCCTGCTGTGACGCGGGCGGACTGTGGGCAGCAGCCTCGAGACCCGTTGGGAGCCCCCCACGTCGTCCGGGTGGGCCCAGCCCAGGTGGGCGCCCGGCGGGTAAGGCGGGGAGCGGCGGGCAGCCGCCCTGGGTCCGCTGGGCCCGCCCGCTTCTGCCCTGGGGCCTCGGCCCAGGCACCGCAGGGGCCCCCACGGGAGGTCTGGGCGATGCAGGCCGCGGCTGGGACGGCAGGGTTTCGGTCTCATCTTTCACAAAGTAGCACAGAGTCGGCAGAGCCCTCCCCAGAGCCCAGCCGCGCCACCCGGCCTCCTGGTCTGACTCAGGGCTGCTGGAGCCTGGAGGCTCGTGAGGGAGAAGACCCCCCCCCCCCCCCCCCCCCCCCCCGCGCGGGGCCACACATCCCAGAAATTCTTTTCCCAAGTCCTTGGAATATGGGTATTTTAACGTTCAGGACAGATCCTGGGACGTGTCAAAGTGTCACCTTTTGGATGATGTATAATATTCAGAAATTAGCTTTTTCTGTTGTTTTAAATAGTGAAAGCAGTTTGATGTATCTACATAAACATCTCTCTTCTCTTTAACGTTCCTCTAAAGCAGTTCTTCCTGCTCTTCCTCACTTTTGTGTCCATTCCTTCACGAGACTATTTCTCCTCAGGTTGTAGACAAAGGGAGGCCACCCTGGGAGACGGGTAGCGGAGGGTTACGGGCCTCCTGAGAGGGGCCTCATTGTTTATCGCCACCCTTATCTCTGCGACTCGCCTGTGAAGGGCCCGGTGGACGACCCCACCAGGCTGGCTCGAGCCTGTCTGAGGGACGAGGCACTGACCGTCTCACTGTTCACCTCCCCTGCCTAGATGTCGCCCCCGCCTTCACCCGGCTCCCGGAGGACACCACGGTGACCGACGGGACGACCGCCGTCCTCAGGTGTGAGGTGTCTGGGGCTCCCAGGCCGGCCATCACCTGGAGGAGAGGTAGGCGCCCCCCCATCCCGCCGCTGCAGGGCATGGCCGGCGCAGGAGGCGAAGCCGGCAGGCCCAGGGCTGTGTCTGCTGTTCTCACGCACCCGTTCATTCAGTGAAAAGCAAAGAGCAAAGAGCCACTGGCTGAGCACCCACCAGGGGTCAGAGCCAGGGCGCCGGGAGGCGTCAGACGGGCAAGACCCCGTGAGCGGCACGCAGCTCACATTTCTTTGCAACGTGCGAACAGCACTGTCCGTCAAGCCCTTCATCGGGGGCCCTGGGCCGGACGGGCTCCTTCAATCACCCGGCCCGGATTTCGGCTGCAGCTTCCACTTTGTGAGATGAAGGAGCGCCTCCCTGGTGATATTCACACTTAAGCGTGCATCCTCCTTCATCTCTAGGAAGGCTGCTTCTAGCACAGGATCGTTGGCGTCCTCCACCGCTTGACACGCGCGTGCTCTGAATCTGACTGTACTTTCAGTTCCTGTGAAGAGTGGTGTCACATCCTGGTCTCCTCGCAGCACGCCCTCCCCCCCGCCCCCAGCCCCGTCTACACGTTCAGCGCACCTGCCACTACATGAGCGGCACATGTAGTCCGTCCTTAACAGGCCCCGCTGAGTTGGGTCCGTCCCCGTAGATGAACTGGTCATGCTTGGTGGACTGTATCTGGGTGAAACTTCAGAACTTACAGCTTTTTCGCACCCAGAAAACCACTTGGTGGCTTCCCGGCTCTCAAAGGTGTGACTCGGGCACTGGGGCCATAGCTTATAGACAGAGATCTGGGAAGCTACCGATTAATCAGAAAGAGGGGTTCTTTCATTTCATACATTTTTCAGATCTAGAATGTAGTAATAGCTTTATAGAGAGAATTTCCAAATGCATACAAATGTAAAGAAAACTCAGAATCAGTCACCCAGAGGAAACAGTCACATACATGGATCATGACGTGTTTAACCAGATCTCTCAGTGTTGGTCGCTTAGGATGTTCTTGATTTCTGTGATTCTAGTTAATGCTAAAGCAAACTGCTTTGGTTACTTTGGGGCATGAAATTTCCACTTTCTCCTGATTCTTTCCCCGCCGTCCTTTCCTGGGCGCAGCCAGAGCGTCACCTTCTCCCTCATGCCGGCTTCTCACGCTCCTGTTTCCTCTGCTGTCCTCAGGAAACCACATTCTGGCCAGCGGCTCTGTGCGGGTCCCCAGGTTCACGCTCCTGGAGTCCGGGGGTCTGAAGATCACCCCTGTCTTCATCCAGGATGCGGGCAACTACACCTGCTACACAGCCAACTCTGAGGGCTCCCTGGACGCGTCTGCCACGCTCACCGTGTGGAGTAAGGACCACAGCCCGCGCGGAACTTCTGTTAATGATAGTTTAATCGGCGTGTCGTCTGTGCTTAGGGATGTCAGTGTGCCCTTGGACCCGCTAATCCAATCAAAGGAGAATCATTATTTTTACAACTAATTTAGAGAAATCTGTTGAGTAATTAATTTTTCAGCTTCTAAAAGAATAATTAGAAACTGTATTCAAAGATTTAATGGGGACGTTTCAGGAGAGATAAAAGATTAACTTTCTAAAGCCAGTAGAGTAGGGATATTACCCCCAAACCAGCTCAAGTAACAAAACTGACAGGTCGGCTGATTTAATAAGCATCACATAAGAAAAATGGATCAAGAATTAAACGCCCAGAGGAAACATTTTTTCATAATAACCAACTCCAACTCTCCTCATATATTAAATACGGATGTTCCTGTATGTTAGGAGTGAACCGAGAGAGATCATTGTGGTTCCTCCAGCTTTTATTTCTTTTTATTTCATCTATAACATTCTGAAATGCAGACTAAAGTGTTTTCCAGAACATAAGGATTGGATTACCAAGTATTTAGCTTCACTGGCTAATAAACTTTATCCTCTCTGGCTCATCCATATCTATATTACTGAAAAATTATTGTTCAGAACAATAGACAGTGCCCACTAACAGGTTTTCATAAAGCCATCTATGTGAGGAGAGAAAATTTTAACTTGCATGAGTGAGTAATTTGTTAAAATACCATCCTTGAAGAAAAACTAAATTGCTGTGCTTCATTTCATATCTGCTTAGTTTCCTGTGATATAGTTGGTGTCCACTTTGATAAATGACCCGTTCTAACTTATTAGGGGTTCTAAACATATCACAAGTTTAAAAGAAAAGAATCCAAATCCCCCCAATATTGTTAAGCACTAAAAAAAAGAGGTTTGTGTTCCATTTTCTGGTCTTTTCTATCAGCCACCTCTGATCCATCCAGTGTCCCTAAAAACTAACCATAACTGTAAAAGCTTGTGGAAGACTGATGTCTGCATCCTTATAGGTCACTCACCAGAAAATTTTGTGGACCTGCTAAGATTCAAAATTATAACAACACTAGACTGGCTGGTGCAGTGCTGTGTGGCCTGCGGGGCTCTTCCCACACGTCACCTACTCTGTTCTGTCCCAGCGGGAGCGGTGGCAGCACCGCCCCCCCCACCCCCCCCCCCCCACCCTTTCATACACAAGAAGACTCAGCTCAGAGGCCTTTCTCTGGAGGCCCCCCTGGTACGCAGTCAGACCGGGCCCTGAACCCTGTCTCACAACTCCACGTCCCGGGCTCCGTTCCCGGTGCCAGGGCAGAGCCCTCCGCAGAGGTGTGCCGTGTGGGGACACACACTGCAGGGCATCCCAGGGCCTTGGCTTTGGCAGCTGTGCTGTGTCGGGCGGCCGTGGGTCTGCACGGAGTTGCAGGCCTGCACAAGGCACCAGGCCCCACTCCTTCCTGGCCCCGTGGTATCAGGCAAGACCCTGCACTTCTGAGCACCTGTTTTCCTTCCAGATCACTGGGAGAAGTAATATCACAACTGTCACGAGATTGTTGTGAGGATGAAGTGAAACTCTAAATGAAAGCACTCTGTAAAGTCACGACGACGTGCTGTGTAGGTGGCAGAAGTTACCAGGCTGTCGGGAGAGCATCTCGACTCCTCAGGGGGTAGAACCTGGTGAACATGTGCACTCGGTCTTCCTCCTCATCTCCTTCAGGAGGGCCCGAGGTCGGGGACCACCTGTGGGGCAGGGAGGCTCGCTCCCCTCCCCTGGACATTTCTGTGTGCTTCCCTTTATGCTGGCTTTGCCAAGATAAGAGAAAGCTAGGAGGTTTTGATGTCAGATGGCCAGTTTATTACCCCGCGAGGGAGGAAAGGCTCAGGCACGAAATCTCATGTGAGTTGCAACCTGTGTCTTTCCAGATCGAACATCCATCGTGAACCCTCCGGAGGACCGCGTGGTGATTAAGGGGACCACAGCCACTCTGCACTGTGGAGCCACCCACGACCCCCGCGTCTCTCTCCGGTCAGCGCGGGCAGTCACCCCGCTGGGGCTCATTCGGAGCTGGGCTCTGGGACTGGAGTAGAGATGGGGGGGGAGGGATTGTAGGAACTTCGATTCCAGCCGCGGACCCCTGATTACAGCTCCTTACAGTCCCGGGCTCCGTCATTAATCACACAGATCCCATTTTCCCCTCCAGCCGTATGCATTATTTACAGTGAGCTGTGTTCCACTTCATGACTTCAGTACAGCTTTTCATGATTTTTCTGCCAAGGTTAATACACTATCTGTAAAACGTACTTGTCAGAGGCTGATACTTAATGAGAGAAAAACCCAGAGGGATCAAAGGGGATTTCCACAGTGTTTGCGCTGGGGCCGCGCTAGCGCGACAGACGCCAAGGCTGGCTCCACGTGGACAAGCCAGCTGTGGTTTCCTAACACGTTTAGAGAAAGACATGCAGAAAGAAGCGACCTGGAGGACGAGAAGATCCACGAAGGGGACAGTGACACCGCGTCTCTGCGTGACTCTGGCGGGGAGGGAAGGTCCTGGTGGGAAACCTGACAGCCCAGGTAGACGCGTGGCAGCAGACACAGGCGGCTGTCGAGGCAAGCGTCTTCCCAGAGAGCTGCCATTTTAGAATAGTTTTTAATTTTCAGAACCAGCCTTGAAAACGGATCTAGAAAGAAAGAGACATCATCCCAGTATTTTCACCCTGGCCTCAGCCCCAGAGGCCTGCAGTCAGGCAGACAGAATCAAGACGCCCCCTTCTTGCCGGGACGTCTCACCCTGAGCAGAGGGAGGTGGCTGTTGGCATAGAGGTTACTAGCGGGATTCAGAGACTAAGCTATCTTCTCACTCCTCTTGGGCAGGTGTTGGACAAACCGTGAGTCTCCACACCTCCACCTGCCTCTCTGGAGTTTCCCCAGAGCTCAGAGACCAAGTTTGCTTTCCTTACAGAAATGTCGAATGCAAAACAAACAAACAAAAAACCAACCAGTTAGAGATTACCTGGAGAATTCTTGGATTCTGGAAAAGAATTCATCTCTTTCTAATTGATTTGGAAGCGTCACCAAACAAAGGACCAACCGGCAGTTTTCTGCTACCCTGAGGGCACACGAGGAGGAGTCCCCTCCGATCTTTGCGGTTTTCTTGTAGCTTTTTACGTGTGATTAAACAGACAGAATCGGAGCTTCCTTCCTGCAAAGGAATTAGGTTGCTCTTCTGGGGCACCCCTTGCTCAGGGTTCCTCTGCCCCAAGGGGCACTGGCCGGGCCCTGAGGGACACTGGCCGCTGGGTGCTGTCCCCAGAGCGAGCCGCTGATTCGCTTCCTTCTGGTGGAGTCAGGCCTGCTCTGTCTGGGGGTGATTCCAGAGGAGCAGTTTGTAAACAGCTGTGCTCTCTGTGCGTGAAGCCTTCAAAGAGCTGGGCCCATTCTGGAAATCTAGTCCAGAACTTTGGAGAGGAAGCCGGCACTGCCATCTCATCCAGCAGTGACGAGTGGGGGGGCCCTGCCCATGGACAGACAGGGGCCGGACAGGCTCCTCCTACATTTGAAAACAAAAGTGTGCTAAAATGTCATAAAGAATGAAAAGACAAAGACATGCGGTTTTAAGGACAGTCTGCCAGAATGTTGGGTTTTAAGGAAACGTGTCTGGGGTGTGATCTGGTTTTTCAGGAATTGGGTAATTCTACCCTGGGGTTTTTTGAACAGCCCTTGCCTCCCATCCAGGCCACACGTTTGTCCCCCAGGGGCGTTGCTGCTGGAGTGGGAGGTGCAGCGGCAGTGGTGACAGGTGTGCTCAGGGCTCCTCAGACTCCCCACCCAGAGCCCAAGGACAGATGAAAGTTCACACTTGTCTTCTTTGTCCTGTTTTTAACTTCAGTGTCTATCTTTGTATTGTGACCAAGGCATCTGGTTGCTTTCCTTTTTTTAAAGATATAATTCACATGTCATAAAATATCACCCTTTTAAGAGGACATTTTGCTGATTTTTACTGTATTCACGAGGCTGTCAGTTGCTCGCTCTTCAACAGACAGGGAAGGGTCAGCGGCCAGGGGCCTCGCTCAGGACTGTCTGCTTGGCCCACAGCTACGTGTGGAAGAAGGACAACGTGGTCCTCACCCCATCGGGCAGCTCCAGGGTCGTGGTGGAGAAGGACGGGTCCCTCCTCATCAGCCAGACATGGTCGGGCGACATTGGAGACTACACCTGCGGCGTCGTCTCTGAGGGCGGGAACGACTCCAGGACAGCCCGCCTGGAGGTGATGTGAGTATCGCGGCTGCTCCGCGTTCACTGTCACCCCTCCTCCACGTGACTGACACGTCACACGGGAGATGGGTGGCCAGCCAGCAGTCGGAGGGCACCGCCATGGGCCTCACGCACACGCTTACAGGGCTGGGGTTTTTTGTGACCTTAAAATTACAGTGTGCAGCCTCGGTTTAGATGGTTTGCTTATTGGTTTTCTTCCTCGTTGATCCCTTTTATCACATTCTCCCCGTTGACCCGTGTCGTGCTGGACGGTTTCGGCACCGTGTGTGAGCAAGAGCGGGTCCACGTTTCCACAAGACGCCCGTCAGAACTTCCGGCCAGCATCAGGCCGGCCCAGTTCCCAGGAGAGCTGGCTGCCTCTCTGTGGGCAAACACACACTTCCCGTTACGTCCGCTGAACTCCTGGGGTGGGGGGCGAGCAGCTGCCCTTTCCATCCGCCTTCCCGGGGGGGCCCATGGGAGCCCCAGTCACGTCCACCTTTGTGCTCCGCGCTCGCCCACCCACGGGCAGGAAGCTGAAAAGCCTGCTGACCAGGTTGTTTTACCGACGTATTTATTTGATTTTTAAAAATGGTGTCCTCCTCCCTCCTCCCCCAGATGTTCCCCGAGCCCATATGCACAGAAGTAAAACCTGAAACTAGAGAAGCAGAGGGAGGCGGGCCGGGCGGCAGCCAGCTGCACTCTGCCCACCGCGACCCAGGAGGGCCTCCAGAGACAGAAGTCCTTCCCTGAGAGGGGCCCTGAGCCTCCCGTTCAGGGCGCGTCTCTCTTGCCCCTGAATCCCCAGGCGCTGGCTGAGGGGATTAAACGTGAAAAAAAACCAAATAAACAAAACCCGCGCGCGCGCCGCGCTGCGCCCAGGGCCCCCCGTGCTTGTTGCAGCTCGTGCCAGCCCGCGCGTGGGGTGCGACGGGTTAGTGACGGGCAGCTGCTCGTCCAGACAGGCGGGCTGCTGCACCTCCAGAGCCTGGGGGAGCCCCGTCCGCCCCCAGGCTGGCTCCGCTCCAGCACGACCCTGTTCTCTTGTTGGGAGCGAAGGTCACCCTAGTCAGGACACACAGGGGCCTGCAGCCCTAGAAGATCGGGGGGTCTCCCCAGCCCTGCCTCTGGCCTCTGGGCCCGCTGACCCTGGGCTCTTCCTGCCCTCCTGGGCTCCGGAGCCCCATGCAGGGCACCTCGGCCTCCGCGGCCTGCCCTGGCTCTTCTGTCCTCTCGCCCTGAAGGGCGCGTCCTCCTCTGGGAATCAGCGCAGGCTCCCTCCCTGCCCCTGGGACGCAGGCTGTCTCCGCCGTGCTTCCCAGCCCCTGCTCCGCCCTCATCAGCCCTGATCGCACGGGGCGATCCCTTCCCTCCCGACATAGGACGGCACGGCTCTGCGTGTTGCGTGCCTGGCAGTGTTTGGCATACCTTAGGCGCTCAGTAAATACACGTTGGTAGGTTGAATGAAGGTGTATGTTGCAGGCCCCCAGTGGCCCTCCCAGACACTCCGTTCCCGCCCTTCCTCTTCCCTTAGGTGCTCACATGCCCTGGGCTCCCCGCACCGTCGAGAGCTGGGCGCCCAACCCTTGCTCAGCTCTGGTCCCGTCTTTCCTCCTCCGTCCATGGCTCACGTGGGGATCTTTTAAAAACGTGTTGATGGTGTTGGCGTCCATGACCAGTGAATTCACATAACACACTGAGCTAGTCACAGGTTTTCAACTACCTTTGCCAACTCTCAGATCATCCGTCTTTGGTACCAAATAAAGGAGTGGTAGCGTTTCATAAGGACTCTGTCAGCAGAAGCCAAATTGCGTGCTTCCAATATAGTGCGTTCTTCCTGTTTTGCACAATTTTTATGTTCTACTGAGTTACATATCTTCCCTACTACTTGCTCATTTGATTTTCTCTAAGTAAAATACATTTTTCAGCAAATGTTGCTGTATCTGTAAAATAATAGGCTTCCTGTAGTGGTAAAACACCTCATCTCTAAATATAGAAATGCTTGCAGATGCGCGATTCAGACCGATTTAGGTACGACTGGTTACGGAGCCGATTTGGAGACGGTGGTTCCCTGTGAATGGTTGGTGTAATAGGCCCTGCGCTCTTCCAAACTGGAGTGAATGGGGAAGGTTGCGGGTTAGAGCGTGGTGTCTTTACATCTGATGAGGCCTTGACTCCGGGACATTGGTGATGGCAATCGCTGTGACAGGAACCAAAACCGAGGCTTGCAGGGCGTCTGTGCTTCTCAGAGTGCGCAGACCCAGCCGGTAACGCCTCCCGACCCGCTCAGACGACAGCAATAGAACGTCCACGCCGGGGTGACTAAGCGGTGCTGACGGCTCAACAGTGTCCTTCAGCAGAGCCTGAAAGCCTGCTTCCCGGCCTCCCCACTTGAGCTGAGAGCTGCTCTGTTAAGTATAGACACTAGGAGCCTCACGAGTGGGCTTTCCAGAAGCAGGCCACCCGCGGGCGGCTCTCCCTCTGGTTTGCACGGTCGTTGGCTCCAGAGCCTCCGCTCTGCGCGAGCCTGGCGGGGGCAGGACCTCGAGAGGGGAGGCTGCAGTCCCCGCAGGGCCACTGGCCACCCCCGCACGAGGCTGGCCTGGAGGCCCCTCCCCAGAGCTCACTGACCGCGTGACTCTGGACGGGCTACCTCACGCCTCAGCCTTGCTGTTCTCACCTGTCAACTGGGCACGTGTTCACTTACCTTAAAGGGTGTGGTGCGGTTTGAGTGGACTGGCCAGGTGTGCGTCCTGGCCGGGAACCTAGCTTGGGGCGGACACTCAGTCAGTCACAGCTCTTACTGTTCCTCACCATCCTCCTCTTTCACCAGCAGCACCCCCTCACCCAGGGCCGAGGCTTCTCTCTTTCCTCCTCTGACATGCTCATGTGTCTGTTTGCTGCAGAGCCCTGCGTGCCTGGACAGCACCAGGTGCATAGCCCGTGCCCCATCTGTGTCTGAGGAAGCCCTGCACCACTCAGCAGGTTGAGATTGGGTACCCCCAAGGAGGACTAATTCCTGAGGGGTCTGCCTCATCCCCTCCCCAAGAGGAGAGGCCTCTGCAATTCCAGAGGGTCTCCCGATGTGTCCCGCAAATTAACACACAGCCCTCATTGACGCCGGTAGGAGAGCTCTGTCCTTCCTGCTAGTTTTCTGGGGCCTCACAGGAAGGAGCTGGTTCTGGGGTGACTCCAGACCCCCAGAGCTTCTGGCCATGCTGAGCACACCAGCAGGACCAGGCACGACGGCCTTGTGGATTGACCATTAATCATTTAAAGACCCAATTAGCATTGCATCTTTCCTTCTGAGCCCGGAGTACAGAGAAAAACCTAATTTACCCAGCGACTGGAAGACTCGCACCCCAAGGCAGTGGGAGAGGTTTCTTTCAATAAAACCGCTTCTGACAAAGCCATAACAAGGAGCCAACAACTTAATACCATCTCTCGAGAGTTGTCAGGTCCCCATCGCCTTCATCCTGAGAGTGAAGTCAGAGGACAAGGGTTTGACCAAGGCATCCTTTCGCGGTAGAGGGGTGGTGCTTTCATACAGGACATGCAGACCGATCCTCTGCCGCCGGAGCGGCCCCCCCCACGGCCTGCTGTGCCAGCTGCGTTTCTCCAGCACACCTCCCCTCATCAGCCCTACAGCCTGGGTGTGGCTGTGCTTAAGTCTGATGTTATGCTGGCACAGTTTTCCTGATGGTGATTTCTCTTTAAATTACCAAGTGATTCCACACTGGCCTGGTCCCCATTGTTCCCAGATCTCTTTCATTTGTCACCCTGTCTGCAACTCGCTGTCTGTGAGTCACTGGCTGATCATTTATCTCCTTTCAGAGTTGGCAGAGAAGTGCCAAGACACAATCTCCTGCCGTTAGATAGGATTCTCTGAAATGGATTCAGAATATATTAAAGCCTCGTTTATCGGCTACTGATGGGTTAGTCAAGTATGTCATGAAGCTTAATTTTCCAGATAACCGAGACTTATCATTTAAAGAAATAGTGTGGGAGAGGATCAAGATGGCAGAGTAGGACATGCGGTCACTCTCGTGTGCAAGAGCACCGGAATTACAACTGACTGCTGAACTGTCATTGACAGAAAGACACTGGAACTCAACAAAAAAGACACCCCACATCCAGAGACTAAGGAGAAGCCGCAATGAGATGGTAGAAGGGGCACAATCGCGTTGCAATCAAATCCCATAAATGCTGGGTGGGTGGCTCACAAGCTGGAGAACAGTTATACCACAGAAGTCCAGCCACTAAAGTGAGGGTTCTGAGCCACACGTCAGGCTTCCCAACCTAGAAGTCCAGCAACGGGAGGAGGAATCCCCAGAGAATCAGACTTTGAAAGCCAGCAGGATTTGATTGCAGGACCTCCACAGGACTGGGGGAAACAGAGACTCCACTCTTGGAGGGCACACAAAAAAGTGTGCTCACCAGGACCCAGGGGGAAGGAGCAATGACCCCATAGGAGACTGAACCACACCTACCTGCTGGTGTTGGAGGGTTGCCTGCAGAGCTGGGACGCAGCTGTGGCTCACCGAGGAGACGGGCACTGGTGGCAGGGGTTTTGGGAAGTGCTCATTGGCGTGAGCCCTCGCAGAGTCTACCATTAGCCCCACCAAAGAGCCTGTAAGCCCAGTGCTGGGTCACCTCAGGCCATACAACCAACAAGGTGGGAACACAGCCCCATGCATTAGCAGACAAGCAGGTTAAAGTTTTACTGAGCTCCACCCACCAAATCGGATTAAAGTCTTACTGAGCTATGCCCACCCAGCCCTACCCACCATCAGTCCCTCCCATCAGGAAGCACCCACGAGCCTCCTAAATAGCTTCCTCCACAAGAGGGCAGACAGCGGAATCAAGCAGTATCATCAGTATTTCATCTTGTGGAACTGAAAACCACAGCCACAGAAAGATAGAAAAAATGAAAAGGCAAAAGACTTTGTACCAGATGAAGGGACAAGCTAAAATCCCAGAAAAACAACTAAATGAAGAGGAGATAGGCGCCCTTCCAGAAAAAGAATTCAGAATAATGATGGTGAGGATGATCCAGGACTTTGAACAAAGACTGGATGCAAAGATCAAAAAGTTCAAGATGGACTTCCTAGGTGGTGCAGTGGTAAAGAATCCGCCTGCCAATGCAGGGGACACGGGTTCGAGCCCTGCCCTGGGAAGATTCCACATGCCACGGAGCAACTAAGCCCGTGCGCCTAAAAAAAAAAAAAAAAAAAAGTTCAAGAAAAGTTTACCAGACCTAGAAGAATTAAAGAGCAAACAAACAGAGATATGCAACACAATAACTGAAATGAAAAATACACGAAAAGGAACCAATAGCAGATTAACTCAGGCAGAAGGGCGAATAAGTGAGCTGGAAGACAGAATGGTGATAATCACTGATGTGGAAAAGAATAAGGAAAAAATGAAAAGAACTGAAGACAGCCTAAGATACCTCTGGGACAATGTTAAACGTGCCAACATTCGCATTATAGGGGTCCCAGAAGGAGAAGAGAGAGAGAAAGGACCTGAGAAAATAGTGGAAGAGATTATAGTTGAAAACTTCCCTAACATGGGAAAGGAAACAGCTACCCAAGTCCAGGAAGTGCAGGGAGTCCCAGGCAGGATAAACCCAAGGAGAAACATGCCTAGACATATATTAGTCAAATTGACACAAATTAAAGACAGAGAAAAGTTATTAAAAGCAGCAAGGGAAGAAGGAAAAATAACATACAAGGGAACTCCCATAAGGGTAACAGCTGATTTCTCAGCAGAAACTCTGCAAGCCAAAAGGGAGTGGCATGATATATTTCAAGTGATGAAAGGGGAGAACCTACAACCAAGAATACTCTACCCAGCAAGGATCTCATTCAAATTCGATGGAGAAATCAAAAGCTTTACAGACAAGCAACAGCTAAGAGAATTCAGCACCACCAAACCAGCCCTACAACAAATGCTAAAGGAACTTCTCTAAGCAGGAAACATAAGAGAAGAAAAGGACCTACAAAAACAAACACAAAGCAGTTAAGAAAATGGTCATAGGAACATACATATTGATAATTACCTTGAATGTAAATGGACTAAATGCACCAACCAAAAGGCACAGACTGGCTGAATGGATACAAAAACAAGACCCATATATATGCTGTCTACAAGAGATTCACTTCAGACCTAGGGACACATACAGACTAAAAGTGAGGGGATGGAAAAAGATATTCCATGCAAATGGAAATCAAAAGAAAGCTGGAGTAGTGATACTCATATCAGATAAAATAGACTTTAAAATAAAAAATGTTACAAGAGACAAGAAAGGACACTACATAAAGATCAAGGGATCAATCCAAGAAGAAGAGATAACAATTACAAATATATATGCACCCAATGTAGGAGCTCCTCAATACATAAGGCAAATGCTAACAGCTATGAAAGAGGAAATAGACAGTAACACAATCATAGTGGGGGACTTTAATACCCCACTTACACCAATGGACAGATCATCCACACAGAAAATTAATAAGGAAACACAAGCTTTAAATGACACAATAAATCAGCTTGATTTAATAGATATCTATAGGACATTACATCCAAAAACAGCAGATTACACGTTCTTCTCAAGTGCACATGGAACATTCTCCAGGATCACATTTTGAGTCATAAATCAAACCTTGGTAAATTCAAGAAAATTGAAATCATATCAAGCATCTTTTCCGACCACAACACTATGAGATTAGAAATCAATTACAGGAAAAAGACTGTAAAAAACACAAACATATGGAGGCTAAACAATATGCTACTAAATAACCAAGAGTTCACTGAAGAAATCAAAGAGAAAATCAAAAAATACCTAGAGACAAATGACAGTGAAAACACAACGATCCAAAACCCATGGAATGCAGCAAAGGCAGTTCTAAGAGGGAATTTTATAGCAATACATTCCTACCTCAAGAAACAAGAAAAACCCCAAATAAATAATCTAACCTCACACCTAAAGAAACTAGGGAAAGAAGAGCAAACAAAACCCAAAGTTATTAGACGGAGAGAAATCGTAAAGATCAGAGCAGAAATAAACAAAAGAGAGACAAAACCGTAGCAAAAATCAATAAAACTAAAAGCTGGTTCTTTGAGAAGATAAATAAAATTGATAAACCTCTAGCAAGACTCATCAAGAAAATGAGAGAGGACTCAAATCAATTAAATTAGAAATGAAACAGAAGTTACAACAGACACCACAGAAATAAAAAAGCACCATAAGACACTACTACAAGCAACTGTATGCCAATAAAATGGACAACCTGGATGAAATGGACAGATTCTTAGAAAGGTATAACCTTCCAAGACTGAATCAGGAAGAATAGAAAATATGAACAGACCAATCACAAGTAATGAGATTGAAACTGTGATTAAAAATCTCCCAACAAACAAAAGTCCAGGACCAGATGGATTCACAGGTGAGTTTTATCAAACATTTAGAGAAGAGCTAACACTCATCCTTCTCAAACTCTTCCAAAACATTGCAGAGGAAAGAACACTCCCAAACTCATTTTATGAGGCCACCATCACCCTGATACCAAAACCAAACAAAGATACTACAAAAAAAAGAAAACTACAGACCAATATCACTAATGAATTTAGATGCAAAAATCCTCAACAAAATACTAGCCACCAGAATCCAACAACACATTCAAAGGATCATACAGCATGATCAAGTGGGGTTTATCCCTGGATTGCAAGGATTCTTCAATATATGCAAATCAATCAATGTTGATACACCATATTAACAAATTGAAGGATAAAAACCACATGATCATCTCAATGGATGCAGAAAAAGCTCTTGACAAAATTCAACACCCATTTATGATAGAAACTCTCCAGAAGGTGGGCATAGAGGGAACCTACCACAACATAATAAAGGCCATATATAACAAACCCACAGCAAACATCATTCTCAATGGTGAAAAACTAAAAGCATTCCCTCTAAGATCAAGAACAAGACAAGGATGTCCACTCTCGCCACTACTATTCAGCATAGTTTTGGAAGTCTTTGCCACAGCAATCAAAGAAGAAAAAGAAGTAAAAGGAATCCAGATTGCAAAAGAAGAAGTAAAACTGTCACTGTTTGCAGATGATGTGATATTATACATAGAAAATCCTAAAGATGCCACCAGAAAACTACTTGAGCTAATCAATGAATGTGGTAAAGTTGCAGGATACAAAATTAACACACAGAAATCTCTTGCATTTCTATACACTAACAATGAAAGATCAGAAAGAGATATTATGGAAACAATCCCATTCATCATTGCAACAAAAAGAATAAAATACCTAGGAATAAACCTAACCAAGGAGGTAAAAGACCTGTACTCAGAAAACTATAAGACACTCATGAAAGAAATCAAAGACGACACAAACAGATGGAGGGACATACCATGTTCTTGGATTGGAAGAATCAACATTGTGAAAATGACTATACTACTGAAAGCAATTTACAGATTCAATGCAATCCCGATCAAATTACCAATGGCATTTTTCACAGAACTAGAACAAGACATTTTACAATTTGTATGGAAACACAAAAGACCCCGAATAGCCAAAGCAATCTTGAGAAGGAAAGACGGAGTTGGTGGAATCAGGCTTCCTGACTTCAGGCTATACTACAAGGCTACAGTGATCAAGACAGTATGGTACTGGCACAAAAACAGAAATATAGATCAATGGAACAGAATAGAAAACCCAGAGATAAACTACAGTCAACTAATCTATGACAAAGGAGGCAAGGATATACAATGGAGAAAAGGCAGCCTCTTCAATAAGCAGTGCTGGGACAACTGGATAGCTACGTGTAAAAGAATGAAATTAGAACACTCCCTAACACCATACACAAAAGTAAACTCAAAATGGATTAAAGACCTACATGTAAGGCCAGTCACTATAAAACTCCTAGAGGAAAACATAGGAAGAACACTCTTCGATGTAAATAACAACAAGGTCTTTTTTGATCCATACCCTAGAGTAATAGAAATAAAAACAAAAATAAATGAGTGGGACCTAATGAAACTTCAGAGCTTCTGCACAGCAAAGGAAACTATAAGCAAGATGAAAAGACAACCCTCAGAATGGGAGAAAATATTTGCAAACGAATCAACAGACAAAGGATTAATCTCCAAAATATATAAACAGTTCATCCAGCTCAATATCAAAAAAACAAGCAACCCAATCAAAAAATGGGTAGAAGACCTAAATAGGCATTTCTCCAAAGAAGACATACGGGTGGCCAAGAGGCACATGAAAAGCTCCTGAACATCACTAATTATTAGAGAAATGCAAATCAAAACTACAATGAGGTATCACCTCACACTGGTTAGAATGGGCATCATCAGAAAATCGACAAACAGTAAATGCTGGAGAGGGTGTGGAGAAAAGGGAATGCTCTTGCACTGCTGGTGGGAATATAAATTGATACAGCCACTATGAAGAACAGTATGGAGGTTCCTTGCAAAACTAAAAATAGAACTACCATATGATCCAGCAATCCCACTACTGGGCATATACCCAGAGAACACCATAATTCAAAAAGATACATGCACTCCAATGTTCATTGCAGCACTATTTACAATAACCAGGACATGGAAGCAACCTAAATGTCCATCCACAGATGAATGGATAAAGAAGATGTGGTACATATATACAATGGAATATTACCCAGCTGTAAAAAGCAATGAAACTGGGACATTTGTAGAGACTTGGATGGACCTAGAGACTCATACAGAGTGAAGTTGAGTCAGAAAGAGGAAAACAAATATTGTATATTAACACATATATGCGGAACATAGAAAAATGGTACAAATGAACCCGTTTGCAAGGCAGAACTAGAGACACAGATGTAGAGAACAAACATATGGATACCAAGTGGGGACAGCGGGGAGAGTTGAGGGGGAATGAATTGGGAGATTGGGATACCAAATTGTATGCTCTAAATATATGCAGTTTATTGTCTGTTACCTGTATCTCAATAAAAGTTCTTAAAAAAAATAGTGTACGTTTCCAGTGTATATTAAAAAGTTTTTTGCGTCATGAGACAGGCGATATGGAACACAAGAGCTAGGCTAGAGGGGATTTCCAAATAGGGGAGAGGCTGGAACTAGGGAAGAACAGCCAGATTTCCTTCCGACTCTGAGTCCCATGATGTATGTAAAAATCACACTTTGTGCGGGCTGTCCTCCGGGCGGTGAGTGTGGACCCTCTCGGGCAGCGTTGGACGAGGGCCCGTTATTTGTAGCTGCATCACGGACCGCCATGTCCTTGGCCACCCCTGCCCTTGCTGCAGCGCCGTGTGCCTGCTTCTGGCAGGCCCTGGGCCTCCTCCTTGGTGGCTTTCCAGTGCTAGGAGGGGGGACGTCAGAAGCCACCCTCGCCAGGCTCACGGCCTGGGTGAGCGTCAAGCTCTGAGGGCTAGATGGGGAGCTTGCCTGAGCCAGCCCCAGGGCCGGACAGGAGGCTGCTCTGGAGTGACCTGTAGACACGGAGGAGGGAGCAGCCCGCTGTCCACAAAGCTCTCCAGCCCCAAGAAAGGAGCTGCCCACTCACCTGTCAGATCGGTCATTGAGGAGTGCGCCCTCATGTAGGCTGAGAAGCGTGATCTGAAATCGCGTGTAGACCCTGGGTTTTCCCGGTAGTGGGAATGTTAGAATCGGATCCCACGTGGCCCCCAGGACAAGGTGTGTGGAGGGGCGCTCGTGACTCTCCTCGTGTCCAGGAGGAGCCTGTCTCTTCCCGCCGGCCTCCTGTCCGTCTGTCCATCCTCAAGGACAAGAAGGCCGCTCTGCGAGGCTTGTCCCGACCCAGCCGTGCCCACCTCTGGCTACCCATGTGTCCCACGGACCCCGGACGTGTCAGCCGCGGCCGCCTGCCTCCTCTGACCTCTCACCAGCTTCATTGTGTGGTCTGTCCTCCCGCCTGGCCGTTACACAGACCATCATCCGACGTTTTGTCTCAGGACCCTTTCTGATGAGCTGGCCTTGGGGTCCCAGTTCCAGCCTCCGGAAAGTCAGCATCACACAGATACGCCAGAAATTTTGAGCCCGGGCGTCTCTTACGTGACTGCCTCCCCCACCCAGTGTGAGCTCTGCGTTCCCGCCAGTGCCCCCCAAGCTCCCCCGGTCTTCCTGCGCCCGCTCCTTATCCTCCCAGTCAGCCCCCACCTCCTCCACGAGCTGGAGCTGCGGCCCGGCTCTGTGTCCAGCCCAGCAGGTCCCCGCCGCCCTGTCCTGCACCATCCCCGCTGGGCTCCGGCCTCGCGCTCCTCAGCTGTGCGCCCCAGAGGCCAGGGCGGTGGCGGCCTCCCCTCTGTGTCCCCAACCCGTGGGGGTGCGGGGGAGCTGGGGGAGGACCGTGTGTTCCTCGCTCCTCCCCTGCTGGGCCCGTGTGTCCACGCTGCCCCGTTGCACGCGTGCCACCCGGGGCCCGGCGTGGGCGCTGCGGGGCTGCGGGGCTGCCAGCACACACGTGCCGTGGGCTCCACGCCTGTCGGCGTCACGGTGTTTGTTCAGCTGAAAAGTCTGTGAACCGCAGAGGGAGTCGAGCATAGATCTGATGAGTTCTGCTCAAGAATTAGTCAAGGGTGAGAGGGGGCCCAGAAAGTCTTCACAGAGGAGGGGCTGAGCTTCGGAGGCTGAGCTGGCTTTTCCGACGCGGGCAGGAATGGCTGGGCTCAGGGAGCTGCGCGTCACTGGTCATGGCCTTGACCACAGCCAGGCGCTTCCAGGCTCTTGCGAGAGCACCTGGTGTTGGGGGCGGGGCTCACGAGCGTGGAGGGGGAGGTCCAGAGGGTGCAGGGGGCGGCATGACCCCAGCAGTGCAGAGGGTTCCACGCAGCCCAAGTGTCAGGCTCTGGGAGGCTGGCGTGCGGACGGAGCAGAGGGGCTGGTGTTGTGGGCCTTTCTGAGGCCCGGCAGGTGGGACTCGGTGACGCATTCGGCGCCCGTGTGCAGGGAGGACCGTGGGTGGAGTGGAGATCCCGGAGCACAGCCATGGCTGGAAAGAGGGCAGGCAGGTGAACGCACTGGTTCTGGCGGGAGGGATGGTTCGCCGTCAACCCCGGAGACAAGCCTGTGAAGTCTTCCGTCAGAATCGCTTCCCAGGCGCTAAGACGCCACTCGGGACCCCCAGGGTCCCCCTCGTCCGCGTCACACAGGTCTGCTCAGGCTCGTGGGTCCTGCCTCTGCTTCCAAGGCCTCAGGTCACCTGCCCGTCTCTCCTCCCGACTTGGAAGTGAGACCGGGGTGGCCCTCAAGGGGCCTCTGTGAGCACGGCCAGTGTCCACACGTAGCAAACGGCCCGGACACCAGCCAGCCCTGTCAGCCTTCTGAGTTAACGTTCCTCGTGTCGGAAAACCTTCCGTTCAGGGCGTGTTTACAACGCAGTTCTGACACTGCCTGGAGCTAGCGCAGACCCCGCGGGGAGGGACACCGTCCTCACTCCAGACACCGCTGCTTGTGCCGGGGCTCCTAACACACTCACTCCCCGTCAGTTCAGTGATTCCCTGGAGCAACGCACAGGGCTCAGTTCATGCTTACGATTCCGTTTTACCACGAAGGGTGACGACCAGGACCGGACAGCTGAGGCGGGGCACAGGGCACGGGCTGGGAGGCCAAGCACAAAGCCTGTGGCCTCAGGACCCACCACCCTCCCGGCACACACGTGTCTGATCCCCAGCCGGCATGTCCGGTGAGCCCGGTGTCCAGTTCTGTTGGGGTTTCAGTACGCGGTCGTGACTGGGCGGAGCCTTGGCCGCGTGACTGAGCGCCGTCCCGGGCCCCCACCCTTCCTCTTCTGGGGGATCGCTGGCTCAGGCCCCAGCCCTCTGATGCATGGCGGGCCTTTCCAGCGTGCACACCCGCCTCCTGGAACCGTGAAGGGCCCTCCCACGCGTGACCTTTAGCACAAGCTCGGGTGCGACCTGAGGGGTCCGCCACAAATAGCAAAGACATTCCTGTCACTCAGGAAATTCCAAGGGTTTAGAAGTTCCATCCCAGGAACCCAGGACAAAGACCAAACTTGTCTCATTTGGATATATATATATCCAGGTTTAGTGTCAGCTTGTTTGCAGGTGGGACTGTTTCAACAGCTTTGGTGTGGTTTAGTTTGGTTTCAGAACAAACCACATCCACCAAGAAATGGAGAGAAGCAGAGAGGATGTTTTCGTCCCGGCCTTTCCTTCATATTGGCCTCTGTTGGAAATCTAAGGGAGGTTCCGCTATTGGAGAACTCAGACAGAAGTAACTGCTCCTCTTCTGATTTAAAGCTTAATTCACAATGAAAGGGAAAACAAGACAGCATTTCAGGCTCAAGCTTATTCTTCATTGTACTGCTTTAAAGTCGCAGTCTACGTTAGAAATATTAATTTATAAACGGTGCGGGTGGGTTATAGAGAGCTGTGTTTCTTAGGTAGCTGCAAGCACATAACAGCTTAATAAATTCTGAAGTGTAATGAGTATGTTTTTTAAATTAAAAATATCAAGTATAATTATGGCTTTTTGTGCTGACCTATGTGCGTTAGCAGTAATTGATGTCTAAGAGAGACCAGAAGCTAGTTGGCAGGTGAGGCGGGTCGCACTGGCCCCACCTTTCCCAGCACTCTCGTAGGAGGAGAAGCCGTCCCTAATGGCCACAGGACGGGGTCCTGCTCCCGGAGCGTGAGAGGTGAAGGTTAAGTGCGGGCCCGGCGGCTTCTGATGGCAAGGTCGCTGACCGCGTGGTTTCTGCTAGAGAAGACCCTTTCTGTTAGTAACTTCTTTCCAGAATGTATTTGCTCCATGTTTCCGTTTTATAGCTTTGCTGATGCACTGTTTACTGTTTCCATGGGGTTTCCGTTAGTGTTCTCACCACATGTCCCTCTCAGTGCTTTTCCCGAATCTCCATTATCCGAGAGAAGGCAGAATGACAACATAACCTCGCAAGCGCAGTAACGAGGCAGCTGCGCGGTCCAGGAATACACGTGGGCATCTTGGCTGGCAACGCCACACGGCTGGGGTCGGAAGCACGCGCCCTAAGTCATGTTTCCCAGGCCTGTTCCCACTCTGCGCTCCTGCATTCCCAGTAACAGCCTCTAGCTGTAAAGACAAACTGTCGACCAAGTTTTCTCAATTACGTAGCCTGCGGCATAAAATCAGCACTCCCAACTCGATTTAAGTGAGAGTCATTAGTTGTTTAATCCCTACCAGAGGAGGGATTAAATCGAATTATGTTTGGAAAATAAAACGCGTTGTGAATGGTGAAGGGTTTGGGGGGCGGGGAGTACTTAGTGTGTGTGTTCGGGGCCTGTTTGATGTCCTCCATTTTCCAAACATTGCACGCGAGGACCCGCAGTGTTGGAACCAGGAGGCTAACCTGCAATTCTGATGTGCGTTTTCTTTTCTTTTCTTTTTCTTGTTTGTGCCTTTGTATCCAAGTGAACTGCCTCATTCACCCCAGAACCTCCTGGCCAGCCTGAACTCTTCCCACAGCCATGCCGTGGTGCTCTCCTGGGTGCGGCCCTTTGATGGAAACAGCCCTGTCCTTTATTACATTGTGGAGCTGTCTGAAAACAGTAAGTATCGAAGCAGCTCTGTCACCATGGACGATAATCAGATTTCTCCCTGTGCTCTTAATGTCCTTAACCTTTACTTCTGGCTCAGACCCAGAACAACTAGGCAAACGTTACAATGCCTTACCGAGTTTCAAATGAAAGCCGCAGCTCGGGCCTTGGGAAAAGTAAAAGGCGTCCTGGGAGCCTAGGCGGGCAGCGGGAGGAGTGGCTGGAGGGCCTCTGGGGCGGGGGGGGGGGGGGGGGGGGGGGGGGCCTGGGTTTGGGCCGAGGCCCCAGGGGGCCATGCACACAGGGCCGCCCTGAGCAAGGGTACCCGATTCAGCCTCGGACGAACTCGGAAATGCGTGAACAGTGCCTCCACCTGGGGCTGATCTGAGGGCCATCAGCGTTGATCGTCAACCCGTTTTGGAGGTTTTGGCGCAGACGCCGTGCTAAGTGCTGGTGGGCCCTCTCTAGCCTCATGTCGCTCACCTCTCGGCGCGGTCAGCACCGCGGTCAGCACCGTCCTTCACTAAACAGTCTCCTACCTCACTGAGCTTCCCTCCAGCCGCACCGGCCACTCCCCTCCTCTCCTCTGCTGGTATAAACCCCTGGCCCAAGGTCGCGGGTAGTAACAGGTGAGGAGGGGACTTCACCAAGGTCACGGGTAGCAGCAGGTGAGGAGGGGATCCACCCGGCTGTCAGCCTCTGGAGCCTGTGCTCCTCCTGACGGCCAGGCCGCTGCAGAGGAGTGGGAGGCAGACCCCTCCCTCTCGTGCTTGAGCAGCGGCCTGTGGTGGCTGCACGGGATGGCACTTGGGTTTCGTCTCTGCGGGGCTTAGAGGAAGCCACTCTGTGGACCTGCCTTTATTTGAATCGCCCGCCCAACCCCTCTAGTATTCTCCTTCCACGTCCTGGGTTCTGAACGCTCACGCTTGACTACACGGCTTCGGTTCTGGGCACATGAGACCGAGGTGCCTGGGGCCCAGGCCCGCGCCCCCTCTGCGTGGTCGTCTGCGATGCTGATCCCACCTCTCTCCTCAAGGAGAGGGTGGGTTGTGAGTAGAGATCAGCCAACACCATCTTAGCCTCCGTTCAACGGCTCTGATCAAGGGGGGGTGGGGCAGTTGGCCGCATTGATTGAAGTCACCTTTCTGAGCAGGTATGGTTTTCGCGAGGATGTCAGGGCCTCGTGGCCTGTGAGCAAAACGGGGCCTGATGGTGACGTGCACGGAGAGAACCGGCAGGAGCAGGCTCTCCACGTGAGTGCTGGCGTCTCCTTGAGATCAGGGCTGTGGTCCCGTCCCTGTGCCCCGAGGAGGCGCTCACCAGATGAACTGGGTCAGTGCCTCTGGTAGCGTCCCCAGTGAGGGACTCACGTTATTGTCACAGGCCATCCGCCGTAAGGGAGGTGCTCTGCGGAGCCCGGGTTACGTGGGATAAGGCACTGTTTCAAACGCCGCCCAACTGTTTTCTCAACAACGTGCATGATGGGTTGGCTGTTTGTGAGACATCTTGCCTAAATAAAAAGCAGGTTTTACCTGCAGTCACTCATTCTGTCTGTCTGTTCGTTCAGCACCAAGTCCCGACTGGGCATCTGCGCTGCACCAGGCACCCTGCTGGCTGCCGGGGTGCAGAGCCGAAATGACCAACCTCAGCCCACTGACAGCAGAGTCGTGGTCAGGCACGTCCACACATCCTGCCGCATGACGCGCTCCCGGTGAGGTACATCCCGAGTGCTGTAGGGAGGTTGCGGGGGGACCAGACGGGAGATAGACAGCGCCTTCAAGAGGGGCAGGCGTGACGTGGGCCTGGGTCGGCGGAGGACAAGGGCCCCAGAGTGTGAGCCACGAGGCGTTTAGAAACGCCAGCTTTCAAGGTGGTGGTAACGTGGGGGACCAGCCAGGATGCTGAGAAAGGGACCGCTGAGGCCCTCGTCCTCCCTCATCAGCCTCCGGCTCCCGTGCTGGCCCCACCTGCGGCTGACTGGCACCCAGAGGCTTTCCTGTAGAGCCCTAGTGTAGAAGCATCTGGAGTCCTCTGCACCATTGTTGCGATTGCATTGAGTGTGATTATCACACAAGGAGTCTGAAATGGACAAGATGGTTATCTCCGGGCTGATCCTGATTTCGATTGCAGGAAACACAACTGCAGCCTTGGCTGAATCATTTCGTGCTGCTCTCAGTGGACTGGCCGCACGTCTCCCTGCCGTGCAGAGAGCAAGACCATCACTGTCTTCTGGGCCAGTGATCTGGTGTTTATGTCTATTAGGAACCCGTGCCCTTAAGAAGCAGCTGAACGTGATGGCTCGTTATGGTCAGGAAGAACAGCCTAGCAGCAAGTACACTAAAATGGAGATGGTATTTGGCCTACACTCAGTGCTGTGCAAGTGGACAGCTCTAAATAGCTCCATCCAACGGCCCACTCATCCGGCTTCTCGGGGCACTCGGTGCCGCCAGCACCTCCTTGCAGGCTGCGTGGGATGCCATTCTCCTGGAAACCCTGGATCCTGCAGGGACCAGACTGGCGGGGTTTAGTGGCAGAGGCAGGCACTTCATAACACCTGCCCTCGCAATGTGCCAACCATCATCAAAGAGCCTCTTCAGAGCTGTTATGGAGCAGAACTCTGGAGCTTGTGCCGCGTGTTTGTAGATGCCCTCGGCTACAGCCGGAGCCCTTTTGTGGAGAGTGTGGCCCCTGCAGGCGTCCCGTAGTTCCTCCGTGGAGCTGTAGTACTCTTGCCCAGGAGTCTCTGTGGCACGCCAGGAGCTGGAGAGGGCAGCAGCGTCCCAAGGCCTGGCCCGAGGTACAGGCCTGCTGGGCTGGGGGCAGCGGGTCAGGCCCGGCGGCGGCCAGGGAGCCTAGGGGATCCCTGTTTTGAGAGAGAGCAGGGATGCTTAGTGTCGTCATAGCAGGGACCCTGTATACAGGCGGAGAACTCTGTTGCATAGCAAAAGGATCTGGCCCACGCTCTAAGATGTTTGTTGAGTTTGATCACAAGGGGGAGACTGCCAGAAAAAACTTGTAGTGAACACTGAAGTGGACCCCAAAACTGGTCACTGGGCATCTCATCGAGAAGCCTTCAGGTTTACCTGATGCTTTGGGGGCCTGCGCTTTTCATTGTTTTTGAGCTATTTTCACAACTCTAGACTATAGGAAACTTGTAGTGCTGCAAGTTATTCTTGTCCATAGAGATGCCAGTAAACTGAGTCCCGGTTATCAGTGGTTACTGCAGTAGCTGGCTGCTGCTCTACAGCTACCGGTCAGCTTTGCGTGTGTTTCTGAATTCACTTTAGCGTTCCTGATTGTGTGTGTGTGTTGTTGGAATTCTCCTGTGATACAATGTAACATCTTACTGGTTTCCCTCATTAATTAATGACAAGTAAAATCTTTGACACGTGCGCATTTTATATTGGGGTGAGAACCATGATTTTACCTCCTTAAAAAGGTGTCCTTTAACACGGCTGAACCGGCATCACGTGGTGTTGGACGCGCACAGACGCGCAAGCTCCTGTGATAGCCCTGACATTGGGGGGAGGCCATCTGCGTGTCTCAGACGAATTCTCAAACCGAGCCCGTCCCTGTTTTCATGAGTTTAACTGAGGCATTTTACTGCTAAAACAGAATAAGTGTGGTCTTTGACCACTTAGAAAAAGTGGGTCTTTTCCCCATTAATTTGTTTAAATCTTAGCAGGTGTCTCCTTAGCAGGTGTCTCCTGTTGTCCTGTGCCCGTTAACAAGCATACGTCTATGAAAATTTCAGAATAGTTCCTCTTGTTTAGTTCTACTGTTAGTTTTTAACAGATATGAGTGTTCATAGTTATGGTTTTGCTTTATACCTTATAATATTTAAATTTAATTAAAATATAAAAAATGCCTAATTTTTATTATTAAAGTTACATATGCTCATGAATAAAAATTTTAGAAATTACTTAAAGCACAAAGAATAAAAGTAATCCCTGCGGTCCCATATGTGGAAAGCAGCCTGCCCCCACATCCCTGGCCCCTCTGCCGCCACCTCCCCCAGGACTCAGCTGCATCCCTGAATCCCTCGGCCCTCCGTCCTCAAGCCCCCTCCCCCAGCTCCTTCCGCCTCTTCATCGCCCCTTCCTGCCATCCGCCCCCCTCTGCCGAAGCTGTAGCATCACTTCCAAAGGACGGACCCAGCGAGCACTTTTCCGCCCCCAATTCCCGGACATCCCTGCGTCCCGTGCTCCCATCGCCTCACCACTCTGCCCCTGGGCTCAGCTTCATCTCCCTCCTCACTCTCACCTCCCAGCCTTTTTTCTCTTGGACCATTTTCTCTGACTCATCTGACTTCATTTCCAGTCCTGCCCTTACCGTGTTGCTCAGGACACTGGTCTTCTCTCTGCACGTTTCCCCCCGCGATCCCTGCCCCGAGGCTCACCTCCCATCCAAGCTGCAGCTCCCTGTCACCTGTTTCCAACCCAGACCTCAGATGCACGTGGACAGCCCCACCTAGATGTCCCTGGGTTCACCAAATTCAAACTGTCAAAGTAGAGCTCATCACGTCCCCCCACAGTTTTCCAGGTTAGAAACAGAGACCTTAGTCCTGACTCCTCACCACGCCTCACCCCCACGAACACATCAGTACATCCTGTTGGGTTGGTTTTACCTCACAGGCTTCTGGGCTAATCCACTGCCCCTCCCATTCCTGCAGCCCAGTCCCCGACTGGCTCTGCCCCGCACACAGCCCCACCCCTCTGGCCTGCTCAGACCCACTGTCCATGAGCCCCCGTGGGAGTTCTCTGCACATCTGCCAGTGCACACGCCCTGCCTGAAGCCCTGCAGGGGCTCCCGGAGCACCACAGCCAGGCTGGGCAGGGACCTCGGGCTCCTCCGTGGTCACCTTGGCCCCCAGATGTGCTGGAGACTAGTCCCAGGCCACCTTCTAGCCGGGCTGCCAGTGCTAATCGGCTTCCTCACCACCGAGAGTGGATTTCAGGCTTATTGGCACGGCTCACAGCACCATTTATCACCCGCCCCCGCCTGCCTCTCCAGGTTTATCTCCAGCCACCCATTCCTCTGCTTTTCATGCTTCTGCAACAAGGCTTTGCTCCGGGCCCGTTCGCCAGTCCTGCCCTTCTGTGTTCAGCTCCGTTGTGGCGTCTCCTCTGTGCGCTGTCCCCAGTCTCCTGCTCCCGCATCCTGGGCAGCAGTGCTGAATCACCCAGCAGGCAAAGCAGGCCCTGAGAGACCCGGCACAGGCAGGACACCAAAACTAAGTCAGATATCCAGAAGGAAACTCAATAACTTCCCCACTCCAAGTTTGCAAAGATACTTCCCTGTGTTTACATTGAGAAGATTTATGGCTCTGAGCCTTGAGTTCAGGTCTCATATAGTTATTTGACTTTCATTTCTTTGATTTCTGGTCCTGGTGAACACATTTTTCCAAGCTGGTTGCTTTTTGCCCTTCCTCTGCTATGATCTGTCAGTTTCCTTTCCCTATTTTTCTATCAAGGCCTTAGGGTTTTTTCGGTCATTTGTGACATGAATTTTTTCAATTTGCTTTCTACCCTTAACTTTTGTGTGTATTACTTTTTGACGTACAGAAGTGTTTATCATGCAGTAAATCTATTGATATTTTCCTTTATGACTTCTTTCATTTTTATGTTTGGATATTTCAATACTGTCAAGCATAACATACATATTTTTGTAAGTTTTCATCTTGTCTGTAAAGCTTTAAGGTTTACTACATCTAACTCTTTAATTCATCTGGAATTTAGATGCAAGTAATCTGACATGTGACTTTTTATTTTTTCCAAATGACCCCATTTTCTCAACATGATTTATCGAATAATCCACTTATTTATGAATTGCCTTTTTCATATATTAAGGGGACCTGTTTATGTAAAAGTCTATGGAGTTTGTTTGGATCTGTTGATTCATCATCTGATTTTCTGCCAGTTTTATAATATTTTAATTGCTTTAGTCCCAAAATATGTTTTAATAACGGATAAAACAGTTCCCTTATCTTTTCAGAATTTTTGTTCTTATCACCTGTTTATTCTTCTAGAAAAAAAATTGGAATTATTTTGTCACAATGACTTTTTAATCATGTTAAACCTATGATAAGTTTTACGTGCACTGACTTCTTGGTGATGCTGTCTTCCCATCCAGAAAATAATGTGCTTCTCCATTTCTTCAGCTATTTCTTTCTGTTGCTTAGTAAAGGTTGCAGGTTTATACCCATAGGTTCTATACTTTGTTACAGTTGCGCTAAGATTTTGTCTTATTTCTACTGTGGGTAGGATTTTCTTTCCATTTCATCTTCTAGAGAGTTATTCATTGCTGGAATACAGGAAAGCTACTGATGTTTAGGTATTTGTTTATTATTATTCTAAATATTTTTCAGTTGATCATTTTAGTTTTCAAGGTAGACAACCATATCTTCTCCAAATAGTAAAAGTGTGCTATTTCCTTTTGCTTTTATGTCTAATTGGGTTGGTCAGAATAATTTTAAAAAAGTAAAAGTAACTGGCATACTCGCTGTCTATCTGATCTCTTTACTGTTGTGTATGATATTGATTTTCTGTTGTTTATTGAGTTTTGACAAATATACATGCAGCATGTAGCTCACACCTCAAACAAGATACAAGACATTTTCAGCCTTTCAGGAAGTTCCCTGTGTCCCTTTCCAGTGTTCCTCCTTCAAAGGCAAGCACTCTCCCAACTTCCGTCTGGACTTCCTATAAATGAACATGACACGGATTTGCAACAGCCATTTCTCATCACGTGATACATTCCTCCCGTTCCTCGTTCTTGGGATTTTAAACATATATGCAAGGATATTTCTTCTTTCTAAGCAAGTTGTTTTTTTTTTTAATTATTCCATTTAGCAATACCCTGCAGTTTATGCGGGAGAACTCACTACATGTGTACCCTGCAGGCTCGCAGCTCGGCCATGAACCCCCGAGGTCCTGCCTCTGGACCAGTTTCCGAGCTGACTCTGAGGAGCTTGTCGCCATCATGACTCGAGCTTCCCGAGCCACAAGTTGAAATCAATGTCTTTTTCCTTAACTTAGAAAGAAACACCGTCTTCTGTAAGTTAATACCTTTCTTCGTCTGTTCCAAAGATGTGCAAGAACTGTCAGGTTGGAAGGATGTTTCTGCATCCTCCGCGTCTTCACAGCCTCTCACACGTGGGGCCGTCCACACAGCAGGCGGCTCTGCTGCCCGGGGGCTGCTGGTTCCCCGGGCGACTTCGCAGCTCGCTCTTAAAGCCCCACATCCCGAGCGCTGCTTTGCTCCCTTAGTCACCTAGGGACCCAGGGCTGAACCGGCACTCAGCTGAACTTCCTACGTCCTCCCAGGTGCTAGGACGTCTCTCTGGCTTCTTCTCCTTAATGAATTTGGATTCATTTTTAATTTTCATTCCATCATCCAGTTGTGTGCATATTTTCACTTTAGACGGTCTTTAAGCCCTCGTTAAAAGTAGGTCTCTCTTTCTCCACACACACTCACTCGCACACACACACACTCACACACACAGGACCGAATGATGCCACACTGAGGTGTGAGCAGCTATGGCTGCAGCCGGGCAGCTTGACCCGTGGAGCGGGCGGCGGCTGTGCAGGCAGCTGGGGTCCTGGCGGGGAGGGGGGCCGAGGGCGGTGTCTCTGAATCGGTGAGTGAAGCCCCATGAGGCGCAGGTCCGGCCGCTGCCCGGTAGCCTGGTGGGTGTGGCGTATTGGGGTTCAGGCAGCGGTGGCCCAGGGCACATTCTGGACCCGTCACTTTCTTGGGCAGGGCCTCTCGTGCCAACTGCGGACCCAAGACTGGCTTTGAGACGGTCTCCGAGGCCCGGCGCCTGTGCCCCTCCGAGGCCCGGCGCCTGCGCCCCTCCGGGGTCCTGCGAGGGGGGAGCCCCCTCCGCGGCGAGGCTCTGCGCCCGGCTTGCCATCCTCCCGCCGCCGCCCCAGGCGCGTGCAGCACCCCCGTCCCCTCGCCACCCCGGACCGCAGAGCTGAGGCCGGGCCGCGTGCTGGTGTGGTTGCCAAAGCGGCAGAGAGACTCTGTTCTTCCTGCTTCAGGTCGCTTTCATCCATCTTTGAAACACATCTCGCACGCTTTCCAGCAGCCTCGAGTGTGAGGAGCTGGTTTCCTCTGGGCTCACATTTCTGCAGCTTTTTGCGTATCTAACCCCACGTTAACAGCACTTGCTCCCATTTTAAAATCCCTCCAGGAAGACAGCGCGCGTCACGGACATTCCCTGTCCCGTTGCTGTGTTGTAGGCCCAGAGGGGGCTGAGGAGGGGGGATGGGGTCCTGTCCCCCTTGGCTCCCCACCCTCCCTGCCCCTGGGCAGGATGAGGAGATGGGCCGGCAGCGGAGCGGCCCCGCAGCCCACAGACGGCCGCCCCTCATGCCGCTCAGCGCGGAAGCACAGCAGTCCTGCTGCGTGTCTTCCGCGAGGCCGGCTCAGCTGCTTCCACCCGGTCGCCGGCCAGCCGCGGTCAGACGTGTCCCCAGCCCACTGCGTGGGGCTCCCCTCACCGAGACTGGTCGCCTGCCCCAGGCCGAGCTCCCCACCACTTCTGCGTTTGTCCAGTCCCCGTGTCCAGCCCCTCCGACCAGTGTCTCCTTCTCTGATGCAAAGGGCTTCTCCAGTTCAGGGGTCACGCTCTTCCCAGGACTGTGTCCCCCTCAGCCCACGCCGGGGTCACGTTTGGTGTCTCAGCCGCAGCTCAGGAGGCCCAGTCCCTCGGATGTGAACAGCGGAAGGTCTCGAAGCCTGTTCTTGCCGTCACTCTGGCCATATTCCTTAGCAGAGAACTTCGTTTACTTCCTAAATGCTCAGCTCTTCTGTTCTTAACTCTTAAGGCAGAACTTGGTACATTGCAACTCTGACCCCACAGACTTCTATTGTTTCTCTAAAGGCAGGTGCAGCAGAGAAAGCCTCCCCAAGGTGGAGGACATAAAACTGTTTTTTAACTGTCTGCTCTTTGGGATTTTGTCTTAAGCAGAGAGTACCCATCCACTTCCTGCTCCTTATCCTGGACCAGTGAGGATGTCTGACTAGTCTGAGCCTCTCACCCCAGCCATCCTTAGGGGAGTATGGCCCGTCCCTCCTGTGACCTCGGTCTTATCCCCCACGGTTGCCAGGAGTAGGTCTGGGTCACAACGTCCTTTGAAAATTGTGTTTCGATTCACTCATCTTAGGAATGTTTAATGCCGCGATAGAATCGTGGAAGACCTCATGGTCTTCTCTCAAGAGTAGGGTCTATTCTAAAAATGTTATTTCTGCCAGCTCAAGCTTGAAATTCTAAAGTGCCACTGCAAATTATATTCCTCTCATTCTTTTAATAATTTTTCATCCATAATCCTGCAGAAGGACCTCATTTAACCTTTGCAGAGCTGGCTATTATCTGTGCTTCTCCTTTCACATCCAGATGAGCTGAGCGTGAACGGGGAGAGGCTGCTTCATCGCCCTGGCGTGCTTGCCCCCTGTTCCCGCGTCAGCCTGAGCGGAGGAGTGGCCTGGAGTGGGGTCCATCCCACAACCCCCCCACCCCCACCCCCACCCCCCCAGCGGCCTCGCTCCGTGCAGGTTGAGATTATTTGTTGTCTGGGCTTTGAAACTGTGTCTCTGTTGACACGGTGACAATAACGTGAGGGTGCTTTAATAGAGAAGCGAATGTTATTCATCCCACCAAACTGCTTTCAATGACTCGTTGAGATGAACACTGAAATATAGGTCAGAGTCTCTGAAAAACTTGAAAATAATTACACAAAGCACTTGAAAAATCATGAGAATAGTTTAAAAAACAACTGTAGTAGCGACCTCGGCTTGTTTTGTGTCATGTTTTTCTCCTACTCTTTATTTTACAAATTTTTGTTAATGAACTTGTTGCTTTTTTTTGTGAGATACATGCATATATATGTGTATACGTATGAAAATAAAATTTACCTTTTTGTGTTACTCTATGGATGTACGGTTCTCAGGGTAGATCCAGGTTTTATAGCTTATGTAATTTTGGAGCTTTTGGTGAGAAAAACCATTCAGTACTGAAAGGACCCCCACCAGGACTTTGGGCAGGGCCGCCGCAGCTGGGGGCCGAGAGCTCAACGTCCCTCTGGAGGGGGCACAGGGTCCGCCACGAGGGCCATTGGGTGACCGCTGTGTGCAGCCCATGCAGGGTCACTCCACCCCAAAGGCAGCAGGTCCCCAAACATGAGAGGTTCCCCAGATGTCTGGGACAGCCCACCCTCCAGAGCTCTAGCACCGAGAAGAATCCCGGTGGCTTAAATCTGGGCTCCCCACATCCAGCTGGCGAGCGCTGTGCATGCCTGGTGACCGCCACGTGCCACAGCCCTGATCTCTTCTCGTGCAGGACACCTGGGGTCTCCAGTGCAGGCCCCACACCTGCCCCTCTCCTCTTGGTCCACGCCAACCCCTTAACTGACTGGCCTTTTTCCCCCTCGCTAAACATTTTATTTTAGAACAGTTTTAGGTTTACAGAATAGCTGTGGAGACAGTGAGCTCCCTGAACCCGACGCTCGGTTGCCCCCCCATTAGCATCTTGCCTTTGCGTGGGGCACGCGTCACAGTCAGGGAACCAGCATTACACGTGATCGTCACCGGAGGCCGTGCTATATCGGGTGTCCGCATTTTGCAGATGTCCTTTTCTGTCCCCGGGTCCCATCCGGCACCACATCACCTTCAGGGCCCGCGCTCCTTGGGCTCCTCTTGGCCGGGCAGTTTCTCAGACTTGCCCTGGTGTTGATGACCGTGACAGCTCTGCGGGGTGTCGGCCAGGCGTTCTGTAGGATACTGCTCCGCTGGGGCTCGTCAGAGGGTTCTCTCACGGTTAGAATGGAGCTCGGGGTTTGTGAGGGGGGAGACCACTGAGGTGAAGCGCCCTCCCCTCACTTCCCATCCCACCGGCCCCCGATCTCAGCACGGCTCGTTGCTCTAGACGCGGGACGGGCTTGTAAACGTCGGGAGCTGTACTTGAACTTGTGCCTAGGGTTGCATTCGCATGGCCCTGTCCTGAGGGCACGGTCAGCCTAGGAAACCCAGAGCACTTGCGTTCAGCGTCTATACAGCCAGCCGGGCTGGGGAAGGAGAGTCTCTGATGAGTGTGACCTTGCTGGACCCTCCAAGAGAATAGCTCCCCTTCTGAATCGTCTCTGCCACCGAGCCCTCGGCTTCCTTGCTTTAATACTAAGCAACTACCAGAAGTCAGGAGAACAAAGCTGTGCTTATCCACGAGGCGGAAAGATCAGCCCGTGGTCTCCGCCTCTGATTGTCGTGTGTGAATGGGGATGCTCGTACCTGCCTACCTGCCACAGGTAACTGTGGAGGTTGAGTGTGCACAGATGGAGGCATCAGCAGTGCCTGGGGCTTGGCAGGTGCTTCCCCAGAACAAGAGAGAATCGAGTTCCTACTGTGTGCCTGGCATTCTTCCAGGTGCTGAGAATCCAACAGTGAATAAAATTCATTTGAATGGAGTTTATCTCGTGGGTGGCTAGTCAAAGGGGTAGCCGTTGATATTTTAATACTTTCGGTACTTATATTTCAGGAGACACAACATGCAGACAGTTGTAGCCAAAGCAGCAGTGAAATTACAATTAGAAAAATAATAAATTTGCATCTTAATTTTCCACTTAACTCCCCCTGTAACCTGGGGAAGTTGTTTTAATTCACATAAAAAATACAAGGTACAGCATCAGTGACGTCATATGTTTTCATCTATCAGAGGTACAATTTAAGACAGTTACGAAGCTCACTGCTGCCAATGTTGTGACAAAATGGTCACTTTCTAAAAACTTTTCATTAGGAAAGGTACTAAATAGGCACAGAGGTGCAGGGTATTCGGTATTCAGTTTGAAAAACCGTTGCTATGCTACCACATTTGTTTCATCAGTTCCCCACTTTTTTGCTGGAGTATTTAAAAAGAAATCTCAGAAATTTTGTCATTTCATCCTTAAGTGATTCAGTAAATAGTTCAAAAAAGGACATCACAGCTACCAAAATGAATGAAATCCTTAATATCGTCTTATACTCAGCCCATATGTGTGTCCCTCGTTTTTTTTAAAGTCTTTTCACAGTGGATTTGCTGGAATCGGGACGTAAACAGGGTCCACCTGTTGTGTTGGTGGTTTTGCCTCTTCACTGACTTTCCCTGCCTTGAGCCCCCACCTGCCTTCCTCCCAAGCTCTTGCCTGGGGCACAGCCGGGGGAGGGGGGCACTTGCCTGTCCAACTCCCACGTCTGAGAGGCCGCCTGCTTCCTCCCGGCGTCATTTAATTGGCCCCTGCGTCTTCTTTGTTGCCCAGAGGCATTCAGCTTTTGGTTCCGTGTGCTTGCGTGGAGTGCGTGTGGGCGTGTGTGTCGGCACTGCCCGGGAGCTGCTGGGTGCCCCGCACCGCGTCACACGAGGGGGCGCTGGAGGCCCGGCCGCCCTGCTCTGAGTCATGTGCGACCATCCAGGGGCCCAGGCGGTGACAGCCCGTGAGGCTTGGGAGGAGTTCCTTACACTTCCTGAGTCTTGCTTTCTCAGTCTGTTAAGAGGAGAGAGAATACTTCCTCCCTAGAGGACTCGTGTGGTTATGGATGTGAAGGTGCTTCCAGACTGCAGACAGCTGCACAGACGTTAGGTATTAATAATAGTAATGGTTCTTTTGGCAGTTAAGAAAATTTTCTTTGGAAAGTATTTTCCGTCCTCAAGTACCTTTAATTGAGAAAGTGGCGATGCTCTTTTTTTAATTGAAAAAAGCTTCCAGTACATTTGGGAGGATTGAAAACCAACAGAGAGAGTGGAGGAGTGATTAACGCCTCGTGGTTTCTGGGCGCTTGAAGCCAAGAGAAAGATGAGTGATGCCTGTCTGTGGAGCAGAGGTTTCTTTAATAGCCCGGCCGGGGAAGACTAAAATTCCTTAGTCTTCTAGATCAGAGGCGCAAGGGGCATCCCCGAAGGGGAGGAAAAAAGCTATTGAAACTTTTATGGGATGTTTCCTCCATCAAAAGATTCTCTGCATTCCAGTGCTAAGACGGGCATCTCATGCCGCCTCTGTGAAGACAGGGAGAAGAATCTTTTAAAGGGATTTTGCTTATTGATTGTCAGGAACAGACTTGCTATTTAAATTTTAACACCTCTCAGCAAGCTTGCAATTCCGAAGCTTGTGAAAGAACAAATCCTTCCTAAACCACTTCTCTTTTTTTCAGTCCAATCAGGGTGCCGGTGAGATGGATCAGGTTCATTTGTATCAGTTTTCAGCTTAATCTCTCTTCCTGCCAGATCTTTTACCTTCCAGTAGGAGAGGAAAAAGAACAAACACAGAATCCTATAGGTGCAACCAGAGAACTGAGCAGAGCCCGGGGGCCCAGGGCAGGTGAATAGGCCCTGGTGTTAAGCCAGACTGGGCAGCAGCTCCCAGTGCTCGGGCTGTGCTTTCAGGAGTTGTTCACACCCTGCGTGAGCAGACGACCGCGAGGCAGGGAATCGTGGGGCGAGTCTGGGCGGGGGCAGGGAGGGTGCTTCGGGCTGGAAGGCGGCGTCCTGGGTGCTTTTCTGCCCCTTCCCTGTGCGATTCATCGTTTCAGTCCCCGGGCTCGACCCCTGTCCTTATGACTTTGCCTCTTTCTGAAATTGCAGCCGTTCACTCTGTACCTGACTGAGCAGGTGAGCCGTTCACGACAGACCCTGAAACCTGCAGGAAGAGAGGGATGGAAGACATGTTTTCTTGAGCGCTGGGTCCGTCAGGGCCCCGCGGGGGCAGGCGGCACTCAAGCCTTAGAATAATCAAGGGGGAGTTTACGAGGGGAAGGTGGCAGAGGTGTGGGTGGAGGGAAACCGAGGAGCAGCAGAGGCAGGGTCACCCGTGGTCCCAGGGGCGAGGGAGCCCCAGAGCTGCGCGTGAGGAAGGCAGGCAGCCTGGGGCTACCTCCCGTGAGTGGGGAAGAGCCCACCCAGCCCTGCAGGCCTTCCAGGGCAGAGGCGGGGGTTGGGGGTGAGGGGGGCCTGGGGCGAGGACAGGACTGTCGGGCAGAGTGTCTGCCGGGGCCAGGCCTGTGCCAGGTGCGCCGGGACCCTTCCCTGTTTCATACCCACTGGGCTCCAGAGTCATGTGTTACCTCCCCGCCCCCCCCCCCAACCTCATTGTCTTATGTGTTATTCCCACCATTTAAAAATTTTAATTGTGGTAAAATGCACGTAACAGGAAATTTTCCATCGTAACCACTTTTGCACGTATAGCTCAGCAGTGTTAAGCACATTCACGGTCTTGTGCAGCCAATCTCCAGAACGCTTTTCATTTCAAAACACTGAAACTCTGTGCCCATTAAACACTAACCCCCATTACCCCTCCCGCAGCCCCGGCACCCACCCCTCTACGCTCTGGCTCTGTGCATCTGGCTCCTCCAGGGGTCTCATTTAAGTGGAATTGTACGTTGCCTGTCCTTTTGTGACTGGCTTATTTCCCTAAGCATCATGTCCTCAAGGGCCATCCCTGTTGGAGCAGGTATCAGAATGTCATTCCTTTCCGAGGCTGAGTAACATCCCGCTGTGTGGAGGGACTGCGCTCGGTGTATCCATCCGCCTCTCCAGCGACGCGGGGTGCGTCGCCCTTCGGCTGCCGTGAGGAATGCTGTTATGAACGTGGGTGTACACATACCTCTTTGAGACCCTACTCTCAGTCTTTAGGGTATATATTTTGAAATAGAATTGCTGGATGATATTGTAATCCTACTTGTAACCTTCTGAGGAGCTGCACAGTGTCTTCTGTAGTGGCCACACGCTGTGACGTTCCTGCCGACGGTGTGCGGGGCTTCCAACCTCTCCTCGTCCTTGCGGCACGCTGCTTCCAGCTCCTCTGGTAGCAGCACCCTCTCGGGTGTGAGTTGGTCTCAGCCTGCACTTGAGTTGTCACACCCCCCCCATTTCTATAGAAGAAGCATGAACAAAACTGAACCACTGTGAGTGGAAGAGCTCAAAGTCCACTTTTGGTCTCTATTTTTTTCTACTGTGTGTCAGCCGCCTTCAGCATGAAAACTCAATTTCCATTGAAGCTTGACTGGCGCGGCCCTGGTTCCCACCAGCCATGCCCAGTTACCCTGATACGGGGGAAGCTTCCTTCATCTTCTCTGTTGACAAGAGACTCTTTCTGTGAGGGCGCCTGCCCAGAAAGCCAGATCACCATGAGCCGTTTGAAGCTTCTGGGAGGACCTCAGATTCCCAAAGTACGAGAGAAATTGGTGCCAGTTTTTCCACAGTTAATGGGAGATGTGCACATTGCATTTTTAAAGGAAACACAAAGCGCAGCAGCCCCTCCTCAGCGGTAGATTACCTGTGTCACTGAGAAGCTCAAGCCAAGAACACGGAAATGCCCAGCTGGTGGTGGGGACTGCATTCCCAGAAAGCCATTTTTGGAAGCAGCTTTATTTGAAATAATTAAGAAGATTCCATCTTCATGGCCCAACTGGCGCGGTGCTGCAGAGCCGTGTGACTTCCGTTGAGGAGTCCAGCCAGCAAACTCCGACGTAGTGGTGACACCACTGCACAAGGGTCCACGGGAGTCGCCGCTGAGAGTCTCGTTTCATCTTGAAGCAGTTTGCATCATGAAGACCCTGAGTGCGTTTCTGATGAGCCCCCAGGCGCAGACGTGTGAATCCTCAGCGCCAGGCCTCCAGGTTTTTGCGGAAGTGGCTGTGATGCTGTGTGTGGGCTGTCCAGCACTGTCTGCAGTCTGAGCTGAGCGCTGGCCGACGCCAGGGTAGAAATCACACGTCGCCTCTGTGTGACCATCTCCAACGTGGGTGAAGGGGTTAGAACGCCACTTCCAAGGAACGAGAAAGACAATTTGATTTCCGTAAGAGTCACCCCTCCAACCCCACATTTCACTTCACTGATACCTTGAAAATGCAGTTCAGGGTCGTAGAAATTCCAGGTGGAACTGACAGAGGGTGCTGGTTCATCCCAGGGCATCACTCCATGAAATGCTCGGGCCAGAAAGCCTGTTTAAACTCACAGAGAAATTGCTGCCAAGGTGTAGAACCGGCAGGACCTTCTGAAGCCTTGCGGGCTGACAGAGTCACTCTTCCACAGCTGCTGGAAAGCTGAGGGCAGAGATATTCTAAACGGGCTGTGAATTTCATTCCGCATCTCTTCAGCCAGAGCCACCCAGGGGTGTGGCGGTGGAACGGGCTGCCACGCAGATGGGTTGAAAATGCACAGCCCATCTGTCTGTATCATGCTCGTTTCCTCTTTTATTAAAATGTTAATGCATATAGTTTTTATTTATCATTTGGTGGCATGTGCAGCGTCCTTTTCTGGGAGACAAGTCTGCAGTCCGCCACGCGAGCTGACGAGAGCATCCTTCTGTTACGCTCTGAGCACGGGCGTGAGGAGTGTCTGGCTCCATTCAGACTGCCACACGCAGGTGGGGTGAAGACTCCCCGTGCTTGTTGATGACAGCATGGGGTTAGCGGGGGCCGTGGGCCTCGGCGTGCCCGTCTGCTGAGCGGGGCCAGCCGCGCCACCCGCCCCGGTGAGCTCGTGGGCTCCTCCGTGGGCGGGCACTTCCCATGTGCGTGTCATCGCTCAGACGTGCGCTTGCAGAGTCTGAACTTGCTTTTCTCGTTCTTTCAGACTCTCCCTGGAAAGTGCACCTGTCAAACGTCGGCCCCGAAATGACAGCCATCACCGTGCGCGGCCTGACCCCAGCTCGCACCTATCAGTTCAGGGTGTGCGCCGTGAACCAAGTGGGCAAGGGCCAGTACAGCGCCGAGACAAGCAGGTGCGAGCCACGCAGCCCACGGCGGAGGGAGCCGAGCACGACGTCAGCCTCCGCCCCTGGCGACCGGGGGGCGGGGGGCAGAGGAAGCACAGAGGCTGGCAGGCTCGCCGGGGCCCTTCCCTGCCGAGGGAGTTTCTTAGGCTCCTGCGGTGCGCTGGCTGTGCCGACGTGCATCATTCCCCGCCACACAGCCCTCCGCATATAGGAGATACAGCGTGCACGGTGTTTCTGTGCCCTTTACGCCCCTGACTGCCGCCGGGGCAGGAGCTGTTTCCCCGTCTTGACAGGGGAACGCCGAGCAGGTGTCAGCGGGAAGCCCGGTCCGGTGTTTCCCTGGCGGTCTTGACGCTGAGCAGCCCCCATCCGACCCCCCACCAGGCCGGGCGGCTGCCTTCAAGCCCATCCAGCTGTGACCTGGGGAAAGGGCTTCATCCCACTTCAGCGGGCCCCCCCCAGCCAACGCGAGCGCTCGGTGTAGAAAAGTCGAGGTCTCTAAACGTGGGAGTTTGGTGTGAGAAATATTGAAAGAGCCGAAGGAAACCGTTTGGAAGGAGCCTCAGATGAGGGCCGGGGAGCCGGCTCACTTGGGCTTGTGCTCCTTTAAAGAGCGGCGGTACCGCGGGCTGTTCAGACAGAATAAGGTCACCCCCCTCGGCTTCCCTGTTGCTTGCTGAACTGATTTTATGTTATGCTGATTTGTTGTAACTACTTCATGCGTGTCCTTTCGGTTTGATCAGCTGTGTGTTTTGCTTTATCCGTCACTGAATTTGAGTAAATAGTCAGGCTCAAGATGCAGCGAGGTAGAGAATGCGAACCAGGACCCTCCGCTTCCGGAGCTGATCTCTCGTCCCCTCCTGTCATCTTCTTTTAGGTTGGTGCTCCCTGAAGAACCACCCAGTGCTCCCCCGAAAAACATAGTGGCCAGTGGACGCACTAACCAGTCCATCATGGTGCAGTGGCAGCCGCCCCCGGAAACAGAGCACAATGGGGTCCTGCGTGGGTACATCCTCAGGCAAGTAGCCAGCCGTTGGCCGTCGTCAGGCTGTCCTTATAGAGCCTCAAGTGTCTGTTTGTGTAAGTCGCAAACTCAAATGTCTGCAGGAGCCCGACAGTAATCAGGAGACTCGGGCAGCGGTGAGACTCTCGGGGGTAGTGGAGACTGTGGCAAACAGCGTGAACACGTGCCCGTGGGCAGCCTCACGGGACAGGCTTTGCACGCCCAACCGTGACGCGTGTGCACAGAAACCGCTACCAAGGGTTGCGTTTTGGAGGAAGGATGGAGGGGGATGTCGTGGGCTGGGAGCAAGGGGTGCTTATTCATTGCAAATCCTTTCACTCTGAGGTTTTACCAGAACCGTGCATTATTAAGCATAGTGATTTTTCATTAATAATAATGCAATTGATTTAATTAGAAGCCAGTTATTTATTTTTTTTACCATGCTAGTGTGTTCTTCAGAATTGCTAGGTTTTTCCACCGTTTCAAAGAAATTTAAAGATCTAGCTTTTTACACGCATTCTCACAGTTTTTAAATATTGGGAATGAAATCAATATATTCTGAAACACAGGGCAGGCCAAGCCCTCAGAGCTGCAGACAAGATGTGGCTCAGGAGTGGCCAGTTTGCTATCTCTGCCCCTGTGGGGAGGGGCGTAAGCTTCTGAGCACCTTGAGTGAGCTGTACCTGCGCTTGGCTGGGTTGACAAAAGGAACCTGCTTTGCCAAACTACTTCTAATTTTAAGACTGCGGCAAAAGTGATCATTTCAGTGGTTTGTTGATACACGTAAAAAGAAAAAAGTAAAGCAGTATTAAAAGGATAACTGTCAGTGCTCGCTTCGGCAGCACATATACTAAAATTGGAACGATACAGAGAAGATTAGCATGGCCCCTGCGCAAGGATGACACGCAAATTCATGAAGCGTTCCATATTTTTATGATCCAGTAATCCCACTACTGGGCATATACCCAAAGAAAACCATAATCCCAAAAGAAATATGTACCATAATGTTTATTGCAGCACTATTTACAATAGCCAGGACATGGAAGCAACCTAAATGCCCGTCAACAAACGAATGGATAAAGAAGATGTGGCAGATATATACAATGGAATATTACTCAGCTATAAAAAGGGATGAGATGGAGCTATATGTAATGAGGTGGATAGACCTACAGTCTGTCATACAGAGTGAAGTAAATCAGAAAGAGAAAGACAAATATTGTATGCTAACTCACATATACGGAATCTAAAAATGGTACTGATGAACTCAGTGACAAGAACAAGGACGCAGGTGCAGAGAATGGACTGGAGAACTCGAGGTTTGGGAGGGGGCGGGGGGTGAAGGGGAAGCTGAGACGAAGCGAGAGAGTAGCACAGACATATGTATACTACCAACTGTAAAATAGATAGCCATTGGGAAGTTGTTGTATAACAAAGGGAGTTCAACTCGAGGATGGAAGATGCCTTAGAGGACTGGGACGGGGAGGGTGGGGGGGACTCGAGGGAGGGTGGGGGGGGAGTCGAGGGAGGGAGGGAATACGGGGATATGTGTATAAAAACAGATGATTGAACTTGGTGTACCCCCCCCAAAAAATAATAAATAAAAAATAAATAAAAAATAAATTAAAAAAAAAAAAAAAAGAAAAGGATAACTGTTAAACCTCTTCTAATGGACTGTGCAGCTGTGGCCGTATCTGTTACCAGCCATGTGGGGCAGGGATGCCCAGCCCCGTGCCCGCTCTAAACGTGTGATCAGGAAACACCGGGTTAGCCAAGGTCTCAAGGGGAGAAATGTGATTGCTTAGAGTTGCTGCTTTAACTCCATTATCTTTGTGTGTGGAAGACAGCTCATTCCCAGGATGTGTTTATGTTATCACCCACTCGTCGTCGAATACGTGTGTAACCACATGCATGTCATGTTTGCCTGTCACAGCCAACTCACTGCAGTCTCGAGTTCTTCCTTGAGCACGTGAATTATCCCTGAGCACAAGCCAGACCATTATCTGCCTGAAGAGGTTCAAGTGCGGCCCTCGCCCGGGGGGCACAAGGGCTGGAGGACTGATCAGCCCTCGGGGCCCCCGTGGCCTCCGTGTCCCGGCCACCCCTCCCCAGGTCCAGAGGAGACCACGGATCTGTCACCTGTGGATCTGTCGCCTGTGGACGCGGGTCCTGCGGGTGCCCCCAGGCTGTTCTGTCCTCCTGGGGAAGCAGCCCCACGCTTCCCACTGCTAGAGGCCGGGGTTTTCGGCCGCACCCTCCCCCTCGTGGCTCGCCGCAGCGGTCACTCTTGTTCTGGGCTCATCAGCTGATGAAAATCATTGGCCTCCACTCCCGGACCAGCCCTTCCCTCGTGCGCCTGCCACCCCGGCCACCTCTGTCTTCTTTTGAACACATGGAGGAAAAGTTTCCTTGGGCTCCAGCTGCCAAGTAAGGACTTTAAAAGTCAGCTCACAGAACCAGGCTCGGGGCATGGAGTTTAATAATAAAATCTCTCTGATGTTACGAGGCCCCATCAGGGACTGCACATTTCTCTATTTTGTGGGATTACGACTGTTAAAAGGATTTTCTGTGGCGGTGTCAGTGCAGTTGAGCCCTGAAAAAGAGAGCATCTGTGTTTGCAGGGGCTTAAATCAAGAAAGCCCTGAGACGGGGGTGCGCTACCCAAGGACTGTGAGTATCAACGTTTTCAGAAACGAAAGACCCGCGCCAAAATGAATTTGCTTGGAAACATTTCCAAATAATCCTCCCGTCTGCAAATCAGCTCTGTTTGCAAGCATGTGTCCTCCGGGGCACATGCCTCTGTGTCAGGTCAGCAGCAGAATCCACGGAAGAACAAAATGGAAATAAATCACCGTCGTGGCTCCGGCCGTAAGAAGCAGCCAGAGTGCGTGCACGGCAATAAAATATTTATAATAATGGGCAGGGTGTTCCTTTCAGAGGAGCACAGGGGTTATGTCCTTTAAAAACATTCTCCTGTCTATTTCCATGTGAAAAACCATCATCTTCTCTCTGAGACAGTCTCCTGGGTAACGTGCCCGGCCAGTCGGGGGACGATGCCCTGCACTTCTCTTATTAATTACGACCTTCCCAGACATCCCGTGGACATCACCGAAGCACCTCGAGCCGCTGGCCAGAGTGGACCGCGCTGCCCGCCGCAAAGGGCGAGCCGCCCGGCATGTGGATTCCGCGGCTTGCGGTGCACAGAGGGGCCTGGGAGAGGGCAAGCCGCAGGCTCGGTGTCCTCCCGCTCGGGGCTCTCTCCCAGCACGCTTCCTACAAGAGCAGTGTTTCCAAAAGGGAGAGGTTTAGAGGGTGCCTTTCCTGTCACACCTCGTTCACACCCATCGTTCCCTTTTATTCTTGCAACAGCCCTGTGAGGCGCCCCCACCATCATCATTTCAGGGAGGAGAAAACCAAGGCTCAGAGGAGTTAAGAACTTGCTGGAGACCACCCAGCTCACAGGTCTTCTTCCCAACCTGAGGCTTCTGAGCTCATTTCTCTGCTTTCCCCTAGAACATGTACTGGATAGTGGAGTTGGTTCTTCAGCCACCGTGCCCAGCTTGTGCCCTGTTGGTCACCCATGGTCCTGGGCACCAGTCACGTGCCAGGTGACTGGGGTCTGGTGTGGGTGTGGAGCCAATAGTTACCTTTTTCAAAATGGCTAGCTAATTGTCTTGATGCCGTTTATTTTAAAAGTTTGTTTCATAGGTACTTCCCTGGTGGCACAGTGGCTAAGAATCCGCCTGCCAATGCAGGAGACGCAGGTTCGATCCCTGCTCCAGGAAGATCCCATGTGCCGCGGAGCAACTAAGCCTGTGCACCGCTCACCTACTGAGCCTGCACTCTAGAGCCCGTGAGCCACAACTACTGAGCCCCTGTGCTGCAACTACTGAAGCCCACATGCCTAGAGCCCGGGCTCTGCAACGAGAGAAGCCACCGCAGTGAGAAGCCCACGCACCGCAACAAAGAGTAGCCCTTGCTCGCCACAACTAGAGAAAGCCCACGTGCAGCAACAAAGACCAATGCAGCCAAGTAAATAAATAAGTAAATAAGTAAATGTAAAATCAAGAAGTTTATGTTTCGTAGATGGGGAGACATCTGGTACGCAGGTTGTTCCTTACCAAGCCTTCCTCCTGCCGTCCCCTGTCTGGAAGACAGACCGCCCTGTCACATGGACGCACCCGACCCGCTGCGAATGTCACCTGCGCTTGGTGCTTGTAGTTCAGTAAAGGAATGCCAGTTCCGCAGGATCGGAAGTGGATGGAATATGGAGCACAAGTGGGGTTTGATGCATTGACTCTCATCTTGGCCCATCGCAGAGCACCGCTGTCTGCCCCCGGCGCCTCCTACCAGGGCCGCTGCAGGGCCGGCCTGCTCTCCATCATTTCTGCTTCCTCTCCAGCGGGCCTCACCATGTATAGGCGGCCTGCAGCAGCAAGGGGTAAAGGACTAGTCTCAGAAAATCCTGATTTTCATGAAGAACCTTTTCTTGCCACGTCCGTGCCTCCTGAGAGCCGTTTCAGCCATCGTTCTCTTTGGGGAGCTGTTTCCATTCCAGGCCTGAATTTCAGGGTTCCTTATTTTTTTCCCAAGGATGGCATCCTTGCTGATGCGCTGGTCCACGTGCGTCCAGATGCACCGCCCCTGGGGACAGCGTGGGTGACTGAGTGGGCTCTGCAGGGCTGCTCGGCGTCCGGGCGAGGCCCGAAGACCCCAGCCTGCCACGATGCCTGCCACCTCCTGTCTCCCCTCCCCCGCTGAGCACCAGAGCCCCGTCTTCCTGAGACAAGATCCAGCTCTCGGATGGAAATCCGTGCTTTTGGAAGCTGCCGATGACTGAGGAAGTTATGCCCACTGCACACGCCCCTCAGTTTACCCAGGAGAACCAATTAACTTCTATACACACAATCGTGAAAAACACTCGCAACTCAGAATAACACTACAACAGTCCTTTCATTGTACAAACAGCAGTTTCCTAGCTAATACGTTTTCTGTGTCCAGAGCTGCGTATGGCGATGTTTTAAATGAATACAACTTTAAATCTCAGCCTTTCATCCACGGAAGAGCATACATACCATGCTTTCACAGGTCCCCTAAAAAGTCGTTTGTCCTGCTTAGCACTGGCCTAGTATTTTAGGAGCGTGAACACCTTTGCAAGCCACTCATTCTGACTCTGGAACTTGGTGAGCAAGCCCACCGGGGAGCTCAGCCCACGGACACCCAGAGACAACGCTCTGCTCACTTCTTTTCCTCCCTCATTTCAGAGTCACGGGAGGAAGGGGTCTCTCAGACTGGTTTATAACCACCCCCCAATAGGAATCATGTCCAGAATTTGGGGCCCTGAGTCACTGTATTCCCTGGACGACAACAGACACTTAAAAAGTGATCATTTACCCTGAACCCTAACGTGAGTGAAATACCAGTTCTGTTGGCCCAGAGCTTATAATCACTGTGCGATTAGATTATACCTTTTTAGTGGTTGAAGTAGAAGTAGTGTTGTCTGGGGCTGACCTCTGGGCTTTACTCTTGTTTTTTTTACTTCCGTTTTCCTCTAATCACATGGAGTGACTTCAGGTAAACCCAGTTCCTTGCTCACGTCCTCTCTCCTGGGCCCGCTGCAGGTACCGCCTGGCTGGCCTTCCCGGGGAGTACCAGCAGCACAACATCACCAGCCCTGAGGTCAGCTACTGCCTGGTGACGGAGCTCATCATCTGGACACAGTATGAGATCCAGGTGGCCGCCTACAACGGGGCCGGCCTGGGCGTCTTCAGCAGGGCGGTCACCGAGTACACCTTACAAGGAGGTAAGCTCGCGTCCCCCGAGGCTGCAGAATCTTCGTTGGGAGCAGGGTTTGCAGAGTTTGATTGGAGCAAATTAGAAATAAAAATAGAGTGTCCAGTCCTCTCAGGAGCAATTAGAAGGAGATTAATCACACGTTTAATTTAATCTACACATCTATTCCAAAACGATCGCAAAACCATAGAAGGGAATCAGATACTGTTCTAACTGCTTTTTTCTGGTTACTAAGGACAGGATGTATCTGCACACATCCTGTAACTAGTCCAAGTATTCTGTAAACCGTCTGTGGGGTTGACTTTTCCTAAATGAATCGACAGCAGATTTTGCAGGGAGGCTGGTCGCGGCGTCCTGTGTGGAACTGTGACTGTTTTGAAGAGGATGGTGGTTTAGACTCTGTTCTCGGCGATGGGATGCAGTTATTGGTAGTGAGCTTGCAGCATGGTGCTCTCCGCACCCCCACGTCTCCGTTACATGAGCAAACCGTTTACTAGATCAATAAAAACGCTTCCCCACCCCCACCCCACCCCCCAAAGATGACCAGGCAGAACGTCCTAAAGCCAGCGGGTCTTACGTTTATGTGCTGAGACCAGACCCCGCCATTTTCAATTATTTCCACTGTCTTCCGGAGGATCCAGGTCTCGGCCCCTGGGCGCTCGGAAGCACGCTCCACGTCCGCATCTCACTTTTAATGCTCTTGGCGGTAATGAATAGGCCCTCTCTCAACACAGCCACGCGTGCCCCATGGCAGCCCAGAGCCTTGCCCGGGGAAGCAATTTTCCCACAAAATCTAAAAACCCTTTTTTGTTCAGCAGTGTTACCCTCTCCTGACTCACAGGTGTGATTTTATTTGCTTAGGCATTTTCATTGCTACCAGGCCTTGACCTTTTTCAAACGATAAGGTTTCTTACTGCCCACTTCTCTCCCCAAATCATGCCTGGGACCTAATGTTCCTTGATATTACACACTGTTATTATCATCCTTTATTGATCGGCTGTCTGCTGTCACCCGTAAGTCCATAAATCCTCCTTTATAAATTAAGTGCCGTCAGGTCTGCATTCACAGCCACCAGCAGAAATATTTAACATGCAGGACGACCAGGAAGGGCCTGTTTATCTGCCGGTGATTCTTGATCACTCGTTGGAAAATGAAAATAGCCCAAAACCTGCACCGTGAATGCGCGCTTTAATTAGTCTATTTAATAAAAGAACAATAAGTTCGGAAACACTTAAAATGACCGATATCGCTGTTAAGAATCCCCCACCACTGTTTACTGCGACTGCTTCCTCGTGTTCCCCGTGCGTTTGCGTCCTGTGTGGCGCAGATGCCGCCAGTGGAGAAGGGCTGTGAGGCTAGAGTCTGGCTTCTGTCCCGCTGCCCTGGGACCCGTGGAAGGTTCAGGGCCCTGAGTGACGTGAGCAAAGTGCCGTATTAGAAGAGGGGCCTGTCGGGGGCGGGTGTGCGGGCGAGGCTGGCGGGGAGCCGGGAGCTCCCGAGACAGAGTGTGGCTGTGAAGTGATGAATCCCGCATCTCTGAGGGCGGCCACGAGAGGGGCGAGGGGCGTGTTGGGTGCCGCCTAGCGGGTCCCGGGGCAGCCCCACACACGTTCCCTCTGCAGCGCTGTCAGCACCCCGTCCTGGCTGCACGGGCCCCGCGAGCCCTCGCCCAAGCGGCCTGCGCGGTGGGGCTGGGCCCAGCCCCTCCCTCAGCCGGCGCGTCCAGGACAGAGCAGGGCACGTTTGCTAGAACCGAGCAGGTGGGAGGTCGTTCGGCGAACACGGCGGAGCAGCGCTGGCGCCAGGTCTTCTGAGTCAGGAGGCCTCTTTCTGGGCGCCGTCAGCAGCCTCTGCCGCCCGTGGGACCCATGCTCACACGGGGCTCACGCGGGGCTCGTCGTCCCTGCTCCTCGGGAGGCTCCCGGCCACCACAGCTCAGCAAGAGGGAGCGAGCGAGGTCACTCTGTCCTTGAACCCACGCTCCCGCCCAGGACAGGACAGACCGAGGAGAGCTTTACACTCAAGGTCAGGAAGAATGGGGGTGAGTGACCCTGACCGGGGACGGGCGACTGGCCGGGCTCTGGAGTGAACGACTTGACAAACCAGATAAAACGTGGTCTGACTAGAAATGGATATGCTGGGAAGAAAATGAGATGTCTGTACACGTACACACACACGTACACATGCACAGGCACACACACATGCACAGGTACACACACATAAACACACACGGGCACACATGCTTGCACACACCTTTCTGCACACGTGGCCCCAGAAACTGCCCTTTCCCGGAGTCCAAAAGGCCTGACTCTTACTATTCAGTACCTATCTGTCTTCAAGAAACACGTGAACTTTTCTGAGCCTGTGCTGTTTTTGTTTGTGAAGTTGTGGCACGTCTGCCTGCCCTGACTGCTTTTAAGGACAGTTGTGACGCGAAAGGAGGCAATGTAGTGAAAAGGCTTTGAAAACACTGAGCTGTGATGCAAACACCCGAGCTGCGGTCTGTATTCCTCCTTCCCCCATGACAGTGACCGGCATCTACTGCAGTATTTGAATGTTTCCATAGTGGTCGTTGTACAGAAAGAAATATCTCTCTGCTGATAGTAAAATCGAGACACACATTCAGGAATTGGTGTCCGTGCCTACCGTGTGCTCAGAGTTGTGTGACCGGCCAGGGCACTGACAGCGGAGGGGATGCCTGTCTCGTTGTCAAACCTGGGGGCTTGCAGCCTCGCCCAGGAGCAAAAACTGACATTTGTGAAACAAGATCAAGAACTAGAACAGCATCCAGCCTCACCCACAGGTGGTCACTCCCCATTTGCCCACAAGATCAGCGTGACTAACGTGCTTTAAAGGCTCGCCAGCTGAGGTGCTCCAAGGAGAATGCCATTGGCGCGAAGGCCTCCCTGAGAAGGGGCTTTATTGGGACAACGTCCAGGGAGGAAGTACAGCTGTCTGAACTGGTTCGGATTGGAGCACAGGTGCTAGAAACAGACCCAAAAGAACAGTAGCTTAAATGACGCGGAGGTGTGTTTTTCTCTCTCTTATGCCAAGAGAATGGGCAGCGGGCTCTACAGAGTCATGGTGACAGCTCCGGTCACCAGAGTGGCAGGCTCCTTCTTTTTGCTTTGCCATCTTTAGCATTTGCCTCGTGGTTGCAAGCTGACTACTGCAATGCCAGCTATCACTCCCACATCCTGGAAGGAGGAAGGCGCGGAGTGTGCCTTGCAGCCAAGCAATCAAGTATGCCCGCCCTGAAGAGCTGTCTTAGAAGTCCTGTCTGCCGCAGATATGTGCTTCCCATTCATGGACTGTCTCTGTGCCTGAGCCTGGAAAGGGTCCCTCAGCGGGGCCTTTCTGTCCAGTATTAAGGAAGGAGGCGGGGGGGGAGCGGTGGGGTTGGGGTAGGGCAGGGCAGCTAGCAGTTTCTGCCCCACTTTGTACGGTGGCTTCTGCCAAGGAGTCGAACCCGGAGGACGTATTTACAGGGTCTAGATATAAAATTGTGAGACAGCCTGTCTCACAGCTGTTGCGTACAGAGCACCCGTGATCCTTCATAACCGCCCGCATTGGAATGAGCAGACACTGCAAAGCCACAGCCTCTCCAGGCCCCTGAGCCTCCGCCCAAAGCTCAGTGGGTGTGCCCCGGTGACAGGGGAGCCCGCGGGCTTGCCGCCGGGACCCTCGCCAGCACCTTGCGTGTCCCAGGGCTGTTGGCAGCCATTGCTGAGAAAGCCTGGGGGCCGTCGGCCCTTGAAGCTGAAAAGGCAATAATTAAAATGCTTGTGTATTAAGGGGGAAAAATAACTCATAAGAGGAAACATTTGTCAGCCTAATTTGGGAGATTATTGAAATGCACATGAACGTGATTCTGGAGGCAGTCGGGAGACCGCGGAGGAGCAGGGAGCCCTGGGCCTGGGGAGGAGTGGCGCTGCCATCCAGCCGCCCATCGCCGCGCTCGCTGTAGCCCTGTGGCCGGCTGGACCCGTCAGGGGAAGCGAGACGTGATTTATCTTGACCTTAACGAGCCTCCTCCCGGGACGGCGTGGGGGCGCCAGGAGAGCTGCTGCGGCTCCCCTGCCGTTGAGGGGGCGTGTGACCTGTTAGACCTCGGCCCTCTGAGAGCACGTGTACGTGACGCAGCCTCGGCCCAGGGGTGGCCACACGGCGGCAGGAACGGGGGCCGCGGAGGCTGCTGCCCACAGCCGGGAGCACGCGGGCTTGGCCGCAGAGCTGTTTCCTTCAAGGACGCTCCTGAAGGGGGACAAGCGTGTTACTGAGCCCCATGTGGTACTGACCCCGGAAGTGGTTGGAGCCCACTGTCCACCTGTCACGCACCCCAGCTTTCCCTTCAGTCCCTTCATTGTTGAGACATAATAAAACGTCTGGTTTGTCTGCTTTGGTTCTTTACAATTTGGACACGCAGGGATTATATAACACAAACTTTCTCACCTCCCCAACGTGTCATATGCGCCTTATCCCCCATGATCTTGCCTGCCAGTCCCATTTGACAGATTTTATTAGCAGGGCTTCATGGCCTTCTGTGCTCTAGAGAAGAATTTTCCAATGTGACAGATTAACTTACACCTGGAGCAGCAAAGCTCATACAGCTCCAGCCACGTGGACTTTCCAGGTCCGGGGCGTGGCGGGGGGGGGGTGGTTTCGTTTGCCACAGTGGCCGTGGCCTAGAATTCCAGCATACGGGGAACCCGCTTGTCACATTTCCATTGTGATTACCCAAATGAAATAGAAAACAAATTTACTCGAGAATTTCTCTCAAAACCCTTCCGAAAATCAACATGCTTTTAGTTTCAAGTGGAAAAAGCCATAGAGTCTAAGTTCTGCGTAACTAAACGCCCAGTATAATTACAAGCATTTTTCTTACTGCCAATGTCTACTTCAGCAACTTTCTAATCATCTAGTATGGGAGAAAAAGTACTGTAGTCATCTGAAGCAATCAGTGGTTCAAATTCAATGCTGATGCAATGTTTGCTTGCAATCAGTTTCTGTTAAAAATTGCTCAACTAACGGTGAAAGACACGTGAAGAAGTAACATGACCACAGAGTTCTCAGGTGAGCCTCCGTGTGGAATCCCACATACTCTTAGGATGTGGGCGTAACAGGTGCTGGTTCCATCCTAAAATAAGCCAGTGAGGTTAGCGAACTTCTACCCCTTCCTTAAATGTATCCATTAAGATGCAGATGTTGGTTTTTCTGTACAGGGTCCAAAGACAAATTATACTATAAATCATCATTTTTGAGCATGCCAAGGGGTTTTAATTTTTTTCTGGTTTTATTTCTTTATCATTTTTCTTCTTGTAACAGGTATTTTTGTGCTGTAATGATTTGTTCTGGTTTCAGAACATTACCTTCTAATGAAAGAGAAATATTTCATATTTAAAGAGAAATGGAAAAAAACATTTGGTTATCCACATTTCTAAAACATTAGTAAAAGCCCTTAAATATTCACTTGGGCTTTTTGCAAGGTTTTCTAAAATTAAGGTTATAAATGAGCCCTCTGTTTGCAGCTCCATTCTTACCTCCTCTTGGGAAATTCTCGGTGTGGCATAAATGACATTGCACAAAAGATTTCTTCTCAGTCCCTAAGACTTTCTAGACTTCAAGCTGTGCCTACAGAACAGGATGACGTTCAGATTCTCCCAGCGTCACCTGAACCACTAAGTAGGAACTGAACAAAACAGTATGGGCTCGAGGGGGGGGGCGTCAAGGAAGGGAGGGAATATGGGGATATGTGTATAAAAACAGTTGATTGAACCTGGTGTACCCCCCCCAAAAAAAAAAAAAACAAAAAAACGGTATGGGATGTTCCATCAGGTATGGCCTTAATTTGATCGTCTGCAACTTTCAGGAAAGGGAAGGATAGGAAGCGAGCCTTTTAGGGGAAGCCACTCTGTGCCAGTTTTCGCTGTGCTCTGCTGCCCACTTACACTCGTTACCAGTCTGTGGGCCATCCGCCAGCTGTCCTGTGAGATAGGCACCACCGTCCCTATTTCACAGAGAAAAAGTGGAAGCTCAGAGAGGTAACTAACTTCCCAAAGGTCACATAGCTCGGAAATGCTGGAAAATGCTATAATTTTTGCTTTTCCTTTTCATTCTGCCTTTACCAAACACAGACATAAGTTACTTCTAGATTTTCGGTGCTTGCGTTCACATGGCAAGTGGGTTAGCAGTAGCTCGTGGACAGTCTTTACTGCAATCCACAATAAGACGTGTTTTACATGGAAACCCAGGATGTGCACGTGCACGCGTGCACACACACACACACACACACACACACCCCTGAAACAAAAGTTTCATAGAACAATAGTCACCCTGACAGTGTATGATGTTCTTTGATATTTTCTATTCCATTCTGTTTCACTCCCTCCTTCTTTAACAAATGCAGGCTGTGGTCACTAACTTGACTTCCTGGTCTGCTGCTAATGCATTTCCGACCTGCAGTTTGAAAAACACTGAATTCCAGCAATAGAGGGTGTTTGGTTCCGCTGATCTTGAATCCCTTTCAGAACAGGCTTCTACTGGCCTGTAGGACACATTAGGGTCAGGGTTGAAGAAGGCTTCCAAGGGAGATACTGCTGGAACCAGCAATGAAAGACCAAACAGGGGTCTGAGGGGTGTTTGTGCAGGGGTGGCCGGCCGGGCCCAGAGCTGGGATTTGGGGGCTGCAGGAGGCTGAGTCCAGCACCTGCGTCTGTGCAGGTAACCTCGTGGGAGGGAAGGGGTTTCTGGGGTAACACTTGCCCTTCGGCCACCACTGAAAGTTACAAGGAACAACCAAATCAATCTTAAATGACTCTGACCAGCATATTATTTTGTGATGTACGAGCTGGACTTCCCTGCAAGCCTGGGAACACTGTGAGGACAGGGGCTGCGTCCGGTTTGTCTTATTTACATCCGTATCCCCAAATCCAGGCACAGCACCTGATACGTAAATATACTGAGCGTAGATAGACGTCTGAATAAAGACAGATGCTTGCGGCTGTTTCATTTTCCAGCACTGCGCCCATTGAATCCCCGTGTTTATCGCGATGCCCGGCCTTCTCTCCCGAGTCTTCTCCTTCTCTTAGAGCAGTGGTCCGCAGCCTTTTTGGCACCAGGGACCGGTTCCGTGGAAGACAGTTTTTTCATGGATGGCGGCAGGTGGGGGAGGGCGTTGGTTCAGGCGGCAATGGGAGCGAAGGGGAGCGATGGTGAGGGCAGATGAAGCTTCGCTTGCCGCTGCTGACCTCCTGCTGTGTGGCCTGGTTCCTAACAGGCCACGGACCGCGGCCCAGGGACTGGGGACCCCTGTCTCATTAGGAGAGCCTGGTGCCTGCCTGCCTGCCTTGCCCCACTCATTGTACCTCCCCAGCCTAAAAGCGGGTCCCAAATGTTTTCTCCTCAGTGCCTGGTGCATAAAGAATTGGGAAAAATAAGTTCAGAAAGGGACACACAAACATTTTTAAGTGTTAAGGTATTTTCCTATGCACACCATTAAAAAAAAGATTTTTGAGCTTATTTGTCCAAGATTTGTTATCCTAATAATGCGTCAGGAACATTCAGTGCAGTGGAAACATTCAGGTGTATCCAAACTGCAAGAACCGTCAGGACACAAGAACTCAGCCGTAGCCTGTAACGATCTGGAATTAACGATAACACCCAACACAAATTGTAAAGCATTCGTCCACACAGCAGAGCGTAGCCAGTGATTCTGCCCCTTAATGAGCTGCGTCTCCCCCCTCTGAAAGGCAGCTAATTCTGTGGGATCACCTGGAGAAGGAGACGCCCATGAATTCTAGGTAGACACTTCAGTCCCTGATACTTAAATCACATACTTTTAGGATAATGAAGATCTCGGTGTGTGGTCGTGATGAAGACAAGAGGATCCACACTCCCTTCCCCGGTGTGGACGTTGCTGGGGGCAGCAGTCCTGCCAGCAGCTCCGTTCCCAGCAGATGAAATACAAGCAGATGAAATATAAGCAGAATACAAGAGGAGATGCCCTTCTAGGCAGACGGGGGGCCCTGAATGCTCACATGCCAGGCTGCTGTCAACCAGGAAAACTGACCTTGCCCTGGAGGGCGATGAGAGATGAACTGCAGTTGTGCAGGACACAGATTCCACAGTTTATCTGTAACAGAAAAGGTGGACATGCTGCCTCAGGTAGATACAGCTGGGCATGTTAGCGTGTAGAAATTTTGCTGGGCAATGCAATATAATTTCATTCTGAGCTACATTCAGCTAATTTTACAGCATTATCAGGGGGCTGCTAGCATCTTTGGCTTGGGTTTGCATTACTTGGTACCAAGTAATAAGCAGGAAGCAGAAGTCAATCACTTTCCTAGAGGCCACGCCCACCTGCCCCAGGAGACCTTGTGAATTTCCCTGCTGGCACTTCACAGTGTCACTTTATTAATTTTATTTGACACATTGTGAATCTCCCAAACACCAGGTAACTCCATGGTTAGCGCAGGTCTCCTTCGATTAACCATCGTTTTAAATTGATTCTGCCGTTTACATAGATGACAGAGAAGATAAATTGTAATGACAGATGAGAATTTACTCGGGGGTCCTGCAAATAAGCTCTGCGTCATCTGCATGATATTGTTTGAGTCCTTGAATGAAACGGCAAACATGGAGACAACGTGTGTCTCTCTTTTCAGCTGCAGAGACTGGTTCAGGAAAAGTGCTTGCCCAGCAGAGTCTCAAATTCTGTGGGCTGTAAATATCAGTAGACATCCCTGGAAGAAAAGGTGGAGAAGAGGCACTGGGAATCACCTTTGGTCGCTCAGAATGGGCCACATCCTACCAGCGCCATTACCTTTTGGGGGAGGGTTGCCATGTTGATGGGTCCAAATACTATATTCATCCTGTGGCTTGATTTCCTTCCTTCCTTCATTCCTTTATTCACTCAGTCAGCACCCTGTGCCTGAGACGGGGAGCTGCACTGGGTGACAGAGTCGTTAGGTGGGCTCCAGGGCTCAGCTTTGCCTGAAGAGTGTCATTTACTTGATGGGCCGGCACTGTGAGGATGACTCCAGTTGCAAAACCCATTCCTTGGTCAGCACGTCTGTCAGTGACGCGGAGGGGGTGGAGATGGCATGCCTATCAGACGTGCAGGTGTCACAGCTGAGAGGGGTCATTCACATACTGTGTCCCCAAATCAGAAATAAAAAGAAACTGCTAGGTTGATGGCTGAAATCATGCTGAAATGTAAAAGGGATATGCTAGACACTGCATTTATATACACGCAACTGGCCACGCGACAGAGGGAGGGCAGACAGGACTTGCCTACAGTTACTATGAAGAGAGATAGAGGGTGCATTGAGCACAGATCTCGGGAAAGCATTGACCATTATTATCTTGTAGGTGACACGTTTCCAAATCAAGGCAGATCACAATGCCACGCAATCCTGTCTGGGCTGGATGCCACTGTGAGGGATGGTGAGAAATTGGGGCTCGGCAGAGAGGGATGGCCAGCCCTGGCAGCGTTCTGTCAGTCTTGCCGTGTGGGAAACGGGAGAGGAGGGGGTGTATACTGGGCCCGTGGGAGCAAAGCCCAGGTGGGTATTTTCATGATTTTCAGATGGTCTGAGATCTCTGTGGACAAGGAGACAGGCAGGCAGCAATAGGCAGCGACTGAGGAAGGAAAAGTTTTAGTTCCATGTAAGGAAAGTCCCTTTACAGCACACGGCCAGGCGCACATTGACTGAAGAGCAGGGAAGGTGTCCTAGAAGCTGTGCTGGCAGCCACAGAGTGGCCGCCTGTCGGGGGAGTGGGGACGGGCCCCGCGAGGACAGGCTGGTGGACCCCAAGACCTCGCGGTGCTAGAATTATACCTGCAGGAAAAGGAGGGTACAGAAATAGCAGTTAGGCTTCTCACTGACTAGGTAAATATCAATATATTTTATCTATTCATAAAACTAAATTATTTTAAAACATTTGTAAAAGAAATTCTAGAAAAAGAAGGCAAAAGGAAACAAATGAACACAGCAGTATATTGAACTGGTGACTTAGTCAAATGGACAGTAACTATTTCAGGTAACTTTAAAACATGATGATTTGACCATCCATCCCTAGCACAAAACCAGACTCAAAAACTGGAGGGCAAAGAAAGGTGTAAAGCTGTTTTCAACAGTCGTGTTGGTAATGGTGGTGCCGGGTCAAGGCGCAATTGTGTGAGTTTTGTGACATGAAGCAAGTACGTGTTATGTGGATGTCACTGGGAACTCAGATTTTTGGCAAAGTTGAAACCCTAAATTGGAATGGGCAGTATGATGATTTTATCTTCAAAGAAGAAAAGAATTTCTTGTAAAAAGGCCTGGAAATAGGAGCCAACCTAGTAGCACTGAGCTTCCCAGGAACCCCCCAAAAATAAACATGCTTTCTTGGGCAAACGGATGATTCCAAGTCAGGGACAGGCAACATATAATATATAATTCCAAACAGTGAAGACACTCATCAGACACTAGTGAGGGCTTATCAGGAAGACTCCTGCGCCACCTTGAAGAGGCTCCCACACGTTAAAGATGGGATAATGTGAAAATCAGTAATAATGACTGCAATGAACTGAAGTGTTCCAAATACATTTCAGCCCATGGATTCATAACGGAATGCATTTTAAAAGCCTCACTGGCATCTTTGGAGAATGCTAAGGAAACTCTTCCATACAGAATTTGTATAAAACCTTCCAATCAAAATCTCAAGACTTTTCATGAGAAACTTGACCTTGGTGGGTGACCATAATTTACTCAATACCCAGTTTTATCCTTGAGGTGGAGCCACTCAGATGCCATCAAGACGTTTAATGATAACCTCTTCAAATACTTGAAAGCACCCATTGACGAGAAAGTATTTGCACAAGTGGGTGGTCATGAATGCCTGAAGGTTATTTATTGCTTTCTTCCCCAGTTGAGAGAAACTGCTTTCTTGCATCAACCAGAATGTAGATAATTCAACCTTTTTAAATTATACTTTAAAGGTGCAGTGTTTCTTTAGGTTAACAATTCTTCCTTTTATTTCTTTGACAAATGTAATGTCAAATGGCTTTTGTGATAATGTGAATGGATGTGGAATCTGATCAAATGTTTTTCATACCAAGTATTTAAAAATAACGGGCATTTCTATATATCTACACAGATACTGCTGCCAGTCTTCATAATTTTCCTTTAGAGTTCAAACACGGATTCCTTTAGAACATAAAACTGATTATGGGTCAGTAGTGAACAATTTTTAACCCTGTAAGGAAGCTGAATTTTTGCTTTGAATTCATACATTTTGCACACACGTGTTAGTATACAGTCACAAGGTCTGGAGAGTTCGCTGTTGTGTCCATTCAGGTGCTGAAAATGTCAGTTAATGGCCATTTTTGGTGCCAATAACTTTTCCTTCAACAGACCTTCCGAGTGAGACCCATTCACTAAAAACAGTAACAGCAGTGATCATTGTAATGCTTTGTTCAGTTCACAGACTCTTGCAAAAACCCCTAGACAGCTGATAGACTTCGATTTGAGACAGAAATAGGAAGTAGGAACGTTCCGTTGATGAATGGAACTGTAAGAAGATAGACGGGTGGCGTGTCCGGTGACCCGAAGACAGACCCAGTCCACATCATGAAATCAAAAACATTTCCATCTCTAGTTGATGGTACTGACTGATGTACAGCACCAGCTTGAATCCCTCCAAAGAAATTCTTTTGTCAAAGTGGTATTCTGATTCCATTTCTTTCACAAAGTGAAAAACTGGTGGGACTATAGTGTCTTGCACTTTGTTAGATTTACCATCTGATAATGTCATTTAATGAGGAGTTCAGGTGTACCGGCTACCTCTTATAGATGAGAACTTCTTTGTGAATAAAACAATGGATTTCTTCACTCTCAGGCTTTTCGGATTGAATTTTACCATAAAATTGTCTTTTTTTTTTAATCCTTTGCATTTTTTTAACGTAACTGTTAAATTTACATTATAGTGTTAGCTTCAGGTGTACAGCTTCAGATTCTTTTCCATTATAGGTATTATAAGATATTGAATATAGTTCCCTGTGCTCTACAGTAAATCCTTGTTGATCTATTTTATGCATAGTGGTGTGTATCTGTTAATCCCATACTCCTAATGTGTCCCTCCTTCCCCCTTTCCACTTTGGTAACCTTAAGTTTGTTTTCTGTCTGTGAGTCTGTTTCTGTTTTGTAAATAAGTTGATTTGTATTATTTTTTTAGATTCCATATATGAGTGACATCATAAAATATTTGTCTTTCTCTGACTTACTTCACTTGGAATGATAATCTCTAGGTCCCTCCATGGTGCTGCAAATGGTGTTATTTCATTCCTTTTTATGGCTAATATTCCATTGTATAAACACCACATCTTTATCCGTTCATCCATCAATGGACACTTGGCTTGCTTTCATCTTGGCTATTGTGAATAGTGCTGCAGTGTACCTCAGGGTGGATGTATCTTTTCAAATTAGGGTTATCGTCTTTTCAGGATATATGCCCAGGGACGGGATTGCTAGATCCTATGGTAACTAACTCTATTTTTAGTTTTTTAAGGAACCTCCATACTGTTCTCCATAGTGGCTGCACCAATTTACATTCTCACCAACAATGTCAAAGGGTTCCCTTTTCTCCACACCTTTTCCAGCATTTATTATTTGTAGACTTTTTCATGATGGCCATTCTGACTGGTATAAGGTGATATCTCGTAGTTCGATTTGCATTTTTCTAATAATTGGTGATGTTGAGCATCTTTTCATGTGCCTGTTGGCCATCTGTATGTCTTCTTTGGAGAAATGTCTATTTAGGTCTTCTGCCTGTTTTCTGATTGGGTTGTTTTTTGGGGTTTTTTGTTTTTGTTTTTTTTTTGATATTGAGTCGTATGAGCTGTTTGTGTATTTTGGATATTAAGCCCTTGTTGGGCACATCGTTTGCAAATATTTTCTCTCCGTAGGTTGTCTTTTCATTTGTTTATGGTTTCCTTTGCTGTGCGAAAGCTTATGGATTTGATTAGGTTCCATTTGTTTACTTTTATTTTGGCTTGGGAGACTGATCTAAGAGAATATTACTATGATTTATGTGCATGAATTCTTTGCCTAAGTTCTCTTCTAGTTTTATGGTGTCATGTCTTATATTTAGGTCTTTAAGCCATTTCACGTTTGTTTTTGTGTATGGTGTTAGGAAGTGTTCTGATTTCATTGATTTACACGAGGCTGTCCAGATTTTCCAACACTGCTTGCTGAAGACAGTCTTTTCTCTATCGTGTATTCTTGCCTCTTTGTTGAAAATTAATCGACTGTAGGTGTGTGGGTTTATTTCTGGCCTCTCTGTTCTTTTCCACTGACCTATATGTCTGTTTTTGTGCCCTACCATGCTGTTGATTACTGTAGCTTTGTGGTATTGTCTGAAGTCTGGGAGGGTTATGCCTCCTGCTTTGTTCTTCTCTCTCAGAATCGCTTTGGCAATTCTGGGTCTTTTGTGGTTCCATGTAAACTTCAGGGTTATTGGTTCTAGCTCTGTGAGAAACGCCGTGGGTAATTTGATAGGGATCATGTTAAACTGACAGATCCCTTTGGGTAGTGTGTCCATTTTAACAATGTTAATTCTTCAACCCAAGTCTGTATACTTCTCTGTCAGCACTGGTGTAAACTCATAAATTTGTTCTCTCATATCTCATCTACCCCGGCGTCCAGTTAGCTTGACAGTTCCACCCCGAGCAGCTTGCATGGTGTGGGGTCACTGTGGCGCCTCGTCCAGAACAGCCCCTCCGGGTGACACACCCGTCCCACGTGCCAGCACCCAGCCTGCCCAGGCTCCGAGCTGTGGCCTCCTGGGCACCGCTACGGCCACAGGGACCTGCCCCTCCCACGGGTCAGCCTGTGACCAGGGGCCGGCCGCTGTGGGCACAGAAAAGCCCAGTCCCCCGGCTTCAGCTCAGGACGATGCGAAGGGGTTCCCTGCTCCGGAACTCTCTATGGGATCAGTGAGGCCTCATGGGAAGCCTCTCCTTCCACCCAGTGATGGCATCTTCCGTTGCATGGCTGTGTGTCTGCTGAGCCCCCGTGAGCTTGTACAGAAAACTCTTCATGGCCAGAGCCAGTCTTCAGGGCACTCAGCCTAAGACAGCTGTGTTTCTCCAGCATAATGGTCTATTCAGTCAAACTACTACCACATGTGAAGTGCAGTTACTAACATGAGTACCCATCAGCTGGCAGTGGAAGCCTTTCTCACTTCATCATCTTCCAGACCAAGTGTGGGGTCACCTGACACGTCATCCGTGCAGCTTCGAACAGCGTCTTCAGACGTGGTACCTTGCCTGTTTCCTGTGCTTTACTCGTCTCAGGTGTGTAGCTGACAGTTTCTGCACAGCCTGGCAATGTGAGCGACAGCAGTCACGGGAGGAGTACGGCTTCAGCTGTTAAATGCAGCACATCGTGACTAGCTTCTTGTACTCAGTCTGGTGCAGTTGTGACCAAGCTCGCGAATACTTGTCCTTACTTTGCACCTGCAGACAGTTTTCCCGGTTCTAATCTTTTTAGATCAGAGCAACACTTTGGGGAAAGGTGCTGGCATAACTTTCCTGGCATCTTTGCTTCATCTGATTCTTTTTCCATCAAATGCTGCTTTTCGACTGAAGAAGAAGGTCATGGGAACACACAGATCTGATTCTAGATCGTCCTTGTTGTATCCCCTGGCTGGAAAATGTTTCTACTGTTCTGACTCGGTATACCTGATGATGTTCCTTTAATCAAAAGGTTGTTCATTATGGTGAGGAAATATGTCTTCATAAACATAAAATAGTATTAATAATATTGACATAAATAATTTAATAAATATATTTTTAAATATAAAGTACAATAAAGCGAACTGTATGTATGTATGTAGTAACTTCAGAAATCAACTTTTCAAAAAGTTTTGGTTGAACGAATTCTTAAAGTCTTCAAATAAATTGGGTTGAAAAATCCAAAAAAAAAAAAAGCAGCATGCAGTAAGCAATATTGATACATTCCTTTTTATTTAAGTAAGGATAAAAATTCTGAAAAATTCATGACACATATTAGTTGTGTAATCTCTTATCCAAAATATTTCAAAAAGTAAATTATTTGAAACTGTAAAACCCTGTAGTCCTTTCAAATGAGTTGATTTAATTATGTAGGCTATTGTGTTTAAACATTTCTTAAAATTTCTAAAAAATGATTCATTTTGAAATTTCCTCAAGAATCAGTTCTTGCTGAGTTTACATCACTATCCAGGGTGAAAGGAAGGGAAAGAGGGGGAAAAACAAGTTTGAAATCATTCATTTTTTATCAGGGAGCACTTAATACTGGAAAATAATCATAAGTGTAACCACAGACGCCCTCTACATACGACTGGGTGAAAATACTGCCAAAGTAATTGAAAAAAAAAAAAAAAAATACCCACACACACCGAACAACGACCGTTCACTGATGAGATGCAACTTGCAGCTAAAGTAAAGCCCAGCTTGACAGGCTGGACCAGAGGGCATCAGGGAAGGCATGGCTTAGTCGCTCGGAGCCCTCCCAGCCACAGATAATACAGAGAAAGTGCGAAACAATGACGGATTCAGAAGGTTTACAGAACAAGTCTGTGTATGGTTTCGGTTTTTAAATAGACTTTAGAGCAGTTTAAGGTTCACAGCAGAATTGAACAGAGGGTACAGAGATTTCCGCTCTCCCCCTGCCCTCCCCACAGCCTCCTCTCCAGACGGCACTTTTGTTACCGTTGATGAGCCTCCTTTGACACCTCTCTATCACCCAGAATCCATGCTTTGCTTCAGGATTTATGCTTGGGGTTGGACACTGTGGGCTTGGACACATGTGGAAGGACATGTGTGCACCATCACAGTATCACACAGACTCATTTCATTGCCCTGCAAATCCCCCGTGCTCCACCTGGTCATCCATCCCTCCCCGCTCCTGACAGCCACTGAGCTTTTTCTGTCTCCAGCTTTGCCTGTTTCCAGAGGTCATATAGTTGGAATCTTAAGGCGTGTAGCCTTGTCGGATTGCGTTTTTTCACTTAGCAGTGTGTGTAGTGCACACGTGTAGCTTTCAAATGTAACTTCAACAGCTGTACATTTTTGAGTGGCTGCGAACAGTGGTTCACTACCATGCAAAGCGGGCAGGCATCAGCACCTCCCGGCCCAGGTGTACCCCGTCGGCCTCACCCTGACGGGACCGCTCTACCCTGCAGCGCCCCCTACTCGCCACTCCAAGAAATGCATCCTCAAGTACCAGAAACGGCCCTTGTTTTAGTCTGCAAACGTTTCCATAAGGGTTAAGACTCCTGTTATCTAAAGCCGATCCTGGTTTTGCTTTCACGTCACCCGGTTGTTAGGTGCCCGCGACTGCTGGGTGCTCCACCACCAAGGCTCCTTGTCCTTGGCTTGAGGATTGAGACGGTACCCTGTGGGCTGAGGCTGTATCCAACTTAAGACCAAGGACACACTGGGATCTGTGCTGGGGGAGTTATCTGGTGAAAATGTTTTTTCTTTGAATAATGAAAATCACAAGCCGAATACCTGTCATTTTACAAGGGCTCTTCAAGGCCTGCAGTTAGAGGCTTGGAAAGAAAGGCACTTCAGATGCTGATCATCTGGGGAGAAAATGTCCCTGAGGCCTTATTCCGAGCAACAGGAGGCCACAGCTTCCCACTAGGGTCCTGGTGAGGACTGAGCCCAGCTGGGCTGTGAGCCTGCACCTGACGCTGAGGAAAGGCATCTCAGAGGCCAAGCCCTGCCTTTCCCAGAAGGGTAGGGTTACGTAACCCGCAATAATTAAGACCTTTCAGCCATAGTGACTCCTTTATTTGAAGCGCTGTCAAGAAGGATTTATGGGCTGTAGGTCTTTTTCTCACTTGAGGGAATTTTTAATCCCATTGTCCACAAATCTGTGAGTCACTTCTGATGACAGTAATTAGGAAAAAGAGAAGCCGAAGGATCTGGGATAGAAGAAGGCTGAGAAGAATTGGTGATTTTTGGAGTAAAGCCCGGGATGGGTAAGAGAAAGGAATCTGAGGCTTCAGAACCTCCATCCTGTGACTTTGGGGTGGAGAGTGTGTGCAGAGGGGCCAGACCTGTGAGCTTTGATGTGAGGAGGGTACAGACAGAGCAATTCTTGAGTCTCACGATTGTGTGCGATCTCGGGTCATGAGAAGGGAGGAGGAATGGCCTCCTTAACTGGGTCCACCAGGGCAGGATGCCTGGTATCTGGGTCCTGGGGTGCGGTTGGGGCACTGACTTTAGGAAGAGGGGCCAGAACCAGGCGTGTGCGCGCCTCTCAGCGTGGCTATTACATGACACCAAAGCAGAGCAAAGAGCAGCGGAAAATTAGTGCCCATTTAGTTTATGCAAAACGCCATTCTCTTAAAGCATTTGATCGGTGTGGTCTTCGTTTGGAGAATATAACAACATTTGACGGGAAAGTTGTGTGGAATTTCAGAGTCAGTAATTGGAAATGAAACCCCAGAACTAGGCCAGCAAAGAATGAGAACATGGGTTCCAAGGGAAAAAGTCACAGCTCTTTTCAGTCCTTTCCCAACAGCTCTTGATATTTTTTCTTGCCTTTCCCTTTTCCCTCTTTCGCCTTCCTCCCCTTTCCCTCCTCTTTTCCTTCTTTCTTCCGGGGGAGATTGTCCTATTATCCATTGGTGCAAAACAGGCTTGGAGGTTGGAGGCAGCACCGTTGTATGGGTTGTATGGTATCTCATGGTCGGTGGGCTGGGATGTGAGCTCTGAGCAGCGGTGCCTCGTGCCCGAAGAGCTGGCAGATGGGCTGCGCTGGCGGTTGGGGTCCGGGGAGGCGAGGCGGGTACTCATGTGTTGCTGCCTGAGCAGGGAAGGCTGGCAGACCGGGCACCCTGGAACTGTCCAGCGGGGCACCTGCGTGCAACCTCTCCAGCATGGTGGCCGCAGGGTGGCCGGCCTCTCAGGGCTCCCGGAAAGGATGGTTCTAGAGGTAAGGAGTAGAAGCTTCGAGTTTATTAAGGCCCGGGTCGTATTGTCTTGTTCAGAATAGTCACAGAGCCTGCATTCAGGGGGTCCCAAAACCACCTCTAGAGGAGAAAAAGCATCAAGAATTTGCAGCGTTTTTGAAGTCAGCTTTCTTGCGGTACAACTGACACACAGTAAAATTCCACCCTGAGGGTCAAGCTCTGCCCCTACCCTGAGCCCTTGGCAACCACCCATGTTTTCTCTCCTCTAGCTTGTCCTTTGCAGAGTAGCGTAACAGCGGGAAAGCCCGCCTGTAGCCTTTTGAGTCAGGCCCCGTTCCGTAGTGCAGTGCATTCGGGGCCCACCTGTGTGGTTGGCGAGAGTGAGCCCTTCCTTCCTGTTCTCTGCCGAGCACCGTGCCCTCCTGTGGACGGACCACAGTCTGTCTTCCTCTCCACCAGTTAAGGGCTTTGGGGATGTTTCCAGTTTAGGATGGTTAATAATAAAACTGCTATAGAAATAGAGACACAGATGTAGAGAACAAACGTATGGACACCAAGTGGGGAAAGCGGGGGGGGAGGAAGGGGTTGGGAATTGGGGGGTTGAATTGGGAGATTTGGGTTGCCATATATACATTAGTAATAAGAAAAAAAAATCAAATTGTACACTTTAAATACGTGCAGTTTATTGTATGTTAATTGTATCTCAATAAAAGTTCTTAAAGTCAAAAAGAAAAAAGAAAAAAAATAAAACTGCTGTACTCCTGGCATACAGATTTTTATGTGAACTTCAGTTTTCACTTCTGCTGCATAAATACTTGGAAGCAGGATGGCCGGGTTGTGTGGCTAGAGCATGTTTAACTCCGTGAGAAACTACCGAACTGTTTTCCAAGTAATGGTACCATTCTGCATTCCCTTTAAAAGTATGTGAGTTTCAGTTGTTTTGCATCTTCACTAAAACCTGGTCGTTGTTGGTTTTATTCTAGCTCTTCCAGTAGGTGTGTAGTGGCATCACATCACGATTTAATTTCCCTGGTGACCAGTGATGTTGACGGAGGACCTTTTCACACGCTTATTTCTGCTGTTATATTTTCTTTGTTGAAGTAACTAATTATTTTTGACAATTTTTTGAGTTTTTGGTTTTCTTATTATTGAGTTTTGAAAGTTTTTCTTAATATATTCTGAATAAAAGTCCTCTATTGGGTATGTGTCTTACAAGTATTTTCTCCCATTCTGTGGCCTCTCCTTTCATTTTCTCAACAGGTGTCTTTCATAGAGCAGAAGGTTGCTATGTTGATGAAGTCAGATTTATCACTTTCCTTCTTTTGTGGATTTATACCCTTGCTGTCATATCTAGAAATCTTTGCCTAACCCAACACCATAGCTATTTTTTCCTAGAAGTTTTACAATTACAGATTTACATGTAAGCCTGTGATCCATGTGTACTTTGAGTTAGTTCTCATGTGTGCTGTAAGGTACGGATCCAGGTTTTTGGGGGTTTTTTGGCACGTGGATGTCCATTTTTTTCCAGCACCATGTGTTGAAAAGACTATCTTTCTCCATAGTTTGCCTTTGTACTTTTGTTAAAAACCAATCTGTGTGTGAATAATTTCTGAACTCATGGTTTTATTGATCAGTGTTCCTTTCTCCAATAACACGTTGTTTCAATTACTATAGATTTAGAGTTAGTTTTGATATCATGTAGTAAAGGTTGTTCAATTTTGTTCTTTTTTTTTTTGAAATTGATTTTGCTATTCTTATTTCTTTGTTTTTCCATATAAATTTTAAAGTCAATTTTTCAATTTCTAAAAAATGCTGGCTGCAATTTTGATTAGGGTTGCACTCAACCTGTAGATAACTGGGGGAGAACCGACATCGTTGTTTTGCTGTCTTCCAGTCCTGTGACATGCTGTGACTCTTCATTTACGTGGGTCTTTGATTTCTTTCATCACTTTTCAGCTCACAGATCTTGCATATAGTTTGTTACATTTATGTCTGTTTCATGCTTTCACTGCCATATACATGGTACTGAGTTTTTAATTTCAGTTTCCAATTGTCCATTGCTCACGTGTTGAAGTCGAATTGACTTCTGTGTTTTGATCTTGTATCCTATGATCTCACTTATCCCAGTGCCAGCAGCATGTTGGTGAACGACTTGGACCATCATATTGTTTGTGAATAGAGAGAGGTCTGTTTTGTTTTCCTTTTCAATCTGTATGCCTTTTATTTCTTTTTCTGGCATTGCTGCACCAGCTTGCCCTTCCAGAATAGGAATGCTGAGAAAGAAAGACACCTTTGCTTTGTTCCTGATCTTAGGGGAAAGCATTCATTTTTTCATCTTAAATAAGATGTTGGTTGTAGGTGTTTTACAGATGCCCCTTAGCAAGTTTAGTAAGTTCCTTTTAATTCCTACTTTGAGGTGTTTTTTTTTTTTAATCACCTATTGGAGGTTGAATTTTGTCAAATGCTTTTTCTAAATCTATCAAGGTGATCATATTTTTAAAATTCTGTTGATAATGGGGAATTACCCTGATTGATATTCAACTGTTGAGCCAGCCTTGTGTTTGTAAGATAAACCCCACTTGATTGGGATAAATTGTGATTTTTACATATTGCTGAATTTGATTTTCTAATATTTTGTTAAGGATTTTTGCACCTGTGTTCTCAGGGATATTTGGCTGTTGTTTTCTTTTCTTTTTTTTTTTTTTCTCTCCAACATCTTTTTCTGATTTTGGTGTCAGGATAATGCTTTAGAATGTCTTTTACGTCATTCTTCTTCAAATGCTTAGTAGAATTAACCAGTGAACCTTACGTGCCTAGAGTTTTTTGTTGTTGTTGAAAGGGTTTAATTTTGTATTCAAATATTTGATAGCTATTTGACTACCCAGGTCATCCGTTTCTTCTTGAGTAGATTGGAAGTGTGTTTCCTTTAAAGAATGTGTTCATTTCATCGAAGTTGTTGATTTAATGAGCATAAAGATACTCACAATGTTCTATTTGTTTACTACCAGTGGGGTTTATGGAGGTGTCTCCTGATGTTGGTGACATTGGTGACGTTGGTGACTTGTGATTTCTATTTATTCTTCATCAGTTTGGCTAGACATTTATTGATTTTTAAAAGAACCAGCTTTCGTATGAATCGGTTTTCTCTGTTATTATTTTCATTTCAGTGATTTCTGCTCTTTTTCTTTACTCTTTCCTTCCATTTCTCTTTTCTTTTAGGTTTAATTTACTCTCATAGATTCTTAAGCTAGAAGTTTAGATTCTAATATAAACATCTAAATGCTATAAATTCCTCCGTAACACTTCAACATCCCCAAACTTTGATATGTTATGTTTTTCACTTTCATGTAACTAAAAATGCTTTCTGATTTTCCATGTGATTTCCTGTTTAACTCATGGATTATTTTGAAGTGTGTTCCTTAATTTTTAAGTTTTTAGGGATTTTCCACATATTTTTCTGTTGTTAACTTCAAGTTTAATTCTGTTGGGTCATGAAACATACGTTTTGTGATTTCAATTATTTTTAACTTGTTTAGGTTTGTTTTATATGACATATATATTTCAAATATGTCCATCTCGGTTAAGTTCCACGTGTGCTTGAAAAGAATGTGTAGCCTGTTGCTGTTGGGTAGATTGCACAAGAAATATCATGTAGGTCAAGTTCCTTGATGATGTTGTTCTGGTCTCGTAGATCCTTACTGGTGTTCTCTGTCTCCCCTTTTTTTTATTTTTTAATAAAGGAGTGTTGAGATCGCCAGCTATACTAGTAGACTTGTCTAGTGTTTACTTTCAGTTTTGTCACCTTTGCCTTTTGTATTTTGAAGCTCTGTCGCATCCACATTTAGGATCTTTGAGTCTTCTTGGTGAATAGATTACATCATCATTATAGAACGACCCTCTTTATCATTGGTTTTATTCCTTGGTAGGACACTTACTTTGATATTAATTTATAATCACTCCAGGTTTATTTTAATTAGTGCTTTCATGTATTTTTTTCCCATTCTCTTATGTTTAAGCTGTTGTGTCCTCCTGTTTAAAGTGGCGTTGTTTTTGACACCACGTAGCTGGGTCTTGCTCTCATTCAGCTGTGATCGCTCTTTTATTGGGACGTACACACTGCTCACACTTAATGCAGCTGTTGCTATGACGGAATTAAAACCTGCCATCTTGCTAACTCTTTTCTATTTGTTCCATCTCTTATTATTTTCCTTTTCTCTGTCTTTTGCCCGCCTGCTTTCTGATTCATTAGATATTTTTATGATTACATTATTTGTTCCACTCTTGCCTTATTTACATCTCTTTTTCAGACCCATGTGGTGATTACTCTGGAGCTTAAAATATATATCATTCATTAAGTACAATTTGCCTTGAACTCTGTGTATAATTAGAAACCTTACAACAGTACACTTTCAGTCCCTTCTTCCTGTCTTTTGTGCTATCGTGGTCATTCGTTTTATTCCTACTATGTTATAAGCCCACAATAAATTGCTACTATTTTTCAGAGTGAGCCAAAATAAGAAAAAAATACGTTGTATTTACTTCATTTTAACTATTTCCAGAAATCATCAATTCTTTGCAAAGATCTAAAGTTTTGGTGTCCGATATCATATTCCTTTAACATTTGTCACAGTGCATGCAGGTCTGCAAGCAATGAAATCTCTCCGTTTTTGTCTTTCTGAAAACATTTTTATTTTGCTTTCATATTTAGAAGGTATTTTCACAGAATATAGAATTCTGGGGTGATAAATTTTTCTATCAGTACTTTGAAGATATCACTCCATTACCTTCTGGCTCACGGAGTCTCTGATGGGAAGCGCTGTGTTTCTTGTCTTTGTGTCTCATATGCATTGTACTTTTCTGTGTATCTGCAGCACAGACTTTCTGTACTCCTGCGCTAGCCCACGTTCAGCCTTTAGCAATTCATTAAGAATCTTGGCTGAATTTTCCCAGTTGTGTGGTGTCCACTGCTCTTTCTCCTGTACCTTGTCACAGGTGAGCCCATGTTCACATTCCTACTCCTGGAGGAGGTCCATCTTTTCTTGTGTTTCAGACGCTTGGTTGCCCTGTGACCTCAGCTTCCTTACGGGCTCAAGAAAAGTTAAAACTTTACCATTTGTTCAGCTTTTTCTCATGCTTAATGGATGCAGTGTTGTTTCCAACTCTCTGCAGCCCAGGCACAGCTACCCCTGTGGCCATTTTTAGCCTACAAATTTTGGATGGGTGCTGAGTGAAAAGTGGGACAGTCTTCTTGGTGACTTACGGAGCAAGGGACCCAGAGATAGCACAGCCAGAGCAGATGGGGAAAGACAGATGACTTGGAGCGTGACTGGAGGGGCTTGGATGAATTCTGTTTTTCATCTCTGCCTAATGGCATGAGCTTCTGGAGAAGAGCATAAAGAAAGGTTTAGTGATTTTTAACAGGACTGTGCTATGTCCTCTCGTGTTCTGTGCCAGGAGACTCTTGTCTTTGTTTCTGTACTTTGAGCCAAAGGATCCCTTGGGATTCGTGTCTTTCTTTTGGAACAAGCTCCTTAAGAACCAGAATCTTTTTTTTGCATTCTGCAAAAAGTTATACAGCACAGCCAGTGGGCTGGTCCCCTCTCCAGCGGCCACTGGGGTTATCATCCTTAAAAAGCTGTCTGTGTCACGTCACCACCATTTTAAAAAGACTTTTGATTCCCTGTGTCCTACCACATGCACTGTAACCACCGTGTCTGGGCTGTGAGGCAGTCCTCACGGTGACTTGTCCACCTCCTCCGCCCCTCTTCCCCCCGGACTCCACGCCCAGCCATGCTCACTATTTTCTCACCATTCACCAGTTTTTTGTAATACTTGCCTTTGCTCACTCCATCTTCCCAGATGCGAATGCCCTTCTCAAGGCCTCTCCCTCCTCAAAAGTCTGTCCCAGACCTCGTGCAGGCGTCTCCTGATCTGAAGCTTCCGTGCCTTCCTAGGGCAGAGGCTCTGCCCTATGTGTTTACTAGAGGGCCTTGCTTACCGCAGCTCTGTGAGTGTCTCCCCTAGAATGTGACTTCCCTGAAGGCAGGCCTCTGGGCAGGTATATAATTGGGTTCGTAGCTGTTCAATAAAAGAAGTGGGAAGTGGAAAGCTTTAAATGGTGGTTTCTATGACAAAGAGAAATTTAGCCTCCCAATGAATAAATAACGACACGTGAAAAGGGATGATTTTTTTCATATGAAGTATAATTGGGCTTGAAACAGTGGTGTAAACAGGGGAGGCAGGTTTCTGGGTGAAACCTTGGCTTGATCTCAAATATTGGGTAATTGGAAAAAAAAAATAGAGAAAGCTGTTGTTTGCTAGCCATCCCTAGGAAAGGCTCCCCCGTGGAATGAGGTGACCTGGTCCACTTTTCTGTGGACCCCGCCTGCGCCTGCAAGAATTCTCCCCCAGAAAATGAGAAGTCGCCCAGTTCTCTTCTTTGTAACATCACGATTAGCTCCCAAAACACCCAACACCCTCCCCCTCCCCGTTCCCAGTGTTGTGGTCGCCAGTGAATCGTGAGCGGCAGCTAAGAGTCTCCTCTCCTCCCCCCATGTCCCCCCGTGCCTCCTGCCACGTGTCCTGCTGTCCCCGCGGCTCCCCTTGAGCAGTGCCGACCGCACCCCCGCAGAACGTGCAGGTGGAAGCCGTGAACGCCACGACCCTCCGGTGCCTGTGGAGCCCTCCGCCACAGCAGTTCATCAACGGCATCAACCAGGGCTACAAGGTAGGCGCCTCGGGCCACGGCTCGGGGCTGTCGCGGTGTGTCAGCGTCTTGTGGCCAGTGAGGGGGCCGCCCTCATCTCATCAGGAACCCACGGCGTCCAGTCACAGAGCCTGTGACCTCGTGGGGTCACCTTGTATCCAAGGTCTTGTCATCAGCTGTACTGGTTCAGAAACTCAAACTGCTGGTTATCAAGAGGGTGGTTCGTGGGAGCTCCCTGGCCGTCCAGTGGTTAGGACTCTGCACTTTCACTGCCAGGGGTACAGGTTCAATCCCTGGTCGGGGAACTAAGATCCCACAAGCTGTGCAGCGTGGCCAAAAGCAAACAAAACAAAACAAAACAGAGGATGGTTCGTATGGAACACACAGAACTGAGCGGCGTTATGAGAAAGGCCGTCCCCTTAGAGTGACCAGCGGGACTGCAGTCAGCACGTGGACAAACCACTTCTCCCCCGAGGGGCCCTCCCAGAGGAGTGCAGGCTTAGAGCAAAGGGCCCGGCTGCAGCTGAGTGATGTTTCTACCAGGTGAGGGTGAGTAGGTCCCCCTCTCGCTACTTCAGGGAAAGTTCTGTTCGTAGAGCTGAGACCAGCTGACTCGGGGCACCAACCCACACTGAATTAGAGACAATTCCTACCCACCCTCTGTCTGAGTACCAGAATATGTTACCTTCAGAGATGAACCTGGACGCAGGTTCCAAACGTACAGGTCCCCCCTTCCTTTCAGATGAGTGTCTCCTGGTTGGACCGGGAGCCCATCTGAATGTTACCTGCGACTGCAGGTGAACTTGGGAAAGATCTTTATGGACAAGGGATTCCACCTGGTTTACTTGAAAACTTGGTCATTTCAGGTTCAGAGAGTATTATTTCCTCAGACACACAGTTCATTTTTTTTTTTCCCATTTGGATTCAACTTACTAAAACACTTGTTTTTCCCTAGAAAGGCAGATGTAGCTAGAAATCTGCCCTGCCTTTTCTTTTCCCCCAGAGGCATCTACAGTCAGAAGCTTCTTAGAAAGGAGATCATATTGATCAACGACGATGACTCTGCCTCCTCGAGGCTCCCATCCCGTCTCATTGGCCAGACCGGGGTGCTCACTTCAGGGCTTGGCTGTCGGCCTCGTCTCCATAAACACTCCCCACCGGCCTGCAGAGCGTCAATTTCAGACCGCACTAACCCTATCAATTTCAGACCGCACTAACCCTAGAAATGCTTGGAGTCAGAGGAATTAAAAGTCACACTCGTGCATAGTGTTGCCAAAACACTAAAACAGCTTCCCCTGGAATGTGTATATATACTACATTTCTTTAAAATCATAATCAGTCTCCTAAAATCCTTTTCCGAAAACTGGCGTATAATTGTAAGTAATTCACATTGTTCCCGTTGAACCAGGGGCTTCTTTTTGAGTCAGTGTCGGTGCCTATCTGAAGAAGTATTTGTACTGATGTTTCATTGTACTGATCTAGTTGAATAACAGGTAACGTCATCATGATTTCTTAACGTTAAGAAACATATATGTTCTATAACATGTTTAAGTGAACAGAAGGCGAAGGTTTGAGGAGTGTCTGTTTTCCCAGTATGAGTTAAAGTGGATATTTTATTTATATACACATATATAAAATATATATATATATAAATATATATGTTTGTCCTCAGTAATCTATGAGATATCTTTTAAGCTCAGTATTTTTCAATGAGATTATCAATTGTAGGATGTATGGGGTTTCTTAATTATGACTTTGCTTTCTTTGAAGACATATTAATTGCGAAATAAAATGCCGGCGCAGACTTAAGGGTGAAGACATGCGATTAAAAGGGTCTCTTTTTCAACCTGTTCCATCCCAGCTTCTGGCGTGGCCCGCGGACGTCCCCGAGGCCGTCACTGTTGTCACCATCGCTCCAGATTTCCACGGAGTCCACCACGGGTACATAACGAACTTGAAGAAGTTCACTGCCTACTTCACATGCGTGCTGTGTTTCACCACTCCAGGGGACGGGCCCCCAAGCACACCTCAGCTCATACGGACGCATGAAGACAGTGAGTTCTCCCTTCCAAGCGCCTGGTCAGTAGCCGCTACTCAGATGTCACAGAGGTTTGGGCCACTGTCTCATCCAGCGCCGGGCAAGAGCAGAGGGGCCACTAGGAAACTGCATGGCCTCAGGGTGTTCACAGTCTGCTCACCCTGGGGAGATATGTCGCTGAAACCACCAATAGTGTTTGGCAGGGGTGGTCCGTGGACGCCTGGCTAGAGGGAGGAGCTGTGGGGACGAGACAGTCCAGTCCCGGCTGTGCACTCAGCCGTTGGTCTTGTCTGGCTAGACTTCTCTTCACTCAGATTTCAACCTCCAATCCCCTTACCTTCTTCTCGAACCTCCCCTAAAGCCTCCCAGCCTGCGTCTTCCCCAACCTTCCAGGGGGCGTCTCACCCACGGCCCTCTTAAGGCCCTGGCCTTTCCACCGTCTCCCTCTGGTTAAATCACATCAGCTGCTTCTGTGCTCCTAGGCCAGCTGACGCTCCTGGAAAACATTTTCTGAGGAAGCAATCACAGATGTGCACAAAGATTTATATACAATGAGGCTCCTTACAATTGTTAGTAATTGAAAAAAAAAAAAACATTGTGTTCCAAAGGGTCAAGGTCATGCAAGATGAGCTTCCTCGCTTTCCTCCTTCCATCTGAGTTTCCCTGTGTTCTCACCCTCGGTCCTCCTCCCTCCTCTCTCAGAGGATGAAGAGTCTGACCTTTCCTCAGCCCACAGATATGCTCGGGTCCCCTTCACCCAGAAGTGCCAGCTGCCTGACTGTGCTGCCCACCGAGTCACCCAGCTTTCAGTATAAACGACTGCTCTGACCCCTAACCTCTCCCACTCTCCAAAACCTGTAGCCATCTGACTTTCATCCCGCTACTCTGCTGTAACCACCTTGTACTGGCTCCAGGCCCTCAACATGTTAGTGACACAGGAAGAATAGAGATGGATTTCTTGACCCTCTGAGACTGCTGATATTCCTTCTGTTAAAAAGACAAAAAGTAGCTCTGCCACTACTCACTGGTCCCAGATGTCCTTCCCATACTCTGACTTTGATCTGCTGTCTGCTTTTTGTTTAATTGAAATTTTGCTGTGATAGTTATAGATTCACATGAACTCATAGGCAATAATACTAGGCTCCCACGTACACTTTGCCCCGTTTCCCTCAATGGTAACATTTGCAGAGGATAGTCTGTCACAACCAGTATATTTATATCGATGCAAACCGTCAGTCCCGTCTAGACCTCTGCACTTTTATGTGTTCCCTTGTGCGCGTGTGCGTGCGTGTGTGTATGTGTTCAGTTCAGTTCGACACAGCGTGTCACGTATGTAGATTGGTGTGTCTGCCATCACCATCAAGACACTGCATGGTTCCAGTGCCACAAAGATCCTCCTTTTGTAGGCATGTCCATGTCCTTCCCTTTCTTCCTTTCTAACCTATGTGTCCTTTATTTCTTTCTCTTGCCATACTGCAGTGGCTAGAATTTCTAGTACTGTGTTGAATAAGAGTGGTGAGAGCAGACATTCTTGCCTTGTTCATAATCTTAGAAGGGAAACATTTGGTCTTTCACTGTTAAGTATGATATTTTTTATAGCTGTTCTTTTTTAAAAAAATTTTTTTTTATTTATTTTTATTTTTGGTTGCATTGGGTCTTCACTGCTGTGCATGGGCTTTCTCTAGTTGCGGAGAGCAGGGGTTACTCTTCGTTGCTGTGTGTGGGCTTCTCAGTGTGGTAGCTTCTCTTGTTGCGAAGCACGGGCTCTAGGCACGTGGGCTTCAGTAGTTGTGGCACATGGGCTCAGTAGTTGTGGCTCACAGGCTTAGTTGCTCCATGGCATGTGGAATCTTCCTGGACCAGCGATCGAACCCATGTCCCCTGCATTCGCAGGTAGATTCTCAAGCACTGCACCACCAGGGAAGTCCTATAGCTGTTCTTTATCAAGTTGAGGCAATTTCCCTCTGATATTAACTTGAGAGTTTTTGTCATGAATAAATGTTGAATTTTTTTCAGTTGCTTTTACTGCATCAATTGATATAACCATATAATTTTTCTTTCTAGCTTGTTAATTGATAAGGTGGATTGATTTTCAAATGTTGAACCAACCTTGCATACTTGGAATGAATCCCACTTGGTCATGGTATATAATTACTGTTCATGTTGTTGGATCCAGTTGGCCAGTGCTTTATGGCAGATGTTTTACATATAAATTCATGAGAGATATTGGTCTGAAGTTTTCCTTTCCTGTATTTATTGTCTTTGTTTGGTTTTGGTATCAGCATAATATTGCCCTCATAAAGTGTGTTTGGATGTGTTCCATATGCCTCTGTTTTCTGGAAGATATTGTGAAAAATTGGTATTCTTCTTTCAATGTTTGGTAGAATGTTTCAGTGAAATCCTCTGGTTCTAGAGAGTTCTTTTTGGGGAGTTTTTAAATTATAAATTCAGTTTCTTTAATGGTTATAGTACTGTTCCGTTGTTTATTTCATTTTGGTAGTTTGTGATTTTCAAGGAATCCGTCATCTAAGTTGTTGAATTTGTGAGTGTAAAGCTGTTGGTAGTACTTCCTTATTATCTTTCTAGTGGCTGCAAAATATGTAGTCATATTCCCTATTTCATTCCTGATATTGTTGAGCTTTTTCTTCTGTTTTTTGTGGAGGTTTTTGGTCATTCTTCCTAGAAATTTATCAATTTTATTGATTTTTTTGAAGAACCACTATCTTGTTTCATTAACTTTTCTCTATTGTCTTCTTACTTTCAATTTCATGGATTTCTGCTCTTATTATTTCCTTCCTTCTGCTTGATTTGGGTTTATTTTGCTTTTCATTTTTTAATTTAATGGGGTAAGCAATTAGATTAGTGATTTGAGGCCTGTCCTCATTTCTGAAGTAAGCACTTACTGCTATAAATTTTCCTCTTCACACTGCTCTAGCTGCATCCCACATATTTTGATATGTTCTGTTTCATTTTCCTTCAGCTCTATATATTTTTATTTCCTTTGAGACTTCCTCTTTGACCCATGGATTATCTAGAAGTGTGCCATTTCATTTCCATGTGTTGGAGATTTTCCTGTTTTCTTTCTGCCATTGACTTCTAGCTTGGCTCCATTACAGTCAAAGAACACATTGTGCATAATTTTAACTCTTTTCAATTTATTGAGGTTGGTTTTATGTGCCAGAATGTGATCAATCTCAGTGACTGTATTATGAGTGCTTGAAAAAATAATGTGTATTCTGCTATGGAATCTGCTTCATAATTATAAACTTTATATAGCCCTCATCAGATTTTAGGATTAAAGGAGAAAGTTGGTCAAATTTAGGCTTTTCCTTTAAAAAAAAATTATGGCTACCTCATCAAGTCCTGTGCCCATTGGGCCTGTCATAATTGCAGGTGATTCATTCATCCATCTATCCAACATACAAGTGTGTATGTGTACTTGCATCCAGATGTTTGTGGAATGCCTGTTATGTGGGAGGGAGCCAGCTGGGTGTGGAAGGGGGAGCAGAGATAAGTAAGCACAGCCTCTGCCTTTGAGCTCCCAGCCTTATCAGCTGTGAGGTGGACAGGACTGAGGTCAGCGCCCCTGAGGAAGGAGGCCTGTAGCAGTGGCTGTGGCAGCCCAGTGAGGAGTGACAGAAAGTACCTGGGGGAGTCAGGTCATTCTTGTAGAGGAGGCAAGAACTGAGGTCAACCTTGATGGGCAAGCTTTCCATGCAGAGAATGGTCAAGAAGAAATAGAGCCTGTAACGGCAAAGAGAGTGAGAGAGGCTATGAGGTGCTTAGCTTAGCATCCGTGCAGTCTAGGGGTGGGGGTGACCCTAGAGACACAAATTGGGAGCTGACCCAACTTAGCAGTTGAGATACTTGGATGGAGAGAGTCTAGGCACTGGGGAGCCACAGAAGGGTTTCCCCTAGGGCTGTGACTCGAGTGTTTCAGAAGCTCTTTCTGCAGTTGTGTGATGCTGGGTGAGAGATAAATGGGACGTGGTCTGGGAAGAAGACAGTGATGATGTGCGCCTGTCCCCAGCGGTGGGGCCAGCAGCAGGGGAGACCCTGGACGCGTGTCACAGAGAATGGGGCCGGTTAGACGTAGGGGTGGGACGGAGGAGTTCTTCAGGATGACTCCACAAACTTCATCGTAGGTGTCGGGGTAGATGGTGACGCCCTCAAGCTGGGGAACAGGTCCAGAGTGAGGACGCTGGCTTCAGTCGGGACACATTCACATCAAGGCAGCAGCGAGTCTGAAGAGGTCGATTTGGGCGTCCTAGCAATAGCGATCGCGGCCTTATTTTCCAAGGAAAAGTAAGGGAATATAACTGAGCACGTGGTCTAACCACAGATGAAAATAGCTGACATCAGTTCCACCTCAGAGCATCTGAGGTGTGAGGTCCTTGGCAGTTAAAGCCACCTCAGTGGATGCAGGACTCAGGGAATCAGGTGGGCTTAGGAGAAGCAGGGGGCTTGCTGGGCTCTGGCACCGTCTTGAGCAAGGAGGCTGGTGTGAGGACTGAGTGCGGGGGCGGGGCGAGGAGCAGAGGGCCCGCCCAGGCTGGACCTGTGGAAGAGGAAGAGGGGTCCTGCTTGTTCCGAGGCCCCGCTCTCCACTTCTCTGTAGGAAAACACAACCTGACTCCTTTAGTTTGCAGGCGGGATGGGAAGGGAGAGTCCCCGTTACCAAGGGGGTGGCAGTGAATTCTAGGAGCCTCTGTCACGCACCCCCCATGGTTCTTCATCACTTGCACGTTTTCTTCTATTTCATTACTGAAAGAAGAGGCCAGGGCAGCATCTCAGTTCCAATCACAGCCAGGTCCAACTGGATATCAGGCTTTACTTTCCAGAGGACACTTCTTAAAAGTAAAAAATGGCAAAAGCAGAGAACTTCTTCAGATAAATGAGAGAAGACTCCTAGCTGAGATCTTTAGTAAAAAAAGCCCTATTGTTGCCAGTTAAACAGACAAAACTATGGAGAAATGTCCCATAATTCTGTGCAACCGGGTCCACCATTAGTAAGGAAGAGGAGAAATCAGGGATGTCTTGGGAATTGAGGAAAATGGCAGTGATGTCATCTTTGTAGAATTTTCTAACTGAACCGCCATTTTTTTGATAGGCAGGGAGCCTGTTGATCCTATTTAGAAAGATAGAGCATCCTTGTGGATGTGGACCATCTCACTGAAAGGTGGGAGGTAGGGCTACTGTCAGCTGTTGGGGGGGCGGCCTTTAAAGGAGGACTCGGGACTCTGGGTGCTGGAGAAATGGCCCCCATCGCTCTGTAGTGACAGCACGGACGGCGCCGCGGTTAGTTTCACATCCAGCGGGCCTCCTTCTCCAAGTCTTTGATGAAATAAGAACTTGTTGGGGGTGGGGGGTGCGGCACAGTAAAGAGGAAACAGAATATAAATTTAAGCCTAGGCGTTGCCAGCTGGTTTCAGCAGAGCTAGAGGACAAAGCACATGTGGGCAGGAATCCAGGAAGCAGAGACACTGAGAATATAAAAGGAGCAAAAAGCTTTCTTTGCTGCTCTGTGGATCGGAAAAAGAACAAGTCAGTTCAAAAATCCGTCAGAATGTCTTTCTGCAAACAGCACTGGGGGAGGCTGAGATGGTCTTCACAGCCACGCTCCAGCTTAAGGAGTGAGATTTGTCAGAGTGTTCGAGCTCATCCATAAAAAGTCTTTTGAAAGTTTCACCCAGATGAGTGTGTGTGCTGAGGCTGTTACCATTTTTTAAGAGTCACAACTTGTGTTCGGAGGCTTTGTCCGAGTACCAGCTGAGTACCAGGTATTGAATTTGCCCTCTCGGCAAGGTTGACAGCAGCCAGAACAGGGCTGAGGCTCATCGACTGGAATCCCCCAAACTCTACTCCTGTCCGGACAGCCAGCACCCTTGACTTCATGCTCTCCTATTTTAGGCTTAAAAGATTGCATTTTGTTATTATGAGAAATCTCTCCCTGCAGCATTGCCCAGAGGTTGACCAGGGAGTCACGGGGCCCAGTGCTCATTGACTGGAGCAGAAATGAAGTCAGCCCATGTCTCCCCTCCCTTCTCGTTCTCCTTCGTCTCCGATTCTGCCTTTGCGCCTCCCTCTCCTCCTCCCTGATGGGGTCGCCTGCACTTCTCCTGAAAGGGGCACAGAGAGGGATGTGTAAGGGGGCCACGACAGAGAGGAGAGCGGAGCAGGTCTGGCGGAACTGATGGCTGGGGGATGTCTGCCAGGCGCCCTGCGATGCCGGCTGGGGGAACAGTGGAGCCCCTCTCTCTTCCCTTCCCCTTGCCACGTCCCCAGCCCCATCTTAAGGCTCCTGCCGCCTCTCCAGAATTTCCTTTTCCACCTGCTCCCACCCCCTGCGCAGAGCTGGGACGTAACCAGCTGCCCTGTAAGAACATCCCTCTTGGCACCGTCACCCTGTCACCTCTTCCCACACCTGGTCACCACGCAGGGAGGCAGCCCTGGGGCGTGTGGTGGGGGCTTTAAGCCTGGGGGAGCCGGAGCAGGAGGTGGGCTCAGAGCCCCCGGACGCCCCTGCGGGCCCTCCAGGGCAGGCAGGAGACCCGCATGCCAGACCCAGCTCTGGGCCTGGTGGCCACGCCTCCGCAGGCCGTGGCTTCGCTGCCCTGGGCCTGGAGTTGAATCTACGACGGCAGAGGCGGGAGGGTCGGGGCAGATCCGTAATGTCCCTCTGGCTCTGAGAATCCGTAACCTTGGATCTGTTTACCTCATGTTTGGGCCTTTCAGGCCTTTTCTCCCCAGTGCTCTTCAAAGTGACAGCAAGCTCATCTTAGAAATGACTTCATATTCTGACGATACGGCAACTGACAACTAGTAACGACAGCAGCCAACGTGAGGCAGCATTTTTGTGGCGCCAGGAGCACGCTCGCTGCCTTCATGTTTTATCCCATTTCTCCTCAGAGTTCCCTTGCAGTGACTTATCTTTATTCTCCCTGTTTCACAGATGAGCACACTAAGGCTTAGAGCGTCCAAGTAACGGCACCGCCGGCAAGCAGCGAAGGCGGGCTGGAAGCCCGCTGAGCCCAGCATTAAACCACAGTTCTGCTCCTCTGCCCTCCTGCGTTAGGAAGAGGCTACGGTCAGGGAGACTGCAGGGAAACATGCATTTTTGCTAGAAATGCCTCACACCTGCCCTGCCCCTGGGGTCCCTGGGAGAGAGTGCAGGCGGCAGCCTAGAATCTGGAGCAGGTCCGCAGAACCGCCCTGCGGCCAGGTGTGGCCGGCCCCACCCCTGGGCCAGGGCTCCCGGCTCCGTCCACACGAGCCAGAAGCACGCCATGGCCGCAGAGGCGTCCAGGACACTGCTTTCAGCTTCCAGCCACCTGGTTGTTCCCGTGAGACCAGAGCAGGAGAAAGACGCAAAAGGGATTGCATCTAATCTCCTGCTGCCGGTCTCTGCATTCTGGGCGAGGCTGGGAGGAGGCCAAGTGAAATTGTACCTGGGTTGCCTGTGACACCTGGGACGCCCCGTCCCTTCCAGGTTTTCTCTGGCATTTCCTGTGGGTTCTGGCCTGCGGGCGTGATCCAGCTCCTGCCTTCTTCCACAGTTAGAACGTTCCACACAGATCTGACCAGAGAGAATCGGGCTGTTCTGCTAACAGATGACTTTGTTTCTAATTACTAGAACCGGGGGCCGTGGGTCATCTGAGCTTCACAGAGATTCTGGACACGTCTCTCAAGGTCAGCTGGCAGGAGCCCCTGGAGAAAAACGGCATCATTACAGGTAAGGGTCTCTGTCGTCAGAAGAAGGAGGAACAAGTTTGCCCCAACAGAGAGCCACGGACACAGCTCCAAACACCGTGGCTGGCAGGGCCTGGGTGCCTGCCCCGCTGCAGGGTGACTGGCCGTGGGGCAGAGGGCCCGCCCCCCCCGCCAGCAGGACGGTGCCACCGGGAGCTGCCTGCTGTGGCCTCGCTGCTGGGCTGTGGCCTCGGAATCTGGAGATTTGGTCTCCTTGCCTGAACGGGACGAGCCTCCGCGGTCTCGGCCTGGCCACGCTCAGTGTTTCTGGTGCGTGCTTCATGGGCGTTTCCCTCCCTTTGTTCTCACGGCAGCTCAGTGAGGTGACCGCTGAGATCACGACCGTTTTACAGCTGAGGAAACTGAGGCTCAGGCGGGCGGGTGACCCTTCCTGCAGCAGCTGAGCCCGGGCACCTGCCTGTGCGGAAACTGCTGCAGCAGCCGTGGCGCCCTGGTCCTGGCCCCTGCCCACGAGCGGCCGGGCCACACCTGTCTCCTGACCCCGCTGCGGGGCCGCCCGCGTCCCCAGGGCTCTCGGGGGACCTCAGGGCGAGCAGCGCCCGGGGAGCCGGGCACAGGGCTGGGCGCCGGCCGCCTCTCGTCTCCTGCGGGGGGGGCCTCTGGGGAACAGCTCACCTTTTAGGGCTTTTAATGATTTTATTTTATGGAAGAGGTTTCTGAAAAACCGTTCAGATTAGGGCTGAATTTAAATCTTGGTTTGGGAAGAAAAATTGCAGGTTTGATAAAATCCACACAGGCTCTGGCCTTGGGGGACGCTGGGGAGGACCATGTTCCTCGGCTCCCCGCTCAGACCCCTCGCCCTGCCCCGTGGGCATCGTGACGCCCTCAGGGGGCCGTGTGGCATAGTCGGCCTCGAGCGGCTCGGCCACCACCGGGCGGCCCTTTCCATTCAGTAAACAGCACTTGAGACATCCCACCAGCGTGCAGCGTTCTTACAGCGCAGGCCCCACGGCCCGGACCGCCTCCTCTGGCAGCGCCCTCTGGGGACCTCACGTCCATCCACTAGTGACCCGTTGGGAGCCGGAGCTGTGCCTTCCCTCAGCGGGTGGCCAGGCAGTCCCTCAAGTGCCCGGGGGCCCGGGAAGCGTGCTCTCACCAACTGTGCGGCCGAGACACTTGTCCAGGGGTGAGCCCCGTGGACCAGGCACCATCGGCTGTCCCCGGCTGGCCCACAGGGCCAGGGTCCCCTCCCGCCTGCCTGTGTCCTGGGCAGCGGCAGCGTCTGTGGACACCTCGCGCGTGCAGGCCTCTTAGCGTTCAGGCCCTCTTTGAATTTCCAGACAACCACGCGAGGTGCGACTCCTAGCCCCGTCTGAGACCTTGGGTGATACGTCCCAGGGTCGCGCGGCCAGCAGGTGGCTGAGCCAGCACAGGGATGCGGCGTCCTCTCCGCATCGTCAACCCCCAGACGCGGGTTCGACCCGCGCTTCTCACCCAGCCCAGAGCATCCGTGACTCGGGTTCACGCGCGCGGTGACTCGCGGGGTTCCTCGCGTGCTGCAGCCAGGGACGTGCCTGACAGCTCTGCGTACCCAGTGGCCAGGTGCAAACAGCTTAATAAGTATTTGTATCCTAGCTACTCAATAGCCGTTTGAGAAGAGAAGACGCATTAATTGAAGGAAAAGGATGTTTGCATTTCGTTGTTAAACAACCAGTTAGTTCCCGATGGGACATGTGTGCCCCGGGCACTGCCCAGCTTCTCCCGCTCGGAACCAGAGGGGACCTGCCTCCCAGGTTTCCTCCCGGCTTTCACATCAGCCGTGTGTCCTTGTCACAACCGCCACCGAAACTCAGCTTTGCGGAGGCAGGCTGTGTCCACAGGCGTGCAGTGCACTCTGGTCCTGAAATTGCGACTCGCTCAAGCTAGAGGTTTTCAGGGGTCCCTCTACAAAACCGGCAGAGGGGCTAAAACCACTGCCTCCCTGCAGCGCCCCAGGGGACCATGTTCCTACCCTAAACTCCCCCTTCTCTCCTGTTACTCAGAAAACCTCGCGGTGCCAACCCCGCCCACTACTTACCTGCAAGGTGCCCTCTACTCACCTGTGCTCCCCTGTGCAGACCCCCTTACAGAGTGGAGTCCCCAGGTGCAGGTGGTACCACAGAGAGCACCTGTGACCTGATGCTGCCTCCGACCCTCACTTTTAAATAAATTTACGAATCCAGTTCTGCCCTCAAGAAGCTGATGTTTTGAAATACTCACTTCAAATAATGTTAAGTCCAGGAATGCAGAACAGTCAGTATTGAAATTGGATCTCAAAACCCCAATCTGTTGCACATTCTGAGCTCTTCTTAGTAGAGGATTGCCGTGCTGAATATGTAATGAAGAAGCCCTCCTGTTTCAGGGAGTGGAAGGAATTAAACCAAGTGGGGGTGGGGGCGAGGACGGAGGAGGAGGTTAGGGGCTGCAGGAATCCAGTTTAATGTCACTTTGAGCTACACAAAGGGAGGAAAAACAGACAGACTAATAAGAGAGAAAGCAAACCCAGAAGCACCAAAAGCTTAGTAGGAGGCTACCGTCTGGAAGAAAAAGGCTTTCCAGCTCAGGCCCCTGGGGGACCGTCTGTGGCTGAATTAGAGTGAATTGGAGCCATACCTATGGCTGATTTCGGGGTGGGGTGGGGGCGGGGCAGACCATTTACCTTTGCCAGCTCTGCCTTTAGGGTTCACCTAAAGGTGCTGCATTTCCCAAATCTGGCCAGGGCTCCTTGGTGGACAGATTCCACAAGCAGGCAGGCAGGCAGGCCTCCTCCCTTACAGACGCACCCCCCGGCCCCGCCCTCCCCTTCGTGAGCCCTGAGCGCTCCCCTGCAGTTCCCAGTCTTGAAGGAGACCCCCAGGGGTCATCACCCGAGGGGAGCCAACGTCCCCAGCCTGAGTGGCGGCCGCCACTACTCCCGACGGATGGTCATCCGTTCGCACCAGCTAGTAGGGCTTCGTGAACCCAATTTCGCATTTTGTTAAACAGACACCTGTAGTTACGCGCAAAGGCCCGCTGTTGGTTGTGGAACTCAGCCATCGCAGCTCTGGCTGTTCAGAGCCGGGCCGCCCTGCTCTGGGCTGCAGCGAGTGCACAGTGGCAGGTCCGACAGGCCGGGTTGGAGCTGCAGGCAGACGCTCCGCTCTCCCCGCGTGGCCGCGTGGTCCCATGATGTCTGGCCTGTACTGACGCCTTTCCCACCCGCCCTGTGAGATGGGCTGCCAGGGAAGAGGGCCTCCCCGGAGGCAGGAGCCCGGCTGCAATGTCCCCGCAGTCACCTCTAGGGACCCCTGCCCTCCGGAGGGCTCGCTCTGCCCCAGACACTCTGCCCAGACACGCAGGGCAGCGCCCCCCACGTCGACTTGGTTTCCCGTGGGGCATGCTGGCAGCACCCCAAAGGCCCTTTCCAGGCTGAAAGGAGAGAAATTTACCAAGTACAGCAAAAGAAAAGCCGTGTTTGTGAGCAAACCTGGCCTCCAGAGGTCCACGAGGCACCAGCGACACCCCCCTGCAGCCGCCCCGTCAGCACCGGAGGCCGTCAGAGCGGCTGCCAGGCAGGCGGCACTGTGACATCCCGCAGCTGGCCCGAAGGACGCTGGTGCCGGGAGCACCCCGCACCGCCGCAGGGAGAGGGAGGCGGCAGGGGCCCGGGCGCCCGAGCCACGTGCCCCCGAGCGCTCCCCGCGGGAGCTCTGACTTGTGAGGCCAGGGCGCAGACGGGCAGCTTGGAGTGGGATCTATTTCAGAGCAACCAGAATTATCTGTGAAGCTCCTCCGGCCATTCGTCCCAGTCAGGCAGCCGTTGGAGCAGGGAGGGCAGCAGCTGGGGGCCGGACCCCTGGCTGGGGGGCTCTCCCCTCGCCCCCCACGCTGGGGCCGGGGGGCGCTCCCGGCCAGGGCTGCCCGCTCGGGGCCTCGCCCCCCACAGGCCCATGCCCGGTGCACCTGGGCACGGCGTCCAGGCCAGCGCGCCGCCTGCACGGGTGTTTATCGCGACCTTTCCCGAGCACGTGAGGGTCTTCAGTGGCCCGTTTGGGGGTGTCTGTGTCCACGACAGCACACCGGACGGTCAGCTCTGATGCCGGGAGGTCCTGGTGGCTCTGTTCTGCTCACGGCACTGGAATTGCTGTGTTTGGGCTCCAGGTAGCCATGTGCAACAAGATGCTGTATTTTAGTAAATTTTAATGAAGAACAGCTTTTAAACGAATAAAATTGTCTGACAGACAAGGTTGTAGCGTCCACGACACACGTAACACACGGACGTAACGACACGCGAGGGTGAGTCAAACGTGAGCCGCGCTCTGGCGGGAAGGTGAGGCAGCTTTAACGGGACCGGAGTGCGGGTCGTTTCTGACTCACCCGCGTGCACACGAGAACAACAGCCTCCTCCTCCTGGGCGTTCAGGGGACACCCCGAGAATCACCCCGCGTGGAGCTTCCTCGGGCGAACCCCCCGAGGCCACGGTGGTCTGCAGCGGTGCCCACGCGCCCCGCGCCTTCCGAGAGCAGGTTGCGTGGAGCGAGGCGCCGTGGGAGGATAAGGCCCTGGGCCGGTTCTGTCCGGTGCAGGAGCCCCTGGTGGCCTCGGCTGCCCCCTTTGTAGGGAGGTGGCCGTGGCTGCAGCCCCGCAGCTCCGCCCCGAGGCCGGGTGAGCTTACACGCGTGCAGGCTCGGGGCACCGCGGGCACGTCGTAGGCACTCTGTGTGTGGGGAGTTATGAATCCTCCCTGCCCTGAAGGTTTGCCTTTTATTCATTGTGCAGTTAGTTCCAAAAATCCGAATTGGCAAAAAAGAAAGAACAGGTTGATGTAGGGCGTCGTGATGGTCGTGCCGGCCCACCAAGAATGATGGGGGCCAGAGGTCAGGGCGGGTCCCTGGGAGGAGGGAGGCTCTAAGGCCCAGAGTCAGGCGGTGGTGAGCGGTCGCCTCCGTGGAGGGGAAAGCGGGGCGAGGGCCCCGAGAGGCAGCTGGAGCCGCGGGCCTGGCGGGCGTCGGGGGTGCACACGGGCCGGGAGCGGAGGTCTCAGGGCTTCCGACGTGCAGCGGGCCCCCCGCTCCCTCCACGGCCGGGCGCCCCGTCCGCGCCAGCGTGGCAGCCCCGCCAGCGCACACGGGCCGTCGGGCTGTGGGGCTGCAGACGGGCGGCAGCGTCTGACTTTTTTTTTTTTCTTCAAAATGCCGAAGTCCCGAGACGCTCTCCGCTAAGTACTTGTTTACCTGTGAGTGCGAGTTTCTCACTCTATTTATTGCTTTCATCAGAGTAGAAGGAGCTTGAAGACGCCTTCCAGTGCTCTTGTTCCTGAGTTTATCGGCCGGGAAGGCAGAACAACAAGCGTGTCAGCACTTTGCCTTTGGCCCCAGGAGCGTCCTCCATCACCGCCTCCCTCTTTAGGAGACACTCTTAAAAGTCCTTTAATCACATAAACCTCTCCAAGGGGCCTGACTCAGGGGCTGGCTGGGTCTTTTTTCTCTGAGCCCCAAATCGCGATGGAATAAATTGTGGTCGTGGGCCTGCCGGATGAACCGAGTACAGGAGAAATCAGATGTCGCTGGGAAAACAGACTCAAAGGGGGAGGCAGAGCTGCAAGCAACACGCGTGCCCCGGGGAGAGAAACTTTAAGGCAAAACGCGTGTATCAGTCATTCTGTAAAGGGAAAAGTGGCAGTGTTTCACAAATTAGTTCCAAGCCAGGAGCGAGCTGCTGACTTAGGGTACCAGGTAGTGAAAATATCAGCTTATAAAATGGAAATACGGAGGAAGCACGTCTATCTTTTGACGAGAAGGTTGCCCCGAGCACCAGACTGGCCGTCATCCCTCAGCCCAGCCCCATCCTCCTGCCCACCCTTCGCCTCCCAGGGCCCGGCACCCGGATAGAGGTGCCCAGCTCCGGGTCTCATTTCCGTGGGCAGTGGACTCACAGGGGACTTCGGTGGGCCTGGCCAAGCTCCCGGCTGCTGCTCAGACCCTCCGGGATAAGCGCATGGCCTAACCTCTGCCCCCGGCTCCGGGGTGCCTGGGACTAACCCTGTGCCCACACTTGCTTTCCAGGCTACCAGGTCTCCTGGGAGGTGTACGGGAAGAGCGACTCGCGGCTTGCGCTCACCCTCAACAGCTCAACGCACGAGTATAAGATCCAGGGGCTGTCCTCTCTCACCACCTACACCATCGATGTGGCGGCCCTCACTGCTGTGGGCGCCGGCCTGGCCACCTCGTCCACCATCTCTTCTGGGGTGCCCCCAGGTCAGTACAGTTGGGCCCGGGCATCCCCACTGCCGCGTTTCCCTGGGCCATTTCTCATGCTTGGAGTTGATGGGCATCTTTGTGCAGAAGTCCTGGGGGCCTTTAAAGAAGGGGTGTCAGCTCGCAGCTCAGATGGTCGGGGGTCAGTGAGTATTACCGTTAAGACCAGGAAGCACAAAACCGTACTCACTCAACGAAACAGTGAAGATGTGGGTTTGAGGGGAAGAATGAGGGGAGGGTGGAGAGGAAAGGTACAGAGGTGGAGGGGAGAGGAAGTGGAGTGGAGAGCGGGGCGCGTGTCCACACGCAGCAGGGCCAAGGGGACCCCTCTCTCAGGGCCTTTCTGGAAGTCAGATTATCCTCCTAAATGTTCATCCTCACTCCAGCTTTGGAAATTGGACTGTTTTTTCTCTCTACAGTTTACGTTTAAAATGAAAGTGTTTTTCCAAGGAATTCACAGACACGTGGGTGTGAGAACATGTCGTGGGGCCATCAGTTCAGTTCTGTAATGAAAGCCAGAGGCCTCTTGCTCTTTAAAAGACGTCCGTTGGCCTCGCTGTGGTCTTTGAGAAAAGCAGATGGTCTCATTCACCAGGCCTCAAGGGGCTGAAACCAGCCTTTATCCCCGTAGCACCCTCCACGCCCAGTGAGGTTTTCGTAACCTAATTATTTTCTTGGAAGGGTGACACAGGTGACTTGAAGAGAATACAAAACAAATAAAATGTACACCGTTTTAAAAACCCCTGCAGGAATAACCCTGTCCGCCGTGGGCTGCCTCTCCTCCCGGGACTACATTTCATGAGAAGCCGGGCAGGCCACGTGGTGGCAGAGAAGGAGAAGGGAGTGTCTCCTGTGCTCTGAGCTGTGTGACCCCACGGGGCACCGTCTACCTTCCCGGCCGTCGAGGGCGGCTTGAGCCCTCAGGGTCCCGAAGCAAGGCTTTCTGTCCACTGACGAGCAGTGGCCACGGCCCTCCCTCTCGGGCAGTGGTTCTCACGGGTCGCGAGCAGCAGAATCCCGAGGCCGCCCCCAAATCAGTGCTGGGCCCCCTCCCCCGTGGCCGGCCGACCCCTGGGTCTGGGGCGAGGCTGGAGAGCTTGCTGGGGAACACGCCCAGAGGGCATCCACACTCTGGTGGGGACCACACTTGAGGCGACCTGATGTTTTTTTAAAGACATTTGCAAAGTACACATATCCTTTCTTAAGAAAGAAGTCTTTGGCTTCCAGAGAGATTCATTTATTCTACGTAAACAGCCAGTTTCCAAAGCACACATTTAAAGTGTGGTTAGTACTTTAATAACTAGTAACAAGATGCTGATGACGGCGCATGACTTAATTTGTTAGAAACGACTGACGTACAGCAACAGGGGTGACACTGCGGCCACGTCCCAGTGAGCAGGTTGACCAGGTTGCTTCCTGGACAGTTTGCACACCGTCCAGCCAGGGCCGGGAGGTGGGCGAGTGGACCTCACCTCTGTGCAGCCTCTGCCCCCGGCGTGACGGTGACCCGCTCTGCCCTGGACGCGGGGCAGGGCTGGAGGGGAGACGGGCCCGGCGGTGCCGAGTGAAGCTGATACCCAGGCTCGGGGGGGCCGTGGGGCTGCTGTTGCTTCGCGAACAGGTCGGGTCACCTGTCGCCAGGGGTCCACCCTGCCTGGGGCACGCCGAGCAAAGTCGTGTGGTGATGGTCACTCTGGGGCCGTGTTCCGTGTGCTGTGCTTAAGGTTTACATCTGTTAATGACTGAAGAACCAGCTAAGGAATCCAGAGAGCTGAGAAATATACAGAAGAGTCACTTGTCCTTCGATTTAAATACTTTCCACTCCAAATTCATTAAATGTGACGTGGAAAGGACCCTTGAGAGCCTAGCGATGCGTCCTGTGCCAGTACTGAATTGATCACCAAAGTGGTCTCACTCTCTCTGCGCGAGACCCAGTCTGCAACACCCCAAACACGGGCAAGTTCGGATGCCGTTCCTTGGATACGGCGCCACCTGAGAGCCTTTTCTGCTGCTCACGTTGCATCTTTCTTGCCTTCATTTCATCCCGCTGTCTTTCTCTAGAGCTTTTGCATTGCCCAATCACGTAAAAGCTCTCCTTTTGAACTCACAGTGTCTCACTTCTGAGTGGGACAGGCTCCTGGGGGGTTGGGACAACCAGCCCCAGGGCCTGTGTTCAACCAGGAGGCTCAGCCCCAGGCAGCCTGAGACGAGGCAGCAGCGCAAAAGCCACCGGCCCCTCGTTCAGTTGCCAGAGCAACTGCGCACAGGCAGAGTGGGAAGAGTGCTGCACTTTCACCTAAATCCAGTTGTCTTGGAAACCAGAGCCAGGAAGCCTAGGGCTCAGGACCCGCACATCTCCCCGTGTCAGGCTGCCTGGAGGCACACGGCGTGCGTACTCCCTCCTCTTTCCAAGGCATCACAGCCCCTGTCAGAGGGAGGGGGGCGGTCGGTCTTTTGCGTTGCTCGAGGAGCCTGGAAGAATTACCTTCGTCCATCCTCTCCTCGCTCTGCAAGTGTCTACTGATCACCTGCTGAGCAGGGAGATGAGTGACACACGACCCGACCTTCAGGGTTTGTCATTTGGGAGCCACGTTCACGCATGTCCAGCAACACTGCACGTGGCCTGGAGCCTAATGGGCCACCACATAGGAGTGGAGCTCATGCTGAGAGCTCGTTCCTGGAGAGCTGTGCGTCTCACTCTTGTGGGTGCGAACACAACCCTGTTTTGGTATAAAGGCATTTTGGAACTGTGTACTTGCCGCCTTGTTGATACCTTTCTTGAGCGGTGACAGAATTTAAATCTCCCCCTTTCCTCTCTCACTTATCTCCAGAACTCCCTGGTGCCCCATCCAACCTGGTCATTTCCAACATCAGCCCTCGCTCAGCCACCCTGCAGTTCCGACCCGGCTACGACGGGAAGACGTCCATCTCCAGGTGGATCGTGGAGGGACAGGTATGGTCTCCTTGAAGCCGAGAGTTGCAGTTTCCACAGAGTAACACTGGGGCCTGACGTTGAGAGACGGTCGATTGGTGCCTTTGCAGAATGGGGCTGCCTCGGGGTGGTTTGGGAGGTGGCGACATGTGGAGGAGGAGAGCCAGAGACCGGAGGTGGCCGGATGCCGGGGTTAAGGCCTCGGAAGAGGGGGAAAACGGGATGTTAGGCTGGACTCTTATTGGAGGGCGGAAGATGTGATCATGGGGGGAGCATTCAAGTTGTGGTTCAGTTTACAGTAAGTTCCCCAATTCAATGGCGTCGTTGGTTGAGATCCTTCTCTCAATTCTGTATCACAGTTAGCTGCTGAACAGACCACAAGGATTGTCTGGTACAGCCTTCCTCTCGTGTGAGTGAGTGAATGTGCGTTTGCTCAACAATGTTTGTAGAGCGTGTTTCTTCCCAGGCGTGAGGACATAGTGGTAAACAGAACTGGGCAGAGTGCGTGCTGTAAAGGTGGAAAGTTCTCTCTCGGGAGAACGACCCTCAGGCTGCTGGGAGGGGAACACGTGCTTTACAGGTGAGGACGGCAGGGGTCCAGATGGCTGGAGTGAGGGGGCAGTAGCAAGATAGCATGCCCCGCGGGCTCACGCGTCAGGGGGAGGGTCACAGGGGCCTCGGTGAATTCCACTCACCGGAAGTGCCTTGTTCTACTACAGGCAGAGAAAACAGACAAAGAGCCCCGTGCTGGGCGTAGTAAAGTTTCCGAACGGTTATCATCCGCAGTAAAACCCTAGTGATTTTCACGACCATGCTTGTGCTCTATTGCAAGACAATTCGCTCTTGGATATTGGCCATAAATCAGGGCACGAATTCCATCTACATTTTCAAAACTTTCATTAAGCGACTGTTTCTGGAAGCCTCTGCAGGACTCTGACAGTGGGAACCAGCTAGTTGGAACTGGTCAATTAATGAGGCGGGAACAATTATTTACTTCGGAAAAAAATCACCGTACGCCCCTACCTCCCATCAAACTGAAAAAAATAAATCCCCGGGAAATGAAAACCAAAACAATAAAAGCGAACTTTAAAATGCATCAAAGAAAGTACAGGAGAAAAATTGTGGGGCCTCCTGGAAACCAATTCTGGCGTCTCAGAGTCTGCCAGATGGAGCCGGGAGAGCGCTTGGAGGAACACAGACGCCGACAGTCCGTCCTCGGTGTCACTGGACAGCAGTACAGCCGGGCACGGTGCACGCCAAGGACGGACAAAGCTCTGCGGGCTTCGGGGTGGGAGTCAGGCCAGGCGGGGCCGCGGGAGCAGAGATGACCCCCCGCTCCGTGGCGCAGCTCGAGACCTGCGTCTTGTGCTTCCAGAGCCAGACCTGGGAGCGTTGGCACTCCTTCTGCCGGCGTTCTGTTCGCCAGGACAGTCAGGGCTCCGGACAGCCGCAGGGGGTCTGTCTGTCCTGTCCGAGAAGAGGAAGTGATGGGTGAGCACCTAGCGCTTCTCTGCACAGCACGTTTGCTTTGTGCTTCTGTCCCACAACTGATCTGTTTATATTTTTAATCTAAAGCACTTTAAAACACACTCAGAAGGAAGCAGTGATGCAATGAGCTCCCGCATGCCTGATCACCCAGGTTCATCTCTCCTCCTGTCTGGGTCCATCTAGTCCCACTTTCTATTGCTGCTGGAACTTCTGGGTTGGTTTTTTTTTTTTTTTTTCAATTTAAAAAAAATTTGACTGAAGTAGCATTTATTTACAATATTATATTATTTTCAGTTGTACAACACAGTGATTCAGTCTTTTCATAGCTTATACTCCATTTAGTTATTACAAAATATTGGATATATCCCCTGTGCTGTGCATTAACTCTATATATCGTATATATTTCATGCTTAGTAGTTTGCACCTTTTTCCTCTTTTTTTTAAATTGAAGTATAGTTGCTGTACAATATTTATATACAATATTTATACAGTATAGGGATTCCCGCCTTTTAAAGTCATTCTCCGTTTATAGTTGTTATAAAACAGTGGCCCTGTTGCCTGTGTTGTACAGCACACCCTGTAGCTTATTTTATACCGAGCAGTTGGTGCCTCTTACTCCCCCACTCCCATGCCCCTCTCCCTTCCCTCTCCCCACTGGTGACCACTGCGTGTCTCAGACCACACGTCCTTTTATTCCCAAGTATTCAGCACCCGCCTCTCGGATGCATGTGCGTGCAGAGATGGGGACAAGTTTTCGCAAGCACAGTGTGGAGCAAGAGAAGCCAGGCTCGTGACTGGAGTCCACAGAGTTCCAGAGAAGGAGAGGTCATCCTTGGTGTTAGAGCGCTGGTCCCCTCCGGGGTCTCTGGGAAACAGTGCCTGGAAGGCTCTGGAATGTTAGGAATGTTGTTTTGGTTTGTTCTTTTGCTTCAATCTTTAGATATCACTTTTACTTTTTAAAAAATTGTTCAAATGTTTAAAATTTATTTTTGAGCATGTAATTCATTTGCCTGATCTCAAAGTCACAAATGTTAAAAAAAATCGGGGAGGTTTGTGTTCGTCTTTCTCCCTTTACTCTGCTGCCTCTCTCCCCAGAAGCCCCACAGTAGGTTTCTGCTTGGTCCTCTTCTGTCGTTTGCAGCGCAAGCAAGTACACGCACCCATGTCCCCCTTCCTTACTCAGAAGGCACTTTGCTTTCTTCAGTTGAGGACACGTCGTGAAGATCACGTGCCTGGCGTGTTGTCTTCCCTTGTGTAGACGTGTGAGCTTGTGTGTTCAGCTGGTCCTCTACTGGCGGACACCTGGGGTGCGCCTTCCTCTCCTGTCGCTGCCACAGCAAACGTCCAAAGCCCCGTGGCTGAAACAAGTGTGTTACCACAGCTTTGGACTCCAAGGGATGAAGTCCAGGTGTGGGCAGGTTGCGTTCCTGTCCAGAGGCTCTAGAGGACCACCATCTCCTTGCTCATTCAAGCTGCTGGCCGAACTCACTTCCCTGTGGTCCTAGGACCGAGCTGGCTGTCACCATCCCCAGCTTCTATGGCCACACGTTCCTTCCTCCACCTTCGGAGCCAGCCATGGTGGGTCAGGTCCTTCTCAGGCTCCAACTGTCTCTTCTCCTTCCGTCTCATCTCTCTGATCCACTCTTCCACCCCCTCTTGTACTTTTTAGGACCCACCCAGATAATCCAGGATAATCTCCCTATTTCAAGGCTCTTAACCGTAATCACATCTGCAAAGCCCCTTCTGTGTAGGGTAGCATACCCACAGGTCCCAGGGATTAGAGTGTGGACACCTGGGGCATTCCCGGGGGGCTTGGGAGGATGCCTGTAGGGGGGCATTGTTCTGCCGAAAGGTGGTTTTCAGCCTTTTGCATACTCATTTTGTATTTTTGCCACTGACTCTTTGGGATAGATTCCTAGGAATGGGATTTGGGGATCAAACAGTGAATGTATATGTAGATTTCCTAGACGTTACCAAATCCCTCTGCTACAGGTGGTACATTTTGCATTAGGTTACGAAAAATATACAAGTGGTACATTTTTCATTTCCATCAGCAATATATGTAATTGGTTGACATGCCAAAAAAAACTGAAGTCTAATTTATCAATCCTTTCTTACAAGGTTTTGGACTTCAAGTCTTAGAAAGATTTTCCCCATTCTCAAGTTAAAAAAGGAATTCACCCAATTTTTTACTACCAGTTCTATGGTTTCATGTTTTGGAATTCCATCCATTTGGAATTTGTTCTTTCATATGGAGTGAGGTATGAATCCATTTTTTATCACTTTGCAAATAGCTCTGTAACTGTCCCAAAGCCATCTATTAAAAAGTCCATTTTCTCCTCCTCCTGAGTTGTAGTATTAAGTTCCTGTGTGCACTTGAGTCTATTTCAGAACTCTTTATTCTGTTCTGTTAGTCTGGCTGTTCATGCACTAACTGTTTAGTTAGAGAGGCTTTAAAATTTGTTTTAATGTCTGGTAAGGTCTTCCCAACCCCCACCAACACACACACGCACACGCACGCACGCATGCACGCACACACACACCTGCACACACACACATGCACGTACGCACAGGCACGCACGCACACACACATGTGCACGCACACACACATGTGCACGCACGCACACACATGCACGCACGCACACACACACCTGTGTGCACGGCTTGACTTGTTTAGGATTTCTCTCACCTTGTTGATGTCTTATGATATCTGGTCTTTCTATCCAGGAACATGACACGCCTTTCCATTTGTTTAAATCTACTTTTGTCAGCTGTTTTCTTCTTGGCAGAAGCGCTGGGCTGTCTATTCCTACCCCAACTCTGCTCCCAAAGCAGCAGGGAGACTGAGGGGCAATCAGCGTGCCTGAGAAGCTGTGATGGGAAGAGTATGGACTTTGCACCAGCAGCCCTGGCCCCCTGCCCTGACCCCCTTCCTAGCTCTGTGGTCCTGGACTTGCCTCACTTCTGCAGGAGCCCCAGCATCCTCGTGTGTAAACAGGCTCAGCAGTGCTGCCGCGGGGTTGCTGTGGGGACTGATTCAGGCGTGTACATTTGAAATTGCCTCTTCTGGCTGCTGCTGGCGTATAGGAGCACAGCTGAGTTTTGAATTTTTTTTAATTTAATGAACTCTCATGTTCTAAGTGCTTCTACAAACGTAAACTCATTTACTCCTCGCACTGATTGTGAGGAGGCTGCCGTGACCACCCCACAGACAAGACGCGAGGGACCGTGCTGCATCCCGGGGGCACCCCTCTCAGCCTGGCAGCGGGTCGGGCCGCACACCGGAGGCTGCGGAGGTACTGCCGGCCAGCCCGGAGTGAGTGCCTCACGGCCAGAAGCTGGGAGAATCTCCGGTTAGTGCGTTAGCTCTACTGTCGTTTCTGTAAGGAAGTCACATTACCTGCTACTAGCGACAGTTTTATTTCTGCCTTTGAAACCTTCAAATCCTTTCTTTCTCTTTTCCATTGCTTTTCATTTATTGTTCTTAATGGGAGGGCTGGGTCCTCCTGTATCGTCCTGAATTGGAGCAGTGATAGAACAACCTTTGTTTTATTACTAACTTCAGAGAAATTCTTTTAAGGTTTTATTATCAAGTATGACATTTACAACATTTATGGGAGGTTTTGTGGGGGATTTTTGATGTTTTGGTTTTGTAGCTGGCTTGTATTGGGTTAAGACAGTTCTTTTCTAATCTTGGTTTGCTAGGAGTTGTTTTGGGGTGGGTTTTTTTAGGATTTAAAAAAACATAAAGAAGTTTAATTTTGTCAAACTATTTTTTGAATCTGTTGAGTTGTTCATGTTTTTTCATCTTCTGGGTGTCGGTGGATGATTTATGTTGATATTCTACTGTTCGCCCATCCCAGTATTCCAGAGATAAACACAATTTGATGTTTATTTGGTTTGGTTTGGTTTGGGTTTAAGATGTTTGTATCCATGTTTATAAGTGAACTTGGCCTTTTCTGATTGTTGGTTTGGCTTTTAAGACCAGGAGTTTCCTTTCTCACCAGTTTTCAGAAATAAAGTCATGATTGCTCTGAAGGGGGAGGTGAGAGGCGCAGGTGCCGACACCCAATCTCACCAGCAGCAGGAACCTCATGACCATCTTCCCCAGGTGGCCGGGGGTCTCCATCCCAGCTGTGGGTCAGTGCAGAATTTAGGGCACACCAGCGCTCAGACCCCCCGCAGATCAACCCATCCGTATCCCCCGGCATGGGTCCTGTTTGTATGGAACTTCCCAGGTGACACAGGGGGTCGAGATGCTCCCGTGTCTGCTGCTCCGGTCCTGCCCCGGGGGCCCTGTGCATGGAGCCTGCAGTGGGACGTGTCCATGGCCTCTGCCCACGTCTCTTCCCAGAGGTTCTGAGGCTCCGGTTCCCTGGGGAGGATGATCTGGGCAGGCTCCGTGCCCGTCCCCGGGCCTGCACCTGGCGTTTCAGAGCAGCCAGGGTGGTGCAGATCCATGGCGTGGGGCGCATGGTGATCACACAGGTTCCCCTGGGTATGCAGCTCCCGGCTGCCGTGCTCACGGCTAGCTCACCGTTAGCCTGTAGCCATTTCTTGAAAGTTTGAGATTGCCCTAAAGTTCATTTTCACCTTTCACCTTGAAAGTATTTCAAAACTACAGAAAAGTTGCAAGAATACTACAAAAAACCATCTTTGGCCCAGAGACCCCATCCCAGTTTTGTCAGTTATCCCAAAATGTCCTTGGCAGCAAAAGGATCCGGTCCAGGCCCCCACATCGCACCTGGCTGCCCTGTCTCCCCACTCCCCTCACCTGGATTAGTCCTTGGCCATTACTTGACCTTCATGACCTTGACAGTTTCAGAGATCACAAGCCATTCCTTTCCTAGAATAGCCCTCAATTTGGATTTGTATATTTCTTCATGAGTAGACTCAGATTGTGCTTTGTGGTCAGAATGTCTCAGAAGCGATGCTGAGTTCCTCACACTGCGTCTTGTTGGGTTTAATATGATATCAAAATGCCCTATCACTGGTGGAGTTCACGTTGCTCACTCAGTTAAAATGGAGTCCGCCAGGTGTGTCCACTGTAGAGTTCCCTTTCTTCCTTTCACAATAAAGAAGTACTTTGTGGGGAGGTACTTCCAGATTGCGTGAAAATCTCATCTCCTTTCCACCCACATCTCTAGTTTGTCTCTCACGGATAATGTCTTGCCAGCATTAATTACTGTAACGAGGCGCCCAATTGCGACCTTTCTAATTCGGTCACTTCTTCATTTATTGATTGGACTTCTATTGTTTAAAAAAAAAAGCTTTCTATTCTCGCTTGTTTATCCGTGTGTTTGTTTCTGTCAGTGTGGACTCGGGTCCCTGCTTTATGCAACAGCTTATCATCCGTTGCTGTCATCGTTTACGGTGGTGGTCAAGCTTTCCCGCATGTGGCCGGTGGGAGGCCCTCCAGCTGGCGTCTGCGTCCTTCTCACACGTTGCGGGTGCTCCAAGCACCTCCTTACTTTCTGGCACAAGGTGTTCTTGGCTTATCTTATTCTTTTATCTTCTTTCCCAGCCATTTCTCCAAGGAACCTTGGGTGGAGAGTGGTGTTTAGAAACCAAGATCTGGGCAGTAGATGTGCTCATTGCTCCCAGGGTGTCCCTGCTCCCAGGCCCTCTCGGTGCATACATGCTCACACACATGCAGGTCTGCGCACAGGCCTGCCTCTGTATCTGTCTGCACACACTGAGAAGTGTTAGTTCACACCAGCACCTCCAGATACAATTCAGTGCCATCCATTTACTCAGGCCACCCCCTCTCCACATTTACACTAACCCCACTTTGCTCCCAGTACCCGCATTCTGCTTGCTTAGTGAGTCCCCCATATGTGGCCACCTTTGCACAGGTCCCAACTGGGCTCCTCTGCACTGAGCTTCTGGAAGGAAGGATGAGGCTGCCCAAAAAATTTTAACTTGCAAACTTAAGTTATCCAGTGAATCATTGTCTCTCTGTTCCTCCCAGTGGTATGGGATTCCAAACCCCTTAATTCCAAACAAGTCATATTGTGTCCAGTGTTTCAGTCCCACCTTGTGTTCTGTGTCCCCAAAGGCTGCGGTGACAATTAGCATCTTTCCTTACAGTCAATGCTTGCTTAGATTTCATGACGAGTTTGGCTGCAGCTTGAGTTCCCACTCTGTGGCCTCCAGGCACAGACCTTGCTTCTCCGCGCACTCAGCCATGCTCCTGTTATGCGTCTGTTACACTCTGTCCAGCTCTGCTCTGGCTTTGGGGTGGGAGGCTTTTCAGGTTAGCTAGTCTGCCCTTTCTCCAGAACTGGAAGTCCCTTCAAAACAGTCTTTCTAAAATATTGTAACATTAACTCAGCAAGCCTAAAAATGCTGGTAGTGGTGCAGACCGTTGGAACTTCAAAACCAAAAAGGAAATGTTTTCCCTTGAAACTCATTATCTGAACCATTTGTGTTTCAATGTTCCTGGAGAGAAACTGTTCAGCTATAGAGAGAAGTTTAGTTCCAAGCCCCAGAGGTCGGCACTACAGGCTTCTCCTGGCCCAGAGGAGGCAGGGGTGAGCGCTGGGTATTTCCTCACTGGGTGGGTGGGGCCCCGAGCCGGTCCCGTCCCAGAGCCGAGGCACACACAGCCCCTGGAATGACTCCTCCTGCCGAGTGGACTAGGCGCCCTTTCCTCTGTCCTCTGCACTGACTGCTGCCTGGTTATCTGCTACTAATCCATTCTCTTGGTCCAATTAGTTGGAACTGGTTTTCAATCATATACTAAGTTATCCCAAGGAAGTCTCGTGATGACGTGGCAGAGGTTAGCATGAATGTCCATCCTGGGGCAAATGAATCCTCTTTTATTGGTGAACGAGCCCTACTAACCTCAAAGGCATATTACAGCAGGGTGTCCATTCGGAAATCTATGAACGGGCATCTCTTTAAAGGCCTTGGAAGGCACTTCATTGCGAGGCCAGTTTTCAGTTATCTGCAGACTCAAGGCAAAGATACTGCAACCCACCCCCTCATCCCCAAAACACACATGGCCCCGTCCAGGGACAGAGCAGACCCGCAGCCTCTGAGGTCTTTCGAGAAACCCCATCCCCCCTTTTCCCCGTGCACCCTCCTGGCCTTCACCACATTCCATGCACCATCCTCTGACTCACCCCCAGGAGGGGGCCGCGGACAAGGTCCCTGAGGATGCTGTCCGTGACACAGAGACAGATAGAACAGGCCTTGGGACCAGAGAGGCCGGGCCTTGGACCCCAGCTCTGCCACTCCTGGCTGGGTGGCTTTAGGTGCCTCATCCCGTTCATGCCCTTCAGCTGTAGAACGGGAATGACAGCACCTGTACGGCAGGCTGCTGCAGCATTAGACCCTCTGGTCCTATTCATGTGTCTAGGATGTGCATGGCTCTCGTTCTGTGGGCATGAGGCACTTTACAAGTTAAATCTCTGAGAAGCCCGTCAGCCCTCAGGGCAGTGGGAGGCCATGTCCGTGTCGTGTCGTCCCCCAGGAGGCCTCAGTGCACCCCCACTACCTCTCTGAGGATGTCTCGGCACGTTCGCTGGTCCAGGCAGGCTCCAACTTTCCTAAACTCAGCACAGTAGGGTCCTAGATACGGTGACCGGCATAGGCGATGCCTTCTGGAATATTCCACACCTAATCCCCTTTGAATGGATACAGGCTCTGTGCTGCAGCACAGTCTATGCTGCAGTGTGACCCCTGCATTTGATCTGCCATCAAAGAAGTGGTCATTGCCCCCGACCTGTGCCTGGCCACGAAATGGGATTCGCGGAGCAGTGAGGCTCAGGGGCACCCAGGCCAGCGAGACGTTGGCCACCTGGTGATTGATCACGTGGAAAGCGGGGAGGTGATTTATAGAGGTTCGCTCAGGGTGCTGGCAGGCACTGAGGAAGGAGGGACAGAGTCTGTTCAGGTGGCCGTGCAGCCCACGGAGGGGGCGACACCTGGGCCCCATCCCCAGGGCCCACGACCGTGAGCCAGGATGGAGGAGAGCCTCAGCCTCCGGGAGCGAGGGCTGGGCTCCTGCCTGCACGCTTTGTGGCAGGACGGCATGTGCCTTCCGCCGCGTGCCTTCCGCCGCTCTGATCCACGCCTTTACAGAGGCATTTCCATTGAATTCTGAGCGTTGGTTACAGTGTGCTGAGAAGGTTGTGCTCTTGGAGTTGTCGGCCGTGAATCGTGGAACCAAAGATCCTCACTGTCGGAGGAGCCCCTTGAAGGGCCCTGTAATAAGTGGTTGCTCAGATGTGGGTTAAAACTTTAAATAGCAGCCTTTACAGGTATTTCTGGTTCCGTAATGCTTTGCTTCATTAGTAACCTTTGACTGTAGAGTGAGCAAAACATCTCTTCCCACACATCATGGTGCACCGAAACGGGGAGATTCAAACGTCACGTGTTCGCTCCTGCCGCCTGGCACCTCCTGGAGCCCCGCCGTGAGCTGTGTGCTAATAGCAGGATGACACCCAGGCTTCTCCAGGGGCTGCTCTGAGCCAGGTTTTCTGTAACGAAGATGCTGGTGGTAGCACTTGGGTACAGATAAAACTGTTTCCATCCGAAAATGGAAAGAAAAAAGAGCCCACTTCGGGCTTATGTGTGCGTGATGGTGCCATTTTCTTCGGATGCGCTGTTTCAGGGAGCGTTACAGGCTAAGCAAACACAGCGCGGGCTGCCAAGGACTGGTCTCTTGGTAACTGAAGAGCAGTGCAGGTGGCAGCCGGTGCCCGGGGTCCACAGACAAGGCACTCACAGATGCCCGAGGTGGCTTGGCAGTGTCCATGGCGGTGGCATTTGGAGACACACCTTCCGCAGAGGGGGGAGAGTGACGCTCTGTTTCCCAAGTGCACATCCCCCCGAGGGACCGGATCAGGCTGGAGAGTGGAGACCAGGCTTTGTCTCCTGTTCTCTGTGCTGACAGGCGCCCCCGAGAGAAAGCTCACGGGGTGTACGGGGCCCGTGTTTCCTTCCCCCGCAGGCCCTGGTCCAGGCCTCTCCCAGTGACTCTCTCCCAGCAGCGAGTCCTTGGGAAAATGTGGTCCTGGTGGGTGTGTGAACCCGTGGTCCCTCACGGTTGTGGCCTCGGAGCCAGCGCGCCGCCTGGGAGCTCCGGCTGGGAGCTGGTCCTGCTCCTTCGCAGACTCGTCTGTCCCATCCACGCCCGCACCATTCCCACGCCAAGGGCCTGTGGGCTCCAGTCCCGAGCTGACCCCTGGCACCTCTGCCTCTGGCAAGGAGGGAAGAAGGGCTCGTGGAAGAAACAGGGCCGCGGACCCTCATGGCAGGTGAGGGAGAAGCAGACAGCCGTGGGCCTCCGGGAGCGCCATTCACGACCCTCCTTGAGCGCAAGGCCAGGAGGTGTGTGCACACCAAAGGAACAGCTCTCCGAAAGCTTGCTCTCAGCGGTCCACTTCGCTGTGTGCGCGTTCTCAGTGATTTTTCCTCTTTAACAGTCTGTAAAAGTGCTAAAGTGCAAATTGGGAGACATCAAGGCTTGGCAAGACCGTAGGTTCCCTGGAATAAGACACTCAGGTGCCCGGCTCTGCCCGGGATCCTCCAGTGTTCCGTCCTGAGCTGGGCCCGGCCATCGGCAGGATGGGACCAGCTGAGACCTGCCAGGAAGTGTGTGGCCCCAGGAAGGCCGGGGAGGGGGCAGGCTGACCAGCGAAGATGGTGCAAGAGCAGAAACCGGCACATCAGGGAGGCGTGTCCTCAGCACGAGGCGAGGCTGCTGGGGTGTAGGAGGCCCGTCAGCACCGCTGCAGGCACAGGGACAGGATCCTGGTGCATGGGATGCATCCTGTGGCCTCCCCTGGCCTCACTCCCTCGGGATAACATCCGGAGAATGAGAATGCCTCGGCGCTGGACTCACACTTATTAAGCACTTAATAAACACAAGCGATAATAAAAATATGAAAGTCAAGGCAAATATTTGGACTCACAGAGAGCTGCTTGAGGTGGTGTGGCTCCGAGGAAGGACTGTCCTCGCACTGGGATGTTTCCTGGGACAGACCTGTGCAGACAGTGCAGGCTCGGCCCCGGGAAATAGCGTGGAGTCAAGCCAGCCGCCAGGCCAGGCCCAGGCCAGCCCCGCAAGGTCAGTGTCCTGCTGACGCTCGGGATGGGAGGTGCTGGAGGTCTGTGCACATCTCTGGTCAGAGAACCGAGGCAGGCCGCGTCCCTGGTGGGGGCGGGGGGGTGGGGTGCAGCCCCGGAGGAGCAGCTCCTGTGCCCGGAAGGCAGCCCGGCTCGAGCACCCAGAGTGCCAGCTGAGCGTCCAACTGCTGGTGCGAGAATGTGTTCACACAGAACCAAAACCATCCCACTTCCAGCCTTCCCTGGTCCACTCTCCGGGCAGAGACGTTGCATCCTGTGTTTACGTGTCTGTCTGACTGGCTACCTGCTACCTCTGACAGTGTGTTCTGTCTCTGGCAGGGTCACAGGCCAGATGTTTTTTATTTCATCACTTTGAGGTCTGGAGTTGGGGATTTCTAATCGCCAATTATATCTCCTCCTTTCCTCGTTACGGGTGGATGTTAGGGCTGATTGTGGCCCCTTTGATAAGTACCTGTCATCATTTCAATTGTAATAAGCCTTGACAGAGGTTGAATTTCTTTTTCATCATAGGGAGATAAAGAGTGACATTATCTCTGCGGTCACATATGCATAAGAGAGCTGTCGCTGCTCTGATGGCTCCTCCAGCAATGGCCGGGCCATCTGGGTAAATTTTCTGAGACGGGCTTCGGCTCTGTTCTGGTGTGGCACCTCTGCCCACGCGCTTAGGGCCTGGGTGGTGACCGTGAAACACACACTTGGATATTTCCAAATGTTTATTGTTTGCTTCCGTGTCCACGATAACAGCCTGGTGATGACTCCTCTCTTTTGTTCCTCGACGTGCGTAGGAAGTCTGTGCAGGATGAGTGCTTTGAAGCAGCTTTTCTGTTCGTTAGTCTATCAGATCCTTTCAGGTCCTGTTACGGGGCTTTTAAAAATACCACAAGAGGAGAAAATACAGCAGCATAAGTGACAACTCAAGTACAATCGAGCACAGCGTTTTACTACAAATGTCATTTTCAAGAGATAGAGGTCAATGCACATATAAATCACAACTGTCAAACTGAATTAAATTTTACGGGAGTAATGTTTTCCTGCTCTGTCTGAGGACCGCTCAAATCTTTCCATCCTAGTGCTCTTGCTGGAATTTTAGATTTGCCTGTGTTTCATTTTTCTGGTCATTGGGTTTTATATTTGGTTCACTCCACCATCCATTCATCTGGCAAATGTTTATTAAGCACCTGCTGTCTTATAGCTTTCAGGACTCATGCTATATCCTGGATTACAAAGGTGGGAAACTTTTACACCCCACCTCCAGAAACTCAGAGTTTGGGGGGGATGTGGGAGGGACTATTGAGATGTAATATAATAGTCAATAAAAATGAGGCTGTGAGAATTGTTACATTGCCAAGCCGCCAAGCCACAACAAAGGGGGCTGGAGTCTGCAACTAAGGAGCACACATGCTGCAACTAAGACCTGGCACAACTGAAAAAAAAACACGTGTGTGTGTGTGTGTGTGTGTGTGTGTAGGCAAGGCAATATCAGAAAGGAAATAGGTAACGAGTAGGATAGTCAAGGAGGGCTCCACATAGGAGGTGAACTCTAAGTTGGGCCTTGAAGGGTGCACAGTATTTTGATGGGGAGCAGGACATTCCAAGCAGAGAGAATAGCAGAGTGAAAGGCATGGTACCTGTTGTTTTAAAATGTGAATTTTATTATTATTCAGGTAGAGTGAGGCCAACAGGTCAGGAGACAACTCCCTGAAAAGATGGTTTGTTACTCACAGTTCCCAAGAGGAGGGAGCACGTGATGCCAGGCAGGGCCACTCGGGGAAGCACCAGGGTTGGTCAGGAGGCGGGGTGGGGGGGGGGGTGCCGTGTGGACCAGAGATGTCACGGTGGTTTCTGTGGAAGGAAAGGACAAGCAGGATGGACAGGCTGAGAACTGGCTGGTTTGGATCGTTCCAGCAGGCTCTGGGGCACAGGGCCCATCCCTGGTTGTCTGGTACCTGCCCTGGGTGCCGAGGGCAGGGGGACAGTGGCCCAGAGTGCGGGAGCCTCGTGGAGGAGGGGGCAGGGATGTGGGCTCTGGGTTGGCTAGTTTGCACGTGAAAGGTGTGCTCGTGGGCTCGTTGTTTACTATCTCTAGGAACTGTCTAACCTTGGGAGGGGCAGTCCCGGTAGGGACAGCAAGGCCCCAGATGTCAGGGCGTGCCATGCAGACACTAGAACTGTGGCTGATCCACGCGTGCAGAATCCTGAGCGGCTGTGTGGTCGGGCATGTGAGCAGGCGGTGATGGGCGCCGGGACTGCAGGGGAGGCGGGCGCCGGTATGAGCAGCCGGCAGCGCCTTGCTAAGGGCGTTTGTTTCTGTCTAACCGTGTCCACCAGAACCTCCACCTCCTGGTCTCCGGGTGTGTGCCAGGGTGTCCCGGCACCCCCCACACGTCACCCCAGCAGAGTCTCCCCATGGGCCTTCGGGCTGGTCTCCGCATTCCAGTCCCTGTTCCAACGACCCTCCACCCTCCCCACTCCATGAGTGCTGGCGCCCAATCCTCGCCGGCGTTTCAGGGCCTTAGAACGCGGCACGAAGCCCCGCCGGGGCGCAGGAAGGTGTGGGCAGTGCTGTTTGTCCTGGGGAGGGGTCGTGTCTGCCGGGAGAGAAGGGACAGACACACACGCTGTCCCCCAACATTCGTGACAGACACAGAGGAGGCCAGCTTCGCTGGGGCAGCGCCGGGGCGGGGTCTAGGCTCGAGTCCCTGACAGTGAGGGCCGTTCAATGGCGCGTGGGCCGGGGACGAAGCCGTGGGCCGTCTGAACTGGATGATGACCCCATCTCTCGCTTTATGGCCACAACAAGTGAGGCCTAGAACTTTCTGAGACCCGTGCACTAGGGCTGGGATCACAGCCGGGGCCTTCATTTGACCTGGACTTTCTAGCTGCTCATCGGGGAAGTGGACTCGCTAGGCCAGTGGCCACCACCGGACCTGAGGGCAGGCCCTCTGGCAGCCCTGAACCTTGGGTCCATTTTAAGGATGAGAGGCTTTTCTGAGCGATGTCATTCTTTTCTTTTAAGTCCCTGAGCTGAACTATCCAAATAGTTCAAGCGACAGGTCAGGCGCTTCTAAACCAGGGTCCTGTCAGTGAAATCAGGAGAAGGTAAGAGAGGCTGAGAGGCCTCCCAGCATCTGGCAGAGGGGGGCGGGGGAGCAGCAGGTGAGCTGGCTCTGTACTTGCGCCCTCCAGGACCGAGAGGGCCACGGCATCCTGAGCGAAAGCACGGCCATCCGGGGCTGGGTCCCGGGAGGAAGCCCCGGTGCTGCTGCAGGCGTCGGGGTGGGGCGCCGGCTCAGAGGTTGGAACGGGGAGCGTCCTCTCGGTGGTCAGGAGGCATGAGGGCCCCTCCAGGGTCTGAGCCGTCCTCGTGGAGGGACCCCAGATGCCAGGAGGAAGGAGAGCACGGCCGAGGGGAGAGAAGACGGGCAGGGACAGACCCCAGCCCCGGGAGAGACTTCATTTAGGGGTCACTGCAGGCAGAGGAGGAAGCAGAGACGAGGCGGCTGGAAAGCCGGAGGGACCAGGAAGACCCGGGGTTGAGGACTGAGGAGCATTTAAGACAGACCCACGTGGTCATTCCACAGTCCTTCTGCTCCTGAAGATACAAAGAGGATTAAATAGTTAAAAAGTAAGTGAATAACCAACTAACAAAATAGTGAGGAGGAGGGAGGGCGGGGGACCCGGCTCGCGGCGGCTGCAGAACAGGAAGCCTTCTCACGAGCGGACATCGGTCAGTGCTGCCCCTCCCTGCCCCCCGGCAGCCCATTAAGGCTGCAGGCTGTCCCGACTCTTCGGGAGCTGGCCTCGACCCCCGTCCCAGGCCTGAGTCCCTCCCTTTCCAGCCCTGCCACGTGGAGCAGCCCCATCTGTCCGCTTCCCGCGCACCCCCCAGCTGCCTCCCTGGGAGGCTCTGCTGCCCGGGTGTGGGGACACAGCTCCGAACCAGAGGGGGCTCGGGGGCTATGCATGTTGCTTGACTGGCAAGTTTTCCTGCTGACAGCAGGGTTTCAGTCAGGCGGGGTGCAGTGGACTTGGCAGGTTTCCACAGAGGGGATTCTTGGGGCATCCTTTCTCCTCTGCAGCTCTGGATGAAAGGAGAGCTGCTTCCTCCCACCCTCCCCGTCCTGCTGCTCCTCTCCATGTGCAGCTGCGGGCCACATGCTGCCTCTCCGTCCGCAATGACCTTGTGGATGAGGTTAATGCCTGTCCTTCGAGTGGCCCCTGATCCCTGGCCTCTGGGGTGCTGAGCTCCTTGTGGCCGCGGTGGCCTCCATGGGTCACGGGAGGTCCTGCCCGTCGGGCTGATTTCCACCTGACTTCTCGGAGCCCCCGCTGACTGCAGAGGCTTCCCGCAGCAGACAACTCAGGCTCTGATGGAAAAACCACTTGGCAAGGGTGGCAGATCTGGGAACCCAGGTATTAAAAGAGCGTGCATGTCTGAAGGAGCCCAGCCCCCTGGCCCGTCGGTGCCAGGTGCCGGCCGGCCGTGGGGGCGGCGGCCCAGAGCCCTCCTGTGGCGGCCGCGGGGCAGCCATCCCTGGGGCTTTAGCAGAGGACAGCGGGCTCCCCGGTGCGTCCTAACACCACCCCCCACTGAGTGGTATGTGAAATGTGTGGCGTTTCTGCTCTTGTAATAAGTATTGTAAAGTGCTGTTTGTGAGCTTTAAAAGAAAAAGAAGGAAAAAAATTGTCAAAATCTGAGCCTCCCACTGAGCCCCGGTTTGTTTTATCTTTGAAGAGTCCTGACGTGCTCTCTGCCCAGCGCACCATTAGTGAGCAGCTGGTTGCGTCTAGAACACTCCGTCACGATGGTCTTGAAATCTAAGCAGAGAGCCCGAGGAGCCCGGCCAGCTTCAGAGGACTTGCATTCCTCACGAAGGAGGGTCCTCGTCTCGCTGGACCCAAATGTAGACCTTTTATTATAGAATTGTAAGCCCCCCGCCCCCGAGGTCTAGAACTACAATTATGTTTTCAGTGATAATTTGTTTTTGGAGCTCAATGCAAGGCAGCCCCTTTTCAATACTGATTTTGAAATTACGCGCGTGTTCGTTTGTATATTCGCTTGTGTGTTAAACCAGCAGGTCGGGGCCCGAGTTCAGGCTGGACCCTGGGGGTGATGCTGGGGTTTCCGTGGTGAGTCAGACCCTGAAGCCACCTGGGGGGCTCGTGGGGCAAGTGACAACAAGCGTGGAAGACGCCTCAGGAAGGAGGCAGGGGACGCACCGCGTGCCCCACGGTGGGACACGGGCGGGGGCATTGGATGAGAAATACGTGCGCTCTCGGGCCGGGTGGGCTCCCCTGCGGCTCCGCGGCTCCACGGTGGCAGCATGAGTAGGGCTGGCTGTGCACAAACCAGTGCGCGCGGCCGCATGCCAGGAAAACGTCATTCTCAAAGCAGGAGGTGGGCCGGGTTTGGCCCGCGGGCCGGAGTTTGCGAACGCCAGTACCAGAGCCTTGTTGAACAAGCCTGCCCAAGGCTCCTCTGCGTAAGGACTCTGACCGTGTGTGACTTCACGATGTAGGATTCGGCCCCGCGTTGCCGCCCTGCTGCTCTTCCGGCTGGTGTCGTGGCTGACGTTGCCGTCTCCTCGTGGCCTCCGTCCTTTCGCTGACTCCAGACTCCGCCTCGGGTTCTCTGCTCTGAACCACCGTCAGCCCTGCTGGTTCCCTCATCCGTGAGCACGTGACTCTTTGACACGTGCTGTGTGTTTGTGTGAGACCCGGGCATGCGCAGCCCTGCATCGGGGCACGTGGAAGGTGCCGGCACGGCACAGAATTAGAACCCTGCCTCTGCGGCCTAGTGGGGGTGGGGAAGGGCGAGGGGGGTCGTGCTCGCCGAGGCTTCCGGAAGGCCCAGGGGCCGCCCAGATGCCGGAGGAGTTTGCCGGCCGCGTGGAGGAGGAGCAGGGGGTGGACACGTCTCGGGGAGTTTCAGGCGTTTGAGGCTGTAGGATGCCGTCGGGTCATGACGACGGGGGCCGCAGGGAGAGTGGCAGGCGTGGCCCGCGGAGCCCCCGTGACGTGGCCTCCATTCAAATCCAGGCCTTTTGGAGCCAGAGCACTGGTGGGGGGGGGGGTGTGACCTCGGGCGTCCCAGCCCTGCAGTTGTGCGTCACACTCGTCAGAGCAGAGGCCCCACAGCCGACCGGCAGCCCCTTCCGTGGGACCTCACACGGAGGACGCGGAGAGCTGGCCCCCCCGGCGCGGCGCCCCGGACACCGGCCGCCTCCTCCCGACGTCGCTGCCCCTTCAGCCGCTGCAGCCTTGCTGACTCCCGGGCTCGATACCCCCTCTGACCGTCTGACCTTTCCCCACCGTCTGTCTGGGGCTGGTCATCCCATATCTGTTTTGATGTTTTTGGACGGAGGTAAAGGTAACCGTGGTAGAGTGTGCAGCTCACACGTTGGTGCCTCTGCCGCGTCACCCACCACCTCTGCCTGGTTCCCAAACGTTTCCAGGACCCCCGAAGGCAGTCCCACGCCCGTGAGGCTGCCGCTCCCCGCCCCGCCTCCCCCCGCCCCGGCACCCACCGGTCTGCATTCTGTTTCCAGGGGTTTACCTGCTCCGTGTATTGTATGAAATGGAATCATACGGTATATGGCCTTTGGGGTCTGGCCTCTCCCTGGGCATCACGCAGTCGAGGCACGTCCACGCGGCAGCAGGCGTCGGCACTCCGCTTCTCCCACGGCCGCGCCGCGCCCGTCCTGTGGCTGCACCGCGCTCTGTCTCTCCGCCGTCTCTCGTGGCGCCTGTGCTGCTTCCTCCCCCGGCTGCTGGGAACAGAGCGGCCACGGACCCGTGTGTGCACAAGGGCTTGTTACAGAACCAGGTGGCACGTCCTCTGGGTGTAGACCCAGGAGTGAAATTACCGGGTCATGTGGTGATTCTAGGGTTTTGAGGAATAGCCAAGTCATGTTCCCGTTTCTAATGGAGAGTGTTAGAGTTTTGCATTTAGTGTCTTTGGGACCCACACCACCCAGCCCCGTGGTTGCTGTCTCGTCCTCCGTGGCCATTCCTGCAGTCCATCAAGGTCGTTTGAATTCTCACACCACCCTCCACGACCACCTGCCAGCTTGGTTTCTCCACACACGTAATGAGCACGTTTCCTGCGCTGTCCGTGGAGCCATTGCTGACGTGCTACAGGCACGGGGCCCTGACGGACCCCCTCGACGCTGCCTGCTTGGCCTGATGCTCCTGTGCTCACAGCGCTCCCTCTGCAGGTGTCCCCAGGCCCCCAGACCCCCAGAGCCTGCCAGAGACAGGATGCAGGAACCTGCAGAGAATTCGGAGGGCTTCCCTGGCCGGCGGTAACCACTGTCTGCTCCCCGCTCCAACCCCGTTGCTCTTTCACTGGGACAGGCCTGTTGCTCCACAAGGCGGTGTGAGTGGGGCAGTCAGACTGGCGCGGGCAGAATTAGATGCCGCCTCGGATGGTGGCGGGAATCACGAGAGGTGTGGCTGGGGGTCAGGCTGGGTGGTCCTGGAAGGGTTAGAGCCACGTGAAAATACGTCCTGGGCAGCCAACGGGACAGGACGTTCACGGGCGGGGAGTAGAAGCAGCAGGAGGCGGATCCCTGGGCAGGACCAGAGGGCGGGCGGGCGCCTGACTTGGAAAGGGCCAGCTGTGCTCCAAGGCAGGTCTTCCCAACCCGGCCAGCTCCCAGGGCAGCAGTGTGTCCCCTCTGGAAGGACCCCCGTGTCCCAGCCAGTGGTGGTGTCTTTGGTGTGTGTTTGGGCAGAAGGGGTCACGGTTGGAGCGGGAGAGACTGAGCCCCCTTCCCGGCTGCAGTGGAAACGGCTCTGCACGCTCCATGAGCACACCCAGCCGCTCGGGTCCCGTGGGTCCCAGGCAGGTGTCCTCTGTGGGGTCATCCCCTGTCAGCAGGGGTGAAGGACCCTACGGCCAGGTCCTCTCCTGACCCCTTGGGGATGGTGCCCAGGCCCTGAAACCCCCAGACCCGGCGACAGGGCCAGAGGAGCCCATGTCGCAGAGGCATGGGTTGGGGGTACGCGCAGGACTCAACGCACCCCACGCGGGGGCACGCGGGGCGGCCCCCGCCCTGTGTTGTGCAGCTGGTCCCAGGACCTCCCTTCCCCAGGTTGGAGTCATTGGCGACGAGGAGGAGTGGGTCACCCTCTACGAGGAGGAAAATGAGCCTGACGCCCAGATGCTGGAGATCCCGAACCTCACGCCCTACACTCATTACAGGTGAGAACAGCAGGCCCCGCCCCCGTGAGGGGGCCCCACGAGGAGGGAGCCCCTGGGAGGAGGGGCGTGCACAAGGAGGGGCGTCCCCACGAGGAGGGGGAGAGGCCTCTGGCTATAGAAGCGAAACCGTGCTGCGCGCGTGGATGCGAGCCGTTTTCTAGTTGCCATAACAGTAAATTGAACCTCTCCGGCGGGAGACACACTGAGTGTCGTTCCAGGGAGCGCACCCCAATGCTAGATCCCCTGTGTCCCTTCCACCGTCATTGCTGCCAGGCAGCCGGCAGGTGTGCCTGGTACATTAGGCTTAGTAGCCGAGACCCACGTGGTTGGAGATGTGGCGCTCTTCTTTACAAAACTCCACGGCCTCTGGGGACTGTTAACCTGCTGTGTGTACGTGGAGCGGACGTCCTCGTCCTCGGAGCACCCCGCTGCTTCCCCCTCCCGGGGCCCAGGAGTCGCAGGTCTCACTAATCAAGCACTTAACGTGCCGTTTAACCTTTGCATCTTGATCCTGAAATGTATCCAGGCTGTAAACCCTTGGCCTTAACAGAGGGTAGGGTGATGTTGGAGACGTCATGACTTCCTGTAAGATCACTCAAGGGGGTGGAACTTCCAGTTATCCCCAGATGCTGAGCTTGGTAAAGTCACAGCTCTGCCAGGACAGATGCATTTCATGAGATCAGGGAACAAAAGACTAAGAATGACTAATTCTGGGAGTAAAAGGTGAAATTACATCTTCTAGTACAGTACCAAACGTAGGGTTTTTTTAGAAACCTAATGAGAGATGCTGTTTAATTTACATTCATTTTAATGTCCTTCCTAAGATTAGAGCAGATGAATCTCATTTTTAGAGAAAAACATTCAACAGAAAATGAGCTGTTAGGATCCAAGACTTGCCATGTGAAATTAGTATAAACTATACACTTATTTCAAAGATCAGAAACTGGGGTTAGGTATCAGTGTTCCTGTCTTAAAATCACGTCAGTTTAGGAAGCCCCGGTAATTAATATGTGTGCAAACTTGGGATATTTTTCTGGTATATAAGTTCAATTCAAATAGTTGTACATATTAATAAAGAAGAGATAAAAACTGAGAACATTTAACATCGACGTTAAAGAACATCTGACTCCACCTTCGTTTTACAGACGAGGAAACAGGCAAGTCAGCCATGGTGTGAGAGTCCCAGGGTGTGGACTCTGGGACCGTGGCTCCTCTCCTGAACCAACAGGGAATGGGGGTGTGGGGCACCCTTGGTCATTATGAGACACTGGCGATTCAAAGCCGTCATCGGGTAGCGATGTTCTGACACGCCAGTTCCATTAAAGAGCTACTTGAGCTCTGATCCCCTGGTATCACCCTGCACTTGCGCCAGCCAAGGCAGCTGGTGACACAGATTCTGGCCCCATAACCCATCCAGTCACGGTTCCCTCGGGAGCTGGAAGCTGCTGGGTTGCAGTGCATTGACCATTCTTCGGGGGCTTTTAGGGGAAGAGGCCATGTATGTAACTCTCACTTTTAATGAAACCAGGTGGAAAGAGGGCGCGCTTGAGCAATGGGCTTTGTGATGCAGGCAGACACATACCTGCCCTCCACACACACGCCCCCAGGAAGAGCTGTGGGGTTGGGGGCTTTCCATCTTCCACTTTACCTCTTGCCGCAGGTTCCGGATGAGGCAGGTGAACGTCGTCGGCGCCGGCCCCTTCAGTCCGTGCTCCCGGGTCATCCAGACGCTGCAGGCCCCCCCGGACATGGCCCCCACCAGCATCACCCTCCGGACCGCGAGCGAGACCAGCCTGCGGCTCCGCTGGGTGGTGAGTCAGGTGGCGAGGGGGCTGCGCGGAGCCCAGCGCTTAGTCACGTCTTCCTCTCGCCCTTGTCCCCGTCAAAACCAAGCTCGTCATTAAACCGAGAAGTGTTGCGTTTTCCAGTCGCTGCTGGGTCTCAGACCCGCCCCACTGCCTTATTAATTAGTGGCATGACTCACTGGCTTCTGGGAACCAAGGGATATTCTTTGGGGAGGAAAGCCAATGATCCCACAGGCTGGACCTGTAAGTCCTTAAGCCAGGTTGACGCGGAACCGATGCTCGGTGTTTGTAAAAGAGCCAGCTTGATGTGGAATCAGAACATTTCCCCACAAAATTAAGCCACAATGTATTAAAAGAAATCATGTCCAGCCTAAGTTACTGACAGGACTTCATTTAATTAACAGAAGAGTTCCAGGGAAAAGCAGAATAAAAGTCCTAAGAATATTCACCCCAGAATAACTTTTCCATGGATTTGGCCCCATAAGACAGGCCCATGTGCGGGGAGCCTCAGGGGGGCGGGGGGGGGGAAGTGGTCCTAAGATGTCAGCTGATCATGGACTGTTGTCTACTTCCAGCCGCTGCCCGACTCCCGCTACAACGGGAACCCCGAGTCCGTGGGCTACAGGATTAAGTACTGGCGCCCAGACCTCCCGTCTGCGGTGCTGGCCCAAGTCATCAGCGACCGGCTGGAGAGGGAGTTCACGGTCGAGGGGCTGGAGGAGTGGACGGAGTACGAGCTGCAGATGCAGGCCTTCAACGCCATCGGGGCGGGGCCCTGGAGCGAGGCCGTGCGGGGCCGCACACGGGAGTCAGGTGAGACGAGCACTGGCCGGGCCCTCTCCTTGTCTCCCTGGAGACGGAGCTGAGCATCCCCAGTCTCTGGCATCTCGGTGGCTCATCCCCCCCACCCTCCCCTCCGTGTCTGTGTTGACGCTTTCCTGGGTAATTAGGTTAAACTGCCTTAGAGGCCATGACACTGCTTTGAAATTGATGAGGAATTCTACCAGGGGCTAGACTCGCGTTATTATCTTTTAAATTAGGGGTAATTCTCACCACCAATGGTGAGAAGTAGGCGTGTACAGAGACTCTGAGGAGACCTTTACAACACAAGGTGTTCGGGACTTCCTCCTGACAAAGTCACACGTGTGATGTGTTGTCTCCCCTGTGCTGGAAAGTAAACCCTCAAAACTTCAGTTGCTTCAGCACAGTAGAGGTTTACTGCTCACTCCTTACAGCCTGAGATGGGTGCTCCTGTTGATGGGTGGCTCTCCCGTGAGGTGACTCAAAGACCCAGGCTCTGCTGCCGTGGAGCCTAACTGCCGTCCTTGTGCAGCTGCCAGAGGGGAAGGGTGGGCGGAGGTGGTGCACCTGCCTCTTAACACCTGCCCAGAAACGGCGCGTGTCCTACTCACATCCGCCAGGCTCAGGGTACCCCTCGTGGTCAAGAAGGAAAGGAGAGCTTTCAGTGGTCTCTCTGAGAATGCTCATCTTCCAGGCTTCATGGACTGACTGGTCAACAGTGGTTTGCAGGACCCTTACTGGCCTGCTTCAAGTTCGTAGAAACATAGAATAGAGTGTTGCTAACACTCTTTAAAGATGCACAGAGCAGCTCTTCCCACTGTTCTAAAATAGTGAGGTTTTCTCCTGAAAAGGAAGATGGTCTCTGCTTCTCTCCCCTCCCCCGATGCTGTCCCAGTGCTTGGTGTATTGGGGTGGGGGTGGGGCCTGTTCATTCCAGGCTGCATGGGCTGTTAAAAGTCATACTCAGAGTACCTTCCTGACCTCTGCCCAATGAGGGGTGAGAAGAAGGTAGAAGGTCTGAGACAGTGAACTAGCTCCACCGTGACTTAGCTGTTTCGTCGGAGGCTTCCTGAGCCCAGGGCGTGCCCTGTCTTCTCCAGGCTCCACAGGGACAGATGCAGAGAGGTCACCCTGGAAGCCCATGTGGGACGGGAGGGCAGCCAGGGGCAGCCAGCACCTCCCAGCAGCTGTTTCCACCCTAGAGATCTCAAAATGTAATAAGTACCTTTAAAATTATTGCAGACTTTTGGTAGTAAGATGAGTAAGTTCTAAGTAACCTTATGTACTGCATAGTAGTTATAGTATTACATGCCTGCCTGAAAGTTAAGAACCAAATCACTGTGTTGTACAACTGGAACCAGTATAATACTGTATGTCAATTATAATTAGAAAAAAAGAGATAGAGAGAGTTGCTAAAAGAGTAGATCTTAAACATTGTCACCACAAAAAAGAAAAAAAAAAAAGGTAATTATGTGACCTAACAGAGATGGTCGCTAATGCTATGGTGGTAACCGTCTTGCAGTATATGTACACCTTAATCTTACACAATGTTATATACAAATCATATCTCAGTAAAACTGGAAATAAATAGTAAAGTCTTTAATTATTAAAAGAAAGCCTTAAAACTTTAAGTAGAGATTAAAATACCATTTTAAGCAATTTTCTTAGGGGAAAAAAAAACAAATAAAACACAGACATTGAATAAAACACTATGATTGAGGTAAAAAGTGGGTTAGACACTGCTAAAGAGGGAATTACCAAAATGAAAGCTGGAAATGAGTAAAAAACTCAAAATGCAGTGCAAAGACATTGAGACTGAAAGTATGATAGAGAGGTTAAAAGACATAGAGAATAGAATGAGAAGACCCAGCATACATTTAATAAGACTTAGGAGGGAAAAGGGGAGGAAACGGGAGGGAGGAAACATGCAGAGATCATGGCTGAGAAATTCCGGAGCTGATGTAAGACATCAGGTATCAGACTGAAGACACAAATCCTGAACAGAATAAATAAAAATAAATCTGCACCAAGATGCGCTTCACTGCAACTGCAAATACAAGAGCCAAAGAGGAATCTTAAAAACACCTGGAGTGAAGGCCTCTTACCTGCAAAGACCATTTGAAGCCAGCTTCTCAAGAGCAAGAGAGGCCAGAAGACAGTGGGTAGTAATCCTGAAGGAGCTGAAAGAAAACAGCTGTCCACCTCAAGCTATACACCTAGCTACACTTTTCAAGGATTCTGTTCAGAAAACAACACACTAAACATTATGTAAAGATGAAGCAAGTGTCATTAAAAACGGAAAATAATATTTTCCGGTAAGTTTTCAAAGAACAAAGTAGACCGATGGCAAACCTGCTGCGGTGAGGCTGTGTTTCTGTAAAACTCTTTCCAGCTGCTGGAAAGCCGTCTTTGCAGCGGTCAGAGGCCATCGCTCTGCATGTAAACTCACGCCAGCGGCGTCTTCTACCTCTGCTGTCCTCGGACAGTCCTGGAGCGTCTCTGACATGGCGACTCTGAAGAGACTTTCCTAAGCAGTGTGGTTGTTTGAGGTATAGATTCTGCGTCCAGAAGAGCACGGGGAGGGGGTCGCTTTTGTGTTGGTTGTCAAATGTGCATGCATGTGGCGGTGGGAGGCCCTGCGCAGCCCAGCAGAGCTGACCGGACAGAGCGTGCGGTGGGCGTGCGCGATGCTCACTTGCTGGGAAAGCTTCCAGTCTCGAGTGAGAATTGTCCCTGCAGCTCACACTTTGCTTTGCCAGCTATCATGTTCTTTCTTACAGAAAACTATCTTTTGTTTTGAACTGAACATGCAATGAGAAATTTTGGTCCGACACCTATCTCTTGGGGAAGAAGAGAAGAGTTTTGGTTCAGCAGGTGTTTCCATTACAAATTGAATAATAAGGTTATTGATCTTCAAGATATGGGTGATTCAGATTTCAGATATTTTAATACCAGGAGAGTGGGCTCCTTGGGACCCCTCATGGGCTGTTCTCTCCTCTGGGGGTTCTGGTGCTGTCATATCTGCCCCCTCCATCGGGGACTGGTCCTGGAGGGGTTCAGTACCTCCAACCTCCAAATGGAGCTTCCAGAACCTCCTGCTGCAGGAAGCTGCTTGCCTCTGACCCACAAGCCCTTCTCAGCTGCAGCAGCTTTGATGTCTCACTTCCCTGGTCCTGCTGAGGTTGGACAGGCAGCCTCGCCGGCAGAGAAATTGGCCCGTTCAGAGGACTGGTCCTGTCAAGCGCTGCTCACCATTTGGTGAAGCGGGTGAAGGGGTTACAAGGGCCCCTGATGGAGTGCCGCTGCCGCTGAGGGGGATGGGGAGGGACCAGAGAGAGCTGGGAGCGGAGGACAACTGCAGACCCACGTCTGGAACACAGCATCGCCTTCCCAAAGAGAGCCGTCCTTGAGTGCTTGAGAATAGCACGGTGCGCAGACATGCTGAAAGCCAGCGATGGAGGCGCCAAGCAGGACGTCCCGAATGACATTTAAATGAGGTTTCCAGATTTGATCGAGCGATTGAGCTGCTTTCATGACATCTTATGATATATTATGATATATTATAAGGGTAAATGAGGCCCTGAAAATCAGAGAGAGTACATGAGGAGTAGCTGCAAGCAGAGGGGTAAGAAACCCTATAGAGGAGACAGAACAAATGAAGGAAAACGCATTTTAAATAGTATTGTTTCTAATGAAAGGGAAGATTCTAGGACTGTCTCAAAACTCAAGGCATCAGCTTGTGAAAGAAGTCGAGTCTCCTTCAAATTAGGTAACAGATAAGATCTTTGTTCAAATCTTAAAAGCATAAATAATTTGTAACTCGATGTCGCAGTTTATCCTGGCGGGACTCGAGTCAGCCGAAATGTTCACCCTGAACACGGCCATGTTCTCTGCCCACCTCCTCGTTAGGAATCCAGCTGTGCTCTAGGCGCCAACGCTGAGTCACCATGGTCACCGGGTTGCCCTCATTCTCTGGGGACACGGACAGCCCACCAGTAAATGGACGCCTATGCTACTGCATCTTAGAAAGTCAGCTGTTATTTGTAGATCTGCAGTGAGAATTGGGCACTTACGCTTCAAAGATTGACCTGCAGGAAACAGTTAAGGATTGAGAGGTGGACCGTCTGTGTTGCCATGACGATGGCCTCTGTCTTTTCAGACAGGGACGGGAGTGTAGAATGTTGCACTCGTATCTTGGGCAGACAGTATATTTGCTACTGCCACGTGATTCTAAATAAAGTCGGAAAACTAAGTCGGGTAAATTGTAGGTTTACCTTCTCTGTGAGTGATAGTGGCTCCTTTGATTCGCAGTGGATTCAAGATGCCAGCGTATCTCTGGGTTTTTACAAGATAAGCATGTGTAAGCAATGTCCTGGTGACTGCCTGCTAAGTTACAACACCCGGTGGGAGCCCCCGGGGCACGGAGAACACGAGTGACACCGTGGGAGCCACCACCGGAGGGCAGGGGACACAGGGTATGTGGCAGACGTGCTCCCCTTCGCGGCTCAGTTAACCAGAAACCGTGAAGATTCTTCTCCTGTGACACTTATCCACTCAAATAAATTCACATTATTTTGTTGACTGACCGAATAACGGAATAAATGATGCTCAACTGACGTGCTTGGGAAGAAAACGTTTATCGGCCGGGTGGGCTGACCGGCGTCTTCTCTCTCCACAAGTGTCAGGAGGGTCCCTGGGCTTGGGACTCACAGGCACCAACGGCGACGTGTCTGTTTTGTGGGTGCGTCGGCCGCACTGGCAGCCAGTGTGACGCCTGGGTTCTGAGGACGGGCAGTCAACGCAGCAGGTGGATGAGGGGAGGGGGCCATCGAGGTCAGGGAAGTCGCCCTTTCCTGGGGCTGGCAGCCCTCCCAGGACAGAGCCCCAGGCTCAGTGTCCCCAACAAATCACCCTGGGAGGCCGCGGCCTGCAGCGGGGCCTCCTCTCCTCTCCCTCCCGAACCTGCTGGTTGTGGGAGTGACCTGGTCAAGCTCGCAAACGATGTAACAGCACCTCTTCCAGACCCGGCATGAATCCTGGCATTTCTCCTTAAAGCCTGTGTTCTTTTCCTGGGGCTGCGGTAACAAAGGACACGAACTGATGGCTTCACACAGCAGAAACGTATTCTCTCGTGGTTCTGGAGGCCGGAAGGTGGAGGCCCAGGTGTCAGCAGAGCCGTGCTGCCTCTGGAGGGGCTGGGGGAGTCTGTCCAGCCCCCTCCCAGCTTCCGGCAGTTCCTGGGCTGACAGCACAAGCCCAGACCTGCCAGGGGGTCTCCCCATGTGCACGTCTGTTTCTTCTCATGCGGACACCAGTCCTGTTGGATTGAGGCCACTCTACTCCCGTGTAACCTCATCTTACTAATTGTTTCTGCAAGGGCCGTATTTCCAAATAAGGTCACATTCTGGGTACTGGGGGTCAGGACTCCAGCACAGGAACTTGAGGGGACACAGTTCAACCCGTAACAAAGACCAAACCACTTTGCTGTAGAAACTCTAGGAATCATAACCCCACCTCCTCCCCTCCCTGCCCGCCTGTACCCCCACGCAATACCACGTTTAGAGATGTCGGTGAACTGGTGTCTGAAAGTGAGCGTTCCCGTCTGAGATGGAAGTCACAGTTCTCACACGTTAATATAAGAATCACACCAAGCTTATTTTCTAGCTGGGTGGACTCTGGTAGAATTGAGCTCCTAAATACCCGGGATTTATGGAATTTGTTGCTAATATTAAAGAGATTTACATTTCTGTGATACCCCTGCAGGTTTAATCTGATCATTGCAAAATGCTCAGAACACATTGCTATTTTGAGGACAACTTGATTATGGGTAAAAATTAGACCTTTATTTGCAGAAGCCTTCAGACTTTGGGTGCCAATCTGTTTAACTCATCCTTTGCAGTTCCTTCAGCCGCCCCTGAAAACGTGTCGGCCGAGGCCGTCAGCTCCACCCAGATCTTACTGACGTGGGCTTCGGTGCCCGAACAGGACCAGAACGGCCTCATACTGGGCTACAAGGTATGTGCTCAGGTGACCTTCCTCTGCTCACACCGCACAGGTGCTGCCGCCTGTCTCCCCAGACCCGTGAGTTCCTGCCGGTCCCCAGCTCTGGCCTGTTTCCTGGTTTCACGTCGCTGGTCTGGTCTCCCTTCATCACAGTCTGGGGATGAGCACCCGTGTACCCGCTTCACATGGGCCAAGGCGAGGCACTGGAGCTCTGAGCCTGTTTCCTTGCATGTGAAACCAGAGGAGTGATGGTAGCTCCCTCCCAGGGTTGCTGTGAGAAGTGGCTCATTTTGTAAAATGCCAAGGACGTGTCATTGGATCACAGCACGCGTGTCTGCACGTGTGTCATCGCCATCCAGGTCCGTCCTAGACGGTGGCATCAGTGGCGAGGGTTGGACACCTTCCAGCATCTCTGGAAGACATTTCTGGGTGTAGTCTTGAGTGCATTTACCCAGACCCTTAAAAAACCTACTCTGTTTTTGTTCCATCCCCTCCCCCGCCCGCAGCACCAAGCAGCAGGGTGGATCTTCCTGGATTCGGCCGCAAGGCCACACTGGTCTCATGCTCTCCGCCTTCTCCTCCACGCTCTCCTCCATTCAGATCCTGTTCTCTGTTTCCCCACCTGCTCTCATGCACTCCCCCGACCCCGGGCATTCTAATCACTCCCTTCTGGCCCTTTAGACACAGCGATCCCCTAGCACAGCTTTGAAAATAGCACTGCACACCCCCTACCTGGGCCTTGACCTTGGGAACCAGTTCTGAGAGGGTGGGCTTAGGGAGTGAGGAGGAGCAGGCGGGCTGTGGAGGGGGCATCTCAGGGCGGGCTGTGTCTGCAGCGTGGGCAGTAGTAGCCCAGAGGCGGGGCCTCGGGCTCAGGGGGAGAACACGGGTCCCCTGAGGCAGGAGCCCAGTCTCCCAACAAGCCAGGCCAGCGAGTGGCTGTGGCTGCTTGTGGAGGACACAGAATGTCTCCGTGTTCATATCGAGCCCTGGTTTCCCTGGCTGCCCTGGGGCACCTGAAATCCTATAAATCACAGCAGGGCATCTGGCTCTCCCCGCCCAGCCATGGGCAGGTCTCAAGCCCAGCTACCTTCCAGGAATTAGATCCCTAAGCCCTCAACACAGCTGCCTGGCGGGGGGGGGAGGGAGGGGGGGGACCCTCGGTCGCCTGGTCCTCGCCACGTGGTCCCGAGACCCAGGCCTGCCGAGACCGCCCCCCGCCCCGCGCACCGTCCTCCTGACCCCATCCTTGTGTGTCTCGCTCAGATCCTGTTCCGGGCCAAAGATCTGGATCCTGAGCCCAGAAGCCATGTGGTCCGAGGGAACCACACACAGTCCGCGCTCCTGGCGGGCCTGGGCAAGTTCGTGCTGTACGAGCTCCAGGTGCTGGCCTTCACCCGCATCGGGAGCGGGGTCCCCAGCTCGCCCCCCATCCTGGAGCGGACCAAAGATGACGGTACGTCCACGGCTGCGCCTCTGCCTGTGTCCCAGGTTTGCTGTCACCATCCAAACCCTCTGGATGGTTGTCATTTTTAACTTAATTTTCAAAACACGTTCCCCCCACCCCCCGCCTTGTTTCAGCACAGGAGAACAAAACAAAATTGTTTCCTGGTCACTGAGCACTTCCACGGCCAGTTTCAGCCAGAGTGAATGTCTACAGCCTAGCTCTGAGCCTGAGCACAGCTATCTCCTAGCTCTGCCGTGGGCAGCGCAGGAAGGCCAGGCGGGCGGGGCCGGAAAACCCAAGGCCGCTCCGCCTGGTGGCGGCTGCACAACCCTGGCGGGAAACCCCACTCCGGACCCGGTGCCTGGACTCTCGATTCTCTGGGGCTGCCCGCTCTCATTTGCATAATTAGAGACCATCAGAAGCCCCCGCAGAGCGCGGCTGTGATGGGCTCCCAGGGTGCGCACACTGTGAGGGCATTGTCGAAATCACCAGGAAATGTTTCTCCACGTTGCAGATGTCAGGCACGTAAAGGCTAGCTCCTTTACATGATCTGTATTAAACAGACTGTGATGAATATTCTGGGGGAAAATACCAACCTCCCCCCAAAAACCCAGCCTCAGAAGCGGCTGGCAGAAGTGAAACCACCATAGATTTTCTTAAGCATCTTCACTGAAGTAATTAAATCAGCCCCCGGAACGCACGCTGACCGCCGAGTAGAAGCCCTTCTCTCCGTGTTGTTGGGACACAGCTGGGCTTCCCCGGGGTCAGAAGAGGGGGCGCCTTGGACACGGTCCGCCCCTGGGGGCTGGTCTCGGGGCAGCTGGGGTCTGCGAGGGACCATGTGACCTCAAGGTCCTGCCTTTGCAAAACTATATGGTGTGTTGAGGGCCACACGCATGAAAAGTAACAGGGGCATTTAGTAACCGTTCCTCAAACTCGGGCAGCTCTCACTGTTTCTTCCCGAAGTATGTAAGCATGTTTCTCCTTCCCCTCATTTCATTGTGATGCAAACGCGCAGCCTTGGGGACAGCGCGGGGGCAGACGCCACAGAACACAGACGTCAGAGTGTCCTGTCTGTGAACGGGTCCTGGTGTGTGGGCCTCCTTTCCTTTCCTTTACCTGAACACAGGGGTCATAACACGTTTACCATTTAAAACACTGTTCTCAGCTTCATCGCTCGAGGCGGCTCTCCGCAGCCCTGGAGGGAATAGCACCCGTCATCCTGCCTCCGTGTTGATTGTTGTCAGCTCGTCACCTCTTACCTGGGAGTCGATCAGCTCTTACGTTCCAACAACAAGTTCCCAGGCCGGCCACACACTTACTCGCCTCTCCATTTAAGTAAATACACTACATTTTACAGTGGCTGTGACCCTGTTATTCAGTAGTGCCTCGATACATAACTGTTTCATGAATCACTGATGCAGCAGACCACGCAGAAGAACTATTGTATACATTTGTGGACATAAACTCTGAATTTTCTGTGATAATGCAGGAGAGGGTTCGTGTCCCTAAGAGAAAAATCACTGACTATAACCATGTTGTTTGGTCAATAATCGTGACCTCCGCTTGGAGTTGGGAGGGACCTTTGGCCAGCGGGTTTATCTGGCATCTGCTTCGTGGAGGTCCAGCCCAGGGCAGGAATCAGATTGGCGAAATCTCCACTCTGACTTGATATACCCCCTGAGTTGCTATTTAGCTACTGGATGGCTTGCTTTAGGTAACACACTAACAGGGCTCGCAGTGTAGTTCACGAGTGCTGCCTTCGAAACTTGGGAAGCAGATGAGCTGCATTCAAAGTGAGGCGTTTTCTCAAAATCATTAGGGAGACACACGGAGATTCCAAAAGTCACTTTCCCAGAACTTAGAGCGATTCACCCGTGACTGGTGTCATCGACAGTGGTGGCTGTCCTCGGGCAGCCCACAGAACCCACCCCCACCCCGATGAGGCCCCATCGTGCACCCACGTGGCCTCCCGACGGTGCCGGGGTCACACGGGTCTTTTCTCCCTGCAGCCCCAGGCCCGCCCGTGAGGCTCGTGTTCCCGGAGGTGAGACTCACGTCCGTGCGGACCGTGTGGCAGCCGCCCGAGGAGCCCAACGGCATCATCCTCGGTAAGTGAGCGGCAGGGATTAAGGGGACCACAGCTCAGAGAGAAACAACAAGCAGACTGATCTCACCTATTTTTATTAGATGCCTAAGAGGTTAAAAAAAATCCTGTCTGCAGCAGCCTGGCATTTTCTGAGCTGAGAGACGGCAGCCCTGTGTCTCTGCACTGAGGTTTCTTTGCAGAGTGAAATTTACATTTTGTTAGGCCAGAATTTCTCGTTTGTTCCTGGTTTGCGGCAGTACCATCTGTAATGGACCTTCCCTCTGCTCTGAAATAACCCAGCTATTTTGATGTGTGTTTGGAAAACGACAGGCTAGTTTTTCATAGGAGATTCATGCCCAGGCTTCACTCCTAAGTCCCAGAAACGTCTCTCTTCTGCTGCAGAACCTGCACCTGATCCTTTGAGGAAGTTTCCGGTGCTGCATTTAGGTCCCAGGGAAATGGTTTACTTTGAACTTTTCACTCAGAGGGCCAGCTCTGATAACTTTGATGAAAAGCCTTAATTTGTCCTAGTTTCCCAAAGGCAGCAGATTTTATTTTAAAAAATCGTCAGCCCCTTTATTTGTTCACCCTTTCACCAGGACAGATTAAGGGCCTCGGATACGCCAGGCCTCATGCTCAGAGCAGGAGGTGAGGAGTGGTAAGACGCAGGACGGCCCGGCCCCCCGGGGGGGAACGCCGGTGACAGTACCACGCGGGAAACGCCCTGCGGGCAGCGCCTCCTGGGCCAGGGGCTCGGAGGGTGGAAGGTGTTTTCGGGCTGGATCCTGAGGACGAGGGTTATTGAACCACAGCTCGGGTCCGCTCGCCCGTGTGCAGTGAGGCCAATCTACCGGCATCGGGTTGCGGGGAAGGGACGTGCAGCGTTTACTGCAGGGCGGCAAGCCAGGTGTCCAGCCAGCTGGTGCTCAAAACACCCCAGCTCTCCGGTGGATTTCTGCAAAGCAGTTTTAAAGGCGAGGTGGGGGAGGGGGCCGCAGGGTGTGAGGTCACAGGGCGGGTCACAGGGGTTCACGTGATCAGTCCTCGGGCTGCAGTAGGCCTGGGGGCTCCGTTAGGTTCCCAAGGTAATCGAGTGGTTAACGTCTTCCGTGTGGTGGGGCTTTAGCGTCTGTAAAGCAGCTCAGGGAAAGGGCATCAGATACTGTTACTGGGTCCTTCGGAGAGGAGCTGCAGCCGAGGATACCTGGGAGGGCTCGGCCCCATGGGTCCTGCGCAGTTACGCGAGTGGTTTCCAAAGTCTTGAGCCAAATGCTGCCTTTTGCCTGTGGGAGCACAGACACCCCAGAGGGAGACGGGGGCTGGGCCGGGCAGGGAGCCATTGGGAAGGCCGTGCGGCCCCTGCAGGAGAGGGCCAGAGGCCCAGACCTTCCAGAGCGGGCCTGTACGGGCCAGGCTCGAGGCCCAGGGTATTCTCCAGACCCGGGTCGGCACTGAAATACGGTGTTTACCTCCTGCTCACCCGCGGCCGCCCCCCGGATGCGCCCGCCCGGGTCACGGGAGGGTGACAGGAGGACCGTTAACATGGGCTTACCCACGGCAGAGAAATGCACCACTTACACCTGTGTTTGAGGTGAGGCTTATAAGAGGTGGTTTGGAAAAGGGTTTCACTTCATTTTTTTAAAAAAGTTTGAAAGTATGAGCTGAGGGCCACAGGGAGTCACCCAAGGGCCTTGAGCAGCGGAGCGAACGGGTCGGCTGCGTGTTTTGGATAATACCTGGCAGCCGTGAGAAGGTGAGCAGAAAGGCAGATGCTCGTTGAGTTGTGTCTTCATTAAGACGGAGCCTGGGGCTCGCACATCATCTGCACATCAGGCCGGGGGCCCTTCCGCTCCACTCTCTCCTCCTGCGGCTCTGGAGCTGCTTCGCTGTGAGGGCAGTGTTTCTGAGCTAGGTGACCTCTGGAACTGCAGGTTCTTGCTGTGAAAAGCACGACAAGCGGCCGGAGAAGCCTCTGCTGCAGCGTGCGTTTCAGATCCTGTCCAGCGAAGAGGCCATCACAGGCTGCCCTCAGGCCCTGGGCAGGCGTGGGCCGCAGAGCCGGCCTCACCTCGCAGGTCCCTGGAGCCCGCACACAGGCAGGGCCCGCCCCCTGCTTAGCACCCAGCCTGCGGTCTCTTCTGGAATGCCCCAGAACGCTGCGGAACAGGGATCGTTTTCAGAGCACAAGATGTGAAATTCCACCTGTCACGTCTAGCCCCGGGAGTCTCCCAGAGCCATGTTCTCTGTGAGGAGGAGGGCCCCGCTGCTGAGGGAGGAGGCCCTGCCGCCCCCGGCGCCCTCCACCACCTCTGTACACACCCGGCCAGTCCCGATTCTGTGATCCTCTCTGCGATCTCTGCAGCTTTCCTGGGCCGACAAGAATCATTTCTGACAGCGGGACTGCACGGGGATGTGCGGGAGGAAAGTATGCCCCGCACGTGGGTTTCCCCTTTTGCATAGACAGACGTGTGCTCTGGTTTTGTTGCTGTGACTTTGAACTACTCATCCGAGGGCTTCCCTGCAAACAGGGTGACGTTCCAGCCTCAACCAGCGCTGGGCCATGATACTCGCCTGCCTTTGCCAGGAGAGACCCCCTTCCCAGGCCTCTGCTCTTCCTTTGACAGTCACATCAGATGGCATCTCCACCTGCAGCCTCCCCCCATGCCCATCCCGACCTGGGCTGGGCTCTTCTCCTCTTTGCTCCCAAAGCACCTGTGCCCACAGTCACAGCACAAGTCCTCCGTCCACAGGAGACCAGGGGCTCACTTTAGAATCCTGTCACTTACTTGTAAGGGTGTCTTTAACATTTGTTTTTCTGATCATAAAAGCACGTGTACAATGATGATTCAGGCCACAGTGCAGATAATTTAGATACCGTTTCACGTTCATCCAGTTTAGAACCAAGGAGAGTCTGATGGTCCCCAGTAGAGGTGAGGATGCGGGGAAGCAGCCTCACCCACTCTTGTTGGGACGCGACCTGGCAGAGGCGCCGTGGGGACCGTCTGGGTGCAGCTGCACCCTGTACCCCAGCCGCTCTCCCTCCAGGTCTTAACCCTGGAGAAATCCTCACGCCTGTTCACAAGCAGAAACGCACAAGGAGATTCACTGCAGAGCTGCTTTAAATAACAGGAAAATTTTAAAAAGAAAGCACTGGAGACAATCCAAATGTCCATCAATAAGGCAAAGAAAAGGTAAATTGTGGGCTATTCATTCAGCAGAAATCACAATAGCAATTAAAGTAATGAACGAGAGCTGCACATGAATAAATCTCACAAACATCTGTTGAGTGAAAAGAAGCAAGTTGCAGAAGGACATATGCGGCTTGAGAATGTCTCTGTATGTTTAAAAATTCTACAGACATTGCCATGGCTCACGTACGGGTACACATATATAGTAAGTGTGAAAACTTGGCAGGACTTTGCCCTGCGTTGAGAATAGGGGTTACCTTTGAGGAAGAGGATCCAGTAAGACCACGAAATATCTTCAATTTTTTTCTGTCATATTTCCTGTCTTATAAAAAAAATTGACAATTTGGCAAAATCTCAAGATTTGTTCAATGGGTGTGTGATCTATATTATTGCAAGTATTTTTCTGCATGTTTGAAATACTTTAGAATTTTTAAAAGGACAACTATAAAATAAAATAACATTCGCTAGAAAATTTTAAAATAAAATTCACAAAAGTAATGAGAAGATAAAAATCACCCACAATTCCACCACCTAAAAATAATGTCAGTTTTTTTCTCCCACTTTCTAATATTTTAACTATAAAATATGTCATACTTATAGAGGAATCTCTTCTTGCTAGTGTGTTTTACGCTGTAGTGAATAGTAAGAAGACACAGGTGTTCCTGCGCCCAGTTGAAGATGGAGCACGCCAGAAGCACTGTGGAGACCCCAGCAGGAGGCGGACACGCCCCTGAGGGCTCCTTTATGATTGTACCAGAGTTATGTTCAGACAACTTGATGCTGGCGTTGCACGTGTGCACCTCGTGCATTCCCGCTGCGTGCTGTTCTGTGACTCGCTGCTCCTTCCACGTTGTGAACCTCGCCGGTCTCCGTGGGTGTGTCAGCACGCTCCCTGGCTTACAGCAGCTCACTCCTCCGTCCTCAGACGGGCACACCTGGAGACTCCCAGTGGTCTGTGACGGCACAGCCGGGGGCCCGCCTCCTGGTGCACCTGTGCACACCTGGGCATGACCTCCTTGGGTCCTAGGCTTTGCACGTTTTCAACTTTACACAGTGACGCCAGCCTGTGTTCCTACGTGGTAACACCAGTTTACACTCCCATCGGCTTGATACGCCTTTGCCAACACTCGATAGACTCGGGCGTTCACCTTTCGTGCTGTCCTGGGAGGTCCGTGCCCCCCCCCCAGCAGTCTCATGCTGTGTTTCCCCGACGGAGGAGGAGCTGGCCGTCCTCGCTGCTTTATCCCTGGGCTGCCCTGGGCGTCTTAACGTCTCAGAAATGCTCTGCCGTTCCCTTTCCAATCCGAATAACTTCTTCTCTTGCCAGTTCAGCGGCGCACTTAGAAGCTTTCCTTTACTTAATATCATGTTTATTATTTTTATTTTTTTTCTTTTCCATTATGGTTTATTACAGGATATTGAATATGGTTCCCTGTGCTGTACAATAGGACCTCGTTTACCCATCTATATGTAACAGTTTACACGTATTTATTATTTCTAGATGCCTTGACAGGAAGGCTTTTCATCTGAGACGGGCATCCTTAGAGGTAAATCTTTGTAGCATTTCTGGTGATTTCCTCAGGATATAGTCCTGGAGGTAGAATAACGGAGCAGCCGTTAGGACATTTTTAAGGGTCTTCACACACATTTCCAGTTTTCTCTCCAGAAACACTGTTAATTAGCCCACGTCACCCTGCCCTCCCCGGCACTGGATATTAACTTGGCCAGTTTGATAGGTAAAATGTAATATTTATATTTTGAGGGGATATTTTCAAAGTTTCTTGGCCACAAGTATTTTTTCCCTCTTGGGAATTTCCAGTTTATGTCCTGTATCGGTTTGCTAGGGCTGCATGAAGTACCACAAAGTGGGCGGCGTAAACAACAGAAATTTATTTTCTGTCAGTTCTGGAGGCTGGACGTCCGGGATCCTGGTGCCAGCAGGGTCAGTTCCTTCTGAGGCCCCCATCCTTGGCACGTAGGCAGCCGTCTCCCCCCTGTGCCTGCATGGTCTGCCCTCTGCCTGTGTCTGTCCTGACACTTTTCCTAACACTAGTCCTACTCATGACACGTTCAGCCCGTAACACGTCCTTTGGCCGTTTTCTCTTGGGGATTCACCCTTTCCTCGTTGATTTTCACGCCCTCTTTACACGCTGGCAGCACCGTGAAGACCCAGTGGTGAGCGGCCTGGCCCTGCGGTCACGTCTGGTTAGAGGCCTGGCTCTGGGGTCAGGACCTTCAGCTCACTAAATATTAACCAGTATGATCACTAAGGATATTAAGTGTCATATCTGTGGCCAAAGGTTTCCCTCTTGGTTTTGGTTATCGTGCTTTTCACATAAACTTTAAATGTTCACGTCGTCGGATGTCTGACTCTTCCCCGGCGGGTGGTGCAGTCGCTCTCGGTGCAGACGGGCCTCGTCGGCTGGGTCCCTTGGTTCCTCGCTCTAAAGTGGCAGCCCTCCCCTCCCCACCCCAGCCGCGCAGTGACGTGGCCTGAAGTCTGGTCGCAGGCGCTCTCGGGCCCCGTGTCTGCGGCAGGGGGTCCACGCGGCCCGGCCTCCTCAGGCTGCAGAGGGTGAGACGCAGAGACGGGACCAGCCACGGAGCCTCTCGCGCTCTCAGGGTGCGGCTGCACAGCCCCAGCCCCGAGCCAGGCGCCTCGTCCTCCCCGCGTCCCCAGGCGGGCCCCGTCCGCACGGCTTCTGTGGCAGGGCCACCGGCTGCCCACTTTGCGTCTGCCCTGCTTTAAACTCTGCGTTGCAGGCAGGCTGGGCGGGCGGAGCTCAGCAGCCACGTAGCCGGGTGCTGACCTGGCGAGCGAGTTCGCGTGAGCCGCCTAGTCCCCCCCCTGGCCCCAGCGAGGTGCACAGAGCACCCGGGGCGGAGCCTGCCTCCCAGCAGGTGCCCAGTCAGCAGCAGCTGGAACTCTGTGGCCGTCCGGTTTTTCACCCCTTCTCTCGGACCAGGGAGTGTTCTGCCGCATCACTGTGTGTTTACTCTGTATCCACCAAGGACGCGTTGCACGGCTTTGTGCTCTGTCACTGGACGAGGGGCTGTGACGGGGGGGTTGTGATGGAAGGCAGCTTGGGGCCAGGTTACAGGACATCCCCGAAGTGCTGAGAAGTTTGGGTGTAGATCTGTAGTCCCTGGGGCTCACTGAAAATCACAAAATCCCAGGTAAGGAGGGGGTCGTACTTTAATCCTTTGAGCATTCGGCCGTGGCCACACAGAGGCTGAATGAAGCAGCTCCATCTCCCTCAGCGTGGGGCACGTCACACCGAGCCTCCTTGGTTGAGATGGCGTTGAGTGGTGATTGTGACACGTCGTCTGGGTGACCCGTCACCTGGGTATGATTACAGCTAGCGCACCAAATCGTAGATGCTGTAGGAAAGACGGGAAAACAGTCTTTAAAGATTCAGATTGCTGTTCACTGGGGAGAAAGGAAAGCCTCTTTCTGCGAGCCTCACGTTACATCCAGAGACCCTGAATCAGCGTTCCGACTCCGGAGGCGTGGCCTTCTGAGTATAGAAACACCTCTGTAGCGGGTGCTTTTGTAATCTATATCAAAACATGTTCTTGCATTTCCAAAAGAGATTAACAGCATGACACTCTGGAGGCGCCTAGAGGGAAAAACATTTGCTTATTTGCGTACATATTTTACCAGGGAGAGCTGGCGGCGTTCAGAGCCTGCCTTGGGGGGCGCGGTGGGAGCCACCTGAGAGCGGCCGCCCCTCCCTCACTTGCCCACGGCCCCACAAGCCCTTAAATGCTGTGACGCTCACGTGATGCATGTGCTGTTCAGACCCACGCGGGTCTGCCCCGCCAGACATGCCGGATCCTCCCCCTCCACCCGCTTAGAGGGAGGCCTGCCAGTGAGGGCTGAGCCTTGACCTTTAGCTTGCTACACAGGGCGTGTGGGAACTCTGCCAGGAGTTAGGAGGTCGACTGAATGGGACCCATGTTTGCAAATGCATAGTTTTGCTCCACTGCTGCATTGGTCTGCCCCCGGCCCCCAAACGGATAAGCTGTAAAACCAGCGAGCCACACGGCGTCTGGGCTAGGCTGACGCTCGCCCACGGGAGACGCGGCTGCTGTGGGTTCCGTGAGCTGTGGACGGGCGTTGGTGGGGCTGCCACCACCCACACCCCCCCCACCGTGCTTGCAGAGCGGTCGGTGGCACCGGGCCCCCTCGTGGCCTTGGGCCCAGGGCCCCAGGGATGGTCACTGAACAGGCGACTCTCAGCCTGTTGCCTTTCATTTGCCCAGGAAGCACTCAGTCCTTGTAAAAGCCTCACCTCCACCTAAAATGTCCACGTGACCCTCCAGTATCGCGCTGGGGTCCGTCGACAGCCCACCCACTTAACTGAAGCAGCCGAGATGCATCCCCTGTGCCCCCACAAAGGCCTCCAGCCCTCAGCGGCATCTTCTCAGACGTTCCTGCTTGCCCCTCCACCACGGGCCGCCCAGACCCCTCCGCCTGCTCATGGCTTCGTCCTCTTTCGGTCCTGATTTTCTCGATGAGCCACGCTTCCTCATCTTGCGGGCGCTTTCGAGCTGCTCAGGCTTCTCTCATCCACGGTTTTCATCTTCAGCTTGGATCCCTGTGGCTCGCGTGTGGCCTTGCTCCTCCGAGTGGCTGTTTCACCACGATGCGCCGTGACCTTCAACAGCAGGCTGCTCTCGGCGCCTCTCTTCCCGCCGCGGGTTCCCTCCCCGCGCAGCCGCGGCCTCTGACCTCACATCGCTGAGACCCAGCTCGTGTTTCTGAGCTTGCTGGACCCAGAATCACCTAACGAGCCTCTCCCCGCCCCCATGTGCCCGCATCCCTCGGCGCTCCCCGTCCTTGTTCTGACATGCAAGCCGGCGCTCACTTTCTCGCGGCCGCTTCCGTATAGAAGCCCCTCTGCGGCCGCCCGTCCCATCCGTGTCGAGGTGAGGTGCGGGCATTCTTCCTGATGCTCAGGACACCACAGAAGGGGGACAGGAGGCACATGGTCTCTGTCTTAGGGCCCGTAACGGGGGCACACACGAAGCCCTCGCGCTGAGGAATATTCTCCCAGTGGCTCCGTGTGGGACCCGGATCAGGGAGAAGAGCCCGGGTTTCCTGCAGTTCTCTGGGTGGACGGGAGCCCCCGGGGCTCGGGCAGAAATCGCCGTCGAGTGGGGAGCGTGTGGCGTGGGGCGGAGCCCCGGCCTCGCCCCACCTGTCACCCCCGCTCGGCGGCTCGCTGTTCCTCTCCGGGCGGCTTGGCCGCGGTGACCCACGGCAGCCCCGTGGACTGGGACGTGCACAGTGTCCTTCCCTTGTGCCATCGCTGTCCCAGTGCACACCGCGCTGTCCTCGTGTCCTGCCTTGGCAGCTGGCAGAGCCTCCTGGCTGCGGCCGGGCCAAGGGCTGGCTCTGCAGCCGTGGCTGAGCCCGCCTGCTCCTCGCCACCTGTCTGTCCCCCCTCAGGCGTGGCGGCTTTGGCTCCGGGCCCTGCCGCAGGGGACTTGAACCCCGCCTCTCCTGAGCCCCTCCCTGCACAGGTGCCCCAAGGCTCTCCCAGGCGCCCCATGTCTTTGGCCGCCGTCTGAAACAACACGTCCGCTCCTGTGGAACGTCGCCCACGGGAGGCTGGTGCTTGAGTGCAGCCTCTGGCCCTGTGACGTGCCTCTTGGTGCGTCTAAAAGCCTTCTGGTTTCTCCTGCTCTTCCAGTCACCTTGCAGGTACCCTGTGGAGGGCCAAATTGTCCTCCGTTTTGTCTCCCTTTTCTTCACGTTGTCAGGATCCTATCATTCTAGAGCAGGAAGGCGTTCTGTCCTGTTTACTGGGTGCCCCACCCCCGTCCTCGGGTGTGACGTGGAGATGCTGTCCCGTGGCTCGTGGACCGTGGACTGTCCCGTGGACTGTGGACCCCCACGAGGTCTGCCTGGGGCAGAAGTGATGCGCCTGGAACTAGGGGCCCCTAATGGAGGGGCTGACGGTTCTCATTATTCGTAGCTAGAAGCGAGAAGTCAAGAGTTGAAACTTACCCGTGGTGAGAAAAGCTGGGCCAAGTTAGGACGACATCCTGCCCCATGGCCAGGGGCTTCTCAGACAGACAGACAGACGAGACTATCGAGAAACGGACGACAATATGCCATCCAGTGTGGGGGTGGTGAGGCGGCCTACAAGAGAAAGAGGACAAGGAGGGAGTGAGGGGCCACGTGACGTGACCTGCACAGGTGGAGGTGAGGTCAAGGGTCCCCCTGGAGTCATGCACTGGGGGCGGAGGGAGGGCAGAGGTGGAGCCGTTGATGGAGAGCAGACCTGAGCCAGCTCGGGAGGAGGAGGGGAGGGAGGCCCTTCGAGAAACCAGTTCCTGTTTTGTTCCCAAATCCCAGCTCACGAAGACGTGCCTTTGAACAAAATCTTAGTCTCATCCCAGGATTTTTAACCCCAGCAGCAGATAATCTGAGCGGAAATGAAACATGAAGAACAGGCAGCAATGAAAGCACATCCGTAGTCGTGTCCTGTTCCTAAGAGCGCAGAATTCCTCGTTAATCCAGGCTCGCTGGGTGCAAGGCCATCTGAGTTAGTGAGGAGTTTAATCACGCACGTGACCCTCCAAACGCAAACAGACGAGCTCAGGGACTGAGGCCGCCGGTGGGGGGAGGGGGGAGCTGAGGGGAGCGCCGTGACGGGTGCCGGGGCCCCTGGGACACTGCGTGCTCCCTGCCCGGCAGTGGCCGCCCTGGTGTTCCTGGCATTCCCGGTGCCTGGGCCGTGTTGGTGGGTGGTTTCTGCTCCTCCCGGCCATCTGAGGTGTAGGCATGCCTTCTCACACTCTGAATAAGAAACCTGGTCAGTTCGATCCTACCCAGAAATTCAGTGTGTACACAGACAGGGCCCAGGCCCCAGACGTACCTGCATTCGTCTGTTTCTAGTGCAGTTACTTCTTTGTTCTTTGGGGAGTGTTGGTGTCTCTTCGTCACTAGGGATGGTATTCGAATGGCCGAACTCACTCACCCTGGGCCCCACCTTCCTCTTGAGGTCTTTAAAATGTTGTGTTTGGTCGTGTTCTCATTGGTGGTCTGTGTCTGCCTGTGTGGTCTTTGTGCTTAATTGTAAAGTTCGGTTTGTCTTTGCAAAGTATCTCTCCTGGGTCTCTTTCTTCAGTTTGGGAACATGCGTGGGATAACGACGGCAGTCAGTTGCTTTTGTGCGGGACACAGGCTTTCCTCCAGCGGCCAGGTGCACACGGGGGTCACTGCCAAGGCCCCGACCCCCGGTCCCATGTGAGGTTTGCTGCAGCCTCTGTGGGAACCACACACCCCTGCGGACCGTGCTCGCCTAGGACAGAGGCTGCCTCCCCGTCTCATCTCCCTGTGTGCCCCTTGAAATCGCTGAACATGGGCATCGCTTTTCATCTGCAAAACATAAAAATAATAATACGATGCATAAAAGCCGGAGTAGATGTACTGAGGTTAGAGCAGGTGTAGGAACGTGGATTTCCATCACTCTGGTAGCAGTGGGTGAGTTTCAGGAGAGCGTGGGCATTAGTATGTCAGATAGCAGAGATGTAAATGTATCTTCCGTGTAAAGGCCCAGGCCAGGGGAGAATAGAAGAAATGATGAAACAGATCAGGATCATGTGACAGACAAGGGGGAGGCGAGAGGAAGGGGTGCCTGGTGCTTCCACCACGGTCGTGGCGAGGAGCGAGCAGGTGCTGTCGAGAGAGTCAGAAGACCAAGTAAATCGAATCAGCTGTGACTGTCGGGGGTGAGGACCAGAAGCACCAGAACAGACGCAAACCCGCCGGAGGGTTGGGAGCCGACCGCAGAGGTGTTAACGGTGGAACGTGCTCCCACGCCTTGTGGCTCCCGGGTGCTGTCGCCCCTGGGAGACACGCACTCATGGGCTGGACACTGAGGGACCCGCTCTCTTTGCTGGGAGCCTGGGGCAGATGCTTTCGTTTCATGGGACGGTGTGACTCAGTGGAGAGTGAAGGCTTTTGAGCCAGACAGACCCAGGGCTCAGCCCAGCCCTGCTGGTGACCTTCTGTGTGATCTCAGGCAGACCGCTTACCTCTCTGAGCTCTGGGGCTCCCTGGTGGGACCACCGGAGGTTCGGGGTGTGCAGCCAGAGGGCTCTGCGAGGCAGCTGCCCTGACCATGCTGCCCTGGTCAGGATGCTAGGTGCCCGGGAGTCTCAGGGCTTGGGCTTGGGCTCCTGAGGCACCTGAACCACCAGGACCAGGCAGGGGCAAGGGGAGGTCAGGAGAAGAGCACCTGGTCGTCGGTCAGTAGAAGGGAAAGGACAGGTGTCCAGCAGGACGCCCGGGGCAGCTAGTCGCCACGGCGGGGCGGGTGACCATCGGAGGCAGAGCAGCAGCTGTAAGGGCCACTCAGGGCCTGTCCAGGGTCCTGCAAACCCACTGTGACAGTGGTCACTGTGGACAGGGCAGGGCTGCCGGCCCCCGTCTGCGTGGCCGTGGCAGTGACCCACAGTGGTTAGGGGCTGGGTGCTAGGGCACGCTCCGCGTCTGACTCCACAGGACCGTCCTCCTGGCCCCCACGTGGCGGGGGAGCCTAGGCTCCTCACACAGGTGGGCAGGTGACAAGGTGCAGGAGCTGGCAGGTGCCAGGAAGCTCGGCCACCGATTGGGCCAGAGGCCGTGCGAGCAGGAAGTCGGAAGGAGTCCGCCGGAGCAGGGAGGCCACAGGCGCGAGCGGCCAGAGACCCTGCCACGAGGGCCAGCGGCCTGTCTCCACAGGGGCCGTCCACCCACAGGAGGCCCTGAGAAGGCACAGCTGGCCGAGGGCAGGGTTCAGCGCCGCCAGCCTGGTTCCCTGAGGGTCCCTGTTGAGCGGAGCTGCTTGTCATTAACCGTGTGGAGGCCACGGCACCACCACTTCCGGTCTTAGCGCAGGACTCAGCAGCTGGACCGCAGTTGTCTGCAAGCCCAGGAGGCTCGGGCCAGGTCTCCACGTCCACGCTGCCTCTTCAGACGCAGGTGGAGGGGCCCTGGCAGGGCCTGGTGGGGGAGGCCTGGTCCTTAAGGACATCCAATCAGCCATGAACCCTTGATGATGAGATCGGGGGACTTTGAGAGATGGTCAGTGCCGGGCTTCCGCCCTGAGCTCCTGCTTCCTCGACAGTGACAGCAGGGAGAGCTGTTTCAGGGGATCCCCCAGCTCAGAGCCACAGGGGCGGGGCTTCCGGGGGGAGCAGGGGCCCTGGGCTGGCAGGAGGAAGGGGGAGGTTGTGCAGACAGACAGACAGGTTCTGAGCGCGGGTGTGCACGCCCCCAGGGCAGCCAGCCGGGTGCTCAGCTCCGGGGAGAAGGGCACTCCAGGCGAGAGACCCTTGGGGGTTGAGGGCGGGGGCGTGGGGGTGGGGAGGAGGGGCAGAGAACGCGCCCGCTCCCTGTGCTGCCCCCACAGTTCCTCTGGGCACCGAGGGCCATGGAAAGAGGAAGCTGTTTTCATGTCTGGTTCTGTCGGGGATGAAGAGGGGGCCTAGCGCCCTGAGGCCCTCCCTTCATCACTGGGCCTGGCTTCCCTCCCAAGGGTCCAGCCTGCTGCTCAGGTGCTGGCCCAGGAGAGGGAAGCAGCGCAGAAACCTGTGGCTCTGTGAGGGTTCCCGGGGGCTGGGCCGGGGGCGTCCCTGTGAGGGAGGGGACGGCTGACCCGTGGCCCTCGTGCCCCCCCCCCCACCAGGGTACCAGATCGCCTACCGCCTGGCCAGCAGCAGCCCGAACACATTCACCACCGTGGAGGTCGGCGCCACCGTGAGGCAGTTCACGGCCACCGAGCTGGCCCCGGAGTCCGCGTACGTCTTCCGGCTGTCGGCCAAGACCCGGCAGGGCTGGGGGGAGCCGCTGGAGGCCACCGTCATCACCACCGAGAAGCGAGGTGAGACCCTGGGCCCTGATGCACGGACAGGCGGGGGGAGGGAGGCCCCGCGTGCCTGCGCGTCCATGCAGCACCGCCGAGCCCTCCCTGGAGCTGGGCGCACCGTGGGGCTCCACGGGCGCACCTGCCCCAGGCCTGCGCTCTCAGCTGGAGGTGCAGCTCAGGTTGTGTAACTGGCCCAGGGCTGAACAGTCGTCGTGTCTGAGGGCTCCCCGACGGCAGGCGCCTGGTCTCCGATGTTGAAACCATGTCCCCGGTTCAGCAGGTCCCAGTAACGTGTTTTCTACCCTCCAGTCCCAGAAAGAGCTGTCTTTACAGGCGCCGGGCAAGGTGCACGAGGCACGTTACGTAGTTAACCGCCCCAAAGCCGCAGCGCAGCGTAGGTGAGCCCCACTTCCATGCAAGAGGAGGCCGAGGCCCAGGCAGGGCGGCTCGCTGCCGGGACGCAGACCGTGCCGCCGGCCGCTTCCTCAGTCAGGCAGCCCCTCTGCAGCAGGGGGGAAGAGACGGGTTTGCTCGTGGTTTGATGTGACTTAAACCAAACCCAAGTGCAAGTCCTGATGTGCACTGCCTTCAGGAGGCAGGCCTGTCCCCTGCTTGGGCCCCCCACGTGCCCCTGCCTGCAGCCCGTGTGGCTCAGGGAGAGGGGCCCTGGGTAGCTTTGCCCCATCCAGTGAGTCCAGGAGGGGCCTGGGAAGTGGGGGCAGGACGCGGGCTGCTCGGGGAGGGAGGAAACGGCTGGGCCAAAGCGTGAGCTTCCGCAAAGGACACTGATTGCGTCGGGTCCAGGGCCCCTCGCAGCCCGTCACCGCGGGGCCGGCTGTCCGCGGCTGCTCCATTTCACGCCACACATTCTAATCGGAATCGATACACTTCATGATGAACAGTTAGACGATGATTCCTCCCCCTGCAGAGTTTCTCTGTTGAAATCGGTGGGGTGCGGAGACAGGGCGATGGGCGAGGGACCCCCACTCAGAAGCCAGGTCCCAGCCCCGCTCCCCGCTCCCCATCCCTGCAGGCACGGCACGGGGCGGCCGGTGACGGCCCCCAGGCACCCCCGCTCCACATGCCTTTATGGCTTCGGGCCCAGGCCGACTTCTGGGGAAGGAAATCAGGGGTAAAGATGCACTGATCCCAAGTCAGAGAGCGGAGGGAGCCCAGAGGCCCTGCAGGTGTCATCTCGGCGCCTGCAGTGGCGGTGCCGTGGAGGAGCGTGGGGGCTGTCCCCCCGTCTGTCTGTGTCTGCGCTGAGGGTGGAGCAGCCCAGGAGCAAGCAGGGGTGTCCAGTCAGCTCCAGGCTGGGCCCCCGCCACGGTCAGAGCCCCGCCCGCCCCGTGGCGCCAGGAACGGTCCGCAGGCCGCCTAATCCTCGCAGCCGGCTCTCTGGGCGGCCACAGTGCCTCCCCCCGCCCCTGATTCCACCAGAGCCTCTCACGTGTCCCTGACCTGTCCTCTTTTGGTTGCAGAGCGGCCGGCGCCCCCCAGAGAGCTCCTGGTGCCCCAGGCGGAGGTGACCGCACGCAGCCTGCGGCTCCAGTGGGTCCCGGGCAGCGACGGGGCCTCCCCCATCCGGTACTTCACGGTGCAGCTGCGTGAGCTGCCCCGGGGGCCGTGGCACACCTACTCCTCGTCCGTCAGCCACGAGGCCACCGCCTGTGCCGTCGAAAGGTACCGAGAGGGCCCGGAGAGCCCTCCCCGGGGCACGGGGCCCTGCCCCTGCGGGACGCTGCCTGGCCCTCCCCCGGCTCCTGCCCTGAGTAGGGAGTCCGCGCGGGACGCACCTCTGTCTCCCTGCCCAGGTTTCCTCTCCTGGTCGGCGCTCCCGTGCCGCGCCCCGGGGGGCCCACGTCCTGCGTCCGCCTCCAGACGCCCACCCAGGCCCCTTCCCCACCCGTCCTTCTAAGCAGCCTGGCGCAGGGGGCTGGCCCACCGCAGGCCCTGGGCCCCGACGCGGCTCGGGGGAACAGGCGGCGGGGCCCTGCACCAGGAGCGGGGCTGAGGCTCCCCGTCCCCCGAGAGGCAGCAGTCGGGAGGGCGGGGCGGTGGGGGTGCGATCCCGCCTGCCCGGGTCGCCACGTCACAGGCCGACGGCACAGGCCCTGCTCCGCGCTGTCTCCACGCCAGCGAGGCCGACCCGTGTGGCCTGGGTGCCGCCGCTGCTTAGTGACGGCTGGTGGGGCGGGAGCAGGGCGCCCCCAACCCCAGCAGCTGTTTGGTGAGCTGCGGGGCAGGGGGGAGGGGCCGCGCCACCCCCACCGCGGTGGGGCCCGCCGCGCCGGGATCCCACCTGGGCCTCTTCTCTTGGCTGCCCCCGTTTACAGTGGCGGAGACAGGCCTGGGAGGGGTTAAGTCACCCGCCAGGACCCTCCAGATGGAGCCGTCTAGCCGGGCAGGTCCACGAAGTGGCCTCAGGCCCCGCGACCTCACGTCCGCCAGGAAGGACGCCCTGGCCTGTGAGGGCAGCCCCGGGAGAGGCCCAGCATCTTCACTGTGCCTCCCACCCAGCCCTGACTCAGTCCCTTTCTGCCAGGCTCACGCTCGGGGGTGGGGAGGGGCCACGAAGTCGTGGGTCCCACGGTCTCTTTTGGGGGGTCCTAGAACCCTCGCAGGACCTCCCGGGGGTGGAGGAGGCCAAGACTGTGGTTTCCTAGGCTGACCAAGGTCCTCTCGTGGTCCAGAACGAGCCCTGTGCTGGGCACGGTGCTACGTTCACAGCCGCCTGCTTGTTGAATCCCCAGGACAGCTCAGGGAAGGGGGCATCGCCATCCCTGTTCCCAGGGTGAGAAGCAGGGTCAGAGGTCAGCACCTGGCCGACAGCCCCACCCAGCCAGCACGGAGCACGTGTGGGCTCCCTGGGCGCCCACGCCCACCCCCCACTCCCCCACCCCCCTGCAAGGTTGAGCCCAGGCATCCTCAGAGACCCCGGAGGCACCGCTCGTGCTCTGGAACCGGGACTGGGGTTGGAGTGTGGCACTGTCCCTGTCTCCTACGTGTGACAATAGCGGGGCTGAAGGAGAAGGGCACCACCTCACTGGCCCGAGGATCTGGCACTGATGGGGGTAAAGCTGGCGTCCACAGCGGGTGCGGTCGGCTCTCGGGGGGGGGGGGGGCTTTGGGGGCAGAGCCCCCGGCTCACGTCTGCTTTCTGACACCCAGTGCGTGGGTGACGCACGCGTCCTTGTCAGCCCTCATCACTTGCCTTCCGGGCTGTTGCGTGGTTTGGAGGTGATACAAGCTGCCCTGAAGCCCCAGGCCCCGGGCGCTGGTGGCCTCTGTTGCAGTATCCACAGCGTGGCCATCCGCTGCCCGCCCGGGAGGCTGTGTGGTCAGCCTGCGTCCTGACGGGATGACCTTGAACAGCCCGGGCAGCTCACACAGACCTCCTGCGGCTCTGCTTTGGCACACAGACCGGGTGCCCCCTTTGGAGGTGACCTTCAGAGCCAGTCACAGGCCAAGAAGGAAGGCAGCTCATCAGCTTATAGCTACGGCTCCTGGGACCCCGAGTGATATAGACGTGGTCACAGTGACCCCTTTGTCCCGTGATCCAAAAAGCTCTCAGCTGTCTGAAGATGGAGGAGAGTGGTCCCCACGCACACGTGCTACTTCCTGAAGAACCAGGGTCGCTGACTCCTGCTTAAAGGCGACACTTGTTAGGTCCATCGCTTGCGAGTCGAGGTTTAGGAAGCTGGTGACAGTTGCTGCACTGTGCCCGCCCGCCTCGCGGGGAAGATGCAGCTGGAATGGCACCCGTCTGGATGTTCACCGCGGCCCCGTCCTCCCTGCTGTCACTGTCATCGTTGCCACCATGACCGTCTCAACATCACCCCGCCCTCTGTCAGTCCCCGAGCAGTTTCCACATGTTGTCCCACAGGCCGTCCACAGGGAGCTGGCCCTGTGGGGACACGTACCGGGCTTTTGACTGTTCCCGTTGTGCAGATGAGGACGCAGAGGCAGATCCATGCTAGGTAATGAAGGTGCCTCGGCTTCTCCGAGTGGAGGGGAGAATCCCTTTCTGGTTTGAACATCCGCTGGGCCTGTAGCTCAAAGCTTCACGGACACGGATCACCCAACTGATTGACGCGGGTCTGGCTGTCGCGGAGAGTGTTTGTCATCTGCACCCCGAGCTCTCAGCAGTCCGTGTGCCCCTCAGTGGCCACGGGGCCTCGGAGGAGCGGAAAACGGGGCTGCTCCTTTCGGCTCCAGGTGGAAGAGGTGTCGCCGTGACGGACAGCCGCGAACGGCGGCCAGGTGATTCGGCTCTGGCATAGTCAGAGCCTGTCCCGCGGCGTCCGCCAGTGACCACGGCCCTGGGGCCCGCGGGGTGCAGCTTCCCTGCAGGGGAGGGCGCTTCACTGCAGACACCCCCCGGCCCGGGATTCTCCTGCGGGCCCGGGGCTGGGGCGCGTGGCTGGGCGCCCTCGGGTGTACATAACCCCACCTCCTCGTGTCACCACCTGAAAGAAGAAGAAAGATAAAAATCCCACTGCCCCTCCTGCCACGGAGCCTCCTGAAACCTAACAGACCAACGGTGTGCTGGGGACTTCACGTGGGAAAGGAGAGGTCCCTGCTTCAGGACAGACAGTATAATTTGGTGCAGGAGAGAATATTGTCAGTTTCCTAACGGGCCAGAACCAGGACTCATGCTTCCTCCCATCAGTAGCAAACACGTACCGGGCGGGACACCGGAAAAGCAGCGTTTCGTACTCTGCCGCAGTGTAATCTCCCTTCCTACTTCATAGTCCTGACAGCTGTGTTCTTCTGGGTTTTTTTTTTAAAACACATTTTTACATTTTACTGTTGCCAGTTGCAGAAAATCCACTAGTGGCTGGAAAACAGAAACGTCTAAACAAAAGTTTAAAACAAAACGTTTATGTAAATCTCGTGCCTGTACCTACATGTGGTGAACGTGGGTCCAGGGTGCGGGGAGAGGCTGGGACTGAGGGAGGTCTTTCAGCATCACTGGTTCTGGCTGATGGCTGCGTCCCTTAGAAGTGCAGTGTATAGAGAAGGGCTCCGAGCACACAGCCGCGTGGACGTTCTGGATGGCCCTCGAGGACAGAGCAGTGGTGGCATGGGCTCGGGTGATGGCTGTGTGTCCAGTTCCCGGGGGCCCTGCTGTTCCTCTGAGCAAGGACAGCCTTTGGGAAGACAGGGAAGAGAAAGTAATGTTTATTAAGCACCTACTGTGTAACCAAGTGCCAGGCTCCATGAGGCGGGTTATGTAATTTAACTTCCCCTGGAAGCCCAGGTATCACTACCTCTGCATAGATGAATCAGGGGAGAGTCAGAGAAATTAAATGATATGCCCCAGTTAGGAGTGGTAGGCTGGAATTTGAATTCCTGCTTGGCTGACTCCCAAGTAGAGGCTCAAGGAAGCCTGGAAGAGTGAATAGAGAGCAGAACCAGGGGAGATCGGAGGGTTTGCTCCTTACCCATTTATCAGGTAGTCCTAGAAGCCCTGTCCTGCCCGGGGGAAGCCCGGCAGGAGTGGGGGGCGGGGATGAAGGTGGTGATGGGGGCGCGCTAGGGGTAGAAGGTAGACCAGTAGTCCAAAGGAGCAGCTCCGCAGACATGAGGAGCCCACAGAGGATGGAGACCAGGAGACAGACACAGTAACCATGGTCACCTCTGCAGGGCGACGCGCTGGCCGCTGCCTTCATGACCTCTGGTTGCTCTTCGCCTGTTTTCAGGCACCTGGCAGGGCTTCTTGCTGAGAGGGTAAGTCCTGCAGCTCAGATGCCTTCCTGTCCCCTGCGACTCCCAGGGACAGTCATCGGTCCTATGGGGGGGGGAGCCTACATAGCTCAGGTCTGATGCCAGGGGCTTTGCTTCCAACCCCATCTGTCTCAGACCTGCCCGTTCATCCAGCCATCGGACATCCTGTACCACTCCGCTGCTATGTCCCCTGGCTCCTCGAGACCCCAGGGCTCAGGAAAGAAAGGGTGGTCTTCAAAGAGCTTGACCTTTGGCCTCAGATCCTGTAATCATTAGGAAAGATTGAAGTACTGAATACAGTGTAATAAACCACATGCACTACCGTGTCCTGATGGCAGCGAACCAGACACCAAAAGTGCTGCACGTGAAGACAAGGGTCGTCCCGGGCACCTGCCACACACGGGCCTGTGCTGATCTTCATGTGTCCTCTTATTCAGGCCTCCCAAGAAACTTCAGAGACAGAGAGTGTCACCCAGCCATTCATCCCTCCCGCGGGTTTCCACGGAGCACCTCCTGGGTGCCAGGCGCTGCAGTCGATGCTGGGGACAGGGCAATAAATGGGGCCTTGGTCCCTGTCCCCAAGGAGTCCTGAGTCTTGTAAAGAGGACAGACAGTCGTCAAGGAGACAGTTAATTACAAGTTGTGGTGGAGGAGACGAGGACGTGAACGGGTGCAGGGGACAGCGGGCCGGGCACAGGCGCCCCCTGGAGCCAGTCGAGCGGACCCCTGCAGGGCAGGAGCCCTGTGACCACGGCTCTGTCCTGAGCTCTGGCTGTGGGCCAGGCTCCCCGCCACCCATCTCCTGAATGCATCCTGGTGTGGGCGCTTGTCTCAGCCCAGGTGAAGAAACGGAGGCAGAGAACCTGCCCAGGGTCCCGGGGAGTCAGAAGCGGGCGGTTTGATGCGGAGTCTGCGTTCCCAGCAGCCGCGCGGATGCGCCTTCCGACGCGCTGGATGGAGGAGCAGGAGCTCGCGTGCAGATGTGGGGGCTCGCGGGTGAGACAGAGCTGGGGCAGGAAAGACGTGGTTACCTCCACCATTCGTGAAATCGCTCCTAGGAAGCTGGGGACAGATGGGAAATTACTTATCTGTTTTAATTGAGTAAAGGACGTAGCCCAGAAACCAAAGATGAATCGTTCTTCAGAGTGGGACTTTAGAAGCTTCTCCACTAAAGCCGGGGCCGAGGCAGGGCCGCCCGTCACTGCTTTTCCTGGCTGCGGCGTCTGGGTGCGGACGGACTAGGGAGCAGGGGGTGCAATCGGCTCTGGTGGGCTGTGAAGCAAGAGCATCCCTTGAGGTGTCAGCTCCAAGAGAGCCACACGCAGGAGGCAATGTGAGGACAGAGGCGGAGGGAAGCTTTCTGATCGTGGTTTCCGAAATGGTTGTCAGTGTTTCAAAAAGCAGAATCCTTTCCCTGAACAAAGCGGTTACCAGTTACACACCAGCTGGGAGTGGAGCGGCTATTGGTTGATGCAGGAGGAGCGGAGGCCCTGGAGGCCCAGAGGGTTCCTCAGCGTCTCCGGGGTTCCTCAGGGTTCAGTTTGAAAACCGCTGGTCTACAGGCTGGATGGGAAGGGAGGAGAGAGGGCCGGTTGGAGGCAGGAGGGCTTTGCTGAGACCGCGTTGAGGAAACTTGGAGGTGGTTTGGACGCGAGGGACGGGGAGGGAGCGTCTAGAGTCACTTCGGATCTTCGGGTCCAGGAAACAGAGCGGACGGCGGGGCCGCTGCCTGAGACAGGGCTGCTGCCAGGAGGGAAGTGGGGTGCAGGGTCCTCACGCGGCCCTGTGGGAGTGGAACCCGAGGCCTGCCCAGCAGCAGCCGTGCTGGCGGGGGTGAGCGGGGGGACGCACCGCTGGGGCACGCGGCGAAGGCCTGTGTGTCGGCAGCACAGGGGAGCCTGTCTGAAGCCTTAGCTGTGGGTGTGGCTCCGAGCTGAACACACAAGACCCAGTGAATAAAGACCATCTGGGTGGGTGGGTGGGTGGAAGGAAGGAAGGATGGTGAGGAGAGAGGAAGCCTGAGGTGGTGGCACCAAGACGTGCGTGAACGTCCCTAAAATCTCATCCGTGGGCCCGAGGGGGGACACGTGTTCACGTGGACAGTCGACATTGCCTTGGTCGTACGTAAGGTGGGAGGCAAATGTTTCTTCAAGACGAGGCCCCTGTTGCCGTGCCCGCCCCCAGCCGCTGCGCAGTCCGGCGGAGGGCAGGGGCCTGCGTCTCCTCCCCGTGACGTGGGGGTCATGGGGGCTCTACCCCCCGGAGCCGCCCCGTGGGTCAGATGGGGTCACGCGGGCCAAGCACCCGCCCCGAGTCCGGCCCGGCCGGCAGCGCGGAGCTCCGGGAGGAGCGCGGGTGAGCGAGGAAGGAGGGGAGCTGGGCGGGCACGCGCTCCACTCGCTCCAGGTGCGGATCCGCAAGAGTGCTGCTGTAATTAGCTCCTCCTGAGAAATCCTCAGAGCTCCTCAGAGAGCAGTGATCTGCTGCGCACGTGTCTCTAATTGCCGGAGGTGGCGGTTCCTCCCCCGGGAGCCCTGAGCTAAAGCGCCATCCCCCCCCCCCCCCCCCCCCGGCCTGGAAGCACTGCGCTGCCCTTCCCCGGGGACGCCCGTCTCCCTAGACTGGCCAGCGGGCCGTGCTGGGTGTTGGGGGGCTGCCTCCCACACAGTCCCGGGGCCCGGCTCGCTGCTGCTGGCGGCGATGCAGCCCCAGCCCCAGGACGCCCACTGCTCGCTGCCGCCGGGGCAGGGGAGACGCCCTCAGGGCCCCCGGGCGGGCAGGGGAGGCTCTCTGCAGTCACCCGTCTCTCCCGTGTTTCAGGCTGAGGCCCTTCACCTCCTACAAGCTGCGCCTGAAGGCCACCAATGACATTGGGGACAGCGACTTCAGCGCGGAGACGGAGGCGGTAACCACCCTGCAGGACGGTGAGCGAGGGGCCCACCTCCCGCGGCTGCCTGTGCACCCCGAAACCCTGGCTGTAAGAGAAGCCCGTCCCCGCCTTCCGGCAGCAAGGGGTCACCGGAGGCAGCAGTGGAGTTCACGTAGCAGCAGAAGCTGGGCGCCCTGTGCAGCCCAGGCCGTAGATCAGGACTCAGGGCTCCACGCGGAGGGGCGTTTCTCCGATTCGCTTCCAGACCCCGGCAGTCCATTAGCATCCCTGAAACTGAATACTTCACTGCGTCGTCAAAATGGATGTCGGGGGGCAGCTGGGTTTTAAGAGGCTTTCCCCATTTTTCTCATTCACAAGCCATCCCAGTCTTGCCATTTGACAAGAGCACAGTTCAGTGATGGAAGTGAGACCCCCTGAAAGCTCCAGGTGGCTTTTCACCCTCTGTCCTGCTCGGAGGAATTGGGCCTGACGATCCGTCGTGAGTTTGTCTGACAAGCCACAACCAGACCAGGCCTGGAGGGAGCCGGTAGACGGTGTCCCCACGCCCACCCAGTGGACAGGCAGGTCTGGGGACAGAGAGGATCGCGCCGCTGCATACCGAGCTGCAGCTCTGATCCCGGATGGTGAACCCCAACCCTTAGCTCGGAGCTTTGTAATAATCCCCATACCTGCCCCGAGCCCCATCTCCGCAGTCACCGCAGCAGTGGAACCGGGCTCAAACCAGCCCATCTCCGCCGGGTCGCGGTGGGACCTCCCACCTTTAGCTCCGCGCTCTCTGTAACCTAGGAGGGCAGCTTCTCCAACACAAGGCCGCCAGTGACCTGAAGGACCCGCTGAGGGGTTCCGGGGACCCTTCCAGCTCTTCAAGAACGTGCAGAGGTTATTGGCTGCAGCGCAGAAGCCACTGGGGCCCCGCGATCCTGACCGGGGATGAGCCCACTCTGCTCGTGGGAGGCCTCAGCCCGGACCGCGGGAAGGAAGGGTGGGACCTGGCCCTGGAGAAACGGAGGTGGTCTTTTGTGGCCCCCGCTTTAATCCTACTTTTAACACAACTGCACCTAAGTGCTAATTCTTAGAAGAAAGAAAAGGCAGCGCGCTGATTTCTGGGCAAGTCCCTGCACTGCACCGTGGGCGCAGGACGCCCACCCGACCGCCCGCGGCCCTTCCGCTCAGTCAGAAGAGGGCCTCTCTCCACACTTTGATATTCAAATCACTGCTTTTGATGCACCTATCGTGTCATCTTTCTTTTCTGAGATGTGCAATCTCTCTTTGCCGTGGAATGGCCTTGTGTTTTCATTGCGTTGTCTCTGAGTCCAGCTCTCAGCGAAGCCTGACGGGCAGGACGGACTCCGGGGTTGGGGAGCCCTGCGCTGGGGGAGGGGCTTGGGAGTGTGTGGGTGGTTCGTTAATAAGCGTTTTTTATTATGAGGTTTCGGGTACTGAGACCGCCCCGTAACCGTCATCACGTGTGACCAGGAACGCTGGAGCAGGGCTTTAAGACAGGACGGCAGGTGGAGCAGGCGGGGTAGAGAGCTACCCCAGGGCAGCACGGGGAGGCCTGGCAGGTGTCGGGGAGACTCACAGAGCAGGGACTCAGGGACCCCGTCTGGGATGGGGAGTGGGGTGGGAGTGCCAGGAACACCCCTGGGGGCGGACGGGGGAGAACGCCTACATCATCCCAGTCAAAGCCTGTTTCTGAACACTGACTGTGGGTCAGGTTTCAGGATGTCATGCTGGGAGGGCCGTAAGAAGGCCAGTCCGTCTGCTGGGACAGGGCCGCGCAGGCCCAGCAGGGGCAGACGTGGGGAAGGGCTGTCAGGGAAGGTCCGCCGGACGTGACGGATGCTCCAGAGAGCGGGGCACGGCTGCGGGCAGGGGTCAGCGCAGAGACGCCACCGAGACCCAGACCGGGGCAGACGTCCCTCCGGCCACTGGAAGTCAGCCTCTTTTCGTGACGGTCACGTCCATGTTTAAAGCCAAGAGCACTGTGACCTGGCTCGATCACGTGTCCTGTTCAGAGGTCCCTGTGACCCGAGTACCTTGAAAAACTGATGCTCCTCCTCGGGCCGGGGTGGCCCCCACGGAGACCTGGGAACGGCAGGCGTCTCCGCTGGCGAGAGCGGCTCCCCGTGGGGAGAGCCAGGCCGACGTGTGTGTCTCCGTGGGGTCTGCCTGGGGGGGTGAGGTCGGGAGCGTGAGCTGCCTCACCCAAGATTGAGGTCTTCTCTCCTGGACACAGGCTGGCAGGTGCGGGCAGGACGTCCCCAGGGAAGAGGAGGTCGGGGGCTGGCCCCGCCTCCTCACCGGGCGGGAGGGAGCTGGCTGAGCGGCAGGTGGGCGCAAGTGGAACCACCTGATCCCTGCTTCTTCTTTCTTGGATTTCAGTTCCGGGAGAGCCTCCGAGCTCTGTCTCCGTGACGCCGCACACCACCTCATCTGTTCTGATCCAGTGGCGGGTAAGGGCCCCAGAACCCCACCGTGTCTTGTGAAACCCATTCATGCAACTGCGCAGTCGGCTGGCCCCTGCCAGGCCCCTGTCGGGTGGAGTGGGCTGAAGGGGACACCCCGGGGGGCTCGCACACCGTGCGGGGAAATGGTGTGAGTGTGACCTCCGAGGCGGCGAGCGCAGGGTGAGGTCAGTGCGTTAGGGGGGCTGGCAGGACGGCAGGGCGGTGCCCAGGGCACAGGTGGGCTGAACGTTCCAGGCTTTGGGGTGGCCGCGGACAGAGCAAGGCTGCTGTGGCAAGGTCCTACTGGGTTGTCGTTTGCACACAAATTATCTGCACCCAGACGTAACATCAGCAGGTTTACCGTGTCTTCATTAATTCCAAGACTCTAGTCAAACCAAGGCACGATCTCCCAAATCATCAAATACGCCTCGGTGGCCGCCAGGAGTGCTCTGATGCGGCGTGGGCGGGACCGCTGCCCTCTCTTTGCCTTGTGCCCCCTTGTGGGTCGTTTCTGAAACGGCGAGGTGCGTTGCGGACAAAAACAGTGAGGCACAGGGGCGCCAAGCCCGAGGGCGAGCCCAGCGGAGGGGCGCCAGCCGGCTCTGTGGCGGGGGGGGGGGGTCCCGCCAGGGCCTGGGGGCCGATTCGGGAGCAGGGCTGGAGCTGGGCCGGGCGGCGCACACACCGATGGCAGCAGCCAAGGGCCCTGATGAGCACGGGTACAGCGGCTGGCGGACAAGGGAGGCTGCTGAGTCCAGAGCGGGGGCTGCCGTCCTGGTGGGGGCGGGGGCAGTGCCTACAGCCGGCAGGCCACGGGGAGGGCAGGCGCCGTGGGCTGGGGTCAGAGCCGCGGGGAGCTGAGGTCTGCCTCGCAGTGGCCGCCGTGGGCTGGGCGTCCAGAGAGGGATGTGTGTGGGCAGGAGAGCCTTCCTCCAGGTTGCGGATGATCGTCCAGCTCACGCCAGAGTCACGTCCGCAGTCAGCAGGGGCCAAGCACGCACGACGGTCTGGACCTGGCCTTGGAGAGCGGAGAGGGTTGGTCTTGGCCAGGTGCACTGGACTGGCACAGGAAGCAAGGGAGGGCCAGAGAGGGCCAGGGAGCCCAGGAGAGGGCCAGGGCTGGCCTCGGTGTGCAGGCCCGTTTGGCACTGTGGGACTTGGATCCCCAGAGGCCTCTCTGGCCCCAGTTCCTCCTCCATACAACCAGGAGGTCACTGCCAGGTCCCTGATCCAAGGCCCGTTAGGCCTCTGCAGCCCTGACTTCCATCAGGGTCTGTGGTGGGGAGGTGGGAGACATTCAAAATGGAAACTCAAGGTCCCAAGCACTTCCACATCCCACCCTCCGATAACATGATCAACCAGGACAGATAGGTCCTTCAGAATGTGCTGAGCTCTGCAGGCTCGTGCTTTGTCTGCAGACAGGGGGCTGGCTGCCCGGGAACTGGGGGAGCTCCTTCTCTGTGGAGGCAGCGCTCAGGGCTGTGGCGCCTCATCGCCTCCAAACGCACGGCCGTGGACGCGGTGCTGGCTGTTGGCCCGGCCGGCCCGCCTCTGGCGGCTGGGCTGCCAGCCCTCGGTCGCGGTTAAAACGCTCTGTGAAGCGGCGAGAGCTGCACCGAAGGCGCTTGGCATGTGTGTCCGTCAGCTGTCCCCCTTCAGAGCTCAGCAGAACAAACTAATTGCAAGAAGCCTGAACAGGAGGTGGTCAGTAGGATGCATTGTGGAAATAAATGCCTGTCAACTGCCAGGCAATTGAAGTATAATTAAAATTATGAGTAATTTACTAAATCGGAGCTAGCCAAACAAAGGGACTACGTTTAAATATAGATTTGCATTCCAAATGACATGTTTCACCTGTAAACCTTTCTTTTAGTAATTTGTTTAAAAATGCAAACACTGCCTGCAATTTCAAGGCCGCTGACCTTTTGAAGGGCCCGTCTGTCAGATCCGATTCTTCTTGTAAGGTGATCAGCCTGTGCCTCTCGCGGGCCCCGTGCTGATTGGGACCCGAGGGTCTGCGCGTATATTCTGGACAGCGGTGGCTTTGCGCTCCCGCTGAGGCCGGCGCACTGGACGTTCACAGCTCTGCCCTGATCACAGCGTTCCCGCAGGCTGTGCGCACGCCGCAGCGGCTCACGCAGTCGGCCTCTCAGACGCGTTTCCTCTCGTGTGGATGCAGCGGCCTTTCTCCGAGTGGATTTTGAGGCTGCTTCCTAGCAAAGAAAACGTGCTAAGGGACAGATCACGTCACCTGCGATGGGCTCGGGGGAGGGAGGACTCGGCGCTGTTGAGGGCGCCTCCCTGAGAGGAGTGTGGCAGCCGCCCGGGCAGAGGGGACCGGGTGGCGGGGCCTCTGCAGGGCAGCTCTTGGCCTCTGTTCCTTTCCTCACCACCCGCCTGCCGTCTGCACAGGAACAGCCCGGCGTGGAAAGCTGAGCACCCTGTGGTGGACGGGACAGCTCCCAGGCCTTGTAGAGCTTCCATTTAGTGTACTGAGCTTGACAGGCGTTAGTGTGAAGACAGCGGAGGGGAACGGGGGAGGTGGGAGGTGACAGGATGAAGCCCCCACCCCCAGTAGAAGGCAGGGAGACAGTTATCCAGGCGTCACGTACGGCCGGAGCAAAGATTTGGGAGTGTGATAGCCACTGGCCCTCAGTGCCGTGTTTCAGGGGAAGGCACGAGGGAGCGAGGTTCCCCAGGGCCTCCTGTGCTCCCTGAACCATCAGGACTTAATCCCGCAGGTGGCAGAGGGAACCCCTGTTCTGCACTCCAGGGAACGGAGGTCGTGGGACGTCAGGGGCTCGGGCCCCAGGACGACGGCAGCTGAGCTCCTGCTCTGCCTCGTGCCCACTGTGAGACCTGGGGCTCCGTGTGGGCGCCCCCAAGTCCAGGTGCCCCCACCTGCCCTGTGCGGGAAAGCCCGCCGCACCGGCCCAGCGCGGCCCTGAGCGCTCAGCCAGGACTGAGGCTCCCCTCCACCTGGGCCCTTCCCTCCGCTCACCCCTGCCACCCCCACGACCCCCGCCCTTGTCCTCCTGGTCACCCCAGCTCTCGGACCCCTTCCCGCCCTCAGGAGTGGATGATCAAGGCCAGTGTGCTCCGATCAGCTCATCTGCATTATAACAGGGGCTTTGAAAACTGAAAAAACACTCCGGACTTCTGAAGAGTCTACCTGCGTGTAGAATTTCCGACGTGTGAAAGGCAGAGAGAAGACGTTTTTAGAGGGGACCCCGTCCCTTCAAGCGCCGGCCCGTACAGACGGCTGACCCAGGGAGAACTCAGCCAGAGGTGGGGCCATCTCGACTGGAGCGACCCAGCTCACCCCACGCGCACTGACTGAGCAGCTGCCGTGCCCCAGGCCTGTGAGAGGAGCCCTGGGGAGCTGTCGACGGGCACGAACACGACGCAGACGAGGCCCGGCCCCCACGGGCACGTGCTGAGTCAGAAACCGCAGGAACGTCATCGCCGGGGCCAAGGGCTGGGAGAAAGAGCTGCACGTGCGAAGGGAAGCCTCTCTTCAGAGTCTTGAAACCCCCTAGAGACCACCCAGGCCAGCTGCCACCTGCAGCGAGGACGGGGTTGAGCCCAGGAGGTTGTGCCGCAGCCCAAGCCCACCCTTCAAGGCCGTCGCAGAGCCAGGACTTGAACTGGGCCTGTTGCTTCTGGAACCCTCTGTGTGTCACACGGAGCTGCCCTCCTGGTACCTCCCAGGACACCCAGAGTCGTAGAGGCCTCTCACAAATGACCGGTGGTTTATTCCAAGCTCAAGGAAGAGAAGGTGTGGTTAAACCCTGTTCAGGATCCCGCGCAGGCAGGCGGGCCCTGGGCGTCGCCGTGGGTCGCGAGAGCTGCCCTGGGTGGGGCCTCCGGAGAGGCCGCCCTCAGGGCCGTGGGGCACCCGCCCCTGCTCCCCGGCTGGGACGGCTGCTGCTGGGAGGGCATCACGGGGGTTCCAGTGCCGCCAGCCGTGGAGCTGTCCGTGCCTGCGGCGGGTGTGCGGCGGGCCGTGGGGCTCGGCCTCTGCTCACGCCCCTGCAGCACCCTCCCCACCGGGGCTGCGGGGGTTTGCGCCCACGCGCGGCGGCCTCCGCCTCCCCTCCCCCTGCACCGCAGCCCCCAGGTGTGAGGACACAGGCCAGGGGCCCGGTGTTCGCTGCTGGTTCTAGAGCCACATGGGGCCCCCAGTGAGGGCGTTGTTGAGAAAGCTTTAAATGCTGGAAAATTACCACCATGTGACACAGAGACATGAAGTGAGCAAATGCAGTTGGAAAAATGGCGCTGAAAGGCTTGCTCCACGCGGGGTTGCCACAGACCTTCAATTTATAAGAACAAAATCACAGTATCTGTGAAGCGCAGTAAAGCGAGGTGTCCCTGCAGCCCGCCTGTGGCGATTACTGGAAACGTCACATCCACAGTCATTTTGAGATTCGAATATGACTGGGTGCCCATTGTTTCCACGCGCTACGTCTGGCAGCCCTAGGAGGCAAAAGCAAAATAGCGGGAGTTGCCCTTGCTGTCTGCGCCGTCCTGCTGGAGAGTCTGGGGAGCAGAGGGTCCTGCTCTGTCCACATCCGCTTGGTTCCTGAGTTCGGGACTGTGCGTAGCAAGAGGTCACAGAGAATGGAGTTATCGGAACATCCGGACCTTCGTGGTGCCCGGGTTCAGAGACTAGACCTGAAGGGTGAGAGTTTGGACAGCAAAGCATGTGGGTGTCCTGGGGCTGCCGTAACAGGTCACTGCAAACTGGGCACCTTAGGACAACAGAGCCCTATTCTCTCACAGTTCTGAAGGCCAGAGTCCAAGATCAAGGTGTCGGCTAACTTTCTTTTTTAAAAAATTTACCTATTTATTTATTTATTGGTTGCATTGGGTCTTCGTTGCTGCGTGCAGGCTTCCTCTAGTTGCAGTGAGCAGGGGCCACTCATCTTGTTGCAGACCACGGGCTCTAGGTGCACGGGCTTCAGTAGTTGTGGCACGTGGACTCAATAGTCGTGGCTCACAGGCTCAATAGTTGTGGTGCACAGGCGTAGTTGCTCCGTGGCATGTCCCCAGCCATTGGCAGGAGGATTCTTAACCACTGCGCCACCAGGGAAGTCCTTGTGTTGGCTAACTCTGAAGACAGAGGGAAGCATCCTGCCTACTTCTTCCCAGCTTCTGGTGGCCACGGTAGTCCCTGGTGCTCCTTGGCTTCTAGACGCATCCCTGCTATCTCTGCCTCTGCCTCCACGTGACATCCTCCCTGTGTCCAAATGTCCTCATCTTATAAGAATCTTTGGGTCTTTTTATAGTCTCAGCATTTGTCAGATAATTGCTCGATTCTCTATTGCCTCTCACAGTGTGCTTTGTCTTCACAAACCCGTCACGTTGAACACTTAGGTGCCCCTGTGAATGAAGTATTATATTACCTGACGGTGTTCACGAGTCCAGAGTCTGTGATGGTGTTTGCAGGCCGTCGTGCTGTCAGCGTCCTTCAAGCTCTAAGTCCGCCCTGTTGTCTTCATGTCGTTGAAAAGACCCAGAGAGGACTGGTTGTGGCATTTTGGGCGGTCGGTCCCCAGCTTGTACTTGTAGGACTCAGGACTGCACACATGCAAACGTTTATGTAGGGTTGATTTCTAGACGTGCACATGCTGGATTAAAAGGCGAGTGTATTAAAGACTTTGACAAATAAAATGGCATTGCCCTCCAAGAAGAAGCCAGACGTTGCCTTAGGACCCTGCCTGCCACCGTGCGACGCCTTCCTAGCTTGATTACATCTGTGGAGATCCTATTTCCAGATGAGGCCACGTCCTCGGGTGCGAGGATTAGGACGACAGCATACCTCTTGGGGAGACACAGTCCAGCCCACAGCAGAGGGGCTTCCCCTCCCAAGCGGTGCCCTCCACTCAGGGACCTGGGCGCTGTGACCGTTCTCAGGCAGGCCGTGACTGTGCGGAGTTACCGGAACCCAGGCTGCATCCCCATCCCCGGGCAAGGCCTCGTGACCCCTCCAGCCAGGCGGGCTCTGGGTCCACCTGTCTGCTCACAGGTTGGGAAGTTTGATCCTTTATTTGCTGAGGATCCCAGAGGGGAAGCCAGAGCCCGAAGCCCCAACACCCGGGTTGGTGCTGTGGCCTTATGGGGCTTCCGTGTGGAATGAGACAGCCTTTCTGCTACTGACAGATCTGTCAGCCAGATGGGAATGCCCTCCCCAAACTTATTTATCAACAGAAATCAGCCACAGGGAAAGGGACAGGTGGCGGGGCCCTGCCTGACCAGGCCGCACACCTAGTGTGGGTCTGCGGGGTCCTGGGGTCACACACACGGGGCTCAGATTCTTCCACCATGCCTGCCACATCTCCGAGTCACCCGTCACCCGACTTCCGCTGGGCTCTAAAGGGTCAGACGAGCACCTGCCCCACCGTTGCCAGCTGACATGGAAGTGGGGGGCAGGGGGTTCCAGCCCTGCTCCTGAGTCGGGCAGGGTGGGGGTGACCTGGCCCAGTGAGACGGCCACAGCCTGGGTGGATGGAAGGGACAGGGACTGAGGGGATGGCTGGGGGCAGCGGTGGGCGATGCAGAGCCAGGCCACATCCATGGTTCCCTTCAGCCTCTGGGTATGCCGGAAACAGGCAGCTTCCTCGCCCGTCGGGGACCTGGGCTGCGGTCTCCAGTCTTGGCCCTGGGGCTCAGGGATTCAGGCTGGACGTGGATGAAGTGCCCGTGTCCACACACACGGACACCAGGAACCCCGGGTCCTGGGGAAATGGCCCCGTAGCCTGGTTGTGTCCCCGAGTCCCGTACAGTCCTCATCAGGTGACACCTGCCTGTTTTCTCGCAAACAGCTGGTGACGTCCTCCTACACAGTCAGCTGCACGTGCAGTGAGGCCCCCTGACTCTGGTGTCTTTGCAGCCCCCGAGGGACGAGAGCCTGAACGGCCTCCTGCAGGGATACAGGATCTACTACCGGGAGCTGGAGCACGAGGCGGCCTCTGCCACCGAGTCCAAGGCACCCCAGACCCCCTCTGCTCTGCGGGCCGAGCTCACGGGTGAGCGTTCCCCTCTTCCTGCGTGGGGGCCCGTCGGCGGGGAGGCTCCCGTAACCACACGCGTCTACTCACCCCAGGCCTGCTGGGAAGGGCTGCAGGGGCCAGAGGAGGTGCTCTGCCCCCCACCTCACGAACGTGCTCACAGCTCAGGGCACAGGGAGGGGCGGTGAGCAGAGGGCCCCACGGGCGGGGACCCAGGGAGGCTGCCTGGAGGAGGAGCCATCTGAGGTCATTGGGGTAAAAGGACGTCGCGGAGGACCTGGAGGGAAGGGGGAGACACAGGGCCCAGCACGGCTCAGTGGGGGGAGGCAGGACGAGGCGAGGGGCTCGGCCGGCCAGGGCGGGGCTGCGCCACGTGGGCGTGTGTGCCGCGGGAGGGGGCTCGCAGGCCTCAGGGGACAGCAGGGCCGCCCCAAGTGGAGCAGGTCTGGGGTGCGCTGGGGTGGCCCTGGGGAGCCCAGCTTCCCTGCCGGCTCATGTGTCTGCTCCTCTGCCCCCGCTCCGACGGTCCTCCCAGCCGCCTTTGGGACCGCTCTGGGGCTTCCGGGGAGGTGGCCGCTCTCCCCTCCTCCTGTCTGGGAAGGAGTCTCAGAGGCACCCCCCTTCCTGGTGTCCCCCCCACCCCACCCTGGACACTGCCAGAGAAGATCCTGGAGCCTGACACCCGCGTGCTGGGGTCGGGGGAAGGCTGGCCCGGGCGCGGCGGCCTGCTCTACCTGGGCCTGCTCGGGCCTCGTGTCCGCGTGAGGGTTACGTGTTGGGACAGGCAGCTCCCTGTGCCCCCTTCCCGGCCCCGCCTTCGGGGCCTTGGGGCTGCAGCTTGGCCCCAGCCCCACCAGGAGGAGGACCCCACTCTTGTCTCTTGCTGGTGGCCAGACGGCAACGAGCGTCTCCCTGGGCTGTGTCACAAACTCAGATCCGTGAAATAAGAGGGCGCGGTGGGGTCTGTGCACATGGTCACGGTCTGGCGTCTGCTCCTCCGCTTCCGCCCGGGACCCTTACCTGAGCACAGGTAAGCGACAGAGTACCTGAAGAGGCGCTGCCCTGGGGAAGCCAGCCTCCCTTCCCCTCCTGAGCGGCTCACACCACCTCCTGCCAGGTGCAGATCTGATCCGGCCACGTGAGGGGAGAGGACACGCCACCCTCGCGGGCCGGCGGCCTGGCGGGTCTGGAGGCAGCGCAGGATGTGGCGTGGGAGGCGGCGTGGCTCCCCGGCCAGGCCCCTCCTCCCCCTCCTCCTCCACGTCCGTGGCTGTGGCCGTCGTGGCCGTTGTGGCCGTCACCGCTCCCCACCCACTGACCGCCTGTCTGCTCTGCTTGCCCCTCGCAGCCCAGACCAGCTTCAAGGCCGTGAACAGCAGCTCCACATCCACAACATACAAGCTGACACGTGAGTGACACCCCCTCAGCCTGACTCGTGGGACCGTGGGACCGCATGACAGAGAGCAGCCGGGCGGCGCCACTTGGCCTCTCGGTGACCGAGGGAGAGCAGCTTGGATGCATGGCTCTCATTTCTGGAACCCCCCCCCCCCAACACTGCTGTGCAGCGTGCCAGCCTCGCCAGGGAAACAGAGGAAACCTCAAGAAACAGGCTGGGAGGGGTCCCAGCAGTGGCCCTGGAGTTTGGGATGGAAGGAGAGTCAGAGGGCAGGTCTCCTCCCTGGCTCCTTCGACTTGTTTTTTAACCCCCCTTTTTTATTGTGATAAAACACACATAATGTACAACTGACCATCGTCACCATTTCTAAGTGTACAGCTAAGTGGCACAAAGTACATTCACACTGTTGTGCAGCCGTCTCCCCCGTCTGCTTCCAGAACCTTCTCACCTTCCCCACCCGAGACTCGTCCCCCATTCAGTATGCCCACTCGTCCTCCCCCAGCCCCTGGCGCCCACCCTCTGCTTTCTGTCTCTGAACCTGGCTCCTCCAGGGACCTCACAGAAGTGGGGTCACACAGGATTGTCCCCCTCTGTCTGCCGGGTTCACATCTAGTTTCATCTGCGCTGTGTGTCAGGGTTTCCGTCCTTCTCGAGGCTGAGGGACAGCCCACCACGAGCACACACCCCGTTCACTTATCCATCTGTCCTCCCTTCCCCGTTAACCAAACTGCTTCCTCTCGGATCTGGTTGGGGATGGGTTTCAGTGACTGAACGCAAGGCTAAGGGGCCCCGAGACGATGCACTCCAGCGCAGAGAACGTGGTTGGGCTAGAAAGCGGAGGAGCCAGCCCTCCCCCGGCCCCCGTGTGCGGGCGCTGCAAGCCCGTCCCCTTTCATCCCACTGCCACCTGGGCCAGCGAACCAGTCCGGCGGCCAGGGCAGGTTCACGGAGCTGCCCCTCCTCCCCAAGCATCGCCGTGTCCATCCGTCGTGTGCTCGCTGCCCCCCCACCCCTGCCCATCACTCCCCCGTCGTTTCCTTGTCGGTCCGCCGAGTCCCTCCCAGGCCAGGTGCTCCCCGGACGTGACCTCCCTATGAAGAGTCAAGTGCAGGCCTGGGCCCGTGATGAGGTCTCCCTCCCAGGGTCTCCGTCCAGGCCTTTCAGTCACAGTTACGAAGCACGGGAGGGGCAGCCCCGACCACGCAGCCACGTCCATTCTGGTGTGGCTCCCTGGGTTCCCGGCAGCCACGCAAGTCCGGGGTTGAGACAAAGCCTGGCTGCTTTCGGCTGGACCAGCATAGCTGGACCACATGGGCAGAACCTTGACCATTAAATGTACCTGTATTGGTAAACCAAGGCCTTTGAGGTTTTAACGGCCGTGTCCTAGGAAGAAAAGGGCGGATGAATCCAAATACATCACCCAGGGCAGGTAGCCAAGCACAGGCTCTGTACTAGCCAACGTGGCGAGAGCAGCTGACCTTTAAGCCAAAACATTCTGGAAGGTTCTCCCATCACGTGCCTTTCCTGAAGCCCCACGTGCGTGCCCGACATCTTGGGTGCATGGTTCCTGCAGATCACGCCTCCCGGCGAGCAGCTAGCTCAGGAGAGAAGCGGCAAATCCCACCCGCAGACCCTCCCACCATCGCTCCACAGAAGGTGGTCAAGGTTCTACCCATGTGGTACAGCGGTGCCACGTCTGTTCTGACTCTTAAGGAGATGTTCTGGACCAAAAGGCAAGCCCGAGTCAGGCTCTGTATCCTAGATTCTTTCCCTAGAAGAGGAGCCTGCCGCCGCCTTCCCTGGGGTGCAGAACAGGCTGCGTCTTTGCTTCACCGCTGTCACTAGTTGGGGGAGGTGGGTGCCAGGACGGAGGGGGCGGGCCCCTCGCAGACCTCCCTCTGCAACAAAGAAACCCAGACTCTTCCCCCTGTGTCTCCTCGGGGGGCACGGGTCCCTCAGCCTGGCTCACAGAGGGGGCTTTCTAAGAAAGGGAGGGGGTCCCACCAGCTGACCCCTGGCCCCTGGCCCTTGCAGATCTGAAGAAGTACCGGCGCTATGAAGTGGTCATGACAGCCTACAATGTCATCGGCGAGAGCCCAGCCAGCGCGCCTGTGGAGGTCTTCGTCGGCGAGGCCGGTGAGTCCCGCCTCCCCACCCCCAGCCTGGAGCTCAGGCGCCAGCAGTGTCCCCGCTGGCACGTGTTGCCTGCGATGCTCTGCTCACCTCTGGAAAGAGGGTGCGGCCAAGGTCCAGGTGTCCCAGCAGCTGCGGGGAGGGATCAAGTCTTGCTTTTGAGACTCTGGGTATTTAACGCCTGGGTTTATCAGGACCTGCTCTAGGGGAGCGATGCCGTCGCCTCCGTGGGAATCTAGGTATGCAGGCACCTCGGTACGCGGAGGGGGATGTTTGTCACCTGCCATCTCTAGCTGGGCCTGGGCAGTGGCCCCAGCACCGAGTCAGCCTGACTGCCTGTAACAGCCCCTTCCTGGGTCTCAGAAAGCCATGCACATCCCTGTTTGTCCCCCTTTCAGATACAACGTGGCCCCTGGGTTTGTTTCAAGGACCGTGCCTTCTGTGGGGCTAACCCGCAGGGAGACGTCGTGTCCTGCATGCCTCCGCCCTGCCCCACCCGGCTGCCCTGGAACGAGGGCGTCGCCTGCCCGCGGGCCACAGAGCACCCCTCCCCCCGCCCCACCGCACTGACAGCTGTCCGCTCTGAGTTAGGCAGGTGGCCCGGGGGTTCTGCTCAGACCTACCGGTGCAGCGTTGAGAGGCTGGAGTCATGGGGACCCCTCTGAGGACAGGGACCCCGGCTTGCGGGGGGACAGAGGCTCTGGTCACTGGGGCGGGCACAGGACACGTCAGGCGACTTTTTGCAATTGAGAGTTTATTGTCATAAACCAACCAGCACTGAGGGTCCAGCTTAGCAGGATTTTTCTGGAACAGCCACACGGTATTGTCATGTAATCAGGGATAAAGCAAGTGAGCCACCAGGAGAAGAGCAGAGGTCACACTGGCCTCTACACAGAAGTCTGTCTGGGGGGAGGTGGAGGTTACTGGGAGCAGGTGGGGTGGGGCGGCATTCCAGAAGGGCCCGGGCCTGGCCACAGAAGCGCCCACACAGGCAGTGGGGGGACGTGGCGGGGAGGGGATGTGGCACGCACCATCCGTAAGAACAGGCACTCTGGGCACTCGCTGGGCACCAGCAGGAGCAGTCATACTGCTGGGTTGAGGGGCGCACACAGCTGGCCAGCTGGGACCCAGGAGCTGACCTGCCCATCCGTCAGACTGCACTCTGAGGAGAGGACCCAGCACGCGGGGGCCCGGGCACCGTGGACAGGGCCTCAGCCCCAGGACCAGGGCAGAGGTGCAGAGAGCGGGGCTGGAGCCTGGCAGGAGACCCGGCCGGCACGGGGGCACAGCCAGGCGGGCCGGCGGGCGGCCGTGGGCGTGCACCTGGCTCCGGGCTCTGGTTCCGGGGTTGCTAGTTTGCCGTCTGTTTGTTTGTGATAAAATACAGTTAAGGTGAAATGTGCCGACCTCCTCTCTAGCAAGCATCCAGCTCAGGGCCATGAAGCTCGGTCACCTGCTGTGTGGCCGCCACCCCCCGTCTCCTCCAGGCGCCTTCCTCTTCCCAAACAGAGGCCGTCACCGTCAGCAGACCCTTCCCTCTCCCTGAAAAAGCCTCCTTGCTTTTGTTTTGTGTTGTTTGACTTGGGGCAACGGGGGGAAGGTTGAGGTAGACAGACTAGGATACAGAAAGCCGTGTGCTCAACCGCCAGGCGCTGGGACCCTCTTCCCCCGTCTCCCCACCCACCTGGGTCCCTGCTCCTGTGTTCTCAGGCAGCATGTCCTTCGTTGTAAACATCATATCATTTTGTTCAAAAATACCTTCTTGTGTCTCTAAAGGAACTCTTTAAAAATATGTGTATATCACCACAAGGTTATTTCACACCTAGAAAAACTCATAACAGTTTCTCAGTATAATCAAGTATCCCGTCGGCACTCAGACCACGCGGAAGTGCGTTCTCGTCCCAACCCCAGCTCTCCCTCCATGGCCACCACTGCCAGCTCCCGCCCCTCTGCCCTTGGAGCTTCTTGTCACCAAGGCGGGCAGGGGCTTCTCAGCCCTGGCCCTGACCTGACCTCTGACCCGGGCCGACCCCAGCTTGGTCTCCATGGCACCTGCACGGGCAGGAGAGTGGCAATTGGAGGGAGGCCCCACCCCCACTCATGTCCGTTGTCTTGGTTCACAGACCTGCCACACCTGAGAGGAGTGGGGCGTAAAGCTTACCTGCGTTTTACAGATGAGAAAAGCAAGCACCGAAGCTTCCAGAGGGTTCTCCAGGAGTGCTTAGCTGGTCAGGGGTCCCAGGCGGCCCCCGTGGGGCCACTTCATCCGAGCCCACTGCAAGGCCCCTGTGGCATCAGCGTCAGAGTAGAGAGACACAGGGTTCAAAGCTGTGGACAGTCAGGGGGTTAACCAGTCTGTGCCCTCGTAGAGCGGGGTTCCAGCCAGTGCCTGTTTTTGTAAATAAAGTTTTATTGAGACACTCATTCCCTTACATACAAAGGCAGAGTTGAGTTCTTGCAACAGAAACCTTCTGTCTCTTGAAGCTTAAAATGCTATCTGGCCCTTTATGGAAAGCTTCCCATCTCTGCCCTAGAGTCGGGCAGACCCAGGTTCAAATCCAGTCCGTCCTGGGGCAAGAGACTTAACCCCTGTAAGCCTCAGTTTTCTAAGGGTGAGATGAGAATAAGAGCCTTTCCTACAGCTTGAATTTTGCAAATACAAACTACCTGGGATGCAACTGGTTAATTAGGGACCGTGAGTTGTGTTATGCAGACCAGGTCGGCTGCAATACAGTCTTGGTCTGTCAGGACCTGGATCTTGCCGAGATGGGAAACTCACTCTGCAGGCAAAGAGGTAAAAAAACAAAAACAAAAACCCACGACAGTTGCGAGCGACGTAGATGGTTTTCTTGAGTGGCTCTAACTTTGCATCTTGTAAGAGTGGGTGGTAGAGTGAGTGATCTGAGAGGATGGTGTGAGCGGTGGTGCAATTGATGGTGTGGGTGACGGGAGAACACAGGGTATCACTGGATGAAACCGAGTGCTCAATTTGTTCAGCACTGACCTTTATTGAGGAAACATCTGTGAGAAGAATGTGCCTGTTCTTGCAAGTCTGGAACTCTCTGGTCTCCACCTCCTTTGCTATTGAAACCAGTGCTTTTAAAACACACTCTTTGGATGCTCGGTGTCCTAGGGCTGGTGCTGCCGGGTCGCTCCATCCCTCCACACGCGGGAACGGGCTCTGCCAGAGCTCAGAGCCCCCATTCCTCACCCCATGCTTGGTCTGAGGCACCTGTAATCAGAACCACCCAAGCTCCCACACTGCTCCAGAGTTCTGTAAACTTCCAGGACATGCACCAGTGAAGAGACCAGGAGCTCATCTTAGGTTTCCTGTGCAGACTCATGGGGCCAAGGCCACGGCTGGGTCTGGGCTGGTTAAGAACACATGTTGACCTTCACAGAGGGTTATCGCTGGAACGCCGTGAAATCTGGCATTTACAACAGGGGCCACACCAAATGCAATCAGCCACTGGGAGCCCAGAGCATACAGACTGGGCTTGGGCTGGGTGCTTTCCCTGAGGAGCCCACACTGGTTGGGGTGTATTAGTCATCTGCTGCTGGGTAACAAATCGTCCCAGTGTAGCTGCTCAGACAGCACACACTTGCCACCTCACAGCGTCTGTGGGTCAGGAATCCAGGCTCGACCTAGCTGGGTCCTCTGCCTTGGGCCTCTCACAAAGTGTAGCCAGGCCTGCAGTGCCGTCCAAGGGCTCAACCAGGGAGGACCCCTTTCTTGGCTCACAGGTGGTTGTGGGCAGAACCCTGTTTCCTGGGTGGATGGGCAGAGGCCTCCCCGAGGTCCTCATGTGGCAGCCTCTCCGTGGAGCATCACCACACAGGCTGGCTTCCTTACAGGGAGCTGGTGGGGGGTGAGAGGAGCCAGGAAGGGCGCCAGTGGGAGGGGCAGCTCAGGCTCCGTGACCTGCCTGCAGGGAGGCCACCCCTCCCCCCCCCCCGCCCCACCACATCTGCTGTATCCTGCTTGTCAGAAGGATTGCACGAGGATGTGAGGCCAGGAGGGGGGTCCCTGGAGCCGAGACCAGGGTCCGTGGTGACACACCTGAGCTGCTCTCGGTTCACTGGGGAACCACCGGGGAGACGGACATCTAGATGCATCAGCACACGGTGACTCAGTTACCTACCGTCTCTACGGGACAGAGCCCGTGTAGGAGCACTGCCCCCCCCACCCACGGGCAGTCCGCGGACAGATGGGGGACGAGGTTGGGAATCTGCGTGTGCTCCTTGCTGGGCTGTGCTCTGCTCTCACAGCACCCATTTCATTTCAGCTCAAAAACCCTTCTGTCTGATATTTTCTCAATTTTACAAACAATGAAACTGCAGCTCAGCGATTAAAGAGTCTCAGGTCCCACCGGCTGAGCCCAGATCTTAAACTCGCCAACCAGGGCTTTTTCCGCAGCCTCCCAGCTACGGTTTCTATAGCCTGGAGTACATAGCATTGATTTTTTTGAAAATGGTTTTTGTGACCAGTTTCCTGATGCTTCTCGCGAAGCTTCCTCGGAGTTGATTTTGGTTCTGCCCCAGCAGTGAGGTGATGGAGGAGGGGCTGGGGACCGGAGGGGTGAGACGTGCTGGTCGAGGGTGCTGCTCTGGGAACCCAGGCATGTGGGGCTCAATTCCCTGCCCCCTCTACCCACCCACCCACTGCCCCAGGCCTCGAAATTCTGCTGCAAGGGAGGGAGGGAGAGAGGCTCAGAGCCAGGCTCCTGGGTTTATACGAAGCTGAATCCGCAGGCTTGCTGAGGGTGTGACCTTGGGCAGGTTACCGGATCTCTCTAGGCCTTAGTCTTCCCGTCTGTGTAACGGGCAGTGACTCATGCCCACCTCCCCAGGTTATGAGGATGAACTGAGCCCGGAAGAAGGGTTTGAAGAGATACCTGTTCCCTGGCATGAAAGGAGCACCCTCAGTGACAGTGGCCCTATGGCTCCAGCAGCTGGCAAACCAGATGTCAGCACCACTACGTTTGTCTTCAGGAGTCCTGGGGGCTCTGGAGAGATGGGGGACTCGATTGAGAGAAGGGTGGTGCGTGTCTCTCATGTTCGATACGGATTTATCAGATATGATCTCACGTTTGTCTGTTGTAAGCTTTGTTAAAAATGACTTTGTAAAGCCAATGGAAATGCTCGTTTAGGGACCCGGAGTTCCTGCAGGCAGGGCTCACAGCTGCCTGGAGTCCTGGATGACCGGGCCTTGGACGTCCTGTTTGGTGGCAGCAGTGACTCACGGCTTTCTTAGGGGGGCGGGGCTGCGCACCTGCCCGGACACGGCTCCTTCCTGGATCCTTGAATTCCTCCCCTGCCTTCTTTCCTGTGCTGAGGCGCTGCCTGTCCGTCTGTGCCCAAGCCCCGCCGTCCACGTAAACCTCCTTTCTGGATGGAGGGGGCCCAGAAGCCTTCGTACTGTGACTGCTGTGATCCATCCCTTGTTGAACCTCTCTTGTCCATCTCTGTGTCCACCTGCCCCCTCCGAGCTAGGCCGAGGGCCTGGTTGATATTCAGGAAACTTTCAGCAAAGTTACGGACGTCACCGCCGAGTCTCAGCGGCTTAAACACCACCTGGGTGCTTTCTCTCCGCACCCCCGTCCTTCACGGTCACCATGTCTCTCGTGCTCCCGGTTACCGTCTCTCCCAGACGCAGACGGGATCAGCCACCGTGGAGGGGCTCACTGGCGTGGGACGGGGGGAGAGGTAGGCGCCACGGAACACTCTGGAAGCCCCTGCTGGGACGTGCCCCGCGTGCGTGTGACGACTACTCCCCTGTCATCAGCCAGACTCGTGTCAGAGGGAGACGTGCCGCTCCCTCGGGGGGCTGGCGGCAGGTAGGCGGGCGCCCCCCTCGTGGGGGCGGAGCGAGCGGCCGAGGGAGGGCTGGACGGTGACCGGTCCTGTCCGCGCAGCGGACGGCCCGCCAGCCTCCCAGCCTCCGCCGTTTACCAAATGCCTCTGCAGATGTTGGTTTCCTTCCCTCCCGCGGGTTGAGCACACGGGTGCCTGTCCAGCTGCCTCCCTGGAGCAGAGGTTCAGAAACGCTGAGGCGCGGGGCGCCAAGGAGCCCCAGGGCCGCCCGGGGTCTGCGAGACTCGGAGTCAGGAGCCCGTGAGCCAGGCCTCCCCGAGCACTCAGCCAGAATCCCAGAAGTTTCCAGAAATCTCCGGAATTCCACTACGCTGTCAGGTGCAAGAAGCCCCGGAAGTCCAGGAAGCTTCTCTCTCACCGCCCTGGCCAGCGCTGTCGCCAGGGCCAGGGCGGCAGGAGCGGTCCCTCGAGGCCGGAGGGTGACAGCTGTGGGGGAGCGTCGTCTGCCTGGGCCGAGAGGACCCCCGCTCTGCGCCCTAACCCCGCACCGCCTTCCAGCGCCGCCCGTGGGCCATCTGCATATCAGCAGACACCAGGCTGCCAGGCCAGCGTGCCTTTAGAAACTAATTTCACGCATTCTGACACAGCATCCTGAGCTGGTGCCGTGTTCGCCGTGCTCCACAGATGTGAAGGTGGGGAAACAGAGACCACGGTCGTCAGATGCTCCGTCGGTTTCCAAACGGAGCCCCTTCGTGACGCACAAGGATGGCGCTGGGGGTGTCAGCAGGGGGCCTTCCTGCAGGTCAGTCTCTCCTGTCAAGGTGAAAGAAGACGTCTCAAAACCGACGTGCTTCGCTCTGTGTTCACGAGGGTTTCTCTGTCCCCTGTTGTGTTACCAGCACAGAAGTCCTTGTCCCCGGCAGCACCTTACGCGGGCCGGCGCTGTGCTGCGGGCCAGCGGGGGGGACAGCCGCGCAGGCCGGGCCGGGGAGGGCGGGCGGCGTGTCCAGCTCGTGTCCGCCCCAGAGCCGTCGTGGGCCCTGGGTTTGGGCGTGCCTTTGAGAAGGAAGCCTGGGGGGCCGGGGGGGCCGCGCACAGACGGTCCTAACCCCCCGCAGGGTAATGGCTGTGCTCGAGTCTGCCTTTCACATTTTAATTGTACACCAGTAATTTTGTGATCGAGTTGCCAGTGGCAAACATGGAAAAGACATTAACGTTATTTATGTTTTGGATTATTAATGTGGCTGTTAAAATTCCTCCAGTTAGTTTTGATTGAATTGCTTTTTTGTGTGGTTCTGGTGTTTAATGGAGCGGTAAATAAGAATTTCTGATAATGAGGGCGAGCATCTGTCCCGACAACCTGGTGTGGGTATTAACGCTTCCATCAGCGGCGGGGTGGGCGGCCCCAACGCCAGCCGCGCAGTTAGCACAGGATAAACAGTCGGTGTCAGGCCGAGTGGGTGTTAGTGACTATCCTGTTCTGCACTGGGGGGCGGGGAGCCGGGAGGGGAAGACGCGGGGAAGCGGAAGGGGTGCCTCGCGAAGGTCATCCTCTCCCCAGGAGGCCTCTCCAGAGAGACCGTGTGCTGGGCTGTCTCCCTCCAGCGGGGACCGCCTGGTCCTTTCCATTTATGGCCCTAAATAGAGTTGAGTCAAAAGGCAGGGCCCGGGCTGCTCAGGGCCGCGGGAGGGGAGGACGCTGGGCTGGCGCCCTGCCCCCCACAGCCACGCCCCCGACGGCTCCGTGCAGCTCCCTGGGGGGTCTGGCCCAGCATGGAGCTCACCCCGGGAGGGGAGGCGCCGGGCACACTGCCTGGCAGAAGGGAGTCGTTCCCAGGAAGCACAGGACAGACCGGCTGGCGGGAGTGCCCGGTGGGGAGAAACGTCCCCAAACCTACACACTGTGTCGTTCCCAGCTTCCCAGTGGCTGCCCGCAAGGCCGCGGCCACGGAGTTCTGTCAGCCACCTTTCACCTTTTTCTGCACAGTGTGGCCCCGCTGGCAGCAACACGGCACCCGGGGGCCCCTGGGGCTGGGAGGGAAGGCGTAGGACCGGGTCCTCCTGGGGGACATGGGGCTGTGGCCTCTGTGTTCTGGCGCAGCCCCAGGTCTGCAGGCGCCAGCTCCACCAGGAGCAGGGCTTCGTACCCCAGGGTCCGGAACTCGCGGTGGGAACACAGATGCCTTTATCTCTCTATCTATCTTGCTATCTGTCTGTCTGTCTATCTAATCTATGCCGCGTGGCTTCAATCCCCGACCAGGGATTGAACCTGGACCCTTGGCAGTGAAAGCGCAGAGTCCTAACCACTGGGCAGCCAGGGAACTCCCACAAAGCCTTTATTTTCTCTGAGTTCCACCTGGAACTCAGCATCCCCCTCGTTTAGGTCTTGAATGTGGCAAGGCATCCGCGCAGGGCGGCAGGGCCCCCAGGTGTGCCCCGTCGCGGCGAGGGTGGCTGTCACTGAGACGTCTCTGCTTGTCCCACCTGACCTCCCAGCAGCCGCTAGAGCAGCTCTGAAGCCTGACCTCAGGGCTCAGTCATGCGCACGCGGGTCTCTGCCTCACACCTTTGTTCTCAGAAGCTCTGCTCTGTCTCCGTATAATTGGTTTTCTTTGGGATTCTCCAGGTTTTATTTTACGCATTTAAAGACGTGGTTCTGAGAAGGGTCTGTGGTCATCCTGGCCTGGAAGCTGGATGGTCCAGGGCGGGGTCTCCGGAGCCCGCACGCGCGGCCGGACGTCTCTGCTGACGCTGCCCTCTCTCCTCCACAGCCCCGGCCCTGGCCCCGCAGCACGTGCAGGTGAGCCCACTGTCGGCCAGCCAGCTGGAGGTCGCGTGGGACCCGCCGCCGCCCGAGAGCCAGAACGGGAACGTCCAGGGTTACAAGGCAAGGCCCCCTCGCCCGATGTGGCTCTTCCTTCCAGTCGCTCGTGGGCAGGCTCAGCGGCCTGAATCCCCGGGTCTCCCGAGGGCTCTGCTGGAAGCCTGGCCGCACTCTGCTTCCCGTCCTGACACACGCTGACCCTCAGCCACCGGAGCCCTGGGCGTCACCGAGCGGCTGGAGCGGGCCCAGCCTGACCGTGCCCCTGGCCTGGGGGAGGGGCGCCCGGGTCCCTGTGTGGCCAACAGCCCCTCCCTCCCCCGCACCCCCTCTGGGAGTCCCCACCGCCTTTCCTGACGGTAAAAGGGAGGCACTCGAGAGAACAGGTCCTCCCCTCCCCCCTCCCGAGCTCTGCCCTGGGCCCGCGTCTCTGGCTCCAGTAGGTCTAGGATGGGCCCAGGAATTTGTATTTGTAAGAAGCTCCCCCAGGGGGTCTGGTTCCTGGGAACCTCACTTTGAAAACCTACACTAAACTGTCATGATTCCACATTCACTAAATATTCCAGGGGTGGATGGACCTCGAGACTATCATGCAGAGTGAAGTAAGCCAGAAAGAGAAAAACAAATATCGTATATTAACATGTATATGTGGAATCCAGAAAAATGACACAGATGAACCGGTTTGCAAGGCAGAAATAGACACAGACGTAGAGAACGAACGTATGGACACCACAGTGGGAGGGGGTGGTGGGATGAACTAGGAGGCTGGGATGGGCATATATATACACTACTATGTATCAAGCAGATAACTGAGAGCCTGCTGTAGAGCACAGGGAGCTCCACTTCACTGCACAGTAGAAACGCACAACACTGAAACAACGGTACCCTCCCCCCCAAAAAAAAAAATATTCCAGATGTGGGATCAAAGAAAGGCGGCAGGCCGTTCCAGTCGGAGCATCAGGTGGACAGTGACACAGAGTTAGGGTGGGGGCCAGGCAGCCCTTTTCAGCGTTCCACCTCCAAGATCACCCCTATGTAGGGGCTCGGACCCCCCCAAGATCAGCTAAAACCATCCCGAAGGAAACAGCCCAGTCCTGTCCCTTGAAAATTCCCCACCTACCTCCAGAGTGAATTTCCTCGTCTGGTCTATTGAGTCCGAGTGGGTCAGTCATCAGATTCCATGGCCAAGCCTGTCCTGAAGACTATTGGACCAATTAAATGTCCCTTTAAAAATGGATTTTGTAGATGTTTTGTGAAAACAAATACCTTCCTCCGCAGCAGGGCAAAATGATTAACGAGGTAACAGACAGTGCCCTGAGCCTGGAGGCAAATGCTATCTGTGTATGTCCAAAACATGTTTCCTAATTTCCTGATGATAAAGACATTGAACTTGGATATTGATCTCCAGTTAGTAAGGCCTGTTCGAGCAGAGCGTCTCATCTGGTCCGTTCAGAGCACAGAAGCTGGACTGTGTCTTGCAGATGGAAATAAGCAAGGCTCACCCGCCAGGGCCGCTGCGGCCTGGCTGGATGTGCGGGCGCGGGAAAGCCGGCCCCGGGCCCTGCACTGCCTTGCGGCCTCCGCTGCTCGGCGCGCGGGCCAGCTGCTGACCGCCTGGCCTGGTTAGGCCCACAGAGCCAAGGTGGATGCATGGATTGCGGTTGTCTTTGGGTGGCCGGGCTGGCACTGGCGTGGGCAGTGGTTCTCGGCCAGCTGTCTGGGAAACAGCTCTGAGGACCGTAGCAAACCTTGGTCCGCGGGCATCGCGTTCGCTCATGAGCACATGAAAACGAGACGAGAGGAAACGGAGCCCAGGGAAGCAAGGGCCACCCCACCGTGCTGAGCCCTATGTGGTTCTCCTCCATGGCATTTCTGTCTGTTTTAATATCCAGAGTGTTGGATCACATTGATCGAAGCCTTCAATGTTGGCCTTAAACAAAATGTAGGACCATAGGGTAGAAGTTGGGGGCTTGTTCTGTCCACAGGCTGGAGCAGGGGGTAGATGTGATTGGTCTCCCTTCTGTCCAGAAGCCTGGGGGGAGGGGCAGGGCCCCCCAGCCAGCTCTGTGAGAGGAAAGGCACTTTCCCGGCAGCCAAAGGAAATGCCAAAATGCCACCTCCATCGTCAGGCCCCGTCCACCCTGGCCTGGCCTCGGCCACCCCTGACCCTGCAGAGCACAGCTCGGCCCCCAGGAGCGCTCAGGTCACCTCTGGCTCAGAGGTGGCCTATCCCCGGGCTGAGAAACAGAGGGGGCGCCACCCCTTCCCTGCCATGCTGGCCTCCAGCCTCTGGCTCTTCCTGACAGATCTACTACTGGGAGGCAGACAGCCAGAACGAAACAGAGAAGATGAGAGTACTGTTCCTGCCCGAGACCACGGCAAAGCTGAAGAACCTCACCAGCCACACCGAGTACCTGGTCAGCATCTTGGCCTTCAACGCTGCTGGAGACGGGCCCAGGAGTGACCCCCGGCGGGGCTGCACCCACCAGGCTGGTAGGAGGACCGAGTGTTTCCTTTTGAGAGCCCAGCTCGCCTCCCTGCCCTGGAGCTGTCCCCTCAGCTCTCCACTCTGTCTGTCCTACACCCCAGACCCCACGTAGCTGGGAATTTCTGGGTCTGACGCACGTGGTGTCCCCAGCGTCAGGCCTGCACCCTCCCCGTGGAGCTGCTCCGTAAATGTCCGCGGGCGTGGCTCCCACCTGCCCGAGGCCTCGTCCATCACCGGCAGGACTCGCTCCAGGCCCCCAGGAGCTCCTCTCAGGGTCCAGACTCCGGGGCCAGGGAGGGGAACTGCTTATATGTTGAGCTGCTGAGCCCGGGCCACAGTGTGGGCCTCTCTGGAAGCTGCTGTCGGGCCGACTCTCAGGCACACACCCCGGGCAGTTCCCCACTGCCTGTGGCCTCCTCTCTGCGCCCCGGGTACGTCCTGAGCCGACCACTCACTCTCCTGGTGACTCTCGGAGCCCCTAGTGGCCTGGGGAGCTATCTGAGGCTGACCAGGCCCTCCCGAGGCTGGGCCCTGGGTCCCGGGAGCTCTGAGGCCTTCGTGAGATGCAGGGATTAGAAGGCTGGCAAAACCAGTCAGGGAGCCTGTGGGCCGCAGACCCACCCACTCAGGGCTCCCCAGCCCTCTGTGGGTTCAGCCTGCCTGGGACCAGGGGCTCCTGAGCGTCAGGCTCCCCACAGGGTGACCGTGGCCAGATGGCCAGGACTGGGTCCTCTGGGCCCACCCAGCAGCCCGGAAGGGGCCGCCTGTGGCCTCGGAGCTGGAAGGGTGTGGGTGGACCTGTGGGGCCGAGAGGAGGAGGTGGGGGCCTCGGGCACTGCAGCCCTGGAGGGTCGTGGGGCCACAGGATCCCCGGGGGCGGAGAAGGACAGAAAGGCGGCACGTGGGGGCCGATTCCGTGGGCCTTTCTGAGCACCGCCGGGAATCGGGCTAGAGGGGCATCAGTACCCGCTGGGGTCGGGGCAGCTCTGGGTGCCGCGCCCACCCAGCCCTCCCACGGAGCCCAGGCGGACAGGAACTGTGGGCGGGGCAGGCGTCCTCCCCGGCCTCACAGCCGGCCTCTGCGTCTGCCGGGAACGTCTTCCAGCTCAGGGGGGCGCAGGAGCGCCCCGTCTCCAGACCAAGGGCACAGTGAGGTGGCCGGGCGCCTGTGGGATTTCCGATGAGGGCGGACAGGGATGTCCTCGGAGGCCTCTGGGCCCCCCGGGAGCGGAGGGCGTGGGAGGGGAGAGCCCACCCTCCCCGGAGGAACGGGACTGGAGCCCGTGGGGCCCTCCGGTGGCCCCTGGGAGGTGGTGCTGCCTGCACTTCACCTTCTGTCTCCGCCTTATTCATTTTTATGCCTTTGTCATTGCGCCTCTTCAGCTCCTCTGTGTTTAAACACTGTGGTTTTCTCTGCTCCTCTCGGGAGGGTCTGAGTCTCTGATGGACCCTGGGAAGTTCGAGGATGATTGACAAATCTCCTTTTTATCCCACGGCATCGAGACTTCACAGGGTTGAAAGCAACATCGAATAACATCTCTGTTCCACGCGGAGGGGTAGACGCACATGTAGATGATCGGTACAGGGGCTTTACTGGACGTCCTCTCTGTCCTGTCCCTCCAGCTCCGGGGACCCCCAGCTTTTTGGCGTTCTCAGAAATAACCTCCACCACACTGAACGTTTCGTGGGGGGAGCCCACGGCGGCCAACGGCGTCCTGCAGGGCTACCGAGTGGTGTACGAGCCCCTAGCACCTGTCCAAGGTAAGCCCCGCGGGTGCCCGGCACCCACCGTGGACATGGCCAGGCGGCGGGAGGGGCCGGGTGAACAGACTGAGCGCGGCCCAGGTTCCGTCCAGCCCTCTCCGCACAGCTTGCGGGATGCTCCCCAACCAGGGATGGAACCCAGGCCACAGCAGTGAAAGCGTTGAGTCCTAACCACTAGACTGCCAGGGCTCTCCGCTCAGGGAGTATTTATTAAGCACCTGCTGTGTGCCAGGTGCTGCTCTAGAGGCTGGAGTTTGTGGACCCAGGAGCTGACCTGTCCATCAAGGTCCTCGCCTTCCTGAGTGCAGTGAGCCGTGCTCCGGGGGAGAGAGCCACACACAAGCAAACACACACACACACACACACACACACACACACACACACACACACACACACACACACACACACACACACACACACACACACACAAAGGCTGGTGGTGATCAGCCATGGGGCCGCGTGAGAGCATCAGTCATGGGGGGTGGGTACTGAGACACAGGAGGGACCCAGGTGCCCAGCGTCCGAGACAAGACCAGCCCACAGAGGCTCAGTCACGTAGGGCCTGTGGGGAGGGAGCCGGGCCACCCCCACGGGGCGAGGAGGGCGCGATGCAAGCTGTCCGTGTGGCTGCAGGGCCAGTCACAGTGAAGCCGGGGGCAGAGGGTCTGCGTTACGGGATACAAGGACCCCTGGCTGGATAAACCCCAGTGTCACCAGGGGGCTGTTGCTGTGTCCTGGCAGGGGCTCTGGGCAGGGATGATGGATGGGAGAGGGTAGGGGTGGACAGGTGAGGGGCGGACAGGTGGGGGCAGACAGGTGAGGGGTGGACAGGTGAGAGGCTGGACGGGTGAGGGGCGGACAGGTGAGGGGTGAACAGGGCAGGTGAGAAGGAGCTGGACCGTGAGTGCACAGCTCTGTCCCCGCATCCCTGCTGTAGTTGGTGCCACCAGCCCTGCACTGGTTTGCCTCCTTGTCCACTCCTCTCTGCTCCTTGCCAGCTCACGGAGTGCACACTAAGGGCTGAGTGGGCGCTTCTTTCCGTCCCCACTGTGTGCCCGGCTCTGTGGTGCGGAGAAGGGAGGGGAGCCCCTGGTCGTAGGCACAGACAGACTGTAAAAATTATAGATTATTTAATGTCTGGGAGGAAAAGATAGAACCAACACATCAGATGACATTGGCTCTCCATTTAAAGCCGTGATAAAAGTTTCCTTTTAAAATAAGCACATTCAACTAAAACAGGGAGTTGATTTGAAGAAGAAAATTTAAGCCCTGGATTTTATTTCATCGAATCTATACTGCCACAGCTTGTGAGATTCATTGTTATTTTATGAAGTGCTGAGAAAGAAAAAAATGCTTCCAATAAACGACGGCCTGGTCCTCTTGTAGCATGAATTCCGAGCTGCATCCCAAATCAGAGATGTAAAAGTGCGAGGGGAAAAAGTGCATCTCAGAAAATCGATGAACTTTGGTAAATAACAGTAGAGGTGATGTGTGGCTACAGTTTGTAAAACAGCCAAGAGGCTCGGGACCAGCATTGATTTAGCCCCGCTCTACTGTATTCCTTTCAGGACCCAGCGCCTGTCTGGGAACAGGTGGCCCGGGCGTGGCTGCGGTCGAGGTCCTGGCCTCAGAGGCCCAGAGGGAGACGGGCCACGTCCTTGCTTGCTCAGCAGGAAGGAAGGGCTGAGAATTACTGGAAACCGTCATTTTTCTCACCCGCATCCCTGCACACATGCACGCGCACACACACATATTCCATGAGCCCTGGTCCCAAACGCCTTTTCAAGGATGTTAACCCACTAGTGCCGTTCAGGTGAGAAAAGGTTGCCAAGAATGGTGACTGCTGGGCCTCCGAGTCCTTCCTCACCCCAGACCATGAGTGAGTTTTCTCACGCTTCCTCAGATCAGTGAGTGACTGCTGAGCAGAGCGGCTGTGTGGGTGGGTTTGCAGAGTCTCTCCGAAGCCTCCGGACCTGCACCTGTCTCCTTGGCCTCCAGGCCAGGCCGTCGCCCAGCCGGATGCCACAGCGGGGCTTGGCTGTGCCCCGAGTTAGCCTCCTCTGCACCGTCACACGCTGCGATTGCTGCTGGGCTGCTGCAAAGCTTCCCCATGCTCGCCCGCAGCTCATCTCTTGGGGCACAGCAGCACCTCTGGCCTCCCAGTGTCCTCAGAGTTGAGCGTGCTTGTTCGTCTCACGTTGTTTAGACACTCAGGTTCACCACGAGCAGCTCACGGGGCTGTCTGTGTGCTCCTGTCACTGCGACCCCACTGGGCGCGCTGACCAGTAGGTGCTGTGCGCTGAGCACTGACTGCCCGCCAGGCCGCGCTGACCACTCACGTACGTTCTCTCCAAATCCTCTCCGCAGCCCTGCAGGGCGGGCCGCGTCTGTCCTCGTTTGCAGACGAATCAGTCAGGCTTCGAGCCCGTAAGACATTGCCCCCGCCTACGGTTGGGGGCTGCGGGAGAGGAGGGACTCGAACCCAGGCAGGCAGGTTCGGGAGCCACGGTCGTACCCGCCGGGTGATGGGGAATGTCTGGTGCGCCTGTGTTTCTGAGCATAAATGTGCGGTGACCAGCAGAGTAAAGCATTTTGCGTTCTGGCCACCGGTGGGGCTTGTCCTTCCCTTGAGTGACAAGTGGGGGGAGTCACTTCCGTCACAGTCATCTTCACTTTGTTTCACAAGTACTGAGACGCCCGCCGTCTGCAGCAGCGGCTCTTGTCTGGGGAAGGGCCGCCGCCTCAGGGCTGACCCGGCCTGGGCGCTGGCCCTGCCGTCGGAGCAGGGGTGGGGGCTCGGCTCCCGGGCACTCAGCAGCGAACCACGCGGACCTCAGGGCCTGACTGTGCACGTCCCAGACCCCCGGACTCCTGCTCTGGCAAGTGGGCGGTGCAGGGCTGGGGCTGCTCCACGTGACCGTGGCGGTGACGGAAGCATCCGGCCAGCCCGAGGGGTGGGTTGCGGGGCTGCCTTTAGCACCAGGCCCACACGACGCCGGGGGCCCCGCCGCAGACGCCTCCCCCCGACAGCCCTGGCCCTGCTTCCACTGGGGTGAGGCTGGCCACAGGCCACCTCCCCTGCCTCCCTGACAGCCAGCAGACACCCCTTCCCCAGGAGCAGAGCTCACCGACCTGCTGCCCTGCTGCCGCCCTGGTGACCCTGTGACCTTCCGAAAGTGCCCCGCTCACCACCAGCCCAGCATCCCATCCCAGGATCCCACCCTGAGCCTGCCTGGACCACGGCCTCTGCCAGAACCCCCGGCTTAGCAGACGTACCCCTTCCAGTGGCCACAGCCGGCGCCGCACAGGCCAGAGAGGAGCGCAGCCCGCAGAGAGTGGAGGAGACCAAGCGGAGTGGGGCTGTGAGGAGGCTGTCACGCGGGGCGAGGGCAGTGGCTGCTGGTGACAGTCCCCCTGGTGGTGGATGTCATGGTCAAGCATAGGAAGCCCCAGATGGTGTCCCACACACACCCTGGACATGGCCACATGGCTCGCACTGGCCACTGGAACAGTAGCAAGTGCGGGGCAGGCGGAGGCTTGCACAGCGTTTGCACGTGGGAGGCACTCTGTCCCCTCGCTGCTCTGGGAGCCCTGCCACTTTGTGGACACATCGAGCTGGCCCTTACGGTGATGCCAGGGACATGACCTCTCGGTCCTCTCGCCTCAGCTGACAGACAGCCAGCTGCCAGGCACATGAGGACTGGCCACAGACGCACACAGGAGCGGGGCCGCGATCAGCCACACCAGCCGCCTCCCAAGGCCCTTCCAGCAGGGTCGTAAGCCGAGTCCCACAGTGGCTGCTATCAGCCCCTGGGTGCTGGGGCGGCGTGGCAGCGCGGTGCCTGAGAGGTCCCTGCAGGTTGCAGCGCTCGGCGTTTAACGTGCTTGCAAACAGTCATTAGAGTCTGGGGTCCTGACCCTCTGTGCTCTCCCCAGCCCGTCCTCCCGGGCCCTCCTGACGTGGCTGCGAGGTGGGCACTGCCAGCTCCAGACCGACGGGAAGCGGAGGCCATGCAGAGGTCAAGTGCGTCGCCCAGCATCACGCGGGGCACAAGTGACAGACCTGGGACGGGCTCCAAATCCCGGGGCATCTGCACCCCCCGTCCCGCTGGCCGCCTGCGAGTTTCAGAGAGAACCTGCCCTCGGCCAGACTTGGAGCAGGGCCCTACCCCTGGGCTCCTCCCAGCCCTGGGCTCCTCCCGGCCCTGGGCTCCTCCCGGCCCTGGGCACGTTGGGGTGTTCTGTCCTCCTGAATGTGAGACCGCGCTGCTGCACAGCTGAGCAGGCCCGACACTGTGGACGGAGTTGTGGGTGAGGACAGAGAGGCTGAACACCAGGCCATGGCTGTGAACACCAACTGAACTCCAGGCCTCCGCTTCCCAGACCCACTGAGGGCAGGCTGCCCGGCTCCTCCGGCCGTGGTCCAGCCCGTGCCACCCCAAGTCCCCACACCTGGGCCTGTCCCGCCCCAGCAGCCCCCAGGTCCTCGAGTATATGTGTCCTCCCCTTAGGGCAGCTGGCTGATCTGGGTGTGCAGCCCTCTTGAAGGGCGTCTCCTGGGGAAGCCTGGCCCTCACCCACTTCAGTGTTGGATCCAAGACTTCCAACAGGAAACCGTGAAAGTGGTAACCGGGACTCCAAGCCATTTCGATGCTTTCGTGTGCCCCAGAAGACCTGTGCATCTCCCAGAGACACGGCTGCAAACGCAGGGAGAACCTCGGGCATCTTTACTTGGGGCTAGAGTTATATTAACGCTCCGTGGTAACGCTGGCTCCCTTGGGAAGGTCGCCGAGGAGGTGATATTTGTGTTTATACACACATGCAGGTCTGTGGTAAAGACAGTACAAAACAAATTGTAAAGCAATGATGTCAGCCTGAGGGTGGCCTTGCTGGCCCTGCTTCCTGCCCCCTCGCCTGGGCCGGGCAGTGTCTGCACAGACGCCTGCAGGACCTGCTCAGACAGCCCGTGGCCCGGGCCCCGGGGGGAGGGCGCACGGCACCCATGCAGGGCTGCGGGTCCCGGGTCCCCCACCAGGAAAGCAGTCCCGGCTGCGTGGGGAGCCCCCAGCCCCGCGGAGCACTGAGCCGTGTTCTGATTCTGTGGAAGAGCTATTTTAATGTATTTTTAAATGTTTTTTAAATGGAAGTATTTTAGGCAATTGCACCCTGAGGCCTTGGAGTGCAGGGCATGGTTTTAAAATTGATTCAATAAATAAGATTCTGACGTGGTTGAGATGGGGGCAGGGACGGGGCAGATGAGCTATGCCTCCTGGTAGGATAGAATTCACAAAGTCCGTTCACAGCGTTGGCTTTGCTCTGAGGAGAAGGAAAGTATTTTTTAACAGAAAAGGGGCTGCTCTCCAGAAAAACTCTATATCCGGCAGGACCCTGTGCATTTGCCGGTGACGGTCACCATGGGTACAGACTGTCATCCCTGAAACCTCTCTCCGGACCCGTGCAGGTGAGGGGCAGCCTCTGTGGGCAGAAGTGGCCCTGCTTCTCTACAGAAAAGCTCCAATCACACAAAAGCAGCCAAAATCGCTCTGAAATAATTCGGACGAGAATGATGTAGCTGAACAAATGTTTTATAAGACGCATAATATCAACATAGTAAACCGACTAGAGGGGATTCTGCAGACCTGAAGGATTAGGGGAATTTGCTTTGATGACTTTGAAAACTGGATGCATTTTGTAGCAAGGACGCTCGTCATTGGGCTCCTCTGAGGTCAAGGCTACCCTAGGATTCAAGGTGCAGATAACACCAGCAGACCACAGCGAGGGCAGGCAGCCCCCCAGCCGTTCTCTGTGTGGGGGACGCGGTGGGGCGGACGCTAGGCCCAGGACAGCAGGCACCACGCGCGACTCTCGCACCCGACCTCTGCAGCCTGAGAAGTCCTGGAACTGCCGCGGCCTGACATCCTCCTCCTAGTGGTTCCTCCGTATCCACGAGTTGAAGGCTGAGAAGTCCCGCAGTCTGGAGCTTACGTAGCCTTTTTGTTTAAACGCATCATTTTCAAACTTGTGTTACCAAAGAGCCCTAGCTTCCCTTCTGGAAAACGCTACGTTTGTGTAATTTTCAGTACGTATTCTCCTCCCAAATGTCAGATCTCTTTTTTTCTCATTAAACTTGGCACAACCAGCATCCCTTCTGCTCCGCGTCCGCGTTTGTGAGGGAAGCATCTCTGGATGGAGGCGCCACTGTTTGTGGTGACAGCTTCTCCATCCTCACTTCAAGGTCCCAGGTGAAGTGTGGTTGTCGAGGCCTTCGGGCCGCAGGGTACTCCGTGCGGGGGGTGGGAGGGGCGCGTGTAACCCCCGCGCGAAGTCTTCCTCTGTCTTCTTCCCCCACACTCCCTCCCCCTAAGTCAGGAAGGCTGAGATCGCCTATGACATGACACAGGGCTTTGTGCAACTCAGAGCCGAGAGGAGAGGGGCCCTCCAGATGTCGGGGGCCTGCCCTCCCCGCGATGCTGGTCGCCGGGGTTCTCCCCCGACGTGACCAGGGAGCCTGGGCCGCCTCCTCCCCCTCCCGCGTGGCGTAAAGGCGGTTCTTCCCTTTGTCAGCACCCGCGTGTCAAGCTTAGGCTCTAATTGCACTTATCTGTGTTGGAAATTGGCCACTATCACCACTTAACATCCTCCTAATTGTAAGAAATACTTCCTTAGCAACCCACAGGCCTCCTCCTTGTCACAGCCCAGGAGACGGTGTGCAAGGCCCCTCTGAACCAGCCCCTTCTTGCCCTTCCCTGCGGCTCTAGGGGTGAGCAAGGTGGTGACGGTGGACGTGAAGGGGAACAGGCAGCGCTGGCTGAAGGTGCGGGACCTCACCAAGGGGGTGACATACTTCTTCCGAGTGCAGGCACGGACCATCGCCTACGGGCCCGAGCTGCAAGCCAATGTCACGGCCGGGCCGGCCGAGGGTGAGTACCCGGCCTCCTCTGTCTAGTTAGGGGTTTGTCTGCACGCCGACACGCCGGGGTGGCAGCTCAGAGCCGGCATCAGCTCAGGACTCTCTTGGCCCCGTTTTCAAAAGCATGTGTTAACGTGAATGTGGGCACGGGGCCTCGTTCCATACACACGAGCAAATTCTTAGGTGTTAAGCGAGTCAAGTCTGTATTTGGTTTCTGGAAAAAAATTAAGAGAAAATAAGTGCATTCAACTTTTGAAATAAGATACACAAGAAAATTTTGGTTTTCCTATCGTGAAGGGGAGCCACGAGGTTCCTGCCTCGCAAACAACCTTGGCCTGTGGCTAAGTGCTCACGGAGGCCAGGGCAGCGGCTCAAGCGGGCACTGCCCTGTCTCACCTCTCTTGATTCTCTGATGGACCCTGGGAGGCCAGTGTCAGCCCCACCCCCACACCCACTTTCAAGGGGAGGAGCCTGCGACTGAGCCCGGGTTAGCCCGGCCCCCTGAGGGCCCAGGAGTCCCCAGGCCAAAGCCCGCCCACTCTCTTTTGCTCTGTGCACAGGTTCCCCGGGCTCCCCTCGAGACATCTCGGTCACCAAATCTGCCTCTGAGCTGACCCTGCGGTGGACGGAGGGCCGCGCGGGCAGGACGCCCACCACGGGCTACGTCATCGAGGCCAGGCCCTCAGGTAGGGTGGGCGCCGCCCCGAAGCGGTGTCTCTGCGTCTGTAAAAGAGGGGACGTGTCAGAGCCGCGGGCCTCCCAGCCCAGCGTTTCCCTGCCGACGTGGAGACGGAGGGAATCGAGGTGAAGTGAGAGGCTCCCCCGCGGGGTCACGGCCACGTTCCCCAGGCCTAGGCGGAGGAGGACAGCCACTCAGATACACGTGCGTGAGAACTCAGGGCCGCATCAGGCCGTGCTCGGCTCCCCTGACACCCGCGAGTGGTTTCAGAGACTCCGCCCGGGGTCTTGGTGAATTTCTGGTCATCGCGAGCCTTCCTGTGGGTGAGAAACCCACCCCTCAGCTGCTGAGAGCGGCCCCATCTGCCCCAGGAGGGCCCCCTTCTCTCCGTTCAGTTGACACCTAAGGACGGACGTTGTGGGAAACGAACTGATGGGCTGAGTCGGAGGTTACAGCTGGAGCTGGGAGGGTAGCAGCCGCCAGGGGCCCCGGGCATGTTCACCGTGACCTTCAGACAGCGGCACGGCGCAGCAGGAACATCTGCCCGTGACAAGCCACGGCGTGCCAGGCCCGCCGCCCGGTGGGCCGCAGCGCGGGGCGGGCGCATTTTGTCTCGTGTTTAAAGAAGCTGTTAGACCCAGAGGAAGGGTCCCCAAAGTCACAGATACCGTGGGGTCACAGGCGCCCCTGCCGCCCCACCAAATTGCTTTTGAAAGATTACTAGGTAGAAGTGCCTTCTGGAAACGTCCAAGGAGAAACCTAGTACATAAAACCAAAACAGTTTCCAGGCAAAGGCGACAGGAATGATTCTTTGGCTCAAGACACCCACGTTCAGCCCTCTGGCCTGGGGGGTCCCGACAGTTTCTGATAAGCAGGGTGTCTGGCCTGTTCTGGAAACAGAGGGTCCCAAATCCGTGACCGGCCTGGGCTCACCGGAGGCTTCTGTAGCCACTTGCTCCCCCCGTACCTCTGAAAGCAGTGCCCCCAGAATAGCCAGCCGGCCCTCTGCTGACCCAGGACACTTTCCAAGGTCAACCAGCGCTGTGGCTGAAAGGCCCTGGGAGGTCTGGGCCCAGACTGAGGCTGTGGGGCTGCACTGACCTGAAGGAAACAAGCCGTTTGCTCCCGAAATCCAGGGAGAGTTATTGCAAAGGTTACCTTGCTCAGGCCCACCCAGGGGCTCACAGATAGAACCTGGGAGACCCTTCAACTGAGATGGGAAAAAAAACTTTTTTTTTTTTTTTTTTTGACTGCATTGGGTCTTTGTTGCTGCATTCAGGTTTTCTCTAGTTGTGGCGGGCGGGGGCTACTCCTCGTTGCGGTGTGTTTCGGAGCACAGGCTCTAGGTGCACAGGCTTCAGTAGTTGTGTCCTTTGGGCTCAGCAGTTGTGGCTCTCAGTCTCTCTAGTTGAGGCTCGCAGGCTCAGTAGTTGTGGCACACAAGTTTAGTTGCTCCACAGCATGTGGGATCTTCCTGGACCAGGGCTCAAACCCATGTCCCCAGCGTTGACAGGCAGATTCTTAACCACTGCACCACCAGGGAAGCCCTGAAAAAAAATACATTTTTGTCTTCACTAGCCTCTAACTGAAATTTAGCATTTCCTTCACTTATAAATGTGTGTTAGTTTCCTCGGCTACTGAAACCGAGTACCAAACACTGGGCTGCTTAAATCATCGAAATGCATTCCTCTCAGTCCTGGAAGCTGGAAGGCCCAGATCAAGGTGTCAGCAGGGCTGGTTCCCTCTGGGGGCTGTGGGGGGCAGGTCTGGTCTAGGCCTCTCCCCTGGCTCCAGGCGCATTGCTGAGTCTTTGCGGGTCCTTGGCTTGTAGCAGAAACATCAGCCACACCCCTACCTCCCTCCTCACGTGGCCTCCTCCCTGTGTTCCTGTCTGTGTCCAAATTGCCCCTTTTAAGGACCCCCGTCATAACAGATTACGGCCCTGCCTCATGACCTCACCTTGACTAATTATGTCTGCGAAGACCGTGTCTCCAAATCAGGTCGCATTCTGAGATCCTAAGGATCAGGTCTTGAAGGTGTGGGTGATGAGGGGACGCAGTAGGTGAGAGCCCACCTAAGTAACTGCAGTACCAGTGAAACGGCCAGCAGTAGAAATCACAGCGACGTGCGTATCCCATGCCAGCTGTGCGGAGATTTCCCAAGACCCTTCACACTTACCACCGCACTGAAATGACGGTTGTACACAGACCCTGCTAGACTTTCTAATACAAAGAGTTCGTGAAGACGTGACGACGTCCAAGTTCCCTGGGAAAAGGGTGTCACCTAAATGCACGTCTCTCCCCCACGTCTTCCAAAGACCACGTGGCTTAACAAGGGTGCAAAGGAAACCCACGTGATCCAGACCTTCCCCGTAACCAGGAGACGGACGGACATGACTGTGAACTGGCGGTTACCACTGGGCATTTACGAGCCTCACCGATATAACTGGTTTCCTTTTCCGTTTTATTTTATGCATCTAAAAGCATCCTGAGGTGGGGTCCTTCAGAGTCAGCAGGTTACCAGAGGGTCCACGGCCCCAAGAGAAGATGGGGAAGCCTTGGTCTAAAGGACGCGCACCAGAGACTCTCACTGAGTCATTTCCTTCACCTGAAAGCTTGTGTCCCGACGAGAGTTAAAGGTCCCAGTGAACGAGTGGCTGTAAATGGGCCACGCGAGGACCCCTTGGGGTGACGGAAACACTCTGTGTCACTGTTGCCAGCCAGGGTTCTTGGCCTCCTTAATTGACAGAAATGGATCAGAGGCCAGAGAAGACATTCAGGCAAGGCTCTAGTGGGGCCTTGCTGCAGCAGGGAGTGAGAACAGACCACAGGCTCCTTTCTCCCTCACTCCCTGGGGTGGGTGGCGAGCTGGTTCCTTACAGGGGGTGAGGGTAGGGGTGTGTCCAGGGGTCAGGCCGGAGGGGTGGCTCAGGTGGTTTGCCCGCCCCGTAGGTGGGGTTGTGTGCAGGGGACGTGCGCAGTGCCCTGCTTTTCCTCCGGGCGCTTCAAAAGCAGCAGTTGGGTTTTTTGGTCTCTGTATCTTTTGGGTCCAGAATTTGCCCCAACTGCTCATGCGTGCAGTTATTTTTAGTCCCACACAGTTTCTTTGTATTTTGTTGCTTGAGGAGAGGTGTGTCCAGGTGCAAGCCCTGCAGCAAAGGGTCCGGGTCCCAGCCTGTCTCATCAGGACTGTGTCAACATCGGTTTCCCAGTTTGCAGTCCTATATGCAGTTTCCCAAGATGACACCCTTGGGGCGGGGACTGGGGGGACACTGGATACAGGACACATGGGATGCCTGTGCTATTTCCCACAGCTGCATGGGAATCTACAGTTATCTCCAAATAAAAAGTTTAGCTTACAATTTTTTAAAAATCCCCACGGGGGGGTCTCCTCACCCGGTCAGTCAAGTGCACCAGCGTCTCTCTGAGACAAGCACCTTCACGTCCGTGACCAGCCTGCGGGGGAAGGACTCGTCAGCAGCCAGAGGCGGGCGCGTGGGCCTGGGACCTTAGCCCCCGTGAGCGCGCGGGGCTGCCCCAGGGCGGGGAGGGTGGACGCACAGGCTTCCTGGGGAGCTGCTTCACTTCCCCTCCCAGCGCCCGCACCGCTCCTGCAGCCGCTGTGATGAAGGGAGCAGGTGCTCGATGGTGAGACCTGCAGCTTCAGGGCGTCTGGAAGGGGCGTCGCCCCACACCCGGGGGCCTCGCCCGGGCCGGAGCCTTCTGCAGCCAGCTGGCGTCCGAGCTCACCGGGTCGGTACCAGGATGTGGAAGCAGACCCACGGGGACCACGACGCGGCAGGAAACTGACCTGGAGGACACTGTCTTTTTCAGCGAGCGCTGAAGATTCTGCTTCACTTTCTCAACGTCGGAACGCAGGTTTTACCAGCAATTTCGCCTGGACCAGAGCAGGCTGCCGGACTCACCGTCCAGCTACTGAACGTTGAGAAAGACCCCCCGGCCCGCTCCTCCTCTCCGTGACGGAGGCCCGCAGCTGCTCGGAGTCAGATGAGATGTGTTTATGGAGTGTCAATATTTAAACACCTTGCGGGAACCGTGGGCTTCGGATCTCAGCTGTCATCTATTACAGGCCTCATTACACACAGCAGTAAATGCTGCACCCTCTCGCGCTCCGTCGAGACTGTCTCTGGGCAGGGCTGTGGTGTCTAAGGGGAGCTTGGCTGTGGTGTGGGGGCCACCGGGAGCGGTGGCTTTTGATAGGGGGCCACCCAGGGTCCCCTCACCACTGGGCGTCTGGGAAGGCTGAGCCACTGTGTTGGGAGGCCCGGGCCCCAGGCTGCCTGCTCTCTGCCCACCAGGCCTCGTCCCCATCTTGCCCTGGAGGGCAAGGAGCTCATCCGCTTGGCTGGTGCAGGGAGGGTGGCCAGCAGGGCTCCGGCAGCCCAGGCAGGTGGCCATGCAGCCTTGCGCATCTTCCTCTTAACCCCTGCAAATTCTGCGGATGCCCGAACGTGAAAACACCGAACTGAACAGCCGCTGATGAAGTTCACGTCGGACTAGGACACAGAGGGCCTCTCATTCCTGGAGGAGGGCCGTCAGTGAGGGCGGACGCGGCCCCGACCCCGCAGGACAGCCTTGCCGAAGGTTCACTTCTCCAGTTGTGCGAAGGTTCCCCCCCCCGCCCCCCGCCGGTGTTGCTAAGCTCCCAGGAAGGCAGTGGAAACTGTGCAGTGGGCATATGCAGATGATTTATTTACACACATTATCCCGAGGCGTTTTACTGTGTAGATCAGGAAACCTAATTTACATATTTACACAATAGACTGGAATGGCACTAAAGGAACTATAAATATATTTTCCTCTCCAAAGCAGCCATGAAATACGTATTTAGGATGTACCCAATACAAGGCAGACATTGTGTTGCCTTTTCCCGCAAATAATGTATTTAGCCCAGAGATGAGAGGGGGTTAGATGCAGGATGGCCCCTTGTCTCCGAGGGCCCCTCCCTGCCCACTTGCAGTCCTCCTGGGGGCCCTCCAAGCCCCTCCCCTCTCATTCTGCCCACCTTTGATCTTAGACTGTGGGACTTTTCAACTGAACAAAGACAAAAATCAGTGCTTTTCCAAAGGTTTAAAATCCATGGAAGATGCCAAGTCAGCATTTTCAGCACGAGGGCTGCAGCCGCAGTTCTGACGCTGTCACTGGCCTGTGTTCACTTCTTGTCTCCATCACGACCCCGTGTTGACAGCCCGTCAGCCTCTGCAGCCATTTCTTTCTGGGCTGGGTCCCCATCACAAGCCATCCTTTGCATTTCAACATTCATCTCATTGTGTGTCCTACCCTAAACAAGGATCAGATAAAATATCACTTTTTTATCAAATGTATTTAGCCCCAGATTTAAGCCCCACCTGTTTCAGTTAAATTTCCGCCCCAGACCATTTATACAAAGGGAAATGGCCGCATTTAAGGAATAAACAGCTGCCAGGCTCAGGCTGCAAGCTGACATCATATCGTCGGTCGTGTGAGTTAGTGGAACCAGGAACTTCAGGCTCGGAATGACACTTTCATTCAGCGTGGAGACCCTGTTAAATTGTCCATGAAATCACACTTTTGCCCTGAAACCTGCCGCAGCCGCGCTTGCAGGCGTCGGGGGGTAAACGGAGCGGGACCCTGGGATGTGCCTGCGCTGGGCTGGGTGCGGTGCGGAGAGCGGTGTTCCCGCTCCAGGTTACGAGGACGGGAGCGCATGTGCCTCCTGCCACGGGGCGGGGAGGTGCTGGCCCCGCAGGAGAGAAGCTGCCTCGCTCCATGCGCTCACGGGACCCAAGTGTGGTCGGGGCAGCGACCTGTGTGGAGGGAGGCGCTTGCTTTCCTCAAGAATTTTCAGTGTTAGCCGTTCTTCTTTCTTAGTAAACAAATCCTGCCACAGCACAGCCAAGACCAGGAGCTGATGTCTTTAAAGGAAGACCAGACAGTGGGACCACCCTAGGTGTGTGGACGCTCATTCAGCTTCCCTACCGAGCCCGGCGGGGATGGATAAAGCGGAGTGCAGTTTCTCGAGCAGCATTTTGCAAAGTTTATTTCTCAGCGGTTCCCCCGCCTTCCTACCTCGCGCTGGCGTTTTCCCAGCAGTGTCTCAGTAACGAGAGTCCAGGAAGGCGCTGGGTGTCCAGGAAGGAGGGCCGGGCCCAGCAGACGCCAGGGACACCCTGCCTCAGACGTCCAGAGGCCCCAGCCTGAAGGTCGATGTTACCCCCAGGAAGGTCAAAGCCCTGGCGCCGTCCGCAGGGCTGGTCTTCAGGCCTCGGGCATCAGTCATCCAGGGATGTGGCTTTGGGAAACAGAGTGACTCTTCTCCTCGGGCCAATCATGAGTTCCCCACAACCCGGGGGACGGGAAGCAGGCTGGGTCTGACGAGCACCCGGTGGAGCAGCCTCGCCTGGGGTCTGAAGCCAGCTCAGTGCATCCCCAGAAACACACAAGGGCCCACACTCCCCTCAAGTGTTGATTGAGATGGAAACCCGGGCCCGGGGATTATCCTGGTGCGTGGAAAATCAGCTGCACAAATCGCATTATGCTTAATAGTTCTATAATGTCATTTTCCCCCCTAATTTGTAGACATACTTTTCTCCATCATTGATTTATTGAGATATTTAACAACATAATACAAACGAGGAAAACAATCCACGGTGCAGAGACAGAGTGGATGCTTCGGCAGCCGCTGAGGTTTCTGGTGCCATGATCACGGCGTGAATATTAGTGCCGATAAATAGCCCGGTGAATTATGAGCGGAATCTAAAATGCTGAGTATGCTAATTTTGGAAAGGAAGAATTAGCAGAATAAAAATGCGAACTTTTTTCAGTTATTCAGAAGGAAATTCTCTTGGTATGACTCCTCCCCTCCAAGCATTTTTCAATGTAGTTAACCATCTATGTTGAGATTCTGTATCAATATTTTTAAATGTTTTTATGAAAAATGCACATAATTCCTGGAGCTATGACAGAGCGCTTAAAGTAAAATGTGGCCTTTAGGTGATGGTAGAGAAAGGGGAAATAACCTTTTTTCTTTGGTAGCAAGAAAGCATTGCAGAAGCATTAGTGCAGAAGGCATCTGGAGAGCACACCACAGAAGTGCTCAGGCCTGCTGGGCAGTCGGGGAATACCTTTCACGTGCCTCGTCCCGTAACTTCAATGGTTTTAAACAGTATCCAGTTTGTAAGAGTCTGTATTTTTTTCTTTAGTCTCTTTCACAGCATAAAATTGTCTTTTTAGAGGGAAAACACTGCACAACTTATTCAATGTTTAAAGCCCTTAGAACAGTGACTTCCTCATAGTAAGTGCTAAATACAATGGTGGTGGTGGTTATTTACTGAAAGCTTGCCTGTGCCAGGTCCTGTGAAAGGCTATGGGGGCGGAAAGATGAATGGATGGAAGGACAGAGGGATGAAAGAATGGATGGATGGAAGGATGGATAGATAGATGGATGGAAGGAAGGATGGATGGAAGGGTGGATGGAAGGATGGATGGAAGGTTGGGTGGAAGGATGGATGGATAGATGGATGGATGGAAGGAAGGGTGGATGGAAGGGTGGATGGATAGATGGATGGAAGGGAGGATGGAAGGATGGATGGAAGGAAGGATGGATGGATGGATGGGTGGAAGGATGGATGGATAGATGGATGGAAGGGTGGATGGAAGGATGGATGGAAGGAAGGATAGATAGATGGATGGAAGGAAGGGTAGATGGAGGGATGGATGGAAGGGTGGATGGAAGGATGGATGGAAAGATGGGTAAAAGGGTGGATGGAAGGGTGGGTGGAAGGGTGGATGGAAGGCTGGGTGGAAGGATGGGTGGAAGGAATGGGTGGAAGGATGGATGGAAAGATGGGTAGAAGGGTGGATGGAAGGGTGGGTAGACGGATGGGTGGAAGGGCGGATGGAAGGCTGGGTGGAAGGATGGGTGGAAGGATGGATAGATGGATGGATGGAAGGGTGGATGGAAGGATGGATGGAAGGGTGGGTGGAAGGAATGGGTGGAAAGATGGATGGAAAGATGGGTAGAAGGGTGGGTGGAAGGGTGGGTGGAAGGAGGAGAGGAGAGGAGTAAGGAAGGGGAGATAAATCATGTCGGCTGATATTTATTGAACTCTTGAAAAGTTCAGGAGCCCAGTGGTGCAAACAGACAGGTACATATAAAGTGTCCTGGAGGCCCATTGGCAGAAGCTGCCATCTCTTCCTGGAGTGTAGGAGTAGTCAGGGTTAACCTCAAAAAGATGAATCTGGAAGGGTGAAATGACCAGGTTGACTTTCCTCTGTCCCCCACCTGCAGACTTATATAAATAGCTCATTGAGAACAGAAATCTCATCTGATTCCCTGTTGGCTGAAACAGGGCCTGCCCAAGAGTGAGCACTTAAGTGTATGTGGATCAAATGCGTGGATGAGTGAGGGGGGTGGAAGGGGAGGAGGCCCCCCCCCCACCAGGCGCTCCAGGCAGAGGGAGTGGCATGTGCAGAGAGAACGCACCCTCTGTGCCCGTTATTCCCCGGTTGTTCTTGCAAAACTAGAAATAAATCACATACAACAGTCATATGTGTAAACCTTAATATTTTCAGAAGGAAAAGAAAGGCTTAAGCTATGACTTGCCATTTGGACATTATTAGTGGGGATGGGTATCTTGGTGAGAAACTGCTACAAATGTGAATATTTAGAAATAAATAAGCATTGTACTTCCTTTCTGCCTGTACAGAGATTTGTGCCTTTAAAGTCTTGTTCACATCCACTCTGTCATTAGCCTGTGACTACAGGGGCGGAGTCGGTGCAGACTCTAAATCCTGTGCAAATATAGACTCGCTTCCTGTTCACTGTGGGGCTGATCCGCTTGGCCGTATCTGGTGTTTCAAGGCGTGTGATAAGGCTGGTTTCCAGACAACCCTCGGCCCGCAACGCCGTCATGCATATTCAGATGTGCTTTTCCTCTCCAGGTCACCTGCTCTTTTTAAAAGATCACATACCCAGTGCCTATAAAAGAATTCACAATGCACGAAGGATCGCTACTTCAAATGAACATTTTGGGCCCTGAGCCTACTTTTTACCAAACGACCTCCTTAGAGGTTGGATTTATACTTTACTCTGCAAACACTCATGGAGCGTGCTGTTTACTAAGCACCTCAGCAATATTAGCCTGTTTAACCCTTGAAACACACCTGTGATGTAGATGCCCTTTGTAGATGCCATTTCACAGATGAGGCACAGAAAGATTAAGTACTCTCCCTAAGGTCACACAGCTAACGTGTGGTGAGGCAGGCTTCGCACCAAAGCTGTCTAGCTTCTTCCTTTCTCTCTGCATCTGATTTTCTGGTTTTAATTTCAATTTTATTAATGTTTTCCTATATGTCAGCATTTAAAGAAATTCAATATGTATTTTTATTGTGGTAAAATACATAACATAAAATTTACCATTTTAACCATGTGTGAGTGTAAAGTTCAGTAGCATTAAGTACATCCAGGTTGTTGCACAACCATCACCAGCATCATCTCCAGAACTTGTTCATCTTCCCAAACTGAAACTCTGTCCCCATTAAACCACAACCCATCCCCTGGCACCCACCCTTTTTCTTTCCGTCTCTATGAACTTGCTCTAGGAATCTCCTGTAAGTGGAATCGTACAGTATTTATCTTCTGTGTGTCTGGCTTGTTTCACTGAGCATCACGTCCTCAGGTTCATCCATGTTGGAGCAGGTGTCAGGGTTTCCTTCCTTTTTAAGGCCGAGTCAGATTCTGAGGTATGAATGGACCACGTCTTCTTTGTCCATTCCTCTGCTGACGGACACCTGGGTTGCCTGCACTTTTTGGCTTCTGTGAATAATGTGCTGTGAACATGGGTGTAGACGTATCTGTTCAAAACTCAGTGTATTTTTTAAAATGTACCCTTGTATTTAGAGCACCTGGGCATAGATTAAATAACTGCTGGTCTTCGGGCAGGTTTGATGCTGCAACCCCTAAAGAGATGCTCAAGCTCGAGGGCAGCACCACGGGAGTCTGGTTTGGCAGGAACCCCGGGTGAGGGAACGAGGCCCCGGCAGGGCTGTCCCGGAGCCTGTGCGTCTCCGTGCCAGCTGCCACTCAGCGCCGTCACCCCGCGTGAGAACACGGCCCGTGATCGATTACTGACAGTTGCGCCGTGCGCGCTGCGGTGACCGCCCCAGGCAGCGTGGACAACGTGACAGCACCACTGCGAGGCTGGCAGCTGGTTGGGGAAAGAGGCTGTCGTTCAGGTTTCCTCTTTGACCCACCGGCTGCATCGTCATTTCCAGTGAGAAGGCGGGGGGCCGAGGACTCGCAGCTGGTGTGCGCAGGGGCCACTGGGCCAGTGGCGCGCGGGGGCAGGCGTCCTCGGTGAGTCAGGAAGGTGGGACCTTAAAGGTTGGGGACACACGGCGCGATGTCGGCAGGGAGCCGGAATCCTACACCGAAGATGAGGTCCAGTCAGAAACCAGAGGCCAGGAGAGGGTTCGGGACAGTGCCTCCAGCCAGCTTGCAGCTTTAGCAGAGTCTGATCACGAGGGGGAGGCCCCTCCTCCCACCCTGTGCCCCTGGCCCGTGCAGCTCACCAGGCCTCTGCCGCTCACATCCGTCCCTGGGGAGGGCAGGGAGGCAGGCATTCGCACCCAGGGCTCCATCCGGGAGAAGAGCGCCCTGACCTGTGCTCTCCCTGCCCCACAGATGAAGGCCTGTGGGATGTGTTTCTGAAGGACATTCCACGGGGCGCCACGTCCTGCACCGTCCGCCTGGACACACTCAGGCAAGGAGTGACCTACGAGTTCCGGGTGGTGGCCGTGAACCAGGTGGGCTACGGGGAGCCCAGCAGCCCCTCTGCCGCCGTGTCAGGTAGGAGCCCTGTCCCCCGCGAATCCTGGGCGATGCTCTTCCTTCCAGAGGGCAGGGAGGGTGGCCTGGAGCCACGCTGATGGAAAGAGGACTGCGCATCTCTCGCCGTGCTAGGAGGACGGGGTGGGCCCCGAGCCACCAGCCAGGCCCCTCGCGCTCCACACTGTCCCAGCCGAACTGTGCGCCGGCCGCTCTGAACCTCGCTTCCCCCGTGGTCAGAGCCAGAGCCGTGAGCTGGGGTGAAGGCACGCCCAGCACAGGGGAGCCCGCGGCCCTCCTCAGCGGGCGTGTCCTCAGCGTGGAGCCACAGGCCGGTTTTGAAAAGCAACAGTCACCCCCAGCAGCCACCAGGGAGTGTGTTAGCCCTCGACATGCAGTTGTGTCAGACCGGGGTGTCCTTGAGAGCGGCCCGGGTGAGCCTTGTGCCTGAGGTTGGAGGTGCCAGCCCCCGGTGCTGCTCTGGGTGGAGCGGCAGACGTGGGGGAGGCCAGCCTCCTCTTCCCAGAAGAAGTGACAGACTCCGTGGTGTCCGTGGTGAGAGACTCCATCCTCACCAGCGACGTGGCAAGGGGTGTAACAGACTGGGGGCGGGGGGGCGGGGATTGACCACCCAGAAATCAGGAAGGGCTTCTCGGAGGAGGGAGCCTGGATCTGTGTCTTGAAGGGTGCGGGGGTGGGGGTGGGGGGATGGCCACAGGGAAGGGAGAGCCTAGGCCGAGGCGGAGGGAGTAGCAGGTGAGGAGCAGCTGGTGGGAGGGGAGGGGAGGCTGGTCACATGGGCTGGACTCGCTCCTGGGCACCTGGGTGCTGGTGAGAAGCTGGTCTCCACCCGCCCTGCACCTTAGGGTCACCCCTCAGGAATGCCTAGAAAACCGCCACACAGGGCCCCACCGCAGACAGTGATTTCACTGTGGGGGCCACAGGTCTGGGCTTGATGATTTTCTAGTTCCGCAGGGGTCCTTACGTGCAGCCGAGATCGGAAGCCAGGCTTTAGAGGGGTTTCAGTGAGGGGTGGTTGCCGGCCGACCACTGGAGGCGGTCTTGAGAAGGGAACAGGCAGAGTCCAGGCCAGAAACCATGAGAGCCTTCCTTCCAATCAAGACAGATATGTTCCCCTTGCCTGCAGCCACATTTGTCTAAGCTACTGACTGCACTTGTTTACATTGAAAGCATCCTTCATCCTTTCCTTGCCATGAGTCTGGAGGAAGGGTAGCGTCTGTGGGTGCTCAGGCCTGTACCTCCCGGCCTAGGAGCCACGTGAGAGGGGCTGCGGGAAGGACCCCGGGCACCACTCACTTGTTTAACGAATAATATGGAGAAAAATCAAATTGTCCTCATTTCCTCCATCTTCGTGAAGAAGACTGTAAACATACCCCAAAGCAGAGAGAAGAGAATAAGGAGCCCCGCACCCGTCACCCAGCATCAGCAATGCAAGAGTTGCCTCCCTTGGTTCAGGCACCAGAAATCAATGTAAAGCAGTTCCCAACGCGCAGAGCTTTTCATTCCACACACGCACAGCCGGTGGCAAAGGCTCGTTCCCACGTAAGAGCGCAGCTCCCGGCCCTCGAGGTCATGGGGCACCGTGGCTGCCCGTTCCTCTGAAATCCGCTGCACCCCAGCGCCCGCCTGGGTTGCCAGCTGGACGGCGGTCAGCTCACCTCATGGTTCCGAGAAGCCCGCAGGCCGTCACCTGCCGACACCCCTGGGGCCCTGCTGTGCAGCCCAGGGGTCCTTCCCGGCCAGGGAGTCCTGTAGCCCAGCCCAGGCCTTTCGGCCCAGGTCCGCTCTGGGCCGCTGCCCAGCGGTCGGCTTCAGATGTGTTGGCCTTTTTAGACGGAGGACTTAATGTACCGCCTGAAATCCAGCTCGTATCTTGGCTTTAAAGTGCTGTCATCTGTCATGACTCTGCTGTTACGTGACCCAGAGGAGACTTCCCCTTCGCTCCCAGGGTGCACGCGCTCCGCGTCTGTCCCGTGAGGTGTTTAGCGTAAGGGAGAGCTCTTTTTTGCGGGTTTCTGCTCCTGGGAGCCAGACCTTGGGCTCCACCTGGAACGGGTTTCCTGTTCTGTCCGCCACGTCTGAGGCCCCGAAACAGGGAAGCGGGTGGAAGGCAGAGGGACCCCCGGGCCATCCCATTTTTCTCTTCTTAGTAAACAGAATAAAACATGAGGAAGAAGATCCCTCTTCAAAACAGCTTTCAAATGAAACCTTTTCTCTTCATCCTGGGAAAAGGCATCTACAGGCAGCCGCTGTTCCACTCAGTTTCACTGGAGGCACAAAATGCATAAAACACCGCCCCAGCCTTCGTTGGGGGGGTGGGGATGCGGGCCTGATGCGGCAGAGGGGCCCACCGGCCAGAGCGTGCGAGCAGAGGCTCCTGGGCGGGTGTGGACGCGTCCAAGCGCTCGGCACGGGCAGGAGTCAGGTCACGGGGTTCCCAGGCTTAGACTCACCACACCCCAAGGCTGGCGGGGGCGGCACCGGGGGCTTTTAGCGGGGGCCGACTTGCCACCCGAGACCCTCCCTGTGATGTCAAGGATCTGGGCGCGTGGGGAAAGGCGACACACTTGGGCAGTGGTTCCGGTGTCCCGGGCGGAGGCGGTGGTGGCGGTGGGGATGGAGGCAGCCGGGGGCTCGGGGGCCGTCTCAGGGGAAGCCCGGGCACTGGCAGAGAGGAGCAGGCCTGGGCACTTGCATTCCTCCCTCCCTGCAACCCAGACGACCAACGAGACTGGGAGAATAGAAGCGTGACGGCCAAGGTCTGGGACAGCGACGGCTTCAGGGTGGGGGTGGCATGGGCTGAGACGTCCCCGGGCCCCAGAGAGGCGGTGGAACCAGAGCCTTGTCTCCGGGAGACGGGTCAGCCTGCCCGCGACTGCCCAGACCAGGCAGCGTTTCACCCTCCCCTGCACCCGGGGCTTGTCCCCCGTGTCCTCCCCTCCCCCGTTCACGGCAGGGACCTCGTCTGTGCCCCACGTGACCGGCGCCGTGTCGCCCTTCAGCTCAGGCGGAGACCCCATTCTACGGGCAGTGGTGGTTCCTGCTTGTGACGGTGCTGTCCAGCCTGCTGGTCGTCCTGCTGGTGGTGTTCTCCCTGGTCCTGCACGGCCAGAGCAAGAAGCACAGGAACTGCGGCCCAGGTGGGACGGCCCCGCCCTCTCGCCGCCCCCCACGGGCGGTGGAGGGCTCTGGACCCGAAACGCCTGGGGGTTTCCCTCGTGGATCTGGGGTGCCCACATCCGCGTTCCATTTCATTCCGTCAAACAGACGCAACAGACGTCCCCTTGGAGGCAGCGGGTGCAGGGAAACAGGAGCCTGGACCTTGGCCCCCAGATCCTGGCCCGGCTCTGCCCTCAGGTGGGCCGTGTGTCCTCTGGGTCACTTGGCCTCTGTGAGTCTGTTTCCACATCTGCAGCTGTTCAAATGCAGTAGTGTTTTTTAATATGACTGAAAAGTGGAAAGCGTTACACGGAAGAAAAATCTCACTCTTCAGTGTCAGGAGAACAGTGAAGGGGGCACATCTCAGACACTTGGGTGCAGCTCGGGGATGGTTACGGAAGCGTGTCTGTGGTCCAGCCCCCCTCATGGACAGGTGAGCTCCTGCCGTAGGCCCCTCATCCCAGCTCCGAGCCCCTCACGGGCGGGTCCCCGTTGTTCCCAGCACAGCCGGGCCTGGTGTGTAGCAGGTGCTCAGTGAGGGTCTGTTTCTGAAGCAATCACTGTCATTAGAGAAAGGATGAACAAACTTGGGCAAAGCTGACTACAGAAGGGCACGCCCGGTGTGACTCTACTTAGGGAAGGTCAGGAGCAACCTAACGGATGGATGTTTCTAGAAGGCAGCATGATGGGAGAGGTATAAACAGCAAAGGTCCCCGAGGGAACCCCACTGGGTGCTCCGTGAATGTGGGGCCAGCAGGTCCCCCGACCTCAGCCCCCAGCACCGTGGTCCCTGAACCAAAAGGGTTAATAAAACCAGGCACCTAAAGTGCCTGCCGTCTGCTTTTGTAACGTTAAGCCATTCATCCCCGAGAAAGGATTTATTTTTTTCTGTATAAATTCACTTCTAACAAGTGTTCGTAAATCAGATTTTATTCCTCCGGGATTTACAGTGTATGAGTGGCATGCCAGTTTACTGACTTAATGCTATTACAGAATCGTACGTCTGGTGCGGAGAAAAGCTCCCCGCTTCCACTCTCCTTCTCCATCTGGGAAACAGACCTGAAAAGCCCGGTCTGACCTGCAGCTTCTCATACTCAGCCTCACCCTGAGCGTTAATTTAACATCATCACTGAAGCCCAGGGAGGGGAAAAACAAAACCCCTGTCAACCAGAAGGTCTCCCTCCCTGCCCGGGGGACACACAGAACCTAAACTTTTGCTGCTACAGCCTCGTCCTATAACCCTCCTTGTACAACATCAGATCCCCTTTCCGATCGCAGTTTTCACCCGCTCACCTCCCATCAACCCAGATGCCTACTCGCAAGCAACTTCATCTTTCATTCGCCACTCTCTGTGTTCTGCTGGCTTTTTTCTGTGCACACGAGTAGAACATTAAGGTGAGCTGAGGGCTGTGGGGTCCCCAGCGGAGAGGATCCTTGGGGTTCAGAAATGCTGATGGATTTTACAAACACGCACGGAGCCCTGGTATGTGCGCGGGCAGTGTCCCAGGGGCTGGCTCATAACTGAGCATAATTGTGTGAGCGTAACTGGGTCTGCACCCCCAAGAGCTCATAGTCCGGTAGGGGAGGCAGACGGAGGATCACAGGAAACAAGGCAGCACAGGAGAGGTGCAGCAGGTGGTGATGGGAACCGCCGGGAGAAAAACACAGGGTGAAGACGGTGGGGTCCGGAAAGGTCTCTCTGGTCTCACGCCACTTGAACTGTGATCTGAAGGAGGGCGTGAGTGAGTAGATCAGGAGGATGGCTGGGGGAGGGGCTCCCAAGGAGGGGGAGGGACAGGGCAGGGACCAACCCGAGCAGAGCAGAGAGACAGCTGTGAGGACACAGACGTCACATCCCCTGGTTACTTGTAGCTTGGTCAGCTAGTATATTTTAGAATATGTTTTGACACGTATTTACAGATTTATCTTTAAGTGGTTTTTAGTGACATTCACAGACACGTGTGACCATCACCACACCCGGTTTTAGAGCACTTTCCTCACCGTGGAAAGAAACCCCGCACCCTCCAGCTGTCACTCTTATATGTGTACACTCTACTCACTGGTTATAGGACTGTGAGGCTTGTGTTTTGAAATTTATGAAATATTTAATTTTCTCAATCGTTTAAGAAGTTTATGCTTTCCGAGTGCTCTTTAATAAAAGTTGATAAAAATGCTTGATTTTGGTGTCAAGGAAAATAAACACCGGAACGCTCACACTGTCCTTCTGCTCTGGGGCCGACGTGCAGCCTTTCTCCCAGCCCGCCCCTGCCACCCGCTGTGCCACCCTGGGCCGCCCGGCTCCGGGCTCCGGGCTCCGGGCTCCGGCCCGCAGGCCGCTGGGGGCGACGCGCTGAGGGGTCTGTGCCGTCTCCCCACCCGGCTTCAGGTAAGAGTGTCTCCAACATGGAGGAGTCCGTGACTCTGGACAACGGGGGATTTGCTGCCCTGGAGCTCAACAGCCGCCACCTCAACGTCAAGAACACCTTCTCGAAGAAGAACGGGACTAGGTAAGCCTGCAGCCCCGCGGGCAGCCCCCACCCGAGGACCCGCTCGGCCAGGCCCACGCCCATGGGCCCCCCTCCCCGGGTCCAGGGGGCGGCGCCGAGCCCGGGGGGCTGGGGGGCGGGGAGTCGGGGACCTGTTAAAGACATTTCTAGAGACAGAGCAAGAGGGCCGGTCTCAGGTGTAGGCACGGGGTGTCGGGAGACTTCCCGGCCCCAAATGAGGGGCGAGCGTCACGCAGAGCTGCAGGGGGACTGGACTTGTTTGCATCGGAGGCCAACATGGTGCCAGAGGCAGCAGATGTCTCACTCAGCCGTGACCAGGGCCAGCGGGCGGCTCAGGAGGCCTTGGTGGGGGGTAACGGGTGTCCCCACCCTGCCCAGGTCCCCGCCTCGGCCGAGCCCCGGTGGGCTGCACTACTCGGACGAGGACATCTGCAACAAGTACAATGGCACTGCGCTGACCGAGAGCGGGACCCTCCAGGAGAAGCCGGGGGACGGGATGGAATCCGAGGTGGGTGCCTGCAACTGCAGTGGCGGCTCTGTCCTGGGCCCCCCCCCCCGGGGGCCGCACCCCTGGTCTCATCTGAGCCTCCATGACTGAAGGGGACAAGCAGAGTGGGGGACAAACGGCTCCCCTTCCCCGACGAGGTCCCTGGCACAAGGCCTCCTAGGTCAGTCACTTGCCCAACGTGGACTTTAGATCCCCAAACCATCCTCGTTCCATTTTGTTTTCAGAGAGAGAGAGTGTTTTCTGGAGGTCACAGTGCAACTTGGTGGCCTCTGACCCCCAGCTGGGTAATGGGGAGCCTGAGCCCCCCCGACTGGTGGCGCCTGGGACCCCCGCCCTGGGCGTGGGCTTCCCCTCCTGCCAGCCTCCTTGTGCTGAAGAGGGGACTTTGGTCACAGCGTCGCAGGGTCAGTTACAGGGTCAGGCGAGCAGGACGGGAGCCCTGGGACCCGGGAGACCCCATGCTGAGGGGGGTGTCGGCCTCCAGCCGCGACCCCCAGGACCCCGCCTTGTACATCTCAGGCCTCCTTCACGTCTGGGCTCTCACAGTGGAGCTGAGCGCGTCCTGGGCGAGGCCTCCGTGGGGGCTCCGGGAGGGGCCCCGCTTCCCTGCAAGCACACGTGGTCAGCCTCTCACATCCAGCAGCAGAACTGCTGAAGCAGCAGGTAGAGAGGCGGTCCCGGTCGGTCCTGGACTGTGTGGTTTCAGAGATGCCGAGCCTTGACAGGGAGGAAATTCACCAAGCTGTTTGCCGGACACGTAGGCCCGGCCCACCTCTTGGCATTCATACTTTAAATCAATATTTAATCTAAAATAAGTGTCACCTTCATTTTGACCCTAATTCGGGCCTTATTGAGCCCCCAGTCTCCATAAAATGGCTTCTTTTAAATTGTGGTTTGTGTATGAGCCGCACTGGGAGCAGAGAGCAGGGGGTGGCGGGTGGCACCCGCTCACTGGCCTCACGGCCTCTGTTGACAAAGGACGCCGGGCCCCCCGTCTGTGCGGTGCCTGTGGGCACGGGGAAAACAGCAAGCAGTACTGCAGATGTTCGGGGGAACATCCGGCTAAAACCGAGGGGCTGTGGAGTGAAGCGCTGCAGCCGCTGACCTGCCTCCTCCTGGTAAGGAGGCCGCAGCCCTGTTCCAGCCGCCGCGCGGGGGGAGGGGGCAGGGCCGCCATCCCGCAGGCTCTGGGTCAGCAGTTAGAGCCGGTCGCTGGCACCCGCCTTGATCTGCCTTCGGCTCCTGAGCGGCTGCTCTTAGACCGTCAGGCCTCGCGGGTCAGGCCTCGTGGATGCCGTGCCGGCGACCGGCGTGGCTCTGCGGGCTGCGCCCCTCGCGGCTCCGCGCGGGCCCTGAGCGCCACGCAGCGCCTGCTCGGGCCGGCGGTCAGCGCACAGCAGCCCCGCCGGGCAGGGCGGTTCTCGTCCTTGTTCCCACGACAGGCCGGGGCCGAGGCCGCCCACACGCAGGGGCTGGGGCTGGACGCACAGCCCCACGCGTACGTGTCCGGAGCCTGCCGACCCCGGCCGCACCATCTCCTCCAGCCCAGCGCCCGCGCCTGCGGCCTCCCCCGAGCTGCCAGGGCTGGAGGCGTCAAGTCGGGGCTGTTTGTCCGCAGAAGCGTTCTCAGGATCGGCTGGCGGCAGCACTGGGTCCCTTTCTCCTCTCACACGTGGGTGTCCTGAGATTCAGCTTCTGCTGATTTGCGTGGAGGGTTATTAAAGGCGTGCCGGCGCTGAGCCGGCGTAGACGCGCGCAGCTAAGTACATACCATGCACGCTGTGCAGGCAGGGAGGGGGGGCGGGGGCAGGAGGAGAGGGGGACGCGGAATCCACACTGCGTCCTGCAAGGAGGTTCAGAGCAGGTGGGAGAGCCAAGGCTTGAGACGCACACGGACGGCCGTGGGGCGCGCAGTTCTGCCTCTCCCGCCAGACCAGGTGCGCAGAGCGGAGTCGCAGCCCCGGCCCCTGTGGCCGAGTGAGCGCAGGGCCTCGGCAAGCCCTGTGCCTGGCGGAGGGGCTCCTTTCTGTGACTCCCACAGTTGCTTTTGGGTCCTAATGCAATTTGGTTCAAGAAAGTTGATCATGGTGTGCCCTAGTGTCAGTATTTGATTCAGATTTATAGTAAATCTCTATATTTCTGTACAGGCCTATTTTCTCCTCCCCGCTTCGTGTTATTATTATACATATTACATCCATATATGTGGCAAACCCAAGAATGCATTTTTATAGGTATCATCTTATAGAACTTTGTGTCTTTTAAAGAAGTTGAGAGAAGAAAGGCGAGCAAGTATCTAGTTAGGATTTATCATTTTAACCTTTTTATTTACTGTTTCTGGTTCTCTTCATTTCTCCTTGCCTCTTTGTGCTGCTTTTGTTAAGTATGTTACATTTCTATATATTATAGACTGGGCCGTACAATTACATGCATGTTATTTTATGAAATTGCTATTTAAATCAGATAAGAGAAGAAAGGAGAACAAACAGGTAATTATACTGCCTTTTATAATTCCCTATGTAATTACCTTCGTTGGTACTTTTTGTTTTTTCATATAGATTTGAATTACCCTCTGGTGTCACTTGCTTTCAACCTGATAATCTTCCTTTAGCATTTCCTATGAGGCAGGTCTACTAGCAATGAATTTTTCTGTTTCTGTTTATCTCAGAATGTCTTTATTTCACCTTCATTTTGAAAATAGTTTGCTGAATATAAGATTCTTGGTTGACAGTTTTCTTTCAGCACTTTGAACGTGTGACCCCATTGACTTCTGTCCTCCATTTTTTCTGATTAGAAGTCAGCTGTTAACATTATTTGCGTTCCGTTGTACGGGGTGAGTCACTTTTCTCTTGCTGACTTCAAGAGTTTCTTTTTGTCTTTTTGTCTTTCAGAATTTTACCTGTGATGTATCTGGGTGTGAATCTTGTTCCATGTATCTCACTTGTGGTTTATTGAGCTTGTCGGGTGTATAGACTTTATTTTTACCAAATTCGGGAAGTATTAAGTCTTTATTACTTCCAGTGTTTTTCCTGCATCCTTCCTTCTCTTCTCATCCCGGCACTCTCACTGTGCGTATGTAGGTACACTCAGTGCGTTCTCACATTTGTTGGGTGCTCTGGGTTTTCTGTTGTTTTTTTTTAAATTTTTTTTCTCTGTTTTTCAGATTGCATATTCTCTATCATTCTGTCTTCAAGTGCGCTGAGTCTTTCCTCTGTCAGCTCAAATCTACCACTGAGTCCCCCTAGTGAGTTTTTATTTTGGTTATGGCATTTGCAACTCCAGGACTTCTTATTAGCTTCTTTTTAAGTCATTTCCATCTCTTCATTGATACTCTCTGCTTGGAGAGAGAGTGTCAGCACACTTTAATTCTTTAAACATGGTTTCCTTCAGTTCTTTGCACATATTATAATAGCTGCTTTCAAAGTCTTTGCCAATATTTGGGGCTCCTCGGAGGCTGCCTGCTTTTTCCCTGTGTATGGATCACACTCTTCTGTTTTTTTGAAAACAGGTCATTTTAGATAATATTTTGTATCAGCTTGGAATGCCGATATTCAGCCCCCTCTGGTTGTGGTCACTGTTGTTTGCTTATTTGCGCATCTGTTGAGTGACTTGCCTGGATCAGTTCAGGGCAGTCCGTTTCCTCGGCAATGTGTACCCTCTGATGTCACCCCCCAGAGGGGCAGCCTTGGGCGCATGTGCAGTTTCCCTGACAACCAGGGATGACTGAGGTCTTGGCCAGGGTCCCCTCGTCTATTCTTTCCTCCCCGTTAAGATTCTGGATGGTCTACCACCACCAGTATCACACCCAGCTGTTGACCTCCAGTACCTGCTCGCTCTATTATTTTTGACAATGCTCCAGGGTATAAATGACTCCATCGTTTGATCCAATTACAGCTCAGCCCTTTTGCAGGGGCAGGAGGTTGTTACGCTCTGTTTTTCTCTCTAACCCCAAGAGGGCTCTCCTTAGCGATCTCTTTGCCTGGTTCTCACTGTTAAACTTCTCGTGGGTTTATTATTACTTCTCTTGTTGCTATCATGGAGCTACCAGCTTCCTCTTAATTTCTCACCCCTGAGGTCTCCATTGTTCCCAGTAATGCCCTTAGGCACGCTCTGGTCCAAATAAAGCCATTCCCCTTGAGAGGGGCCTCTGTTCTTCAGGACTGACTCTTCCCCCATCAGGACCTCCATGTCACAGCACCAAAGCTGGGATGAGGACAGCAGCCCTCCTCTCCGCAGTGGGGCGCTGGGTGGAGGTGGCAGCCCCTGGTCTTCTGGCCGTGCCCCTCCCCGTGTGGAGCTTACTGTGTCCAGGCCAGCTGGGGTGGGGGCCGTCCGAGCTCCGTGTTCTCAGCCTGCCATGCGGAGTGAACCTCTTCCAGCCTCCCAGCAAAGACTGGATGAGGGAAGGGAGCCCAGTTCTGTTGGCCGCACCTGCCTGGAATAGCTCTGCATCACGAGGCTGGGGGTGGGCAGCTGGATGAGAGACGCCACAGCTTCTTCCTCAGGTCAAACCAGATTCTGGACTAGGAGCTCTGTCTTCTGGGCCACACGTGCCCAGCGTGGAGCTTCAGTCACCCTGGGCTGAGGGGCAGGGGGAGCAGGTCATATGTCAAGTGGCTCAGACTCTGGCTATTCTTAGTGATTTTAGGTTTTCTGGAATAAATCTCCCCCCCTTTGCTATAGACTCTTGGCACCATTTCCAGGGACTGTAAATGATTGTTTATAAGATAATATTCCCCAGTTACATCATTGTTTCACTGGGGAGAGGAGCTGCTGGCTCCTGTGGCCATTCTGGAAGGACCTTTTGTACTGATGACTGGTCGACTGGGGGGGCTCTCCTGCCCTCCCCACCTGCCCACCCTCTCCTCCAAAGCCAGAAACCCTGTAGGTCTCTGCCAGAAGAGCTCTTCTGCGATGCTGATATTTCACTAAAAAAAAAATAGTGATGCCATCCTTTTCTCCCTGGGGTGTTTTTAACCATTTTCAGAAATATTGCTCAAGTGAGAATTCTTCTCAGAATTCTCTGTTCAGGGGTGCACAAGAACCTGCCTGATCAGTGTTGCTCTGAATTAGGCCCTCAGCGTCACGTGACACTTGCTGTCTCCATTCAGAAATAAGAGGGTTTGTCTCTGTTTTATCGCACAGCTGCTTGTGAATTATATCAGGGCTACGGTTCAAATCGTATCTTAAAAATTGTTTTCGAAACCCAAAGGAACAGTTTTCAAGATCTCTCCTGCTCCAGCCAACTTAGACCAACCCCCTCATAGTTAATTAATTCCCTAATAATATTTGAGTCTTTCATGTTGCCAACATCGTCCGAAAAGTGCTGAGATTATCTCTATTAGCTGCTTACCAGGCATCTGTGCACCTTTAGAAACTCTCACAGTCAGTCTGCCAGCATATCCAATCACAGGCTGGCCTTCTACGGTTTCCTAGGAAACCAACACACGTCGCTACTTCATATCACACAGGAAACTTAAAAGAAAAAAAAAAGACCCTGCAGCGTTTCCTTTTTGTCAATAATTCTAACTCACTAAAATACATCCTCATTAAAAAATAATAATGTCACATAAACAATAAATAGAGCGGGCAACAGGAGGCGGAATGGCATTTTAAATCCGTGCTTTCTCATGGAGGCAAAGGCAAGACCTGAGCAGGAGCCAGGAGGCCCTCAGCCTCACCCTCAGCCTCACCCTCGTGTGTCATGAGACCCAGGTGCGTTCTCACTCTCCCTAAGTGAACAGCAAGAAGCTAAAGGGAGCAGCTCTGAGTCTCTGCTCTCCTTTCTGCGCGATGGTTTTGTTCTCTCACGTTGGCTCCGGGGGCCACTTGGCTGGACCAGACAGCTGCCAGCTTCATCCCCACGTGAAACACTATGCTCTCCCAGATGCAGTTGAATCCCAGGGCAGGTTCTGATTGGCTCAGCTTAAGTCACATGCCCACCCAGTACCCAATCACTGCTGTCTGAGGGACAAGCCATTCAGCCCATGTGACAGGAAACAAGGGTCACTTCCTTCAAAGGGTCACGGTTCAGACACAAACACTGGGACATCACTGTGAGCTGGACAGCCACCCCCGACCATCTCCTGCCAGGACCTCTTCTTAGCACCCACGTGTGTCACAGGCCTACAGGACTCTGAGATCTTTGGTTGAGAAAATACATCATGATACATAGCTACTACGAGTCTCCAGTGAAACTACGTTCTTTTAATCACGTGAACATACACGTGAGCGTGGGACACATGATGTGTTGGTTCTCACAGCAGCGCTGCATGTACTCTGAGAAGCGCTGGCTCCTGCAAGAACTCGAAGCCCCCTTCCAGGCCGCCTCTCCATCCCATCCAGTGACTGCAAACCCGGCTTCCCTACAGCCTGAGCAGCTGCAGGAGCGGGGCAAGGGTAGAGAGAGGGGAGAGAAGTGCCCCAGGCCACCCCCTGGGTACGGGACATGTTTATAAAACGAGTGATCACCACACATGATGGCCTCTCCACCACCTGAGAGACCGGGTTTGAGACCCACTCATTGAAGTGTCTCGAACCTTTTATACTGCTGGGGTTGAAGGTGGCCCTGAAGGGTTACTAGAAAGGCTCTAACTCTGCCACCTGGGCTGCGATGCCAGTGCCAGCTCTGCCCCCGTCCCCTGCCAGTATGACCCCGAGAAGATCACCCGCTTCCGTGGGCCTCTGTTCTCTCCGACACAAAATGAGGAGCTGGAACCCAAATGCAACTTCTCACACTCGTCCTCTCGTGGCTGGGACTGTGGAGGACCCCAGACACGAAAGGCTGGAATCTTGACTCTTAGGGTCAGTCTGCATGTCATCACAAACCCTGAGCCCATCTGTGAAGCCAGGAACCATGCTGCTATTGTCCGACCCTGAGCATCCCATGAATTTCTCATGAGGAAGGAGGCCTTCAGTGTCTTTCTTCTCCTGAGCTTCAGGAAATTTAGAACCAAAATCAGTGTCTGAAGAAGTGACAGATCCAATTCAGGGACTGATAACAGCTTCCTCAGCTTCCCTCCATGACCTCTGTCCTCCTTTCTCCCGTCTGCGTTAACCCAGAGCTTGGCCCCGTAAGCCCCCTCAAGGCCTCTAGAAAACACGTGAAGAATCATTCTTAACCCCCAGCCACAGATGCAGGTGCCTGATCTCGTCTCTGAAAGGATGGGAGGCGCGGAACCCGCTGGTGTTTCTGCAGTGACCCCTGAGGACCTCCACACCAAATGTCCTCCCAGCAGCTCAGCTCAGGGTCCGCGCCACGTTAGCTCAACGCAGGTCAGGCTCTGCCTCCACGCGAGTTGCAGGAACAGCTTTTGGTTTTCAGAGCATCATGGGCTTGGGAACACGGCTGGGTGGTGAGCCTGTCCAGCTGCCTCAGAGGAGGAGGCACCTGGGGCCGGGCTCGGGGCGGGGCTCCCACGCAGCCCCTTCTTCTTCCGTAAACCGGGAATCTGAGCTCCCACCTCCCAGGGTCACGGTGCAGTGACCGCGGGGGCGCGAGGGCTACTCTGTCATGAGCAGCGCCCACCGAAAAGAAGCCTGTGCTGCCTCTCATCATGGTCATCATCTGATGACAGAGGAGCTGGGTGTCCTCCGCCTCGCGATGTGTCCTTGGAGGGGGAGGGTGGGAGGGACGTTTTTCAGCCCTCATTTCCAGGAAACACAGAAGGACCACAGCCGTGTACGGTGTCACAACACGAACAGTTCACGCTTAACGCCCTGAGAATTCCCAGAGCGGTGGCTCACCGTTACTTTATGTAAATACTCCAGGTAGAGCCAGGGTTTCAGTCTGTCTGAAAAATCCCAGGCGTCTCTGGCTCCACCGTATGTACACGAGGGGTGTGTGCACAGCCAAGAGGCCTCCCGCTCTTAGAGCCAAAACGCTGCTCCCGGGTGGAGGACAGCATGAGCCCACAGGTCCCAGCTGCCTGCGGGGGGCGGCCGTCACCCCCAGACCGCCAGGTGAGGGCCAGCCGCAGGCCCGGCACTCCTGACCCCACGTGGTCCTTTGTCTTCATGAGTCTCTGAGGGCCAGCGGGCGACCGTCTCCTCCCCTGCCCCCACCCCAGCCTGGCCGCCGATCAGAACCCTCCCAGGGCCTCGAGGGATGCACGTTCCCTGGCCCCACCCCAGACCCACTGAGTCAGGAGGGCAGGGCGGGAGCCACCGCCCCGGAAGCTGCTCTCCTCCAAGACTTCCCTGGAGAGTCAGGGACAGCACTGGGGGCGACTCAGTCCCTTATACCACCCAGGCCCCTGTCACCCTCTGGGGAGAGAAAAAGGGCAGGTGTGGCTGAACCCTTGACTGCTCAGGGTGGGGTGCCTTGTAGACCTCTCCCGGAGTAGGGGTGCTATGTAGCCCTCTCCTGGATGGGGGTGCCGTGTAGACCTCTCCTGGGTGGGGGGGGGGGGGCATGTGGATCCTCCTGGGACCAGCTAGGGCACAGAGATGGCTTGGAGAGCAGAGACTGGGGAGCACTGAGACACCCCAGCCGAGATGCTGAGCTCAGACCGGGTCTTGTGGGGGAGGGGCCCGGGGGGGTCCGAGCGCAGGCTGTGTGGAGTGCGGGAGGATGGGGTGGGGTGGGAGGAGGGGGAGGGGGGAGGGAAACAGTCGGCCTGCACCATCCCACCTTGGGGGCCAGCGCTGGGCCCGTCCTGGCCACGCCTGCCGCCTGCTCGGCCCTGCTGCCCAAAGCCCCCACCCGACCCCGCTCCCTGGCCACCCGCACGTCCACGCCCTCCCCGAGCCCCTCCCCCACGGCCACCCGGCTGACACCGCGCTGTCCGTCCGTCCGCCCACAGGGCACCGACTCGGAGTCCGAGGACGCGCCCCCCCAGCACTCCTTCGTCAACCACTACCTGAGCGACCCCACCTACTACAACTCGTGGAAGCGGCGCGCGGGCGCGGCCCCGCACAGGTACGAGGCGGTGGCGGGGGCCGAGGCCGGGCCGGCCCCGCGCGCGGTGGTCACCACGCAGAGCGCCGTGTTCGCGCCCGCGGCCCGCGGCGCCCGGACTCCGCTCACCGGCTTCTCGTCCTTCGTGTGAGCGGCGCTGCTCGTGGAGGCCGTCAGCTCCGGGAACTGGGCTCCGGCTGGGGTTTGCCAGGACCTGACGCCTGAGAATGGCTTTCCCCCACTTGTGAACACGAGGTTTCAATTAGGAAAGTTTTTTTACTGGCTTTTTGTAACATCGCTGCAGGAAGCGGGTTTCTTTGTTTTTCTTTTCTTTTTATGAGAAGGTGTGTTTCGCTGGTGCAAGGGCTCGGCACCCCGACCTGGGAAGACCTGAGCCCTCTGGTCCCGGGCTTCTCCATCCTGTGCCGGAGAGGAAGGCTGGGGGGTGGGGGAGGGAGACGGGGGTCCAGGGAGGCCTGGCCTCCTCCAGGCCGCTCCCTTCTCTTCTCTACCTCCTGCCCGAGAACCAGCGGCCCGCCTGGGGCTCCATCCCGCCGATCTCCGACTCCGGGGTGCGAGGAGCCCGTGTCTGACCTGGGCTCGGGGCCTCCCGACCCGACCGTGCCCATCTCTGAGATGCCCTCACTCTGCAGTTTGTAGGCGAGGAATCGGCTTTAAGTTTCCTGGCCACGGGGCGACAGATTCCAAGGTTCCTTTCCGCGTCCTTCCGGCGATGAAATGTTCGGGCTTCCGCCTCCTGTCTTCCTTTTGACCTGGTAGCCAGGGGCAGGAAGCACCCCCGCTGGGAGCCGCCCCCGTGGCCCTGGCAAGCTCGTGCCCCCCGACCACACAGCACACGGCCGCCCGCCAGCCCGAGCAGACAAGACAGCGGCTGCAGAACCGCTCGCGGTGTAGGAGGTGTGCGTTGTTAACCAGAGTATTTTTTAAATCTTTTTATCTTTTTTTTAAAATATGTCACATGAAATGAATGAGTCTCAGCTGTCTCCAGGTGCCTTTTTATTAATTGTTTAGCTTTGTACGTGGGAAAGACGAAGAGCGACAGTGTCTCCAAATAAAGCAAACCGCCTCCGAGAAGACGGGGTCCCCAGCCCCGCCCCCCACCCCCGCGCCGCCAGGCCCTCCCGTGCGCGCGTGCGCGTAGCCGCTTCCTTCCTGGGAGAGCGCGTGGCCTGTGGCCTCAGGCCTCCTGGCCCCTGCAGCTGCCGTGGCTGCGGTGCAGCAGATCCTTCCCCTGACCCCAGGCCAGCTCTTAGCCTTAACGGGTTTTCTGGAAACCTTTTCCTTTCCTACCCCGGGGGTGGGGCTGCGGAAGGAGCCCGCCTGCTGCCTGGTCAGCAGGCGCCTGTCCACACCCGCCAGGGCACAGGGTGGGCCTGCCCGTCCCCGGGGGAAGAGTTGGGCCAGCCGCCAGCACCACACGGAGCCAGTCACCTGGCCACATGTGGGTCACGTGGTCTGTGGGGTCTCTTCTTCCCACACCTCCTCAGGGCAGAGGGCTGCCTTAACCCTCTGCTTTCAGAGTTGCTGGGTGTGGCCTCAGGAGACCAAGGAGAGTTTTCTGTTCCAGAGTTTTGTGTTGGGTGAAAAGACCCTTTTCAGTTTCTCCAAAAGTAGAGGTAGGGGGTGTAGAAAGGTTCCTTTCTCTCTCTCCTCCTCCCTTCTCTCCTCCTTCCCTCCCTCCCTCTCTTCCTTTTCCTGAGTGGAGGGGAAACGTTCTAAACCAAAAATCTTAGACACTCTACCCAAAGCTTCTCCTGCATGAGAATCGCCCCCACAGCTGCCTGAACAGGACCTGCCCGGGGCACAGGGCCCCCTCTGTCCTCTCGGCCCCAGGCGGGGACGTGGACAGAAGGCCACAAGGCTGCACCCCGAACTTCTCGGAAGACAGGCGACGGACAGAGAACGTGGACAAGCACTGCCTCCGGCACTCTGCTCTCTAAGCCATATGGACGTTGCTTTACACACAGGAAGGCGCTGAAGCGTCCTAGCGTGGGGACGGTTGGGTTTGAGGTGTGTTTCTTGCTTTGGGGTTTTTGTGACAACATGACACCTTTTTCCCCAGGCTCACTGTACTTTCTCGGTTCTCTCTGCTTTGAGCGCGCTTCTTCGGGACAGAACTGTCGGTCAGAGGCTGCAGCTCCTGGCTGTAATGGACACCGGGGTTCTGGGCTGTGGGAGCCGCTGGACCAGAGGAAGCGTCGGGTGTCTCTGGTTGGGGTTCAGCCTCCAGACAGTGTGGGTACTGAGAAGCACTGATTCTTAAACTCTCCTCTTCAGGGAGGAAAAAAAAATCACACGATAGGAAAATGGATATTGGATTTTAACCTTGGTTCTAAAAAGAAGGACAGGCACCGCTTCTCTCACCGAGGCAAGGAGGGGTGTTCTCTCCTGCCGCCTTCTGAGCCGTGATGCCCCTCAGGTGTCTGGCGCTCAGCCTGGCAGAGGCCCCCTCTGAAGGCCCCGTGGTGGGCAGGCGAGCTGCCCTTTCCGCGTGAAGACCGCGCAGCGAGGCAGCCGCGGGGCCGCGCTCTCGGAGCCGCAGGGATGGGTTTGCATGGAGCTCCCGTCCCAGCTCGGGGCTCCGGGCACAGGTTTCCAGGCCGGTGAGCGGCAGGGCGGGGCTGTGGGCAGTTCCTCTGCCCAGCGGGCGTGGAGCGCATCTCCTTGACCTCTTCTTTGGACCTCCTTCTGAATAAATCGGTCCAAACCGAAGCCTCCCCTTCCCCAGCCATGCTTTTAAGGGGCACTCGGTAAATGTCGCGGAGGAAGACGTGATGTGGCGCGGCGTCGGGGGAGAGCGCGGAGGATGGCGCGCACTCCGTCAACCCCGCGTGACGCTTGCTTGCCCTTGACCGCGATGCGACTGCAGCATGGTGTTTGCATAATGGTTCTAATGGTTTGTAGCATGGTTTTCAGTTTTTACGAATTCCCGGCACACTGTAGTTCTTCTCCCAGTGAGCAGCCACATCCGCGTATCCACATGCGGCTCCTCGGTTCAGAATCCTGCAGCGTGGACCCTCCGGAAGGTGGGAACAGGTAGAAATCCAGGAATTGGGCTGTTCTGCTGGGCGCGCCTCATGTCCTGTCAGCCTCGCCTGCTGGTTTATCGGGGACTTAGGTCAGTCCTCAAGTTTTCCCTACAACATCTCCTGGAATTGTGCAGAAAACTAGATCTCCTTTAAAAAACAAACAGAAAACTTGTAGGAAGACAGAGAGGTGCTATGGGTACGATTTTTAATAAAAGCATCATTTTGTTCCTTATGCGCCTGTGATTTTCTTCAAGTGTTTATGAAGTGACTCACGAATTCCAGAGCTGTAGGATGGAACCCTGAAACGCCAGCCCCGTGCTGTGCTGGACCGCAGGCTGCCCCCGCCCCTCCTGGAAATGCAGGTGTGGACGCACAGCGGAGGTGAGGTCAGAGGGGTTCAGCTTCAGCTCTCCCGGGAGAGGCACTCCGGGGAGCATCCTGGCCGAGAGGCTGGGGGCCTGAGGCAGGCAGCGTGGGGCCCACACACCCCAGTGTGGGCAGCAACCATCTCCGTGCCAGCCCACCACCACCTGGCGTAACCCCCCAAGAAACTCCACAGGTGCCTGGACGGGAGACTGCTCATTGCCAGACGTAGCCTGGATTAGGGAGAGACTGCGTGCTCCAAAGGGCTCTCCGGTCCCCCCTCCGTGAGGGCCCAGCAGGCTCTGGGAGCCGCAGGCCCTTCCCGTCCCTTCGTGCCGGGCCTGTGCGCCCTGGGGCGTGTAGCCGGGTGCCAGGGCCCACCAGGAAGGGCACGGCTTTGCCCTCAGCCTGAGGTCCTCCCAGCCTCAGAGGGTGGTTCTCCACATGGTGCTTAAAAACCCCAGGCCACACCCAGGCCCATTAAGACAGAATCTCGGGGCTGGGCCCAGGCGTCCAATTTTCAGGAGAAAAGCTGCAAAAGTGATTCCAGGTGCCTCTAAGGAGGACGTGCCTGGGAGGACGGGGCCCGGGGCCAGGTCAAAGGAAGGAGAAGGGGGCCTGCGGTTCCGACTTTGCCTTTTGCTCCGGAAGCAAAGACTGCCACTGACATGCCAGAGGTGAGAACATTTCATTTTCTCTCTTTTCCTCACATTGTCCACCTACATTCCGCGCCCCTATCAACATGAAGTGAAGGTCCGCCCATGTTCCAGTACTTTGGAAGTCGCAGCTGCCGTGCGAAGGGTAGCAGGCTCCTGTCGAGTGGTACCATTTCCAGGTGGCGTTGTGGGCTCCTCGAGTTCTTCCACTGCAGGGCGAGGTGGCCCCCTCAGGGTCCCGTTTTGCAGATGAGGAAGCACACCCAGGATGAAGCCACTTGCCCCTGTGGACACAGGGTAGTTGCAGGGTCCAGGCCGGGCAGTCAGGCCCACCTTCCCACCACAAGGCCCACCTTCCCGAGGCCGTCTGCCTCCCCAAGCTCTCCTCCCGTCCAGGGACAGCTGGCCTCGGCAAGCCAGGGGCCAGTGCACACAGCGCGGGGCTCTCTCAGGGGTGAGGGGGGCCCCTGAGAACACGTCTCTCCTGCCTCACGGCACCCTCGCTGCCCCTGGGCCGTCGCCTGTCCCCCAAGCAATGCTGTTGGGACAGGACGACCTCCCAGGAGACGGATGACCCGAGCGGGCCCGAGGGGGCAGGCGCCCCTCCTGGGAGTGAGGCCCCCGCAGTGGGGGAGGAAGCAGAGACTCCTCTGTGGTTCCTCCCGGCTTGTCTAGAGCAGCCTTGCTTCCTGCCTGTTCAGGGGCTCCCGACAGTCTCTCAATAAGCTCCTCTTGTTTATCTTAGCCGGAGACCACCCCCTGCTGGCAGCTGGCGGGGTCCTGGTCCCCAGGCCGGGCTCTGGGCGCGTGTGAGGCCGCCCCCAGGGCTCCGGCAGCAACGCCTGGGGGTCCTCAGACCTGCGGGAGCAGCCCTGTCCTCGGCTGCCTGGGCTCAGGAGAGAATCAAGACGGCCCAGTTTACGTTCAGCTGAGACAAGGGATGGTCCACGTGATCGGCAGGATTTAGCAAGTGGACGAGGGCTTGTCCACAGCGAGCCGGGGGTGTCGCCTTCAGTGCATTTTCCACAAATCGAGGCATTTCCAGGGGAAAAAGAAACACTCTGTGAAAGTCATGAACTATTTTTTCTCTCTCCCCCCTTTTTTTTTTTTTTGATTGATTGGTGTTCTTTATTTTTCTTTTTTTTACATTCCTTTTTTTTAAATATTTTTTCCATTACGGTGTATCACAGGATATTGAAGGTAGCTCTCTGAGCTATACAGTAGGACCTTGTTGTTCACCCATCCTATGTATAAGAACTTACATCTGCTAACCCCAGCCTCCCACTCCATCCCTCCCCCACCCCCTCCCCCTTGGCAACCGCAAGTCTGTGCTCTGTGTCCGTGATTCTACTTCTGTTTCACAGACAGGTTCATTTGTGTCATACTTTAGGCTCCACATTTAAATGCTATCATACGGTATCATTTCTCTTTCTGACTCACTTCACTTAGTGTGATCATCTCTAGGTCCATCCATGTTGCTGCAGATGGCATCATTTCATTCTTTTTTGTGGCTGAGTCGTACTCCCTTGTGTACACGCGCCACCTCTTCTTTATCCCTTCCTCTGTCGGCAGACACTTCGGTTGCTTCCGTGTCCTGTGCTGCTGTGAACATTGGGGTGCACGTATCATTCTGAATTAGAGTCTTGTCTGGATCTGTGCCCGGAAGTGGGATTTCTGGGTCACATGGTAATTCTGTATTTAGTTTTCATGGACTGTTTTTAAACGGCGCAGCCCGCCGTGTCCGCTCTAAGTCAGCATCGCTGCGCCCCGCCACCCGGAACCCTTGGGGTTGACTCAGGTAAACGAGGACAGGGAGCAGTTGCCCCCCTGCGTGCACGTGCCCCCTCCTCCACCACGGCCTCATCCTTCTCCCCCGACCGAGAGGCAGTGATTATCCCTGCCTACCCCAGCAGCGCACCTCCTGGAGCACCTGCCTGCGGGCAGAGGAGCCTGGGGGGCCGGGGACCCGCAGCACCTAGTACAGGCCGAGCAAGCAGGGGCTCTGAGGTGGGTGGAGGCCTCCCCGGACTCCCCGAGAAAACTGAGGTCCAGCGTGGGCGTTGCCACTTTGTGTGACGTTCGCCAGTACGTTTTAGAGGTTTGGTTTTGTCCTGAGCTGAAACTGCTTCCAGATACTTTATTTGGGAGGCACAGAAGCTTTTGCAAACCTTCTGAACAACCAGCCTATTTTCCAAACATGATTGGTTTGCCAGACACCTATTTTAAAATGATTTGAACATGTCCATGGCTTTGCTTGTACAGGTACCTTAGGGTTTGCCAAAACTTCTTTGCCTTTAATAGCTGGAGTCAATTAACAGCCAGCATGGGCGAAAATTCCAAGCTGTTAACTTTGGACTCTGCGGTCTGAAAACGTCCTGCTTCTCCTCAGATAAGACAGCATTCTGCAGTCGTTAAGCAACCGCAGCATTACGGGGTTGAATCTGATCCAGACTCACGTATTTTAATAAGAAAAACTCGTATTTCTAAGGCACCCTGAAAATGCTTCTGCGGGGTTCTACCAGCAAGCGGCGTAATTGGCCTGCTAATTTGGGGGTGTTCCAGACAGCCCCCTGGGGCCCCCAAAGGAAGCCCAAGAAGAAATATGATGGCGCTCCAGAGTCTGCGGGGGACAGTCCTGTGCCCCTCTCGGTCTTTGGGCACATTTTTTCAAGAACATCAAGGGCTGGAAGATTGGGGACTTGCAGCTCCAGAGATGAGGGGTGACGGAAGCCAGATAGAAACCCAGCAAGGCCTCCAGGGGCCTCTCTGACGGAGAAAGGGGGCCACACAGCCTCCCGGGGGCTCATCTGCCTCTCGGGAGCCCCCCTTTCATCATCCACCTCGGTGGTGCCCACTCACTGCCCCCAGTGGGGGCCGGCCCTCCACAAAGTCCAGAGATGAGGCCTTCCTCACCCAGGGTCACCCCTGGCACAGACGTCACCCGAGCGGGAAATGAATCCACACAGTGGAGCCTGTGCGGCTGTTTCAATGAGATGGAATCACGGACACAGGTGCAAAGCCATCTCCGCGTTATACCACGCTGTGCAGAAATAAGCGTGCTCCCACGTGTGTGTGTTTGCACATGTGCACACACGCCTGTGTGGAATGTGGAGAGACTCTCTCTGGAAAGATGGACAGGAGCTTGGTAACAGTTATCTCTAGAAAGGGGACAAAAGAGGGGGCCCCGGGTGCAGTGAGGCTCACCTCGGCACCGTTTGTATTTTTCACCAGGTCTGTATATTATCTTTTCGTGTAAAAAAGAGAAAAATGGAGCAGTGCTGGAGCTCTGAGTTCACCGGGCCCCTCCCCCTCCCTGCTCTCCCGCCTGGTCCTCTCTCTCTCGGCATCAGGGCCCTGGACATCAACAGGCATTGAAGATGGTGGGCCACTTCCTGGCTGTGTGGTCTTGGGAAAACCACTAATCCTCCCTGGGGTTTTTTTCCCCTTCTAATATGACTCTAGGTTATTTTGAGGCTTAAGTGAAAAATGGGTGGGAAGATGGTTTGCAGACCCCAAAGATACATTCGTATCAGTTTATTCCTGTGGTCACCACTGCCACTGTCTCAGGCCACCTTGAGTTGGAAATGGAGGCCAACCTGAAGGTGCGTGAGCCGTCCCGGCCTGGCTGCCCGGGTGCTCACAGGAGGACTGGAAGCAGGAGGTACTCAGGCCCAGGCTCCCCACCCAGCCACACCATTCCTGCTCATACGTTTTAGGTGAAAATAGCTCTGTTCAAAACAGAATTCACTACGCTGGTTTCAACCAGTTCACATTGAAACTGGACTGTGGTCGGCGTTTCATTTCAGGGCAACTTGTCTTTTGGCAAAGAAATTGTTCCTTGAGTCAGTCCCATCTTCCATTTAGTACTGGAAAAGTGCCATACATTTTTTAAAATTATTTTTGGGGACTTCCCTGGTGGCGCAGTGGTTAAGACTCCACGCTCCCAATGCGGGGGCCCGGGTTCGATCCCTGGTCAGGGAACTAGAGCCCACATACATGCTGCAAATAAGAGTTCACATGCCACAACTAAGGAGCCTGCTGGCCACAACTAAGGAGCAAATGAGTCAAAACTAAGGAGCCTGCTACAACTAAGACCCGGCACAACCAAATAAATTATTTTTTAAAAGTATTTTTGAAGTTTTGGAAATACATACTTATCTAACTCATGACTTCAAAACATAAGTGGCTAAGCCCCGTCTCCTCTTTTGCCCCATTGCATCCTCCTTGTCCTGGCTTCCCGAGTAGCCTTTAATTCTGATGGCCTTTCATCATGTCAAGGACAATCACCACTGAATTTGGTGTCTGAATTTCCTGTTGCCTTCGAGTGAATCAGAAGTCCCGGAAACGCACTGGAATCTCAGTGAGGCTACGGACAGTCGTGGCAGCTATTAGCAGAGACAATTGGAAAGCAGGATGATGAATGTCGGGCGGGAGACGCGCACGTGAGATGAGGGCACGGTCATCACCACTCCCGAAGCCGGTGTCTGCGCTCAGAAGGGCGGCTGTTCTGCCAGACCCACCACCTGCCAGCTCGTCCGCCCTGACGCACTATTCCCATGCAGCCGACGGGAGAGAGGCAAGGCACCGTGCCAGGGCCTAGGAGGGAGCCAGCCGGGCAGCAGGCAGCTCCACCGAGGACGGGGGCGCGGCTGCGGCTGTGCGGGGTTGGGAGACTCCTGGCTTTGCGTGGCGGTCCTCCCAGCATACGCATCTCCTAGGGCTGAGACCCCACACCAGGTGCGGTCAGAGCCCCCAGGCTGGCCCCCGCTGCTGCTGGTGGTGGACTGTGAGCAAGCAGGTTATCTGTTTACATTTCTCTAAATCGAGATGCATCTGCCTATCAAGTTCTGTTTTCCGGAGCCTCTACTCTAAACCTTCCGGCAGAGCTTGTAACCTCGCCAGCCTGTCCAGGGGCCCAAAGAGGTACCATGAGGGGATTCCACAAGATATTTTCAATATTTCGAAATGTCCAACAAAAAGTTATCATCCGTTTTCCCTAACGTCGGCTGTACAATCTCTTTGCTTTCCACTGAAATAACATTGGTGTGAAATGACAGCCCCGAGCTGGGGCCCCTGCCATGGGGTCTGCAGAGGCCACTGTCCGGATTCACAGCCAGGACCCATCCTCACAGGCTATGATCTGGGGTCAGTTCTCCCATCTGTAAAATACTTATAATACTCAAGAAATGGTAGCGATTGTTATTGTACCTGATTCTTAAGAGACTAAGAAAAGGAAAGCTACGCATTTCTTAGTAATCATTCATTCCTTCAAGAGACCAGTGTTGAGCTCTGTACGATGGTGGTCCGTGTGCTACTGGGGATGCATCCGTGAACAAATAAGAGAAACCCACCCCCATCGTGGAACTGACTTTCAAGGAAGGGGAGCCAGGAGTAAACAGTAGATGTAGTTACAGCTGAAGTGTGTAGACGACTCTGTGATGACAAACAGAAATAGACGTGGGGAGAGGGAGCGGGCAGGGGCAGCTATCACCTTAAGGTCAGGCGTGTAGGCCTCAGGGAGAGAGCTGTTCCCCACCAACAATTTGAAGGCGCCAAGCCTGCTGTTATTTGCGGAAAGGTAAAGGAATCCGCTACATCGATACAATCTTCCAAAATACAGAGTTCAAGAGTGGGGGGGGAAGGTCCATAAGGCTCTTTAGAGAAAACCTCTGAAAATCCAGAGGGTAGTTCATTGTGCTCTGTGGTTCACACAACAGATCCTCTCTGAGAACATAAGAGGCAGGGGTTTCTTCCAGGAAGCATGGAGCACAGGCTGGACAGCTGCCCCGCGGGGGCCAGGGCAGTCCCAGGGTTTGCAAACAGCAGCCACAGGCGGCGTGCCGCCCACTGCCCCTTAACTTTTTTCTAACAGCTTTATTGAGAAATAACTTACATGCCTTTAAAGTGTGCACGTCAGCGATTCCGGCTTGTCCATTTACAGAGCTGTGCAACTCTCACCTTGTTGAACGTTTGGTATGTTTTCATCACGCCGAAAGGAAACCCTATGCTGTGAGCAGTCACTTGCCATTTTCCCCAAGCCTGCCCCCCGCCCAGCCTGGGCCACCACACATCCATCTTCTGTCTCCAGAAATTTGCCTCTTCTGGACATTTCGTATAAATGAAATCACCCACACATGGAATTTTGGGACCAGTTTCTTCCGCTGACCGTGATGTTTTCAGGGTCCCATGTAGCATGTGTCAGCACTTTGTTCCCTTCTTTGGCCAGATAATATTCCATCATAAGGACGTCCACGTTTTGTTTATCCACTCAGCAGTTAATGGACAACTGGATTGTTTGGGGTTTTGTCCATTATCAATAATGCTGCTATGACCTTCGTTTACAAGGTTTTGTGTGGACGTAGGTTTCCATTTCTTTTGAGTGTATACCTAGAGGTAGAATTGCTGGGTGACATGGTACCCCTACATTTACATTTTGAGGAACTGACACACGGTTTTCCAGTGTGGCTGCACCATTTTACATTCTCATCATCAAAATATGAGAGTTCCACTTTCTCCTCATCCTGTCAACTCTTGTGATTTTGTGTCTTTTTTACTCTGGCGTCTTAATGGGTATAAAGTGGTATCTTGTGGCTTTAACTTGCATTTCTCTAAAGACTGATGGCTGAACATCTTTTCATGTGCTTATTAGATAGTCAAACATCTTTTGGGAAAATGGTTATTGAAATATTTTTACCCATCTTTAAATTGAGCTATTTCTCTTTTTATCGAGTTTTAAGTGTTCTTCGTATTTTCTGGATACAAGTCCCCTATTAGGTATACGATTTGTAAATATTTTCCTCTCAGTCTGAGGTTGTATTTTCACTTTCTTGATGGTGTCCTTTGAAGCACAAAAATTTTTGGCTTTGATGAAGTCCAATTACCTATCTTCCCTTTATCATTTATGGGTTTGGTGTCTTATATAAGAACTCATTACCCAGCCCAAGATCACAAAGTTTCTGAAAACGAAGAGTAAGCAGGAAGAACCACTTTACCTGTCTTCAAGACGTTATATAGCTACAGTAATCAAAACTGGATGTTACACTGGTGGCCCAGCGGTTAGGGCTCTGCACTTTCACTGCCGACGGTCTGGGTTCAATCCCTGGTTGGAGAACTAAGATCCTGCAAGCCACACAGCGTGGCCAAAAAAGAAAAGAAAAGATGTTGTGTTATTGACAGAGGGTTAGATACATAGATTCACAGCACCAACTAAAGAGCCTGCAACTAGCTCCACATTAATGCGGCCAGCGGATTTTTGACAAATGTGCAAAAGCAACTCAATGGAGAAAAGAAATTCTTTTCAAGAAATGGTGCTGGAGCATCCAGATGCCAAAACTGAACTTCAGCCTGTACCTCCTCCTAGTGGTTTATACACTCCATACCAGCTCCAGCCGGGTTATAGATTTAAGTATAAAATATAAAATTATACAACTTTTGAAGGAAAAACATAAGAAATCTTCAGGATCCAAGTCTAGGTAAGGAATTCATGGACTTGACACCAAAAGCACAAAAAGACAGAAGTCAATAACTGGACTTCATCAAAATTTAAAATATTTGCTCTGCGAAAGACCACGTGAAAGAGGATGAAAAGACAAGCTATAGACTACAAGAAAATGTTTGAAAATCATGTATCTAACCAAGGGCTCGTATCTAGAATACTCAAAGAACTCTCAAAATTCAACAGTAAAGTAAAAACCAAACAAAAAATCCAGTTAGAAAATGAGTTAATTCGTGAAGAAACATTTCACCAAAGAAGATATACAGATGGCCAAAAAAAAAAAAAAAAAAAAAAAAGTAGAAGAAGCAGCACCTGAAAAGATGTTGAACACCACTAGCCATTAGGGAAACGCAAATGAAGACTGTGATGAGATATCCGTACACACCTATGAAAACAGCTAAAACAAAAATAGTGACAATATCACATGCTGGTGAAGATGTAGAAAAACTGGCTCTCTCCTGCTGGTGGGAGTGTGAATGTTTCAACAGGGCAGTTTCTTGAAAAAAAGTAAACGGACATTTAACACACGACCCAGCAATTGTACTCCCGAGCATTTATTCCAGAGAAATGAACACTTATGTCATCACAAAAACCCGTACATGAAAAATCTGTTCATAGCAGCTTTATTTGTAATAGCCAAAAAACCCCGAAACAACCCTGAGTGGATGGTCAAATCAACTCTGGTCCATCCATACAGTGGGAAAAGACTCAGCAATAAGAAGGGTTGAACGGCTGATATGAGCCACGTGGCTGGGTCTCAAGGGCTTTACGCTGAGTGAAAAAGGCCAGCCTCAAAAGGCCATGTACTGTATGAGCCCATTTATGTAACATTCCTGAAATGACAAAATTATCGAGATGGAAAGCAGATTTGTGGTTATCAGGACTCGGGCGGGGGTTGTTGAGGAGGTGGGTGTCTCCTATAAAAAGGTAGTAGGAGGTGATGGAACAGTTCTGTGTTTGGACTGCAGTGATGGTTACCCAAATCTAGATGAGATAAAGTGTGCAGAGCTGCTCACACGTGGTTTTGCTCTCACACTGTAATTACAGAAGATGGAACCATTGGGGAGGACTGGGTAGAGGTACATTGGAGCTCTCTGTAATAACGCTGCAACTTCCTGTGAATCTATGATCATTTTTAAATAAGTTTAAAAAATCACAGTGAGACACCCCTACACATCTACTAGGAGGCCTAAAATGAAAAGGACTGGCCACAGCAAGGGTTGGCAACCTTGTGGAGGAGTCGGAACCCTCACACACTGCAGGTGGCCGTGCAAAATGATACAACCATGTTAGAATACAGTTTGACAGTTTCTTAAAAAGTTAAATGCACACTACAGTGTAATTTAGCTGTTCCATTCGAGGCATTTACCCCAGAGAAATGAAAGGTGGTAGCCATACAAAGATTTATATATACATGTTCATCACAGCTTTATTTGCAACTGACAAAAGTTGGAAACAACCCAAATGTCCACCCGCAGGTGAACTGATAAAGTGCACGGTGGCCCATTTCACACAGAGGAAGACTGCTCAGCAGAAGCAAAACAGGAACGGCCAGCTGGCACAGGTGACCTCTCGGACGCACCTCGAGAGCACTGAGCTAAACGGAGAATCAGGACAAAGCAGGGAACATACCGTGTGACTTCATTTTCCATAGAGTTCTAGGAAATGCAAGTGAGCGACCGAGGCAGGTCCTTGGCTGGGGAGGGGCGGGCACGAGACAGTCGTGGTGGCGGAAGGCAGTGATCAGAGAGCAGTTTCGGGGGCAGCAGATGTGTTCCTTATTTTGAGTGTGGTGACGGTTTCACGCGAATGTCTCTCTCACATTGTCCTCTTTAAATATATGCGGTTTATTGTATATCGATTATGCTTCAATACAGCTGCTAAATGTTGAAAAAGAGAAAAAATATATTTATGGGTCATACGTGTAATGATAAAAACACAGTGAAAAAAAGACACTTGAGGCAGAACTGATGCTGGACCGGAGCTCAGGGTGGCGTCCAGCGGCCCCGCCGCTCCCACCCAGACTGCCCAACGCAGTTCTGTGGCCCGAGGGAGGGCCCTGAGGTCACGGTCAAGTTGTAAACTGGGTAGAGGTGTGAACTTCACAGTCGTCGTTGCAAAGGACGGGGGCCACGATGCAACTGTATTCTCCGTAACTGAATGGGACCCTCAGCTCGTGACGGGGTGGGTGGCCGTCCCTGTGTGGGCCCCGCCTGACAGGTCATTTCTACGGGTCCCAGGTCCTCAGTGCATCTCTCTCCCTAGTCTCCGGGAGCCAGTCCCATGGGGCTCCCCCCATGACCCCCGCTCCTGCTTCAAACCTCCCCGCCTCTGAGAGCCACTCTCCCCACTGACATTCTGCCCACCCAGCTCTTGTGTCGCAATTTGGAGCCGCTGTGAAAACGCGAGAAGGTGAGGGGGGCGCATTTAGGTGTAAAAATGTTCTTACCGCGCAGACCCATGCTGATGCCAAGGGGACACCCCCAGGGAGGGAAGGAAGGCCAGAGTGGGGAGGAGGGAGGTGGGTACCACGCTGCCTACCAGATGCTGTGCGTGGTCCTGTCAGCGCAGGACCAGAAGCAGTGGTCTGTGCAAACCTGGTCTTCAGGGCCACGTGACCGGCATGTTTAACTCCCCCAGGCTGGCACAAGGCGTGTCTTCCTTGCAGGACTGGGGGAGGGGGGACTGTGTCCCTGGGGTGGACTGTTGTCATCGAGTGCTTCCTGGCTTGGGAACAAGCCCAGAATATTGAAACCAGAACGTGCATCCTACCTGCAAGAGGACGCAAACCCTCCCCGCTTCTCGTTCAGAAGGGAGGTTGTCAAAGAGATGCCTTTTTTCATGCTTTTTTCATTTGTCTCCCCAACAATCAAATTTTTAAGTGATGTGGCTGAAATTCATCTCACTACCCAGCCCTACATCATTTCACGAAACTGGGAACTTCCAGCCATCGGGGAATTTTTATTCCTACCGTATTCTTAATTCACAGTCCAGGCCTCTGCAGACCCCAGCCCCTTCCTCCCGACTCCCAGCCCAGGAGGAACCACAGCAGTCACGGGGTCCTGATTTTCAGAGCCCAGAGCCCAGCCCTACCTCCAAAGAAGTAGACCAAATCACTCCCTAGGAACAGTCACCTGCCCAGGAAGAGGACGGCTGAGGCCAGGAGACCTCGAGGGACATGCCTCTCTTTGCGCACTGACGAGTAAGTTCCTAGTTTCTTATCCGTGGGACTGAAAACGCAGACGAAGGCAGAACGCTTCTGTCTTCAAAGGACGTCTGAGAGGCATCTTTATTTGAAAGACGGAACACAGTCTGTCTTCGAAATAGAAAGGACCAGAGTTTGAATGTGGCTTCAGATGTGCGAGAGACCGCGAGTTCTCAGGGGACGACGTGCCTGAGAACGTTCACCTGCCTCCCCGTGCGGTGCTTCCCGGGCACAGCTCCGAGAGCAGCACATCTTCACCTCCATGGTCATCTTTTTAACGTGACATCTTAGGGGTTTTTCTCTGCCAGGTGAACGTGGGCTTCACTGAAGGCTGAGAAAACCTCATCGTCGTGGGTAGGCTGATGAGCTTCGACAACTGGCCACAGCCCACCCTACGTTTGGTTTCACACCCCCGCCGCAGACCCGCATCCCCTGGACAGAGCTAGCCCTCCTTCCTCAAAGCCCACTCTCTCTCCACAGCCATACGACACTCCCACGTCCACAAATCCCCCTGACTCCTCGCTCCTGACGAGGAGGCAGATGGACGGCGCGGGTGTCTAGGCTCGGTTCACTATTTCACTAGCTCTTAAATGCACTCGGTCTGGAGCTGTGCTCTCCAATACAGAAGCCACCAGTCACATGTGGCTACTTAAACTTAAATTAATTAAAATTTAAAATGTACCTCCTCGGTCACACGAGCCACCGTTCAAGGGTTCAGTATCACACGTGGTAATGGCCACTGTATGAGCACAGATGACGGCACATTTCCATCACTGGGGGATTTCTGCTGGACGAAGCACCTTTTTTACGGCCTCTCTCTCCATCCCACAGGTGTGGGATGTGGGTGAACAGTGTTTGTAAGAGCCTGGCTATCCCCGGACCCAAGCCTCTGCCATTCACTGGGACATTTTTGGGATATTGAAAGGTGAGTGTGTTTCAGAGTCATGTTCCCCCAGTGACTGGCTCCTTTAATCTGTCCAACTAATTCTAATTCTTTTGTCCTCTGTCTCGGACCACTCTGGAAAGGGGAGTTGCAGTCAGGAAGGCAAAGAGGAGAGAAGGCATAACTGGGACCCTAGGCAGTGATTGGGTCTCCACAGGAGAAGAAGGTTTGACCGGCTGGAGATGGAAACCTGGCCCCTTTGCAAGCCCTTGGCCCAGGTGGGTTCACACCCTGGAATTCCAGGGTTTGTCTTTTCTCATTTTCTGGAAGCAACGTCCGTCCTCTGTGCTCTGGGGAGACAGCATTTTATTTCCGTCCAGAGCTGTCTCGGCACCAAGAATGCAGAGACGCAGCCAGGAGCGTGGAGACTGTTTCCATAATAAATCCGTCCACTGCAGCTCAGTCCCACTTCTTGGACTAGATTGCAAACGCAGGTTCCAACGGGTGCTAATTTTTCAGGTTGAAAAGTGGCCGGACCTCACAGACAGCTGTTGGAAAGCACTTCCTTTCACGTCCCTGGGTGGGCATCTTAGCAGGCCAGGAACTGATGGTTTCCATAAATGTCTGAGCTCCTTCTGGACATGAGAGAGGCTTCGGCTGGCCCAGTGTTTTCCAAATTCTTGACATTCGCCTACTATCGTCAGTATTTTTGCCCATCTCCAAATATCATCTGTACTATAATTCACTATATGATTTTCTTTTTCAACCTTTAATTTTTTAAACCTAAATCAATGTAGCTTTATCTTATGAAATCATAGCTTAGACATTGTGGACTACATGTACTAGTTATACGTTTCTCTAACTTGCCTTAAAATAGCTACTGTTAACCTAATGGATGTCAGTCCAGGTACCACCCAAGTCATCTTGAGGCCACTTTGGGAAACAGTGGGTGAGAAGAGGGAGACGCATTCCAGAGTGTCTGAGCCATGTGGACTCAGCAGTGGGTCACCTGTCTAACATGCCTTTCTTCTTCGATGGGGGATTTTGGAATCTGAACTATTTTGAGAAATATGACAAAATATGGGGTAAGCCCCTCACTGTGAATCCTTCTCCCTCCACCACAGCACGATGAGGCAGGCGGGGCCACCTTCTCCCTGCAGCGCAAGCACCGTGGCCACTGTCATCTCTGCGGTGTAACACCCTGGTCTCACTCACAGAGGGGACGCGGAGGCATTGCTGTGTCCTCCTCGGTTTGAAAATTAACCAGTATTTGGACCACAACTGTGTGCAGGGCCCTGAATCAGGTATAGAGCAAGGGCTGATATTTCCAGAATCTTCTTGGACTGGGTGTTATCTGAGTAAGGTCTTGAGAAATGCATGGGAGTGAGTAGAAGCAGGCTACGTAGAGACTCTTGGCGTCCACTGAGGGAGACGGTCGATGCAAATGCGACACCCGGGGGTGGGGACGGAGGGGGGCACTGAGTAGGCCAGGACCCAGCTGGCCCCAGGTGACCTCGAGGGTGAGCAGAAGCCGCCACCCCCAGCATGCACGCCCAGGCCCCGGCCGAAGTGTCGTCATGCAGGCGGACGTCTTCTTTGAAATCCTTCTGTGTGGGAGCCACAATCTGGGCCATGTTCTGTGTGCTGTGGCCTGCCCCACTCCAGTTTCACTTTCTCCCTCTATCCTCTCTGGATTCAAGCAAAACAAATTTTGGTCCCACGGCCCAATGTTTTCTGCTAAGAAGTCTGAGGGCAGGGCATATGGTATAGCGCACCATCGGTCAGCGTATTGATACATTTAACCTCCATGTCTCTTGAAATCCCCATTTTAAAAGAATCAGAAATGCCAAGATTGCAGAACCAGAAACCAGCTTCGAGCCCCTTCTCTGCCCCTCATTCACTCATCGGATTCTCCGTGGGCTTTTGCTGTGGGGCAGGCACGCTGCTAGGCACCGAGGGGCAGAGACACGCCACGCACGGCGTCTGTCTTTAGGGGCCTCGTGGTTCTGTGAAGGAAAGATGATTCAAAGCCAACACGAAGGCCATGCTGGCTCTACAGGGAACACGGCAAAGCCAGAAAGCCACGTAGAGAAGGTGGCATCTGAGCACCTGAAGGACGACAAATAGGCGCTGGTTAACCAGGAGAGGAGAGAACCCATTTCTCACCCATGAGGATGGCTAAAAATAGAAAAGACGGGCGTCACCAAACGCTGGTGAGGATGTGGCGCGACCGGCACGCTCCCGTTGTTGGTGAGCCTCTGAAACGGCTCCACCGCTTTGAAGAAAAGCGTCTTATAAAGTTAACCATACGTTTCCTCTGTAACCTGGCAGTTCTGCACCTAGGCATTCACCCGAGAGAAATGAAAGCGTGTCAGAAACAAACAACTTGCACAGGAGTGTCCACAGCAGCCTCCTTCATGAGCCAAATGTCCATCAACACAAAATGGATAAACAAATTATGGGTTCGCTTGGAAAATGGACAGATTTCATGCAATGGAATCCTACTCGACAGCGAGAAGAAACAACTGTGGGTACACTCACCAACGCGCATGGACCCCGCAGACATCATGTTGTGCAAAGGAGGCCAGACACAATGGAATACGTAGATACGATGCCATCCTTATGAAGCCAAAAAATGGATCTAGTGGTTGAAATCAGAAGGGGTTTTGGGGTGGGAAGCTGAGCGGCAGGCAGGTTGACCATAACTTTCTAGGTGGTGACCGCGTCCACATCTTACTCTGGGTGGTGGTGATCTGCCAGAAGTCTTAAAGCTGAACTCTTCAGATTACACATCCCAAAACAGAATTGGGGGGGTGGGGGAAGCCCAGGAATATTCTGGGTACAGTAGAGATCAAAGATTTCAACACGACGGGAGACAGGATGCCTGAGAAAGCACCGGGGCAGTGAGTGGAGGTAAGATCATGGAAGAAATCCTATCAGGCTGTGCCCTTTCAATTCATACTCAGGTTTTTTATGCTGTGAAGGGAAAGAGGAATGGGAGATTTGCATAATAATAAAGTTCTAGGAGAGGAAACGCCAGGCTGGCTAACCAGGACGTCTCGGCTTTTTAAATAGCTGTTGTCTGTTTTGCTTCGCTTTGGTCTTGGCGTCTGTGACGGCAGACCGCCTGTCCCGGCCGTCCTGGGTCCTGTCCTCATCAAGCACGTTCTGGTGCAGGAGTTTTGCACCCTTTGTGCCCACCGAAGGGTAGGTTCCAACGTGCAGCCGCTCCATCCCTTCGTGTTCTTGACCAGAAGCGAGTTCAGCGCGGACTCTGTGAGCCGGAAACTTCCTCTCCCTCCCTCTAGACCTGAGACAGGAATTATTCATCAGCTAATAGGCTTAAAGCCCTTTTTCATACTCGTTGTTCATTTCATACTCGGATGGTTTTGAAAAATACGGTTTGGCTCTTGGCAATGATGCCAGCGTCTGAGACATGGAAAATCTGCCTGTGCATTGGTGGTCGTTTCTGGAAAGTAAAGGCGAGTTAATGCGGAAACGACTGCACCCGATGGTGGCACCCCAACTAACACGATTATCTCTTCGCTGAAGCTAAAACCGCCACACGCCAAGGCAGCGAGGGTCTGAGTGGGTTCCGTGTGTGAGACTGCAGGCCTTCACCAGCCGGCAGCCTCCCTTATGGGGGATGTGAGGGGTCCCAGCGACCCCTCCCCAAACTCGCTCTCCCGCCCACTGGTCGTGATAACCACATTTCTACTGTGGGCGATCAACTTGTCCCATTTCTCAGTGCCCCCAGCCCCAGCCCAGAGATGTGGGGAAGTGGCATCTTGGGGACCATGCCAGCGGGTCCCAGTGACACAGAGCCCGGCAGTGGGAGGCCCCATCTGGGACCTTCTCATCCCTCCGTTTTTCTCCTGCTCTTGCCTTTTAGGCAAAAGGGGCCAGAAGATAGCAGGATAAACGCATAGCTGATATTTTTCAAAGTAAAACTAAAAGGTCTCCTGGGAGTGTACCACGGGCTTCTACCCCCTGCCGGAGCCACCTGTGCCAAACTTGCCCCCACGTCACATTCAGGGATGTCGCACTGCAGCCTGAGGTCAGCCCCACGGGAGGATTCATACCACAGAAGCTGGTGAACCCCCCAAACCAGAGCTTGTTGCCTGGAGAGTTAGTTAGTGGTTTAAACATTTACCTGCACACCAGCAATATCCCTCCATCTAGAATTCAAACCAGTCTCCTCTCCTGCACGGTGATGGCTTCAACTAACATGATCTTTAAGTCCTAGAAACATGTGTATTCAGAGGCTGGACTTGCAAAAACAGGAAAGTCAATTCAAGCTTCAGACACATTTTTAGAACCATCATGAAAATGAAAGTCCTTTGCTTGATCAATCTAAGTGATCAGAGTATCTCCTACCTCTTTCAATTCACCGGAACCTCCCCACCACCGCTCACCTTCACACCCCCCCCCGCCCCCTGCCCCAAGCTGCAACAATTCCGGTCAGCAGAGCTTTTATACTAGACACACCCAAATGTCTTTTGGGTGCTGGTTGCACCGACGACTAAATGCTGAATGACTGTGATTGTGGTTCAGATGTTTCCCCTTGTCTAACACCAGGGAGACCTTCTGGTGCAAAACATTAGGAAGGAAAGGGCTTGGGATGAGTTTGTGAGGGTGAAGGAGTCTTGTGACCGCCGGGGAGGAGAGAGGCAGCATCTGGGTCTTTCTGGCATCTGGAAGCCGGAGCACATGGAGGGAGCACTGGTCCAGGAGCCCAGGTGTAAATGGTCACTATTTTCTTTTCCCCTTTTTATAGACCATCATGTGAAGCCAGATGAGCCCTGAGCCCCGTCTGCCTCTTCCCAGTCCTGCACATTATTAGGATGGCCCAGAGCCCACATGAATTGGGAACAGGTATAAAAAATACGGAGCTGGAAGTTACAACCCGAGGCCTCGGTCATCTGTGGGCTCCACGCACCTGCAGGCCAGGCAGTGAAGCGGGGAGGCATGTCCAGCTGTGCAGATGGGCATCCCGGGTGGCTGCAGGAAAGCTGGGGGTTCAGAGCTGGGAGACCGCGGGGAACTGAATGTTTAGGGATGATGTCACAGGGCTGGGTCCCGCTCTGGCTGCCACACCGCACTGGGCATCTCCTGATTACATCCTTTTTCCATTCCTTCTCGGGTATTCCCTGCCCTGCACCACCGTTGGTCCAGAGGTGGACAAGTAGGATGAGGGCTGTGACCTCAATATGCTCGCCTTCCAGGTGTGATGGGTGGAGGCGGGCTGGCTTCCAGGTGGGAGGCCTGAGCAGGTGCAGGGGGCCACACGCTTGATTTACTGTTTTGCTTAAAATTCTTATTAATTTTTGAACAAGGGGACTCGCATTTCCATTTTGCGCTAAGCCCTGCAAATTGTGTAAATGTTCCTGGGTGGGAAGGAGGCAGACAGGCAGGAAATAAGTCAACCAACAAAGAAGCAAGATAAATGCAAACGGTGATACATTTGGTGGAGGAACTGCAGCAGAACCAAAGGTGAGGGAGTGGGGGCTGGGCAGAGGGTGGGGACAGGCTTGAGTAGAGGGCACACTTGAGGTCAAGTGTTCTGAGAGGCATCTCCGAGGAGGCAGACTTAAGACAAAGTGTCCCAGGTTGGGGGGCAGGAAGTGCAGAGGCCTTGGGGCAGGAGTGGGCTCCGCGAACCCAGGGTGAAGGCCGGGGTGGCTGAAATGTAGAAAATTTAGGGGAGGCCGGGGAGGAGGGCAGGGTCCAGATCCTACAGGGCTTTGTAGATGGGACAGAGCTGGGCTTTCAATCGCCCTGCAGTGATAAACCACTGAGCCAGAGAGGGTGGGATGGGATCCATGCACAGAGTAGCAATGGAGGCAGGGAGGCCAGTGAGGAGGTTGAGGTCTGGGTGGAAAAGAGGACACTAGTGGACACCGAGAAGTTGATTGGATATGAGTGATTTGGGAGGTGATATTGATGAGATTTGATGATGGATTGGATAGGGTGTGTTTAAAAATAAAGAATCAGCTAACTCACATATACGGAATCTAAAAATGGTACTGATGAACTCAGTGACAAGAACAAGGACGCAGGTGCAGAGAATGGACTGGAGAACTCAAGGTTTGGGAGGGGGCGGGGGGTGAAGGGGAAGCTGAGACGAAGCGAGAGAGTAGTAGCACAGACATATATATACTACCAACTGTAAAATAGATAGCCATTGGGAAGTTGTTGTATAACAAAGGGAGTTCAACTTGAGGATGGAAGATGCCTTAGAGGACTGGGACGGGGAGGGTGGGGGGGACTCGAGGGAGGGTGGGGGGGGAGTCAAGGGAGGGAGGGAATATGGGGAATGTGTATAAAAACAGATGATTGAACTTGGTGTACCCCCCAAAAAAATAATAAAAAAAAAAAAAAGAAGACATGCAGATGGCCAACAAACACATGAAAAGATGTTCAACCTCACTGATCATTAGAGAAATGCAAGTCAAAGCCACAATGAGGTATCACCTCACACCAGTCAGAATGGCCATCATCCAAAAATCTAGAAACAACAAATGTTGGAGAGGGTGTGGAGAAAAGGGAACTCTCCTGCACTGTTGGTGGGAATGTAAGTTGGTACAGCCACTGTGGAAAACAGTTTGGAGGTTCCTTAAAAAACTAAAAATGGAATTACCATATGACCCAGTAATCCCACTCCTGGGCATATACCCAGAGAACACCATAATCCAAAAAGGAACATGTACTGTAATGTTTATTGCAGCACTATTTACAATAGCCAGGACATGGAAGCAACCTAAATGCCCATCAACAAATGAATGGATAAAGAAGATGGGGCACATATATACAATGGAATATTACTCAGCTATAAAAAGGAATGAGATGGAGCTATATGTCATGAGGTGGATAGACCTAGAGTCTGTCATACAGAGTGAAGTAAGCCAGAAAGAGAAAAACAAATACTGTATGCTAACTCATATATACGGAATCTAAAAAAAAAAAAAAATGGTACTGATGAACCCAGTGACAGGACAAGAATAAGGATGCAGATGCTGAGAATGGACTGGAGGACACGGGGTTGGGGGGGCGGGGGGCGAAGGGGAAGCTGGGACGAAGTGAGAGAGTAGCATAGACATATATATACTACCAACTGTAAAATAGATAGCTAGTGGGAAGTTGCTTTATAACAAAGGGAGATCAACTCTATGATGGGTGATGCCTTAGAAGGCTGGGATGAGGAGGGTCGGGAGGAGTCACGGGAGGGAGGGAATATGGGGATATGTGTATAAATACAGCTGATTCACTTTGGTGTACCTCAAAAGCTGGTACAAGAGTGTAAAGCAATTATATTCCAATAAAGAGCTAGAAAAAAAAAAGAAAAAATAAATAAATAAAGAATCAAGGACATGTTTAGGGTTTGTATCTGAGCAAGTGGGTGGAGGGCAGGACCATTGACAGAAAGACATGAGGGGAGTCAGGAGGAACCATCCAGTGGGGAGAGAGAATTTTGTTTGGTCATGTTGAGTTAGCCATCCCAGGGAGATACCGAGTAGACTTGGGATGTCCGTTTATTTATAGGCACAGACTATTCTGAGAAAGGAAAGGGGAGAAAAAGATGGCGGTGGAGTAGAGGGACGTGGAGTGCATCCCTCTCCACAGATGCATTGGGAATGCACCGAAGGACACAATAATTCCCACAGAGAACCAGCTGAACACCAGCAGATGACCTTGGACACCAGAAAGGACTGCAAGAAGCCCGACATAACCGGTAGGGAGGCATCTACAACGGCTCAAAGAGGGTGAAGCGGCGGAGCTGTGGCAGATGGGAGGGAGTGAGAAACATACGGAGGGTCCGCAGCGCAGCTCAGCGTTCCCGGACCGAGACGTCGATCCACAGCTGAACAGAGGGTCCGGGAGCAGGAGCGTGGGAACCAGAGAGCTGGTTCAGGGTGAGAAACATTGTTGCCAGTAAGGTGACGGTCCGAGAGGACAGGAGGGAAGAGGTCCACGGCGAGGAGTGCCTGTCCCTGAGAGCTGCCCGGCCATGATGGCGGCTGGAGGCTGCAGGCTCCCGGGCGGGGGGGAGGAGCCACGCGCATAGCCTCTCTCTCTCTTTCGACGCCTCTGCAACAGGCAGTGGAGAGACACCCCTGGGCCACCTAAGGCGCTCAGGGATAACAAGGACCCTCAGGGTGGGGCTGGATTAAAACCCCTTGGAACGACAGCAGCAGGGAGGCTGCAGAGAAAAAAAAAAACAAACAAACCCGAGAGAGGCCCAACTCTGAGACTTTCTGTTTACACCTGAGCCACCAGCGTCCCTCTGCAACAGGCACCTCCAAGCCCGACTGAAACAACAGTGTGCCACTGCTCACTCACTCCCAGGGAAAGGAGCCACTATTGTACCCTCTCCCTCCCCACACACCGACACTTACAGACCGACAATAAAGGAAGCTCTGCTGGCCGCAAAACAATGCAAAAAAACCCAAGGCGAGTAGAAGGACACTTACAGCTGAGACTCCAAGGAAACAGAAATATTATCTGAGGCTTGGACAGTCTTCTAAAAACACCTCTATCGCCAGGACAAGCAACCCCAAAAGTTTGGACAACCATGAGGAAACAAAGAAACACCATGCAGGCAAAGGAGCAGGAAAAAAACCCAAAAGACCAAATAAATGAGGAGGAAATAGGAAAAATGCCTGAAAAAGAATTCAGAGTAATGATAGTAAAAATGATACAAAATCTTTATAACAAAATAGAGAAAGTACAAGAAACAGTTCATAAGAACTCAGAAAAACAGACAGCAATGGATAACAAAATAACTGAAATTAAAAATACTCTAGATGCTATAACCAGCAGAATGACTGAGGCAGAAGAACGAATAAGTGAGTTGGAAGATAGAATGGGGGAAATAACTGCCACAGAGCAGGAAAGAGAAAAAAGAATAAAAAGAATAGAAGACAGTCTCAGAGACCTCAGTGATAACATTAAGCGTACCAACATTCGAATTATAGGCACCCCAGAAGAAGAAGAGAAAAAGAACGGGTCTGAGAAAATATTTGAAGAGGTTATAGTAGAAAACTTCCCCAACGTGGGAAAGGAAATAATTAACCAAGTCCAAGAAGCACAGAGAGTCCCATACAGAATAAACCCAAGGAGAAATACACCAAGGCACATATTAATCTAATGACAAACACAAAGAAAAAAATATTAAAAGCAGCAAGAGAAAAGCAACAAACAACATATAAGGGAAAACCCATAAAGATAACAGCTGACCTTTCTACAGAAACTCTGCAGGCCAGAAGGGAATGGCAGGATATACTGAAAGTCCTGAAAGAGAGAAACCTACAGCCAAGAATACTCTACCCAGCAAGAATCTCATTCAGATTTGAGGGAGAAATCAAAAGCTTTCCAGACAAGCAAAAGTTAAGAGAATTCAGCACCACCAAACCAGCCTTACAACAAGTGCTAAAGGAACTTCTCTAAGTAGGAAACACAAGAAAAGGAAAACACCTACAAACACAAACCCAAAACAATTAAGAAAATGGTAATTGGAACACACATGTCAATAATCACCTTAAATGTAAATGGATTAAATGCTCCAACCAAAAGACACAGACTGGCTGAATGGATACAAAAACAAGACCCTTCTATATGCTGCCTACAAGAAACCCACTTCAGACCAAGGGATACATATAGACTGAAAGTAAAGGGATGGAAAAAGATATTCCATGCAAATGGAAGTCAAAAGAAAGCTGGAGTAGCAATACTCATATCAGACAAATTAGACTTGAAAGTAAAGACTATTAAAAGAGACAAGGAAGGACACTACCTAATGATCAAGGGATCCATTCAAGAACATATCACAATGGTAAATATCTGTGCCCCCAACATAGGAGCACCTCAATACATAAGGCAAATGCTAACAGCTATAAAAGGGGACATCGACAGTAACACAATAATAGTGGGAGACTTGAACACCCCACTTACATCAATGGACAGATCATCCAAACAGAAACTAAATAAAGACACACAAGCTTTAAATGACACATTAGACCATCTCGACTTAATTGATATTTATAGGACATTCCATCCAAAAACGACAGACTACACTTTCTTCTCAAGTGCACATGGAACATTTTCCAGGATAGATCACATCTTGGGTCACAAATCAAACCTCAGCAAATTCAAGAAAATTGAAATCATATCAAGCATCTTCTCAGACCACAACGCCATGAGACTAGATATCAATTACAGGAAAAAAACTGCAAAAAATACAAACACATGGAGGCTAAACAATTCACTCTTAAACAACCAAGAAATCACTAAAGAAATCAAAGAGGAAATCAAAAAATATCTAGAAACAAACGACAACGAAAACACAACAACCCAAAACCTATGGGACGCAACAAAAGCAGTTCTAGGAGGGAAGTTTATAGCAATACAGTCCTACCTTAAGAAACAAGAAAATTATCGAATAAACAACCTAACCTTACACCTAAAACAATTAGAAAAAGAAGAACAAAAAAACCCCAAAGTGAGCAGAAGGAAAGAAATCATAAAGATCAGAGCAGAAATAAATGAAAAAGAAAGGAAAGAAGCAATAGCAAAAATTAATAAAACTAAAAGCTGGTTCTTTGAGAAGATAAACAAAATTGATAAACCATTAGCCAGACTCATCAAGAAAAAAAGGGAGAAGGTGCAAATCAACAGAATTAGAAATGAAAAAGAAGTAACAACGGACACCTCAGAAATACAAAACATCATGAGAGACTACTACACGCAACTATATGCCAATCAATTGGATAACCTGGAAGAAATGGATACATTCTTAGAAAAATACAATCTTCCAAGACTGAACCAGGAAGAAATAGAAAATATGAACAGACCAATCACAAGTATGGAAATTGAGGCAGTGATTAAAAATCTCCCAACACACAAAAGCCCAGGACCAGATGGATTCACGGGCGAATTCTGTTAAACATTTAGAGAAGAGCTAACACCTATCCTTCTCAAACTCTTCCAAAATATTGCAGAAGGAGGAACACTCCCAAACTCATTCTACGAGGCCACCATCACCCTGATACCAAAACCAGGCAAAGAGTCACAAAAAAAGAAAATTACAGACCAATATCACTGATGAATATAGATGCAAAAATCCTCAACAAAATACTAGCTAACAGAATCCAACAGCACATTAAAAAAATCATACACCATGATCAAGTGGGGTTTATCCCTGGGATGCAAGGATTCTTCAATATATGCAAATCAATCAATGTGATACATCATATCAACAAATTGAAGGATAAAAACCATATGATAATCTCAATAGATGCAGAAAAAGCTTTTGACAAAGTTCAACATCCATTTATGATAAAAACTCTCCAGAAAATGGGCATAGAAGGAAATTACCTCAACATAATAAAAGCCATATATGAGAAACCAAAAGCCAACATCGTTCTAAATGGGGAAAAACTGAAAGAACTCCCTCTAAGAACAGGAACAAGGTAAGGGTGTCCACTCTCACCATTATTATTCAACATAGTTTTGGAAGTTTTAGCCACAGCAATCAGAGAAGAAAAAGAAATAAAAGGAATCCAAATTGGAAAAGAAGTAAAATTGTCACTCGTTGCAGATGACATGATATTATACATAGAAAACCCTAAAGACTCTACCAGAAAACTGCTAGCACTCATTGATGAGTTTAGTAAAGTAGCAGGATACAAAATTAATGCACAGAAATCTCTTGCATTCCTATACACTAACAACGGAAGAGCAGAAAGAGAAATTAAGGAAACTCTCCCATTCACCATTGCAACAAAAAGAATAAAATACCTAGGAATAAACCTGCCTAAGGAGGCAAAAGATCTGTATGCAGAAAACTTTAAGACATTGATGAAAGAAATCAAAGACGACACAAACCGATGGAGGGACATACCATGTTCCTGGATTGGAAGAATCAACATAGTGAAAATGACGGTACTACCCAAAGCAATTTACAGATTCAGTGCAATCCCGATCAAATTACCAATGGCATTTTTCACAGAACTAGAGCAAGAAATCTTATGATTTGTATGGAAACGCAAAAGACCCCGAATAGCCAAAGCAATCTTGAGAAGGAAAAATGGAGTTGGTGGAATCAGGCTTCCTGACTTCAAACTATACTACAAGGCCATAGTGATCAAGACAGTATGGTACTGGCACAAAAATAGAAAGGAAGACCAATGGAATAGAATAGAGAACTCAGAAGTAAGCCCAAACACATATGGGCACCTTATCTTTGACAAAGGAGGCACGAATATACAATGGAAAAAAAGACAGCCTCTTCAATAAGTGGTGCTGGGAAAATTGGACAGCTACATGTAAAAGAATGAAATTAGAACACTTCCTAACACCATACACAAAAATAAACTCCAAGTGGATTAAAGACCTACATGTAAGGCCAGACACTATAAAACTCCTAGAGGAAAACATAGGCAGAACACTCTATGACATACATCAAAGCAAGATCCTTTTGGACCCACCTCCTAGAATCATGGAAATAAAATCAAGAATAAACAAATGGGACCTCATGAAACTTAAAAGCTTTTGCACAGCGAAAGAAACCATAAACAAGACTAGAAGGCAACCCTCAGAATGGGAAAAAATAGTTGCCTATGAAACAATGGACAAAGGATTAACCTCCAAAATATACAAGCAGCTCAGGCACCTTAATACCAAAAAAGCAAATAACCCAATCCACAAATGGGCGGAAGACCTAAATAGACATTTCTCCAAAGAGGACATACAGATGGCCAACAAACACATGAAAAGATGCTCAACATCACTAATCATCAGAGAAATGCAAGTCAAAGCCACAATGAGGTATCACCTCACACCGATCAGAATGGCCATCATCACAAACTCTGGAAACAACAAATGTTGGAGAGGGTGTGGAGAAAAGGGAACTCTCCTGCACTGTTGATGGGACTGTAAGTTGGTACAGCCACTATGGAAAACAATTTGGAGGTTCCTTAAAAAACTACAAATAGAACTACCATATGATCCAGTAATCCCACTTCTGGGCATATACCCAAAGAAAACCATAATCCCAAAAGAAACATGTACCATAATGTTTATTGCAGCACTGTTTACAATAGCCAGGACATGGAAGCAACCTAAATGCCCATCAACAAAGGAATGGATACAGAAGATGGGGCATATATATACAATGGAATATTACTCAGATATAAAAAGGGATGAGATGGAGCTATATGTCATGAGGTGGATAGACCTAGAGTCTGTCATACAGAGTGAAGTAAGTCAGAATGAGAAAGACAAATATTGTATGCTAACTCACATATACGGAATCTAAAAATGGTACTGATGAACTCAGTGACAAGACAAGAACAAGGACGCAGATGCAGAGAATGGACTGGAGAACTCGAGGTTTGGGAGGGGGTGGGGGGTGAAGGGGAAGCTGAGACAAAGTGAGAGAGTAGCACAGACATATATATACTACCAACTGTAAAATAGATAGCCATTGGGAAGTTGTTGTATAACAAAGGGAGTTCAACTTGAGGATGGAAGATGCCTTAGAGGACTGGGACGGGGAGGGTGGGGGGTACTCGCGGGAGGGTGGGGGGGGAGTCGAGGGAGGGAGGAAATACGGGGATATGTGTATAAAAACAGATGATTGAACTTGGTGTACCCCCCCAAAAAATAATAAATAAATTTTTTAAAAAAAGCAATGGTAAAATAAAATAAAATTAACAAATATTCATTGAGCACCTACAAAAAAAAAAGAAAGAAAGGAAAGGTTATACCAACCCTAAAAGAACCCTAAAAGTGATCAGTGGGCCATCATCTCACACCCAACCACCCCGACCCAGTGCAAGAGACAGGATGGGAAATACAGGATGACATCCAATGAGATGTGGGACGGTCCAGCCTGATCTCACCGCAGCGCACAGCATCTTCTCTTGTGGCAGTTGTTCCATTGGCTCTGAGCAGGCAGAGGTGCCCTGGTAGGATTCTGAAAGACAGAGTTCTTTATCTCAGCATCCAACACTGGATGCATTCAGTAGCCACTTAATAAACACCTTTCTCTCCAGCAGGTGGACCCCCAGAGGTGAATGAGTCTCTCAGGCTCTCCTCCCCATGGGACGTCTCTAAAGGGTTTGTAGGAAAACCCCAGACACCCGTGGGGTGCCCCTCCCCGAGGGAACACTGGTGATGACCCCACCTGCACCCCGACCCCACGCCCTGGCCAGAGCCTGAGGAGCTCCATCCTGAAAGGTGAGCGGGCTGGACACTCACATTTCTGGTATTCTCAGGGCTGTATCATCTTGGAACTTCTTGGATTATGAGATAACAGTTACATACAGTGAAATGCCCAGGCTGTAAGCACACACTGGGATGAGCTTTGATAAAGTGATATACCAGCACCACCACTGCACCACACGAGATACGGAATATGTTCATCACCCCATAATATTCCCCTGTGCTGCTTCCCAGCTGCACACCCCGACACGGAACCACTGTTCCGATTTCTGTGACTATAGATTCGTCTTTCTGGCCAGTGAACGCCAAACAGCGGAATCACCCAGTCTGTGCTTCTCGTGTCGTACGTTCCCTTTTACTGTTGAGCTGGAGTCCCTTGTACGGAAGGACCCCGGTGTCTCTTCCAGCCTCCTGGGCGCAGGTTTCCACTTTGGGGCTAAAACCAGTGATGCCGCCGTCGTCATTCTCAAAAAAGCCTTTTGTGGACCTACGTCTCTGTTTCTCTTGCGTTGATCTCTAAAGGTGGACATATCGTAGAATTTTTCAAAGAAACACAGAAGTGCCACTTTCCACCCAACCCCAGATGGGCCCCGCCCACTCTGTGTTGACACTGTTGTAAAAAGATAATTCGGATGTTCTCCCAGATGCATCCAACCCACTCTCTCCAGCCAAGGAGTTTTATCACCTCCATTTGCACTCTGTGCTCACAACTTAATTAACTGTGTTGAGGAAAGTGACACCAGGACCGGCTTAGAGCGGCTGTAACACTGAGGGGTTTATGGACACATATTAAAACCAAAGCCATGGGGAGACTGGCTCGGAGCCACACAGATCAGCGGCAAGAAGGGTAAAGATGTGTCGAAAATAAAATTTAATTTTCCAGCTGTGGTCACGAGCAAGCCATCTTCTGGCTTCACTGTGGGGTCACAGCCTAATGAGTGAGGCAGGCCCGGAGGGTGTGTCAGAGGCAGGCCGGTGGGCCGCAGCGCGGGGAGGGCTCGGGGCCCTTGCGAGGCCGGGTCTGCACTGAGTGCAGCCCCCAAGAAGCAGGCCAAGTCTGCTCCCTTCTTTGCATAAACCCTCATGGTCACAGTCAAGGGAATCACCCAGAGCCTGTTTAACTAGACGGCTTTCACGACAGTTCGGGCACAGCAGGGACCAGCCCCGTGTCCACCTGGAGTAGGGACGGGGCAGGGCCTGTGCCTGGTCGGGGCAGCCGTGCAGTCGAGCACGTGGCCCCGGCAGGACGCAGCCTGACCCCGCTCCTGCCCTGCGGCCCAGGCAAGTCTGCAAGTGCGTTTTCCCTCATTTGTTGTTTTTTTTTTTTTGAGACACAGACTTCATGGTAAAGACAGAATGGCTAAGTGTACTCTCTGGCAGACACAGCCCTCCTGCCTCTGTGCTCCTGGGTGCTAGCAGCTGGTGGCGGGTAGGGAGACGATCCTCCTCCCTACCTTCAACCCCTGAGTGAGGAGACTTCTCTTTACAGCTCTAGTGAAAAGAGGACGGGCCCAGGGGCTCCCTGGCGGCCTGGTGGTCAGGACTCTGGGCTTTCACCGCCAAGGACCCAGGTCCAGTCCCTGGTCAGGGAACTGAGATCCTGCAAGCCACGCAGCATGGCCGAAAGGAACAAAATTAAATAAATAATTAGAAATGCATTAGAAAAAAAACAGAAGAGAAGAAAAAAAGAAAAGAAAAAAAAAGGGAACAGACGAGGATGGGCCCAGAAACCCTGAGTATATACACACTAGGAGCAGAGAGGCTGGGTCATGGGGTGACCACCTGTCACTGTCTCAGGCACCACCACACTTGCCCACAGCGTCTGCCCCCTTTTCCAGTCCCACCAGCAGGGTGTGAGAGTTCTGATTTCTCCACATCTTCGCCAACTCTTGTTTTTTAGGATCTGACTTTGTGATCTGAGCCATCCTACCTGGTATGAAGAGGTATCTCACTGTGGTTTGGATGTGCGTTTGTTTCCCTGATGGCTAATGATGTTGGTTTCTAAAGTTCTTCCCAAATTGCAGAGTCCTACCATTAAGGGCGAGATGTATCCAGATTCCAGACTGTATTTTGTAACAAGGTGGGGTATGAGACAGGAGACTTCCAGGTTACTTTCTAGGAAATCTGCTTGGGTCCCTCACAGTGTGGTAAAGAATTTAACCCTGCCCCCAAAGAGGTCTGGCCCTTGCCGTCCGCTTTGGGAGATGATCTCAAAGCCCTTGGAATGTGACGTGTGACAGAAGTGTTTGTTTTGCCGAGGGTCTTGGCTTGCCGCACATGAAATGTGAATTAGGCCTGGGGTTAGCGACGTTAGCCCAGGCTCCAGGGTGGCTGGAGGCTGAGCTCGGCCACACGGGGAGTCGGCCAAGCCCACGTGCGGGTGCCCGAGGGAGACCCTGGCTCGGAGGGTCTTCCCCGGCTGGCAGTGCTCTGTGTGTGTTGTCACACATCGTTGCCAGGAAAGTAACGCTGGCGTTCCTGGCAGGTCCACGCTGGAACTTCCTGGCCTCTGCCCTGGGCACCTCTTCCCTCGGCCGATTCCAGGGTGCGTCCTGTCACTGCTACGCTGTGACCGTGGCCACGACCAGAGCACAGCTTCCGTCCAGTCCTGTGAGCCCTAGCGAATCGTGGCACCTGAAGGTGGTCCTGGAGACCCCTGAACTTGCAACTAACATCAAAAGTGGGGGAGTCTTAGGGACTGTTCTCTCGCCTGCACGTCCAACCTGGCCAGCGTCTCGCAGACACAACCCGAAGGCCGTGGTTCTTTTGAATCGCTTTTGGGTTAGAAGTGGAGAGCGTGCCTCTCCCCGGAGCGCTCACAACACACACCCCCACGAAAACTGTCAGCAGTGTTCACAGCAGCGTGGTTCATAGGAGCTGAACAGTAGGAACTGCTCAGGTGCCCATCAGCCGGTGAACAGACAAGGGAAGTGTGGTCTGTCCATGAAATGAAATAGCACTCAGCCGTGAAAAGGAAAGATACTGATAGAGGCCAGAACCTGCACGAACCTTGAAAACATGCTTAGTGAAGAGACTAAGCAAAAAGCCTGCCTCTTGTGTGACTCCATCTACGTGACGTGTCCACGACAGGCAACGCTATGGAGACAGAAAGTAGGATAGTGGTCGCCTGGGGGGATGTAGGGCTTCTTTTGGGGGTGACAAAAATGTTCACAGTGCTGGGTCCACGGCCATGTGAATTTACCAAAAAAAAAAAACCATTGGGTTGCACACATTAAGTCAGTGAATTGTAGGCATGTGAGTTACATCTGAAAGTAGAACTGTTTAAAAATAGTGACTTAATGCTTCAAACAAGTCTACTGTCCTCTGCATTTGAGAGGCTGGGAGACCACAGCACGGAGGGGTTTTGGGAGAGGAAACCCAGCAGACTAGTCCCCAGATTCTGTTTCATAATTTCCGTTCTTCCAAGAGTGTTTTGTACCACCCATGCCTCATCGAGGAATGAAGCAGGCATAACTGATTGAATCAAAATAGTTTCCTTCCTTGCATCATATGTTAAAATAAATATATAATAGTTTAAAGAATTAAATCTAAAAACCAAGCCAACGACTAGAAAGAAATACAAGGAGCTCGAGCTAGAAGGGACTTTCTAGCCATAAAAACATGAAAAAAATGGCAAGAGATGAGTGAAATTATACTAATATACTGAAATTAGAAAACAAACTCACAAGCAAAATTAAAAGTGGAAAGGCAGAGTAGGAAAAATATTTGCAAACTTGCTTTCAAAGCCAGTGTACGAAAAACTGGCTTTGAAAGCAAGTTCTGTCACTAGAAAAATAAATAGCTATCAAACATATACAATATGACATTAAAAATTTAAAACATTGCAAAATAAGGCATTAAAAATCCAATTTTGAATCCCCTCTACCCAAATAGCATACAGTGTTGGTATAAGAACTATGAATTAGACATTTCCATTCAACTTTTCATAGAAGAGAAAATCTCCCAGCATTTCTGGAGCATCATTTAGAAATAAGCATCCAGAACTTACATAGTATTTATACCTTTGACTACAAATCTTACTTAGCAACTCATTCTTGAAGAGCAGTTAAACACACAAAGAGGTGTATACAGATATTAACTTATAACAGCCAGAAACCTCCTAAACATGTGCAAATAAGTAAACAGTTAAATAAGCCATGATAAATTTGTGTAACAAATTATATGTGCCCGTTAAACAGCTACTGAGTGGCATGGGGAAATGGGAAAAATAAAACATTAGGTATTGCATCCGTTTCTGCTGTACAACAAAGTGAATCAGCCACATGTACACATATATGTCCATATCCCCTCCCTCTTGAGCCTCCCTCCCACCCTCCCTATCCCACCCCTTTAAGTCTTCACAAAGCATCAAGCTGAACTCCTCCAGTTTCCCACTAGCCATCTACTTTACATTTGGTAGCATGTATATGTCAATGCTACTCTCTCACTATGTCCCAGCTTCCCCTCCCCGCAGTGTCCTCAAGTCCGTTCTCTACATCTGCATCTCTGTTCCTACCCTGCCACTAGGTTCATCAGTACCATTTTTCTAGATTCCATATATATGTGTTAGCATACGGTATTTGTTTTTCTCTTTCTGGCTTACTTTGCTCTGTATGACAGACTCTAGGTCCATCCACCTCACTATAGATAGCTCAATTTCATCCCTTTTTATGGCTGAGTAATATTCCATTGCACATATGTGCCACATCTTCTTTATCCATTCATACTGTAAAGCAATTATTCTCCAATAAAGATTAAAAAAAATTTAAAAAAAAGATGATCCTGGGGCAGAGGGTGAAATTAGGTAACAAAAGCAAGATACAAACTTAAAAGTGCAGTATGTCTTAATTCTGAAGTAAGTAAATATAGAGACCTATAATCACAGAAGAAAACACTGAAAGGAACAGTGCTTGACGTCCAGTCAGCTGTCAATAGGACTGTGGAATGTTTGAAAATTCTAATAAAACAAATACACTGAGGTATGAAGCCTGGCTTTTGAGGGGTGTGATTTGGGGTAGTATTTGTCTTGTCCATGATTTTTGTGCATTTCCCAAAGTTACCACAATCCACATGCATCAACCTTATAATCAGAAAATAATGTAATTCAATTATAAAAGTCTGTGGAGATGTCAAGGAACACATTTAACAGCATATTTAACACAGAGGTGAAAACGGTCAAAAATCCAAACTAAACAAAAGCAGGACGGGGTGGGGTGGGGGGCGGATGAGGGAATTGGCTCTTTGTATCTTCACCCTTTAGATTGGTAACGAATGAGTTTAGAGTTAATTTTCAGTCCATTGCCCTGTGTGGAAAAAAAACCCAAAACTGTTGCCCACCACAAAACCATTTTAATGGGTTTTCTTTATTGTTTAATGCCCAGTCCATAATCGACTGTGCCTTTCCTCAAAACAGATTGTCACGCCTGGCTCGTAGGAGGTGGAAAACTGCGGGAACATTTCCGAGACACGTGTGCCCCTGTGTAAAACACGGGGCAGGTGCTGGCCCGCTGAGGCCTCTTGCCTTCCATAGAAACCTCTCTTCCTCCACACACGAATTTGGCCAGGTTCCTTTGACCACCAGCATAATCACAGCAAACGAACACGGACAGCAGAAGTCCTTGGTAATGCACAAAATGACCCAAATTTGCAGGGAGTAGAGAGGCAAAAATGTAACAGCAACATCCTAAAACCCTCTTAGGTGGGAGAGCCCGGCTCTCATAATCTGTTAAGAGCAGCGAAAATGTTTCTGGAGAGCAGCCGAGGCACAGATAATAAAGGAGATTTGGGGTCCTGTTTGAGCCAAACAAAATAATGTGATTCCTATGAACTGGCTGCTTTATGAACCCAGAGTCCTTCTGTCTGGTTTATCCCAATACCTATTCCAGAGATTGTTTTTTCCACTCGGATTTACATTCACGGTCCTAAAACTACAGTTTCCAAGTCTAGATATTTGGGGAAATGTAAAATAGCGTAGCGGCTGCAGCCTTCTTCCTAGGGGGTGACAAATCAGGGTCATTCGCCAGACCCACCCGGGGGGAGGGCTGTGTCAGAATTAAACTGCAAAGAGGTGGTTGATAAAATATGCAACAACCACTGGCATCTCACCTCTTTGTAGCTCCCAGGGAGGCTTGCTGGCGGGTGCCATCTCTTTGCAAGGCGGCATTTTCCCTTCCGCTCCAGATGTTTGTTTGTGCCCCTGACGACCAGGACCTAGACTCAGATTTGACACAAATATTGGTGCTGACGTGGGGGTTCTCTATAACCCTTTGCACACGCTGCCCCAGGAGGAGGACATCCGGAGCCGGGCATTGCAAACTGGGCCCCTGACTGTGGCCGTGGACCCTCCCCCTGCAGTTCCCTGGGCACTGGTCGTCCATCTGCCTGCCTCACACACGCGCGCGCTGGGTCCAGCCCCCCAGGCGTTGGTGAGGTACCTGGTGCAGACTGGAGCCCCCCCCCCCCCCGCAGTGGGAGAGGCATTCTGCGTTTCATGGTCTCCGTTCTTTGCACAGAGGAGGACTTTTCACGGAGGAGCCCCCAGCACCGCCTGGTGCCAGCAATCTGAGGCTGCAGGAATCGTCCATTTGGAGAGGTGCCGTGAGCACTCGTGTGGCCTTCTGTCGTCCTTTCCCCGTGTGGAATGGCCCCTGGCATATCAGGAATAAGTAAGCGTCCCCATTGTTGGCTGTGAGAATTCATGTGGTGTGTGTAAGAGCACGGCTTGTGAGCTTCTGTGCCTTGCACCACTCCAGGGGGAGTGATTCACACAAGAGGCCACGCTCGGCATAGAGCGCACTGTGAACAGTGCCCCCTGGAGGTGTGCACCAGGGCAGCCCGAAGATGTGACTCCCGTCTTTCAGCCGGCGTCTGTCCTCATGTCTGTCTCCAGGGGTGGCAGGTGGAACCAGGGTAGGGTTTGGGGTTGTTTGCGGCTTGACTCTGGCTCTCAAGTTGGTGGAGGCTTCTGCTCTGATGAGTACATTGGGCCAAAGCCAGCATCGCACACACCACAATGTGAGCTGACCAAGAAGAACTTACCCCAGAACATCACAGTCTTTCAACACTCACAAACAGCGATGCCGAAGACGGCAGCAGGGAAGAGGGCGTGTGAATCAGCCAGAATCGTGTACTGAGTTTTTTTTTTTTAGGAGCCTTATCGAGATGTAATCCATGTGTAATATAATTCACCACTTAAAGTGCACATTTCAATGGGTTTTTTACATTTTTATTGAAATTGAGTTGACTTACAATGTTGTGTTAGTTTCAGGTGTACAGCAAAGTGATTCAGTTATACATATATATAAAATATACATATTCTTTTTTTTACATTCTTTTCCATTATAGGTTATTACAAGATATTGAGTAGAGTTCCCTGTGCTGTACGATAGGGGCTTGTTGGTTATCTGTTTTATATTTAGTAGTGTGTATAAACTACTAACACAAGCTCCTAATTTATCCCTCCCCACTCCTCTTTCAGTGGTTTTAATATAGCCACACAGTTTTGCAACCATCAACAAATCTAATTTCAGGACAGTGTCATCACCCCCAAAAGAAGCTCTGTGTGCCCATCTGTAATCACTCCCATTTCCCTCCCAACCCCAGCCCTAGGCAAACGCTAATCTCCTTTCTGACCCTATAGAGTTGCCGGTTCTGGGCCTATGATGTAAATGGAATCACAATATGTGGTATTTTGTGACTGAATTCTTTCATTTATCATAATGTTTTCAAGGTTCACCCACGCTGTAGCACGTTTCAGTAATTCATTCCATTGTATGGCTGAAAAACATCCATCGCGTGAGTAGAGCACCTGTTGTTGAATGCATCATTTGTTGATGTCCACGTCGTGTTGTCTTTACTTTTTAGCTATTACACGTGATTGTCCTGTTAGCATTCACGTCCTAGTTTTTGTGTTTTCATTTCTATTGGGAATGTATCTCGGAGTAGAACATCTGAGCTATACGACGGGCCTACGTTTAGCATCTTGAGGCTACGCCAGGGTATTTCCCCAAGTGGTGGGACTGTTTTATGCCCCCACCAGCGAAGCATGAGGGCTCCAGTTTCTCCACATCTTTGCCGACACCTGCTGTTGGTGGTGGTTTGGATCATCTCTGTCTGAGAAGGTGGGAATTTGTGGTTCTGAGTCGCATTTCCTGGTGGTAAGCATTGTCGTGGTATGTCTTTTGGCCATTCATACATCTTCTCCGGAGAAAGGTCTGGTCAGATTCTTTGCGGATTTTTTCAAATCATGTGATTTTTTAAAAAGCTTTATTACTATGTTGTAAGAGGTTTTGCATATTTGGGATACAAGTTCTTTTTCGGGTATAGACTTACAACGATTTTCTCCCAGCCTAAGGGTTGTCTTTTCACTTTCTTGATAGTTTCATTTAAGGCACGGTTTCTAATTTTGATGAAGTCAAATTTATCTCTTTTTCCTTGTATTGCTTGTGCTTTTGGTGTCACGTCTAAGAAATCATTGCCTAACCGAAGGTCATGAAGATGTACTCCTGCATCCTCCTCCAAGGGTTTTATAATTTTAGCTCTTACATTTAGGTTTATAACCCATGTGGTTTAATATTTATGTACGATGTGAGCAGGAGTCCACTTCATTCTTCTGCTTGCGGCTATTTAGTTCTCCCGGCGCTGTTTACTGAAAAGACGATTCTTTCCCATTGAAATAATGGGGCCCCCTTTTCAAACATCAGTTGATCATAAAGGTAAGGATTTATTTCTGGACTCTCAATTCTATTGCACTGAGTTATATTTCTGTCCTTATGCCAGTACATGATCTTGATTACTGTAACTTTATAGTAAGCTTTGAGATGAGAGTGTTACTACTCATTTTTATTCTTTTTTTTCAAGAGTGTTTTGACTATTTGGGGTCCCTTGAGTTTCCATATGAATTTTGAGATTAGTGTGTTTATTTCTGCAAAACAAAGTCACCGGAATTCCAATGGGATTGCATTGAATAAGGAGATCAATTTGGGGAGTATCGCCATCCTAACAACATAAGTCTTCTAATCACGAATATGGGATGTCTTTCTATTTATTTAGGTCTTTTAAATTTTTTTCAGCAATGTTTTGTAGTTTAAAGTGTGCAAGTTTTGCATTTCTTTTACTAAGTTTATTCATAAGTATTCTATTGTTTTTGGTGCTATTGTAAACAGAAATGTTTTCTCAATTTTGTTTTGGAATTGTGCGTTGCTAGCGCATAGAAATACAAGTGAGAAAGTGGAATAGGGCAGAAAACTCATTCAGGTGATTACTGCAGTAATTGGAGGAAAGTATAAGAATATAAACTAAGGCAGAAATCATAGTGATAGAGAACAATAGACTTTGATGTATTTAGAAAGTATCTGTCCAGTTCTGTGATGGAAACTTTTAAAAATGAAATGATTGAGAGGCTTGTTTGGGTTACTGAAGGAATGGTCACAACATAGAAGTACAAGCAATTTTTGCATGTTGATCTTTTACCCTGAAACCTTGCTAACCTCATCATTCATACTATTAGGTCTGTCTTTGAGATTTTGTAAATACAAGATCATCTCTCTGCAAATAGAGATAGTTTAAGTTCTTACTTTCCAACACGAATGCTTTTGGTATCTTTTTGTTGCTTACTTACCCGCCTGAATCTTCCAGTACAATATGGTACAAATGTGGTGAAAGCAGGCATCCTTGTCTTATAACTGATCTTCATGGGAAATCATTCAATTTTCACCATTAATTATGATGTTAGTGGTAGGTTTTTCGTAGATGTTCTGCATCAGATTGAGGAAGTTCCTTCCAGTCCTAGTTTGTTGAGTTCTTTCATCGTGAAAAGGTGTTGGATTTTGTCAAATGCTTTTTCTGTGTCTATTGAGACAATCATATGGTTTATGTCCTTGAGTCTATTAACATTTTTATTATATTGATTTATTTTTACGTATTAAACTACTTTGCATTCCTGAGGATAAATCCCAGTTGATGAAGGTATATAATCTTCTTCATATGTTATTAGACTTTATTTACTAGTACTTTGCTAAGGATTTTTGCATCCCTATCCATAAAGAATATTGGTCTATAGCGTTGGTCTCCTTTTGTGATGTCTTTTTCTAGTTTTGGTACCAGGGTAATACTAGCCTCACAGAATTAGTAAATGTCCTTCCTCTTCTGTTTTTTGGACGAGCTTATTAAGCATTAGTGTAAACTCTTCTTTAAATGTTTGATAGAGTTAATTGGTGAAGCTGTTTGATTAGGAGCTTTTCTTCATGGGAATTGTTTTATTGCTAATTCAATTTCTTTACTTGTTGTAGGTCTATTCAGATTTTCTATCTCTTCCCGAGTCAGTTTTGGTAGTTTGTGTCTTTCTAGGAATTTGTCTATTTCATCTATTATCTAGGTTATTTATATAATTGCTCATAGAATTCCCTGTAATCTTTTTTTGTTTCTATGAGGAACTAATTCCATCCCTTCTTCATTCCTGATTTTAGTAATTTGACTCCTTTTTTTCCTTGCTTAGTCTAGCTAAAGCTTTGTTCAAAGAACCCGTTTCCATTCCATTGATAATCTGTATTGATTTCTAGTCTTTATTTTATCATATTTCTACTCTAATCTTTATAGTTTCCTTCTTTCTGTTTGCTCTGGGTTTTGTTTGCTTTTCTTTTTCTTGTTTCTTACGGTGGAAAAGTTAGTGATTGATTTGAATCTTTTCTCTCCCCGCCCCCCTCCCCCCCCCCACACACACACTATAAATTTCCCTTAAGTACTGCTTTAGCTGCATTTCATACATCTTGGTTGGTTGTATTTTTTTTCTCATTCATGTTAAAGTATTTTCTAATTTTGCTTATAATTTCTTCTTTCACCCATTAGTTATTTAGGAGTATGTTTTTAATTTCTATGTCTTTGTGAGTTTCCCAAATTTTCTTCTGTTAATTTCAAATTTAACTCTATTGTTGTTGGAAACTGTACTCTGTATGATTTCAGCCTTTAAATGTACTGGGGTTTGTTTTATGCTCTAGAATAGGGTCTGTCTTGGATACTGTTCCATGTGCACTTGGGCAGGATGTCCGTTCTTCTGCTATTGGGTGCAGTGTTCTATAGATATCTGTCAACTCTTGTTGATTTATGGTGTTTTTCAAGTCTTTCAGATCCTTGATCTTCTGTCTAGTTGTTCTATCCATTTTTGAAAGCAGAGTATTGATATCTCCAACTACTATTATTGAATTACCTATTTCTCCCTTCAATTCTGTCATTTTTTTGCTTCATATATTTCAGGACTATCTTGTTAGGAGCATATATGTTTATCATTTTATGTATCTTTCTAATGGATTAATCATTTTATCATTATAATATGTCCCCCTTTATCCTTAGAAACATTTTTGGTTTTAAAGTCTATTTTGTCTATTAGGATAGCCACTCCAGCTCTTGTGCATGCTGTCTGCATGGTGTTACTATTTCTGTCCTTTTATTCTCATTCTACTCACATCTGTGAACTTGGAACATGTCTCCTATAGAGAACATAGTTTGTTGTTTGTTTGTTTGTTTTTATATCTAGTCTGACAAGCTCTGCCTTTTGACTGGTTTGCTTCATCCATTAACAGTCAACATTATCGTTGATAGGGTTGCCATTATTATTGATACCTCTGCCATTTTGATTTTTGTTTTCTATATATCTGTATTTTTGTTCCACTAAACTCCTTTACTCCTCCCTCTTTTTTTTTTTTGCATGAAGTGAATATTTTCAAAAATAGTATTTTAATTCCTTTAAGAAATTTTTACCTAATTTTTTTTTAGTTATTTTTGTATTAGTTTCTCTTGGGCTTACATCTTAACTTATCGGAATCTGTTTCAGATTTATACTAACAATTCCATTGAGATACTGGAAAGTTACTCTTATGTAGTTCTAATCCCTCTCTTCTCTTTTTGTGCTATTACTATACACACTGTGTCTATATGTGTTATAAACTCAACAAAACATCGTCATCACTTTTACTTTATAGAACTGTGTGTCTTTTAAAGAAACTTAGAGAATATATTTATGGAGTTTGTGATAGTTATCTTCTCATTTTCCATGTCTTATTCTCTTCATTTCTTCTGCAGTCTCATGTTACCACCTGGCATCATTTCCTTACTCCAATAAACGAGGTTCCCACTGCCTACTTTGTGCTGCTATTGTTAAATACATCATATTCATATATATTGTAGGCTCAACAGTATACCTTTAAAATGTTGGACCTTTCTCCTGGCTTCCATGTTTTCTTATGAGAAATCTGTAGTCATTCAAATCCTTCTTCCTCTATAGGTAATGTGTTGTTTTGTTGTTGGTTTTCCTAGCTACTTTCAATATGTCTTCTTGTTTTTAGTTTTCAGGGTTTTTAAAATTATGATGTGTCTGAATTCCTTTAGGTTAATCCTGTTTGGGACTCACTTAGCTTTTGAATCTGTAGGTGTTTGTCTTTCTCCAAAATTGGGAAATTTTCAACCTTTATTACTTTAAATATTTTTTAGCACCAACCACCCTCTTTCTTCTTTCCTTTGTTTTTAAATATATTTATTTATTTATTGGCTGTGTTGGGTCTTCGTTGCTACACGGGCTTTCTCTAGTTGCAGAGAGCGGGGGCTACTCTTCGTTGTGGTGCACAGGCTTCTCACTGCAGTGGCTTCTCTTGTTGCGGAGCACAGGCTCCTAGGCATGCAGGCTTCAGTAATTGTGGCTTGCAGGCTCTAGAGCGCAGGCTCAGTAGTTGTGGTGCATGGGCTTAGTTGTTCCATGGCATGTGGGATCTTCCCAGTCCTAGGATCAAATCCAGTTCCTCTGCATTGGCAGGCGGATTCTTAACCACTGAGCCCCCAGGGACGTCCCTCTCCTTTCCTTCTGAGACTCTGATGACATGAATGTTAAACATGTTATTATCCCAGAGGTCCCTGAGGCTGTGTTCATTTTTTTCAATCCTTTGTTTTGTCCATTGTTCAGATTGGATTATTTCTATTAATCTATCTTCAGTTCATTGACTCCCCTGTCATCTCTATTCTGCCTTTGAGTTCACCCAGTGAAATTATTTCAATAATTGTAACTTCTTCATTTCTAAAATTTCCATTTTTAAAAATATCTTCTACTTCTTTACTGAGACTTTCTATTTCAATATCTATTCCAAGAATACTTGTGATTGCTCATTTGATGATCATGAGAGCTGAATTTTTTTGTGGTTCTTCATACCCTAAATACGAGGGTGAGTCAAAAATTGTCTGCACTCTGGCTGTAGAATTTGTTTTAATTAACTTTTAGAAAAGACAAATACATCATTTTTTAACATAATCTCCTTGCTTTCCAATACACTTTGTCCATCTGTCAACAAGCTTTTGTATTCCCTCATTAAAAAATGTTTTAGGCTGAGCTGCGAGCCACGAATACACCTCTGTCTTCACTTCATCAGAAGTGAATCTTCATCCTCATAGGGCTGCTTTCAGGGGACCAAACAGGTGAAAGTCTGGTGGAGCAAGATCAGGACTATAGGGAGGATGCTTTAATACCTCAAAACAAAGTTTCTGCAGAGCATCGACAGTGTGGGCAGAAGTGTGCAGACGTGCATTGTCACGCGAGATCACAAGGCCGTTGGACAGCTGTCCTCTGCGTTTAATCCAATGTTTAGGCTTCAGCTCTTCAATAAGCATCTCTATCCATTCATACACACTTCTTCACGACAAAACACTTTCTCCATACTGCACACGAGGTCTTTGACAAAGAGCGGCACCAGGTACACCCTCAGATCACAAAAAAACGACTCACTACACGCTGCTCTTCTTTCGTGCAAATGACAACTGGGACATCCATTTTTGCTCCCACTGCAGTTACACATGAACTGATATAACACATTCACACCTGCACAGCAGTGACTGGGGAGACAGCAACCTTGAACAGAAAGCATTGATAAGACAGTGCGGCCAACAGAATTTTAATATAACTGGAGTGCGGATAATTTCTAACTCACCTCATAACTCTGGGTGCTGTCCTGGACATTTGTAACCGTGTGCTGTGAGACTCCGGGTTTTGTTCAGATCCTATGGAGAATGTTGATAGTTTTGCTCAGTGAACAACCAACCTCATGAGGTTCAAGCTGCACGTCCCGGGGCCACGGCTCCGATGTCATTCAGCTTCACAGCCTTCACCCTGCTCTTCACATCCTCCGTCCTGGGTGTGTGCCCCCCAGTTGTCAGCCTGGGGCCTGAAAGGTGGGTAACCCACAGGTTCACTTCCCAAGTTTTGGGGTGTGCTAATTAGGACCCAGGGCTCACAGACAGTCTAGTGGAGTCTCTTTCCAGGCTCCTCCGTCTCCCTCCTGCTGCCCTTGTAGGTCCTCTGTCCAGAGCTTACGACTCCAGCCACAGCGATCTGCTGCACACTTCTGTGACCAGGTCTGCATCTGGGCCAAGTGGTGGCAAGACAGAGAGAGAAAAAAGTAGTCCTGGTTGGTTCCTCCTTTTAGGCTCCCGCCTCCACGAATGCAGAGGAAAGTGAAGCTGTGGGTAATCGCGACTCAGATCCATCCCACCCACCTCCGCCAATCAAGCTCTCCTCCAGGCAGCTCGGAGCCCACACAAAAGGTGTGTGCCCGAGTTGTGGTCCAGGAACTTGGCGTCAGCTGTGTCTGCTTCTAGCTGAGCTGGTGAAGACCCTCCAGCTGGGCCTGTGTGAGTGTCTGCTCAGTGACCTTTTGACGTCAGAGGGCAGAAAACTCCACCCACATATCGTGCTGAGGTCCGTGGCTTAGTTACACCTGTGCAGAAGGACCATGACCACACCTCTTCCCATCACCTCTCCCAATGCTCCCCATGCCTCCGACTGCCCTGCTGCTTTAGCCTTCATCCCATAAATACCCCAGCCCCTCACCTTTGGGGTGCTGATCTGAGATCTGTTCTCTCCTTGCTTGGCTGCCTTGCAAATAAACCCTCTCTTTGATGCAAACCTGGGCATCTTGGCATCGGGCAAAATGAGGCTGGTTCTGTAACAAAAGCTCCTCTCTCTGGGAGTCTTGGCCCCCCCGGCCCCTTCACTGGCCACGGCCACTGGGCTTGTCTGAGAGCTGGGGTGTGAGAGGATGGAGAAAACAAGAGGGAAGGAAGGAAAGGAAACCCAGGGGGTCTATGTTCTCTCTCCATCTAAGGATAGGAATTCCTGTTTTGTCTTTGACCTGGAACCAGCCACTTTCCCTGGGCATGTGCGCCCTCTCTCTGTCTCCACAGCTCGCTTCTGAGTTTCCAGCTGCATTAAATTCAGGCTGAGGACACTGGAGGGGAAAATCATAAGTCCACCACCCCTTTGGTGGTACTTTAAATTCTGGCCTTCTTCCCCAGTCGGACCCCTACTGCCTTCTCTTCAGAGTCCTCCAGTAGCTCTCCCATACGTTCTGCCCAGGTTTTATAATTACATACAGTAGAAAATAGGGGTGAGGTATTATTCCATCTTATCCAGAACCGGAATCCAAATTGGATTTTAAAAGCCAAAACTAAAAAAACACAGATCGGCGCAAATCCACTACTTTTACTAGAAAGATAAGTAAACGCATTGTTTCCTGGTGGCAGGTTAGCAATGTCTTCTTCACCTTCAGAGGACAGCTTCGTCACCACCTAAATCTCATGCCCCAAGCATATCGTCATCTATTTTTGCTTTATTTCAAGGAATTATTCAGGTTCATTGAAATTTCCAGCTCCTCCGAGATTAGGTTGAATAAATGAACAAATGACTCTTGGAGACTTTGAAAGGATATTTCATACCCGCATACTCTAGGATTCCTCTAATTTCTACAGGGTTCTTCAGGGATTATTTTAACCCATGCCTTAAATATTGAGCTCCATCACTGACAAGAAAGTTGATGGCAAGGCTGACTCCAAACATATGAATTAAAAACACGAAATCAGGACCTTCCTGGTGGGCAGTGGTTAAGAATCTGCCTGCCAATGCGGGGGACACGGGTTCAATCCCTGGCCTGGGAAGATCCCACATGCCATGGAGCAACTAAACCCGTGTGCCACAACTACTGAGCCCATGTGCCGCAACTACAGAAGCCCATGCACCTAGAGCCCATGCTCTGCAACAAGAGAAGCCATTTCAATGAGAAACCCACACACCACCACGAAGAGTAGCCCCTTCCTCACCCCAGCTAGAGAAAGCCAGCTTACAGCAACAAAGACCCAACACAGCCAAAAATAAAAAGAATACAACTTTTGAAAAACACTAAATCACGTTGATTAGAGGTGTGTGGATGATACTCCCTATTGATTCTTTAAGAGTCGGCCTAGCAAGACGCAAGGAGAGGTTGCTCGCCTTGCTTGGCCCTCACCTCGCTGGAATGCGGAATTCCTGTGGTGGAGGCCATAGGTCCCCCAGTCAAATCAAGCATCAGAGAACCTTGTTTAAGATACTGATTTTCTCCCCTTATTGATGCTTTCGGCATCAGGAGATTTGGGGCAGGGAGGGAGACAGGAGGTGTTTGCCAGATACTTTCTTTCTGTACCTGGTTTAGTTTCAAAAGCATAGGCTCATTGAGAAATAATAGTTTGAAGAGCGAAGTGAGTTTCTGGGGAAAACATGGAGATGGAGGGAGAGTTTCTCTCAGATAAAAAAGCAGCATCTCCGGGGCATGTGCAGGAGGGGCTACAGTTCCCCTCAACGACGGGGGCCTGCGTCAGACCTTTACACCCCAAATTGTGCCCAGACCTCAGAGGTGATGGCCCCGTGATGTCCCCGGGGTGCGGATCTCATCCTAGACCCCCAGCTTCCCCAAACCTGGTTCAGAGGCAGCAAAGAGAGCTGCAGACTTGGAGGGTCCATAGGAGCCGGCACTGGGGGTCTCTTCTCGCCCCTCTCTGACCCAAGCAGCCCCCCAGCTGTCTGTGCCCCCCCTGGAACCCCAAATCCTAGGCTCAATTTCCAGAAGAAGCCGGGGTGGGAGCGTGTGATCAAAACGCCTGTTGTACTCCCACCAGCCAAGCAGGATGGGGACTCAGAGACGAAACTGAGTTGATGTAAAGACCCTGAAGACACAGACGTCTCTGGCACACCCGAGTTGTGGACGGAGATTCCCCCCCACCACGCCCCCACCCCGGCCCCACACGCACAGTAATAAGTAGTAAACAGAGACATAACCTTTGTGGAAAGAAGACTTTTTAGCAGATATACGAGGCTGCCAAAGCCAGGGAGTCTTATCCAGTCAAATGATTACTGCCTGGGTTTTATTTCTAAGCGTCTTTTTAGCATTATGCTGTCACCTATAATAAGTGGCCTTGCTTGAGCAAACGGTGGAAGATCCTAATTGGCCCCGGCGAAGGGATTTTTCATACGTTTCAGGAGGGAAGGATGAGCAGCATATGCAGTTACACTAATGGTTTCATTTTTTAAGATACTGAGTATTGTTTATGTGCATTTCTTATTTTATTGCGCAGATGAACAATCGCTCATCCCAAGTGGAGGGCCGCGTACCGGGGGGCTGGGAGGCGCCCTGCCTTCGCTGGCTGCATCCAGCCTCCCTGATTGGCTTTTCGCTCCCCTGCTGAGGTCAATACCCAGCTCTGATTCTGCTGAATCAGTTTGCTGTGATCTGTCTTGTCCTCCCTCCCGACGTTAATTATGTCTCCCGATGAGCGCGGGGCTAAACTACAGAGCTGATTTCCAAAGCGGAAAAATGTATTTCTCCTTCCCGTACGGTCCTTCATTTTGACTTTCAGCTCCCTCCCTGTCTGCCCAAGGTCTGCAATCAATAGTCACGTGGCTCCCGGTCCTTTATCTGGGAGAGATGGGGAGACCTTGGCGGTACTTTCTTTTCAGACTTCAGAATCCTGAGTTAACGTGGGGATAAAAGGACTTTATTCTCCATATCTTTCCAGGGACGTGCCCTCCTTGTTTTAAAATAGGCCTCCCTCCCGAAAATCTGCTCAGTGTCTTCTGTCTCCTGGAAGTGTATATGGTTCATCTTATGGAAAGAGAGTGTTGCCTCCCGGTGCCCAAAATTAAGAGCAAAGTTCAGAAAAATAACTTCCCCTTTTCTTAAAGAGAAAATTTTTTGTCCAATTTAGAAAGAGAATCGACATCAGGTGCCTCCACTTTCCCATAACTTCAGGTGTTCATTCCCCAAACACACCATGTGGTGCTGTGGGCTCCTGGCCACGTGAAAATGAAGACCTGCCCGCCTCCAGCCTGGCGCAAGAGTTATCTTCCACTAATGGCCAAAGAAAACGAAGGCCACGGGGTGAGCCCAAAATGCTGATCATGGGACTTAGACTCCATGGGGAGGAAAGGAAGCTACCGTTTCTGTTGTCCGTGGCCGTGGAGAAAGGGTGGTTGGTGAAATCAGCACAGGAACAGCATAGGGGTCGAGAGATGCCCCTTGATCCCTTTTCTAATCCTGTCTCCACCTTCTGAGGCCCACCTCCCAAAAAACTGCTAAGTAGAAGCACCCCTGAGGTGCCCCTCAAACCCTTGCTCCATAGCATCTTCCCAACTTAGCCTAGAAGCATCTACCGCTGTCTCATCATTCTCAGTAATTATGTCCTATAAAGTCTCCGCCAACATGGAACCATTGCTCCCAGGAGACATACAGCCTCCCCAGGGAGCTTCTGGTCACAACATATGCGGAGACAGCTCAATGCACAACCCAGTGCAGGTGTGTTTCCATTTGAAGACAACTGATTTAATCCAGATGCATTGATTTGTTAACACTGAACTCGTGGCCGACAGCCGTCTATCTCACGCCTGGACGAAGCTCGCCTAACACCTGCATCTTGCATTTAGGAACTCGGGACTGTGCTAAGGTTGGGGCTGTTTTATGACCCCATGAATGTGCCACAAGTGTTGATTTGGGGGTTACAAATGTTAAGGAGTCTGTGAATTTGTAAATGTGGAATCTGTGGATAACAAGGAGGAACTCCACTTCGTAAACCTCTTTATACTTTTTTTTAATCCAAATCTCTCCATGTCGAGTCCCGGTGTTGGTTTGCTGGGGGCCACATGACAAAACACCACAGACCGGGTGGCTTACACAGCAGAAATCTATAGTCTCACAGTTCTGAAGGCTACAAATCTGTGATCAGGGTACCAGCAGGGCTGAGTCATCCTGAAGCCATGCTCCTTGGCTTGTAGACGACTGTCATCAACCTGAGTCCTCACGCCGTCTCCTGTCTGGATCTGTGTCCTACGCTTCTAAGGACACCCGTACTACTGGCTTAGGACCCTCCCGATGACTTCATCTTACCTTAAGGACTTCTTTTAAGGCCCCATCTCCAGATCCCAGCGCATTCTGTGATACTGGGGGATTCAGACTATAAAATGTGAATTTGGGGAGGACAAAGTGAAACCCATACCAATCCCCTCCCTCAAGTCCCTGCTAAGCCACATGGATTTACTCTCTCAGTTTAAGATGTCAGGATCTTAATATTCCCCCCTCTCAGTGCCACTGCGTTGAATTTTAAGTGTGAGCAGAACAGGCCTTCTTCCGATCAGAGTTGGGGTCAGGCTACCAGGTTTGGGCCCATAATGAGAACCAAGATACAGAGCAAAGCAGGCAAAACAAACCTCCAAGCAAAGTGTAGAGCATCTTCTCCCATGCAAGGCAGTCACTGGGGAGATCAGGAAAAGCAGCCTCATCCCAGGCTGGACCAGAACGAAGCCATGTCCACTCAGAAGACCTGGACCCTGAGTCCTTGGGCGGCCCTGGAGGTGTCGGGCCCTGACCTTGATATGTCCGATCTGCTCACGGGAGCCTCGTAGCCTCAGCCTGGCGGTGAGGGCGCTGTGGGGATGCTGGCAGCCTGGGACAGGGACTCCGCCTGCCGCTGGGCCTCAGACCCTGGAGGAGGTGAGAACTTTCTCAGGGAACTCGGTCAGTAGTTCTGCTTTCCACTCTTGCTCCCAAACTCACCTACCAGGCAGCTCCAGTGTTACAGGTTGAACTGTGCCTTCTTCCCCAAAAGATGTTGTGGTCCTAAGCCCAGTGCCCATCAATGTGACCTTATTTGGAAATGGGTTCTTTGCAGAGGATCAAGTGAAGATTAGGTCACGAGGGTTGGCCCCAATTCAATATGACTGGTGTCCTCCGAAAAGGGGAAATTGGGACCCAGATCCACACACTTCACGCACAGGGAGAATTCCACATGAAGACGGAGGCGGAGAGCAGGGTGGTGCTTCTCCAGGAGTGCCGAGACTGCTCGCAGAACCCCAGAGGCTGGGCGAGGGGCCTGCAGCAGAGCCTCCCACACAGCCTCAGAGGAACCCACCCTGCCCACACCTCGGTCTTGGACGTGCAGCCTCCAGAACTGGGGGAGATTACATTTCTCTTACGAAGCCACACAATTTGTGGTCTTTTGTTACAGCAGCCCTAGCAAACTAATACACCCAGAGAAACGGTTTCTAAATCAGATCCCTTCTCCCTGCTGCTTCATATTCACCATTTTACTCAGGAATTAATTCACCCTTCTTACAACGACAGACAAGCCCTGCAAAGCCTGCTCTTTGCTGACATCTACCCCATTTTATATCTCTCCCTGGAATTCAGTACATTCCAGGCCATACCAGATCCTTTGCTACCTCAGGGCCTTTGCACCAGCTCTCACCTTCTGCTACCTCAGGGGCTTTGCACCAGCTCCCACCGTCCTCTTGACTGCTCTTTCCCCAAGTCCTTTACCATTTTGGTTTCAGTAAAAACATCACCCTCTCTGGGAGGCCTCTCTGACAACCCCATCGAAGCCAGTGCACCCCAAGACTCCAGGCCTGTTATAGCCCTTATCCTGTTCCATTTCTTGCATAGAACTAAGTGTGATCTGAAATTATCTTGGGGCAAGGGAAAAACTGAAAGAAAAAACACGGACTTCCCTGGTGGTCCAGTGGTTAAGATTCTGCGCTCCCCATGCAGGGGGCATGGCTTCAATCCCTGATGGGAAAACTAAGATCCTGCATGCTGCAGGACATGGCCTTAAAATACCAAGGGAGTTAAAAAAAAACAAACAAACCCACCACTGGTACCATTTTGGCTCATCTGTGATGAGATTACGTGTGGCATGATTTCGAGATTCTCTCTGCTTTCTGGAGCCTCTGCCATTAACGTGTATTATTTTCTAATCAGCAAAGAGGCAAAAGCTGCTCAAAAAATGGTCAACAACGTACTGGCACGGTGCCCTCAGTGCAGAGCTGCTGGCTGGCAGAACGCTGCCCTTCTGGTTGGTCCTCTGGCAGGATTTCCTTCCAGATGATTGTGGTGGTTTTAAAACACCTCCTTAGAATTCTCTGATTCTTGTCCCTCCAGTCAGAACGAGGCTGACCTTGGTGAGTTCTTTGTGACGGAGCAGAAGTGATGCTGGGTGGCTTCCAAGCTCAGGGCAGAAAAAGCCCATTCACTTCGGATGCTTGCCCTGGAGGCATCTCAAGGAAACCAGATGCCATGTGAGGACAGACTCCACCAGGCTGGAGAGGCCACCAGCTCCACCGACCACCAGCCTGCAGGTGAGCCAGGTGGGCACACCACTTGGACATCCATCCCAGTCCAGTCCTCAGACAACCGAGCATCCCCACCATCTGATGGCCACACGTGAGCAGAAATGGCCGGGGTAACTGACCCAGCAAGGTGACACTCAGCATCGTGCATGTGAATCCTTACACCCCACCTCATTGCGTGACATTTTTGCCATATTCCGTTGGATTGGGAAACCTGTTTCAGAGTCTTTCGCCAAGGAGCTTCCATGGTAAAGTGACAGCCACAGGACTTTGAAGGCACAGTGCTCTGAAAACATTTTAGCTCTGCTCTGCTACTTTATCAGGCATGCATTTGGCTGGGATTAAGAGAAAATTTGAATAACCAGGGTTTCTAAAAGAGGGGATTATTTTTCTCACAGAAATCTGGAGGTAGGCTTTTGCTGGCATTGCTTTAGCTCAGGCTATGTTAGCTCTGAGACTCATTCTTTTTTTTTTTGCCTCAGGGTCACAAAATGGCTGCAGTAGCACCAGATATCACTTCTGCTAACAAGGCAGTGAGAAGGGAGGAAGCATGAGAAGTCATGCTAGCCACATCTTTCCTTTTTTTTTTTTAAAACAAAAAACCAAAAGGCTTCCCAGATGTCCGTGTAGCAGTCGTCTCCTTAGGTTTCATGGGTCAGAACTGGGTCACATGGCTTCTGCTAGCTGTAGGAAAGGCTGGGGGGAATTGGGAAACAGCTGATTCCCATGATCATCTTAGCTAGCCATAAGTCATCACTTGGGGCTGGGTGCATTGCAGCCTTAAACTCAAGTTCCTCTTAGCAAGGAAGCAGGGGATGATGAGTTTTAGGTACCCGGTGAGCAGTGTCCACTCTAGCCACCTGGCCAGCTTATGGCTTAGTGACTGAGAACGAGACCCTTGAGCCCTGTGAGCCTGTTGTTTGTCCATAAAACGGAACAACACCGTGTCCTCAGCCCCCAGCAGGGTGGCTGGCTTTCGAAGGATGTCCTGCATGATGGCATCCCTGGAAGAAAGTCTGGCCGTGGCCTCTATCCAAATACATTGCACACTGTCTAGAATTAACCTGGTGATGGGTTACATTGTGGGGACACAGAAATGTTCACAGTTCTGGCTCTGAGACCAGCAGCCTGCTTCAAAAGGAGAAAAAACAACAACAAAATCAGATGCTCTAGAGACGCCTTAGCGCTGCAAGCCACCATCATGTAAGCGGATGAAGTGAGCTGCGCTCTTGCCGGGCTGGAGACCCCAGACAGAGGCAGACTTGTGGTCCTAACAGCACTTCGGTCAGCTCTCTGCACTCAGGTCATTTACATCCCGCGGTGCTGCTGCCCAGCAGGGGACGGCGGTGCCCACGGAGACCCCTCCTCGCGTTTACTCAGCGGCACTTGCACATGTATTTCCTTGGAGTTTTTGCTTTTTTTGTAGGATCATCACCTACCTCCCAAGTGCATCTGGGCCACTGTCCTTGGAGGGCCCCTGGCTTACACGTGGCCCAGGGCAACATTATGAAGGCTGTCTGGAGGCTGGCCATCAGGAAGGCACTAACCCGGACACATCCTCTCCTCCTCCTCTGCTCTTGTCGTCAATCAAGCTGATTTTCTGTCACCGGCCTAAATGGCTACTTGCCACAGTCCCTTTGCCCTCCAGACAAATCCCTTCTACCGCCGTGTCTCAAGAGGCCAAGTCCTTGGCTCCTCTAACCAGAATAAAGTGACTCGTTAAACTATCCCATTGCCTTCAGAATGAACGTGGCTGCATGAGAACATGTTTCTGCGTCTCCTCCTGTAAATCATGCATACGGAGCAAGGAGAATTTTAAAACCCCATAAACTCCATTTTCGGGGAAACCAGAAAATAGATATAGTCCACAGACTTCAAAGTACGTGTACAGACTGACAAAGCAGCCAGGGTTGAGCAAGACCCGATGGGAGGGAAAGAAGTGAAGACGTGCAGGGGCAGCAGTTATGCAGAACGCACCCCTAAGATGAGGGGTTCACCCTGAAACACAACCGCTGCACCGCTGTCACAACAGCAAGTGCGGGGGCTGGGGCGGGAGGCGGCGCAGGAAGCTTCCTCAGACCCGGCTTGGTTCAGAGACGCAGAGGAGGCCGGGCTGGAAAGAATGGGTGAGAAGCAGGCACGTGCACACCAAAACCGTGGTGAGATACGATGTCACACCTGTCAGCGTGGCCATCATGAAAAAGCACACAAGTAACAAATGCGGGAGAGGATGGGGAGAAAAGGGAACTCTCCTGTGCTGTTGGGGGGAATGTAAACGGGTGCAGCCACTGTGGAAAACAGTATGGGGGTCCCTCAAAAAACTAAAAATAGAACTACCATATGACCCAGCAATTCCACTCCTGGGCACATATTGGGGGGTCGGGGGAGCAGAAGCTAGTTTGAAAAGATACATGCACCCTAGTGTTCACTGCAGCACTACTTACAATTGCCAAGGTATGAAAGCAGCTTAAGTCCATCGACAGATGAATGGATAGAGAAGGTGTGGCACATGTATACAATGGACTGTTACTCAGCCATAAAAAAAGCATGAAATGTTGCCATTTGCAGCACCATGGATGGACCTGGGGGGCCGTTGCATTAAGGGAAATAAGGCCGACCCAGAAAGACAAATACTGTGACATCGCTCATATGTGAAATCTAAAAACTACAGCAAACTAGGAATAAAACAGAGACACAGACTCACAGATACAGAGACCAAACTAGTGGTTACTCGTGGGGAGAGGGAGGGGCAGGGGCCAGACAGGGGTAGAAGGAGAAGAAGGGTTATTATGAGATTATATGAAATCATCTGGGTGAAACTTTTGAAAACCGTAAAGCACTGTAGAATTTAAAGAATCTTTCATTCAATTAAAAAAAGAATGGGCGAGAAGCAGCCTCACTCCGGCAGGAGCGCAGAAGCACCGGCCAGGGCGGACGACGTTCGGCCATCCCGCGAGGACTTCCTGCAGCGACCGTGTCTCCCCAGCCTCTCGCTCCTTCTCCGCCCGCCCGCGTGGAGACGACGCCTCCCAGCCTCGCGCTCAGCTCCACGGGGCCATGTGACCCGAGGGGCCACTGGGGTGTGAGCAGAAGCGCCGTGCACGCTCTGGCCGGAGGCAAACCACCTGTTTTAGGCGTTGGCGTTTTCCCGTCTTCTCCAGAGGCTGGCCCGCAGACGTGGTAGCAGTGCCGCTCCCGTGGTGTTGGATGTGGACCGGACCTGGCGGGGAGGGGGCAACAGGACGGAAGGACCCTGGTCCTGAGGGACGCCGTGGAGCGCGGAGCATCGCCCCGCCCCGCGCCCCCAGCAGCAGCCGGGACCGAGAGCCACGGACTGTTGTGTAAGAGACCCTCACGGGAGCCACGGCTCCTGTCTCCTCAACCCACACCCGACACGGCACATCCTTAATACATACGTGCGCCCAGACGTGGGGTGCGGCCGTGGCAAAAGCCTGAAACAGTGCCTGGGAGGGGCGCCGGGGGGATGGGGTGAGGCGGGTCCTCCCCCCAGCCCCCGGGCGTGGGGGGCCACCCCCTCCGGGGCCCGCGGGAGCCCAGCGTCGCCAGGTCCGCAGCCGCCTCCTCCGCCTGCACCAGGAGGCGGATTCCTCCCTCTCTGCACAGTTGCCAGTTATCTTCCAGAGCGCGTTCTTCATCAGCGTCCCAAGTGTCAGAAATGTTTGCCAAGAAAGCCTCAGCTGTCGTGAAGCATGAAAATGTTTTCTCTGCGACGCCCCCGCCGTGAACACTGCACCGTCATCGGCCTCTAATCTCCCCCCTTTGCTATCTCACAGCTCAGGGAGGGCTCCTCAGGCTTCCGGAATGTTCTGCGAGACGTGAGCTCTCTGAGCGGGACGCGCGCAGCTCGCCGGGGACCAGCGGCAGCGTTCTGGACCAGCGTCGCCAGCCGCCAGCCCGCGGCCCCCGCAGGTACAGTCTCGTCCTGGGGTCTGGGGCGCCTTCCGCCGAGCCTCGCGGGCTGCTTCGCCCACGCTGGGCGGCCACACGCTTGTGCGTTGATTTTCTAAAATCTCAACGTCTTGACTGACGTGGCTTCTCGCTGGAGGATGTGCTTGGTTCCGAGAAAAACCGCTCATGTCGTGTGCAGTCTGTGTTTCTCAAATGACGTTCTATAGAAGAACATCTTCTTTTTCTCCCCAAGTACAATCTTAGCCAAAGCGTTATTGTGTAAAAAGAGACAAAATTGGGTCTGATTGTGGTGGGTAAGGAGGGCACAAGGGCCCCCATTCCCCCCCATCCTCAGCCGGGCTCAGGGATCCGAAAAAAATCCGTGATCAAAGCTACGAATTTCCCAGCCCCTCTGTGGTCCACCGCGGACCCCTTGGTCCTGTCACGGTGCGTGGAAGTCACAGACGAACGGCTGATGCTCGCAGCAGCAGCGGTGAGTGTCACGGACGTCTAGCTAGGTGCACGAAGCTGCTCACCGAAAGCACACACGGTCGAACCCACTGATGTGAGATTCTAGAACACCCAAAACCAATCTCTAGTGACAGAAGCAAATCAGCAGTTGCTTCTGGGGGTGGATGGAGGTGGGGATTGACAGGGAGGGGCCTGAGAGAATGACCGGCCGAGGGAAGGTTCTGTATCTCGAGAGAGGTTTGGCTCCCACAGGTGTGTGCACTTGTCAGGGCTCGTCAAATCCTAAGGCTTCAGATGTGTGCGTGTCACTGTATGTAAATTTTACCTAAAAAAAGCAGCAGCAGGAAGCAGGGAGCGTGGGGGCTGAGGGTGGGCACGGCAAGTGGCCTGTCGCAGCCTGACCGAGTGAGGCTGGGCGGTGACAGTGAGAGCTGAGCCCGGACAGACCCGCTGGAGCCCACCACCGAGCCGTCGCCAGGCGACCAGGTGACCAGGCTCCGGTTTGCATTACACGGGACGCACTGAGTTTCAGTGTAAGCGCAGGACACCACCGACACTGTGCGACACACCCCATCTTACTGTGCTTTGCTGTACCGCACCCCGCAGATACTGTGGGGTTTTGCAGACTGAAGGTCTGGCCACCCTGTGTCCAGTAAGTTTGTTGGGGCCATTTCTCCAACCGTGTCCGCTCCCCACGTGTCTCTGGGTTGCGCTGGGGTAAATCTGGCCGTATTATTATTTTTATTATTATCATACTTGGGGTGATCTGTGGTCCGTCTTTGATGTTACTGTCTTCGTTGTTTTGGGACGCCGTGAGCCTTGCCCATGTAAGAGGGGAACTTAATCCACTGTTGAGACGGCAACTAAGGATTCAGAGTATTACATCAACCTAGTTGAGAAGGCAGCGGCAGGGTTTGAGAGGATCGAATCCGGAAAGAAGTTCTACTGTGGGTAAAATGGTATCAAACAGCGCTGCAGGCCACAGAGACATTGTGCGTAAAAGGAAGAGTCGATCCATGCGGCAGACTTCTTTGTTGTCTTACCTTAAGACGTTTCGGCAGCCTCCCCCGCCCTGATCCGTCAGCAGCCGCCAATACTGAGGTGAGACCCTCTACCAGCAAAAACTTGATGACTTGCTGAAAGCCCAGATGTGGTTTGCATTTTTCAGCAGTGAAGTATTTTTTAGTTAAGGTATGCCTGTTGTTCTTTTAGACAGTGCTATTGCACACTCCGTGGACTCCAGTGTAATGTAAACATGACTTTTCTACGCACCGGGAAACCACAAAATCTGTGTGTCTCGCTTCGTTGCCGAGGTCTGGAACAGATGCCGCCGCCTCTCCGAGGTCTGCCTGTATCTTGGGAAGATGGTTGCTTTGTTTGTCACTGTGTCAGGTGGGCACATCCAGCTTCTCGCTGTGAAGGCTGCGGTGAATCCCGGCCGCCCCACACCTGCACTTCTCCTCCTCTGTGTCCGGGGAATTGGGCAGAGCGGCCTCTACCTCCCACCAGACAGACTGGAAAGTGGGCGAGGGCTCCTGGCCTGGGCTCCAGGTCCCTTAGTCTTGGCGTCGATGCCGGGAGGCCAGAGATGAGGGACTTCGTGGGTCCATCCCGCCAGAAGTGGCTGCGGCAGAGCTGCTGTGTCCAGGGCCCGAGCCAGGCAGAGGCAGCCCCAGCGTGCGGGGTGACGGCAGCATCTTCCAGTGTGGGTGGGGGCATTGTTGGGGGTTTTTTATTTCTTAATTGAAGCCTCATTGATTCACAGTGTTGTGTTAGTTTCAAGCGTACAGCAAAGTGATTCAGTTGCATATACATATATTCTTCCTCAGATTCTTTTCCATTACGGGTTCTTACAAGACACTGAATGCAGTTCCCTGTGCTGTGCAGGAGGGCCTCGCTGTTCGGAGTTTGGGGTGTCGTTATTGGCAAAGCAGCCTCCAGGGCGTGAACCAGACTCCACTTCTGTTGCTTGCAACTAACACCCTTCACCCAGAACCCTCTTCTGCTTTAGGGTTGGTCCCTCGGGTTTGAAGGCAGCCATGGCAGGGATGTCAGACGCAACAGAGGTTGGACTTGAAACCCAGCTCCCCTGTTTGCATGCTGTCTAACCATAGTGACGTCCTTGTTTTTATGTCTCCGGGACTCCTCACCTAAGAATGCGAGGGTTCTAGCAAGTGATCTGAAGATTTCATCGGGCATTAGAGGTGGGAAAGTCATTCCTAATAGAACTCGATGCCACCACTCGGACGGCGGCACTGGACTGAGTGGTGATGTCATTGTCCCCCTGCCCCAGGGCCCCTGCGCGGAGGCGGTGGGGAACTCCTGGGAGAAGTAGTATCCCCGAGGGTCCTGACAGCGATGCCGCCAAGGCTCTCTGTTGCCAGCTTTCTCTTTGTCTAACATGCACACCCCACCCCCACCTCCACCAAGACTTTGGTCCAGAGAAGAGAAGTAGGGATACCCATCCTGCCCCTTTGAGAGTGGAGCCCATCCCTAGGACATTGGCTGGAGTATCAGAACTAGGAACTGGAACTCCTTGCTCAGCCGTGTGGCTGTGATCAGTGAAGGACCTCATCCCTCTCTTCAGGAACTTCTCCAAAGTCAGCCTGTCGGAACCACAGATTTCCCAGACACACCCCTCCCAGGACGCAGGGTTGCTCCAGTGGGCACAGCGTTTGCTCACCAAACAACTGCATCTGTATCAAAACTCCTCCGAGATCCTTGCCTCATCGTGCTGTCAGACCTGAGCTGTTACAGTGAGAGCCCTGCCCGAGCCCGTGTGATCTCCCCATTGAAAGCCCCGCCTTAAACCACTGGTGACACGTGGTGGGCTGAATGCCTCCCCCCGCCCCACCAAGATATGTCCACGTCCTAACCCCTGGAATCTGTGAGTGTGGCCTTATTTGGGAAAAAGGTCTTTGTAGCTGTTATTAAGGATCTTGAGATAAGGGGATCACCCTGGGTTATCCCGATAGGCCCCAAATCCAGTGATGAGTGTCCTTACAAAACACACAGAGGACAGACACACAGACAGGAGAAGAGGACTCTGTGTGACCACGGAGGCAGAGATGGGTGTGGGACCAGCACAAGCCCAGAAACGCTGGTGCCACTGGAGCCGGAAAAGGCCAGGAACTGGTTCGCCCCCAGAGGGAGTGTGGCCTTGCTGGACTTGGACTTCTGGTCCCCAGAACTGTGAGAGAAGACGTTTCTGTTGTCTTAAAACTGCCTAGTTTGTGGTCATTTATCACAGCAGCTACAGGAGACGGGTGCAACACCTAACGGTCACCTCGTGTTGGTTTGTCCAAATCTGAGCCCGGGTCTTCCTCTGAGGCCCCCGCACCCAGAGTTCCCCTCTGCCTTGATGTTGCCTCCTTTTTCCAGCTGCTCAGGTTAACACCTTGGAGACCCTCTTGACAGCGTCTCTAAGATTTCACAGCCAAACCATCAAGAAATCTTGTAGCTCCCGCTTGGAAAGTAGGAACCCAGAATCCGAGAGACAGAATCTCTGCCTCCATGTGCTGATTTACCAGGTCTGCCAGCTGATCTCTCTCTCTCTGCCCTTTTCCCTTTCTCATTCTCGTGCCCTCATTCATCCCATTCCAGCCTCCTCACTATCCCACTAATACCCCAGGGCCTTTGCACAGACTACTTCATCTCCCTAGAACACACTTCCTCGACAGCTGGATGGCTGACATCTCTCCTCCTTCAAATCTTTGCTCAAATGTCACCTGTCTCAAGAAATTCTCTCTTGACCACTCGTTCCGAATACCAGCCCCGCCGCCAGCATTCCCCACCAATTTTATCCTGCCCTATTTTCCCCACAGCCCTCAACACCTTCCGCCATGCTCTGCCTTTTATTTATGTGCTGTGTTTGTTGGTTGTATGTGTCCCCTGCTAGAATGTAAACCCGAGGCCAGCGGGAATTTTTACTTTCTTTATTCCCCAATCTGTCACCCAGAAGTGTGGCAGACTCAATAAATATTTGTTGAATAAGTAAGTGGCCGGGGGGGGGGGGGGGGGAGTGCCAGCTATTTCTTTCCCAATAGCATGCATTTGGGGATCACAAAATACATGAAATCGTGTGGTCATCAAAACGTATTGTCTGTGGTGCAGCATTTTGAAACATGAAGGTCTTCAGCTTTGCTTCAACGGTTGTCAGTTTCCCCCTCATCAGCTGCACTGGGGCGCCTCCCCACTTGGCGGCACACGGCGGATCCCTGCCCCTGGGAACGGCAGCATCTTCCCCCCGAGTGTGGAGCGAGGTGGTCCTCGTCGGGGCTGCGCTGAGAATGTCTGCAGCCCCTCCTCACCCCCCAGGATGGGCCGGCTTAGGCTGCGGCCACAAACGGCCCCAAGACTTCAGTGGCTGAAGGTGCAAAGGGCCGGTGTCTTGGTCGCCCCAGGTGCCTGGTGGACCTCGGTGACCGTCCAGGCAGCTGCCCGCCGTGTAATGGCTCATTTTTGCACCTCCGTAGTACCTGTGCTGCCGTGTTCATGTCGGCGGGGAAGAGGGCCCTGGGGCCCCTCCTACGGGCATTTAGACGCTGCCACCTGCAAGTGCATGTTTCACTTCTGCTTCATTTCATTGGCCAAAGCCTGTCCCGTGACCTCAGAGGCACCCGGGCCAGAAAGGAGGGGACCCACAAATGCCATCCCCCGCGGGTGAAGCCGAGTGTCTTGTAAACGATGTTTTAACTCTTTGCTCGAATAGTTTGTCCTTTTTTCTCATAAACAGCTGCTTTGTTTCTTATTGCTTTGGAAGAACCCTTTATACAATTAGTCAACCCTCTGCTTCTGATATAAGTTGTGAACACGGTGTTGCAGTTTTGACTTTTGATTTTTTATGGTGTTTTATGCCATGCAGAGTTTAACATTTTTATTGTAATATAAAACATGGGTGCAGAAAAACACGCAAAAGAGACACCGCTTCATGAGTGATTTTAAGGCAAACGCCCATGTGACACCCAGGCCATGGACAGCCCCCTCAGAAACCCCCCATCTACTGTGATTGCAACATCCTCTCTCCCCCCACAAAGTGACCACCCTGCTGGCTTGTATGGCCATCACTCCCTTGCATTCCTTCTTTTTTTTTTTTTTTGATCTCTGTCAAATCCTTTTTGCCATGTATATTTCAGTTCTTTTCATTTTTAAAGAGATAACATCCTATGCCTGTAACCAAAGCCCCCCACATCTTCTCCTGACCCTTCTCCCTTCCCCTGCCCAGAGGCAAACACTCTCAGAAATTGGTATGCAACATTCAGGGGCCTGTGTTGCATACCAATTGCTATTAATACCCAGAGATATTTCCATGAATTTTATAGGGTATTCTTCTCCATTTTTACAGCCCCATATATTGAAGGTAGCCTTCTGTACAAATCTTCCTGCACATTTTTTTCATTCTGCACTGTTTCTGAGATTTATCCATGTTGGCACATGTGGCTCTAGTTCATCTGTTTAATTGCTACATAATATTCCACTGGGTGAAGAAGCTGCAGTCCATTTATTGGTTCTCCCATTGACGGGCGTTTAGCTCATTTGCAGCTTTGGGCAGCTACTGGCAACACGGCAGTGAGCGTCTCTGTACACGTCTGTCTCCTGGGCTCGCGGGCAAGGGTTTCCTAGGACTTCTTGCATTTCTGGGAAAAACTGATCACCCGGTGTGCACCCCCAGGACCCTATAGCTCAGCCTTGCCCACTTTAAAAACACTATGTTTAAGTCTCATTTAATCTTGGGATTTCCCTTCCATCCCTTTTTCTTACAGTTTTACCGTGGAAAACTCTGGGGTGTTTTTGGCTGCAGTGCCTTTCAGCAGGACGCTCTGGTCTCTGTGTTTCCTGCAAAGGGGCCGCTAGATCCAGAGGCTTGGTTAGACCCACGTTTGATCCCTTTGGCCAGACTCCAGATGGTGTCTCCTCCCGCTACTTGTACGGGCCAGAATCTGCAGCACGGTGCAGCCAGCGTTGAGAGCAGCCAGCGTTGTCCTGTCACTGACTTCAGGGAAAATGCTCCTGGGGGATTGCTGTTAAGAATGACCCTGGATTCTGAGCTGAGATGAATATGTTTTATTAGGTATCTGTGGTGGAAGGTAGTATCCAGCTATCCCTATTGCTTTGGGTGCTTTCTATAAAATTAGCATGGATGTTGAAAATTTTTCAAATGCCCTTTTAGCATAAAATGGAGATGATCTTTTCCTTTCCCGTTGAACTATATTATTTCATTAGATTTCCCCGAATTGAACTGTTCTTATGTTCCATAATAATGTACTTGGTCATGATGTATTTGAAAATGTCACTAGACGCATTCCCTAGTGTGATATTTTATTTAGAAATCTTGCAGCTACGTTCATGAGTGAGCTGTTGTCGCTGCTGTTACCCCGCGTGGTGACCAGTGATGGTTGTATCCTGTCTGCTACTGCTGCAGCCTGTTGGGTATGAACGTCAAGCTTATGCTCGTTTCAGGAAAAGAATCTGAAACATTTCCTCCTTTTTCTGGTCACAAACTCCTTGGCTGAAGTAGGTCTGCTAGTAATTGCCCCAAGAGGCGCTCTGCGAATGACGTTTTCTTAGTCAAAGGCATTTTTGTGGCTCGTCTTTACGCTTCAAGGATAGTGTGACTGGATGTAAAATCACGGCTTATGTGCTCTTCCCATGAGAATGTTGTAAGGACTTCCCTTTCTCTCACTCGCTCTCTTTCTTCTTCTTCTTTTTTTTTTTTTTTTTTTGCTTTGTTATTGTGAAAACATCTGAGACCTACTTGGACTTTTTCCTTCTAAGAGTCTTCCTTTATTTGCACGGCTGCCCGAAGGAATTTTTTCTTTAACTTCGAAGTTTAGTAACCAACTAGAAATGCTTCAGTATTGTCTGCTTTGAGTCACGTAGGATGTTCTTTCATGACATAGATTCAAATCTTCTTTTACTTCAAAGAAGTTTTCTTTAATCGTATCTTCTAATATTTCTTCTGTTCCTTTCTGGGTTTCTTCCTCAGGGTCTCCAGTTACCTGGATGCAGGGACACCTTACATAGCTCATGTATCATTCCCTCCATACCCTATTTTAAAATTGTCTCTTTTCAGTTTTTCCTTTTCTTTTCTCTCTGCTTCTCTGTGTCAGCTTTAGGCTACAACTTTATTATCTTTATTTTAGGCAGTCTCCCTTTTCTCCTTCCAACTCCATCTACATTTCCAAGATGGTTTTACTCTTTTCTTCTACGTCTTTCCCAAGTGCTGTCAATTTCTGCTTTATCCCTCTTTCTCTTTCACTTGAGATTTTGCTTGGCACACACAAATGGCTCTGTAAACATACCGAGTGAAACAAATGGGTTTTTTTTCTAAGTCTTCTACTAAGGAAAGTCCTACAGGTAAAATACTTATCTTTCTTGTTAAATCAAAAGCTAACAACATGTCAAGTTAGGATAGCTTAGCCCCAGCCACTAGCCAGATGAAGCCTTGTTTATGGAGGCAGCTCTTACGATCCTAGTGAGAAAAAAATCAAAGGCAAGTCCAATGGCTCTGTTTGCCTAAAAGTATCTTATCATCAATCTTCAGGGCTTGAAAACTCTCACCACTCAGCAGACTGAGAAGCAAGGGGGGAAGAATTGTCTCTAAAGGTGCGTGAAGATGGCTGCTCAAAAAGAACAGGACTGCACTGAACTGTAAGATGAGAAGCAGCCTTTGTTTATAATAGCATGAAACAACTGCTGATGAAAAACGTCTTTGATTAATTCATTAAAGGATCAAAGACTGAAATATAAGACCTGATACCATGCAGCTCCTAGGAGAAAATGTGGGGAAGAGCTCATCATTATTGGTCTTGGGAATGATTTTTTTTCAACACGACTCCAAAAGCACAAACAACAAAAGCAAAAACCAACACATGGGACTACATCCAATTCAAAAGCTTCTGCCCAGAGAAAGAAACAATTAACAAAATGAAAAGAGAGCTTACAGAATGGGAGAAAATTTTTGCAAACCATGCATCAGATAAAGGGTTAACATCCAAAAGAGATAAAGAACTTACAGAACTTCATAAAACAAAACCAATCTGATTAAAAATGGGCCGGAGGATGAAATAGACATTTTTCCAAAGAGGACATCAAAATGGCCAACAGGCATGCGAGCAGATGCTCAGTATCATTGATCACAGTCGCAGGGGGCATCACTTCACACCTGTTGCAGTGGCTGTGCTCACTAAGCATCTGTGTTGTACCAGGACTATGTGGTCAGATTTACCAGAACTGTGAGAGCTAGTCTCGGATTTATTTAGACAATAATTAAACATGTTCTACTGAAAAGAGAGCGTGTGCCATGTGAGTAATGGTGGTTTTTCTCTGCTTTTGACCCAAATATCATGCAAAGAATATCTCATGTTGGCATTACTACTCTGGAAAGAGTTAAAAATTCTGGGTCCTCCCTGAACTTGTCCTTTATTCACATAGATGGTGTGATGGGCTGAATTCTGTCCCGCCCCCACCTCAAAATGAATATGTGGAAGTCCTAACTCCCAGTTCCTTAGAATGTGACTGTATTTGGAGACAGGGTCTCTAAAGAGGCACTTATGGTACCATTAGGTCCCTAAGATGGGCCCTAATCCACTGTGACTTGTTATAAGAAGAGGAGATCAGTACACAGACGCACACAGGAGGTGACCGTGTGAGCACACAAAGAGAAGACGGTCATCTGCAAGCCAAGAAGAGAGGCCTCAGGAGGAACCAAGCCTGGGGCTTCCCTGGTGGCGCAGTGGTTAAGAATCCACCTGCCAATGCAGGGGACACGGGAAGATCCCACGTGCCGTGGAACAGCTAAGCTCGTGCACCACAACTACTGAGCCTGTGTCCCGCAACTACTGAAGATTACGTGCTCTAGAGCCCGTGCTCCACAATAAGAGAAGCCATGGCACTGAGAAGCCCAAGCACAGCAATGAAGAGGAGCCCCCGCTCCCTGCAACTAGGGAAAGCCCATGCACAGCAGCAAAGACCCAACGCAGCCAATAAATTAATTAATTAATAAAAAAAAAAAAAAGGAACCAAACCTGGACTTCCAGGCTCCCGAACCGTGAGGAAATCAGTTTCTGTTGGCTGAACCGCCCAGCCTGTGATGCTCTGTCACGTGAGCCCAAACTGAAGCGGGCATGGACCCCGTCGGAGAACATCATTGATAAGCATCGCCCAGCTTCATCCTGGGAAAATCTCATTCTCCTCACATCAGTCTCCCCCTGTCATGCATCTCTTTGACCTTCTTGTAACAAACCTTCAAGAAGTAATAAATATCTTGAAACCCAAGACTGACATGAGTGGACAGCTTTGATAGATTTATGTCAAATTCCGACAGAGGCCTACCTTTCAGACAGGATAATGAAGGTGGCTGTTCCTGAGTTCTGTCTGGGTTTCTATGAAGCTTCTGACTTAAAGACACATTCTCCCCCACCCCCAACAGTAGGGGTTTATAGACGAAAAGGTCAGCGGGGATTGCGGGCTTTTTAACCTAATGCAATCAACAACAGCACCTCTCCAAGTTTATTTTCAACTCAAAGATGGGCAATTATATGAAATTTGTGCTCAGCGGAGAAGAAAAGCAATCATAATGATTTTTGCATGCATTTGAAGAGTATTGATGCATTCCCCACAGGTGTGTGGAAGCTAATTAGCATTTCCATTAATATTAGTTAATTGATTAATATTCACTGAGCACCTTCTCTGTGCCAGGCACCGTGCTCGGTGTGTAGACAGAAGAGATCTGGTGTCAGGCTCCGTGGAGCCTAGGGTCTCGTGAGAGAACCAGATGCTGATGAAACAAAAAGATGCTTCACAAACTGTGATACGTGTGATGAAGGAAAAGGCAGGGCCCCCGGGGGGCGGGGTGGGGGGGGGCAGACCAGGGACCCACGTGAGCTGCACCTGAGGAAAGTATGAGCAGAGAAAAGCATCACAGTGGAGAGACAGCCTGGGGTCACCCACAGTGACCTCCCCTGGGTCACTCTGGAGCCGTTCAGGGCTCCGCAGGCTGCTGGCAAGAGTCCTGACTTGATATTAAAAGCAGTGGGGAGCTCTGTGTGTTTTTTTTAAAGCAGCTTTATTGGGCTACCGTTAGTCCGTTTACAGTGTATGGGATCCGTGGCTCTCCAGATATTCCCAGGTGTGTGCAACCATCACCACAGTCGATTGTACAGACCTTTTCATCACCTCGAGAGGTCCCAGGCTCGTAGGCTTCGCCCCGCTGTTCCCCACCCCCGCTGCAGCCCCTGGCAACCCCTGCTCTGCTCTCCGTTTCCGTGGCTGTGCTTACTGTGGACCCTACGTGCGAAGGGGGTTATATGATGTGCGGTCCTCTAGGACTAGTTCCTTTCACTGAGCGTCATGTTTTCAAGGTTCACCCATGTTGTAGCGTGTGTGTCAGTTCTTTATCCCATTTTAGGGCTGAGTAATATTCCATCCTGTGAATAGAGCATATTTTGTTTATCCTTTCACCTATCAGTGGACACGTGGTTTACTTCTACCTTTAGGCCACGGTGGATAAGGCAGCTGTGAACGCGGGTGTGCAGGTTTTCGTGTGGATGTATGTTTTCATTTCTCGTGGGCATCTAGGTGTGGAACTGCTGGGTTGCATGGTAACTCTGTGTTCAATCCTAGAGCCACCGGACTGTTTTCCGCAGCGGCTGCACCGCTTGCAGTGTATGAGCGTCTCCGTGGACACTTGTCAGAGTGTTTGCTGTCCCTGTTCTGGAGGGCATGAGGCGGTATCACACCGTCCTTGAGTGCTTTTAAGCTCAGAGGTGCCAGGACTGTCCAGGGCTGCAGTTCCCAAACTCGGAGCCTCGGCAGCGTCACGCAGGGAGGTTACACGCGGAAGACGGGCCCTGCTCCCCTGTCTGACTCGGCGGGCCTGGGAGGCTAGAAACCGCACTTCTGCTGAGCTCTCAGCTGCTGCCGCCACGGCTCTGCTCCAGAGACCACACTTTGAGAACCACTTTGCTAAACTCCTGAAGCGGTGGGTAATCACTGCTCAAATCCACGTCACCCGCCTTCACTAATCAAGGTCATTACCAAAGACCTGCACGTCCTCCAGGCAGCACGGAGCCGAAACAATAAGGTGTTTGCCGGAGTTGTGGTCCAGGAACGTGGCGTCAGCTGTGTCTGCTTCTAGCTGAACCGGTTCAGACCCTCCAACTGGGCCTGTGTGAGTGTCTGCTCAGTGACCTTTTGACATCAGAGGGCAGAAAACGCCACCCTCGGAGGGTGCTGAGTTACGCCTGCGCAGAACGGCCGTGCCCTCACCTTTCCCCATCGCCTCTCCCCACGCCTCGGACCGCCCTGCTGCTTTCTCTCATAAATACCCCAGCCCGTTGCGTTCGGGGAGGCTCCTCTGAGACCTGTCCTCCCTCCTCGCTTGGCTGCCTTGCCAATCACCCCTCTCTGTGCTGCAAACCTCAGCGTCGCAGCGTTTTGACCTGCTGCACGCGGGCAGGACAAACCTGGTTGGGTAACAGTGCCGAGTGAGGAAGCGAGACTGGGGCTGAGTGGAGAAGCGAATGGGAGGTGAGGGAAGAAAGGCAGAGACAGGGAAGGAAGTGGAGAAGGGGCCGTAGGGCAGGGAGTGAGGTGTGGAGACCTGCCCGTGGGACATGCAAAAACCTGCCCCCGAGGCTCACAGCAGCTTCACCAAAGTCGCCAAAAATTGGAAGCAACCAAGATGCACATGGTCAACAGATTATTACTCAGCACTGAAAAGAAGAGAGCTGTCCCGCCGTGGACAGGCATGGAGGAAGCTTCGATGCGTGTTGTTGAGTGAAAGCAGCCGGGCTGAAAGGGCCAGAGACCGCGGTGCCGAGTGTGTGTGACGTTCAGGGCAGAGCGAGACCGTGGAGGCAGTGGGAAGGTCGGTGCTTGCCAGGCTCGGGAGAAGGAAGGAGGCAGGGATGAATAAGCGCCCACAGAGGACTTTCAGGGCAGTGAGAGGATCCGGTCTGATGGCGGCGTGGTGGATACGTCTGTCCAAACCCCCAGGTTGTTCGATGTGGAGAGTGAACCGGTGTGGAAGCTGTGGACTCGGTTAGTGACAGGGCAGCAGTGCTGGTCCCCTGGTTACAGCAAACGTCCCGCGCTGATGAGACAGAAGCAACAGGGGGAACTGAGGGAGGGGGCTCGGGGCACAGGGGAGGGCCCGGCCCCGATCTTGGAGATGCCCCCCGCCCTGAGCAGCAGGTGGAAAGGGGGAGGCAGCCGAGGCACAGGGACACCTGCGGGCACAGCCTGGGAGCGCGAAGGAGTTGCACACTGGTGGCTTCCGTTTTCCAGGTGGAGAAGGATGCGAAGTCATTGTCTTAAAACGAGAGGCGGAGGAATGTAGGGTTTGGGATTCGGGACAACCACGGGGTCACGGACAAGGGAGCTCATGAGAGGCCCTAGCGGGTGTGCTGCAGGTGTGGAGAGCCTTGCCCTTAGCCGGCCACGCTGGACGCCTGCGGACGCGGGAAATCTAACCCCTCACCCTCTCAAAATGGGTATTGTTATCTGCATCTTAAAGATGCCTTCAGGCTCTTTCCTTCTGTGCTCCCCTCCCCCGCGGAGGGGTGGGACCCTAAAAGACCCGCCATCTCAGGAGTGTGCTTCTGTTTGATGGTTCCTGGGGGGGTAGTCATCCCTTCTTTGGGTTTTCCCTAAACAGTAAGCATCCTTCTGGCACTGATTTATCACGTTAATGATTTGTTTTTGCGACTGTTTCTACTCCCAGAGGCCCTGAGGGCTGGGTCAGTGCCGCCTTCACATCTTTCTACCACGTGTCTGGCAGAATGGAGCTGGTTACCTTAACGTTTTGTCACAAATCCAAGTATTTGACTTTTGTTAATTAGGAGTGAACGTTTTCCTTGACCACAAGCACGCCCTTCGTCGAGGGGTCACCCTGGCTCTGGTGTCACGACAGAGTCATTTCTGGGGGAGCAGACCTGGCGGCTGTGCTCAAGGGTGATTCCGCCTGGTTCTCAGAATAAGCACTGCCCTGCTTTCCTTACATTTATTTTTATGGAAGTGAAATTCACATCACATAAAAGTGCCCACTTTAAAACGGACAGCTCAGTGGTGCTTAGTCCATTCGCAGAGTTGTACCACCAGCACCTCTAACTCCAGGACTTTCTCAGGAGGACAGCCTGTACCTATTAAGCAGTCATCCCTCACCCCCCAGCCCGTGACACATGCTGACCTGCTTGCTGTCTCTGTGGCTTTACCGATTCTGGACACTTCACACACGTGGAGTCATATCACACGTGGCCTTTTGTGTCTGGCTTCTCTCACTTACCATGTTTCCCAGGTCCATCGACGCCGTAGTGTGAATCTGTCTTTTTTGGTACGGCTGAATCATAGCCCAGTGGGTGTCTCACTGTATTTTGTGATCCATTCATCTGTTGGACACGTGAGCTTATCTACCTTTTGGCTACTGTAAAGAGTGATGCTGTGAACACGCATGTAGGTACCCTGCTTTTGAACAGACACTGGCCTGTGTCACCTCTCCATTCACTCACCCCCACCCTGTCCTTCTGTCCCCCCAGACTCCCAGCCCAGTTCCCACCAAAGCCCTCCCCAAGACTGTAAGTTGGTACAGCCACTGTGGAAAACAATGTGGAGGTTCCTTAAAAAACTACACATAGAACTACCATATGATCCAGTCATCCCACTCCTGGGCATATACCCAGAGAAAACCATAATCCCAAAAGAAACTTGTACCATCATGTTTATTGCAGCACTATTTACAATAGCCAGGACATGGAAGCAACTGAAATGCCCATCAACAAATGAATGGATACAGAAGATGTGGCATATATATACAATGGAATATTACTCAGCTATAAAAAGGGATGAGATGGAGCTATATGTACTGAGGTGGCTAGAACTACAATCTGTCATACAGAGTGAAGTAAGTCAGAAAGAGAAGGACAAATATTGTATGCTAACTCACATATATGGAATCTAAAAATGGTACTGATGAACTCAGTGACAAGAACAAGGATGCAGATACAGAGAATGGACTGGAGAACTCGAGGTATGGGAGGGGGCGGGGGGTGAAGGGGAAACTGAGACGAAGCGAGAGAGTAGCACAGACACATATATATACTACCAACTATAAAATAGATAGTCAGCGGGAAGTTGTTGTATAACAAAGGGAGTCCAACTCGAGGATGGAAGGTGCCTTAGAGGACTGGGGCGGGGAGGGTGGGGGGGACTCGAGGCGGGGGAGTCAAGGAAGGGAGGGACTACGGGGATATGTGTATAAAAACAGATGATTGAACCTGATGTACCCCCAAAAAAATAAAAAAAATAAAAAAAAAAAGCCCTCCCCAAGCCCTCAGGGAAAGGAGACTGGGGTCACAGTGGCCTGCCACTCCCAGAGAACGTTTCCAGATTTTTTCTATGTACGTCTATTTCCATACACAAACATGCAACTGAAGAACATGTGTTTATGTGAGAGTGAGGGAGTGAAAGGGAAGCATAAGTGGAATTATTCTGAGCCTTTCATTTGCCAACTTGCTTTTTATTTTCTTAGCGCTTTGTCTCAGTGGTCCGTCCACATTAGTACATGCAGATGCATCTAATTATTTTTAGCTGCTACAAAACAGCCCAGCGCCTCAGTCACTGCTGCTTAATGATCTCCTCTCCTACAGATGGGCACATGGGAGGTTTTCCATTTTTCACTCTACCGAGTAATTTTGCAACAGACATCGTTTAAACACGTCCTTGTGTAAAAGGGCCACAATTTCTGCTGGGTCGATACTGAAAGAGGTCTTGGTCACTGGAAATGTTTAGTTTGGATAGAATCAAATTTTTAGTGCATTTTTAGTTTGAATAGCATCTACCAGTTTCTCCCCCCAATACTTGTCCCACCACGGCACTAGGACAGCCTCTCTCCCTGTTCTTTTGCCGACACCCTGCGTTCTCCAACATGTTGCTGTTGCGAACCCAGTGAGGAAATAGTACTGAGTTCTTGTTTTCACCTGCATTTCCCTGGTTAGCAACCGCATAACTGTGTGTAGGTTGGACTAAGGCAGTGGTTCTCAGCCAGGGGCGATTGTACCCCTGCCAGCAACCATGCAGCAAAGTCTGGACACATTTTCGGTTGTCACTCTGGGTGAGCAGTGTTCCTTGTATCTGGTGGGTAGAGATCGGCAGGGATGCAGCTGAACATCCTGCAGGGCACAGGACACCCCACAGCAAAGAAGGTCAGTGGTGCCAATGCCGAGAAACCGGGCAGAAGAGGGATATATTGCATAAAACCTATCACTGTAACTGAGCCCGCCCTAGAAAAACACATGGTTCTTATAGAAAATGATGATGATGAGACATTTCCCAGCAAAACCTCATCTCTGTACACACATGTTGGAGAGCCGCCCTCTAGTATGAAGTGCACAGGCCACAGTGGCGGCGAGGACTTCCTATCAACACAATTGCCCACAAGTAATTCAGCATCTCCAGCCTCAGGTGATAAGAACCAGGTAAGTAGGGTGGGTAGCCCACAGCCCCTCACGGGCTCACAGTGCCCTTCTGTCATGTCCTGTCCCTCTCCCATCCCCTCTGTGCTGGGTAGGTTTCCCTCCCTGAACAATTCCAAGCATCCCTTCACTTTTCATACCTCACCTCTATTTCACAGACAGGTATTTGAAAAGGCCTATTAAAATATCCAACATTTTCTGCTACATAATGAAAATTTATTCCCCTCCACTTTCCCAGATCGTCTTAAGAGTAAGAATTAACTGTTTAGGCAATAAATATTTATCCATATTTTTCCTGACCTCTGCCTCGCTTCAAAAGGTAAAGGAAAATTCTGCACCAACCTGACAAAAATGAAAAACAAATCTTATTGCCTAAAAATCCCTGGGATTAACATCCACGAGCACGCGCTTAGAAAGGGCCCATCTCCCTCGGTTTTCTTTAATGAAATTCTGCAAATAATCAAAAGAACAAACATTAAGAACAATGATGGGCTGAAATATTTGCTCCTTCCGAAGCTTCGTTAATAATTCCCGAATGTACACCCACACTCATCCTGCAGTGCTGGCCAAGTAAAACACGACGGTCGACAAGAGCTTCACACGGTTTCAGCCTTTTGCTCCCTTTTGCTGCATGAGTGGATGTTAATAGGGGAGGCAGGGGTGGGGACCGGAGGCAGATTCACCCGGATGGCGCCGCGTTGCATCAGTCCACGAGGGAGCCAGACATCCCAGTCAAGGCTGCCGCCCATTTATGACATTGACCTGCCAGGTTGATTTGAAACAGTCAGTGCTGCTTTAAAAAAAATGGGTTGGACGACATAGTGGGACACGTGGGAGGCAGCCTCCCAAAGTTCGTTTTCACGTGTGGGTAAATGCAGTTGCTATACTATACAACTAGCGAGGAATCTTCCATAGTTTCTTGAATAGCAAATATGGGATATTTGCTATTCAAGTATTCAAATATTTAAGTACCCTAGGGCAGACTGAATTACTGATGTGAATTCTTCTCTCCCTTGTAGTTGTATTGTACATCCAAATAGTCATGGTGGGCAGAGAATTTCCCCACCACTGGGTGCTGGGCTTGGCCATATGTTATGCTTTGGCTAATAGGGTGTTAGCAGGAGAGATGCTAAAGGTTAAAATCTCATCCAGTTGGGCTGCACACTGCATGCCTCTGGTATCCCAATGACCCCAAACTAAGAAGCACAGAGCAGGCAAGCTCTGGCCAAGCAGAGCCAGACCAGCCTAGACCAGCCAAATCCCCACCAACTGGCAGACGTGCAACCCAGAAATAAGTGCTTGTTATCATTAAATGCTTGCTACTGTTCATCCATGAGTTTGGGGGGTGCTTTGTTATGCAGCATTATTGTTGCAATAGCTGACCAATACACTCCTACAGTATTCTCAAACTCATGGTGCAAAGATGCAAAAACTTTAATAAAAGAGTGTCCCAGTGTTAGGGGGCTTGAAGTCAAGTGGGGGAGCAGACTTGCAGACTGATGCAAAACTGACATGGGTGCTGTTACAAATGTATGAGCCAGAATCATAGGGACCTAGAGGTAGGGCAGGGTACCCTGCTCATTCTAAGAGATCGTGTTGCCGTGTCCAAGCTCATACTTCTTGCTGTGTGACAGGCCAGTAAGTTGAGATGCAAGTTGTTGGGGCAAGGAATAGTGACTTTATTCAGAAAGCCAGCAGACCGAGAAGAAGGTAGACTAGTGTTCCAAAGAACCATCTTACCACAGTTAGAATTCAGGCTACTTTTATACTAAAAAGGAAAGGGGGTGTGGTTGGTTATTGCAAACTACTTGGTGTCAGAATCCTTTGTTCTTGCAGCTGTCCGTGACAGGTCAGGTCATGATGTTCCTGTAAACCTCCAACAAGACAAATGTTCTTCTCTCTTCTGCAACTTTTTGTCTCTATATAAATGGAAAAGTGTCATCCCCTTAAAGGTCAGAGCCTTGAGAATGGGCTATCCTGTGTATTTCAGACTATAGGCAACATGCTTAACTCGGAGCGAAAGCAACAGCATAGAAAGCTTGAAGTAAGAGAACCAGATCCAGAGTGGAGTCAGATTCGTTCCGCCCTATTGCAGTTAGGGTACCCTTCCTTGGGACGGCAGCGCAAACCGGGATTTGTCAGGCAGCTATGGGAGGGGAAAGAGCTTTTAAGCAAAGAGGAAAAGTGTGTGTGGTGTCCGTGGGTCTGCTAGTGCTCCGTCTGGACGGAGTATGGGAAGTTAGGGGCAGGTAGACTGACCAGTGGGGCCAGGATTGGGGGCCTGCACCTGCTGCACCCCATTACAACCAGACCAGCAGCCGCTTCCAAAGTCCTATGGAAAAATCTGATGTAAAAACCTGAAAATGATTAAAAAGAGACTTCCAAATAGTGGAAGAAAAATTCAATGTGAGATGAGTATAATAATAAATGGAATGTTAGCAACCTTAGACCATGCTGGCATCTCCCGCGCAGACCTGATTTTTCAGCTCGGCCTGACACAGACACACCGAGGGTCATGGAAGCAGATAATGTCATCCAGACTGACAGGCTCTGAAAATCAACAGAGAATTGGAGAAAAACACCAGGAGGATAAAACGCTTATAAGTGGGCTGAGATCTCCCAGACAGAAAAAATGAAAACATGTCGGCTGACCGAACTCTAAGCTTCTGCGCGCTGGGCACCACGTCCCCTGCTCACCCTGTCTCGTCTACGACAGCAGGAAGTATGTGAAGAGCTCCCAGGGCCGTCGGCAGGACGATGTGTTGAAGGACCCTGTGGCCCCAGAAAAGTGCCTTGCAGTTAGTTCACTGCATCCAGGGTCAATGCCTGGAAGGGTGTCCACGGAAAGGACCAAGGCACAGGCCTACCACCCCCCGGGGAGCCTGGCAGGCGGAACAAACGCAGGCAGCAGGCTCAGGTTGGGACAGTAGGGGTGGGTGGGGACTGGGACTCAGCCCGGGAGGGCAGCTGCTGCTCAACCCCAGCAACCTGTGGGCAGGCGAGTTGGAGGACCCCATAGTGCTGCGTCCTCTGACTGTTTTTGGAGAGGTCAGAAGTCAAGGTTTCACTGGGAGATCACCTAATGTGTACAAGCTGTTAACTAATTCAAATTAAAAAAACACAGATAAACGCTGCATGTATCAGATTAAAAACCTGGAAAGATTAAGTCCTGACGGCTGGCCAGCGGTTGAAAGCGTTCATTTACATCCCAAGGGGAATGGAAGGGCTCACTACCAGGACAGGATTTCAAAAATAGCCAGATTTTACCTGGAATCCAGAAATCCGCTTTGCATTAAGAGTCAGACTAGGATAAGGCTTTGCAAAACCTTGGGAGGAAGCACACAAAAGGCCAGAGCAGAAAACATCAGCCGGCTTCGTAGTCTCTGTGAAGTGTCTGCGCAAGGTCTTGAGAACAAAATACAGATACAGGAACCATATTTTCCTCCAGAGGTGGCTTTGTGGGATCTGGGGGTAGTGTATGGGTTTGGGGGTTTTCGAAGTATCGCACAAAGGAATAAAAGCAAAATCGCACCTAGTTTTGAACGTACCTGAGGTTTCCCTATGTGGTCTGAATACCAGCCCCTTTCACAGTGTTATCTCATCGTAGGAACCATTGCAAGGGTTTTAACCGTTTCACAACTTTTTCTTGGTGTATCTGTCAGGGTTCAGTCAGGGAAGCAGGACCACTATGAGTGTTTTAGAACTAGGGGTTTATTCTAGATATTTGACCTTTACACACATGGGAAGTGGAGGCTTGGACGGTGGATCCGGGAGAGCATAGGAAAGTCATTCAGCAGTTTTCCTGGAACACGGAGTGGTGAGCCAGGTGGGTCCTCGGGGCGACACTAAATCAAGCACACGCGGCAACTTTAGCGGAGTTGGTTGGGAATCCCATGGAGAGGACGGTGGGACACACACCCGGGTGGCTCCTGTCCCTCTGGACCACAGCCAAGGGTGTGCAGGTGAAGAGAGTGGAGAGTGCTGTGACGTGGGGCCCAAAAGGTGCGTGAGCCGCCCCGGGAAGGGTGGGGGCGGTGAGGGGCACTGGCCCCAGGGCGCCTCGGGTCTGCCCATCCCTACATCTGCCCGGGACGCTCATGCCTCCCGCAGATCTCCCATAAATTCCTCTTCCCACCAATTCTAACCAGAAAATTACGGGGCAGGGACTCAGAATCGCAGTTCTCAGCCTCAGCCACGGTGACCAGGTAATCCTGCGTGCACGGTGAGTGATAAAGTGAAGTTAAAACACTTCATCTAGGTCAGTGTAATTTTGAAAGCGTGTTTAACACAAGTTATTATATAAACATAGTTCTTTCATAAAATGTAGGGAAATAGGGGAATATAGCCAATAAGCTATACAAAAAGCTTGATTTGTTTACTTAAAAATCTAAAAAAAAAAAATGAATATTGAAATCGACGTTGAATTTCAACTACCTGTTACATCCTAAACATGGACAAAAGTTGTCTAGGTGTTTGAATTTCTTGAAATCTTGGATTTCAAAATCATCAACGGTTTTAAAAACAAGTTTTGTGTTTTAAGTGAAAAGATGAGAGATGGTTTCAAGGGCCTCCTGCTAGCCTCTCCTCACAAACAGCGCATTGCGGAGAGAGAAGACGTGGAGTCAACTCGGGTGGGGCTATCGCTTCACTCTTTGTAACACTAGTTTTTAAAATAGGAAGGAATCTCAATGTGTCATTTTTGATACAAAGACAGCAATGTATGGCTCTCGTGAAGAGCTGCTGAGGGTCATCTGGAGACAGATCTGAAGTCTCCCTATTTCTTTTTTATTCTCCTGTTTAACTTGTATTTAAAATTCAGCGTTCAATATGCTCCCTATCTTTGGACAATAGTCTGGTCCATGTATGCTCTAAGCCGTGGCCAAGGATGACAGCCATGTAAAATTTCACAGTTAAAAACCATTTGAAACTTTACGGTGGTCAAGCCTGCCTCGGTGGCCTGAGTCATTCCACAAGTGACGAAGCAGACGGAGCAGAGGTGGCCACAGTCATTCGAGCGCCAGTCGCCCGTCGGGGACCTGAGGGGCCTGTTTCTACCTTGCCTCATACGGGGCGCTGGCCGAGCGGGCAGTCAGACACCAGACAGAAGGAGAGAGTATAGGCTCCCATCACCCCCACTCCCCCCCAGAAGAAGACTGGACTTCTGGGCAGTGAGGAACAAAGGCCCACATCTCTACCAGGCCGACTGGTAAAGGTCTTTCCAGTCAAAGCCAGTCCATAAGACCTCGGAGAGGGGCTGTTTGTTCAAACGTGCGGACACCAATGCAAGCTACACGCGACACGAAGAATCAGGAAAACGTGACTCGTTCAAGAGAACAAAATCAGTCTCCAGGATCTGACCGCGGGCGTCCACGGGCCGTGACATGTGCCCATCATGAAGGGTGACCGAGAGGAGGCAGAGGCGTCATTCCCTGAGTCACAGGGGAAGATTTTGGGTGCAGCGGCCAGGTGGCTCAAGTCACACAGGTTTCTTACAAAACAGCACTTACTGCTTTGTGTAACCAAAAACCCAAGGGTAGTCCTCACCTTGGTCCAGGGTTGGTGTCGTCAGGCCCCGCCCGGCTCCATGGCTAAGCTCTGCTTTCACCATGTCGTCTTCTCTGTCACGAGAATCCTCTTTGGCTGCAAATAACAAGAGATCTGAGCGACAGCAGCTGCACAGCCCAGGAGGAGCCTCCAGGCACACTGCTGACGAAGGAAGGGCCTGCCTTGTCTGCAAGACAGAAACCAGGTGCCTGCCCTGGAGACAGAGGTCCCCCTGAAAGGGAAGCTTGAATGTGAGAAGCAGGGTGGTGGGGCAAAGTGGAAATCGCATTTAGAAGAGAGGCTTTTGCTTTGTGTTGATATAAAACTGCAGGCAAAAAGAAAAGGAAAAGAAGCAATATTAATACATAAAAAATGGCTTCACATATAAAATAACTAATTAGAATATATAACAGAAGAAGTAATTCCCTAAAAAAAGCGGTGACATTAACAGCAAAGATAAAATACCTGAGAATAAAATATGCAAGGTCATTGTGAAGCAAACTTTAGTATGCTCCTGAGGGGCACAAAATAAGCCTGGAATAAATGGGAAGATAGATCACATTCTTGCATCGGAAGATCTACATAAGATGCCCATACTTCCAGAATTAGTGTGTGAATCTCCCATAACCCCAATAGCATTAGCAGTGAGGGGCGTGTGTGTCCAGTACACACAGCTGCTGTCAGGCTGATGTGGAAAACCAGGTACAGACAGACAGGAACACCTGAAAAAGAAGGGAAGATCGGTCCTACCAGATATTAAAGCATATTTTAAACCTACCTTCCCTAAAACCGTGTCACGCTAACACGTGAATGGACAGAAAAATTCCAGAAATGGACTCAAACATTTATGAGAATTTTGTTGATGACTAAGTTGGCATCTCAGTCAATGGTGTTAGAACAACCCGGTAGCCGTTCTCACATCCACATAAGAAGTTAGAACAAAGGTTTAAATTATTTTTTTAAAAGGAAACCACAAAAGTAATAAAGAATAATTTGTTAGGTTTAAAAAATGATCCTGGGGACTTCCTAGGTGGCGCAGTGGGTAAGCATCTGCCTGCCAATGCAGGGGACACAGGTTCGAGCCCTGCCCCAGGAAGATACCACATGCCTCGGAGCAACTAAGCCCGTGCGCCACAGCTATTGAGCCTGTGCGCTCTAGAGCCTGTGAGCCACAACTGTTGAGCCCATATGCCGCAACTACTGAAGCCCACGCGCCTAGAGCCCGTGCTCTGCAACAAGAAAGGCCACTGCAATGAGAAGCCCGCGCACCACGATGAAGAGTAGCCCCTGCTCACCGCAACTAAAGAAAGCCCGTGTGCAGCAACAAAGACCCAACACAGCCAATAAAATAAATTTATAAAAAAATAAATAAATAAAAAGAGGATCTTTTTAAAAAAAAAAGTTCTTGGGTTTGGGGAGCTGTATATGTATGCTACAAATTCAGAAACTGTTAAGAGGAAAACAGGGGTTTGATCCCGTAAGAACAATAATAATCGTAACTTCTGTACCACAACCCACCCCCCTGTCCCCCGCAAGCAGACTCACGAGACAAAGGACAGACTTACAAATGTATTTGCAATTCGTATCGCAAGGTCTAAATTCCCTAATAAGAAGACACTAGTCACAAAAATGTTAAAACAACAAAGGCTGTGAAGAGACAGCTCAGGGAAGAGGAAATTTAGTGCAGAGAGACCAGTGGATGCTTTTGCCCTTCTGCCTGGAAATCTTAGCCAGATCCATCCACTAGTTACAAACATTTCCCATTTTCCATGTTACCATAGCAACTGTTGGGCTAAGCTTTCTGCCACCACAAAGCAGGGTCTCCTTCCCACCAGCTCCCACCAGCATGGTCTCAATGACAGCACTTCCCCTCTGCCCACCACTACAGCACACGTGTGTCTGTGGATATGCACCACATAGATACACACGTATATACATACACACGTATATACATACACATGTATATACATACACACACATACACCTGGTTGGTTGTACGTAGAAAATATGTCTCAGATTCCACAGGGCAGGGGTTCCAGGACCCCCGGAGGATCCCAGACTCCACGGATATTCAAGTCCCTCGTATAAGTGGTGGTGTAGGGTCAGCACCGCCCCCCATAGCCTCCATGGTCCTGTGTCCACAGATATGGAGGGCGGACCGTGCACGTGTATGATGACCAGTCAGTTGCATATGACGGGGACGGAAGGAGGATTTTCACTATGTCCTGTCTTGTAGCTTGTGAATTGAACCACATAAATATATTATCTATTTGAACCACATAAATATATTATCTATTCAAACAGCTGTTCATCAACTTTGAAGAGGAAAAAGCTTTAACTTTAAAATATATATTTAAGGTTGTTGTATCTACATGATTTTAAAACAATTCTTGTTCATAATGATTTCCATAAAGAAGACCCTCACTAAGTGGATGAGAATTCATGTGCTTCCCTGAAATGCACAATAGTCAATTAAAACATTAGTTACTATCCTGTCAAAAATTGATGTGAAGAGGTGTTGTCACGAGGACTAAAGGAAAAGCCTCTTCACTTTCTCGGGACACGTAATGGTCAGTTTTTGCCGAGGAGGGATTCCGTCTGGGCCACATCCTTGGTCTTACACCTCATGAGGCCAGTGTCATGAGGTCAATACTTTGGTCATCACCCATCATCGAGTTGATCTCCCTGTGTTACACAGCAGCTTCCCACTAGCCACCTGTTTTACATTTGGTGGTGTATATATGTCAGTGCCACTCTCTCACTTTGTCCCAGCTTCCCCTTCACCCCCACCCCATGTCCTCAAGTCCGTTCTCTACGTCTGCATCTTTATTCTTGCCCTGTCACTGGGTTCATCAGTACCATTTTTTTAGATTCCATATATATGAGTTAGCATACAGTATCTGTTTTTTCTCTTTGTGACTTACTTCACTCTGTATGACAGACTCTAGGTCCAACCACCTCACTACAAATAACTCAATTTCATTCCTTTTTATGGCTGAGTAATATTCCTTTGTATATATGTATCACATCTTCTTTATCCATTCATCTGTCGATGGACATTTAGGTTGCTTCCATGTCCTGGCTATTGTAAATAGTGCTGCAGTGAACATTGGGATTCATGTATCTTTTTGGATTATGGTTTCCTCAGGGTATATGCCCAGGAGTGGGATTACTGGGTTATATATGGTAGTTCTATTTTTAGTTTTTTAAGGAACTTCCATACGGTTCTCCATAGCGGCTGTACCAATTTACATTCCCACCAACCGTGCAGGAGAGTTCCCTTTTCTCCACACCCTCTCCAACATTTATTTTTTCTAGATATTTTGATGATGGCCATTCTGACTGGTGCGAGGTGATACCTCACTGTGGCTTTGACTTGCATTTCTCTAATGATTAGTGATGTTGAGCATCTTTTCATATGTTAGCAATCTGTATGTCTTCTTTGGAGAAATGCCTATTTAGGTCTTCTGCCCATTTTTGGATTGGGTTGTTTGCTTGTTTGTTTGTTCACTTGATATTGAGCTACGTGAGCTGCTTGTGTATTTTGGAGATTAATCCATTGTCAGTTGCTTCATTTACAAATATTTTTCTCCCATTCTGAGGGTTGTCTTTTCATTGTGTTTATGGTTTCCTTTGCTGTGCAAAAACTTTTCAGTGTCATTAGGTCCCATTTGTTTATTTTTGTTTTTATTTCCATTATTCTGGGAGGTAGGTCAAAAAGGACCTTGCTGTGGTTTATGTCATAGAGTGTTCTGCCTATGTTTTCCTCTAAGAGTTTTATAGTGCCCGGTCTTACATTTAGGTCTTTAATCTATCTTGAGTTTATTTTTGTGTATGGTGTTAGGTAGTGTTCTAATTTCATTCTTTTTCATGTAACTGTCCAGTTTTCCCAGCACCACTTATTGAAGAGGCTCTTTTCTCCATTGTAAGTTTTTGCCTCCTTTGTCATAAATTAGGGGACTGTATGTGTGTGGGTTTATCTCTGGGCTTTCTATTCTGTACCATTGATCCATATTTCTGTTTTTGTGCCAGTACCATATTGTCTTGATTACTGTAGCTTTGTAGTGTAGTCTGAAGTCAAGGAACCTGATTCCTCCAGCTCCATTTTTCTTTCTCAAGATTGCTTTGGCTATTTGGGGGTCTTTTGTGTTTCCATATAAATCATAAAATTTTTTGTTCTAATTCTGTGACGAATGCCATTGGTGATTTGATAGGGATTGTATTGAGTCTGTACATTGCTTTGGGTAGTATAGTCATTTTGACAATATTGATTCTTCCAATCCAAGAACATGGTATATTTCTTCATCCGTTTATGTCATCTTTGATTTCTTTTATCAGCATTTTATAGTTTTCTGAGTACAAGTCTTTTGTCTCCTTAGGTTAGGTTAATGCCTAGGTATTTTATTCTTTTTGTTGCAATGGTAAATGGGATTGTTTCCTTAATTTCTCTTTCTGATTTTTTGTTGTTAGTGTATAGGAATGCAAGAGATTTCTGTGCATTAATTTTGTATCCTGCAACTTTACCAGATTCATTGATGAGCTCAAGTAGTTTTCTGGTGGCATCTTTAGGATTTTCTATGTGTAATATCATGTCGTCTGCAAACAATGACAATTTTACTTCTTCTTTTCCAATTTGGATTCCTTTATTTCCTTTTCTTCTCTGATTGCCATGGCTAGGACCTCTAAAACTATGTTGAATAAGAGAGTGGACACTTTTGTCTTGTTCCTGATCTTAGTGGAAATGCTTTCAATTTTTCACCATTGAGAATAATGTTTGCTGTGGGTTTGTCATATGTGGCCTTTATTATGTTGAAGTAGGTTCCCTCTGTGCCCATTTTCTGGGGAGTTTTTATCATAAATGGCTGTTTAATTTTGTCAAAAGCTTCTTCTGCATCTATTGAGATGATCATATGGTTTTTATTTCTTAATTTGTTAATATGATGTATCACATTGATTTGCGTATATTGAAGAATCCTTGCATTCCTGGGATAAATCCCACTTGATCATGGTGTATGATCCTTTTAATGTGTTGTTGGGTTCTGTTGGCTAATATTTTGTTGAGGATTTTTGCACCTATATTCATCAGTGATATTGGTCTATAATTTTCTTTTTTTGTGATATCTTTGTCTAGTTTTGGTATCAGGGTAATGATAGCCTCTTAGAACAAATTTGGGAGTGTTCCTCCCTCTGCAATTTTTTGGAAGAGTTTGAGAAGGACAGGTGTTAGCAATTCTCTAAATGTTTGATAGAATTCGCCTGTGAAGCCTTCTGGTCCCAGACTTTTGTTTGTTGGAAGGTTTTTTATTACAGTTTCAATTTCATTACTTGTGATAGGTCTGTTTATATTTTCTAATTCTTCCTGATTCAGTCTTGGAAAATTGTACCTTTCCAAGAATTTGTCCATTTCTTCAAGGTTGTCCATTTTATTGGCATATAATTGCTTAGTCTCTTATAATCCTTTGTATTTCTGAGGTGTCAGTTGTGATTTCTTCTTTTTCATTCGTAATTTTATTGATTTGTGTCCTCTCGCTTTGTTTCTTGATGAGTCTGGCTAAAGATTTATCAATTTTGTTTATCTTCTCAAAGAATCAATCATTTTATTGATCTTTGCTATTGTTTTCTTTGTTTCTATTTCATTTATTCCTGTTCTGATATTTATGATTTCTTTCCTTCTACTGACTTTGGGTTTTCTTTGTTCTTCTTTCTCTAGTTGTTTTAGGTGTAAGGTTAGATTGTTTATTTGAGATTTTTCTTGTTTCTTGAGGTAGGAGTGTATTGCTATTAACTTCCCTCTTAGAACTGCTTTTGCTGCATCCCATAGGTTTTGGGTCATTGTGTTTTCATTGTCATTTGTTTCTATGTATTTTTTGATTTCCTCTTTGATTTCTTCAGTGATCTCTTGGTTATTTAGTAGTGCACTGTTTAGCCTCCATGTATTTGTGTTTTTTACAGTTTTTTTCCTGTAACTGATTTCTAATCTCATAGCATTGTGGTCAGAGAAGATGCTTCATAACTTTATAGAGTTTGCAAAGTCTTCTCTACAATCATTCAGGTACAGGTTGTTTCTTCAGAAGAGGGACCACCAAGGAAAGACAGGGCTTTAATTCTAGATATTTTGGGAACTGTCTCTTGAGCTCATTGTAATTATGCATCAAATTTTCATTCAAACTGGAAGATCTATATTTATGTATTATCTCTTCTATATAAAAGGAAGAAAAAGCACATGATGTATTTGAGAAGGAAGAAAGAGAGAGGAAGAGAAAGAAAGAAAAAGGAAGAAGGGGAGAGAGAGAAGGACGGAGAAAGAGAGGGAGGGTTGGTTCAATAAAGAATCCATAACTAAGCCCTCCTATGGATGAAGCACCTCTGAATAAGGTATTTCAAGGACAGAGAAGCTTTGCCTCCAACCAAGCTCTCATTGCAAGTCTCCTTGAAAAGGAGATACCTCCGTGCATCATGACAGCCATACAGAAAGCTAGTTACTCTTATCCCTGTCTTAGTTGGATTGTCCCTAAAGCAAACCTTGAGGCAAGGATATGGGTACAGGTGTTTTCCTTGAGAGTGTCCCAGGGAGCACAGAGAGGGAAGGGGGTGGCGAGACAGGGGAGGGAGGGAGAGGAGTAAAGGTATCACCAGGAGAGATTGTGTAGGACACTCAGAGCTGCCCTCCCACAGGAGCAAGGGAGCTGGGGTATCTGTCCTCTAAGCCCCTTTCTGCACTGGTGGAGGGACTCTCCTGGGGTATCCAATCCTTGACGCTTCCAGCCTGGCCTCCATGCACGGCCCATGGCCAGAGAATGGACTCCGGCAGGAGACATGCGGAGCTGCTGGTGCATATGAGACCCCCTAGCAGGCACATCTGGAAGAGTCAAGGGGATGTGGGTGGGCACTGACTGCCCAGTCCCTGTTTTACAGATGAAAAATGGGAAGCAACATGCCCAAGGTTACCCAGCAGGAACTGGGAGAGATGGTGTAGTAGCTGTCATTTTTCACGTAGCAAATCATCCCCAAACTTTGAAGCTTTAAGCATCATGCATTGATTATCTCACACAGTTTCTAAGGATCAGAATCTGGGAGTGGCTCAGCTGCGTGGTTCTTGCTTGGGGTGGTGGGGGCGGAGGGGGATGGTCTCATGAGATACAGTCAAGTTTTCAGCTAGGAGTAAAGCTGTCTAAAAGCTTGACTGGGTTAGAAGATGGGCTTCCAAGTTCTTGGTCGTGGCTGTTGGCAGGAGGCCTCAGCTCCTCACCAGGTGGGCCCCTCCAAAGGGCTGCTCAAGACAACACAGCTGGCTTCCCCCAGGCGGGAGCCAAGAGGGGCAGATCAGGATGGAAATGGCGGTGTCTTCTATGACCTGATCTAGACAGTGACAAGCCATCACTTCGGCTGTGTTCTCATCCCCCAGGCCAGCTTGGTACATCTCTCTACTATAGATAGAATTTGAACCCAGATTTTCCTTACTCCAGTGACCATGTTCTTTTTGTTATACGTGGTCAATGTTCCCACAATGAGGTGAGGTAAGCCCTTTGAAAAGGCAATATCTAAAATTCAAATCTCCGTGCTCTGAGAAGGTTTTTAGTAAGGTGTGATCATGTGTCCTTCCTTCTTTATCCACCTACTGAGTAACTTGCCGAGCTCACTCGTGCAGACCTCCCCCCTCACTTCCTGCAACCTTCTTCTTCCTCTGGTGGGGGGTGCAGGGGGCAGAAATCTCACCAGCCTCTACACTGCTGCTCTCTTTCCACATGCCACCTCCTCCACAAATTCAGGGGAGATTTATTTCCTCTGGGGTGACATGAAGTTTGTACCAAATCTCTCTGTCATACATCTAAGCCTAGTTCTTTCAAACATAAAATTCGATGCTTTGATTGGATGTTCCTGCCCTTGGCTGAGGGCTGTGAAGGAGGCCCCTAGTTATAAGTGGCAGAACAGGAAATTCTTCACAATATCACCCCAAAACTTAGATGCCCTCCTTTCCTCCCTACTAGTTACCATCCTTACTTTACAGATGAAGAAATGGGTGCAGAGATTGGTGAAGTAACTTGCCCAAGGTCACAGGCAGAGTGGTACCTGAGTCCAAAATCTGTAATTTCCCACTTTGTGTCACTCAGTTATTTCTTTTTTTCTTTTTTTTTTTTTTATTTTATTTTGGCTGTGTTGGGTCTTTGTTGCTATGCGGGCTTTCTCTAGTTGCAGAGAGTGGGGGCTACTCTTCATTGTGGTGCGCAGGCTTCTCATTGTGGTGGCTTCTCTTGTTGTGGAGCACAGGCTCTAGCCGCACGGGCTTCAGTAGTTGTGGTGCACAGGCTTAGTTACTCCGTGGCATGTGGGATCTTCCCAGACCAGGGATCGAACCCGTGCCCCCTGCATTGGCAGGCGGATTCTTAACCACTGCGCCACCAGGAAAGTCAGCTATTTCCTAAATAGATAAGCAGACAGTTTTCATGGGCTTGTTCCTATAGCTCAATTATAATCCAGAATCTGAGCAAAAGACAGAATATTTGAAAGCAAGGCTGTCATGTAAACCCTGGGGTGTGTAGTGCCGAGCTGATCTTTACTGATACTAATATAATCACATCTGTGTTGGGTATTATTAAATGTGATTTTTCTTCCTTTTCTATGTATTTTTAAGCATGCTGTAATTCTTCTATTGTTTGGAGCGACTGCTGTTAGCAGGAACTGGTCCCATCCTGGGTAAAGCATCAATGCTAATACAGTAGTAGGGCATTAGGCATTCATTATACACATTTTAGATGTGTATTTTCTTCCCACTTAATCTATTTTATTTCACTATTCCCCACTCTACATGCTATCAACTATTTTTCTGTACTAACTCTTGTTTCCCAAGGGTCTTGGTAAAAATATTACGTAAACAAAAAATCCAGTAAATGCATAAAGAATTAACAAATGAATTAATCAGGTTTCTGGAGCCAGATGCCACAGAACAAATGCAACATATTCCAAGGAGAGAATCCTTATGAAAAAGTGTAAGTCTCAGGCACTCATGCTCGCTCGAGCAAGAGAGAGGAAGAAAGAGAGACAGAGACAGAGAGAGAAGGAAGAGAGGGAGACCTTTACACCACTAGTGGGTGTTTTCCCTGCAGGGCCTGGGGAGACACCGTAACACAGTGGTGAAGAGAAAGCGCCTGAGACAAGAGAAGAGAGTTAGTGACTGTCCACTCCCTGGAAGACGACTTACCCATTGACCAAGTGGACTGGGTTTCTTACCCACACAGTTCAGTCTGACTCCAGCTCATCAGAGTCTCAGTGTGTCCCAGTCGAGGGGGTCAAGGGTTCAGCGTGTACGGTTTAAGGTCTAGGCTAGTGTCGGTTTCCTGCGGCTGCTGTAACAGACCAAAACAGACCAAGCAGCTCCAAACAACAGAAATGTCTCCTCTCGCGGTTCTGGAGGCCAGAAGCTCAAAATTACACGTTGGTAGGACCACCCTCCCTCCAAAGGCTGCAGGGGGGAGAGTCCCTCCTCGGCCCCTCCCAGCCGCCGCTGGCTGCTGGTGCTCCGTGCCCTGTGGCCACATCACCCCAGTCTCTGCCTCTTGTCACACTGCTTCCTCTTCTGTCTCTGCGTCTCTTGTGAGGACACTCGTCATTGAATTTGGGGGCCACCAAGATAACCTGGGACGATCTCCTCATCTCAAGATCCTTAATTGCATCTACAAAGACCTTTTTTTCGAATAAGGCCATACCCACAGATTCCAGGGGTTAGGACGTGGACATATCTTTGGGGGGCGGGGGGCAGCATTCAGCCCACCACGTGTCACCAGTGGTTTAAGGTGGGGCTTTCAATGGGGAGATCACACCGGCTCGGGCAGGCCTCTCACTGTAACAGCTCAGGTCTGACGGCACGATGAGGCAAGGATCTCGGAGGAGTGTTGATAGAGATGCAGTTGTTTGGTGAGCAAATGCTGTGCCCTCTGGCGCGACCTCGTGGCCTGGGGCGGGGGGGGGGGGGGGGGGGGGGCGTGTCTGGGAAATCTGTGGTTCCGACGAGTTGACTTTGAAGAAGTTCCTGAAGCGAGTGACATCAAAGGCAGATACTATTGGGGTCCAACATCCGGAGGGGCCTCAGCCACACACCGGGGTCCCTCAGCACCAACACCACCAAGGTGGGACCCTGCTAGTCATGGCCAGGCTTCCTGTGGGCAAGAAAACAGCCCATGGTTATCCCACTAGGAAAGAGCTTCAGACACCAGCTGAGCGCCCGGGAACGGGACGAGGAAAACCCCTTCTCGGTGGACGGCAGCCAGAGAACCCGCAGAGGGCAAAGCAGCCCCCTTTTGTTGGAGACCAATGGGTGCGAGGCCAGGGGCGCTCCCGGAGCCGACGCCCGGGGATGTGGATGCCCCAGGACGCACAGCTGCCGCCTGGGGGAGCCGGGATGCCGGGAGAGTGAGTGTTTGCCCGGAAGCTGGCATTTGGGGTGGCAGCGGCTGACCGGACAAACATGTCTCCCTCCTGCCCTTCCATCCACCAGGGGTCACCTAATAAGGAAAATGAGACCCACGGTAGGAAACAGAGACGCTGCATTTCACTTCCACGGCTGAGTTGGGTCACACCTGAGACTGCAGGTGTTGTGTGGCTCACCTGAAAGGGCCGAGAGGAAGGGATGGGGGCGCCTGGACTCGGGGACAGAGGGGACTGTCCGAGTGACCACCACACTTGGCAGGTCAGCTAAGCACCTTTTCCCCCAGTGGTTCCTTGAAAGCTGCTTCCGGGGGGCACTTGGTGTTTGTCCTGCAGACGGAGGTCTGAAGGAGAAACTGGCTTTGTAGTGTGTTCCCGCCTACATTCATTTCAGCTCTGATTTTTTTTTTTTCATTTTTTTGTGGGATAAGGGTTGGGGTGGGGGGGTGGGGACTGCATAACCAGAGCAAGAAGAAAAGAGATCCAAGCCCCGAGCCCTGGGCAACGCCAGCATGTAAGGGATGAAGTGCAGAGGAGGAACCTGCGAAGGCACAGAGAACCGGTGGGAGACGTGGCGTGAAGATGCTGCTGAGGAGCCGGCGGACAAGGACACTTCCGGGAGGAAGAGCCTCCTGCTCGTTCCGCCATGGTTGCCATCGCTCTGCGAAGCACTTCTGCAGGGGGCTTGGAAACGCCCTGCTCTTGGGGGAGGGGGAGGAGCGCACCCTCTGTGCTCACAGGCACCAGCTCTGGCCCAACCTGTCCCTCCACCCCCAGCGTCTGTCCTCTGCCACCTTCCACGAAGGTCTCTGTCTTCATCGTCTTGGATGTTCAAGACCCAGCTCATGACGCCTCTGTCTTCCGAGCATCAGAGCTTCCCCGGCCTTTCCAAGTCCGTTTTCGCCGGCTCATCAGCAAAGGGGTTTCTTCCTGGAAACGCAGGGTGGCATTACCACTGCCCACTGAGCTTTCTCTTGAGAAGTGGGTGGGGGTATCGCCCAGGCTGCTTCTGGAAACCAGAGGGCAGAAGGGCAGGGCTGGCAACGTCCTTTGCCCCCCAGGTCTGAAGCTGTAGTGGTCCTGCATATCTCATCACGCCGTGCTCCCAGACGAGGATGACGTGCTCAGCCCCTGGGGCCTCGCTGGTCTCCCTGAAGGCTGCCCTGCACCCTCTCTCCACGTCACTCACTCTGTCCTCCGGCAGGCGGAGGGCCACAGCGTCGCTTGGGTTCCTACCTCGGAGGTAGGATTCTCACATCCGAAAGAGAAGTCGGTGACCAATAGATTCATCTCTTCGTCCGAAGCAACTAAAAGTTTCCACGTAGATTCTCACCTCCTGGCGCTGCCCATCTCTCGACAAGGATTAATTTACCACGACGTGGCTTTGCTCACAGTAACGAATTTTTCCTGCAGAGGCAGCTGAAGGGGCAGTGCCGGGTCTCCAAGCATCAGATTCTGTCAAGATGTGAAGAGTAGCTACCTTGTCCGTGGGGGCTGGGTGGGCTTTCAAATACAGCACTTCCTCCTGAGCCTGATGTTCAAAGCAGCATCGGTCACGACAGACAAAATGTCGAAACAATCCAAGTAGCCAACGACAGATAAGCAAAATGTGGTCTATACATTCTATACACGGCATTTTATCAATAGTATGTTCCACTTACACATAAACGTGTACATAAATGGAACATGACTCAGCCTTAAAAAGCGATGAAATTCTGGCCCCTGCTACACTACAGATGGACCTTGAGGACGTGATGCTCTGCAAAATAAGGCAGACACAGAAGGACGGATACTGTGTGATTCCACTTATATGAGGTCCCTGGAGGAGTCAAGGTCACAGAGGTGGAAAGTAGGAGTGTGCGTACCAGAGGCTGAGGGAGGGGAGTTAGTGTTTAATGGGGACAGAGTTTCAGTTTGGAAAAATGAAATGAGTTCTGGAGGTGATGGTGGTGATGGTTGCACAACAAAGTGAGTGTACTTAATGCCACTGAGCTGTTCACTTAACATGGTTAAAATGATACATGTTATGGTGCATATATTTTACCACAGTTTAAAAAGGTTAAAAGCAGTTATCTGTGAAGCGTAGGATGTGGGGATGGGAGGACTGGCTTTCCTTATAAGCCTTGTGATACGATTTGATCTTTTAACTACATATACATGATACTTTGATAAATATTTTAAATTAAAAAATCAAACACAATAGGTAATATCTTTTAGTTGGAAGAAAAGAAAATCTGTATGAGAATATAAACTGTCATCGCCACTCCACGTCTCTTATCTCGCCAGAAGAAGTAACGTATTTTTCTTCCCTGTTGGAACTGGCAGAAACGTGGAAGCAGTTTGCAATGGCTGGGTTTTGCATCGGAGAGCCTTCTCTTTTGAGAGGCCTATGCTTTTAGTTCACATTTTTCAAAGTGTGCTCACAGACACCATCTTATTCAGTATCACGCCTTTGTGTGAAGAGCCAGAAGTGAAACTAAAACTTAGATTAATTCTAAGTTCCTAGAGTAGAAGACTTCTCGGTACGTAGTCAAACCACACTGCACTTCACATTTCACAAAATAGTAAATTTGCCGAATATTAGCAGTCAGCTTGAGTACAGTTGGCTCTAAAATTAATTGACAATTAGCAAAACAGTTGATCGATGGGTCTATCATTACCTGTCATCTACCTACCCGTCATCTATCACTTAACTGTCATCTGTCTATCATCCATCATCTGTCTGTGTGTCATCTATGTTATCTATCATTTATTTACCTGTCATCCATCATTATTTATCATCTCTCTGTGTTTACCTATCACCTATCTATGTATCCATCTATCTATCATCTATCTATCTGTGTATCATCTGTGTTATTGTTGTCAAACCCAAGATCATGTGCCTGGCGCACAGTGAGGCCAAACAAACCGAAACATCTGAGTTTGGAGCAGAGAACGGTTTACTGCAGGACCAGCAAGGAGAATGGGCGGCTAGTGTTCAAAATTCTCAAAATCGGGACTTCCCTGGTGGGCCAGTGGTTAGGACTCCACACTTCCACTGCAGGGGTCACAGGGTCAATCCCTGGTTGAGGAACTAAGATCCTACATGCCACATGGCGCAGCTAAAAAAAAAGTTAAAAAAAAAAAAAGACTCAAAATCCCTAATGGTTTCAGGGAAGAAGTTTTTACAGGCAAAATTTGATGGAGGGCTGCAGGGTGTGTAACCCTCCTCTGATTGGTTGGTGGTGAGGTAACAGGGATCTCCATCATCACCCCACTCGTCTGGGTTCCCCATACTTGCACTCAGCCTGAAGTCCTCAACCTGGGTGGGGGCCTTGGTTCCTACAGAAGAGCTCAGAGATCTGTATCAGATTGTCATGTGCGTGCCCCGAGGAGGAACCAGGACCAGCCCCAGCTGCTCTGTTGTTTCTTCCTGCATTTCCCTCACTTCCCTGATTAGTAACTGAATCTGGAACTCAGAGAAGGTCTAGGAGGCTGAAAGTCTTTTTCCTAGAAAATGAAAAGTGGGGAACACAGGAAGGCTTTAATGCCTGGGAGGGCCCCACAGGTTCCTGCTCAGTTTCAATCCTCCTTTTTCTTTGATTCTCCCCTATCTGGAAGGGGCAGGTGTTGGACAAGAAAGGGAATAATAACACTTTGGAAAGAGGTTAATCATAAACTTGGCAGAGGAACTCAGTTGTAGGGGACTCAGTGTCATCCTCTGTCATCTGCGTATCTATCATCTATCTAACTTGGAAGGAGGGATGGATGGACAGATGGATAGATAGACAGACAGACAGACACACATCAGTCTCTTATCTGTCCTCACTAGGGTGACCCAACTCCCCGATTTGCCTGAAAGAGGCTCAGCTTATGCCTGTGGTCCAGGTCAGCACTTGTCTAGATGTCTCATCTCTGAGCGCACGGGGCTGTAGTCACCGCATTAGAATAAGCCCAGATGAGACACAGATATAGAGAACAAACACGTGGACACCAAGTGGGGGAAGCAGGGAGGGTTGGGGGGGAATGAACTGGGAGATAGGGATTGCCATATATACATTACTAATAAGAAAAAAATATCAAATTGTACACTTTAAATATATGCAGTTTATTGTATGTCAACTGTATCTCAATAAAAGTTCTTAAAAAAAAAAAAAAGAATAAGCCCAGATGGGAAGCACCCTCTGTGTACATGGAGCTTCAGCCCTCACCTCGCCTGGCGGTGTGTGTGGCGTGCGTGCGGGAGGTTTTCACTCTCACACATGATGGAATCTGAAAGCCAATCTCAGATCATCTGTCCCTTGTTTCCCCAGCGTTTCCAACAGAAACCGATGCATGTCTTTCAAGGAGAGCGTGTAGGGGGCCCACTGAGAAAACAAAGCAGGCCTGTGGATCAATGGCAGGAACTCAGGAGAGGCCGGGCAAGGCTAACGTCTTCCAGTTTGGGGGGAGACGGGAAAGTATGCAGTATAGCTGCCTGTGCTTTGATCTGCACCATGTATGAAACTACCAGGCCAGCAGCTGGTGAGGCTGGTGAGAAACAGGGAAATATGCATAGGTGCGTGTGGAATATGCGTGGGAAATAGACTGAGCCCCTGCTGCCGAGTGTGTTAGAACCATCCGGACACTCTTGCTGTGGTGGGACAGACATTTATTGCATGGAGTAAATCAACAACTAGTTATGTATTTTATGGTTGGGTAATGCCTTTTCATTTTGCAGCAAACTCTTATAGTAATAATAAACTGGCAATGAAAAGCAAAACAGCATGTTTAATAAAACTAAAGACTGAATTTCCGTGTCTCCAGAAAGTTGATGATAAACACATAATTGACACAAAATGCTTGTTGACATTTACCGCTCACCGTGGGCACCGTGGGGATCGCACTCCCCCCATGAAAACCCAAAAAAAGGCCAACCTGCTGAAGATGCTTCAGTGTCTACTTCAAAAGTTAATTGAGCACAGCCTTTTTAAAATGACAAAGGTGACAACATAACACGTGCAGCTGCGGAAGGTCTGTTTCCATGACACTCCGTGGAGCATGACTTTTCATTTAGATCAAATGACTGTTCTTCTAAATCAGTGTTGCTCATTTTTAATCCCAAATTTTACTTCATATGTATAAAAAGTGAAGCAATAGCTCTTAAGGTGTCTATTTCATTGACAGAAGAATTTCACAAAGTTAAATGATGTCACGAGATGTTTCTAACAGAAAATCACTTTATTCCAATAATAGTGTGACCTTTTTCATCCAATTCACACTATCAAAGTAAAGCCTTTGAAAATTCATCTATTTGAAGGTGAAACCTCTAAGAATATTATAAATGCTATTGAAAATTCAGTTAACAGTGGGAGGACAAACTGAAAGAAGCAACTAGAGACAGAGAAAAATGCCATAAAATGTCTGATGAAATAAAAGCTATATCTCAACACAAATTAAAGTTTAAAAAAAAGAAAGAAAAAAATTCAGTTAAAAATTTCAACATTGAAGATAAAATAATTTGGGGGACTGTGATCATACCATACAAAATTTTACGGAGAAAAATGTCAAGGTAAAAATAGCATTCTTACTAAATTATTAAAATCTGTGGAGCAAAAACATACTTGGAACAGGTTGTGGTGTCCACATAATTTTTTCCAAATACAAAGCAAGATTCTGTGAATAGAAACCAAAGCTGTGCCTGTCACCATTTACAAATAGTTTTTTTATGCACAGAGTAACTGAACTACAAAATTATTTAAATGCTGTTAATGCTGAATTTAAAAGAAAAAATTTCAACACTTTCTATCTTTGCTTCCTGTCATCAGTGCATGTTAGAAATGTGTCAACCATTAGAGAAAACTATTTCGTTTAAGCATCCTACAATGGTGTGATTTTTTTTTTCTTTTCTATAAATGAATTCTCCAAATCTGGGGCACATTTTTTTCCAAATACGTTGGAAATCTTTAATTAAAGTAATCACGTAGTACCACAAGATCTTCAGCACTTGAAGATGTTAGCAAAATGCAATTATTGAAAATAAAGTCTGCAATCAGGAAGGTATTGAAATTTGTTCCCACAGAAGTAAGCGAGGAAATAAACAAATTAAATGATGTGAGTTCAAACCATGTACAGGATTTAATTTTAAAATTCTAAAATTATGTTTGAAAATATCTAGACTTGCAGAAAGAATCTTCTGATGGAGCTCCTATTTTTAATTTGATAAATTGATACTCAGTACTTACAATTTCCCAGCATCTTTGATTAGTCACTCAAGAGAGTCATAAATAGAGTAAACCTACTTCACAGAAATTTTTTAATTTTTATTTTACATTTTATGATTATGATTTACAATGGTGTGTTAGTTCCAGGTGTGCAGCAAAGTGACTCAGTTATACATATGCGTATATCCTTTTTCAGAGTCTTTTCCCATGTAGGTTATTACAGAATATTGAGTAGAGTTCCCTGCACTATACAGTAGGTCCTTGTTGGTTATCTATTTTATATATAGTAGTGTGTATATGTTAATCCCAAGCTCCTAATTTATCTCTCCCCCCCAACCCCACCTTTCTCCTTTGGTGACCGTAAGTTTGTTTTCTATGTCTGTAAGTCTGTTTCTGTTTTATAAATAAGTTCATTTGTATCCACATCTAAGTGATGTCATATGATATTTGTCTTTCTCTGACTTACTTCACTTAGTATGACAATCTCTAGGTCCATCCGTGTTGCTGTAAATGGCATTATATTGTTCTTTTTTATGGGTGAGGAGTATTCCATTGTGTAAACAGTGGAATTGTATGTAAACAGTGCTGCTATGAACAAGGGTGCATGTATCTTCTCAAATTATGGTTTTATCTGAATATATGCCCAGGAGTGGGATTGCTAGATCATATGGTAGCTCTATTTTTAGTTTTTTAAGGAACCTCCATTCTATTCTCCATAATGCTTGTATCAATTTACATTCCCAACAACAGTGTAGAAGGGTTCCCTTTTCTCCACACCCTCTGAAGCATTTATTGTTTGTAGACATTTTCATAATGGCCATTCTGACTATTGTGAGGTGATACCTCATTGTGACTTTGATTTGCATTTCTCTAATAATTAGCAATGCTGAGCACCTTTTCATGTGCATTTTGGCCATCTGTATGTCTGCTTTGGAGAAATGTCTATTTAGATCTTCTGCCCATTTTTTGATTGAGTTGTTTGTTTTTTGATATTGAGCTGCATGAGAAATTTTTGTATTTTGGAAATTAATCCCTTGTTGGTCACATAATTTGCAAATCTTTTCTCCCATTCTGTGGGTTGTCTTTTCATTTTGTTTATTGTTTCCTTTGCTGTGTAAAAGCTTTTAAGTTTAATTAGGTCCCATTTGTTTATTTTTATTTTTATTTCCATTACTCTAGGAGGTGGATCCAAAAAGATATTGTTGTGATTTATGTCAAAGAGTGTTCTGCCTGTGTTTTCCTCAAAGAGTTTTATAGTACCCGGGCTTACCTTTAGGTCTTTAATCCATTTTGAACTTATTTTTGTGTATGGTGTTAGAGGTTGTTCTAAATTAATTCTGTTACATGTAGCTGTTGAGTTTTCCCAGCACCACTTATTGAAGAGACTGCCTTTTCTCCACTGTGTATTCCTGCTGCTTTTGACACAGATTAATTGACTGTAGGTGTGTGGGTTTATCTCTGGGCTTTCTATCCTGTTCCACTGATCTGTATTTCTGTCTTTGTGACACTACCATATTGTTTTGATTACTATAGCTTTGTAGCATAGGCTGAAGTCAGGGAGCCTGATTCCTCCAGCTCCATTTTTCTTTCTCAAGATTGCTCTGACTATTGGGGTCTTTTGTGTTTCCATACAAATTTTAAGATTTTTTTGTTCTAATTCTGCAAAAAATGCTATTGGTAATTTGATAGAGATTGCATTGAACCTGTAGATTGCTTTGAGAATAGTCATTTTGACAATATTGATTCTTCCAATCCAAGAACATGGTATATCTTTCCATCTGTTTGTCATCTTTGATTCCTTTCATCAGTCTTATAGTTTTCAGAGTACAGTTTTTGCCTCCTTGGATAGGTTTATTCCTAGGTCTTTTATTCTTTTTTGATGCAGTGGTAAATGGGATTGTTTGGTTAATTTCTCTTTCTGATCTTTTGTTTTTAGTAGAACATAGAAATGCAACACCTTTCTGTGTATTAATTTTGTATCCTGCAACTTTACTGAATTCATTGATGAGCTCTAGTAGTTTTCTGGTAGCATCTTTAAGATTTTCTAGGTATAGTATCATGTCATCTGCAAATAGTGACAGTTTTATTTTTTCTTTTCCAATTTGGATTCCTTTTATTTCCTTTTCTTGCATGATTGCTGTGACTAGGACTTCCAAAACTATGTTGTGGAGAAGTGGTGAGGGTGGTCCTTGTCTAGTTCCTGATCTTAGAGGAAATGCTTTCAGCTTTTCACCTTTGAATAACAGAAGGTATTCTGGGTGGAAACAAAGATGACAGGCTCTGTAAAATTTTGGACTGAAATATTTACACATTTTAACACAAAAATAATAAAATGGATAATAACCTCCATTTATCCGAATTGTTCTGAGCCCATCAGATACCTCAGTACCTGTAGAGAAGAATGTTTTTGCAACTTAAAATATTATGATTGAGAAAAAAATTGATGGAAGGTGTCAACGATTTCAAATGCATTAGTCATAAGAACCACTTCAAGCAAGATTGCAGGCAATCTTATGAAAAATAAAATAGAACAATATTGAAAACTTTCTTTTTCAGAAAAATACCAGTGAGATGGTATTAGAAGTAGAGATGGCTAAAAAAATGGGGAAATATGTGAATAGCTGCCAAGAATAATTATTCTTCCCATGTTACTATCTAGTGTTCAGATGATTAATGTAAAGATTTAAATTCTCTTCCCTTTAATGCATGTAGATTTTGGTTAGTTTTTTAAAATATTTATTTTTTAAAGGACTATTTCATAGCTACACCAATATCATGAAACCAATTGTCAGTCAATAAATAAATAATTTTAAACTTATTTATATTTTAGCTTCACTTTTCAGTTTCAAATTTTTTCCAGTCTGGGCTAAAAAAAAAATCATATGGTTACCCGATCTTGTAACCTTTCTTGTTCTAGAAGAGATTTAAGGCAACGTGAAAAAATGTGGAACATCCCAGCTTTTAATCTTGCTAAACAACTAAACCTCACTAAAGATTTTGGGAGCTGAAAGTTCTTTTCAGGATTTATCCTGCTTTTAGTTAAAGTGACCAGTTTCAAGATAAAATAATTTTACTTTGACTGGCTTTTATGGTAAATAAAATTAGGGTGACTAAATAGTTTTTATGTTATTTCGACTTTAATCATTTATCTGACTACTCCTTACTACCAAGAAGCAAACTGCAAGTATGACATAGAGAACGTCCATGTTCAGGTGCCATTCAAGTAGCTTACTTTATACATTTTTTAATTTGAAAATCAATCAACCCAGCAGTTATTGAAACTCCTCCCTGATCTGTGAAATCTATGACTTTCCAGAATATGATGATGCAGGAGACAAGTGTATAACAAAGTCCTTTATCAAAATGGTTGGGTAGAGTTGTGTGATTTTGTCCAGAAACAAGTCCAGTTTGTTCTAAGGTATCTCAAAGTCTGAGAGTGGGAAAGGGACTCTCTGTGTCCTCTGACACGAATTGTGTGGTAAGGACAGCAGGAGCTCCTGAGATGTAGCAGAGGCGTTTTATGGGGATAAACTTTGTTCAGCATGGAGTTAGTGACTGAGTTAGCTGAGCCATTGGGAAACCAATGAGAACATGTCCCAGAGATCAGAGCCTTTCTCTCTTTCCTATGAGCTACAGAGAAGAGGGTACAGGGAGTCAGCTGAGAGAAACAAGTGAATTAAAGAGACAATTCATGCTTTATGCTACCATCAGAGGGACGGCAAGCCTGCTGGGGCACTTACAAAGAATTTGGGGAATGTTCCGAAAGACAGCTTGTTTCAAGCCAAGTCTTAGAGTGGGTTTCCCCCAAAGGCTGGCCCTGAGGCAAGGATTGGGGCCCACATCATTTTACCAGAGGTAAATGTAAAAATAATAACAATACTAGATAATGAATATTAAATAATGATAAATACCACTTTGCCTCTTTGGACCACCTCCAAATAAACAGTGGAAAGGAAAGAAGCTTAGCATCATGGGCCCCTGGGACTCCATCCCACCAGGGGACTCTGGAAGACTGCCTGGAAGGGGAGTCTCCTCTCCTCCTCTCCTCTGGGAGAGGCCTCAGAGGGATGGTGGGGCCAGGGTGAGTTACCTACCAGCTTCCACCAGTCATTGTTTGAAGATAGCTTGCAGGGACCAGGGGCTGTTAACACCCCCAGAACCTCCAGCCTTGATGGACAAGGGTTGATTAGGCTCCCATCACAGGTGCAATTGGAAGCTGGGGGTGCACACCCATGGGGATGACCTGAAGGCATCCATTGTGTGGCTATACCATGGTGCATTCGCCTGGTCTCCTGGTGGCAGATGTTTATGTCATTCCCATCATTTTGTCTTCATAGATGCCGCTGCTAGGAATGTTCTCAGCCAAGTCCTTGTGACTATCTGTACAAGGTTTTCTCCAGGATCTGCACCCGGGATTGGAATTGCTCTTTGGCAGAGTGTGGGTGTCATTAACAGCACCAGATATTGCCAGATCGCTTTCCAAGATCATTGTATCTCACTGTCATTGTCTTGGCAGTATACGTGTATTCCCACGGATTCACGTTCTCATCAACATTTCCTAGAGTCAGCCTTTCTAAGTACTGCCAACCTGGTTAACTGTGGCTTTCATTTGCGTTTCCATGATTACTAATGAGGTTGATCTAGTTTTCATATGCTTTTTGTCTAGCAGATGCCTTTGTTTTAAAAAGTCTGGTGTTGAGTGCTTAATTCCTTAAGCCCATGTGTCCTTGTGTGTGGTTTAGGAATGGGTGTGTTGGGTGGGGTGGGGTCTTTGTTCACTCTGAGGATTTTTGTCAAGCAAAATTCTTCAAGCTCCCTAGGGAAGATATTCATGACAGTTATTAAATAGTGTTTTTTATGAAGATCCTCATAATGATTTGAGCCACTATGACACTAAAGTTATAAATAATAACATCCTGACAAAAACAAAGTCATATCCCCCAATACCACAGTCCCGTCACATTTACTGAAATTTCATTGTTCTTATTAACCTACATTTGTATGCATTAAACCATCCAGTTACCTAGGGAGTCTAAACAGTACTGCTTCTACAGGGTTCCTTCAGATTTTGAGTAGTTACCTTAAACTTTGATCACAAACCAAGATTTTTCTCACCATATGTAGCTAGCATTCTCTTTTAATCCATCTCTTCCTTCACTGTCACACATCAGGAAGAACATCACCATCTGTCATAAGTAAACCCTTTCTTAGTTTCTTAATTAGATTCAAGAGCAAGATAAGAGAAGTAGCTGAGCAGGAGGGAATCCAAGTAAGGACACTCTTCATCTGTCATCTAGCCCTGGAATGAACTTCAGATCAAGGGCATGGATGGTGCAACAGAGTTTAAAATCTCAGTTTACATGAATAGGTAACCATTGGTGAAAGGGAGCATAGGTAGTGAAGGGTAAGATTGGTAGATCCCGGTTGTCCAAACCTGCACATCAAAGGTGTGGCCCTGGACTGGCTCCTGGGAAATGTTCTAAGCCCTTAGTATGTCCTGGCTAATGTGAGCACCTTTGTTTATCTGGGGCCTAAAACTGTGCCAGAGAGTCTTTGCCAGTGATGGGATTAGGGTGGGACCTCCGACCACACAGTATCAGCTTGACCACTGGAAGGACTGAAGACCAGGTTCAGCCACATAAATGGTCAGCCACACCTTTGCAACTGAGCCCCAGTAAGAATTCTGGACACCAAGGCATGGGTGAGCTTCCCTGGTTGGCAGCGCTCTGTACATATTGTCACATGTCCTTCCTGCCTGCATGGGCCCACTGGGATGGAGCTCTACCGCATATGCCTCTTCCCTTTGCTGATTCCAACCTGCATCCTTTTGATGTAACAAACCATAACTGTGAGCATAACAGCTTTTCCAGTTCATGAGCCCTTCTGGTGAGTCACTGGACCTGAGGGTGTTCTGGGAAAATCCCACATCAGACTACAGCACCATGCAGTGCACACTTACACAATGTGTGAATGAAAGGTACAGATGCACTGAGGTCCTGTTACTCCTACATAACCCTTGTTACCAGTGTCCCACTATAACAAAAATACAGTAGACTGGGTAGCTTAAACAACAGATATCAGTTTCTCACTGTTCTGGAGGCTGGAGGTCAGAGATTGGGGTGCCAGTGTGGTCAGGTTCTTGGGGAGAGCCCTCTTCCTGGTTTGCAGATGGCTGCCTTCTTGGTATGTCCTCACATGGCAGAGAGAGAGAGAGAGAGATGGAGGAAACAGACTATCTCCTGTCCTTTTTTTTTATTATTATTTATTGGCTGCATTGGGTCTTCACTGCTGTGCTCGGGCTTTCTCTAGTTGTGGCAAGCAGGGGCTACTCTTCGTTGTGGTGAGCAGGCTTCTCATTGTGATGGCTTCTCTTGTTGCAGAGCACAGGTTCTAGGTGCATGGGCTTCAGTAGTTGTGGCATGTGGGCTCAGTAGTTGTGGCTCCCAGGCTCTAGAGCACATGCCCATTAGTTGTGGTGCACGGGCTTAGTTGCTCCATGGCATGTGGGATCTTCCCGGACCAGGGCTTGAACCCATGTCCCTTGCATTGGCAGGCAGATTCTTAACCACTGTGCCATCAGGGAAGCTCTCCTGTTCTTATAAGGGCACTGACCCCACTCATGAGGGTTCCACCCCGTGACCTAATCACCTCCCAAAGACACCATCTCCAAATTCCATCACATTCAGGATTTTAATGTATGAATTGGGGGGAACACAAGTATTTGATCTGTAGCAACCACTGATCATGGATGTCCCCCCCACCACCACCACCAAATGCCAGGGTCTAAACTCCATGGGAGCCAGCTGGAATTCCCTAAATTGCAAAAAAGAGATCCTGGAGATAACATTTACTATAGATACACTGCCTTTTGCTGCCATCAGCTAAATTCATGCCTCTTGGTTAATTTCAAACAGCTGTTTAGGATTATCAGTCTCACAGATAACATCCTTTAGAGACACATATTGTCAGTTCTTTCTCTTGCTTAACCTATATAAATCCTGTAATTAATTACAACTTTTCAGACAATAGATTTATATCCTGTGACCCTCACCTAAGAGGTCATAACTTCAAAAATTTCTGCCAGCAAATAAGGATATATTACATTGATTATTTATCCTCTTTTCTTCAGCTCAGGTTAGAAAGTTTGCTTGAATTAGAAGATTGCATGGAAACTAAAATATATATTTAAGTGAGAGAAACAGATTACAGAACTAGATATGTAGTATAATCCTAACTTTGTAGAAACTGCATAAATATTTGCATGGAGGACTTCCCTGGTGGTGTAGTGGTTAAGAATCCTCCTGCCAATGCAGGGGATACTGTTTCCATCCCTGGTCCGGGAAGATCCCACATGCTGCAGAGCAACTAAGCCCATGTGCCACAACTACTGAGCCTGTGCTCTAGAGCCTGTGAACCACAACTACTGAAGACCACACACCTAGAGCCTGTGCTCTGCAACAAGAGAAGCCACCGCAAGGAGAATCCCACGCTTCACAACGAAGAGTCATCCCCCCTCGCCACAGCTAGAGAAAGCCTGAGCGCAGCAACAAAGACCCAATGCAGCCAATTAATTAATTAATTATTTAAAATTTGCATAGAAAGAAGCATGGAAGGAAAAACCTTCAAATGTTAACCATGAGCACATGGCCTTTGAGAACTTGAGATGGGGCTAGTGCAACAGAGGAGCTGAATTTTAAACTTTATTTAATTCCTTTAATTTTGATGTAAATGGCCACCCATGGCTAGTGGCTGCCCTGTCGTACAGCACCCAGGGGCGGCCTTGCTCATGCATCTGGCAGTTGGTGCTGGCGGTCAGCTGGGACGTCAGCTGGGACCTCAGCTGGGCTGGTGGCTGGGATGCCCGTGTGGCCTCTCCCTGGGGTCTCTCTGCATGGGCTAGTTGGGCTTCCTCACGGTATGGCCGCTGGCTTTGAAGAGTGAGCACCCTCAGAGGACCACAGCAAAGGAGGCTGTGTCACCTTCCAGGGCTTAGGCTCAGGAGCCGCATAGCGTCACTTATGCCAGAGCCACAGGCAGACCCAGAGGGGAGGGGAGGGAACACAGATCATGTGACTTGAGGGAAGAGCCTTGACGTCAAGCTATAGGAAGAGGATGTGGAATGAGAGGTGGTGTTGTGGTGAGAGGGAGGTTAGTTTCAAAGTCAGTTATCTGCTGCGGCCCCTCAAACCACCCCAAACTCAGCGCCTTAACCGTTATTTATTTTGCTCACCATCCACAGGGTTCAGGGGAGATGGCTCATCTCTGCTCCAAATAGCTTCAGCTGGGGCAGCTCGCCTGGGGACCACAGGGCCCAAGGTCAGCATGGCAGGCTCACAGGGCTGGCAAGTTGGCGCTCGCTGGTGGTTGGCAGGGGGCTCAGCTAGGGCTGTGGTTGGGGGTGGGGGGTCCTGGTTCCTCTCCACATGCTCGCTCGCTCTCTGTTTCTCTGTGTGTGTGTGTCTCTCTCTGTCTCTCTCTCTCTGTCTCTCGGTAGGCTACCTGGGCTTCCTTGTGGCCTGGTGACTGGGTTCTACCTTGAGGTTCTAGGGCAGGAAGGCATTATTATGAGCCAGCCTTGGGAGTCACAGGGTCTCACTTCCATCGAACTCCATTGGTGGAGGCTGTACCAGGGGCCGCCCCGGTTCTGGAGGAGGGGACGCAGATCCCCCGACGTAGCCAGCAGAGTGGTAAAGGAAGCAGGTGAGGTGGGAAGCCTTGCAGCGGGCATCTTTGGAAAATGGGAAGGCGAGGGTCTGGGGCACCCTGCTTGCCCTGTGCATCTCGAGGACACGATCGTGTATGGCAGCTGCCTTTCCCCCAAACCCTCCCCTCTGCTCTTGTTGGACCTTTGTACACACTTCCCATCAGCGTCCTGCAAGGTGCAGCGCTCCTTTTCCCTTTGCATCACCTGTTCATATGACCTGTGTCTGGCGTTGGCTGTGTGCTTTCCTCCCAAGGAGTATATATATTTCCTTCTCCTAAAGAGAAGAACTTGGCCCATTTCAGCTGCCACCAGAGGCATGAAAGAGGCAAACTGGTAGATTTTCACATACAGGTCCAAGGAAAAAGTGGAAGTTTGCACCAACTAGAAAAACAAAAACCATGTGATTTGTGAATTTGAGCTATTTCCAGCCACGGCCCATTTCCCTATCTGGTCAGAAACCTGTGGCAGCTTTTAAGCATCAGCAGTTATTCTGACACCCTGGCAGCTTCCGGAACATTCCAGGAGCCTGTGCAGGTGCATTTAGCTCTGCCTGGAGTTGGAGCATCTGTCCTTTTCCTCGGCCTTCCACCTGTCCACGTCAGCCCTCTTCTACAGCATCTCTGTCCCATGTGCCGGTGAGATGGCTGTCCCTGCGTGTGACTTGTCATGGGGCAGGAACTGCCATTGTTGTCATTGTTTGTTGGTGACAGAGTTGTGTGAGAGTGATTCAGGGCTGCGATATATTAATTTAGTCTCTGAAGTAGCTCCATGGAGGACTGGGTTTGAAGTTTGATAAAGTGAGTTCTCTGACACATATATCTTTTAGAAGTTGACATTTTCTGTAATAAGCTCAAGGAACATTCTCAACAAAGCCCGCCAGAAGATTCCAGGCTGTAGGACTTGGGGGAGCACTGCTTTCCTTGTCTTCCCAGTCCCTCACTGGGGAGGAGCTTGGACTATTGCTGAAGAGGGGCTGCTTGTCCAGGGTGTGGTCCCATGGGTAACAGGAATTCCTGGGTGGGGGGCTCTACAAGCCTCAAAGACCCCCAACTCTGTTACCCTGAAACCCCAGCATAAATGCCTTGTACACTTTCCCTGGGCTTGTGCCTTGGTCGTTGTGACATTTCAGAACGCAACTCGTGCCTGTGACTGGGTAGAAACTCAACAGATGGTTGAGACCAAGTAGATTGGGATGTAGCGTAGTTGCATCCTATCCACATTTACCTTCCTACCGTGTGTGTAGTCAGCTCTGAGAGGGTGTGATCCTCATGTTTAAAGATTCTTTTGCTTGTTTGTTTGTTTGATTGATTTTTATCTTTGGCTGCGTTGGGTCTTCATTGTTTAAAAAGTGCTGTAACTTTCCAAGAACCATCACAGCCAAAACTCGTGAGCTGAGGCATTGCTATGTGAGGTCCATGTGCATGTGCTTGCAAATTTGCAGAATATTTCTAAAAAGATACAACAGGGAGCTGGTATCAGGCTGCTTCCAGGGAGGAGGACTGGGGGACAGTGATAGGAGGGAAATTTCATTTTAACTGAAAACCTTTTCTGAAATGAATGGAGAAAAATATATAAGGATACCATCAGGAGTCCCTGAGTGGGTCCCTACAGCCTCAAACCAAAGTACATGATGAAAAGGTATCATGGCGAATTGTTTCCCTGCAATGCCATCCTGTGGAAAAAGAGTGATCACACCAAATTCTGAGATTGTTTGGTGAAGGCTGTTTCTTTCCCAGCACACTGATGAGGATTCACAACATTGCCCTGTGCAGATGGGCCTGTGGAGCAGACTTTATTGCCGTCCCTTCCTCTGCCCTCTTCCCAGCTGACAGAGCCACCTCCCACCATAGCAGCAGAAAATGAGAAACATGTACATTCCAGCCTCCCTTGCAGCTAGGCTGGCCCAACTCCTGTCCAGTGGATAATCAGAGGAGATATTCCGGGGGAAATTCCTTGGTCAAGAAGGACATTCGAGAATTAAATCCTCTTTATTCTTCTGGACATGCATGGGTAAAGATGTGATGTCTGGAGCTGTGGTAGCCATCTAGTGACCATGAGGAAAATCACCTAAGGAAGAAAGCTGAGGATTACTGAGCAGAAACAGAGAAGGTACCCAGATTTGTGATGTCTTCATGGTTCCACTGAAATAACCAATCTTGGAACAACTTGCTGTTGGACTACTTCCAATGAAAGAGACTAAACACCTGTATCATTTAACCCTAATCATCCTAAACATCCTATTCACTGAATCAAATTTTCAGTTACTTGTAGCTAAAGTATCCTAGCCGATACAGCATGTTATAAACTTTTAAATAATTATTCTAGATTTTCCATGTCAATGAACATGAATTTCACTATGACATATTTTCTTTGTAGAATCAGTGAACAAGAAATAAAAACTTAAGGGGTGAATATTTTATTACAGGGCCAAAGTCCAGCCAGTGTTTTATCACCAGGGATCTACATAATGCTAATTGCGAACAAGTATGTTTTGAGAAAATGTCTCTTTGACATTTATCGCTTCTAAAATTTCTTAAAAATATTTTATCACTACATCACACTACTCAGATCTCTTTACAGTATAGGTAGCTGTCATTAAGTAAACCATGCCTTGGAAAACAGTCCCTGTAAGTCTGTTAAAGGCCATGCACACCCAACCCACTAGCTTGCACTGCTTTCATCAGCTCCCTCCAGTGGGTGGAGAGTACAGAGAGAACCAGAGGTTCTCTCTGGAATTGGAACACTTGGGTTTGAGCCCAAATTCTGGTGCCCCAGTCCTAGCTAGGTGAACTTAAACAAGTTAGTAAACTCTTTAGTGCCTCACTTTATTTGGCCCTAGACAGAGGAGAGACATGTATCAACCATGAACATGACTTATTAGCACCCTGGAGACTGTCTGGAAAACCCAGTGTTTACCTTACAGGGGTTTAATGATGCTGTGTGCTGGTTATTGTATCATTTAGATCACCTTAGCTACAAGTAACAGAAATCTCAACTCATAGAAGAGATAGGTGGTGGATGCCTTTAGCTTAAAAGAGTGTCCAAGATTACTCCATTCTTTGCTTCCTTCTTCTTTATGATGTGGGCTTTTTGATCTGATGCGTGTTGCTTCATGGTCACAGGATGGCAGCTGTAGCTCCTTTTGAATAAGGCATCGCAGCCTTATTCAAAAGCAGGAAACGATGGGTGCAGTGGCAGAAGGTTGTTTTCTATAGTGGTTTTATTTGTTTGTTTGTTTGTTTATTGGCTGCTTTGGGTCTTCATTGATCTGCATGGGTTTTCTCTAGTTGCAGCAAGCAGGGGCTACTCTTTGTTGTGATGCGAGGGCTTCTCATTGCAGTGGCTTCTCTTATTGCAGAGCACCGGGCTCTAGGTACACGGGCTTCAGTAGTTGTGGCACGTGGGCTCAATAGTTGTGGCTCACAGGCTCTAGAGCACAGGCTCAGTAGTTGTGGCGCATGGGCTTAGTTGCTCCACGGCATGTGGGATCTTCCAGGACCAGGGGTCAAACCCGTGTCCCCTGCATTGGCAAGCAGATTCTTAACCGCTGCGCCACCAGGGAAGTCCCTATAAGTGGTTCTCTTTTATTATCACCAACAGAAAAGCTTTTGTTGAATCTCTTCAGCACATTCTCTTGAGACGATGATATATGACAATCCCTTGTGGCCAAAAATAATAATAATAATAATAATAATAATAATAATAATAATAATAATAATACTGGGAAAGCAAACATCTGGCCGTTTTCCATTCTCCGAAGTGGACAGTAAACCAAGGGGAAGGAAGTGGGGGATGGTTGTTGCCTGGCAGTGAACATCTGTTTTAATCAGGGTTCATCCCAGAGATACACTGAGTCCCACACACTGGTAACATAGGTTGGTGTCATAACCCCAACCACATAAAGTCAGGGTTAGTAAACAAATTCATATTGAACATCTATTAAACACCAAGCAACGTGCAAGACAAAGGAGAGTTCAGTCTTTAAGGAACATAGACAAGAAACATATATGCAATTAAGTAAATAGTGTCATTTTAAATTGTGGGGTACACCTTGAAGTAAACAAAAGAGGGTGAAGAGTTAGAAAGTGATCCAGAAACGTGAGTCATTCTGGCCAGAATATAAAATAACATTGGTGAAAAATGGTACTGGACACCAAGCATTTTTCTCAAAAATCCAGCTGCCTTCTAATTGAAAGTGATAACATGACTTTGCTTCTCTCCTGAGACTGTGTTTATCCACTACTCAGAATGTTCCTTTCAATTTAAACAAAGTTTTCTAGGCCTTTTATACTCTACCACCCAGTGCAGCGCAATTTAGATGAGTTTCTTGATCATTATTCATTTAAGAACCCGTGTTTCCTCTCCACGGGGAGGCCTTGCCTACTATGCAGGTTTCTTTTTGACGATTTTCTTTCAATTTTGTTCATTCATCCTATGAGGAGTTCTAGGACTTCTCTGGGGAGTTAGTTTATAGTCAACATGGTAAGAAGAGGAGCTGGGAATGTAAATACAATTGTGAAAAGAAAAAGAACACACGGTGGAAAGAGAGGTCTCCTGCAGAAGCATCTGTCTGCCTTGATGTTATCACCCAGGGCGAGGTGCGCTCACTCCCTCGGATTACGTGACCACAATTGACTGTCATGGAGCCCATGGCAAAGTGAATGATGGAGTCTTAGCGCTGCAGGTGACCTTATAAATCGTCTCACGCAGCCTTCCTTGTGCGGTAGAAACCCTCCTGATAAACGTGCTGGTCCGTTTCCTCGGACCAGGTCCCGTGTAGGGGAGGTCCCTGGGGATAAGGGTCCGCCGTGGGCGACCCCAGTTGTCTTGTGCTCTTTCTTATAAAACCATCACCCACTGGTCCTGATGTTGCCTCTGGAACCACTGCACTTCCCCTCCTTCTAACATCTCTCGGGCAGAGCCCAGTCAGAGTTTTAAAGACCATTGCATCTCAACTGCTTTTTGTCGCTTTCGCCAAGAATTCCACGCTGTTAAATCCAATGCCCGGTGTTTGGCCTTCATCCTATTTGTTCCGGGAGCAACGCCTGACACAGCTGGTCGCCCCCTCCTCATCCAGCCGCTTCCTTCATTTGGATTCAGGGCGTCACACCCTCTGGGCTTCCCTCCCGCCTCTCTGGCTGCTCCCCCCAGACCACTTTGCTGCCTCCTCCTCTTCTCCCCTCCCTCCAGGCTCTGGGGCTCTGTCCCTCGGTGGTCACCTCTTCCAGGCTGAAGCCAATGGCCCTGAATGTAAATCCTGAGCCAGGTCCTCCTGTCCTGACCCTCGGGCTCAGAGGGCTCAGACCCTCCCACTTCCCTCTCCCCACCCAGACAGGCTTCCCACCTTCATGGGGCTGAAGGATGGAATCCCCAACTCCCCCCACACCCAGCTCTCTCGCTGGGCTCCTGTCCTCCCATTGCTCAGGCCCCAGAATGAGGAATCATCCGTAAATCCTGTCCCTCTGCCCCCAAGGTCGTTTCCTAATGAGACAGCATCACATGGCTCCCACGCGCCCCTCGTGTAATCAAACACGGCACACGGCACATAGCTAGACGTTAGTGCCGCCTTCCCACACTCCCTTAACACGGATAGCTTTCTGCTAACATTTGTCCCGTGCCGCCTTGTGGAATACCTACTTGTGGTCATGCTTTATCTTCCCTAGGAGCATACAAAGTCCTTGAAGACACAGGTTATCCTACATGTATGTTCAACCTGCATGGTGTAACGTCCATGATCAGGCCCTATAAGTATTTCCTGAAGAAGTGGTTATGAGTCTTACCTGTTAGAACTCAGTATCTTTTTCTTTCTTTTTTCCTTTCAGTATTTTTTGAAGTATAAGTTGATTTACAATGTTGTTAGTTTCAGGTGTACAGCAAAGTGTTTCGGTTATATATATGTGTGTATGTATGTGTGTATATATACCTATATGTATATATATATATATATATACAAATATAACTGAATATATGTATATATTCTTTTTTTAATATTTATTTATGTATTTGGCTGCACGGGTCTCTTAGTTGCAGCACGCGGGAGCTTTGATCTTAGTTGCGGCATGTGGGATCTAGTTTCCTGACCAGGGATCGAACGCAGGCCCCCTGCATTGGGAGCACAGAGTCTTAGCCACTGGACCACCAGGGAAGTCCCTATATATATTGCTCTTTTTCAGATTCTTTTCCCTTATAGGTTATTACAAAATATTGAGTATAGTTCCCTGTGCTGTACATAATTCAAAAAGATACATGCACCCCAATGTTCATTGCAGCACTATTTACAATAGCTAAGGTATGGAAGCAACCTAAATGTCCATTGATAGATGAGTGGATAAAGAAGATGTGGTACATATGTACAATGGAATACTTCTCAACCATTAAAAAAATAATAATGCCATTTGCAGCAACATGGATAGACCTGGAGATGATCATACTAAGTGAAGTAAGTCAGACAAAGGCAAATATCATATGATATCACTTATATGTGGGACCTAAAAAAACAGACGTGACACAGATGAACTTATTTACAAAACAGAACTCAGTCTCAGATACCAACACCTAGGAGTCACTTGGGAAGGGTACCAACAATTGTGTCTGAGCCCTGATGGAGGAGGGCCGGACCCATGAAGACCACCTTTAGGGAAAGATCATCACAGTGGCCTTGAAGAAAGAACGCGGTAGCCAAGTAGCCCCCTGTCGACCCCAAAGTCAGTTGCAGAGTTCACAAACTCCATTTTCTAAATTGTCCCCTGTCATCCTATCTCAGCTAGGAGAAGGACTTTTTTTGCTGTTCTCCAGCAAGATAAACATCTGTTCCGCAACAGAATAAACATCGCCAGTACTTGATCAAAATGGGGACTTCATCACAAAGCCGTCGAGAAACCAGTCTCTCCGATGAGCTCCAGATCGCTCCATTCATCTCCAATTTTTTTTAAAGTTCTTTATTGGAATATAATTGCTTTACACTCTTGTGCCAGTTTTTGCTGTACAACAAAGTGAATCATCTGTATTTATACATATATCCCCATATCCCCTCCCTCCCCGCGACTCCCTCCCACCCTCCCTATCCCAGCCCTCTAAGTCATCACCCATCATTGAGTTGATCTCCCTGTTCCAATTTTAAAAAACTGAAAACTCCCAGGCTTCACTTTTGTATTTTTTCCTTTAAATTGTTTTACACATTTTTTTAAAAATCAAGGGCCAAGTTACTTTCTATCTTTTCCTGTCTCTTTGTTGCTTCTTGAACATGATAAACTGCTTGAACCATAAATACACTTAGGAAACTAATAGTAGGTTGCATATTCTTTGGATAAACTCAGTGTTTCCAGAGCTGAATCAAAAGTTGCATTTATACAACAGGGATTTTTTTTTAACACTTAAACACGGACACAGAATCAGTGGGCTTCCTCAAGTGGAGAAAGCTGAACAGGTTATGACCTAGTTCTCAAGCAGACTGTCCAGAAAACATTCTAATTGGGGAAAACAGCCGCGAGGGCCTGACGCTCCCAACGCAAAGCCGCCCTGACCGCTGCACTCGCGCTTTTCATTCCTGTTTCTGCGACTTGCGAGGGATTAAATGGGAGCCAAGAGCTTCGAAGTTGAAAAGGTGAGCGTTCTTCTGGGTGGTTCGAGGCTCATCCTTCGAAGGACTCCAATTTGTGAAGGTAAAGCTCCCCGTCGTGGGGCGAAGTGGGCAGGGCTGCGAGGGCCGTGTGACCAGGTGAAGCTGAAGCTGTGGGTAACCGTCGCTCAGATCCACCCCACCCGCCTCCGCCAATCAAGGTCTTCACGAGGCACGTCCTCCAGGCCGCTTGGAGCCTACACAAAAGGTGTGTGCCCGAGTCGTGGTCCAGGAACTGGGCGTCAGCTGTGTCTGCTTGTAGCTGAGCTGGTGAAGACCCTCCAGCTGGGCCAGTGTGAGTGTCTGCTCAGTGGCCTTTGGACGTCAGAGGGCAGAAAACTCCACCCACATATCGTGCTGAGGTCCGTGGCTCGGTTACACCTGCGCACAAGGACCGTGACCACACCTCTTCCCATCACCTCTCCCAACGCTCCCCACGCCTCTGAGTGTCCTGTGTCTTTATCCTTCATCCCATAACTTCCCCAGTCCCTTGGCTTCAGGGAGGCTGATCTGGGACCTGCTCTCCCTCTGTGCAAGGCTTCCTTGCGAATAACCCCCCTCTTTGCTGCACACCTCAGTGTCTCAGCGTTGTGACCTGCTGTGCGCGGGCAAGGCGAAGCTGGTGCGGTAAGAAAACCCCAGATTCCAGAAACTCGGCAGAGCTCCCCCGCCCCTGCCCCCCGACCAGTGGCTGAGCAAGTCACTGTGCAAGGAAGCCAGGGATGCTTCTTTACTGACAGGTTGAGTGCTCTCTATGTTCTTTTGTTTGTGGCATGGGCGTCTGCGAAATTGTGATGGAAAATTTCCAGAAAGGCTAATCACGCACCTTTCACAACAAAGGTACTGAGTTGGACTTCAGATTCGGTTCTCTTTAGACGTCGGGGCCTCTTCTGAAGTAGCGTCTGATGGACATGCTGACTCCAGGGCCCGGCTGGGTGGGCTGAGGCTCGGTTGGCCTCTCGGGCAGCTTCACTTCTCGCTGCTCCTTCCCCGTTCAGCTCTCAGGCCCTGGTCCCTAGTGAGTGTCTCCACCCACCCACATCCCCGTCTCTGCCTCAGCTTCCAGAGAACCCCAGGCGCTCGCCTGGGCACGGGGACGGAGTGACTGTTCTCTTAAATTGTTCATCGGGGCCCAAGAGTCTAACCAGTGGTTTATGACTGCTTTTAGCCCTGAGACTCTCGCCAAATGACAAAAGCAAACCAATTTAGTAGTGAGTTCAGTGCTCTTTAATTCAAGGGAAAACAGCCCCTGGACTACCTCCCAAGCAGGGGAGCACCGTTCCCGGGGGGTTGGGGGCCAGGTTTTAGAGCACTGCGTCCAAGGCTCCGTGCAGCCAGGTTTATAGAGCACTGCGTCCAAGGCTCCATGCAGCCAGGTTTATAGAGCACTGCGTCCAAGGCTCCGTGCAGCCAGGTTTATAGAGCCCTAGAAGCAGCAGAGTGGAAACGGCGGGGTGGGGGTGGGGGGAGGCTGCGGGAAGGTGGCGTTTCCTTCCCCTTAAGGCTCGATGCTCAGTCAGGGAATAAGGCAGGAGTACTTGGCTTAAGCTTGATTGGCTGGGGTTGCATATTTGACCTTATTTAGAACAGGGATACCCTGACATTTTCTTGGCATTTGTGGACTGGCGTTTCAGGTCAAGGAGAGTACTTACAGGGACAGGAAAGTTACCTAAGTTTGCATTTGCTTACACAGCGTGGCGGGGGGGTGGGGTTGCTGGAATGCCTCCATGTCCAGCCTAAAAACTTCAAAATCCTTTCCAAAAACACGATGCCTACATTGCCCCCCAAACAATGTACATAAACACATAAAATTTTGCCTGCAGTTTCATGGAATTCGGAGCAGCTCTGAAACCGCAAGAGACACAACCCCCCAGTGTTAAAAATCCCATCCCCACCCAATCCTCCCTTGAGTAAAGCTCTCGTAAATTCCTCAGCCTCCCGGTGTTTTAGGTGTGTGGGGTGGTAAAATATGCCTTTCAAGGTAGTCTGAAGAGTTGAGATGAGCCTTGGACATGATGGTGACTCGTTAGGAAAATGAAGTATTGACTTGGCGTAACTGTTCCTGTCCTTTGAGGCAAACCCACATAAGGGATTTATCAGCAGAGCTGGTCTGAGTAGCAAACAAATCACCTTTATTCTTTCCTGTTACTGGCTCTTCAAACCCCTTTTCCTGACTAGCCCCTCTCACCCCTTAATGAAATCTCAGGCAGATTGCAGAGGTGTTTGGATCACTTTCAGAAAATACAGACAAATATCTTTTTCAGGGATTACATTTTCTAATTTCATTAAATCTCCAATTTTTTTCCTCCATCACCTGAGGCTGGCTTTGGGGTTAGAAGGGTCCCGTGGAAAGGAGGCTGGTCCTTTGTTCCCTGCACTCAGTAGCTGTTGCGGTTGGTTCCCCAGGGTCAGGCACCATGGGGAGAAGGATTGGGGAGGAGCTGTTACTTGGCAGGTGCAGCTGTGACCTGGTGTCTCTGGGGTCCCCCTAGATAACACTGCTGGGAATCTGACTACATTTCCAAGATACAGTGTATCTTTTGTATACACCGGCTGTATACACCATCTTTTGTATATTCCACCTGACCGCTTTCAACACACCCAGGCTTCCTGCGGTCCACCAGTCAGCTGAGTCACTTTGCCTGCCAGGCAGTCTTTAGAGAATGGGCGTGACCTTCAAAATAACTCACTGCCTTGAATCTATATTTGATCCCCCCCTGCCCCTCCCCCATCACCACCGGAGCAAGCATTGGGTCCCACGGATGGTGGTACCACCTGTTCCCAAGGCAGCCTTCATTTCCTTGTGCTGACACCGGGGGCGCTCCACACAGCCCCCCCACACACACACTTACAGGTCTCAGAGTGCAGCTGATACCCAAGGCCTCGTCTCTATGTCAAGTCCCCCAAGTGTTCTCTCAAAGGCACCCTCCAAAGACACCCTCCCTTTCCAGTCTCCTGAACCCCCATAGTAAACTCCCTGCCTTCTCCTTTGTGGCTGCTGATGGAGGACGGCCTGATGCTGGCAGGTCCATCAGACGACGTCTGCCTGCCCTGACAAACTTCCGAGACAGACAGGTTTCCAGGTCACTGTCCTGGGACAACTCCATGACTCATGCTTTAGAATAAAGTCCATCTGTATCCTTTCTTTCCCTCTGAATTGTGAGCCATGTGGGCAAGGGGACGGTGATTCTTCTGTAGTAGAAATTCTAGCCTCTTGAACCATGTAACCATGAGCATCTTATAACCGGTTTTGGCTGATTAGGAATACTTTGAAATGCCAAAACCCCAGAGAGCATATACATCAAGGAAATAACCCTTCGAAGGACATATATGTCCAGAGCAGCAGAACCTCTGTTTCTTTAAAATGAGCCCCACATCCTCAAGACTGCTGAAAGGCAACGGCCGTGAACCTATTTTTGGAAAGCCTAAGATCATAGGATTCCAAACTTCCAGCAGAAGCCTGTGAGTTACCTAACACAGATGTTTTAGGGAAAGAAGGAGAAACCTTCCAGCCCTAACTTATTGAAAGCCATTACAGTTAGAAGAGCATCACAGAAATGCACCCCAGGGACACCCGCCTTTGAAGGTCCTATAGGGCTGGGTAGCATTCCTACAAATCAAGAAAAAGTCAAGAATAGAAAGCTGTGGCAAAAATACCAGAAATGACCACTGTGTCTGCCTCATAACCTTGAAATCTAGTGCACCTGGAAGGTAACTTCTAGATAAAATTCCAGCATCTACAGAACAGGTAACTGCTGAATGGTGCAGCAAAGAAAGGGATTAGGATGGGTTAGAAAGAAAGATAGGTCCTGATGCAATGAAAAGTTTCATTCTGATTTATTTCGGGAAAACAGTGTTTGTATTAACAGGATATGCATTTAGTAAGCAGCCGTGGAAAAACAGAAGTGCCGCTGAGCTTGATTTAATGAACACATAAACATTATTTGGAATTCACATTTCTATTTCTATTTCATCCGTACTTAAAGAACATACATATATTTTTCTCAAGTTTACTTTTTTTTCTGGTGTGATTCTTACCCTTTGTCAGGTTGATGAGAATTAAACATTCACCACACGATTCGTGCATTAACGTTTACTGTAGCTTTGAATGGCAGAAAAGATTCATCAATAGAAATCCACCTGATGTGTTAGCAAGACGCTGGTTAGGAACTTCAAAGGACAGAGCCGCTGGGTTTGGTAAAAAACAGTTTTGGCTTTGCCGGCCATGTGGTCTCTGTCCAAATGCCCATCCCTGCCGTGTAGTCCGAAAGCAGCCAGAGATGGTGTGTGAATCAACAATACATTTATGGACATCGAAATTTGAATTTCACGTAATGTTACGTGCCACAAAACACTATTCTTCTGTTTTTTTGGTTCGGGTTTCTTTTTTTTTTTTTTTCCGCAACCATTCAAAAATGTAAAACTCATTTTTAGCTCACAGGCTCTGTGGGTAGAGGATCAGATGTAGCCAACAGGCCCCCTTAAACCGTATAAAGGCCCCAGCAATCCCAGGAGGTGGGTGATGTTGAAATCGTCCCTTTACGGATGAAGAAACTGAGGCCTGGGATACTAGGTGACTTCCTCAGGTCAAACAGCGAGTGACCAAGCAGCGAGTGGGACCGCCGTGCCTGCCTCTGAGCCTCCACCTCCAGCGCTGCATCACATCCGTCTCTGGGGATCGGATAGGTAGTGAATTTATCGATCGCTTCACTGCCGTGGTAGATGATGTCATTAATTATACAGAATTCTCCTCCCAGTGCTGTGTTTTATTTCTGATGCCTCCAGAGTTTTGCCTCCAGAGTTTTCCGTGATGGAATTTGTTCACAACAAAGCAGCGGTTTGCGGTCAGCCCAGCAAATAGGCTGCAACAGCCAGTGCTTTATTTTCATGGGCCTCAGGTTCAGAAGACATTATCACTGTAATAATTTACTTATTTACTCACATCCTACAATGTCCCTAAAAGAGTTTTAGGTACCTAAAACCACTATAACCTCATAAATTAATGAAGCCGTTATGAACGGGTGATGTTAAATCTTTATGTGGAAACCATACAGCCTGGGGCGTTATTCATTCCTTTTCTTTCTCCTTCCAGCACTTAAACAAGAAAAATCATTCACCCACGGGAAAAGCCAAAGGTGGGCCCGGCAGCCTTCCAAGTCACAGCCTCGAGTTTCTGACAAGGTGTTGACAATTTCCTTCCGCGAACATTCCCACATGGCCACCCTGTCCTATCCCTGCTATGGCAAATTATTTGAGAAATTCCAAAAAGTACTGGACCCAACCCTTATGCTCAGGGAACTTACAAGCACAGGAGAAATCAGTTCCAGATGAACCCAGCAGTTAAGACATGTCACTGCAGTTGTATTTGCTTGTCTTCAGTTTTTAGAACACATCCAAAGATGACCTGCCTCAGGACCTTTGTACCTGCCTTTTCTCCTGCTCAGGATAATCTGTTCTTTACAGAGTGGGCTCCCTCTCATCCTCCAGGTCGTGGCTTGAGAGATCTGCCCTGGCACCTGCATGAGGCGTTCTCCTTTCGTTGGTCTGTTTCACTGAACTGTGCTTCCCTGGTATCTCTGTTTATAACAAAATTGCACAACTTGCTCATAGTTGACATCCTTATCTGTCTCCTCCTCTAAACGGGAGCTTTAAGGGGCCCATGTCTGCTTGTTTTCTCACCACTGCTCCCCCCGCACATGGCGTGGGGCTTGGCACGTGGTAGATGCTCAATAAGTAGACACAGAATGAACACAAGATTGAGTGAATGAATGGAGAGGAGCAGGGAGGGGACCACGTGGGGGGCTTCAGCCCCCTCCCTCACCCAGCCCCAGACACAGCAGGTCAAGGCTTGCTAGTTTCACATGTGGACATTCACAGAATTTTCTGGTTTGATTTCTAAAAGCAGAAACTATGAGGCAAACAAACAAAAAGAGAAGAAGTTGGCCTTGCTAAATGAGAGAGATTATTTCACAGAATTGTGAAAGACGAGCTCGGCTGGGTCAGGTGAGATCTGGATACAGACATACCCTAAAGCTACAGCCGGGAGTTCAGCGCGCTGTCAGCACCGAGAGAGAAAAGCAGACCATTGTAGCAAGTAGAGGGTCTGGTTCCAGAGCCATACCTAGGGGGTCACTTCCTTAATGACAAGGGCACCCCTGAAGTTCAGCAGGGAACCCTGACCACTGCCTCACATCATACCAAAAAATATTTTATTGGAGGTAGGTTAGAGATCTACATGCGAAAGGAGAAACAAAAAAGCTTCCGGAAGAAAAAATAGCACACTGCTGTCAGGACGCTGAAGCATGCGATGATTTCTTAAAGAGAACACCAGGAGGACTTACCAAGAAAGAAAATTCCCAGACATTAGACTTCAGTAAAATTGAAAACTTCTCTCTATCAGAAGGCACCATGAAGGATGGGGAACGACAACACATAGGCACGGATGACATCGTCTCATTGCCTGTGTCTGGCGAAGGCGTCATATGTAAATATAAGTAAGAAGACGAGAAGGATAAACAAGCCAGTGAAAAGGTGGGCCACAGGTTCGAACACCTCACAAAAGAAAATATCAGCTTCTCCATCAGCAGACAGCCTTGTGATCAACGGGGAAAAGCAGATTGAAATGACAGTGAGATATGATTACAGATCCAGCAGAATGGCTAATATCTTTAAAAAAGGAAGAAAGAAGTTAAAAAAAAAGACTGGCGCTGCCACGCACACACTGGCCACACGAAGCAACTGGAACCTTCTTGTGCTGCTGGCGCGAGTGGAGCCCGTAAAGCCAGCTGGGTTCATTGTTTAGCAGTGTCTTCTACAGCTGTCTGCTGAACACGTGCCTGCATAGCAACTCCGTCCTTAGAGAAATGTGTGCGTTTGTTCACCAAAACTGTGTGCTAGGCCACTCAGAGCAGCTCAGCTGTCTTACTCAAAATTGCCCCAAACTGAAAACACCCCAGGTGCCCATCAAGAGTAGAATGGATAAAGCACAGTGTATTATACAACAGAATACGACACAGCAATAAAAAAAAGAATGCAAAACAGACAGAGAACAGACTTGTGTTTGCCAAGGCAGAGGGAGGATGGATTGGGGGTTTGGGGTTAGTAGCTGCAAACTACGACATAGAGAGAGGGTGGACAACAAGGTCCTACTGTAGAGCACAGGGAACTATTTTCAATGTCCTGGGATAAGCCATAATGGAAAAGAATATGAAAAAGAATGTAGATATATGCATAGCTGGGTCACTTTGCAGTGCAGCAGAAATTAACACAACTTTGTAAATCAACTGTACTTCCATTTTTAAAAAATAAAAAAGACCTATGTGTATAAATAGAGATGGCTGACCTCGGTGTACCTCAAAAACGGGTACAAGAGTGTAAAGCAATTATATTCCTATAAAAAAATATCAAAAAAAAATAAAAAAGATTGTGAAAAATAATAACGTGGAGGAAACTTACAGGATATCCTTGACTAAGAGCAGCCAGGCACAAAATAGGACACAGTGTGTGGTCCCAGGCATGGGAATGTGACACAGGCAAAACCCATCTCTGATGACAGTTGTCAGGTTAGCGGTTACCTCTGCAGCTCAGGGATCGACTGGGTGGAGCCCCAAGGGAGGGTTCTGGGAAGGTGGAAATGTTCTAAGTATTTTTGATGGGGTGATGGTTACATGCAAACACACACACACACACACACATGCTGTATGCTTGATATTAGTACGTTTCTCTGCATGTATGTGTTATATCTCAATTAAAAAGTGTTTTTTTAAGGGAAGGATGAAAAGACAGACTTTAAAGATAAACGTCAGGTGGACTTCTCTGACAGTCCAGTGGTTAAGACTCTGTGCTTCCACTGCAGGGGCTGCGGGCGTGATCCCTGGTTGGGGAACTAGGATCCTGCCTGCGGCGCAATCAAAAAAAGAAAAGAAGATGAATGTTATGTTTGCTGTTTTTGAGACCTGTTAATTTTGAGACCGTGCCAGGGTCCCTAAGGAGGGATGCGCAGCAAATGGGTGGAGACCCAGACTGGGGCTGGGGTCCCAGCTGCAGATGCAGACTCTGACGGGGAGACTTGAAAACACTGGCGGGAGAGAAGGCTAGCAAAACACTCGCATTCAAGATCGGTCCTCCGAAGGTGTCCACAGCTAGGAAGAGAGAAAAGACGCAGGCCACCAAGGGAGGCAACGTTTGCAGAAGGCACCAGGATCTTGAGTAGAGAGGGACTGAAACAGAGAGCAGTTTTCACAAGGAAGTGACTCGCCTTCCACTTTCTCCCTCTCTTTCTTTCCTTCCTCCCTCCCTCCTTCCCTCCTCCCTCCCCTCTCCCCCCTCCCTTCCCTCCTTCCTTCCTTCCTGTCCTCCACAACGCCCGCCGTCCTGGGTTCTTTTCTCCTGCATCCCCACTTATCAAAGTCCTCACGTCTGGGAAAAGTCGTTGGAGTGTTTCCTAAGCAGTCCCACCTCAATTTGTTCCGAATTCCCTTCATTCAAACGGAACAGAGACACAAACATCAACACACACACAGTTAATGGATCGGGGAATACGTTTGCTCTTCTGTACCAGCCTAGAGATGGGCTGAAAGGTCATTTCAAATAATCATCACCCTGATAACTGAGCAGATGGCAATCACCAAATCCAACCGTCCCTGCCTGTCAGCGCCTCTGTAGCTAATTCACCTTCATGCCTGGGCAATTTATTCTAACTAGATTCCTTTTCATGATTGCAACTTGTATCTTTGCCTTTCAGGGTGCCCCAGAGCCTGAGTTTCCAAAGGGTCTGTATGCCACAAGAAGCTTTCCTACAGAGGCAGGGAAACTGGCTTGGGCCCAGAGACCTGATGTTGGCCACTCTGAGACATCAGAATTAGATCGAATCATGCCTTTTGTCGTCGCTGCCTCTGTCTTTGCCAAGCTATGCCTCTCTCTATATTGTCCTCTTCCCTAAGACCCACAGAGGTCTTTCCTAAAAGCTTCTGCAGAAGTGCTACACACAGAAAAGGTGCTGAATCTTGCCCCATGTTGTAATGAATCAAATCCAAAGACGAGAAAAGCAACTCAATCACAGTCACCATTCTTCTTAATTTGTCATCCTGGAGACCAACTGTTTCCCTTATCTTTTTCTACCTTTTCCTTTTCATTGGGTTCTTTTTATAAGAATTCTAAGGGGGCCGCCTGCCGGAGAAAACTCACCTCTCCCCGAGAAACCAGTCACCCACCGTGGCAGGTGCTCCCTCCGTGAGTGGGTCATTACTTTTCGGCAGGGATGTGAATAGTCCATTTACTTCGAAGAAACGAGAGAGCGTGTAGCAGCAACAACATATAATCACTTAATTTGGAGCAGATCCAGGACTGAGTATAAGCACCTTTGATTTAAAGGAAAAAAAGCAATTAAAGGCAGTTGGCAGAAAGTTCTTTCAAGTCAATGAAGTCATTCAATCAGTCCATAAAAAATGACTAGCTTTTGAAAGCATAATTTGGTCCCAAGTGAAAAGGGGAGGGAGGGGAGCGAAGATTGGCATCCGTGAGAAGGAAAAAAGCTAAAACCAAATGATAGATGGTTTAGAAATTTCCATGATCTCATTGGTTTTCTACTTCCGTTTTGTTTTCCAATCACGGGCCCCGAGCTTCCTGGAGGAGGGAGGGGGTAGAGATGGCTCTGGAGACCAGGGCTGAAGATGCCAGACCCTCGCTTTCCCAGCCTCCCTTGCAGGAAGCGGGGCCTGCAGGTGGGCTCTTGTCTAACACTCAGAAATGAATGGACTGAGGGGACACAGGTGCTGACAAAGGAAGAGACTCTATTGGGATGGGGTGCCCGGGTGGAGAGCAGGAGGGTGAGGGAACCAGGAGGGCTGCTCTGCCGCGTGGCGCTCAGTCTCGGATTTTATGGAGATGGGGTTAGCTTCCGGGTTATCGCTGGCCAGTCATCTTGCTTGGCCCATATTTGGTCTACTCACGGTCCTTCCGGTGGCGTGCGCATCTCTCAGCCAAGTTGGGTTCCAGCGCCAAGGATTCTGGGAGGTTGGCGGGACATATTATGCGCTGGTGTCTCCTCCCGTCTTTGAGCCCCTCCCAGGTTCTCCCAGTTAGTTTTTGGAGGCAGCACCGTGTTGCTCATCTGGACCTCCTGTCGCGAGACGACTCAGGCAAGTGGTTGTCGTTGTGCCTGGCCAAGGCGGGCAGTTTTGGTCACCAGCTCCCCAACAGCTGGCCCTGCACCCCCCGTCAGCACCGCCTGGTGTCCATCCTGAGCTGGTGATACCAGACGCAAGGGGCGAGGAGCTCTCTGTGCTTCTAAGTGTCCTCGCAGAACCAGGTCTGCAGTGTGGACCAGGAATTTCCCCAACTTGAGACTGTGAGTTACCTGGTTGGGGGGAAGAGGGGCGGACAGAAAACCAGTAGACTAGAAAAGGCACAGTTTTGCGTGGAGGGAATGAGTTCAACTTGCAGCAGAAGCCTCCAGTGGAGTCACTTCTGGGAAAAATTAGAAATGTGCTTTCAGCAGAGCTCTCCCATCCTTGCTTTCTCTTTCCCGAGACCATCCCGGGTGCCTAACAAATGTCCAGGTGCCCGCAAAGCGCTGCCCACCTGAGTCCCGCAGCCTCTCACCTGCCCCCGCCCCAAGTCCAGCGCTCTGCCGACAGAGGGGATTATAGCCGCATCGCATCACAGCGCCCTTAGAGGCCCACCCCACGCGCCTCATCCAACACCCTCGGGCCGCCTGTGCTTTCGCATTCAGAACTTTGCAGCTTTCCAAAGAATGCACGGCCGAGGCTGTTACATTAAAAACCCAGAAGGATCAGGGGCAGCAAACTGTAATCAAGCCCGTTAATATTTCTGCAGGAAAGTACATGACTATTCAGGCTAAGCGGGGAAAATAATGATTATAAATAGCCTCTCATCAGGCCGGGTCAGGCTTTGCAGCTAAAAGGGTTCTAAAAACTTTCAGTGTGCAGAACTTTCGAATTTTGGAGTGGCAGGTAAGGATGAGGCACCTGTGTTTACGCACTTTTCTACCCCACCAGCCTGAGCAGAGGAAGGGAGATGCTGGCTCCCCAGCCCTCCATAAAATCTGGGGACTCGCTACAACATGTGACTAAGACAATGATGAAATTAAAGGAAGAGCTGAGGAGTCGAAGGGTGTCGGTTCCTGCCCCCAAGTGCTGCCCTCCTCGGGGTAGCTGGTAATCCGACGACCCAGTCTAGGGCTGGAGAAACCTCTTCTGTCAAGGGCCACAGAGTGAACGGTTTTCAGCTTTCCAGGCCAGATGGTTTCATTTGCAACTACTTAACTCTGCCATTACAATGCAAACGCAGCCCTAGACAGTATGTAAATAAGCAGGTGTGTCTGTGTCCCGATAAAACTTCATAATAACAGGCTGAGGGCCTCACTGGCCCAGAGACCACTTTTGTTGACTCCTGAACAAATTCATACACGTCTTGTTTAATGATTCACCCAGCAAACACAGGGCTTCCAGCGCGTGCTGGGCACCGTTCTCAGTGCTAGAAATACGGCAGCCATTAGAAACACACGTTGAAGGCTTTGTTAAGCTTACATTCTAGCTGATTCCAGGAATTAAGCTCTTCAGACCATCTCAGCTCTGTGCTTCACTTTGTCTCTGTAAGAGTGGACCGTGGCCAAAGATCTTAGCACACACCTCACCCAAGAGGATATACAGATGTCGGATGATAATATACAAGATACTCCACACTGTATGTCATTCGAGAAATGCAAATTAAAAGGAGATACCACTACATGCCTCTTGGGATAGACGACATTGCAAACATGGACACCACCGCACGCTGGTGAGGACGTGGAGCCACAGGGAATCTGTTCACTGCTGCTGGGAGTGCAACACGGTGCAGCCACTCCGGAAGACAGTTTGACGGCTTCTTACAGGATTTAACTATACTTTTACCACAGAGCCTCGGGATCCAGCAATGGCGCTTCTTGGTTTTACACAAAGTGAAACCGTGGGTAATCTGTAGTTAAATCCACTTCACCTGTAACCTGCCTTCACTAATCAAGGTCGTTTTAGTTGCTGCAAAAGACCTGCCCGTCCTCCAAGCCTCATGAAGCCTAAACAAGGTGTTTGCCCGAGCTGTTTTCCAGGAACTTGGAGTCAGCTGTGTCTAATTCAAGCTGAGCTGGTGGGACTGGATAGGACCGCCCTCCCCCCCTCCAGCTGGGCATGCTCGAGCGTCAGGTGACCTTTGCAGCAAACCCCGGCTTCTTGGGTTGTGGCGCTGTCAGTCAGGCAAAACAAAGCTGGTTTGGAAACAAGAGGCGTCGAACACGTCTGTCCACACAAAAACCTGCATGTGGATGCTTATAACAGCTCTATTCACAACTTGGACGTCACCAAGATATCCTTCAGCAGGTGAGTGAATAAATGAACGGTGGTCCATCCTGACAATGGAATACTGCTCAGTGCTAAAAAGGAACGAGTCATCAACTCATGAAAAGAGGACATACTGTGTGATTCCAACTATATGACATTCTGGAAAAGGCAAAACAATGGAGACAAAGAGCAGCGGTTTCTGGGGTGAGGGTAGGGAAGAAATGAGTAAGCAGAGCACAGAGGATTGTTAGGGCAGTGAAAATACTCTTTATGCTATAATAATGGCGTATATATGTCGTCACACACTTGTCCAAACCATAGCACGTACAGCACCCAGAGTGAGCCGTGATGTAGACTGTGGTCTCCGGGTGGTGAGGACGTGTCAGTGTAGGTCCATCCTTGGTAAAAAATGTACCGTTCTGGTGGGGATGTTGGTGACGGGGGAGGCTAGGTGGGGGGAGGGGGAAACGGGAAATCTGTGTACCTTCCGCTCAACTTTGTTGTAAACCTAAAACTGCTTTTTTAAAAAACCCAAGTCTTCAAAAAAAAACAACAAAAAACCTGTTGTCCCCTGCAGTTAATGGATTTTATTCGCGGGTTCCACGTTTTCGGATCTGCCTTCACGCTGAAACCGATCGGTAACCCGCAGACCAGCACTTGCGGGGCTGTTGGGCAAAGCAGAGAATCATTTGATTCACCTGATGCAGCCCCTTGCCTTCGTGTTTCCGTTCGTGTGCTGTAAAAAAGCAACCTTCCTGCGGTCTGTCTATGCCATGTTTTGCATCCGTATGCTCTTTGCTGTTTAAAATACCCCCTAAGCAGGGTGCTGAGGTGTGGTCTCGGGTTCCTAGGGGCGGTAAGGCTGTGATGTGCGTTTCGGAGAAAACACGTGCGTTAGATGAGCTTCGTTCAGGCCTGGGTTGCCACGCGGTTGGCTGTGAGTTCAGTGTGAGTGAATCAACAATATATATTAAATAATGTCTTTCAACAGAAACACACATAAAACAAAGTTATGTATTGATCAGTTGATGAAAATGCTGGGACCAGAGGCTGGAGGGAACCTAACCCTACGTTTCCCAGGAGCAGCCGTTCAGCATTTCACTAACTCAGAGTTTATGTATAAAAACAGATGCCAGGAGTCATGAAACTCACCTGTACTTGGTAATAGCGTTCTCTTATCTTTTACATCGTGGCCTCAGCCACTCTTATGAATCCTTCTTCCTTTATAACATTGTTTAGCTGGGCCTTCTCTCTTTTTTCTTGATCGGTCTTGCTAGAAACTTGGCTGTGTGGGTTTGTTTGGTTTGGGGTCTTTTTGTTTCTTTTTAAGAATCAGCTTTTGGCTTTTTAAGATTTCTTCTCTAACCCACACGTTGTTTAGTGCAGTGCTTTAAAATTCCCAACTACTGAGCATGTTTTAATTGTCTTTTTGTATTAGCGTCTAACTTAGTAACGATGTGATCAGAGCACAGGGGCTGTATGTAACCTGTCCTGTTTGATTTGTAGAGGGTGCTGTGTGGCCTGGTAATGACGCGGCTGACGCTGGGGGTGCCCAGGGGCCCCGTCCAGCTCCGGCACTGAATGCAGAATCCCACGTGGGTCCGTTCAGCCAGTGTTGTGGCTTGTGCGGGCCTCCAAAGCCTTGTTCAGTGTCTGTGTGGTTACCTTACCAGTGACTGTCCTGGTGGACGTATCCGTTTCCCCTGCAGTTTTAACCATTTTCAGCTTCCTCTGTATCGGGCTATCTTGCTGGGTGCATTCATGATTAGAATGACCGTATATGTTACCAGATGTTACCACTTTGCAGAGACCAGCTCCATGCCTTATCATGCTTTATGTCTTAAAGTCTAATTTGCCTAATATTTACTATAAGAACAGCAGACCGATATGTCTTTTTCTCCATCCTTTTATTTTTGACCTCTGGGTGCGTTTTGCTTTAGATGTGCCTTTTAAGAGCAAGAGACGGGGGTGGAAGAGAGTAGTGGGTCTCCCTTCTCCCAGAGCAAATTATAAAATCCGTGACTTCTGCAGATGCTGCTCGGATTGAAGGAAGGAGTCCACTTCCTGCCGCAGCCTGGCCTCTGGCTCCCCGGATGGAATCACCGGAGCAGCTGGGGAAGAGCCAGCTTCACGTGCACCATTGGAAGGACCAGAGGAACCCATTTGTCACACAAAGGGTGGAGACTGCAGCTCAGTCACCCTTTTCCTTTCCTTTTTGTACATTTTGTCCTTGTTTTAGTTGCCTTCATTTTCCATAAGGTCGGACATGGGACTTGGGGACCAGAGATTGAAGGGGACCCACCGAGAAAAGACGAACCAAGCGACCCAGTGGGAAGCCTCCCCATCGGGGCAGAAAGTGCCCGCTGCCCAGGCCCATTCATTCTACAAAGCTCTGTGAAATAGAGTTCACAAGAGGTCACATCACAGGTTCCTTATTTGCAATGTAAGACCCTTTTCTTCTAAATCAGAAGATATTTAGAAAAACTCATGGTGTAGCCAAAATTTGACCTCTGTACCCCCATACCGAATTGAATCTCGGAGGCAGAGTTTGGGGTGAAGTAGAAAAGAGTAGCCTTATGGCTTTCCCAGGCAAAGGGGGCCGCAATGGGCTGAAAACAGTATGTCCCGACCTGGAGCGGGTAGTGAGGAGATTTTTAGGAATGGTTCAAAGAGGAGGATGTGATCAGCTTGTGGATGTTCTTCTGATTGGTTGGTGGTGAGGTAATCAGGAGTCAGCATCACCGACCGTCTGGTTCCAACAGGTCTGGGGTCTATGTGCTGGGAGGGGGAGCAGCATGCAGTTAACTTCTCCCACCTGGTGGGGGTTTCAGTATTTGCAAACCAGCTCGAAGACATTGTTCTGTGTGTCCCTCGAGGGGGAAGCAGGACCCGCCCCGAGGCTGCTCTCCTGTTTGGCCGCTCCTCCCTGGTCTCCGCTCCCCTCCCTTCCCTGATGAGCAGCTGTTTGAACCTGCCCTCTGGAACTCAGGGGAGGTCGTGGAGGCTGAATGAAGCCTGTTTCCTACAAACAGGAAACGGGGGGCACACAAAGGCTTTCGTGCCCGCGAGCCCCACAGGGTCCTGCTCCAGTAGGGCCGTAGAAACACGGCAGGGAAAGTAAGTGAAGCAACCAGCCATCACGGCTGGGAAACCGTGGGGGCTATGTGAGCAGATGCACTGGGCCCACCTAGAAGCGGCCAGTTTCCAACCCGTGGAATTCCCCAGCGGTTGGGAGGTGTCTAGTGATGGGAGGTCGGTAGGGGTGTGTTGGAAGCAGTCACTGCTGCGGGCCTGGTGCGCTGGGAGGGGAGGCGTAAGGTACGCAGAGCACGTGAGCGCGGAGTCTCAGGAGAGATGCAGTAGCACCTTCCGTCTGTTTGTTTTGTTTCATTTCTTTTTTTCGTTTTCTTTTTCCTGTATATGTGTAATGTTCCCCTCTAATGAACACTGAGTCGGAAGGACCAAAATTCAAAGTTTTTGGCTGAGTCACAAGGACAAGCTTTTAGAACCAACTTACAAACTTGAAAATAATAGCCTTTAGCATCAAGATGGACTCAGATATACTACGTGTTTCAATGGTGAGATCATCTTATCAAAATCATCAAGTTTTTAGAGAAGGCATTTAAAATTTAAGCTTTGGAGGTCAGTTTACCTGAGTGTATCAAGTGCTTTATTCAAAAAGCATAGATTTGACCTGAAAATTCCACACATAGGAACCTGTTTTAAGGTCATAAGGGGACTATTGGACATAGGGGAATATATGATAATATTAACTGCATTGCTATTTATATTAGAGAAAATCAGAAAATAACCTAAATGACTATTTTTTTAATAAATTTATTTATTTATTTATTTATTTATTTATGGGCTGTGCTGGGTCTTCATTGCTGCACGCAGGCTTTCTTTAGTTGTGGTGAGTGGGGGCTACTCTTCATTGTGGTGTGCAGGCTCCTCATTGCAGTGGCTTCTCTTGTTGCAGAGCACGGGATCTAGGCGCAAGGGCTTCAGTAGTTGTGGAGCACAGACTCAATAGTTGTGGCGCATGGGCTTAGTTGCTCCGGGGCATGTGGAATCTTCCTGGAGCAGGGATCAAACCCATGTCCCCTGCATTGGCAGGTGGATTCTTAACCACTGTGCCACCAGGGAAGTCCCAGGAAGTAACCTAAATGACTATTGATAGAAAATTAATGAAACAAATCATGGTCTAGCCACGCAGAGGAATGTTTTTCAGCCATAAAATTATGCTTCAGTTCAATAATCATTGACATGAGAAGTTGGCCGTGTTATATTAAGTGAAAAAAAGCAATGTGATATTTTTCTTTGAAAAAGAAATGTGTACGAAAGTACACATGCCTTGAAAAAATGTCCGAGAGACTGTTCATCAAAATGTGAAGGATGGTTATTTGAAAGTTAGGATTACTGGCAATATATTTTTTTCTTTCTGTTTTTTATATTTTGTAAGTTATTTGAAGTAAACACAAATGGTTATAACTTACAAAAATAGTTACTAAAGAGTGCTTTGATAAATTTCTCCTAGCATTTAAATGAATAATTGATCTGTTTCGTGGCTCATGTTTACTCTAAGTTATCAATTCCCAAAGAGTGGGAGAGTGTTTTTCTCCCCTTCTCCCCACAGCTCCATACACAGCCCTGCAGGTACTAAGAGCTCCATTATGGCTGTTGCCTGGGTATTGAGATGTCGGTGGGGGCTGAGGCAATGTTAGTGAAAATAGCTAAGGACTAAATTGCACAGCTGGGCTTTTGGCACTCGAACTTTCATAACTGACAACTAAAACCTTCAAGTCATTTCATTTTGTTATAAATGAACCCACCTCACAACTCCCCTTCAGTTTTGCAGTCTTGCCAGAGTGTTGGTTACAATCCCATCCCTCAGCTAATGGGAGTTTTTAAAGCTGTTTAATGACATCATTATCCTGCAAATCCTAACAAGGAAGAAAAAAGCAAATCAGGTGTTTGAAGAGCTGTGCATGGACCTGTGATTTCTGATATAGGAGCAGGGCCTGGCTGCGCATCTCTGAGCTGAGAAAAGTATATTTTGCATCCCCAGCTTCCTCACCACTGTCCTTGCCTTCTGTATCAGTCAGCTATTGCTGCATAAGGAACAGTGGCAAAAAAATAAATTGCATGTGTTTGTTGATCTAGGCTGGGCTCATCTGGGGGTTTCTGCTCCTTCAGGCTACGAGTCTGGCTGGTCTCTCCGCCTTCCCCATCTCAGAGTCAGACTTTAGTCTGTGCCTTCTGGATTCACATTGGATCCAGGTTAAATAGGCAGAAGCTATTCAGGGCAAGCTCCTCTTTTGTCAGTGATAGAAGGTCAAGAGTGCATGCTCTATATATACAATGGAATATTACTCAGCTATAAAAAGGGATGAGATGGAGCTATATGTAATGAGGTGGATAGAACTACAGTCTGTCATACATAGTGAAGTAAGTCAGAAAGAGAAGGACAAATATTGTATGCTAACTCACATATACGGAATCTAAAAATGGTACTGTTGGACTCAGTGACCAGAACAAGGATGCAGATACAGAGAATGGACTGGAGAACTCGAGGTATGGGAGGGGGCAGGGGGTGAAGGGGAAACTGAGATGAAGCGAGAGAGTAACACAGACATATATATACTACCAACTGTAAAATAGTCAGTGGGAAGTTGTATAACAAAGGGAGTCCAACTCGAGGATGGAAGATGCCTTTGAGGACTGGGGCAGGGAGGGTGGGGGGGGCTTGGGGGGGGGCATCAAGGAAGGGAGGGAAGATGGGGATATGTGTATAAAAACGGATGATTGAACCTGGTGTACCCCCCCAAAAAATAAATAAATAAATAAATAAATAAATAAATAAAAAAAAGAGTGCATGCTCAATCTTGCAAGCACACTTCAAATCCCTGCCTGTGTCATCCCATTGGCCAAAGCCAATCCCCAACTCCGTGGGGCAGGGAGGACCACAGCACAGGTGCATTATAGGAAACCATGACCAATGATTCAATCGACCAAACTCTTATTCTCCTGGAAGATTCTTGGGGGGGCGGGGGAGAGGGCACTCCCTAAGTTGAGGGAGGCGTGGCTTTTCTCATCTCTTAGTTGTAGGGGCACAAAGGGACTTGCGAGGTATACAGGGAGCATCCCTGGGGGATGAGGGGAGACAAGTCCATTTTCCTCCATGTGAGATGACACACTGCCGTTGGTGCAGCAGGAGGCAGGAGGCCCCACGTGTGTGGCTCTAGAGATGGGTACCAGCCGAGCAGTGTTTCCATTTCCCTCGAGTTGTTGAGTAGCAACAGCATTCACACTAATAACTCGTTGCTTTAAATCTCCAGGAAAAGTGTGTGCAGTGTTATTCTCTGAAGTCGTAACTTAGGCTGGATTCTTGGGGACTGTGGAGAGGTACATCAGGATGTACACAAACATGGACGATAGTAGGAAAGTTGAAAGGAAAGCAGGTGCGGGTGACAGGGTACTTCTGCAGCCTTTGGCGACTCACATCAGGGAGGCTCTCTGCTTGTTCCTCCCACGTCTAGACACCAATCGGCAACGGGTGTGTCTACCGTGTCCTAAACGAGGAGGGGCACACACAACTCCCGAGGCTTACACGTGGCTGGGATGAGGGGAAAAGAGGAAAGTCTAAGAAATAATGCAAAGCAGTGAACGGGAAAATCTAGAGCCTCTGAGGGAGGCTTGAAAATAGGGTGGTTCAGGGCCGGGTCCTCAGAGCGGCCGCCTCAGCATCACCTGGGAACTTAGAAATGCAGGTTCTCAGGCCCCACCCCAGACCTGCTGAATCAGAAACCCTGGGGAAGCGTGTTTTCACAGGACCCCCACCAGGTGGTTCAAGGTGGAGAATCACCAGAGGCCAGTCCCTAGAGGCGCGAAGGCGGGCATTCCCAGGATGGTGGGTGGGGGCAAGCGTGGGGAGGGGCCCGCGTAAACAGAGACGGATGGGCACTGCGGGACCCTGGGGCGCGGTTTGCTGGGCTGCCATCACAGAGCGATGCCTGTGTAGCTGCAGTAACAGATTTGGGGTCTCCCTGTTCTGGAGGCCAGAAGTCCACGATCGAGGTGTGGGCAGGGTGGGTTCCTCCTGAGGCCACGCGCTACAGGTGGTTTGCTGTCAGTCTCTGGCGTTCTGTGGCTTGTGGATGCGTCACCGCGGTCTCTTCCTTCCCCCGTGTGTCTTTCTGTCCCTGTGTCCAAATGTCCCCTTTTAAAGAGGATACCGGTCATAGTGGATTAGGGCCCGCCCTAATGACCACCTCTTCACTTGATCCTCGGCAAAGATGCTATTTTCAAATATAGATCACGTCATGGGCGCTGGGGTTAGGACCGCAGCATCTTTGGGGGAAACACAGTTCGCCTGCCGTTCAGTCACTGGCTAACACAGGGATGAGCGTGTGACCCAGTGGGAGCCAATCGGATGCAGTGAGGTTACAGCTAAGAATTCTGGCTTTGACCTTGAGGGGACATGAGGTCTGGAGGTGCCCCGGCCCTCCCGGCCCTGCCAGGGAAGAATAGGAGTCTGAGAAAATGAGGGAAGCACCCACCCCTCGGTGAACGGGACCAGAGAATATAGGAAAGCAGTTGGTCCATGGTGACATCAGTTGAAGCGTTAAAGCCAGGGCTGTTCCTAGAGCTCCCCAGTGCAGGAACCCACGCATCTCCTTTTTGTCAACGTCCTTTTGGCTTGTGGGTTTCTGTCCCTAGAAATCTAAAGCATCCGAACAGATACAGGTAGTGTGGGGTCTGTGAAGCTGAAGCTAGTCTGTGCCCCGTAGCGGTACGTGTAGAACAGAGAAACAGAAGAACCCACTAGAGTGAAAGGACGAGGCTGCTCTTGGCTAGAGGGAACCAGCCCAGGGACTCAGGCGGCCCCGGGCCCTACTCGTCTGCAGAGAGCGCCGTCTTAACCCCTGGGGCCTGCGCCCAGCACACCATGTCTCCAGGCCCTACCCCCGCTGCTCACACTGTGGTCCACCGGCCAGCAGAGGCTGCACCCCCGGGAGCTGGTCAGAAATGCAGGTTCCTGGGTCCCGCCCTGGAATTTCTGGATCAGACTCTGCGTTTTAACAGGGTCCCCACTGATTTATACGCACATTGAACTCAGGAAGCACTGTTCCAAGCTCATTAGCAGGGAAGGTCGTGGTGGACTGAATCCTAGCCATTTTAACAATCAAATTGAATTTCTGCTTAATCTGATCGCAAGCTATACCTCCAAGGATGGAGGTCCAGGATTGAGATCAGACCACCAAGTCATCCTGTGACGTAATAATATTACACTGTAGTATGTTATATTACACTATAGTGTATCATGTTTATATATGACATAACACAGCAATATTGTTACATTACAACGTAGTATCCACTATGGATTCCACCTTGAAGAACACAAGGCATCAGACTACTTTTTATGTTCGTCCTCTGTGTTGTGGTCCGAGCACGGGTTGGAAACGAATTTCCAGACACAAAGCATTTCAGAAAAGAGTGAGTTTATTGAGCACAAAGAACAGGGTTTAGTGAGGGCGCTGGAAAGACAGCGGGGCGACCTCCTGGCAGACCACGGAGAGCCGACCCTCTCGTGGGCTCGCAGCCACCTTTAACCCGAAGACGAGGAAAATTCCTGCTGAGAACATGGCATTAATCTATTGGTCAGTGCGCCGTAAGGCAAAAGGTGTGGTTAGGTGGTAGGCTAGGGTCCTATGGGGTGAATACCTTCCCTAATGTCGGGTTGGGTTATCAGCTAGTCCAAGTCATGAGTCAGAGATTGCTCTGGGGGTCAAGATAACGCCGGCATTTTGTCCTGTGACTTTGGCGTAGGGCCCCACGTTACGTCTTTATTAAACTGCATCATCAATTCTGTTACCTGTGCTCGTCGTCATCCTCAACAGAAGCTGCTGGGCGATGGCTCAACTTTCGCCTTCATACATCTCCGCTCGCTGAGTGGCCAGAGCAGCCCACTGGACCCTTGATCAGCACCAAAATAACCGTCCTTAGGAACCTAGAAGGCCAAGAGGGCAGGAGACATCTCCGGCAGCTCACCTGCTAGAGAAAGTAAATTCCGTCTTGCTCCCTGAATTTCGAAGTGATTTTTTCCTGCCCTTACGCTGTGTTAGAGCCTCTGGGAGTGAGTTTCCACCTGCGGTCCTTGTTCTTGGCACAGTCTCAGGGGAAGGGCACCAAAGGTGCAAGGGTTCCCCGGGTGCCACATTTCCGGGGTATCAGCAACGGTCCATAAACAACAAATAAACCGAAATTAAACTTATCCTCACACATGCAAGGCTTCACAGGTAAATATTGGGCTGGCCAAAAAGTCCGTTCGGGTTTTTCCATCTTATGGAAAACGAACGTTTGGCCAACCCAATAAAAATTACTTCTGGCCTTTTCACATCTTTGACCCTTTATATCCGTATTTCATTTAGATCAGAATGGGTGCCATCAAAGAATAAAGCTGAGACTATCAGAGCTTAGACAACGCATACCAAGCCGAGACTATTCCAGTGCAGACAAAGGGGCGTGTGTCCCTGAAGAACAGCTCTGAGCAGAAATGCAGGGTTTAGATTCCAGACGGGACCTGGGGGTCGTGCTCATTAAAGACTGACAGCCACCGCTGTAAACAGAACAAGTCCCGAGGTGTGTGCACCGTGGGCTAACTCGAGCCCTGTCGTTCACTGGCCTGGAAAACATCTTCCGTTTGGGTCGGTCGGGGTCAAGGGTCAGTCCACGTGCACGGTCCTTTGGCAGCGGGCTGGGGCCACTTGTATGATCTGGCCAAGTGGTGCCGTGAGGGGGAATTTTTTATACACAACATCAATTCTCTCAGTCAACATTTATGGATCCTCTGATACGGACCGCTTCATTCTGATCTTGGTTCAAGTGTCATCGCGTTAGAGAGGCTTTTCCTAATCATCCCATCCAAGATCACAGCCCCTCCCCGGCCACCCCCCACCCTCCGGTGCCCCCCGGCCGGCACCCTGTTCTGTGTGTGCCCTTGTCGGCTGGGCTGCTGTCTCTTTCCCTCCGAGCTGCAGCCACAGGGAAGGGGCTTCGTTTTGCTTCCGGCTGTGTTTTCACACCTAGACCAGAGAGTGGGTGCCCTGTACGTGTTTCCCAGTGAAAATCAGTGCCTCAGGTGCTAGACAAAACTAGAGCTTCCAAAACAAAAACAGTAAGATAAAACAAAGCCAGATGCTCTGTATTTTAGTAACATATTTTTTGAACCCCTATATTAAAAGCAGAGGGAAAGGAGAGCACTGGTCACTTGTAGCCTGCTTTGGAAGACAATCTATCAGCACCTGTAAACATTTTAAATTCTCATACCCCCCCCAACCCAAAAGTTCTGTCTGTCTGAACAACCCCCCCCCCCCGCCCCCCCGCCTCTCCTGCGTAAGAAGGTGTGTGCCTGGAAGTGCAGAGCGGCTTTTCCTTGTGAAAAATTGAAAGCAGGACTCGGCCCCATCAGCCACATGCTTCCCCTGGGTCCCATCAGAGGACAGAGCAGGCGTCCAGGGACTGCAGCCCTCGTTACCCACGGCCTCACCCCTCCTCTGTCACGGCCTTTGTCACGGCCTTTGTCACAGCCACGTACGTGACCATGGCCGGTCCGTTCAGCCAGCAGCCACGATCTGTTTCCACACTTTATGGCCCCACAGAGGGGTGTCTTTGACCTGCCCTGGTCTGAGGGTCTGCACTCCCCCCACCAAGCAGGCTGTCCAATCTCAGCCCTGCGGGCTGGACAGCCAGCGTAGATGGCGTCTGTGTCGGCTCAGCCGGACCCAGGCGTTCAGGGGAACTTTTGTGAAGGAAGGACCCTTAAGAGCCAGTAACTCATGCTTTACCACTTCCTCCTGTGAAGCTGAGCTGCTCTGCGGCCAAGTTGACTACAGTCTCCAAGACACCAGGCCCACTGGACACGTAGGCTCGTGGGCCCTTCCCGCGGGTCAGTTACAGAGTCCAGTTTACCCAGTCCCCGCAATATGGAACAGTCCCACAGATGACTGCAGGCCTCTGTTTCAACAAGAGCTCGGCAGCAAGCTAGTAACTGATTTTTGAAAGTCATGTTATCTAATGGCTGTGTGGAAACCACACATCCAAAACCCCAGAGGGAACCTGCAGGTGGAGGCTGCCTCCCTTTGGAGCCCAGAGGCCCCAGTTAAGCAAGAGGCCCCTGCTTGTTCAGCCTCCAGTATCTAGAGAGATCTCCGGGCTGCTGGGCCCCCACACTGCATCCTGACCCGTCATCAGTGGTAGCACGTGGCAGGGCAGGCTGCTCACTCAGAGTTCACCAACGTAAACATTAATCTCACCCCAAAACAGCCTCCAAGGTGACACACAGAATAAACCCTCACAGTACACTTACCCCTCCCCCCACCCTTCTCCCCCCCCCCCCCCCCCCCACTCCCCACCGCCGCACCCAGCGTCCCATCCCCTGCAAGACCAGGGAGGATGGGCACTCGCGTACCTGTACCCAACAGGGAAATCGAAGTTTGAGGTCCTTCCTCCCCAACGTATTTAGACAGTCGTCTGGGGCACTCCGTCCTCCTCTGGGACAGGGAGACTCAGCCCCACCCTGAACCCTGAAAATTTCAGGGGGACCTGAGAAAGTGTGTCTGTGCCAGCAGGCGAGTGACACTGACACACAGGTCTCAGCAGCGTGACAGTTGCCCGTGGCCCAGTGAACAACCTTCCAACCTCATGAGTCCGGCCGAAGCCCTCTGCCAGCCCTGGGGACTCAGAGAAGAAAGTGGGGACTTTCTTCTCCCACCTGGAGGAGAGAGCGAAACCCAAAAGCACCACTTGGACTACATGTTTCAACCTTACAGCCACCTCCCCAAACCATCCTTCTAGTGGGTGACCAAGTGGAGACCCCGTATGGCCCAGCTGATCGTAGAGTTTGGCCAGCATGTCAAGTACCGATCTCCATGACCTGCCCTCAGGTCCCATTGCTTGGTCTTTGGGGCCCTCGTCTGCCTTGTCCAGACGGCCAGGTCAGGACCCCAGCCTCATTACCACGAGGGTTAATCAGAATTTGGGAAAGGCCTGCAATTTTTTCCTACCAGCACGCTAAGGATTTAGCCGGCCACCATTTTATATCCGTAGACGTGGGTCAGAGACACGAACGATAGATCCCTCATGGCACAAAGAGTAGACACAGTGGCATCTCATGTGACCTGCCACACCCTAAACCCCACAAGGCCATGCACTGAGAGCCAGCTGTCACCTGTACACCAGGTGGGTGCCCCCCAGGGCCCTTAAAATTGGGAGACTCTGAACCTTTATGAGATTTCTGGCATACCTGCTAACCTTCCCCTCTGGAGAAAAAGACTAATCGTTACCCTGGGATGCAAGCAGATATTTCCAGAAGAGGAAGGAGATTTTATCTTGGTGACCCTGGGACATCTCTAGGGAGGCACTTCTCTAAGTATCTCTGGAGAAGTATTCTAGCCCTAGGTTTCAATACAGGCTTGCTGTTGAAATGTGTTCTTTGCTCAGAAGGCCTGGACCATGCAAGCACACAAGAAATCCATGGAGAATTGGTTTCCAACCATGTCAGCTTTTGTGAACTGTCTTTTCAAATATTCAGTCTTTTATTTGGCCATTCACCTTCTTGTGCACAGAAATGTGATGCAAGTCCTTCCTGAGGTATGTGTATTACAGATGCTGCAAACAAAAATCACCCGATTATGTGACTTTCCCTGTTTACTTAATGATGTTTTCAATCAGCTGTTTTCAACATCTTTAAAAGTCTAGTTAATCAACTTTAAAAATTTTATAATTTGCTTTTTTTGTATCCTGTGTAAGCAGTTCTTGGTTTTTTAATTGAAGTATAGCTGATTTACAATGTTGTGTTGGTTTCAGGTGTACAGCACAGTGATTTAGTTACACATATATACTTTTTCATATTCTTTTCCATTATGGTATTAGATATTGAATATAGTTCCCCGTGCTCTACAGTAAATCCTTATTGCTTATCTGTCTTATATATAGTGCTACATATCTGTTAATTCCATACTTGTAATTTTTCCCTCCCCACCTCCCTTTCTCCTTTGGTCACCTTGAGTTTGTTTTCTCTGTCTGTGAGTCTGTTTCTCTTTTGTAAACAGATTTATTTGTATTATTTTTTAGATTCCACATGTAAGTTATGTAATATTTGTCTTTCTCTGTGTAACTTACTTAGCATGATATCCTCTGAGTCCATCCATGTTATTACAAGTGGCAATGTTTCGTTCTTTTTCTGGCTGAGTAATATTCCATCATATATGTATGTGTCTATTGATGGACATTTAGGTTGCTTCCATGTCCTGGCTGTTGTAAATAGTGCTGCAGTGAACATAGCGGTGCCTGTATCTTTTCTCATTATAGTTTTGTCCAGATATACGCCCAGGAGTGGGATTGCTAGGTCATATAGTAGATCTGTTGTTAGCTTTTTAAGGAAGCTGCATACTGCTCTCCATAGTGGCTGCACCAATTTCCATTCCCACCAACAGTGTAGCAGGGGTCCCTTTTCTCCACACCCTCTCCAGCATTTGTTGTTTGCAGACTTTTCGATGATGGTCATTCTGACCAGAGTGAGGTGATACCTCATGGTAGTTTTGACTTCTCTAATGATTAGCAATGCTGAACATCTTTTCATGTGCCTGTTGGCCATCTGTATGTCTGCTTTGGAACAAAATAAGAACTGAAAGGGAATTCACATCTAAAACTCATTCCCATTTTATGACCATTTATTGACAAATAATTGACTATTGAGTGGGAAAACTTTGGTAGCTCAAAGGAGGCAGCATGATATGATGATAGGACTTGGCACGAGGCTGGGTTTATATTCCGGATTCACATCTTAGGCTTAAACACTGTGGGCAGGTCACTTGATGCCGCGAGCTTCCGTTTTCTTGTCTGTCTTCTCTATAAAGCAGAGGCGATTCTTCCCACCACGCAGGGGTGCTCTGTGGCTGGGATGACGTCACAGATGTAAAGTACAGCCGGCAAGGACCTGGTACATTGCAAGGGAAATTCCCTGGCGCTCCAGTGGTTAAGACTTTGTGCTTTCACTGCAAGGGAAACTGGTTCAGTCCCTGGTCAGGGAACTAAGATCCCACAAGCCATGCAGCATGGCAAAAAAAAAAAAAAAAAAAAAAAGAAGGACCTGGTGCATTGCTGGCTCTCAATATATTATTGCCTCCTTATCCATTTGATAAAATTTATGTATCTAAAACTCCCCATTCTCCGTGAGGTCTCACCGCGTTGCTATTTCTTTAGCTGGAAATTAAATTTATAATGTGCATTTCAAAAAAAATTCTCACACACCCTAGATTGCAAACATTTTTTTCTTATGAATTCTTTCAGGAGCTTTGTAGTTTGAGCTTTCACATTTAGGTCTATGTTCCCTTTTGAGTTAATATTGTGTGTGATCTGGTGTAAGGGTTGATGTTTACTTTTCTTCCACATGGATATACAGTTATTCTAGCACCATTTTCCTTCAACTTTTTTTTTTTAAATATAGTTGATTTATGATGTTGTATTAGTTTCAGGTGTATAGCACGATTCAGATATAGATATATATACATATATACATACATATACACACATATACATATTGTTTTTCAGATTCTTTTCCCTTATAGGTTATTTACAAAAATTGAGTATAGTTCCCTGTGATGTACAGTAGGTCCTTGTTGGTTATCTATTTTATATATAGTAGTGTGTATATGTTAATCCCAAGCTCCTAATGTATCCCTCCCCCTCTCCCCCTTTGGTAACTATAAGTTTGTTTTCTAAGTCTGTAGGTCTGTCTAACACCATTTGTTGAGAAGACTTTCCCCCCATTGATTTGCTTCAGCCTCTTTATCAAAAATTAATCATATATGTACAGATCTATTTCTAGACCCTATTCCAGCAAACCCCAGTAGAAATATAGCATGAGCTATGAATGTAAGCTGCGTGTGTGGTTTTAAATTTTCTAGTAGCCACATTTTAAAAGGCAGGCAGCTCTTGGGATGCCATCTTAATACCTTGCAGTGTAGTCAACCAGGACTGCTTACCCACAGGTACTGTTTTATGAACGGGTCCAGGCTGGCCCGCACAGGCGATGGTGCATCGTGAAGTATGTATCAAGTAAAGTAAAACGGATTCCATCGGTCCATAAGCTGGAGCCTCAGCTGAAAGCAGGGCCCACAGGTTGTGACTTTCAACGTGATGTTATATAATCAATGCTAAGCATTTCCTCCCGGCCAAGCTCAATAGAGCAAAGAGCAAGGTGCAAGATCCGTAATCGATACCATGAGTAATATGAAGTTTATTTAACTCCGAGAGGCAAGAAGTTGTTGAAGACGGAAATAAATCTTAAAATAAAGGTTAGTTAGAACTAACATGATAGTCTATGCCAGCCTCATGGATTAAGTTTCTAGCAACAATTGGATGAGACTTACTGTAAAAAAACAAAGATTTAAGGGAGAAGTAACATTAGGAGAACAAAGGTTGCGACTAAGCGTGTCTTTAAAATTATTGATTAGTTAACAAAAGATAAACAATAGAGACATAACAAAATGCTGGACTAAGCATCACTTTCCTCTGACTCCAACTCCTGTGAGATGGCAGACAATATAATTTTATTTTTATTTTTTATAAATTTATTTATTTATTGGCTGTGTTGGGTCTTTGTTGCTGCGCATGGTCCTTCTCTTGTTGCAGCGAGCAGGGGCTATTGTTCGTTGTGGTGCGCGGGCTCCTCATTGCTGTGGCTTCTCTTGTTGCAGAGCACAGGCTCTAGGCACACGGGCTTCAGTAGTTGTGGCACACAGGCTCAATAGTTGTAGCGCACAGGCTTAGTTGCTCCCCGGCATGTGGGATCTTCCCGGAGCAGGGATCAAACCCATGTCCCCTGCATTGGCAGGCGGATTCTTAACCACTGTGCTGCCTAGGAAATCCCACAACATCATTTTAATGAGAATAAATACATAACAGTACTAGGCTGACTGTAGAAGAGTTTTTTAAATTTTACTGAAGTATAGTTGATTTACAGTGTTGTGTCAATTTCTGCTATACAGCAAAGTGATTCGGTTATATAATACACATATATACATTCTTTTTCATATTCTTTTTCATTGTGGTTTATCACAGGATATTGAGTATAGTTCCCTGTGCTCTGTAGTAGGACCTCATTGTTTATCCATCCTATATATCATAGTTTGCATCTGCTAACCCCAAACTCCCAATCCTTCCCTCCCCAACTAGAAGATTTTTTGAAGTACAGAAAGTGCACAGGATATGACCTATGGCGAGAGAAAAGACAACAAAAACAATAGCCCAACTGCTACAGAAAAGCTGATGTTGTTCAAGGACGCTCCAAGCCCACAGCAGAGCTGTGATGAGAACCCAGGGCTCCTGGCTCCATCCCCTGATTTCTCCATCACATTCCCTATCTCTGCCAAATAGTTTCCTAAATAATATTTTAAAAGTGATCTCAAGTTACAAAACTTTGGCTCAAAAAACAAACAGAAAAATTCCCCCATAAAAAAGCACCCATAAACAACAAGGTCCTACTGTATAGCACACGGAACTATATTCAATATTCTGTAATAAACCATAATGGGAAAGAAGAAAATAATAATAACAATAAAAATAAAATTACAATAAAAGAGAAAAAAAAGCATCCCAGTTCATGACCAAATAACATTTTCCTATTTTCCTATTTTCGAAGTATATTTTACATACGCATAATTGTAAGAGGAGTGTACATCGTTTTTTGTCCTGTTTTTCATTTAACCTTATATAACGCATTTCCCATCTTGCCACTGAATCTTCATAGCTCTTGTCTTTAATGTCTACATAATATACTTTGATTATGATTTATTTTCTTTTTTCCTTCTTTTTGACCATTTGGGTTGTTTCTAATTTGTGCTATTATAAATAATACTGTAATTAACATCTTTATTTCCTCAGCTGAATTTAAATCTGTTTCATGAATTAAAAGCAGCTGAATTGACTTCTGTTTCATTCCTTTTTGAACAAAAATGGAACGTCCTGGTTTCATAACAAGGAACCGTCTAAATTTAGGTTTACAGATCGGGCTGTGTGACAAGTCAGAATCGCAATGGCAGAGTTCCTAAAGCGTTTCAGACAATGTCTGTTCTGCTTGCTTGTCCCTCTTTGGGGAATCCAGTAAGTCCGTGTTGCTGAATCTCAAGATTGATAACTTTACCCTTGACAGGAGTAATTTTGTTTTTAACAGTATGACTTCTGGGTGCATTACTTTCTTCAGATCTTTCTGCACATGACCAAGGTTAAGGTCAACTATGAATGCATAATTCTCAAGCCATTTGAAATACTGGGTAACACTGACAAGGTTTCTGTTTTTTCATGAAGTATTTTATTGCCCCAGATAAAGCAATGCCTAGTGATATTGCATCAGGTTGCAGGGCAGGGAGGAGGCTTGACTTTTTTTTTTAAAAGAACCAGTTAGGGGTCTTAGAAATTTTGAATGTGATACTGAAAATTTTAAACTCAACCCATCAAATGAGTAGTAGATTGATGGAGCTAAAAATGGATTATTTCCTGAATAACTGAACCATCCCAAAAGTCATCTAACATGAATTTCCTAAGTAGAGAATGACAGAATGGAGGAGAGGAAAACATTTAATAATAAGCTTATCCAGAGTTAAAGAAAGACACAAGTATTGGGGGTGAATAGGCTCACGGAAGTTGATCAGAAGAATGAAACAGAAGCGAAACAGAAGCAAAACAGAATGAAGGGGAAGTCCTCAAGATTACAAAGTAGGCGGGAGGGAGGGAGAAGAAAACAGACTGCCTACAAAGGAACAAAAATAAAACTGGGTTCTGCCTTCTCTCTGGCAACAATGGAAGCTAGAAGACAAAGGAGCAGCAGCATCAAAAATCTGAGGATAAAAATCACTTTGAATCCAGCATTTTATTCACAGTCCAAAACTAATATTTAAGTGTGAGATCAAAATCAAGACACTTTCAGACATACTAGGACTCAAAGCATATACCGTCCATAAATCTTTTTTGAACAAATTAGTTAAGGATTTACTCCACCAAAACAAACCAAAATAATGAATTTAAGTAGGCAACATAAAATGCAAGTAACCATGATGAGAAAAAATAAAATCACTCTAACAGTCATCTCATGAGTCTCATGTGTAGACAACGGAGAGAATGGAGGGGTGAAAAAAATTATCTGTCTAGACAATTCAGGATGCATAATATTTTTAAATGTTATTAAAACCTTTAAGCTGAAAACATTCCAAAAGAATTCAACTCAGGAAAGGTGTGTTAGCAAGAACAGGGGGAAGTTTGGTAGGAAATGAGGGGAATAAAATTATATGAACGGTCTTGTCTTACTTAGGAGAAAATAAATCTGATTAACTCTAGACATTTTTCAGTTTAAGGACAATTAGTAGAAAAGTAGAAATATACATATAACATCTTAATTTCAAGCTACTGGAGGAAAAATTAAAAAATGAAATGATACGATCAGTCCTCAAAAGACAGGAAATAAAACATAAAATAAGATGGGGGAATGTATTAAAACATACTGGTAATTACAACACATAAAAACTGGTTGGGCTTCCTAGGTGGCGCAGAGGTTGAGAATCCGCCTGCCAATGCAGGGGACATGAGTTCAATCCCTGCTCCAGGAGGATCCCACATGCCACAGAGCAACTAAGCCCGTGTGCCACAACTACTGAGCCTGCGCTTTAGAGCCCGTGAGCCACAACTATTGAGCCCAAGTGCTGCAACTACTGAAGCCTACACGCCTAGAGCCCGTGCTCTGCAACAAGAGAAGCCACGGCAATGAGGAGCCTGCACACCACAACGAAGAGTAGCCCCCACTCACCACAACTAAAAAGAAAGCCCGTGCACAACAAAAAAAGACCCAACACAGACAATAAAATAAATAAATAAATTTATTTTAAAAATGGTTAAGTTCTCCTATTAAGAGACAAAAATTTTCAGAATGATTCAAATAATAGCTACCTATGTTTAAATCACAGAAAGCTTGAAAATAAAGAGATGACAAGAAGATGGCTTCTCGTTAACCTTAAGAAAACAGGTAATTCCTGTGTTATTTAAGCTATTTGTGGAGTAAGATGGAAATATTTCTAATTCATAACTTTAAAACCTGTTCAGCTTAGTCCAAAATTTAAAAAAGAAGACCCAAAATCAGTGAGACCCAAAATCATCTAATCATCTCAAGAACTTAAAAAAAAATTAAACTGCAAAATAAACTAAAGAAGGTAGACAAGAAGGAAATATAGAGCAGAAGTTAATTTAAAAAACAAATATACAATAGGCAGGATGAAAAAGCCAAAAGTTGTATCTTTGAAAAGACTAATAAAATCAGTGGTTCTCTGGAAAGAAAAAGAGAAGGAATAAATAAATATTAGGAATGAAAAAGGTAATATTTCTACTGATATTTAGACGTTAAAATAAAAATAAAAGCAAATGTGCTAGTGTGAGCAAAGGTATAAACCTGAAATTTTAGATGACATTTACAAATACCTAGGAAAACACAACTCACCAAAACTGACACAAGAAGAAATAAAAAATCTGCATAGTTCTATAACTATTAAATGAATTAAGTCTGTAATTTAAAAACTCCCCACAAAGTAAACTCCAGGCCCAGACTGTTTTCCCTGAGAAGTTTTATGAAGTGTTTAGAGAATGATACAAATCTTAAACAAATTCTAATAGAGAATAGAAAAAAGAAGTAACACTCCAAAACTCGTTTTATGAGGTCAATATATCAGATCCTGGCAAAACTGATTACATTCATGAATATAAATGCAAAATTCTGAAGCAAAATATGAAAAGTGATTCCAGTGGTAAATAAAAAGAAAACAACAACAAAAAGAATAACACTTAATGACCAAGCTGGGTTTATTCCGGGAATGCAATGTGGACTTACTACTCAAAAATCAATGAATGACATTATCGTATCAGCTCAACAGATGCAGAAAGAGTTTTATAAAATTTATCATCAGTTTGTGATTTTAAAAACTTCTAGGGACTTCCCTGGTGGCGCAGTGGTTGAGAATCCGCCTGCCAATGCAGGGGACATGGGTTCGATCCCCAATCTGGGAAGATCCCACATGCTGTGGAGCAACTAAGCCCGTGTGCCACAACTACTAAGCCTGCATGCTGCAACCACTGAAGTTCACATGCCGAGAGCCCATGCTCCCCAACAGGAGACGCCACTGCAATGAGAAGCTTGTGCACTGCAACAAAGAGTAGCCTCCACTCACCACAACTGGAGAAAGACCACATGCGGCAACAAAGACCCAATGCAGCCAATGAATAAATAAATACATTTTTTAAAAAATAAAAATAAAAACGTTTAGCAAACTAGAAATAGAAGGGAGCTCCCTCAATATGATAATGGATATATCTCTTTAAAAACTTACAGCAATACCAAAACTAAAAATTTTGAAACCTTTTTTTAAGGACAGGAACAAGAATACCAGCTGTCACCTCAACATTGTAATGAAGATCCTGTGAGATAAGAATAAGGCAAGAAAAAGAAACAAAATGTGTAAGAATTGGAAAAGAAGAAATAACGTGATCGTTATTCACAGATTAATGGTTTGTAGAAACCCAGAAGGACCTACAGAAAATAATTACAATTAGTAAATGAGTTTAACAAGATTGCTAGAAACAAGGTCAATATATAAAAACCTATCCGCCCATACCAGCACCAAAAAGAAGACAAAAGTCTGTAAAAAGACACTCTTAATAACACAAAAAGTTCACGTATCTAGAAATGCATCTTATACGTGTTATGCAGGTTATCTCTAAAGAAAACGGAAAAACATTACCTAGAAAAAGTAAAGAAAACCTAAATACTTTGTTCGTGGAGTGGAAAATTCAATATTGTAAAGATGCTGGTTCTCTACAGTCGCCTTTGTTCAATACAAAGATGTCGGCTGAATCTGTAGATTCAAATTCCGATCAAAATTGTTTTTTTTTTTTTTTTTAGAAATTAATCTGATTTTAAACTTATGTGGAAATGCAAAGGGTCAGTATTAGCCAAGACAGTCTTTGGGGGAAAAAAACAAAACAAAACAAAATAAGAGGAATCCCCTAGGCTGTGTGCCCCATCCCCCCAGCCGGGCGGGACTCTGAAGCTCTGGGCGCATCTGAGCTTGACCCTCTCCCAGCGCAGCCACGCGGCGGCCTGAGCCCCGGCACCTCGAGCGGTCGCCTGGGGGCGCTCTGATCCACAGCGCCCGCGGCGACGCGGCCGCGTGCCGGCGCCGCCTGGGGCGCACAGCCCGGTCCGCCCTGGCGAGGACGCGGCCGCAGCGCCATCTGGCGGCGGCGCCGGGAAAGGCCCCGGGGAAGCCGCCCCGCCCCGGCGCCCGGCCCGCGCGCTCCCCCGCGAGAGGGGAGGGCTGCCCGAGCTGCCGAGCGAGGGGCCGGTTCCCGGAGGAGACAGGCGCCCTGCCTGGGCCCGGGGGCAGCGGGCTCGGAGAGGGCAGAGCCAGCCCGCCGCAGCCGCGCTCGGGCCTTTCGGCGCTGCCTCCCCTCCCCGCAGGCTGCAGGCCTCCCGCCCGCGGCGGCTCCAGACCCGGGAGGGCCCGCGCGACCCCGGCTCGGGGTCTGGGGGGCGTCCCCGCGGGCGAGCCGGCTGCAGGCTGCTCGCGCTTCCTAAGCGGGCCTGGGAGTGCCTGGCGTGTCCCCGAGCTCCAGTTCTTCCTGGGAGGCAGGGGCAGGTGACCCAAACAGCAAACATTTTGAAAGGCATGTTTTGGGTTTTGTCCGGAATCATGCTGTATGCAGCACACCGCGTGTGGATAGCCCCAGCTGAATTCAGGATTTTAAGAAATTTTCTCCAGGTGTTGACATGTAATGGACATATGACACTGTGTAAATGTAAGGCGTACAATGCGGTCTGATAGGAGTGCAGATGGTGCAGTGATGTCCACAGTAAAATTCCTTAACACATTCATCATTTGCGTAATTATGGTTTTATTTGGGGGCGAGAACATTTAAGATCTGCTCTCTTAGCACCTTTCAAGTGTGTAGAACAGTATTGTTAAGGATAGTTGCCAGCCGAACACTAGATCCCCAGGAACTACCCGTCTTATAATTGGAAGTTTGTACCTAGATCCCCAGGAATTACCCGTCTTATAATTGGATTTTTGTACCTAGATCCCCAGAAATTACCCGTCTTATAATTGGAAGTTTGTACCTAGATCCCCAGAAATTACCTGTCTTATAATTGGATTTTTGTACCTAGATCCCCAGAAATTACCCGTCTTATAATTGGAAGTGTGTACCTAGATCCCCAGGAATTACCCATCTTATAATTGGAAGTTTGTACCTAGATCCCCAGGAATTATCCATCTTATAATTGGAAGTTTGTAACTTTGACCGACACCTGCCCATTTCTTCCACCCGCAGCCCCTGACAACCACCATTCTACTCTCTGTTTCTATGAATTTGGCTTTTTTTTTTAATTTCACATATAAGTGAGATCGTACAGTCGTTGTCTTTCTCTGACCTATTTCACTTAGCATAATGCCCTCCAAGTCCATCCATGTTGCAAGTGGCACAATTTCATCCTGTTTTATGGCTGAGTAATATTCCATTGTGTGTGCATGCATGCACGTATCACATCTTCTTTGTCATTTATCTCTTGATGGACACATGTTTCCATGTCGTGGCTATTGTGAATAGTGCTGCCGTGAACATGAGGGTAGAGATACTCCTTTGAGATACTGATTTCATTTCCTTCAGATACGTACCCAGAAGCAGGATTGCTGTATCGCGTGGTGGTTCTGCTGTTAACGTTTTGAGGAATGCATACGTTCCACAGTGGCTGCGCCAGTTTATATCCCCGGCATATGGCTCTGGGGCTCCCTCCTCGCTGCATCCTTGTGGCCACTTGTTACCGCTTGTCTTGTGATGAAGCCATCCTGACAGGTGTGAGGGGGCATCTCGTGGTTTTGATTTGTATTTCCCTGATGACTGGTGATGCTGAGCACCTTTTCACGTACCCGTTGGTCATGTGTGTGTCTTCTTTGGGAAAATGTCTATTCAGGTCCTTCCTCCATGTTTTAAGCAGATTGAATTGTGTGAGTTCTTCATATTTTTTGTGTATTAACTTCTTAGCAGACAGATGGTTTGCAAATATTTTCTCCTGTTCCACAGGCTGCCTCTTCATTTTATTTTGCTGTACAGAAGCTTTCTAGTTTGATGTAGGCCCCACTTGTTTATTTTTCCTTTTGTTGCTTATGCTTTTGGTATCATATCCAAAAAAAAAAAAAAATCATTGCCAAGGCCAATGTTAAGGAGTGTTTTTTCTCTGTTTTTTTTCTGGGAGTTTTACAGTTCAGGTCTTACATTTAGTCTTTAATGCATTTTCTGTTAATTTTTGTGAGTGGTGTAAGATAGGGGTACAGTTTCATTTGTTTGCAGGTGAATATTCAGTTTTCCCAACACTATTTATTGAATACTGTCTTTTCCCCATTGAGTATTCTTGGCTCCCTTGTTAAATGTTAGCTGACTATATATGCGTGGGTTTATTTCTGGGCTCTTGGTTCTGTTTTTATGCCAGTACCACACTGTGTGATTACTACAGGTTTGTAGTATCGTTTTAAACCAGGAGGTGTGATGCCTCCAGCTTTGTCCTTTCTCAACATTGTTTTGGCTGCTCAGATGTCTCATGGTTCTATGTGAGTTTTACGATTGTTTTTTCTGTTTCTGGAGCCCAGTTGCAGGGCCCTTTCAGAACCTACAGTCTGACTCAGTTTGGAGGACTCACCTCCGTCGGCCCCCAGACCATGGCCAAGAGGGGCTGGGGCCGGTTCACGGGCCACTTCAGGGTCCACCACTAGGATCGAGGTCTATATGCCTAACACCTGACCCGCAGGTGGGCCTGGCTCCTCCAGGTCCCTTGGCATTCGGCGCTGATGACAGGATGAAGCCAGAAGGGGCTGTAGCCAAGTTCTCAGGGGTACAGAGCTGTCTCTGGGTCTGTAGCTGGGACCGTGGTCAGCAAATCTGCTGCAGGGTGCGAGCCTTCCATCTCAAAATCCTCTCCTTTGTCTAGGGCTGCATTGAGGGTTTACAGTCTCATACCTGGATCCCAGAGCTCCTACAAGAGCACATCTGTAGGTGGACGGGCTCTGGAATTGTTGTTGGGGTGGGGGGGGAACGGGGGGAGCGTCTTATTCGGCCACCTTGCATACCACCCCAGGATTTTTCATTTCATAGAATGGTTTCCAGATCCCCTCACCATGCTGGATCTTTTTATCTGATTACACTTCACGTTTGTCTGGGACTTTTTCATCCTAAGGCAGAACACATATAGGCTTACACTTAGAATTGCAGTTTTTCAAGGTCTCTCCGTCTTGATACTGTTATCCATCCATGGACTTTCCTTCCCAGTATTTTGAAGGGATTTAATTCACCAGAAGGTGGGGAGGATGACCACATCCATGGGGTGATGGTTTTACAGGCTCCAGGAGGGACACACGTGTGCACATACGCACGCGCGCGCACACACACACACCCCCCAAAATAATCATCCCCAAACCCGTTCAGTGCTGTTCACGAATTCCCACAAGAGAGTATTGGTGCATGTGATTCCTGCTATCCTCACACTGAGCTACTTGGTCACATCAGAGTTGCAATTCAAGTCCCTGGAGAGAGTCAGGCAGGTGGGGAAAGGACCCTTGTTAGCATGAAGAAAGGTATTCCCAGAGTAGCCAAGTCCTCTAACTTTTCCCCAAAAGTCAGGAACCTGAATTCTTGTTCCTCTTGATTTCTGTACGTTGCCCACAAAATGAAAATACTGTAATTCTTAAACCTACCATGAGCCAAGCAAAACTAACATATGCACCTGACCTCAGAACAGACACGCAACCTCTGATTTAGGGCAAGGACTGATCAGTGGTAAATCACAAGGGTGATGAAATTTCCGGGGCCAAACTTTGGGTCCCGCAGAGAAAGGGAGGTGGGGCTGGGCAATGAGAGGTACAGCCATCTCTTTGCCATGGAAACCCCACGGGAAAAGGCTTAGTTTTTTCCCCCGTATTAAGAGATCAATGGAAGATTAGTAATAACCCTGCATGTTGATAGAGCACTTCAGACTTGAGTGTCTGCTCACCGCTAATCTCACCTGATCCTTGTAACAGCCCGTGAGCTTGTCAAGAACACCCAGCACTTGAACCCGATGAGAGGGAGGTAAGGACGTGCACAGTTGCACTCCGGGAAAGAAAGGGGAGAAACGGAAAGGGAAGAGGAGGACCCAGATTTCAGTGGAAAAGCTCAAGAATAAGTTCATGTTTCCCAACTTTCATCTGCTCCCTCCTGTCCTCCCTCTGTCTGATACGCTGTCCTGGTCTGCGGTTGCAGGAGGTGGGGGTGGGGAGGGGTTCATACAGTGAGGGGCACGGCCGGGACAGCAGTCAGGGCTCTGGCCAGGGAAAGAGCCCACATCTGGTGACGTGTAATGAAAATACCACCTGATAGTTGAGGATCTGGAGGTGACCCTCACTGATGTGTTGACAGCCAAAGAATCGAATTTTGACAGACCTTGGTCGCATCCATACTCATTAAAAAAAAAAAAAAATCATTACCTGGAGCCAATCTTTGTACTCTGGTGGCTCAGAGGTAAGTGAGTCTCCTAACAAGAGTGGGGTGAAGGTACCCATTAGGGTGGCGGGAAATTGCACGTGTTGGCCAGGATGTGGAGACAGTGGAGTCCTGCGCGCAGTAGACCAGAACGCAAACGGTGCGGCTGCTGTGGAAAACAGTATGCTGGTTCCTCAAAAGTATTAAAAATAGACTTACCGTAGGATCCAGCAATTCCACTGCCGGGTCTACCCCCCTCCCAAAGTTAAAAGCCAGGTCTCAAAGGGATGTTTGCACACTCATGTTCCTAGCAACATTATCCACAGTAACCAAAAGGTGGACGCAATTCCGTGTCCATTGACAGATGCATAGATAAGAAAATATAGCATTTACATACAACAAAACATTACTCAGCCTTGAAAGGGAAGGAAATCCCAATGAAACCATGGGTTAGATCCGTTTCACCTGCCTCCACTAATCAAGGTCGGTTTAAGACCTGCACGTCTTCCAAGCATCACGGAGACTAAACAATGTGTTTGCCCAAGTTATTGTCCAGGAACTTGCAGTCAGCTGTGTCTAGTTTGAGCTGAACTGGTTGAGACTGGATAGGACCACCGACCCTTCAGCTGGGCATGCACGAGGGTCCACTCAGTGACCTTTTGACGTCAGAGGGCGGAAAACTCCACCCTCAGCTCGTACAGAGGCCCATGGCTTAATTACGCCTGCGCAGAACGACCATGACCGCACCTTTCCGCATCACCTCTCCCCACACCTCCAACCACCCTGCTGCTTTATCCCATAAACACCCCAGCCCTTCACCCTGGGGGAGGCAGATTTGAGATTTGTCTTCCATCTCCTCGCCTGGCTGCCTTGCGAATAACCCTTCTCTGTGCTGCAAACCCTGGTGTCTAGGTGGTTTGACCTGCCGCAAGCGGGCAAAACAAACCGGGTTCAATAACAGTAACACCTGCTACAGGAGGGGTGACCCTTGAGGACACTCTGCTAAGTGAACTGTCAGTCATGAGAAGACAAATATTGTGTGATTCTATGCTAGGATAGAATCTTCGAGAGAAGACGTGGTGACGGCTGCACAATACTGTAAATGCACTTTACTGATCCTTACTCTTAAAAGTGGTTAAGATGTGTGTGTATTTTACCACAATTGTGAAAGCTTTGAAGTGGGTGAAGTCACAGAACTACAGCAGTGCCTCTGGCCTCAGCCTCCCACTGCTCCCATTTTGGACTTCACAGTTTGACCCTGATTTCTAACCCACAGGTGACCCTCTGCTGCTCTGCACCGGGGTAGGTCTGCCAACTCTGTTTGTTCTCCCCGGAATTCTTTTCCCTGCTTTCTCCTGTTTTTGACCCACCCCAGCTCACAGGTCAGCCTCCTGAAGCCCTTCCCATCGGACCACCCACAGCCTGCCCCAGGGTTTCAGGTCTCTTTCTGGCCGCCTCTCTGTCGCGTCTGTGTTTCCTAGTTGTCCTTTCACGTGATGTTCTGGTTCTGCATTTGCTGGTCTACATGTCTCCCCAGTAGACAGGGGCTGTGTTGGGGGGGTGGGGGGCACCTGAAGGCATGAGGGCGGCTGGGCATTTTCTCAGCCACTCAGGGCTGAGCGTGAAGACCCAAACATTTGGAGACAGGATGTAATTACAATGAGATTGTCATTGCCCATAAACACACACTCTGTGACTTTGCGGTGAATCTCCTACCTCCCTGTATCATAAGCGGAGCGGAGGGTCCTAGGCTGGTGTCGCTGCAATTTCGGGGCATCTCCAGGGGCCACCAGGGTCTCAGGAGGGTCCACGGAGAAACGAAACCTATGGGAGATGAATGGGCACCTGGCCTGGCCCAGGCTTAAGATTCCTAGGAAACTGTGTACAGTAGGGCAGGAAGCCATTCTTAAAGAAGAGCTCCTGGTGTATACACAAGGCCTGGGAAAGTGGAATGGGGAACAGAGGGAAGAATAATTAAAATACTTTCAAAGGACATCCCTAGACACCTTTGTGCACCTCACCTGACCCAACCCTTAAAGATACTTGGGGCAGATTCCCAAGAAAAGGAGATTCTATAGGAAGCAGCCAAAGAAATCAATTTTCTTAAAAAGTGATATCCCAGGAATATTTAAGAACCTATTGAAAGGATAGAGATATAGACAGAAAGAGGAAACAAATTCAGAAACAGACCCACAGGACTTCCCGGGTGGTCCCATGGTTAAGACTCCAGGCTCCCAGTGCAGGGAGCCCAGGTTCAATCCCTGGTCAAGGAAGTTCCCCATGCTGTGGGTTGCAGCCAAAAAAAAAAAAAAGACAGAAATAGACCCACATGTGCATAGTCCACTGCTTCATTACAAAGGCACCAAGACAAGCCAAAGGGGGAGAGATTGCCTTTTCAATCAGTGGTGCTGGAGCAATTGAACATGCATATGGGAAAACAAGTTAATCCTTGCCTCACATTGTATACAGACAGTAACCCAAAATAGATCAGAGACTGGAATGGAAGAGCTAAATTCGTGAAACACCTAGAAGAAAAATATTAAAGAAAATTTGTGTGACTTTGGATTAGGCAGAAATTTCTTAGATATGACAACAAAATCATAATCCTTAAAAAGAAAAAAAAAGGTGATAAATTAGACTTCATCAAAATTGAAAACTTTTGCTCTTGAAAAGACATCATTAAATCCACAAACAAATGCTGGAGAGGGTGTGGAGAAAAGGGAGCCCTCCTACACTGTTGGTGGGAATGTAAATTGGTGCAGCCACTATGGAGAACAGAATGGAGGTTCCTTAAAAAACTAAAAATAGAGCTACCATATGATCCTGCAATCCCACTCCTGGGCATATATCCAGAGAAAATCATGGTCCAAAAGGACACATGCACCCCACTATTCATTGCAGCAGTGTTTACAATAGCCAAGACATGAAAGCAACCTAAACGTCCATCGACAAATGAATGGATAAAGATGTGGTACATATATACAATGGAATATTACTCAGCCATAAAAACAATAAAATAATTTCATTTGCAGCAACATGGATGGACCTAGGTCATACTGGGTGAAGTAAGTTGAACAGAGAAAGACAAATATCATATGATATCTCTTATGTGTGGAATCTAAAAAGAAATGATACAAATGAACTTATTTACAAAACAGAAACAGACTCACAGACTTAGAGAATGAACTTATGGTTACCAGGGAAAGGGTGGAAGGAAGGGGTAGCTAAGGAGTTTGGGACTGACATGTACACACTGCTGTATTTAAAATGGATAACCAACAAGGACCTACTGCATAGCACAGGGAACTCTTCTCAATATTCTATAACAACCTAAATGGGAAAATAATTTGAAAAAGAATAGATACATATATATGTATAACTGAACCACTTTGCTGTACACCTGAAACTATCACAACATTGTTAATCAACTCTACTCCAATATATTGATAAAATTTGAAGTTTTTTTTAAAAAGACATCATTAAGAAAGCAAAAACACAAGCCACAGACTAAGATATTTGCAAATCATACACCCGATAACTTATATCCAGAATACATAAGGACCTTCTATAACCCAGCTGAAAATGAGTAAAAGAGTTGAATACACATTTTGCCCAGAAGTTATACAAATAGAATGTATTCATGTATTTAAATACATGCTTGCATACCCTCTCATAGAAACCATTGAAGTTCACGTATTTTTTTTTAATTTGCTTACAGGAGAGGCTCTTGCCTGGTGCCCCTTTGGCCTGGAACAGCTAAGACCATGACAGCAACAGGTGCCTCGGCTGTCCCGTGTAAGACTTACAGCCATAAACGGTAAGAATCGCACCCTCTGGTAACCCGGGGAGTCTGTGAGATGAATTCCGGGGAGGAAGGTGGTCCTCAGGGGTGCTGTCAGCAGCCGTGTGCCTGTAAATGCTCAACACCTGCTCTCCAGGGGGCACTCCTGATTTGCTGTGTTTGCCGCTTTCCATGGTGTAAATACTCCCATCCTGGCTAATGCTGGAACATCACTGAACCCAGAGATGGGAAGAGATGTGTGTGATCAGCTCCCCCAGCAGCCCAAACCAATTCCAGTACGTGCCTGGCAACAAGATGCCAGTTCACACAACTAATTGGCAAGTCAACAAGCCTGACAATACTGAGTACTTAATATAAAAATGCATTAAATGATGGTGGGAGTGAAAATGGGTACAACCGCTTTAGAGAGTAAGGTGGCATTATCTGGTGCTGCTCGTAGTTTACAATCCAAAAATGTTTGCAGTTTTCTACCAGGAGATGTGTACACAGGGCTTCTTGCAGCATTGTTGGAAAGAGCAAAAAAGAGAAAACAACCTAAGTGTCCATCAGTAGGAAAATGTATAAATAAATCATGGAATAGTCATTCAATAGAAGAATGCTCTACAGCATTTAAAATTAATAAGCTGATATATGTATCAGGTCGGCTCTATCTTGGAAACCATAATGTTGAATAAAAAATCAAGCTTTAGGACGTTATGTGATGCATAACACAGGATTTCTGTAGAAGTTTTAAATGCATAAATGCTACCCTGCAATATGGTATAGAGATATATATTCATTGAAATGTGATAAAAATCGTTTTAGAGTAGACAAACATATACCAAATCTATGATAATATGGCCTCTGGGGAAAGAAAAGGGAGGTTGAAGCTGGGGATGGATACAAAGGGTACTTCATCTTTATTATATTATTGTAGCTCCTTTAAATATTAAAAAATAGTGACTTGAAATAAAAATGACAACATATTAATGGTTTAAATTCTGGATTCTGAGAAATAGGGCATCGTGCTGGCTACCTTTTTCTGTATATTTTTTGATATTTCAAAACTCCTTCAGAACATCAAGGCACAATCTTTTATGACATATCATGATTGTTAATTCTATCCGTGTTCACTGGAAAATCCCGCAGACCAGATATTCAGGCAGAGAAGTGCCGTTAGAACATGACCATGTGGACCCTTTCTTCTCAAGTGGATGGGACCCGAGGGGGACAGTTCATGACCCCTTCTCTGGAAAGCCCCTCTTGACTTCCTCCTCTGAGCTCCTGATGGGATTTCATGAATGTACCTCTGGTGACATTGGCACACTGATCATACAATAATTAATGTTTCCATCTCTCTGTCTCATTAAATGTGAGATCCTCCTGGGTGGGAACCCACAGTGTTTTCATTTCTAAATTCCTGGGGTCTTGCCTGTGCCCCAGCACAGGTGATTTTGAATGAAAACAGGGATGAAGGAATCATCTCCATTTTACCTGACCACCTTCTAAATTTAGTAATGTGGTGCTATGGTCTGAATGTTTTCGTTCCCCCCAAAATGTATATATTGAGATCCTAACCCCCCAGAGGGAGTAAGGTGGAAGCACTGATGTCTCTGCTGACTCAGCCCCAGTGGTCACACACCATCATGTCCACAGCATCCCTGTAGCTTCACAGCTCAGCCCTAACCATGTGGGAGAAGACCACACAAGGGTGTGAATGTGTCACCAAGTTCAAGCTCGTACTGCTTGCCACACGACAGGACAGTAAATTGAAAGACAAGTTGCTGGGGCAAGGGACAGTGACTTTATCCAGGGAGCCAGCAGACCAAGAAGACGGTGGACTCATGCCCCCAGAGAACCACCTTGCCCAAGTTAGAACTCAGGCTTCTTTTATACTAAAAGGGGAGGGAGTAAAGTCAAACATTTCCAGTTCTCATCCACCTCCAGAGGCAATGTGTTCATTGCTTCCTCCCTGCAGTCACTCACAGGTGGGTCTGGTCAGGATGTTTCCTGCGAGCTGACCAAAGGTGTTTTAGCTTAATGCTCATTACCTGGGAAGCAGGGTTCCCAGAGATGGGCCTTTGTGTATCATGTAAGCTTATAGGCAACAGCCCTGTCGTGATTAACTTGGAATAGAACACAAAGGTTCTTCCCTGTCACACATGCCAGGAGGAGAGAGTCACTGGGGTGGTCCTGAAAGCTGGCTGCCACAGCCTGCAGCCGCAGTGCTGCCCTACCGGAAGGTCCGCTAGGGGTAGAAGGCTTGGCGTCAAGGACCCCAGCACATAATAAAGTCAGTGCTTCGCTTTCCCTTTCATCCTGACCAGTGACCCCCAAGGGTCACCCCTGCTTGGACCTTGTCACTCCTCCCTCTGAGCTCACCCACCACCCCACTGCTGTCTCCACTGGTTCCCGGGAACACGAAGGGTTATCACTTCCTCCCGTTCCCCCCATTCTCCTCTCACTTCTGGGTCCTACACATCTCACTCTGCCTGAAGCGAAGGAGGCGTCTTACAGGTGTCTGTTGGCCTCACAGACCTACCCAAGCAGTGATCTTTAACTTGCTTGTGTATCTGGGGTTGACAGGGCTCAGCTGGGCAGCTCCTGCTTGGCGTGTGGTTGCAGACAGGCTGGAGCTGGGGTCGTCCCACAGGCTCTCTTCATACATCTGGGTTGGGAAGACCCAGACAGCTGGGGGCCGGGGTGCCTGGGGTTCCTGAGACATTTCTGTCTTTCTAGATAGATCCACAGATGATGAAGACAGATAGGTGGGCAGATACATAGATGCAGATAGAGGATGGATAAATAGGGAGATAGAAGACAGGTAGAGCTGAATGAGTGACACGTAGAGATGGATGATAAGTTAGTGATGGATAGATAGACAGACAGAAAGACAGATGTAAATGGAGGGAGAGAGATAGAGTGGTATGTTGTAAGTACACCATCCGTGTTCTCTAGAACCAATTGTTAAATACTCAGGAATTTTGTGAGCTGATGGCCAAACCATTGGTAGCTTGAAGCTGATGGTGATGAGGGTATTTATGTCACAGAAATAAGCTTACATCAGGTCTTTTTTGTTTGTTTTGTTTTCGTTTTTTGAGAGAGAGCAAGCTTGTCTATCTCACTGGATGTGGATAGATAAATAAATATTTATATTCTCAGTTCTGTGTAAATATATCCAGCTTTCCCAGCTTTTTCCACTGAGCGAAGATGAAAAGGTGAAAGGAGGTAAAACTTTCTCCCACCGGCTTTTAGCGAACAGGCACCACATCACACCTCTCTCCTGTGCTCACCAAACCTCCAGCAGCTCCAAAAGGGAGCAGCCTCTGCAGTCAGCCGAGGCCACTCTACAAAGCTGTCAAGGCCGTCAGCCCCCCAGAAACACTCCGGGTTAGAAATAACCCACGTCTGTTCAAAGTCAGAGGAACAGAGTAGATAAAGCAATCATTGTTTACTCTCCTATTGAAAAGTCTTCACTTAAAATTGAAAGAAACAAACTCCACACTTGCGAAGAGAGTTAAAAAACCTGAGCAGAAATGGTTTCCCTTCTGTTTACCTGAACTCCCCAGGCCTTCTTTCAAAAGGACATCTTAAATCCAAAATGTAAATGAAGGACTCTTAAAAAAATTTTATTGAGGTATAGTTGATTTACCATGTTGTATTAGTTTCAGGTGTACAGCAAAGTGATTCAGTTATGCATGTATATATATTCATTCTTTTTCAGATTCTTTACCCATATATGTTATTACAGAATATTGAGTAGAGTTCTCTGTGCTCTACAGAAGGTCCTTGTTGGTTATCTGTTTTATATACAGTAGTGTGTATATGTTAATCCCAAGCTCCTAATTTATCCCTCCCCTCCCCACATTTCCCCTTTGGGGACCACAAGTTTGTTTTCAAAATCTGAGTCTGTTTTGTAAATAAGTTCATTTGTATCATTTTTTAAAATTAGATTCCACATGCAAATGATATCATATGATATTTATCTTTCTCTGACTTACTTCACTTAGTATGATAATCTCTAGATCCATCCATGTTGCTACACGTGGCATTGTTTCGTTCTTTTTTATAGCTGAGTAATATTCCATTATATATAGACCACATATATATATTAAACATTTTATATATATTTATATACATATATCCATATACACCACATTTTCTTTATCCATGCCTCTGTCAATATGCATTTAGGTTGCTTCTATGTCTTGGCTGTTGTAAATAGTGCTGCAGTGAACACTGGGGAGCACGTATCTTTTCAAATTATGGTTTTCTCTGGATCTGTGCCCAGGAGTGGAATTGCTGGGTCGTATAGTAGCTCTATTTTTGATTTTCTTAGGAACTTCCATACTGTTCTCCATAGTGTTCGTACCAACTTACATTCCCACCAACAGTGTAGAAGGGTTCCCTTTCCTCCACATCCTCTCCAGCATTTATTGTTTGTAGACTTTTAGGTGATGGTCATTCTGACTGGTGTGAGGTGATACTTCACTCACTTCACTGTAGTTTTGATTTGCATTTCTCTGATAATTAGCAATGTTGAGCATCTTTTCATATGCTTTTTTAGCCATCTGTATGTCTTCTCCAAAGAAGTGTTTATTTAGATCTTCTGTCCATTTTTGGATTGCATTGTTTGGGTTTTTTGATATTGAGCTGCATAAGCTGTTTGTATATCTTGGAGATTAATTCGTTGCTGGTAGCTTCATTTGCAAATATTTTCTCCCATTCTGTAGGTTGTCTTTTCGTTTTGTTTATGGTTTCCTTTGCTGTGCAAAAGCTTTTAAGTTTAATTAGGTCCCATTTGTTTCTGTTTTTATTCTCATTACTCTAGGAGGTGGATCAAAAAAGATCTTGCTGTGATTTATGTCAAAGAGTGTTCTGCCTATGTTTTCCTCTAAGAGTTTTATAGTGTCAGTCTTGCATTTAGGCCTTTGATCCATTTTGAGTTTATTTTTGTGTATGGTGTTAGAAAATATTCTGATTTCATTCTTTTACATGTAGCTGTCCAGTTTTCCCAGCAAAACTTATTTGAAGAGACTGTCTTTTCTCTGTTGCATATTCTTGCCTCCTTTGTCGTAGACTAATTGACCATAGGTGCGTGGGTTTATTTCTGGGCTTTCTATCCTGTTCCACTGATCTGTATTTCTGTTTTTGTGTCAGTACCATACTGTTTTCATTACTGTAGAAGGACTTTTGCTTTTAATTAGAAGTGAATCATGTGGGAAATGGATAATGACAGGGATTTATAAGCACATATTAGAATGCTCTGGAATAATGCATTTTATGCAGTTAAAGGTGCCCTAAGGCAGGGGTCCCCAACTCCCAGGGATCTAATGCCTGATGACTTGAGGTGGAGCTGATATAACAATAATAGAAATAAAGTGCACAATAAATGTAATGTGCTTGAATCATCCCAAAACCACACCCTCCACCTCCCAGTCTGTGGAAAAATTGTCTTCCATGAAAACAGTGCCTGGTGCCAGAAAGGTTGGGGACCGCTGCCCTATGGAAGGAAAAAGAGAAAAGGAGAATAGTAAGACACTGGACAGAAAGTGATACTAGGAGTGCCTGGGCCTCAGAGTCTGGAGAAAAGTGATGACCTGCGACTCTCCAGGCCTGGTTCAGACTGCGGACCTGGATACGTGGCGACATCTGGGATCCCTGGTAGAACAAGCCTCCAAAGCTTTACAATAGATGGTTTCATCCCTAGAAGCTCTGGGCTGAGATTGTCCTCCACACCACAGCGGGGCACCAAACCATAACAAGTCTATCCAATGGAAGGTTCCGGAACACTCACCCCCACATTCTTCCATACTTTTAAAAAAAAATTACTTTTATTGAAGTATAGTTGATTTACAATGTTGTGTTGGTTTCTGGTGTACAGCAAAGTGATTCAGTTTTATAAATAAATACACACACACACATTCTTTTTCATACTCTTTTCCATTACGGTTTATCACAGGATATTGGATCTAGTTCCCTGTGCTCTGCAGTAGGACCTTGTTGTTTATCCATTCTACGTATAATAGTTTGCATCTACCAACCCAAACTCCCAGTCCCTCCCCTTCCCACCCCCTCCCCCTTGGCAACCACAAGTCTGTTTCTCCATCTGTGAGTCTGTTTTGGTTTTGTAGAGAAGTTCATCTGTGTCATAGTTTAGATTCCACACGTAAGTGGTATCATATGGTTTTCGTCTTTCTCTGTCTGAATTAGTATGATCATCTCTAGGTCCATTTTGCCATACTTTTTTAAACATTTATTGTCAAAATCACAAAAACTCTGCAAAGAGAAACAAAATAAAATTTGATTAAATGTCCTGAACCCTACTTCTAACGGGGGCAAAAATTAATTGATTCCGTGAGATCAGGCTTACTATTTTCCCCTGGCACTGAGAGGGAAGCTCTTATTCAGAAATGTCTTAGAGGAAAGGAGAGAAAATAGAGGAGGTGTTTGAAATAGAATTTGAAATCACTCTTGAATTTTCTTTGAGTGCCACAGGTACTAAACACTTACCCTTGGCAGTGAATGCTAAGTAACTCCTTGTCTTTCTGGAGGGTTTTTGCTTGTGCTCCTGTTGTCTCTGAAGTCTCACAGCCTTCTGAGTTAATCCCTCATGGACACGTGAGGGACAGTTAGAGTGGCCGGTACATGCTTTGATCTCCTAGTTCAGCAGCCTTTTCATTTATCTCCTGAGCCCTCTCTAGAATTCCAACAGAATTAGGAAGTTAAAGCACCAGTGACCTCTTTTGGTCTAGCAGATGTAAATAAGGCTAAGGGGTGTGTGTTGAGTGAGAAAGTGAGTCAGTGACAAAGCAGACTTGCCTTCTAGTTTTCCAGCTGAACACAGAAAAGGTCGGGAGATGCCACAGCCCAGCAAAAGACAGTGTGGATTAAAACCCTTGCCCTGAGTTTTCACTTCTGTAACTTAAAAAAGATCTTGTCTCTGAGTTTCTGCTGTGATATTTGATGGTTAAACTGCAAAAGAGTGTCCCAGAAATGTGGGTCTTGGGGTGCGACTACTAAGGAGTTCATCTGGGAGAGGTGGAGAGGAACTGATTGCTTCTTCCCAGGGAAAAAAGTTCAGGAAGTTCTTAGGCAGTAAGGAGGCAACGAAGACCTCAGTTGGGAACTGAGATACAAGCCCCACGTTTGCAGGAAAGGAAATCTGAGGCAAAGAGCAGCCTTCTCGCAAGGTCATCTGGATGGAGCTCATGACCTTCAGCTCAGGGGCCAGGCCCTGGAGGAGGCATCAGAGCTGGACGAACCACAGAGGCTCAGCCCAGGTTCACAGTCCACGTGTCACCCAGTACATTCCGTTCAGTTAAATATTTAATAATTTTGTCAAATCATATCCTTTCTAGTGGTTTTGTGTAAATGATTCTGCCTTGTTTAAAAACAAAAAGAAACACAATTCATTTAGTGGTTAAGTATCTGAGGTTGATAGACAGCCACCGTCTTGCCTCAGTTACACTCACTCCTGTGCAGACGCACCCACTCGGTGCCTCCATTGGAGACGCAGAAGTAAAGCAGAAAGCGCTTGTTCCACCTCTCAAATCCCGGAAGATGTCACGTGTAGCAAGAGCAGAGTACAACATGGAAATACCTGCAGGCGTTAGCAGTTCTTGAGAGAATCCAAGTGCGGCAAACTACCCAATGGTGAATACTCGGGCTTCCTTAGAAACTGAAGTTTCCAATTAGTCCAGGAGAAAGGGAAGAAAAGGCTACCCAGAGCTCGTGCTACCAACAGGAAAGTCTGACTCGAGTGCACACAGCTTAAAAAGCTATATCCCTGTGCATCACCTGTCAGAAAGCAACAAGACGGGAGGTGAAGCATGTTAACGAACCTTATCGCAGCAAGCATTCCACAGTATACCCAAGGTCACGTCATCACATGGCACACCCCAAACCTACACAATATTATTTGTCAATGACATTTCAATAAAGCTGGGAAGAAAAAGAAGAAGGTACCCTCTACCAAAACGAGGGACAAAACCAAGAAGAGTCAGCCCGGGGATGCGGGAGCAGGTGGTTCAGCACAGCAGAGAGGCGGAGGGGGGCAGGACGGAGGATGCAGGTGGGGGGAGGATGCAGGTGGGGGGAGGATGCAGGTGGGGGAGGATGCAGGTGGGGGGAGGATGCAGGTGGGGGGAGGATGCAGGTGGGGGGAGGATGCAGGTGGGGGGAGGATGCAGGTGGGGGAGGATGCAGGTGGGGGAGGATGCAGGTGGGGGGAGGATGCAGGTGGGGGAGGATGCAGGTGGGGGGAGGATGCAGGTGGGGGGAGGATGCAGGTGGGGGAGGATGCAGGTGGGGGGAGGATGCAGGTGGGGGGAGGATGCAGGTGGGGGGAGGATGCAGGTGGGGGGAGGATGCAGGTGGGGGAGGATGCAGGGTCAGGTGGAGGATGCAGGGTCGGGTGGAGGATGCAGGGTCGGGTGGAGGATGCAGGGTCGGGTGGAGGATGCAGGGTCGGGTGGAGGATGCAGGGTGGGAGGAGGATGCAGGTGGGGGAGGATGCAGGTGGGGGGAGGATGCAGGTGGGGGGAGGATGCAGGGTCGGGTGGAGGATGCAGGGTCGGGTGGAGGATGCAGGGTGGGGGGAGGATGCAGGTGGGGGGAGGATGCAGGTGGGGGGAGGATGCAGGGTCGGGTGGAGGATGCAGGTGGGGGAGGATGCAGGTGGGGGGAGGATGCAGGTGGGGGGAGGATGCAGGTGGGGAGAGGATGCAGGGTCGGGGGGAGGATGCAGGGTCGGGGGGAGGATGCAGGTGGGGGAGGATGCAGGGTGGGGGGAGGATGCAGGTGGGGGAGGATGCAGGTGGGGGGAGGATGCAGGTGGGGGGAGGATGCAGGTGGGGGAGGATGTGGGGTGACGGCCAGGCAGGCAGACTGGAGGGAACGAAGCACGGAGGGAGCCTCAGGAGGGTACGGACGTACGTCCAGGCTGCTGGTGGAACACAGATGATGGGACAGAGAAAACTCATCACATTACAAAAGGAACTGTTGACTCCAGAGAAAACAAAAAGATGTCAAGAACAGAAACGGAAGCATAGATGCACGTGGCTCCAGCGTGAGCAATGAGAACTTAGGTCATGATGATGCAAACGCCACGTGGGAATCCTTCCTGTTGGTGTTTTGGGAAGGTGGGAGGTTGGGTGTGAGGTGAAGAGGATGTCAGAAACCTGAACTCTCATCAGGAAGCAGTGGGATAAGTGTGTCATTTAATAACATGATTACAAACACCAGAAGAAACTTCTAAATGGGTTGAAAATAGATTCTGGGGGGAAAACTGGAGTGGGGATTAGGTTGAGCAAGGTGCCACTACTTTTGTTGTAAACCATGAAAGACTGTCTCCCTTTTTCAAGCATGTGCATCTATGAATTTGATTTTTTTAAATAAATTTTTAAATCCCCAGCTCAGGTGTGTCACCTCCTCTCAAACCCCTTTGGGACTAAGTACTCCATCTCTTGCTCCCAAAGCACCAGGGCCAACCCCCCGCCATATTGAATTGGTCTGTTCGTGAGTCTGAGGTTTCCCCGCTAAACTGGGAGCACCTCATGCCTGACCCAGAGGGGCGCCCAGGAAATCTTTGTAAATCCAAACAGAAGCCGGGACGAGAACCCCCTGCTGACTTCCCAGGTGTGTTTGAGGTTCAGATGAACCTCTGATGGGGGTGTGGGAAATCCCCAAATGGCATAAGGATGGGCGGTGCCCGTGGGCGTCCACCAGATGTTGCACAAACAACCAGGAGATGCTTCCACAGAGAGCATGCAATGTGCTCAGCAGCTGCTGGGCCCTGCGAGGATACTCATGGGGCCAACGTTAGCCTCAGAGCCCCCCTGCCCTTTGGGTGGTCCATCCCAGCAGGGGGACTAATGAGGTCATCTGGAAGCAGCACAGCTGAACCGCTAAGGCCCAGGTCTGGAGGGCTCTGTGCTTTGCAGCTCTCTCACCTTGGGCAGGACTGGCAAGCTGACCCAGATCCCTGCCCTCAGGGGGCACTTCCGGGCCCCTGTCACCACCCTTGGAGCAGAAGGCTGGTGGCGCTCAGGGGAGTCCCCTGGGCTTTCTGCAGACTTGGCTCTGTGTGCAGGGTCACACCCGGGCATCTCGGGCAGCTGGGGCTCACCCTGCACAGCAGCCTCCTGCCCCGCAAAGTCGCGGGTATAATGCTAAGCGGAAGTCTGGAGTCTCTGCAGCCCCACTACTCCAGCCTGCACGACCCAGCTGCCAGCCAGACACTGAACGAGGACACTGTTCAGGTGCTTTCCCTGTTGTGGAAGCGTGCACGTTACAGTGGGCTGAATCGCGTCCCGTGTAAACATACGTACAAGTCCCAACTCCTCGTACCTGTGAATGTGACCTTATTTGGAAATAGAGTCTTTGCAGATGTAATTAAGTTAAGGATCTTGAGATGACATCACCCTGGATTGTGGGTGGGTCCAAATCCAAAGACTGGTGTCCTTGAAAGAGGAAGAAGGGGGAGGTTTGAGACGCAGAGACACATGGACGATGGGGACAGAGATTGCAGTGATGCAGGCACAAGCCGAGGACACCAGGGGCCTCCAGAAGCTGGAAGAGGCCAGGAAGGATCTTCTCCTAAACCTTCCTAGGGAAGGTGGTCCTGCTGACAGCTTGACTTCAAACCTGCGGCCTCCAGAACCGTGAGAGGATAAATGTCTGCTGCTTTAAGCCACCAGCTCCTGGTAATTTGCTAGGGCAGCCCTAGGGCACTAATACACGTGCCATCCAAACCTGCTGGGGCAAAAAAGGGGTTCAGATAAGATTGGCTTCCACTGGGCATCTTCTGAGCTTCCCGCTGGAGTGAGAAAGCCACAGCTCTTAAGGGAGAGACGTGCCTGTCATCTCAGGAAGTGCCAGCTCATTACCAAAGATCGCCAAATAACGGGAGAAACCACAGGTGAGGTCAGCAAGTCATATTAGCAAAACGGGGGAAGAGGAAGGATGCCGCAGAAGGGGAAACCCCGGGAGAGCGTGGGGGTGTGGGACATTCGGGAAGGAAGAGCCAGGCGTTCAACAAGTACTTCTCAGCGCCTGCTCTTGCCTCACAGCCTCGAGAACGTTCGGGTAGAAAAATCACAGGAAAAACCATCTTTCCTTATAAGTACTCAAAATCTAGTTTAAAAAATGTGAATAAATTACCTTGATTAATGGTCACTTAAAGCGAGAAAAGATATTAGAAATCAGCCCATGGTGGTCCAGATTCCTTCATTCATCAACAAGTGTTTATTACCTGCCTGTTCTTTGCCATTCTCTGTTCTTGGCATTTGAGATACAACACGATCAACAAAATCTCCACCCGCAAAGAATTTGCCTTCTAGAGGGAGGAGGTAGCTGATACACAAACAAGAAAAAATGTGGCGAAGAGCAACGAGAACCAGAAACCAAGACAAAACGATGGGAAGTGATGGTGGGTAGCTCAGGATGGCTGGTCGGCAAAAGCTTCTCTGAGGAGGTCGTGTTTGTGCTGGGTCTTTTTTTTAATTTTTATTTTATATTGCAGTATAGTTGATTAACAACTATAGGTCCTTGTTGATTATCTATTTGATATCTAGCAGCGTGTATCTGTTAATCCCAAACGCCTAATTTATCCCTCCCCTCCACCTTTCCCCTTTGGTAACTTTAAGTTTGTCTTCTATGTCTCTGAGTCTCTTTATGTTTTGCAGATAAGTTCATTTGTATCATTTTTCTATATTCCACATATAAGTGATATCATACAGTATTTGTCTTTCTCTGACTTACTTCACTTAATATGATAATCTCTAGGTCCATCCATGTTTGCTGCAAATAACATTATTTCATTCTTTGTTGTGGCTGAGTAATATTCCATTGTATATATGCACCACATCTTTATCCATTCATCTGTTGATGGACATTTAGGTTGCTTTCATGTCCTTGCTATTGTAAGTAGTGCTGCAGTGAACACTGGGGTGCATGTGTCTTTTCAAATTATGGTTTTCTCTGGATATATGCCCAGGAGTGGAATTGCTGGATCATATGGTAGTTCTATTTTTAGGGGTTTTTTTAAGGTTTATTTATTTACTTATTTTTATTGGCTGTGTTGGGTCTTCATTGCTGCACGCAGGCTTTCTCTATTTGTGGCGAGCAGGGGCTACTCTTCGTTGCAGTATGCAGGCTTCTCAGTGCGGTGGCTTCTCTTGTTGAGCACAGGCTCAGTAGTTGTGGCACATGGGCTTAGTTGCTCTGCGGCATGTGGGATCTTCCTGGACCAGGGATCGAACCCATGTCCCCTGCATTGGCAGGTGGATTCTTAACCACTTGGGAAGTCCCTATTTTTAGTTTTTTAAGGAACCCCCATACTGTTTCCCATATGGCTGTACCAATTTACATTCCCACCAATAGTGTAAGAGGGTTCCCTTATCTCCACACCCTCTCCAGCATTTATTGTTTTTAGATTTTTTGATAATTTCCATTCTGACCAGTGTGAGGTGATACCTCATTGTAGTTTTGATTTGCATTTCTCTAATAATTAGTGATGTTGAGCATCTTTTCATATGCTTTTTGGCCACCTGTATGTCTTCTTTGGAGAAATGTCTATTTAGATCTTCTGTCCATTTTTTTAAACATTTATTTATTTATTTATTTTTATTATTACTATTTTGGGCCACACTGTGTGGCATGCAGGATCTTAGATCCCCAGCCTCGAACCTGAGCCCCCTGCAGTGGAAGCATGGAGTCTTAACCACTGGACTGACAGGGAAGTCCTTCTGCCCATTTTTTTTAATTGTGTTTGTTTTTTTGATGTTGAACTGCCTAAGCTGCTTGTATATTTTGGAGATTAATCCCTTGTCGGTTGCATCATTTGCAAATATTGTCTCCCATTCGGAGGGTTGTCTTTTCATCTTGTTTATGGTTTCCTTTGCTGTGCAGAAGCTTTTACATATAATTAGGTCCCGTTTGTTTATTTTGGGTTTTTTTCATTCCTCTAGAAGGTAGATCCAAAAAGATATTGCTGCAATTTATGTCAGAGTGTTCTGCCTATGTTTTCCTCTAAGAGCTTTACAGTGTACAGTCTTACATTTAGGTCTTTCCTCCATTTTGAGTTTATTTTTGTGTATGGTGTTAGAGAATGTTCTAGTTTCATTCTTTTACATGTAACTGTACAGTTTTCCCATGTGCTGGGTCTAGAATGACAGCCCAGCAGGCCTGAGTTGTCCAAATCCTGCACCTTCCTAAGAAAGGACTGGTCCTGACCAGTTCCGGGGAGATAAACTTTAAGGTCATGAAACATTCTACCTGGTAGGAGTGTCTTTGTCTTACACAGCGGCCATGGGCCACACCAGGTAGTTTATGCCAACCGTGTGAATCGTGGTTGGGGTCTCGGGCCCTGCTGTACCAGTTTGACCTCTGGAGGGCTGGAGGCTCAATAACTGACGTCAGCCTCACGGACAGTCCGTGCTTGTGTGACTGGCCCCCAACAGCAAACCTGGGTGAGCTTCCCTGGTGGACAGGATGTCACACGTGTCATTACACGTCATCACCGGGAGAAGTAAGAGCTGTCTGCACCATGCCACAGAAGCCTGCTCCCGGTGTCTCCTGGACTCTGTCCTGTGATTCGTTTACCTTAGCTGATGCTAACAGGTACCCTCTCGCTGTAATAAACTGTGACCGTGAGTATAACCGCAAAGCTGAAGGGGAGGCCATGTCGAGACAGCCCTCAGTGTTGGAGCCCAGGCTTTGATATCTTCTTTCCTTTCCTTTTCGTTCCCCGTTGAATCCACCTGAGGAAAAGATCACCCCTTTCTGCACCCCCGGTGCTTTCTCTCTTCATCTCGATTTGGGTCACCTCCACGTTCTTCCTACCACTTGATTTAGCACTACAGAGTTTACAAGGGTGTTACTGTGAAATACTAGGCAAAATGCAATAAGGTGTTCAAATCGTTGGTCAAACATGCCCTGCTGGTTAGAAAACAAAGCTGGTACACGCACCAGGCAGGGGCTCTGGCATGCAACAGGTCATCCGATGGGGTGACCGATGGGCATTTGGGCTCGCTGTAGGGGAAGGATGTCCATTAGGGCTGCCGCTGAGTTGTGTACAGAAGTGGGGACGCCACAGAAGTCAGACTTATGGCAGTGGTGGGAGGAGTGGGAGGGAGAGGCTTGTTGACAAGCAGACGATGACAACAGCTGTGTCCGCCACCCCAGCTGCTTCCCCACACTGGTCCTGCTGGGTCACCAGCTTTATCTTCTTGGAAGTTCTCGACCACAGATGCTCACAGCCTTGGATTTGCTGCAGCCTTTGCTGGTCCAGGCTGGCCCCTCGGAGGCCTGCTGCCCCCGTGGGCCACCAGTCAGGAGTCCTGGCTCATGGCAGCCAGGCTGACCCTCTTGGCCAAACCCAAGATCAGGCGGGATTCTACACTGTGGACTCACTCCCGCTGCAGGGGGTCTGATGAGTCGGCCAGAGACTGAAGGCAGGGACTGGCTCTTCCTCTCCTGCCAGCTCTGCAACATGGGAGCAAATTAGCCTTGTATGCTCCTTCAAGCTGCTGCTGACCAAAGCTGGCCAGATTCCACTGGACCCGAAGCCTTCTGGAGTCCCCCTGAGCACCGCTGGTCTAGGGCACCAGGCTGGACTCCCAGGAGATATTTCTTTCCAACACAACAGCCATGCTCATCACAATCTCCTACCTTCAACAAGCCCAGATGAGCTCCTGCGATGTGGCCCTTCATCCGGCAAATGTGTCCTTGGAGCCTCCAGACACTGGCTCCCCTCCTGGACACCATGAGGGGGCTAAGAACCCGAGAATGAGAACGGCAGAGGGTGTGGTCCAATCTCAACTCCAAAGACAGAGCATAGAGTTTGGGATTTTGAATATGAATGTAATTCATTCAATGACCCACTAAACTGTTTATTGAGTGCGGGGCACTCTGTCCATCACTGAGTCTGCAGTGCACTTTTCCCACCTTCCCTGAACTTGCACGGAACTAATAGGTGAACTAAAAAGAGTAATAATTACAACACCAGCAGCAAAGCTTACATCTGCCGAGCTGGGGGTTACTCACCCCTTACCCCGTTGCACCCCTGCCAAGACATTGTATCACCACCGCTGATTCACCAATAAAGACACCGAAGCACAGAGAATGTATCTGCGACTCCCACAAGTGTTTATAAAGTCGGCTGGTGACTCATTTTTCTAACATTTGGGGACATTATGACTTCTGATTACCCTCTTTCTTCCTGGATGTTTCGTGGCTGGATTTGACATTTCCTCGGGTGAAAGTTCATAAGACGTGAAACGTTAAACGTAGAGTGTTGGATCACAGGCACATATTTCCTCTTGGGCAGCTAATAATAAATGAACAATTTTTAAAATTAAAAATCTTGCCAAGGCCACAGCCCTTGTAAGTGGCGGAGCCAGGCCGTGGCCCCCAGGCCCTGCCCCCATCCGTCTCCACCGCCTGTTCTCTCGACCATGACATTTGCTGAATTAATCACATAGAGTCGGTTCATTCGCCACCGCCAGAAGCCAGAGCGCGCCCCAATTAGCGAGCAGAGATTTAAAGGTGCGGAGTTCACCCTCCACCTGCCTCTGAGATGATGCGGTCATGCAGTGCAATCATGTTTTTGAATGATTAATGCCTCCTTTTTTCTTTTTTCTTATTGGGGTGAAACCCACATAACACAAAATTAACTTTTTTTTTTTTTTTTTGAAACGTACAATCCTGTGGCATTTGGTACATTCACAGTGCTGTACAACCCTCGCCTCTGATTTCACATCATAACTGGTGTTTTCTCAGGCCGGGTGCCTCCTTCGACCTTGCTCGTGGTGCCTCAGGGGGAGCGTGCGTGGCAGAAGTGCAGACAGAAAAGCAGCCATTGCGGTGGTCTGAATGTTTATGTCCTCCCCAAATTCATATGCTGAAACCCTAACCCCCAAGGTGATGGTGTTGGGAGGTGGGGCGCTTGGGCGTGATTAGGTCATGAGGGTAGAGCCCTCAGGAATGGTCTTATAAAAGGGGCCCCACAGAGACTCCCCTGCCCCTTCCTCCATGTGAGGACTCAGCGAGCAGCCTCCAGCTGTGAACCAGGAAGCGGGTCCTCACCATTGCAACTGTGCTGGCCTTGACCTTGGACTTTCATCCTCCAGAACCATGAGAAATAAATGCCACCTGGGCTGTGCTATCTTGTTATAACAGCCTGAACAGACTGAGACAGTCATTTCTTGGCTTTTGGTTTCAAAAGCCTGGGCCCCAGAAGCCTAGAAACTTCTCTCATATATAGATAGAGATTGGGGGAATGGGATGAATAGGGTTTTTTTTTTTAAAAAGCATCCCACCTGTAAGACCAGAAAGGCTTCCCTGGCAGGGAAGCGTTGGGGAGGGGAAGAGAGGAACCACACGGACCAGGATGTGGCCAGCATGGCCAGCTTCTGGAGGCTGTCAAGGCCACCAATTTTTATCATCCAGAAAGCTTCTGATGGACAATTTATTAGTTTTCCTTCCTTTGAGAAAGAAGTCAAGCCCTACCCCCTCACCCCACCCCATTTTTTAAAACTCTCTGTTGATGTACAACCTACATGCAGACAGGCACAGATCATAAGTGTAGAACTCAACTTTCATTTCCTTTCTCCTCTCTGTTTGCTTTGCTTTTCAGCTCCATTTCTTTATGTTTTGAATTAATTTAGAGCTTCATTAGTTTGATTTTTAAAGGCTGTGTACGGTTCCAAAGGGTCTCTTGGGACAAAGACAGATGAAGGCCCAACCTAATAAAATACAGCTGTTTATAGCAGCCACCCTCGTAGGCTCACTCACCCAAAGGAGGCGGCAGAGGAGACGAGGGGGCTGGGATCTCACGAGACGTCTTCGGTCACACCTTGGCAGTTGGTCTGTTGGCTCCAGCCTCAGGAGGCCATCAGTGGAGCGCGTACAGTTGGCATCTCCGCGAGGTCTCCGCGTGGTTTCTTGGGCTCCCTCAATGCATGGCAGCTACATCCAGCTGCAAGCATTCCACAAGAACAAGGAGGAGATGCACCATATTTTTGTGACCTCGCTTCAGAAGTCACATCGCATCACTTCTCTGCTCTGTTTGTTGAGGCTGTCTCAAGGGTCAGTCCAGGCTCGGGGGGGGGCGGGGGGGGGGCACGGGGGGAATGACCTTGAGGAAGGGAGGCAAGGCTCTAGAAGAACGTGTGGGGCATCTTTGGAAAACGTACTCTGAGACACTAGCTTCTACCGAAGGGTCACCTCGCCTGGCCTCAGTATGCTCAGGGCAGGCACCCTCCCTCTCAACAGAACCGCCCTCTGCAAGGGACCTGACTCCAGAAAGCTGCCCAGCCTGCACCCCTCTGTGACCTGACGGAGAAGGAACCTTGGTCGAGGTGCATCTGTTGTAGCAGCTGGTGGTGTGTATGCTGGCTCATAAAACCATCTCAACATGGGGGCCACGCTTGCCTTGGCTTTCTCACGAGGTTGTAGGAAGCACACACACCTCTGCAAGATTCATCACCCTAACATTCTCCCTTGATTCTCATAATAATCAATGTGATCTGGGTTCAGTGTCAACGATTACAAAGTGCCTTCATCCCCTCTCTCTTAGTCAGGGGAATGGTACCCAACCCAAGACCTGTCGATTTCACCATCCAAATACCTCCAGACCCCATCAGCCTCTTTCTGTCCCCACGTCCTGGCCCCGGCTGGCCTCCTTCCCTCCCCCGACCCACTGCACGAGCCTCCTCAGTGATCTCTGCACGCACACTCTGTTCCCACTCCATCCTTCCGGCACCCCTGCTTATAACCGTCCACAGCTTCCATTTTTCTGAAGACAGAGTCCGAAGTCCTCACCATGGCTACGGTGCCCCCCCACCGCCCCAGCCCCTGTGGCCTTGTCCCAGTTCCTCTGAGGCTGCCAGTCACACTCACCGCTTCTCATGAGCCGTCCACGGCCGCTGGAGGGTGTTTCCTACAAAACGATGCTAAGACATCCTTACCAGCTGCCACGAGAACCTAATGAGATAGGAATTAGGAACATGCCCAAGGATAGAAAGAATGCACAAGAAAACCTCCCTTTACAAAAAAAAAAAATTGGACAATTCATGTAACAGATTCCACTAAAAAGAAAATGGTATTGAGGAAGAATATTTATTATGCAAAAAGGGTCATAACATATTGCCAGCAGAAAGGAGACATCCAAGTATGCTAACGAGATGCCACTAATATCGTAAATGTGTGCATTTTGTAGTTTTACACAAATATATAATTTTATAGTTATCTGTAAGTCATTGACAACCTATAAGTACGTATAATTTATGTGTGTGTATGTGTGGGTGTATACATACTTTTAAAACCACAAGATCAAAACATACGGACACAGTGGGAAAAGCAGGGGGCGGAGAGGTTGGGGGGGAAGGAATTGTGGGATTGGGATTGCCATATAGACATTACTAATAAGAAAAAATATCAAATTGCACACTTTAAATATATGCAGCTTATTGTATCTCAACTGTATCTCAATAGAAGTTGTTAAAAAAAAAAAAAAAAGACACCACGAGATCATGTGAGCCTAGGCGAGGTGGTTATCTCCGGGTCGCAGGAGGCATGACAGATATTTAACCTGTGTGTTTTCGGTGGGCTGTTTGTTTTGTGTTTTTGAATTTTTTTGCACTGAGCACGCGCCGTTTGTGATTAGAAGGTGAGGCTGACCGTCCCTGTGTGTGGGGACACTGTGCACTTGGACAAATGGTACAGGATCCTTGAAGCTGTGGCACCTACGGGCTCTGTGTAGTGTTTTGAATTATAGATAAACTAAACGATCTGTTTTAAACCGAACAAAAAGCTTTTCTAGGTTATATCATTGGGCTGTGAAAAGTAGTTAAAATAGGACTTCCCCGGTGGTCCAGTGGTTAAGACTTGTGTTTCCACTGCAGGGGGCACAGGTTTGAGCCCTCGTGGGCGAAGTTTTGCATGCCGTGCGGTGTGGCCAAAAAATACAAAAAAAAACAGTTAACATAAAATAAAACTGATGTATCCTAACAGGCATTTGCAGGCAGAGAAAGTTACGTGATCACCGAGTCTCGTTTGCAGGAAGTTGCTTCGTTCCATTTATCAGTTTGGCCCCGTTCTATCTGACCTGGTTTGAACAAGGCTCACAGGGACAGCTCTACCTTGACCTTGGGTTTTTGACCCGCCTGGCCCCCCGACACCTGGTGAACCCTCTCTGCTGAGGTGGATGGGAGGGCATCCCTATAGCGTCACAAAGATCTGCCTGGAAGGGGCCAGTGCCCAGGTGTGACAGTGACACAGGAGAGGGTCCCAGGCGGGGACGGACAGGTGTGAAGGTATCAGAGGAAGAAGCCTGGGCATGGGCCGGGGGACGGTCCCAGGAGCCACACTGGACGGCACTGCAGCCGGACAGACGTCCACTCTGAGCGCAGCCAAGATCACCGAGGAAGGGCGTGTACGTGGAGAAGCAAGGCCAAGACCGGGCGGTGGGAAATGCCAGTATTCTGCGGTCAAGGGCGTGTGGAGGGACCAGTGAAGAGCTCAGTCAGGCGGGAGGACACAGGAAGGACTTTCTCCTGGGCGAAGCCAGCCAGTGAGGGAGGGGTGGCAGAGATGGGGATGGGGCCCAGCAAAGCACCAGGGGGTGGGGGGTGGCATTTCCAGGGGCCCAGAGGCCTCCCTCTGCAGAAGGGCGCAGGTGCACCACATCTGGAGGCAGACCCACCACGCCTGTAACCAGGACCCCAAGGGATCAAAGCTGAGCTCCAGCAGCGTCCCCTGCAGCCTCCGCTGAGGATGTTCATGGCCCTTGGACGGACACACCTTCTCTGGAGAAATGCCCTCTTTCTCAAGCATCTTCATTCAAGTACCTCAAGGGCAGAGGGTGTGTGCAGACCCCCAGGAGAGGTGGGGTCCTAGTTCAGAGCGGTCAAAACTACAAGAAATAAAACCTGGAGCTTTCGCTTTAAATGAGCAAAAACTGATCATCCTCGTCTGTGACCTACCTGCATGTGTTTGCATACGAAAGTGCTTCTCTAAATTATTTTAGCACCAGGTCAAGGTGACGCTCCCAGAAGATGCACCAGTTTCCTCCAATACGATGTCACGCAGCACCATCACTGCAGACATAGGACACGGCAGATTAAATCCGGTCCCGAGGTCCTGGAGCTCTGCTGTGCCCTGCCCACCTCATGAGCGTGATACACTGTTATCAAGGGCAATCTCATTGCCCCCATTTTCTCCTCCTACGAGGACAGGTCAACACCTCCCAACCTCTCCCGAATACTTACGGCACCTCCGAGGGTCGGTATTGTATTGTTCGAGCACAAGATGTTGCCTCCGTAGGACAGCATTGAAATCTGACTCTGGTCCCGTTCAATATTTCTACTCTTAAGCTGTCTGGTTCTCCACGAAGTCAGCGGGTCTCAAATGCTCTCACGTCTGAGAGTCAAGACAGCAACCTCATCTCTCACCAGGTCCCTCCAGGGCTCCACGGGTCCTCCAGGGATGTCTGGTCATCTGGGTTCAGCCTCCATCCTAGGACCCTCGTTCACACTGTATCTCACGGTCCGTTCCCCTGGCAGACTCTGAGCGAATGCCAGATGCCAGGGGGATTGTTTTCCTTCCAACTCTGTGGAGGAAAAAAGGATCTTCCAGATGTGGGAGCCCCCCACAACAGTGCCGAAAATGATGGTTGAGCCAGAGTCTCGAGCCATCAGAACACGAAGGCACGAGGCTGGCTTCTGCACTCAGTCACGGCACCCGAGTCGTCCCGGACTGGAACATTGCACTCGGATCTGGAATAGAAAGCGCTAGACATATCCTTGTCAGAGCTCACCCCCAGGGGGCATGAAACAGGTGCAGAGGGAGCAGTGAGCTGGACCATTTGCTCAAGGCGAACTTGAACAGCCAACAACAGGGGATCTGAACGGGCACATGTGAAGATCAGGTGCCACGGCTGCGCTGCCCCACTGCGCATAGAAAGCCCCTGATGGCGAGGAGTCGGGTGGGCAAGGCTGACTCAGCGCTTTATCCTCTCAGTTCTGGTCACTGGCAGCTGCCTGAACACTCACCCCTGCAGGGCCTCTGACCTCCTCCTCTTCCTCTGCATCTTCCCCGTCTCCATGACAACAACACCTCAGAGGTAGTAAAGGGAACCGGAGACAGGTTCTGATCTCCCTCTTCTTCCTCCTGATCCTTCCCGGTTTTCACCGCTCCTGTCAAGACCCTCATCCGATGCCCCAGCCTCCTCACTCTAAGGAGGCAGCCTGGCCGCTCACCTCAGTGATTAAGACCTTCGGGTCTGGGCTCTGCCCTTTCTCCTCTACCCCCACCCACACCTGTGCCTCCATCGCACCTCCGTCTGGACCACACTCTGCTGAATAAACATCTAAAATGTCTCAAATGTGTCTCCTGGGTTTGGTCATCAAGAAGTCATCCCAGGGACTTCTCTGGTGGTCCAGCGGGTAAGACTCGGCGCTCCCAATGCAGGGGGCCTGGATTCAATCCCTGCTCGGGGAACTAGATCCCGCGTGCATGCCGCAACTAAGACCCGGTGCAGCCAAAATAAATAAACAATTAGTTTAAAAAAAAAAAAAAGTCATCCCAGGCCTTGCACAGAACATGCCGGGGGATGGAGGTGATGGCGGTATAAGACAGACTGTGGTAGCCTGAGGAGTGGGTGGGAAGGAGGAGGTGGAGAGGGGGCTTTTGGAGGTGATGGAATGTTCTAGATCTTTGCTGTGGGAGAGGTTCCGTGACTGCATCCATCTGTCAAAATTCATAGAGCCGCACACTAAAAAGGATGCATTTCACTCGATGTAAATTACGCCTCAGTGGAACTGCCTTCAATGTAAAGAAATATAGAATAAATCATTCGTGTTCAAGTCACCACTTTCTTCTTCAAACGACTCCTGTGCCTTCCACGCATCACATTCAGATGCCGCTCATGTAAACGACAGACATAAGTATTTCCCTCCCACTCCGTTTTCCACTTTCTCTGCTCACCAGTTTTCTCCTCATTTTCCCCTCAGCATAGATTTTCCTCGCTTCCCTTAATAGGCTCTGTTCTATAATTAGTCCGCTCTGATAATTCTTTTATCGTGTATGTTTTATTTCTAAAATATCCACGACCGCAGCTGTCCCATCACGCCTGAATTCCCAATTCCCTGATCACCAGTTTTACAATCGTTCAGTATTAATAATCTCTTCTATTTCGGTAGTGCCTTTTTTTTTTTTCTTTTTTGTCTGACGAACAAAAATGTACTTTGCAGGCATTTTATATCCCTGGGAGGTAGTTAGGGAAAGAAAAGAGATTTTGCACATGGAAACATACAGGCACAAAACGTTGTGCGGGGCGCGAGTCCCAGGAGATGGCATCGAATGTCGGCCTAAGCTCAGCTCCGCTTCGCACCCTAAGGAAGGTGAGGCCCCGTCACCCCACGGCTCCCGCTTCTGCCCCCTCCAAGCCTGGGAGAATCTAAAGTCAGCCCCATTCAACCTCTGCGGGGGGCGGAGGGAGGCCCAGACGGGGCCTCTCTCTTTACAAATGGAGCACAAAATCAGCCCCCCCCCCCCACAGAAGAGGCTCTTCCTGGGGGCCGGTGTAGAAAGTGACCAAAGGGGAAATGTCATGCACACACAGTGTTTACCTGCGGAGAAGCCTGGGATTTCTCCAGAGCCAGGGGCTGCCTTTGCTCACCCCCTGACTACGACTTTGTGGAGAGACAGCACCCCCCGTCCAGGGGCAGGTCTGGAGCCAGGACCCACCCTGTGGGGGCACCTTCGGGCATTGCTTCCCCAGCCTCCCCCGCTCCCCACAAATAGCTCGCTGGATCCAAGCCTTTCTCCCAACAAACACAGGGCTTCTGGGTGGTTGGACTTTCCCAGATTTTCTTCCTTTCTGGAAATACCTCATCCCAACACGCAAAGTCAGCACCAGACAGCATCAGGCTTTATGGCAACGTGGGCCACGTCGAGTCCAGACCACACACACAGCTGTTAAGACGTGCCGAGGGCTTTGCAGCCGCCCCGACCACCTGTAACTCATCCACCTGTAACTCATTGTGTGACGCTATCAGGTATCCTAACCATGGCTCTGCGAGCTCCCGTCTGGGGCGGGCACCTCCCCCGTGCCCGCTGCTGTGGATGCAGGAAGATGCAGGTCCGAGGTTACTCCGGGAATAAGTGAATGAGCTGGGATTTGGACCACAGACCACACTCCTTCTCCTGCCTTCCCTTTGTGCAAGTCATAAACACGGACCCTCGGTAGGATTGGCAGAGGGTCCTTCCAAAGCTTTTGACCCCTGGTGTCACTACCTCCCTCCGGTCTTACGGCAGGTCGTGTTCTCCAAAAATGGCCGCAGCCGTACCTCCCATCCCAGCTGCTCTTCTTAAAGTATTAACTTGACACTCCTCCCGTGCAGCGATGGGGCTGTGTCCTTTCCACGTTAACCTGGGCAGGTTTGGAAGACTAGACTTACTTACGCATTTATTCATTTAATTTTTTTAGGGTGTTTTGTGTGTGTTTGTTTTTTATTTGTTTTGGCCCCGCTGTGCGGCGTGCGGGATCTTAGTTCCCCAATCAGGGATGGAACCCGTGCCCGCTGCAGTGGAAGCATGGAGTCCTAACCACTGGACCACCAAGGAAGTCCCTTCATTCATTCATTTTATAAATATTTCTTGAGCACCACCTTTGTGCCCGGCAGCCTCACTCAGATTTTAAACACTTAAGACTCTACTTTTACATTTTAAGACAGAAATTCCTCCCTTGCAGGGGGCTCCCTGGTTTGCTTTGAACCGGAGGCAGTACCCAAGGTGGTGTTTCCACAAGGTACCGGGAGGATCCGGTACTGAATCTGCGCCCACCCCTGCCCTGCACCCCGGGGAGCTGCGCTGTATGGACTGTGGGGCAGGAAGGAGACAGCCCAAGTTAAAGACTCCCCGTCTGGTTGCATCGGATCCAGGGTCACTCTTGGATCCTTACGTGAAAATGTGTACCCCTTCACCACACTCTGCAGTGCACACTGGCTTCCCTGGAGCTTCTGGAATATTCAGCAGGCAGATAAAATTATGCAGTTTCTACAATCACTTTGACACTTTCAGAGTTTTGTCTGGAGAGGGAAGGCAACCACTGGAAAAAAAAAAAAGTCACATATTCTATGCAACCGAGAGTGAGAACACAGTATATGTCGACATGGGCGAACCCCAAATCATCTATGTTCACATCCCAGGGCGGTAAATCACTCACTTTCACCTCAGCCTACCAATCAGAAAGGCCATCGTCCTTCTGCAAGGGGGACAGAGAATGCCACCCTGTAATGTGTTTTTTTCCCTCCTAGAGAAAAATAGCCCTTCTTTGCATGGAAATATGAGGAAAAGAGCAATAAGGGTCCCTCCCCCACCACATCTGAAGCGCTTCACAGCCAGTTTCGGCCCCACTTCTGCCCAAGTGCCCCATGTTTTGGCCATGCCGGGTAAGCCTTATGCCCCCAGACTCCCTGCACTTTCCAGCCTCAGGGCCTTTGTACATGCTGTTCCTCCATCATAAATGCCTGTCCCTTCTTTGTCTAATTGGAAAAATCTCATGCATCCTTTAAGACTTAGTGCAAATGTTACCTGGTTTCCAGAACATTCCGACACCAGCCTCCCCAGCAGGGTCAGCTTTTCCCACATCTGTGCCCCTCCAGGACTTTGTCACTCCTGTGAGTGTCCATCTCTGCCCACACTTCGGGCCCCGAGGGTTGGGTCCATACGTAACACAAAGTATGTGATCAATAAGTGATTTTTTTTTAATGAGGAAATAAATGAATAAACACGACCAAGCTGTTTTGCCTTCTGCCCCAGAAGGATTTTGCACACGTAATGGCCCCCGCCCTCCGAAGGCTCAGAATTCTGTTCTCTTCTCGAAGAAGGGAAACTTCTCATTCTCATGCACGGCGACTCCCACACAATGCAAATAATCCCCTTTTCCTGGCGGTGGTGGCCGTAGAAAAGCTTTTGTTTGATCTAGCCAGCAGCTGTCTTACATAGAAGGCTCCCGTGCACATAAAAGTGGAACAGCAAAATGTCAGGGAGCTCAGGACTCCCTCACCTGTGGGTCAGAAGCCGGGAGCCCCTGCAGGGTCAGAGGGGCGAGAAGGAGGGGTGTTGGGCTCTGGGCCTGACTCCCAAGAAAAAACCAAAGCACCTTCCCATCTGCCCCCTCCTCCTGCTCGTCTACCCTCTGCCATCACAACACTCTGTGTCAGCCCAGCACGGTACCGTTTTTCCAAGACTCTCGTGGGATCCTTACCACACCCCTGCGAGGGCGGAATGCAGCACTGGTCATCCCAGAGCTGAGCCACCGCCGCGAGGACAGGAGTGGATTTACTGGAGCGAGTGTGCAGGCGGGGCTGCCTCCCACGGCTGGAATCAAACACGCGCTGAGGCCCTGGGGCGGGTGGACCACGTGGAAAAGCCACGCGTGGATCAGGGTGCTGGCCCCTGCCAATGTGACAGAGGCCTCTCTGGGAGAGGGGCAGCCCGCGTCCTGCTGCTGAGCATGTAAGTTGCCTCCCCCTTTCTAAAGAGCAGCGTGTTCTGGTGCCCGCTGCACTGGGAAACTCAGACTCGACAACGGGGCGTGGGGGGTGGGAATCCATGAGTCAGGACCCAGGCTCCCAATTCTGGTTCCACAATGTGACCTTGTACAGAGCGTCAGCCGCTCCCCACCCGCCGGCCTCCTGTAAGAAGAAGATGGGGTAGCACATCAGTGGTTTTCAGCCCATGAGATCTCAAAGCTCATAACATCAAAGATCAAAAAGACCTGCATTTCCAAGAAAGACGTTTCACAGGCAGAGATAACACGCTAACACATTTGTAATGATCACAAAGCTCTGGTTACTAACCGAGATTTTATCTGGTGCCACCAGGGAAGAGGTTCTGCTTCTAAGTCAGATGGTATCTGAGCGGAAGAGCAGAGGCCTGCAGAGCTTCAGGAAGATTCTGGGTTCAAACCCGGCCCCTCCCACGTAGTGTGATCTTAGGCAAGTTGTTTCACCTCTTTGGACTTCAGTTTGCTTGTCTGTAAAATAAGCCTGCAAAATGGAGCTGGTAACAGCATGTGCACCAGGGCAGAGAGCATCGCTGTGAAGACGACGTGATGCTGGAGCACGTGGTGCACAGTAAGTGCCCGACAGACACGGGTAATGGTATGATCTTTCACATGTAACAAAAATGATGGACGGCAGCCTCAAAGGTAGATGTAGCCTCCAGATCTTTTAAATTGCTAGCTATATACATAAGTGGAAAATTCTTGAGTTAATCAAGAAACTAGTTGAACCTGTGTAACATAAAGATACGGAATGTTCAATTCAGTCTCGACCTCCTAACTTGCTAGGCTACCGCCCCAGCCCTGATTCCTGGGACACCAGAGCTTTTCTGAGAAAGGTCTAGATGCCCCCTGCTCACCCCTCGCCCGCTCCTCCCAGCCCCTCCTGTCCCACCCCTCGTGCTTCTTTTCTTGGCCACCAGCGCATGAAGCACCAGCCCCTTTGGGCCAGGGCTGTCAGTAAGCTCTAGTCTTGTGAGCCTCCCGTTCCATAGAAACACTGTCAGATGGGATTTTTACGCCAGCACACAGAAGGTGAGAGTTATTTTATCTCACGATCTAACGGTCAGCTTGGGATGGGTTTTCATTCCCTCATCAATGTCAGGATGAGGGATCACAACGCGTATATCCCCACGGCAGCAAGGCAGCTGCCATAAATAAGTGCCGGTGCTGGGGTGGGGGTGGGGAGCTGGCACTTCTCTGATGTTTCAGATTTTTACATAAAATCCTCCCAATTTTAAAATATTGGCTCTTTTTTTTTTTTTTTTTTTTTACCCTATGAGTCAAATAAAACTGCAGACCAGATTCAGCTTGTGAGCCATCACCTTGTGAGATTTCATCAAGCCTCCTCCAGCCAGTCCTCACCATCGCCTCCAGCGTATGTGGCCAGGGGAGGAGAGTGGCCAGGGTCACCATGTGCGGTCACCCAGGGAGTGCACTGCCCAAGGGCCCCCCACCTAAGAGACTGCCTCTTCTATCCCAGGCATCCAAGATTTGTACTCTGCATTTCAACCATTGTCCAGCAGAGGGCAGTCACACGTCATGCTCTGACGGCATCAGCACATCACAAAAATTCTCAACAGATGGATGTAAAGAGTCTTAAGGCAGGGAGGTCCTTCTTCTAATTCATACAAAGGGGGTGTGAGGACCAGCAGCAGCCCTGAGGGTGGAGAAGACGGAAACGAACAATCCCATCCATTCTGACTGGGTTGCAAGACGGAAGTTCCAAATATCAAGCGTAGGTGAGGTGATGGAGAAACCAGGAACTCTGCGCAACCGGGGGGTGGGGTGGGGGTCCGTGAATTGATACACCCTCCCCACTTTGGAAACTGGTTGGCAGCAGCGACTCAAGCTGGACATATGAATACTCATGACCCAGCAATTCCAGTAGGTGTGTGCCCGACAGCACACGTACATACATGCACCGGGAAACATGTTCTAGAACATCTGTGGACACACCCTCTGTAAGAGCCAAAGCCAGAAAGAGCTCCAATGCCCATCAGTAATAGAAAGGATAAATAAGCTGCATATTCGCATAGCGAATCCTAGACCACAATGCAAACGAAGCAGGATACGGACAAACCTCATCAGAGTAACGTTAGGTACATGAAGGCAGCCACAAAAAAGAGTGTCCTGTGTGATTGCGTTCGTATAAAGGGCAAATGGCAGGCAAAGCTCAGCTGTGGTGTCGGAAGTCAGGATAGCACTTCGGGATGCCTGGGTGGTGACCAGAAGGGCATGCAGGGACTCTCCTGGGGGTGCTGCTGAGATTCTGGTGCTTGACCTGGTGGCGACGACGCGGATGGGGTGCCTTTGGGAAATCCACTCATGGTGTGCGCCCTTTCTCTGCAAGTGTCACAGCAGAGATTCCCACCTGTGCGTTGGGCCGGGAAGGGCTTGGGGGGAGGGGGGCAGGGAGAGGAATCCTCCAGGTTCCTGCATTGCCGCCTCCAGGTGTAACGTTCACTCCAGAATTGCCGGAATCACAGGTGTCGCGTTGTTGCCAAGGAAAACCAGCATCCTTGGATGGGCCGTATCTATGGGCTGATGTACAGGGTTTGGAGACCAGAAATCCTCGCTTCCCTGAGATGAGGACTTGTGTGCTCATCACTCATGTAGCTCGTGGTTCCCAGGAGATCCACAGGGGAGACGAAACAGCCTAGGGAAGGCAGGACTTTGGGGCAAAGTCCAGGCCCCCGGCACAGAGGTTACACCTCAGGGCCTGTCCAGACTCAGGCAAGGGAGCTGGGCTTTCGTATTCTCACACCTGTCGGTCCTCAGCCGAGGGCCTTGATCTCTGCCTGGGTGGGCAGAGCAGCTCAGGGGCAGGCCATCCACAAAGCATCCCTTGGTGCTTTCGCCTCTTAGTGAAAAGAATCGTGGGAACGTGGGGGAGCTCGGAGAGCCTCGTCCTACTGCAACAGGAGGACCTTGAGTCTAGACTTTGACCTCCTAGCATTTCCTGGGTGTCTCCTTTTCAGAATTGGGGGAGATAGGAGGCTGCCCATCTCACTGGAAACACAAATCAACTTCGTCAGGCTCCAAGGCGATGATAAATCGTTTACACGATGTGCTGATTGCTTTTTGGTTTCCTCCAGAAAACAGGAGGACAACAACGCCTTCAAATTGCCGATGCCAGCCCAGAAGTCCTGCCCCGCCTGGCTTCTGGGTCTCCTTGCAGAGCTCCCTGGGACTGCGACCCGTGTAAATGACCCACACATAAACCCTCATCTCAGGGTTTGTTTCTGGGGACCCGGACCTAAAACGGAGCAGAGAATGGATTCCAACAACTTGGAGATTCAGAAACCTGAGACCCAGAGTGGCTGGCCTCCCGCCTCCCACACACATGCCTGTGGATCCTGTTTCTGCAGACAGAGCAAGTCGTTTGCAACAAGCTTGCAACAAGCTGTCATCATTTCCAGGATTTGCTCTTACTCAAGTCCTACTGTTTTCTTTGGGAACAGAGACATCCTTCCTCCAGCCATACCCCAGGCTTCATTCCAAGTCCCTGGCGTGGCACTCGGAGGCACTTTCCCATAAAAATAACAGCGACAGCTAACATCAGTATACGTGCCACCGCTGACCAAGCCCGCTCCCAAAAAATGCCTTCTTAACCCAGGCATTGCCCAACTTGAATTTGTCAAGGGCCCATCAGAGTTCTGGCGGTCTTCCTCCAGTTTGAGGGGTGGAAAGAAAATTTTCCTCTCCTCAAATCAAGGCTTCTCTACCGGACAGAGGCTGAAAATTCACTCTGTTACCCGAATAGACGCACGATCCAGCGCTTCCCAGCTGCCCACCCTTGATCAGGCCACTGGCCACTGCCCTCTGTGCAATGGACACAAGAACAAGAACGTCTCAGGACTGTAGTGAGAAAGATGGTAATAATTGAGAAATAGGCATACGGAAAGGTACTTTGTGGCACTAACCATCCAAGAAGTGCCAAGAACAGTTACAGTGGGTTACCGGGGTGGGCAAAAGTGAGCTCTCTCCCGTCACGTGGGAGCACAACGTGGTCCAGCTTCTTGGAGTCAATTTGGTAGTGCCTGCCAGAGCGAATTATCCACACTCCCCGTGCCCCAGCCGGCTCACTCATTCCCAAGAGGAAGAAGGGCAAGGACCCACCCAAAGACACGTTCAGGCATAACACTGCGGCTTTACTTGTAACAGCCAAGAGCTGGGAGCCACCCAAATGACTGTCGCTGGTGGCGGTAAGGAGCGCGGGGTGTATAGACTCTGATGCAGAATACGATACAGCAGCGAGAGGGAACCAAGACCATTCCAACAGCACGTGTGGCCCTCACGGACACCACGCTGGGCACAGTTAGTGTGTGTGTGCTGTAGGAGTCCATTCAGATCAAGTTCAAAAGCAGGCAAAACTGTCTTTGCCCGTCCAGGCTGCTCTCACAAAGCACTATAGACCGGGTGGCTTGTAAACAGCAGGAATTAATTTCTCCCGGCTCCGGAGGCTGAAGTCCCAGATCAGGGTGGCAGCGCGGCCGAGTTCTGGGGAGGGCCCTCTTCTATGCCTTTCCATAGAATGAGCACACAGCCCAGCCATTCCACTCCTGGGTATATGCCCAAAAGAAATGAAAACAGGAGTTCAAATAAAAATGTGTACCCTGGTGCCCAGAGCAGCGTTACTCACAGGAGCCAAAGGGTGGAAACAACCTAAGTGTCCATCAGCTGATGAGTGGATAAACGAAAGGTGATCTATCCATACAGCAGATTTTTTTAAATGTATTTGATTGAGGTATTGTTGATTGATAATGTGGTGTTAATTTCTGCTGCACAGCAAACTGATTCGGTTATATATCTATATACATATACATATATATATTCTTATTCCTTTCCATTATGGTTCATCACAGGATACTGAATATAATTCCCTGTGCTCTACATTAGGACCTTATTGTTTATCCATTCTGTATATAATAGTTTGCATCTGCTAATCCCAAACCCCCAATCCCTGCTTCCCCCACCCCCACCTCCTTCCCCTCAGCAACCACAAGGGGTTTTCTACATCTGTGAGTCTGTTTCTGTTTCGTAGATAAGTTCATTTGTCATACAGTAGATTTTACTCCTCCATAAAAGGAAGCAAGTACTGATCCATGCTAGAATGTGGTTGAACTTGAAAACATGATGCTAAGTGAAAGAAGCCAGACACAAAAGGACACACATGCTATGATTCCATTTCTGTGAAATACCCACACTAGCAAATCCACGGAGACAGCAAGGAGATGAATGGTTTCCAGGGACTGGGAGGGCGGGAGGGCAGGGTGATGGCGGTGCTGGGGAGTGAGTGCTTCCTGGGTGGGGTTTCAGTTTGGGGTGATGAAAAATTCTGAAACTTGATAGCGGTGATGGTTGCACAACACTGTGAATTACTTAATGCCACTGAAGTGCTTTAAAATGATTCAAATGAGAGCTTTTATGTTGTGTGCATTTTGCCGCACACACAGAAAGTTAAAGCTGGGGTTACCGTGTGACTCAGCACTTCCACTCCAAAGCATAGAGCCTGGAGAATTGAAAACATGTGTCCATACAAAAACCTGCCCGTGAGTGTTCACAGCAGCATGCTTTCTAACAGCCTGGAGGTGGAAACTATCCAAATAACCTTCGCTTGAGGAGTGGATGTTTTGCTTTCCTAGGGTTGCTGAAACAAGTTACAGCAAACCAAGTGACTTAAAACAATGGAAACACATTGTCTCGCAGCTCCGGAGGCCAGAAGTCTGAAATCAAGGTGTAAGCGGGGCTGAAACCTGGAGGGGGATCCTTCCCTGCCTCTGTGGGCTTCTTCTGGAGGCCAGAAGTCTGAAATCAAGGTGTCGGCAGGGCTGAAACCTGGAGGGGGATCCTTCCCTGCCTCTGGGCTTCTGGTCTTGCTGGCAGTCCTCGGCATCTCTGAGCTTGTAGCTACATCACTCCAGTCTCTGCCTGGGTTGTCACATGGCCACCTTCTCTCTATGCCTCTTGTGAGGACGTTGGTCATCGGGGAGTAAAGGCTCACTCCAGGAGGACTTTTTTAACTAATTCCTTTGCAACAGCTCTATTTCCAAATAAGGTCACATGCTGAGGAACTAGGGGTTAGGACTTCATTCCTTTTTTTGGAGGACACAACTCAACTCCCAACCATGGGTAAACGAAATGTGGTGTATCTGCAATGGGGTAGGATCCAGCCGTGGGAGGAAATGAAATACTGACACATGCTACACGTGGGTAAAACCCGAAGGCATGATGCCAAGTGGGAGAAGCCGGACACAAAAGGCCACGTAGCGTATGAGTCCATTTATAGGAAACGAAATACCCGGAACAGGCAAATCCGTAGACACAGAAAGCAACGTGCAGAGTCTGGGGGGAGGGCGGAGTGCAGAGTGACTACTAATGCGTCTGGAGTTTATTCTGGGGGTGACAGAAATGTTCTGGAACTAAATAGAGGCATCAGCTGCACGACTTTGCAAATATACTAAGAACTATTGAATCTTACACTTTACAAGGGTGAATTTATGATATGTCAATTATATCTCAATAGAAAAAAAAAATAACCCAGTAAGAGGGTGAAAAAAAACAAGCTCCAAAGTGGGAGAAAATATTTGCAAACCATTTATTTACCGACAGACTTGTATGTAGAATCTGTTAAAAAAAAAAAAAAAAAAAAACTCTCAAAAGTCAATAGTAAAAAACAATCTAATTCGAAAACAGGCAAAAGACATGAAGAGATATTTCACTGGAAAATATATACAGATGGTGGGTGAGCACATGAAAGAGTTCAGCATTGTCAGCCACGAGAGAAATGCAAATGAAGGGCACGAGGGAGTGCGACGGCTGAAACAAACAATGGTGACAGCGCCCAAACCCAGCGAGGATGTGCAGACCCTGGCTTGTGCGTGATTGCTGGCGGGAATGTAAAATGGTGCAGTCACCCTGGAAAATTATTTGACAGTTTTGGGGGGTTTTGTCTTGTTTTGGGCCCCGCTGCACAGCTTGAGGGATCTTAGTTCCCCCACCAGGAATCAAATCCGCACCCACGGCAATGAAAGCACCGAGTCCTACCCACTGGAGCACCAGGGAACTCCCTACTGGACAGTTTCTTACAAGACTAAATATGCACTTTTCATACAACCCAGAAATTACACTTTGGGGCATTTTCCCAGAAATTAAAACTATGGCCCACAAAAGGCTTTGTTCAGAGCAACTTTATTTGTAAGGCCAAAAACTGGAAACAACCTAATTGCATTTAAGGAAACGGTTACAACCGCACCGGGGATACTCAGCAATAAAAAGGAACACACCACTGACACACATAAGAACTTTTTTGAATCTCAGAATTACGCTGGGGGGGGTGAGGAGTCAGTCTCAGAAGGTTACATATCATATAATTCCATTTATATAACATGCTTTACATGGCAAAATTATAGTGATGGAGATAGATGAGTGGTTTCTAGGGGTTAGGAATGGGGGTGAGTGGATGTGAGGCTATAAAGGATCAGCCCGAGGGAAATCTTTTTTTTTTTTTAATTTTAGTGACGTCTAGTAGACTTACAAGATTGTGTTAATTTCTGAGGTACAGCAGAATGATTCCGTTATACATGTGTATATATGTTTTTTTTGTTTTTTTTTTTGGCACACGGGCTTCGTTGCTCCGCGGCATGTGGGATCTTCCTGGAGCTGGGATCGAACCCGTGACCTCTGCATTGGCAGGCGGATTCTTAACCACTGCGCCACCTAGGAAGCCCTGTATATATGTTTTTTAATATCCTTTTCATAACGGTTCATCTCAGGACACTGAATAGAGTTCCCTGTGCTCTACAGTAGGGCCTTGTTGTTCATCCATCCTCTATGTCATAGTTTGCAGCTCCTAATCCCAAGCTCCCAGTCCTTCCCTTGAGGGGGATCTTTGTTGTGGTTGACCCGTTTTGTATCTTGGTTGTGGTGGTTGTTACCCAGATCTACACGTGCGATGAAAATTACATGAAACTACACACGCACACACGTGTAACTGGTGAAATCTGAATAAGTTCTATTGTACACGTGTCAATTTCCTGGTTACAACCTTGCACTGTAATTACGCAAGATGTTACCACTGGGGAAAACTGGATGTAGGGTACATGGGACCTGTCTGCATGTTTTTTGAAACTTCTTGTGAATCTAGAATAACTTGAAAATAAAAAGCATTTTTTAAAAAGCTGAAGAGCCAGTATTGCCTGGTCACTAACCAGTCTGAAGAGAGCCCAGGCACAAACAGCCAGTGTGGTCACCCCCGTACTGGCACATATAGGCCTCACACAGACACCAGGATGAAACCAAATAGAGGGGGTCAACTCCGTCATCGTGGAAGGCTACATCCCAGGAGGGGATGCGTTGCAAAGATGTTACTGCTTTTAAAGATGGGAACGAGAAGAAAAAGGGAAACACTTCCTTGGTGTAAGGCCACTAGAGGGCAGAGAAGGAAGAAGAATGACTCATCTTGGGCCCCCCCCCCCGCCCCGCCCCAGGTCCTGTCACCTTCTCCAAGGCAACAAATGAGCTCCAACAAACCCGGCTACATGGAAAGAAAAGTTCAGAGAGTCTATTTATCGCAAAATGTGTCTCTAACAAAGTTTATCTATAACAATGGAAAACTGGCAACAACCTAAGTGCCCAGCAATAAGGGACTGATTAAATAAATGAGGCTGTATGCATGCAGTGGCCAGTGGGGAGTCCTTTAAAATGGGTGTTTCCCAACTAAGTCCAAAATTTAGCCAGAGGAGAGGGGCCTCACTGAGAGGAGTCTGGGCCTCCTGTTCCAGCAACAGAGCAGCTCCATTTTATCTATTTTGTGAACTGAGCATCCCTTTAAGATTTTGTTTTTCAGCTAGGAAACCACTAGTTAGTAGAATACTTATTAATATGAGTATACTGTTAATGATATTTATATCCGAGTAATGGGTTGATAGGTGGTTTTGATCTTCCTTTTTTTTTCTTACCTGTATTTTCCCTTTTTCCCCACAATAAATCTGAATGCATTGTTTCTACAAGAGAAAAATATAGTGTGAGCCTTCTTTCACTGAAAACCACAGAAAGTAACTCAAACTAACCTAGGCAAAAAGAAGGAAGGATGTTGGAGGTTGAGACAAAGAGCAAGATTGCCCACCCAACGTCCATCCTCTACCTCCTCCTTCCTAGCAGAAGCCTGGTTTTCAGGGTAGGAATGTGTCCAGTTAAACTGCACTTCTTGGTTTCCCTTAAAACTAGGGATGGTCATGTTATAGAAATTAAGATACAAATGGAAGTCCACTGGCTTTGAATTCTGGGAAATAGTTTTTTAAGTGGTTAGCCATGCTGGCAATGTCCTTTTGACCCTCCTCCCTTCCTTGTTTCTCCTATATGGAATATCATTGTGATGGCCGGTGCCACAGCAGCAGTTGTGACCATATGAGACCTCGAGGATGGACGCCACACGCTGAGGATGGTTGGAGCAGAGAGGACGAGTCTGGGACGTTGGTGACTCTGTGGAGCTACAGACCAGACCTGGGCTGTCTATCTCTGACATTTAAGCCAGTCTTTTTCTGCTCCCTGCAATCTCATCCCTGACTGACCCAGGGCTCACAGGAGTAATAGGAATCTGGAGAACCAGGCTTGGAGATGAGCAAGAACCAAGGCAGCTCAAGAGTTAAGCTGGAAAATTATGCATGACCTCATCACCATCACATGATGATTCTCCTCCAGGGAGCAGCCGGGTTAATAAACAGTCACTGGTATCTGAAAACAAACCACACCCTTTCCTGGAAACTAAGTTATACGTTGGGATGAGGAGAACATACAAATCTATAACTTTGTCTTCTAAAAAGTCCCTTTTGGAGATTCTGCTTGCCTACTGTTATATTTCCGGAGAGACACTTATGCTCTCAGTGTCTCAAATAAAACAAGAGTTATGAATAGATGTGCCCACATCTCTCCACCATGAATGATTTCTCCACCATGCTGAACTGTGAACTGTAGGCGATGGCTTGCCTCCACACCTCTGAGCCTTGCCAGCTCAGAGGTCCAGGATGTTTAGACAAGTGATGAAGCCTGTCTCCAGCAGAACTGGAAGTACCATGGGGTGTATCTGAATGTGGCTTAACATAGTGTTTGGCAGGGAATAAGAGGATGGCAAAGCCCTTTGGAGTCCTGGAATTTCCATCTCGTAATTTGTAAAAAAAACAAAAGAAAACAAAAAAATCAAAGTATAACCTAACCAGCAAGGGGTGGGCCCTAATCCTAGGATAGAAGGTCCCACAAGAGGAACTGGGGAGGATGGAAAAGAACTTCACTGCTTTTAGCCTCTTTGTTCTTTTGCCCCAGATTCAGTTTCCAGAGGAAGAAGCATCTAGTAGGGTCTAACATGGGTCATACACTCCCTTTGGCTTGGGGAGGGCAGACTCCTGATTAAAAACCCCACCCTACCTCCACTGAACTGTATCCAGTGGACAGCGATTGACGATTCCTCGGGTGAGATCAGGGAAAATGGATACCTGGGAAATAGATATATTTTTAAATTTTTAAACACACAAATTTTAAATTTTTACAAAAGAAAAATTAATGTAAAATTTACAGAGTTCAAGTTTCCATGCCGAGATGAACCCTGACGTCACCCTAAGCACCACTGTGGTTCTCTCAGGTCACATGGAGACAAATGAAGCGTCCCCAGCGTCAGTGAGTCCCCCATCCAGAGGGGCAGCAAGATGTACACGGGATAAACCATAAGATGATTGCTGAGACCCGTAAAAGGTACCCGACCAGGGCACCATGGGAGAACAGAGAAAGGGGGTTGTTACTTTTGACCCTCCAGGTCAGAGGAGGCTACCTGGAGGAGGTGACATCTGAGTAGAAGATAAGAAGGAAGATAGAGATTTGTACCAAAGGATGTGGAGCTTCGAACGTCATGCTGAATTTTTCTGTGGAACATGGAGTGTCACTGAAGGCTTCTGGGCAGAGAGAGAATGTGGGTCTCATCTCAGCAGCCGTGTAGAGATTCAATTGCCCCGGTGGGAGAGGCTAAAAGTTAGGAGACCTGTAAGAGTGTTGTTGCAGCCATTCAGATGAGTGATGAGAAGGGGCTGCTTTGGAGACCAGGAGCCCCGGGGTAACATGCAAACCACACTCCAAGGAGCTAGACCAGGCAGGTCGCAGTGGGTAATCAGATGTTGGGGGTCAAAGAGAAAGGAAAGCGAGATGTCGGTCCTGGGTGACCTGGTGAATGGCAACGCTGCTTGCCAGCCTGGGGGAACTCAGGCGCCGTGTGAGTGGGGAAGATGATGAGGTTGATTGGGGTCGGGCAGGGCTTGAGGTGCTTGAGAGACATTCTGATGGAAACGGGCAGCTGGAAATCTCAGTCAAAAACTCAGCAGGAAAATGTTGGTTCATGACCTCTGAGCATTGACCCGTGGGTGATTTTTGTTTGGTTATTTTTAGGTTTGTAATGAGCATGTGTTACCTATCTAGTTACAAAAGAGAATATGCTATTTAAAAAAGAAGAAGAACAACAACAGCAGGCGACAGGTTGGGATCTGGGAAGTCAGGAGGCTCACAGACAGGACAGAACTCGGGAAGGAGATTGCAGAATCGGAGCCAGTTCAGCTCAGTGCGGACGACAGGAACTGAGTGCTTCCTCTTTGCCAGGCTCTGGAGGCGCTGTGGCAAATGGGACAGTGCCCGAGACAGATGTAGTCCCCTCCTCAGAGAGCCCTGAGGGCTGGGAAGGTGCCAGGAGAGAAGAGATGAGATGAACAGATGTCCCACTATGCCAAAAAGCAAGGAAGGGCAGATTCTAGAAGCTGCAGAACTGGCTGAGCAAAAACTCTACGCTCTTGTAAGCTCTGGGAGAAGAAGGCACAAATAGATGGTCCTTAGGAGACCACTTGGAGCCACAGAGACCATTCGTACCAGAGGAAGCTCATCCCCCTTCCTGGGAGGATAAGACTAAAGAGGTTGAGTGTCTGGGCTTCAGCCAAACTTCTGATAGGGGTCCTCCTATGCCCCTCCGGGCGGGTAGACAAATACAGGCTGAGGGTAGTTGAGTGAGACAGCTTCTGAGGCGGCTGAAGGACCAGAAGCAAAGTTGTCGTTGTTGGTTAATATTTATTTATTATATTTATTTATTATTTATTTGGTTGCACCGGGTGTTAGTAGCAGCAGGCGGGCTCCTTAGTTGTGGCATGTGAACTCCTAGTTGCGGCAAGTGTGTGGGCTCTAGTTTCCTGACCGGGGATCGAACCCGGGCGCCCTGCATTGGGAGCATGGAGTCCTAACCACTGCGCCACCAGGGAAGTCCCCAGATGCAAAGTTTTGATGAATGGGTTGATGCCAAGCCAGAGAAAGGTCTTGAGATCTCACGGGTCTCCTCTCGGCTCTGTCCCGTTTATCATTAAAAACAACAACAACAAGTAGATTCTGGTTCAGGATGGAGAAGAACTTAAGCAATCAGCGTCTCTGGGGAGAGAAGTGGGAGGCCCTCGGTGGGGGCATCCCGTCACCAGGTGTGTGTGAGTGGCCCCTGGAAGACCGCCTTCTGAAAACAGGAAGACCAGAGTCCCGTCCCGGACCAGAGGATGTAGCGCCGGTCTCTGCAGTCCTTTCCAACACCAAGCCCCTTCGCATCTGCGCGCGCCCTTTGGACGTATCCACCCAGAAGCCCACCGTCTTGGCAAACTCAGGGTGTCTACCACTGAGCAGTTTGGTTGTGTGCAAGGAACGGGGTCCCTGCAGCCACTCATACCTGGGTTCCCATCTGCATCCACACCTGTCCAGGGGTGTGCCTTTGAGACAAGGCACTGCCCCGCCCCCCCGGCTCAGACTCGCCACCCCCCTTCGTCCTCTTGTCTGTACTGTGCTCCCACCCGGCCGCCCCACGCCGCTAGCCCACCCCATTCTCCCCGGCTCCTTCTTTCCTCGGAACCCCCACAGCAGCCCCCACCCTCCAGCACGTGTCTGCCGTTCTGTAAATCATGACGCACGGTTCTTTTTCTTTTCCTCGGTAGTTTCCAATCCTTGCAGTGAAACCCGTGGCTCTCTGCAGAGACGAGCCCGGCCGGCGCTTCTTGGCATGGCCCCGAGCCACGTCTTGCACGAGGTACACGCTCAGGGAGCACGTGCTGATTGCTTGGAGGGCAGGTGTTGCCCAGGAGTTTGGGGCCATCCCTGCAGGAAAGCTTATGGCACTTTCCAAGGGACACGATGGCCCATACGTCACTCAAGCTTTGATGGGCCGAGACTAGCTTGTCACCAGGGAGAAGGGGAAACTCTAAGGAAATCGGTGGATCCTGCAGACACGCAGAGCTGTGCTTTACGTTTTACAGTCACTGCACTTGCTCCCTGCCCACCCGACTCCGCAGAGCTGTCTGCTCCTTGTTCATCCCTTGGATCTTTCCTCCCAGACAAGGTCAAAGTCCCTTCTTCTCTCTGTTCTGAGCACCGTAGCACTTGTCCGTAGGTTACATGTACTGGGTGACATTTCATCACCGACTGTCTTCTTTGCCCAGCATCTGCGTCCCCGGCACTTAACAGGCTGCCCGTCACACAGTAATCAATCAATAAATGCGGGTCGAGTAATTGGATGAATGCTGTTCGCTTCCAGCCAATAAACGTGAACCTCCCACCAGTGTCCGTCCACGTCGTCCTGTTAGAGGATCACGCAGGGAGGGGTGCTGGGGTGACCCACACCCCCATTTATCCGGGAAGCCAGAGGGCAGGGGAAGACCCCCTGGGAGAGCCCTGGCCAGTCCTGGCGCTTACAGCCGGACCGATTGGTGAGAAGTCAGGGAGGAGCCGCTGAGGGTTTTCTCAGCTCGGTCCTGTTCAATTCCCATCCTGCAGTGCCATCTCCAGGGCTCCAGGGCACCAGGGCACTCCGAGATGATCAGAGGTGCCGCCAACTTGGCCAGAGCCGCAAAATCACCGTCATCATCAGAGCTTTTGATCCGAGAAAGGTCCGAGCACTAGGGAAGCATCTGCTCATCGTTGCTGTGCAGTGGTGACACTCACTGCCCATCTCCGACTCCACAAGCCGGGGAGACCACAGGGCCAAGACAGAAAGTGCCCTAGACCAGTGCTCATCCCAGGGTAACGTGCCTGGCAAGCACCGGGGGTGGTGGGAAATGCAGCTTCCGTGGCAGTGGCCTGGGGTGGGGCCTGAGAGTCTGCATTCCTAGCAAATGCCAGACGCCGGTGCTGCTGGTCTGATGCAACAGTCCATCCTCGATATTCAAACTGTGGTCCAAGGGCCAGCAGCCTCGACATCGGCGTCCCTGCAGGGTTTTGCTGCTCACGACGCTGGTGCCGTCCTCATTCGGGCAGCATCAGCATCCCCTGGGAGCTCGTTAAAAACACGGAGTCTCAGGCCCCACTCTTGACTTTCTGGATCACAGTGTGCATTTGAACCAGATCCCCAGGTGATTCACAGACACTGTAAAGGCTGAGATGTTCTGCTCAGGCTCCCGGTCCTTAAGCCCAGCTGCACACTGAAACCACCCGCGGAGCTTTAGAAAAAATGGCTGATGTGGGAATCCCCACAGACCCCGATTTAATCTGTATTGGCTACAACCTGCATATCGGGGATTGTCTAAATTCCCCAGGTGATTCTAATAGAAAGCAAAGTTCAAGCGCTTTGCTTTCTGTTAGAATACTTTATCAATATTTTGTTAAATTTTGCTAATATTTTTCTTAACATCTATTGGAGATTTTTTTTTCCTCCAGGGAAGATATACAAAGAGCCAACAAGCACAGGAAAAGATGCTCAACATCACTCATCAGTAGGGAAACACAGGAGAAAACCACAGTGAGATGCCACCTCCCACCTGCTAGGATGGATACATTGTAACAGTGGAAAATAGCAGGTGCCAACCAGGATGGGCAGAAACTGGAAGCCTCGCACGTTGCTGATGGGATGTAGGATGGTGCAGTGCTGTGAGACAGTCTGACAGGTCCTCAAAAAGTTTAAATGGAGCTACCGTATGACCCAGGAACTCCCCTCCTAGGTACACACTCGGAAGAACTGAAAACGGGAATTCAGATATTTTCAGATATTTGTTCATGCACGTTCATTGCAGCACTGCTGACACAACCCAGTGTCCACCAACAGATGAACAGGTAAACAAAATGTGGTCCATCCACCCAATGGAATATTATTCACCCATAAAAAGAGATGGAGTGGTGCAGCATGCTACACCGTGGATGAACCTTGAAAACATTACAAGCCTAGTGAGAGGCTAGACAGGAAAGACCAATAGTGTATGATCCCTTTACATGAAATATCTAGAACAGGCAGATTCATAGAAGCAGACGTGTTTTTCGGTCTCTTCAAGAAGCCATGAGTTCCTGGACCCACACCTTGGCTTTCTTGTATGTTCTTTTGAATTATTGCAAAGTGGTCAGGATCCTTCTTAATCAGCTAAAACACCTCAATTTCGTCAAGAAAATTCCTTATGTCTTCCAGTTCTTAAAGGGAGAAAAATCATTCATAAAGATTTTGCACATTTTTGAGTTTATTCCTAGGCATTTTCATCTTGGCTTCTATTGTAAAAAGGATCTTCTGTTTTCTAAGGAGGTAGTATTTGTATGTAGAGCTGCTATTGATTTTGTTTTGCCTTTTGTTTTTTTTGTTTTGTTTTGTTTTGTTTTTTTTGCTGTGTACCTACCCTTCTTCTGGTAGTTTTTTAACTGATTGTCTTGGGTTTCTAAGTAGAGTTCATATCATGTACAAAAAATTTTAGGTGGGTTCTCTGTGTGGCGAAGGAGCAGGCTTGGGTCTTCTCAGTGTGTTTTGTAAAATAAATGACAAGTCTACAGAAGCCACTCCTGATGTCATTAAAAGGTCAAATTGCTAAAGAAGTTTCTACATGCCTGTTTCCGATTTCTGTACTTTCTTGTCACAGACCAGTAAACACTGGACAGAGCAGGAGTGGTCTGCAGACTTCATTTTGAGTATCATTGCTTTAGACATTGTCTCCAACATGAGAAAATGTTAGAATTCCAAACCTATACCCTATGATGTGTTCTCACATGGTCAGTTACTGAAATCTGTTTATTACTGCAAGATCATACTCCTTATGCAAAGTACAGGAACCTGCATCGATGAGTTACATTGTACGTAATGCACTTTTTATGTCTAAAACCAGACAAGGGAGAAGAAAGGATACCGTTCCAGGGATAGATATATATCTTGATATTGAAAGAGTGGATTTTCTCCGAATTTGGGGGAATGAGGCAGAGCCGGAGGAAACTGAGACAAAAATAAGATTTAAAAATCCTGAACACATTACAATTTGGTGGGGAGGGAAAGCTAGCTTTTTAAAAACAGATGCTTCCGTGACAATGTCTCCCGTTAACGATGAACTAGCGTCACAAGAGGCATTGATGGCCTCGTGCCTCCTGCAGCAGCAGGAGAATTGCCTTCAAGTCTGGGATCCTGTAATTACATGTTGGCCCCCACATGTCGTACAAGCTCTTTGCGGGCGAGTGGTGTCTGGGGCTCTGCCAGTTCCTCCGCGCTGCTGGCAGTGGGACAAGGCAAGTGCGGTAGGGAGATGGAGGAATTTTTCCTGTTGATCCTCAGGACCCACAGGCCGGCGGGGCCTCCCCATCTTGCTGGCCTGGGAGGAAGTTGCAGACGCCGTGCATTTAGACTCCTCAAGCATCTTCTTCTTTTTTTTTGGTTGCATTGGGTCTTCGTTGCTGCATGCAGGCTTTCTCTAGTTGTGGGGGGCGGGGTGGGGCTACTCTTCATTGCAGTGCGCGGGCTTCTCACTGCGGGGGGCCTCTCGTTGCAGAGCATGGGCTCTAGGCGCATGGGCTTCAGTAGTTACGGCACATGGGCTTCAGTAGTTGTGGCGCACGAGCTCCGTAGTTGTAGCTCACGGGCTTAGTTTCTCCACAGCATGTGGGAGCTTCCCGGAGCAGGGCTCAAACTTGTGTCCCCTGCATTGGCAGGTGGATTCTTAACCACTGCGCCACCAGGGAAGTCCCCCCATCAACCATTGGTGCCACTGAGGAAGGCTGTGCTGCCAAAGGGTGTGGCCACCCTTGTCCTTTCAGAGGTGACATGTGATGTAAATAGACACATTTTGGGGGAGGGGGGCTGCACCGCGTGGCACGTGGGATCTTAGTTCCCCAACCAGGGATCGAACCCTCACCCGTTGCATTGTAGCTTGGAGTCTTAACTACTGGACCACCAGGGAATTCCCCAGACACACCTATTTTAGTTAAGGACTCCTCGTGGTCATCCCCGTGGGTCCCCACAGTTGACTAAAGCCCCCCACTTACTGCCTCTTTAACCCGGGACAAGTTTGGGAGAGGGGGAGAGGGTTGTCGTCAGTGGAAAAACAATCCCGTCTGCCGCCTGAATCCTGGTTCTCCCTTCCAGAGCCTCCACTTCCTGCTCTGTAAAATGGGCCTAAAGGCTGCTGGGAGGACCACGTTGACGTCTATATGGCTGTCTCAGGCAGCAGCTAGGAAGGCCAGGTCACCTGCTGAGCCAACCCTAGGTTCCTTCTGGGGGCTCCATCAATGCTTCCTGCGGGCTAAGCCCCGGCTGGAGGCGGCAAAGGCAGCTGTGAGTGAGACAGACGAAGCTCCCGGGAGTACACGAGACAGACGATGAACCATACTCCGAGTGATGAGGGCTGTGAAGGCACTAAATCAGGGTCGTGAAGCAGAGGGCTGTGTGCTGCGTGAACAGGCAGGGTTCCAAAGGCCCCTCTGGGAGAAGCCTGAGCCAAAACCGGGCTGTGAGACTCTGATCCTGAAGCCTCCCTTCCCTGTGGCCAGAGCCGAGGGGAGGAAAGATGTGGGAGGGGGCCTGCATCACTGAGTCGCAGCCCTCCTCTGCCCTGTGACCCTGGGCGAGGCACTTCACCTGGAAGCATCATTTTCTCCATCTGTGAAAAGAGCTGAGATCACCTGTGTCGTGATTTTAAAACCTGGCTCCAAAAATCTTTGACATTCCTCTTGCTGAGAGGTGAGATCTCCATCTCCTCTCCTTTTTTTTTTTTTTTTTTTCTTTTTTCCCAATCTCCACCAACATTACGTGAGATATTCTTGAAGAAATACTAAAGTAACACCAAATTAGTTATAGTCTAAAAGAGTAAGTACATAATGCCAGATTGGGTATAGTTGTGTTTAACTATTTTCGAAGATCAGTCCCTCTGTTTCCCAGAGGGGGCTTATGGACTGGTTTGAGAATCTAGGGTAGAAACGCATTCATGTCATCTTTCTCTCCCCACCCCCTCCTTGAATCTGGGCAGGTTTCTGATTGCTCCAACCAACGAAGTACGACAAAAATGAGACTACGTGACTTTCAAGGATAAGTCTTGAAAGGTGGTGTCCTTTCCACCTGGTTCCCCTGGGAACCTTGCTTTGCAAGAAGAGCACATTCCCTGAGACCACCACGTGGAGGAAGCCCCAGACGGGCAGCCCCATCTGAGCTCCCAGCTGATGGCCACATCGCTTTCCCACCTGGACATCCAGCCCACCCAGCCTTCAGCTGCCCGCTCCGCCACACCATCTCATGTCACCACATGGGGCCACCACCACCACCAAGTGAGGACCACCTGGCTGAGCCCTAAATGAACTTCTGAGTCATGAAAATCACTAGTCAAGTAAGTTCGAGGGTAATTTGTTCCAAGGTTCCATAACAGGGGCACCTATCTCTCTGCCCCCACTTTTTTGGTTTGTTTGATTTATCTATTTATTTGGTTGTGCTGGGTCTCAGTTGTGGCAGGTGGGCTCCTTAGTTGTGGGACATGTGCTCCTTTGTTGAGGCTCGCCAGCTACTTAGTCGTGGCATGCAAACTCTTAGCTGTGGGATGCATGTTCCCCGACTGGGGATCGAAGCCGGGCTTCCTGCACTGGGAGCCCGGAGCCTTAACCACCGCACTACCAGGGAAGTCCCTCTGCCCCACTTCTTAAACCTCTCCCTTGCTCACCTGCTCCTACTACCTGGTCTTCTTTCTGTTCCGCAAACACACTGAAATGGTTCTGGCCTCAGAGTTTTTTCCACTAGCCATCCTCTCTCTCCCTGGAAGTTCCCCTCCCTCCCCCCATCTTCCGTGGCCGCCTCCTTACCTTGTAAGGTCTCAGTGCAGCCAGCCCCCAGAGAGCTCCTTGGGACCGCCTGATCTAGACCAGATCTGCGATCCTCAGCCGTTATCACATCACCAGTGGTTTCTTAAACACTTAACCACCATCCGATATATTTCTGTTTGTGTTTATTGACGGTGCCCTCTGCCAGATACAAAGTCTGTGAGAGGAAAACCCTTCCCTGCTTTATCACCTGTGTGTCTCCTGCTCCTTGCAGAAGCAGCACAAGGTGAGCATGGATACATGTTCATTAAGTGACTGAATATACAAAGGACACAGCCATGAGAAGATGAGAGGGACAAGCATTTCTGTCAGAGAGAACAGCAAGGAGAGCTGAGGAGGGTGGTGTGCTCCAGGGACGGAAAGCACCTGGGCTAGCGCGGTTCAAGGGGACACCGGCAGGATGAGAGAGGTCCAGGCCTTTTAAAACCTGGGAAGGATGTGTTCAGGCACAACGTGATCTAATGCAGGGGAAGGGGTGGGGTGCGGTAAAACACACGTAACATACAACTTACTGCTTTAACCATTTTTAAGGGTACGACTCAGTGGCGTTAAGCACACTCACGTCGCTGTGCAGCCGTCACCAGGATCCCTTTCCAGGACTTTTTCATCCTCCCAAACTGAGACTCTGCCCCCATGGAGACCCTCCCGCCCCCTCGCCAGCCCCTGGCTACTCCTGTGGCTGTGGACCTGCCTGTTCCGGAGGCCTCTGTCAGTGGACTCGCCCAGCACGCGTCCCCCTGCGTCTGCATTCTTCTTCCAGGCCCAGCCATGCCACACAGCACACAGCATGCGGACTGAAATGTAACACACGTTTTCCTGTTGCTTTTTAAGGCTGAATAGTACTCCACCGCGGGTAGAAACCACATTTTGTTCACCCGCTCACCGGCACGAGGGAGGCAAGCGTGTAAGGCTCGCTTCGGGGCCAGGCGGGCCCTGCGGGGGGACATACGAGCCAAGGACACGGCCAGGGAAGGGTCAGCCACGCTGCTTCACCCGCACGACCACCCGTCTGTGCCCCACCCTGCAGGCGAGGAGCCGGCTCAGGGCCGGCAGGCGGCCTGCCCCGGTCACACAGCCGGGCAGGCCGGGGAAGGGCCGGGCAGGCCGGGGGCAGGGCCGCAGCCGCCGCCTCCAGCTCCTCCCGGCTGCGCGACCCCGCCCGCCCCAGTGGCCCGCCCCGCCCGCCAGTGCGCAAGCGCGGGAGGAGCCGCGCGGCGCTCCTCAGGGCGCATGCGCGGAGAGCTCCGTTCCCCCGGGTGGGGAATCCGCGATCCGGGGTTTTGGCCCCGCCGGGAGTTCTGTTTATAAACACACCGCGCGGTCACCGGCAAGGGGCAACCCTAAAGATAGTGGGGTTAGAGGTCAGAGGTCAACGGGGGCGCCGGCGAGGAGACCCCTCCCTTCGCCTTCGCGGGCTGCTGGCTGCGCTGCGTAGCCGGCCCGGCGACCCCACCGCGGTCCGGGCGTGCCGGGGGGCGCCACGTGGTGCGCACGTGGTCCGGTCCCGGCGCGGCGGCTCCCCCTCCCCCACGGCGCCGGCGGCCCCAGCGCCCCCTATCGGCGGCCGGGGGCTCCGCGCTGCACCCGGCGCCTGCGCACAACGCGTCACCACGCGCTTCCGGTGCGCGCGGGAGCGGGGCGTGGGCGCGGGCGCGTTGCGTCCTCGTGACGACTGCACGTCCGCGCGCCGCCGGCCCGAGGGGGCGGGGCCGGGGCCGGGGCGGGCCGCTGCGGCTGGTGCTGCAGGCTGCTCCCTGCATCCCGGAGCTGAGCGCACGTCCCTCGGCGCGGGCAGTCAGGGATGGGTGTGAGTCCACGGCGAGAGCGGCCCGCAGGCGTAGTTCCAGGGCGTGTGTTCTGTCACCTGCTTTGCGGGGTTTCTGTGTGGGAGTCCGCGTGGAAGACACCGCTGGGGGGCGTCCCTGGGGGCGCGGTGGGTAAGACTCCGCCCGCTGGTGCCGGGGACCCGGGTTCCAGCCCTGGCTCGGGGAGGTCCCACATGCGGCGGAGCAACGAAGCGCGTGGCCACAGTCACTGAGCCTGCGCTCTAGAGCCCGGAAGCCACAACTACTGAGCCCGTGTGCCGCAACTACTGAGCCCGTGTGCCGCAACTACTGAAGCCCACGCGCCTAGAGTCCATGCTCTGTAATGAGAGGCCACCACACTGAGAAGCCCCTGCACCGCAACGAAAATAGCCCCCGCTCACCGCAACTAGAGAAAGCCTGTCCACAGCAATGAAGACCCAACACAGCCACTAAATAAATAAATAAATATTAACAACAACAAAAAAAAACCATTGCTGAGCCTGTGGTAAGCACTGAGTCTGTGGCTGTCATTGTTCTGGCTGTTGCTTTTTTTTTTTTTTTTGTCCTTTGACTTTATAATCCGTTAGGTATAAAAAAATTTGAGCAGGGCCTTACAGAAATTAGAAAGCAAACGAACTTTCCCCTTTTTGTGCCGTGGCATCCTAAAGGCTCACAATTGCATCACCACTGGTGGCTGCTCTGTAACATTAGTGTTTCTCAGAAATTTACCCACTTCCGTATTTTTAAAGTAAGTCGTCTGTGCCAGACGCTACCCCAGGTCCTAAGGAAAGTGGGCCACACCTAGGTGAGAGGAAACCTGAAAGTGGCCAAATTATAAAGGAAATCAGGAAGCACCTACCCTGATGGTCAGGCTGATGGTACATGCTTAACATCTGGCAGGGGGAGGAGTGTCTGTATAGGTGCATACACGTGATAAATTTCACTGGTATAAATCATGTGCAGTGCACAGCCCACAGGAAATGATAAAACATGCAGCACCCTCTCTTGTAGATTTCCTGGAGCCCTTTGACTCTCAGATGTTGCTGTTGCTTATTTTTGCTGAACTCTTTTTTTAATTAAACTTATTTATTTATTTGTTTACTTATTTATTGGCTGCGTTGGGTCTTTGTTACAGCACATGGCTTTTCTCTAGTTGCAGGAGTGGGGGCCACACTTCATTGTGGTGCGTGGGCTCATTTTGGTGGCTTCTCCTGTTGCGGAGCACAGGCTCTAGGTGCATGGGCTTCAGCAGTTGTGGCACATGGACTCAATAGTTGTGGCTTGCGGGCTCTAGAGCACAGTAGTTGTGGTGCAGGGCTTCATTGCTCTGCAGCTCATGGGATCTTCCTGGAGCAGGGATGGAACCCGTGTCCCCTGCATTGGTAGGCGGATTCTTAACCACTGCACCACCAGGGAAGTCCACTTGTGGAACTCTTGTATCCATGGCTAACCTGTGGTTAAAATTCAATCATAATCAATCAAATTGAGCTGTCTCCCAACCCACTATTTTTCCAGTAAATTTATCGTCATTAAGTGTAATATAGGATGTGAACTTTGGTTGATATCACATTAATGAGTAAGACAGAAATGAACCAGAAAAACACAGACCTTTATTCATCAGCGATGTGACAAACTTCTTGGCGGTATTGAATCATTTTCCAGTACTAGAGGGATGTTTTGTGCCTGTCACAATGTAATGGCTAAAGACTGGACACAATGTTAAGTTTAGCTGCGTTGTTAATTTTCTCCATTACTTTCTTAAGTCTAGACTAGGGATTGGCGTGTGTTTTCTGCAAAGGGCCAGATGCATATTTGCTGTACACAAATGGTCTCTGGCACATATTCTTTGTTTTGTTTTATGTTTTACAAACCTTTAAAAATGTAAAAGCCACTCTTAGCTTAAGCAAGGGCTGTGTTTGACCTTCAAGCTCTGAGCAGTAGCATTTTCAGAGTTCCACAGTGTAACTGTTTCTCTGATGGCCCATTTCATGCTACCAACTTGAAGTATCTGAACCAACGTGAAATATCTTGAACGCAGAGTTAGGGAAAGTATTTCCACCATATGGGTGTAGTAGAAGTAAGGAACCTCAAAAGCACAGGTTCTAGTAAGATAGTTAGGAAGTGGTGAGTTTTGAGACCTTGTCTTCGATCGAATTGACTTCACTCTAAGTTTATATAATTTAATTTTTGGTAACATCTATGTTTAACAGCCCACTCGCAGAGTTCCTGAGTGTTTAACTATCAGCTCTAACTGGCTCTAACTCCGCACCGGCCTTACCTCTGCGTGGACCTAGGGGTGGGTAAGCCAGGCTCCCGGGCAGGGAGACAGTGTTCTGCTTCTGGGTTATACTGAGACACCTGCTGTGAGTCAATGCCTTGTAGCATCACCTCCCCATGAGTGTGGGCAGGGCCTGCAGTGTGCTTCTAACCAGTAGAATTTGGTGAAAGGGCTGCGATGTCATCTCCCCGCTTTGAGTCACAACATATGTCAAGGGCAATGGATGTCACGCCCGGGACCCCATGACAACTGGAGACAGACTCTCCCACTGGCCACGCGGGAGCACACAGGCATGTTGTGAGTGGCCCCAGAGAGGGACGCTTGGCAGCGGACCGAGAGGCCTCTGGGACCTGAGAACAGCTAACAGTCGGCTAACTCAGACCCTCCCCCCATCAACTACCGCTGTGTTGCCTCTGACAACTTGCCGAGAAACACTTCCGTGCTGCAGTGAGGTCGCCGTGGGCCGGGGCCTTATTTCCCCTCAGCGTTGCGCCTGCAGACCCCGTCAGGGCCTGGCAGAGTCCCCACAGATGCTGCCAGGCACCGGCTTGAGTTTGCAAGGATGCTCCGGTCCTCACGGGGGCTCGGCAGTTGTCGAATGATGGGAAGGGGCCTGGGGCCTGAGGAAGGGAAACCTCCCCAGGGCAACCTTCTAATCCCACCCCCCCACCCCCCCAACCCCAGTTTCAACCCTGGGGACAAATGCAGCCCTGGGAAGCGTCCAGCCACGTGGGCCCTGCACAGGTGATGGTTTCCAGGCCTGGGCGGGCGGGGTTGCTTTCCTTCCTGTTTAAACACCAGCACCCCCGTGCCCGGTCACCTTCCTCTTGTGTCCTAAGCCCGCCTTGCTTTGGTGTGGTCACAGGAGCCCCGCTCAGCCTGCCCACAGTTTAGCTGAGCAGGCCCAGCGCCGCGTACCTGTCCTCAGGCCTGGAGTCTGGACTGCCACGCTGCCTCCGCTGAGGAGCCCTCCTTGCAGCCTGGCCTTGGGATGCGGCACCTCTCTGGCCCTGCCTCCTGTCTGCCAGATTTCACAAGAGAAACCAGGTCTCCAGGCCCCAGTGCTTGGCGAGGCCGCACCCCCGGCCACAGCTCAGAGAACAAAGGCCCCCCCCGGCCCTGGAGCTCTCACTGCGGCCTGTTGAAACCTCGAGGTGGTTCCCTATTAATCACTCCCTTTGGTGCCTCTGAGGCCAAAAAAGGAGTCCAACAAAACCTCTTTTCTAAGCAGGAAGAGCTTTTTAGAGAGAAAGAGCTGAGCAGAGAGAGTCCCCCAGCCCCTCAGCAGCATAACACTACCAAGACGCTCGCCTGGGCCTCCCAGACCCACACACACAAACAAGAGCTGCCTCGAGAGAGGTCTGGACCACGACCGGTTCCGCCTGTGCCCCCACAAGGCTGCACAGCGACGGCCAGCGAGGGGTCTCGCCTGCACGCAGCCCCCACCTTGCTTTCTTTTAGAAACCACCAAGACCCAATTCAATGACATTTTTTAAAAATAGACACACGCTAGGAGGATGGGAGAGATGAAACAAAAATCCCATCTGCTTTCTTTCTCCGATGTGACCTTGACTCTCAATCCCTTTGTCTGTTTCTTTCCCGCATTGCTGTCCTGCCTTAACCAATAACTGATACTGCAGTATTCATTCATCTATTAATAGGAAGTTTGGCTTCTCTTTGTAAGCAGAAGGCACAGGCCAGAAGGCCCAGCAGTCATTTCCCCAGCAAGCCCTCATCCCCCCAGGGATCTGGCCTGTTATCTCTGGGGTGTCTGGATGGTCCTGTTACAGAGAGAAATGGCCTTTTTATCCAGACTCCGGGGCCCCTTATCAGGCAGGAGGAGCAACAGTCCTAGGTGTTTATGCCTCTGAATGCAGGCACGTTCTTTTTCATTAAAATTTAATTTGAAAGAAAAAAAGCTGGCTCAAAGAGCATCCGCATGTCACCCGTTTAGATTTGAGGGCAGAAGTCCGCCGAAAGCAGCGCAGAGCATTAGCTTGGAAAATCAGATGAATAAAGAGACAGCAGTTCATTGAAAAAGCATCATCCTTGGCCTCGCAAGGCAGGGGCCTGATTCACGGTGCAGATTTTGGCCTGCCCGGGATTCAGCCTCCCTGTGTGTGCCGGTCTCACCTTGAGCACGACCTTGGGCTCTGAGCACAGAAGCCTCCCACGAGCAATTTTCATCCAGCCCTGAGCCGTTGCTAAGTCCTGGGCCCCATCGAGCAGGTATTATTTCCCTGTTTTACAGGTGAGAACACCAGGGCTCCCAGGGGACAAGCAGCTGCCCAGGTCCAGTCACGGATTTAAGGATTTAAGCTCAGGTCTGTCTCGCTCCAGAGTCCCTGCTCCTTCTCCTGAACTTGGCCTCTTGAATAATTTAAGACAACACACTTGCAGGGGTGGGAAGGGGGGTTCTCCACGTGCTGCTGCCCAGGAGACCAGGGTAAGACGGTCTCACGTGACACGATCGTCGCACTCCTTCAGCCCAGGAGGGCAGGCGCCCTTCTCGCAGAGGAACCGGGGAGAAATTCTGTGACTTGATTTGCGATGGGCGATGCCTGCTCGTTCCTCAGAGGTTCAGGGAGTTAAATGACTGGAATGTATCCCCGTCGGGTGCGTGGACGGCCTCACCTGGCACGGGCCGTAATCTTGTAGTGGGGGGCAGTTGCTAGCGGGGCAGTTAAAAAGTACTTCCGGAGCTTTGTTATTGTGAGGGCTGCTTTTTTTTTAATTAAAAAAAGATGACACTCTAATAGGAGAGATGGTTATAATGATAGCTCTCCAGAGCTTCCAAAGGAACCATCACGCCAGTGAAGGTAGGACGTTTAAGGTTCAGCGGAAGGCCCCTCACTGTGATTCCAGGAAGCGCTCAGGCCCTGGACAGCTGACCTTAAAAAAAAAAAAAAGCCACTAATAATTGAAAGGTTTTGTGTTTTGCTTTATAATTTGCAGCACAAAGCAATGCACAGGGTCCCAGAAGAATATCAGAGGACGTCCTCCCACTGCATCCACAGCACACGCTTTTATTTTCCCCAAACTGGAGAGGAGAAGGGTGCCACACCTGTGACCTAAGGTCAGCATTCAAAAGTGCGAACCGCAAGGAGAGGCTGGCGCTTAGGTTCTCCGCTCCCTCCCTTTCCCCGCCCTGTGACTGTCCTTCCCAAGCACCAGCGTACACTGTTTTGCAAGGAGTAATCGACCAATGCCTGCGCCATGCGGTTACGTTAAAGATTTCCACCAACGATGGTTAATCACACGGGGAAACGCCAGATGAAGTGAAGTGGAAAAGCAAGATGGGAAACAGCGTGGGTGAGCTCTGAAGAGAGGGCTCCCAGCTCTCATCAGGGGTGAGGTCATTCATGTGATGAGTTTCTTCTTCATGTATTTTTTCCTGATTTTCTGCAGCCAACGTCTGTTGCATCGTGGTGTGTAGTTTTTTTCAATGAAATTTAACAGAAATTGGGCTCTCTCCTATTCTTTCTCCCCCCACCCCGCCATGTGCTACCTTTTTCTGGTCCATTTACGTTCCTTTTATTTAATTCTTGCTGTGGCTGCTTGTTGCTTGGTAACAATCATTGTTACTGATGGCCTTTCCCTCATTGGTACTCTGTAGCAGTGCTGCATTGCAGAGCAAATCAGTGTGAAATGATTTCAGACCAGGGCAATAAATGAAACTATCTGAACTCAATTATCACACTTTCCACCTTAGGAGAGGTGGTACTGCTGCCAACCTCCCCAGACATCACATTTAATGAATGGACTAGAAAGAATAACGCCGTAAAGATCCGTGCTTCCTCGTTTCGCTCCCACACGCAGCCGTGAACAGTGAGCATCTCCTCTGCCTGCCCCGCGGGTGCTGCTGGTCTCCGGGACACTGCTCTCTCCCGCTGTAGCAAATGTGTTTTAGTTGCAGACCTAGCAGCCCCCTCCCCACCCCTCTCTGTTTCCTGCCAAGAGAACCCAGATTCTCATCCTGATACCATCTTTCCATTGGCTTCAGGAGAGCTGGGGCCCATCTCCTAAGAGAGACCCTTCCTCGGGCTGAGAAAGGCACGGTGGTTGCAAACCCCTCACGGGAAGTGGTTGAGACGTAAGCGTGTGGTGTCTTTTCAGCCAGTGAGACATGAGGGGACGTGGGCTGGGGGAGGGAGGTCCTGAGAAAAGTGCCTTTGTTCCTAGGAAAGAGATGGCTGAGGCAGAAGTGGTCTCCAGGTCCTGGTTTGGGAAGATGAGGGGCCTCAGGCCCTGCAGCCACCTGGAGATCACGAGTGTGTCCATCACGGACAAAAGAGCCAAGTGCTGGACAGAGGCTGAGCCCTCAATGACGTCACTGAATCAGTCACCCTGGGGCCGCCCTTGCTCCTGAGTTCTCATCTGTAAGGTCACAAAGCCACTCTCTGCTGGAGCCACGTCCAGCTGATTTCCTGTCACTTGCAGTCAAAGCCTCCCACGTGAGCCGGTCCCATGCTAAAGGTTTGCGTGACGGGATCCCCCGGCCGCCCCCTTCGTGGGTAACCCAGGCATCCTGGGCCGTCCCAGCCCTCGCGGCCTCCCCTGGGATCCTGGGGTGAGTATCACGCGTGCCCTGGTTCGGTCTCCAGAGGGTCCCGGTTTCAGGGGATCAGTTATACGGTTGTTGTTACGAGTTGAGTTGTGTCCCTGCAAAATTCATGTGTTGAAACTCTACCACTGGTAACTCGAAATGGGACCTTCTTTGGAAATAGGGTTGTCACGGATGTGATTCGTTAAAATGAAACTGTATGGGAGTAGGGTGGGCCTCAAATCCCATGTGATTGGTGTCTTTATATAAAGGGGAAATTGGAGACAGACAGGCACAGGGAGGATGCCCTGGGAAGACTGGAGTTACACTGCCACAAGCCAAGGAACTGCCAGCAGGTGGGAGAGGGGCCGGGACAGACCCTTCCGTAGAGCCTTCAAAGGGAGCACGGCCCTGCCGATACCTTGATCTCAGACTTCTGGCCTCCAGTACCTAGAGACAGCACGTTTCTGTGGTTTAAGTTGCTCCGTTTGTGGTGCTTTGTTACGGCAGCCCCAGCAAACTCACACAGACATCCTGCTGCAGGTGTGTCTGAGGAAGAAGGGATCCCTTCCGGCCGTAGGTGATCAGCGGTGTTGGCCTTGCAGGGGCCTTGGAGGAAGGGTAGGGTGTCAACAGGCAGGGATGCTGTGTGAGGACAGGGAGTGAAACACCCAGAGAAACATGAGCCAAAAGCAGAATTACAGACAGCTCTGTTACCGGATCCGGCTGTAATGAAATTGGGGCAAAGGAACACGTCAACACGAGGACATCAAGCTCCTCTGAGAGGGAGGATCCTTCTGCCACAAGCGGCAGCAGAAGAGGTGATAGGGCATCCTGCACAGCGTGGTTTCCATCGCAGGACACACAGGTATACCAGCGAAACAGCACAGCACTCAGACGCAGATCCACAAGCATAAACACCTAGCTGATGACGGAAGTGGCACTGCAGAGGCATAGTTTTCAATCAGTGGTGCTAAGAAAATTAGGTATTCGCATGGAAAAAAAGAAAAAAATGGAACCCCTACCTCACATCATATGCAGAAGCAGAAATCAGTTCCAGATGGATTCAAGGATTCAGTGTGAAAGGCAAAGCTACAAAGTTTTAAAAAGCCATTATAGGAGACCATCTTCATGACTTTGGGGGTAGGAAATGCTTTCTTAAGTCATTAAAAAGCATTCCTTGTATTTTTCAAAAGGTATTGGCATATCTCAATGATCTGTACTGTTCTAGGGTGTGATGGCTTAGAGGTGAGTATGATTTGAACGTAATGCAGAGGGTGTCAAATTCAGAACCAGGCAGATCCATCTCCTGACCCTAAACATGGTCCTAACATAAATTGCTCGAGGAGATTGGATCCCAGAGATTAACAGGTGGGGAGTTTTCAAGTGTGTTCATATTCCGTTGGAGATCAGGGAAGGCAAACTAAAAGAACTGTGGGCCGACTCCCATGATAGCTGTGGACTGAGCAGCACTTTTTGAAAGGGCTGTCTTATCCTGAAGACTATGACTCTGAAGGAACTAAGGTGATCGGCAGTGCAGAGAATCAGAACATGTGAAATTCCTTAAAAATTTATTAACTTAAATAGCCTATGTTACACATAATTTAAAAAAACCCTTTACACTTTGCACAGGAAGTTTGCATATATATAAAAAAAAGGATTCATCATAAATAAAAATAGCAATAAATTAAAATCAAGAATTTGTTCATCAAAGAACAGCAACAAAGAAAAACAGAGATGAGGGCTTCCCTGGTGGCGCAGTGGTTAAGACTTTGCCTGCCAATGCAGGGGGCACGGGTTCGAGCTCTGGTCCAGGAAGATCCCACATGCCACAGAGCAACTAAGCCCGTGCGCCACAACTACTGAGCCTGTGCTCTAGAGCCCGTGAGCCACAACTGTTGAGCCCGTGTGCCACAACTACTGAAGCCCACACGCCTAGAGCCCGTGCTCTGCAACAAGAGAAGCCACTGCACTGAGAAGCCTGCACACCGCAACAAAGAGTAGTAGCCCTTGCTCTCCTAAGCTAGAGAAAACCTGTGCAGAGCAACGAAGACCCAACATAGCCAATAAATAAATAAATTTATTTAAAAAAAAGAAAAAAGGAGGTGAGAAGGCCCGTCTCAGAGCGGTGGAAGATACCCGCAAGAAATATAACCAGGAAAAACCAGTTTCCCATTTAAAGAACTGCAGGAGAGGTGATAAGGAAAAACAGACAACCCAACAGGAAGAAATGTCCCAAGAAACATTTAAGAAAGATGTTCAACATCATTGGAAGTTATCCAAGTGCCTGTTAAAACTATGAGAGATCTCGTTACCTTCCAGACTGGCAAAAACCAGCCAAGTGATCGCAAAGACGTAGAGCCGTGGGGACGCTAGGACAGCATGGGGCGAGCATAGATACAGCCACTCTGGAAGACAGTTTGACATTATCTAGAAAATGTGACCTTTGCACATCCGATGACTCACAAATCTACTTCTGGGTGTGTAACCTAGGAAAGTGGTTCTCAAACATTAGCAGACACCAGAATCCCCAGGGGGGCTTCTGGGCCCCACCCCCAGAGTGAGTCAGTAGGGGCGGGAGTGGGGCTCCAGGATCTGCATCCTTAGCAAGTTCCCTCCCAGGTAACTGCAGATGCCACTCACCTGGGGGCCACACCTGGAGAACCACCTGGAGAAACGTGTGCTCATGGGCTTCAGGAAACACCTATAGGAACTGTCCTTAGAGTCGTAGCTAAAAGTGTCCATGGACGGTTGAATGAATGAAGGGCGGCACGTTCGTACAAGGGAATCCTGTGAAGCACTGGAAGTGAATGAACTACCCCCCCACCTGCAAAATATGGGTGCATCTCCAATTTGACTGTAAAAAGCCTGACACGATAGACCACATGCAGTTTAATTCCAATCATTAAGTGTTTAAAAGCAGGTAAAATCAAGCCACGTTATTCTGGGTTGCATGGGTATGTGATAAAACTCTAAGGAAAAGCAGGAAAACAACTTAAAGGTTGGTGCTGCGTTTTCCTCCGTGCAAAAGGGAATGTGATGTGACCGGGGAAGCGTGCCAGTTATTAAGTTATGGCCTCTCGGCCCCAGACCCATCCTCCTAGCCTGGGCTCTGTGGAGTTGGGGCTGGGACCTGCACACCAGGCTTCTGTGTAGCCAGCTGGCTCCCTGGCTGGATCTGCCAGTAGGTGGCACTAGACCAAGCCTGCAAGGCAGGAAAGGGAAGGAAAGATGGGTTCCTCCCCATTGGGTCTGCACCTGCTTCTTCTTCCGATAAACCCTTCCAGCAAAGCCTCTCTACCGCCGCATCATCTGTTCCTTCGGGTAGCAGCGGCTTCTCGTCTGCTACTTTTCTAACGCCTACGGAGATGACTCACCGTGACCCCTCAGGACCACTGCCAGCCCCTGCTCGTGAATCAGAGTTTCAGGTCCTCTGAGTTCCCGCATTTCCACCATCCTGACCCCTTTGTTTCATGCCCCCATCACCAGCACCAAGTTATCCACCTCATTCATTCCCGACCTCCAAGAGACTGGGTTCTCTTTGTACCCTTTCGGTTACCTCATTAACAGCTTTGTATCTAGTCATCGGTTCGTCCTATCAAGCTCTTACTATTAACATAACTTGATGGCTCTTGTCTTCATGTTTGTCGATTCGTGGTCACCTCTAGGATGGAGCCCACACCGCGTGCAGCGGGAGGGTCAGGCAGACGGGAGCTGGCGTGTGCCAGCTGCATCTCACTGTTCACAGAGTCTTCCACCAGGATGGCCAGTCGTCCCAGTTTGTCTGGGGATGATGAGTCTCCCAGGATGCAATGTTGTGGCTGAAATTGAGAAAGTCTAGGCAATGAGTTGGTCACCCTAAGCCCTGTGACTTCATCTAATATATTAACCCTAGTTATGTCTTATGGCTGCATTTGGCTTCGAGGAAGGATGGGAAATGTAGTTTTTCAGCTGGGCTCATTACCATCCCAGGAAAAATCAGAGTTGTGTTAATTCGGGGGAAGGGCAGAATGGCCACGGGGAGTCTGCTGGTGGTTCTGCCCTTTTAAGTCCAGACTAACCACTAACCACCCGTGGGCATTACCTGAGACACGGCTGTCATCAGGGTTGTGACCAGAAGCTGGGTCCTCTGATGGTGGTTTCCCTTCGGACACACTGCCTGTTTTCCTCATTTGAACAGTGATTTCTCTCTGGCAGCCTGGGGGGGAGAATCACGCCCCTCCTTCAGTGTGTCACATCTTTAGGGGCTGCTTAAATCCTGTAGCCACGGGGCTGGGCAGTGACCCCTCCCACCACTGGATGCGTGATAAGCTCTATTTTCCTTTCTGTGTTTACAGTCAAACACGGCTCTGTCCAAATGGGAATCAGGGTTTTCAGTTCTTTCTTTTGAGAGGAGCTCAGGAATCATGGGTCCTGTGTTTCTTCTTTTTAAAAAAAAATTCTTGTATTTCTTTGGTGCTTTTGTCTGACAATAATTATTATCGTCCCCTAGGTTTATTCTAAATATCCTTGGGTACCTGCATTTACTACTCTTGGCTTGGTAGGAGGACACTCGCTAGGGAGGATTTCAAAGCCAGTTAGGTCAGTATGCTGACTCGCTGGAATGACGACAGCTCTCTGCCTGTTCTTCATGGCAACAGTACACATAAAAAAGGGGAGGCATGTCTTGAAGATGTAATCTTTCAATTAACTCAAACTTCGTAAGACTCTCTTAGGCAACTTGTTCTTTCCCTCGAAGCACAAGTAGGTTAAACCGTGTCCAGACGGGGTGATGGTTATGAACCGGGCAGCCGAGGGATCCAGGATCCACCCGTGTGCACGTGCTCTTCCCACACCACGTCATCGCGGAAGGCTGCGCGTCTGCAAGGTCCACGCGAAACGGGAGGCTGGTCTCCTCTGCTTTCTGTCACCCCAGTGTGTTTAAGACAACCGCGCTTCTTACACACGGCAGAGCTGGGCTGAAAGCTAGGGCCCCTCAGATTCCCTTTCCTTCTCCGGGATACGGCTTTCCCCACAGATGTGGGAAGTTACATTTGCTTTTTTTCCTTTTCTCCAACTTCAAAATGAGGCACGTATATTCTTAGAGCAGGACGAGAAAGAAGCATTTCCTCCCTATGGTGAGTGAGTCACCGAAGCCCAATTTTATTTTTTCCCCTGTCTTTATTTCATCATCTGCCCTGTTAGGAGCTCTGAAGATTTCCAGTCCAGCTCCCACCCTATTGGCCTATTGGTTTCAACTCCAGTTTTGATTACATGTTTAGGTTGAACCGTATGAAATGAATGATGATGGCCCGCGTTTGCCCATTTCTGAGTGGTGGTTGCATCTGGGTCAGCCTGGTACTCAGCGTGGAGCGCTGCCTTACCTGCTGGACTAGACACCACGCCCTGGACACACACGGCCCTTGTGTGGCCCCGGAGGTTCACGCAAGGAGGGGACACTGAGGCGACTAAGTGCCTTGCCCAGGGCCCTGCACTTACTAAGTGTTGGAGCTGCATTTGGACCCTAAGGGGCTCTGAGCCAGGGCCTGTCCGCGCATCCCTCACACCTGTGAGCCATTGGCTCTCTTAACCTGAGGATACAGGCATATTATTATCTGCATGGGTTACAAAGCACTCTGCAGAAAGTACAAAGGCAAAGCTTTTTGCCTTGTATTTTAGTAACTTCCCCTCCAATTAATCGCTTCCATCCCTTTGCAGAGAGCAGGGGGTACCAAGAGCTGGAGGGGCTTTAGCATCAAATCAGCCTGAGAGCTCGGCTCGGCTGGTCCCACCAGCGATGTGCCCTCAGGCAAGTCATTTCACATCTGGTGATCTTGGTTTCACTTTTCGCCCGTGGGAACGGGGCTGCTCGTACGCCGTTCACAGGGTTACCTGGAGAATTAAATAATACACCCGAGGTGCCCAGCACGGCGCCTGGCGCACAGTAGGTGCTCAGTAAATGTCAACTAACGTACATTGTGACCCAGAAGGGAGAGCTGGGGGTCGGGTAGGGGGCGATCTTCTGCAGGGATGATGAGCCTGGACGAGACTCACCTCTGCGTGGCCACCTTCTAGGCTGTAAAACCAGGACAGCAGTCTCTCCGATCGCCTCACGAGGCTGGGAAAGACCCTGGACTCGTAGGAGTGAGAACGCTGGGCTGCAGGCCCACCTCTGCAAGCTGGGGGACCTCATCGACCCTGTTGGAACCTCAGCCTCCAGGCTATACGGGTGACACCTCCCTCTGTGTTGGCCTCTGCAAGCAAATCAGATTTTTAAAAAACAAGAACAAAACAACCCTAGCAACTTTGAAAATGATGAGATATGAAGACATGCTCCTCAAAATGTAAGTGGCAGGATGTTTCCTGGGGTATACATTTGTATTTTTGTCCTCTTTGTGTTTATTTTTGAAAGTAGCTGGGCTTTGTGTCCTCTTGTTTCAGGGGAGCTTGGGCTGCAGACGTGAAGCATGTTTTCAGTGAGGGGTTATACGAGGGCCTCCGAGGAGGGAGAAAGAGAGAGAAAAGTTCCCACAGAAGCGGGGTCCCCAGCCCCAGAGGAGGGGTCACAAACTAAGATGAAGGAAGGTGCCGGGTTGCAGGTGCTGTGAAGCACGGGTGAGACCGTGCACCTTAGACTGGGACTCAAACCCAGCCTAAACCCAGGATCTTCCAACTGAGACCACACACCTGGTTTCAGGAATGAAGCTCAGGTTCTTCAGTCTCATCACAGAAAGAATTCAGTGAGAGGTAACATGATACGTAAGTTTATTTGGAGATTTATTTAGAGAGAAGCACCCTCCGCAGACAGAGTGAGGGCCATCTCAGAAGGTGAGAAAGGCGCCAGGGGATGGGGATTCAGTTTCTGTAAGGGTGGGTGATTTCACAGGCTAATGAGTGGGCGGAGCATTCCAGCTATTTCTGGAAGGGGCGGGGACTTCCAGGAATTGGGCCACCGCCCACTGACCCTCATGGTCGGCCTTGGAGCTGTCATGGCTCCTGGAAGTCAACTTGTCCGACATCTTGGACCCGTTTAGGGCTGATTGGTTTATGGTATGTCTTCGGGCTGTGTCATTCTGTCAAAGCTTGTGCCCTGCCTCCTTGCCTCCTGTTTCACGGGGACCCAAGTCCTGCTCTCTGGAGAGCCCCAAGAAGGGAACAGGGTCACAGATGGGAAGGCTGGACTCCACCAACCAGGCCTCCAGCCTTGCCAGGGATTCCTGTGCCTGCGTTTGGCCACAGAGCTGCAGGGGTCCCTGACCTCACTGGCCTTGGTCAATGGGCGTATCAGCAGGACATCGAGGCCTCTGTGCACCCCGGGGATGGAGGGAGGATACCAGCATGATGGAAACTGAATTTTGCACCACCTCTGCACTCAAAGAATTATTTTTAAATTTTGTAGAAACACAGGGACATCTCCTCCACCCCAAAGGATGGCTGGACATTCACAGCCACGCATTCATTCCACAGTTTGAGTACGAGCTCTGGGATGGGCGCTAAGGAACCACAGCAGACGGAAGATGGTCCCCGCCCTCCTGGGGCTTGAACTCAAACTCAATCTCTGCACATTTTACATTTATAAATTGCTATAAAAATACAAGATACTGAAATTATTTAGCTCCTGCCGGGAAGTCCGAACTTTGAATAAACAGTGAGGCTACAAGTAAGGCGGGAACTCCGTGTTCAAGTTTGAGGGAGAGAAAAGCCGCTCTTGTCCAGGGCCCTTCATCACCGCAGAGCCCTCCGAGGCATGACACGTGCAGTGACAGAGGGAGGGAGAGAAAAGTGCCAAGATGGACCCTGACATCACTTGGAAGAAAAACACAATGCGAGGGCCATGAGTTTATCTAGGTCAGGTTTGCAACAAGCAAGGTCATGGCCAAACATCTCCTTTATTGGGGAAGTCTCTTCTCGGGCCTCCGAGATATGCTGCCGAACGTGGGAAGCTGGCCGGGGAAGTCACCCTGCTCAGGAAGGTGCCACTTACTCATCTGCTGGTCATTGTCCCCATGCTTCTCAGACACTTGCCCGTTTGTCACTTGAGGGTAAGAGTATGGGCACAGAGGAAGGCGTTTATGATCTGCATTAAAAGGCTGCTCACCGAGTTCTCTACAAAACAGAAACAGTGGGCTTCCTAGGTGGCACAATGGTTGAGAATCCGCCTGCTAATGCAGGGGACACGGGTTCGAGCCCTGCTCCAGGAAGATCCCACATGCCGTGGAGCAACTAAGCCCGTGAGCCACAACTATTGAGCCCATGTGCTGCAACTACTGAAGCCCACGTGCCTAGAGCCCGTGCTCCGCAGCAAGAGAAGCCACGGCAATGAGGAGCCCGTGCACCACAACAAAGAGTAGCCTCCACTCACGGCAACTAAAAAGAAAGCCTGCGCACAGCATAGAAGACCCACCACAGCCAATAAAATAAATAAATAAATTTATAAAAAGAAAAAAAAAAAACAGAAACAGACTCACAGGTGGAGAAAACAAACCTACAGTTACCAAAGGAGCAAGTGGGGGAGACAGGGGGGAGGGATGAATTAGGAGCTTGGGATTAGCAGATACCCACCACTGTATACAAAGTGGATAAACAACAAGGCCCTACTGTAGAGCACAGGGAACTATATTCAGTATCTTGTAATAACCTACAATGGAGAAGCATGGGGGAAAAAAAAACTGAATCACTAGTCTGTACACCTGAAAGTAACACAATATTACAAATCAACTATACGTCAATTTTTTTTAAAGGAATGAATTGACAGTGGGTTTTTTGTTTGTTTTTGTTTTGTTTTTGTATTTTTGTGTTTTGTGGGGAGGTTTGGTACAGACCTGAAAGGGCAGCTAATGTTGTAAGTACTTCTCTTCCCAGCTACATAGCCTTGGGCTGAACACTCAAGTGAGGACCTGAATGTTGTGGTTAAAAGTTGCCTTTTGTTTGTTTGTTTTTTAAGCTCTTTATTGGAATTAATTGCTTTACACCGTTGTACCAGTTTTTGCTGTACAACAAAGTGAATTAGCTGTAAAAAGATGCCTTTTTTTGATGTGGGATTGGAAGTCTTTTTATGTTATCTCATCAGATCCCAAAGAAGCCTACTGCCTTTTTTTTTTTTTTCACTTTTTAAAATCATTTTTTTAATCATTTTTTTTTAATCCAAGAATATTGTTGTGCACTGGGTGGGTTACCAGTGGGGGCGCTGCCTCACAAATTCCTACCACGACCCCAATAAGGAAGAGGGAGTGATGGTGGATGTTTCTCTCTGGTCTCTGGCAGGAAAAAGCCAGCTTCCATGGAGCAATCAGTTTGTTTTTCTCTCATGAACAGTGACTCTTATAACCAAACCTGTTTCCTTCTCTGCTTGGGCTGTTAGGAAGCTCAGAATTAAAACCGGGTTTATCTCGACCAACTACCTTAGACTTTAAGGTTTGCACATTGTGTACTGACTGTATCTGTGGCTTAGTCTTGTTTTTGTTTGTTTGTTTGTTAGCTCAGATGAACTTAGACTTCATGAGATGCAATCAGCAAAAGTGAAAAACAGATTCTCAGAAACTTTAATGAACAAATGACCCAGTTTTCTAACATAACTTGAAAGGGGAAAAAAGGAGGTGGAGGGGAAACAGACTAAAAGAGGTTAAGAGAATCATCACTCTTTGTTGTTGGAAACACCAAATTCTGCAGCCACGTGGGGAAACAGTCTATAATTTCTTGAAAAGTTAAACATACGTTCAGTGTATAAGCCAGCAATTGCATCCCTAGGGGTCTACTGGAGAGAAGTGAAAAATCACGTTAACAGGTAGTGCATGAGTGTTTATAGCAGAAGTTTTCCTGAAACCCAAACTGGAAACAACTTGTGTGTCTAGCAACTAGCGGACTGATTTAAAAACAAAAAACAGATGGTGGTATATTCGTACAATAAAGCATCACCAGCAATAACAAAGGAGGAATTTGCTGATTTGTGCAACAGCATGGGTGAACCCCAAAACCTTGTGCTTCGTGAAAGAAACCAGGCCCAAAAGACCACATAGCGTGTGGTTCCGTGTATGGGAAACTGGTAGAAAAGGAAAAACGATAGCGAAGAAAGCAGACCATTGTTTGCCTGAGGCTGAAGGTCGGGGTGAGAATTGACTGGGCGTCAGGGAACTTTCTGGGTGGTGGAATATTCTGAAACTGGATTGGGGTGATTATTGAACAACTGTACAATCCTACGAACATTCGTCAAACTGTGTGCTACAGTGTGTGAATCTTGTGGTATGTAAATTATACTGCAATTGAGGTCAATAATCCTTCTATAATATTGTCAAAAAATGAAAATCAAAACACTGGCCAGAAATTGTAGACTGTTAAGGCATGATTAGGATTCTTTTATGGGCAATAATATTGTGGTGATTTTTTTAAAAACCAACTCTTATCTTTTAGGGATACACAGTGAATTACAGGAAATGTTATAGTGCCTGAGATTGGCTTCAAAATAATACGAGAAGATTTGGGCGGCTTATAGATAAAACAAGGCTGTTCACACACAGATCCCCACCGAAGCTGGGTTTTGGGTACATGGAGGTTTGTTATTATTATTCTGTCTTCTTTTGTCTATGTGTTCAGTGTTCCCATAATTAAAAGTTTTAAAAGACGAGCTTAAGAGTCTTTGAAAAAGTGCTGAATTGGCTGAGTTCTCTGCGGGTCCCTGACGAAATCCAGTTGGAATGAGGAGGTGGATGTCTATTGTTTGCCTGCCCGCGGCCCCACCCCCTCTGCTAACAGTAACCAGACTTTGCTTCGTGGACCGACCAGCCCCGCGGCATGGGCTGCATTGCCGCCTTCCAGGGCCAGCCCCGCCTGGCGCCTGCCCTCCTCTGGCCCAGGCCTGGGCACAGAAGCTCTGCTAAAGCCTTGAGCTGCTTTTTCCCAGGGATTCCAGCCTCCTGTGGAATGATGCAAGAAGAGGGAAATCTTGGAGTGGGTGATCCCAGTCTGGGCACCCTGGGAGACCCGCCTTGGGGTTTTTGCAGCTAAATCCCCAGGGCAGCTCTGACTCCAGCCCTTTCTGAAACCTGGATCTCGGCTCTCTCCAGTTCTGTGAACGACCCAGCATCATGCCGACACATTCCCTTTTTGTTGAAGTTGGCCAGAGCTGGTTTCTGTGGCCGAAAACCAAAGCACCCAGCTGCAGAGACAGCAAAACTCACCAAGTGGTCGATCTCTCCATCTCCCCTGGCTGATTCAGCCACAAGCACAGACCCCTTGGATATTAAAACTCCCACAAGGTGGTCTGATAACCAAAGAGGAAGGAATACACATGATACAAAGACACCTGACTGAGAGCAGTCAGCCCGAGCTCTGCTAAAACACAAATTCAGAGCATTGTCATAATTAAGACAAATGTGTATTGGGGTCAAAAGAATTACGTGGGTCTATAACAGCCCCATCCGATAGAAATATAATGTGAGCCGCAAATGTGAGGCAAAGAGGTCATTTTTAATTTTCTAGTAACTGCATTTAAATGGTAAAAAAGAAACAGGTGAAATTAATTTGGGTAGTACACTTTATTTAACCCAATATATCCAAACTATTATCATTTCAAACTATAACCAATATAAATACATAAAATACTATTAATAACATTTTGGTTGGTTTTTTCTATAACCAATAAAAATATACAAAATACTATTAGTAACATTTTGCTTTTTTTTTTTTTAACTATGTCTTTGAAATCAGTGTATAGTGTGTTTTACATGGACAGCACATCTCTCTCCGGCTGAGTCACATTTCCAGTACCCAAGACCTATAAATTATAAAGGGACTGTAAACTCCCCCTCCAGGGTTTCTGCATGTGTTCTGGATCGTGAAGCCTTGGAATGGCCATCACTTCTGCCCAGGTGTATCCTCAGGGTTGCAGCAAAGGCTCCCACCGAGGGCACAATCCCAGGGGCCCGTCAGTCAGGGGCTGGTTTTGTCTGCAGTGGGGACCCGACACCAGGATGACACCATGACCGGCCACTCAGAGGGAGCAGGCCACAGATTTAAAAACCTGGCGTGACCTGTGCACCAGGCACAAAGGTGATCTACGTGGCCCATCCGATGTCTGTCCCAAGAGCGGGCCCCTGAGCTCTTAGAGAATTGAGCTGTTTGTGGTGGAAACAGCAGCACAAAAACCTTCGCCGAGAAGCAGAAGCAGAGCTGCTGAATTACCTACCGTTTGGAATGGCTTCTGTTTCCAGCCCTGCAGGCACGGAGCTTACACTGGTCTCTAACACATCACTCCCACCCGTACAGGAAAAAAGCTGAACAAGCTGAAGAATAAAACCCTTCTTAGGGACTTCCCTGGTGGCACAGTGGTTAAGAATCCACCCGCCAATGCAGGGGACTTGAATTCGATCCCTGGTCCGGGAAGATCCCACATGCTGCCGAGCAACTAAGCCCTTGCGCCACAACTACTGAGCCTGCACGCTGCAACTACGGAAGCCTGCACACCTAGAGCCCATGCTCCACAGCAAGAGAAGCCACCGAAATGAGAAGCCCGTGCCCCACAATGAAGAGTAGCCCCTGCTTGCCGCAACTAGAGAAAGCCTGCATGCAGCAACAAAGACCAACGCAGCCAATTAATTAATTAATTAAAAAAGAAAAACCTCAGATCCATCAGAGAAGTGGGGTCACAGGGTAAGTCACCGCCCCAGGTTGTTGGGACAGATGGATGAATGCACAGTTACAAGGCACCAGAGCAGAAGCCAGAGAACAGGAGAGGCAGGGGACCCAGGGCCGGGTGGACAGATAGAACACCCGGGGGCCCATCCTGGGGGCCCTGACACTGCCAGGGGTTTTACCACCCAAAGCCCTGCCACGTTTTCACAGTAAAGATCAGGGGAGAAATAAGTCCCGTTGAGCTTCTCCCACCAGTGGAGGAGGACAGGCATTGTGTGTTCTTTCTGTTCTCTGCAGGGCCTGCCCCTGAGCAGCTTCTGGGGGCTTCTGCGGAGCTGGCCCTCGGGCTAAGAGTCTTGCTTTCCTTATTTCCAAGTCTATTCTTAGCACTCCACATTTGTTCAGGTCACAGGAGTGACTCTCTTAGTGTCCCCCAATAGCCCTAAGCCCATTTCACAGCAGAGGAAACTAAGGCCCTGAGGCCAGACAACTTGCCCGAGGGCACAGAGCTGGTTACAGGGGTGCTAGTTCCCCTCCCCTAGCAGCTTCATGTTGCTTTGTCTTAACGTGGAGAATCCTCCAGGCTCCGGCAAAGGTCCAGCAGACGCAGCCCAGCCGGCGTCTCGCCAGAGACCCCAAGCTAGAACCACCCCACTGGGTGACCCCCAGACCCCTGACCCACGGACACTGTGAGATGGTGCACGTTGATTGGTTTAAGCTGCCACGTTTTGGAGCCACTTGCTGTTACACAGCACTGGATGAGTAACACACGGAACATCTTTTTTTTTTTCTTTTTTTTCCCTGAGTGCTAACCCCCGTGCGTTGTGTCAAGAGTAGTTTTCACCCCGACTTTGTCTGAACAAGTTTCCTGTGGTGTGGAAGTCGGATGTATCTTTTCCTGAATCGGCATTTAGGAATATGGATGGATGAGGTCTAAATGACAGGCTGACAGGGGGAGGCTGTAAAAGGAAAACAAGCCAGCCTGTTCCAAGTGAGCTGAGGACACTGGGGCCATCTCTCTCAGGTGTTGGGGGCCTCAAATGGATGAGGAAGTGCTTCTTGGAGGATCATTCTTCTGTCTCTCTATTTTTTGTAGTGATACAAAAAAGCAGTCCTTCTCGGTAGTGGTCAGAGGCCCATCACCATGTGACGTAACACCCCAGGGACTCAGAGAACAGACAGGAAGCAGCACTGGGGACGCAGGGAGGGTCCGAGAGGATACAGAAGCAGCAGGAAGTGACATTCAGCAGACAGGAAAAGGAAGGGGACGCTGAAAACACAGAGAATGGTCTGGGCCCCCCAGTCATTCGCCAGATACGCATCGAGCTCCAGACCCTCGACGCTGTGAGCGTGGACCAGCCTCTTTCAGATTCTCAGGCTCCTCAGCCCCATCTACCCGCTGTCAGACCCAACCAGGGCCAGGCTGAGGGGGTTCCATCAGGCCCCGGTCTTGTGACGGGGCCTCTGTGCTGCCGCCTTGCACTTACCCACCCCGGGAACTGCCGTCCAAGCGAGGACCCCTTCGGCTCAAGGCAGGAAGGTGACCCCATGGGTGCGTTTTGGGGGGGTCTTGTTGTACAGCTCCTACGTGCCCGGAACACGTTGGTGTGATTCCCTGATGTTGGATGATGAAAGGAGGGGAGGGCAGAGGCAGCCTGGCCACAGCCCCACCCCAGAGCAGCACAGTCCAGAACTTTCTGCAATTATGGGAACTTTCTTTATCTGCACTGATCAGTGCAGTAGCCATTAGCCACGTGGGTCTCCAGATCCAGCACTTGAAGTGTGGCTCGTGCCACCCTTCACCATGAAGGGTTTCATTTCATTTCACTTTCATTCGAGTATAAATGGAGACAGCCCGATGTAACTAGTGGCTTCCGAAGTGCATGGCATGGCCCATAATCCTTGTTTTGGGTCTATCATCACAATCTCTCGAGGTATATACAGACATATAGAAAATGTTTACGTTAAGGTAAATGTACACTGCGTCAAATTCACTCTGTTTTGTCATGTACATTTCTGCTACTTTTGACAAATCCATGGAGTCATATGGTTGCCACCACAATCATCACCTCCCCCGCAAGAGTCCCACGTTTCATTTTGTGGTCCGCCTCTCCAGACCTCCAGCCCCTGGAACCACTCACATGTTTCCGTCTCTGTAGTTTTGCTTTTCCCAGAACGTCCTACAAATGAAGGCATACCCGACGCACTTGGGACCGTCCGTGCTGCTGTGTGCAGGCCCGCCTTGCTGCCCCTCAGCGCCGCGGCGGGCTCCCTCATTCTGTTCTGCCTGAGTTTGTTATCGCTCCCCAGGTGAAGCGCATCTGGGGTGTTGGGTGGCTGAGTATGGGGTGTTTAGGAATAAAGCCACTGTAGACAATCACGTACAAGTTTTTGTGTCCACACAAGGTTTTGTTTCACTTGGATAAATACTTAGAAATGGGATTTCAGGTCATTTGGTAAGTTAGTTGAACTATGTAAGAAACTCTTTTCCAAAGTGGCAGTGCCATCTTGAATCCTGCGAGCCATGTGGGAGAACTCCAGACCTTCTCCTCCATCTTAACAGCCATCCCAGCGTGGGTTTAACCTGCTCCCTGACAAAGAATAATGTCGAGCATCTCTTCCTGGGCTTGTTTGTCACGGCTGTATCTTCCGTGGAGGATCTGTCCACGTGTTTTTGTTTCTCCTGATATCTCACTGCCTCTTTTGAACAGGGCCTTCATCGTCCCCACCCCTGCCCGGCCCCCACTGCAATACAATGTGTTTTTCTTATCGATGGTTTAGTGTCTTCGCGTTAATTCTGTTCCTTTCTGTTCCTGGGACCAGCTCCAGAGGCTTCCTCAGGGTAAGAGGCTGGGTGTCGTGGGCTCCCAAAGGTTGACTAGGTTCTCCCTCGCAAGGCTTATTTTTTCCTTTTTTTGAGCGAATGCATCATAAAGCAGTTTTAGCAGGCCCTCTAGACCCAGAGAGAGTGTAAGAAGAATTCACTTTCTCCGATTCTGGTTCTTTAATGGCTTTTTTTCTTTTTTCCCCTCATCTGGTTGACTCAACATCTATTGATTTTAAATTTTTTCGTTAATTTATTTATTTGGCTGTGTCAGGTCTTAGTTGCAGCACACGGGCTCTTTGTTGCAGCGTGTGGGCTTCTCTCTAGTTGTGGCGCTCGGGCTCCAGAGCGCACAGGCTCAGCAGCTGAGGCGTGTGGGCTTAGTTGCCCCGAAGCCTATGGGATCTCAGTTCCCCCACCAGGGATCGAACCTGTTGTCCCCTGCACTGGAATGTGGATTCTTAACCACTGGAGCACCAGGCAAGTCCCTTTAATGGCTTTTTATTACCCCCTTTCTTGCCATCTCTGTTGAAGCTGTCAGTGTATCCGAAGGCTCGCTGTTTAAGGAGAGAGGAACGGCAAGGTTCAATGGGTGTCTGCGGTCATCGTGAGTCAGTCCTGGGAGCGCCTGCCGTTGTCACGTACAAGTTCTTGCTGGTCAGAAAAACAACTGTCCAGGTCTGTCAGTCTGCGCAGTCTTCACAGTTCATATCATCAGGCCTGAGGGCCATGGACACACATCTATCTCTCTTGTTATCAAACAGACCTGTCATTAACAAATGAGAAGTCACCCCAGCTGAGCCAGAGGAAAGAACTTCAGAGGTTGTATGCAAATCTCTCTCTTAAAAAAAATGTGGTAAAAAACACATAACATAAAATTTACCATCTTAATGACTTTAAGCGTACAGTTCGGTAGTGCCAAGCACCTCACATTATTGTGCAGCCATCACCACCATCATCTCCAAAACGTTTTCATCTTGCAAAACTGAAGCTCTGTCCCCATTAAACACTAACTCCCCATCCATTCCCTGTCCCCCTGAGAAGTAACCACCCTTCTACTTTCTGTCTCTGTGAACTCGACTCCTCCAGCGACCCCACATACGCGGAATCATACAGGATCTGTCTTTCTCCGGCTGGTTGATTTCACTTAGCGTCATGTCTCCAGGGTCCATCCACGTTGTAGCAGGTGTCGGAATTTCCTTTGTTTTTAAGGCTGAATAATGTCCCATTGGACCCTTGGCTTCCATCTTTTGGATGTTGTGAATGGCGCTGCTATGAACACGTGTGTACAAATATCTTTTCAAGAGCCGGCTCTCAATTCTTGCGGGTACGGACCCAGAAATGGAATTGCTGAATCACGTGATCATATGTTTTCCACAGTGGCTGTTTTCCATCCCGACCACCAGTGTGTCTGTAAAGCTCATCGTCTGAGATAAGTATTGCTTAACTCCCTCAACTTCTCTCCATCTTCCTAATTCAGCCTCTTGCCTGGTGCACGAGTTTCCTAACTGGCCTCCCACAGTCACGCTGAGCCCTTTCCGATTTGGGCTCCACATGACAGCCAGTGATTCTGTTTCCAATACGTGGTCTGCATGTTGCCCTTCTGCTTACCACCCTGTGCCGGTTCCCGTTGCTTTGGGGATCAGACCCAAATTACATGACAGGTGTGGCTCAGCTGATGTGGTCCCTCTCTTTTCCACCTGCAATAACCTGTCAATCCCTCGAAGGCACCACGCTCCCTTCCTTAGCACGTGCTGTTCCTTGGCTGAAATGCCATCTCCCCGTCCCCTAATCATCTCTGGACCTCAGTTCAAGTGTCATTCCTTAGGGAAGAGATCCCTGACCCATTTCTGTCCTCCTCCACCTTCAAGTAGGTTCTCTATAGCTTCTTGTAAAAATGTCTTACCTGCCCCCAGGTACTGATTCTGTTTGTACCTATAGATTCAACCATGTGGCGGTTGGGTTAACGTCTCTTGCAGCCCCAGACTGGCCAGGGGGTAAGCAGACAGGCTTCCCACCCTAGGGGGCCACATGTCCCCACACACTCGCAGGTCACTGGGGACAATGCCTCTCGGGACTTGAGACAGCTGTAATTTTGTATCTATTAGAATGTCACTTGATTCCTGTCTGCCTCTCCCACTACACGGCAGGCTCCACCAGGGAGGCTCTGTTTTCTCCCCCTCAATAATTAGTGAATGACGGCAGTGTGCAAACACTGCTACCTTCTTCAGGGGGGCCTGGCTGAATCAGCAACGCAGGAAGCACTGTGGGAGCCCAAAGATGCCCAAAGAGGCCAGCTCCGCGTTTTCACAGAAGACCCCCCTGCAGGCGTCCGCCTCCCCTCACTCGACCGTGCGTGTGCCAAGGGCCTAGCATGGGTCCCAGGGGACGTGCAGTGTCGCTGCCGGCCGAGCGAGTGGATGACTCCAGAAAGGGACGCAGGGCGTCAGGGACCTCCAGCATCTTCAGGCAAACTTCGGTGGCAGCACGAGCCCCTGGATTTTGGTGTGCTCGCCCTTCCCGCGAGGCGGAGGGCGCCGCTAGGGCCCGGGAGGCTGCTGACGTCAGGGCTCCCTTCTCCAGGGAGTGACCCGGGACCGACACGTCCCGGCGAGGCGCTCCCGGGGGCTCCCCTGCGCAGCCCCGGCGCGCAGCGGGGAGCGGCCCGCGGCCCCGGCCGGCGAGGCGGGCCCCGCGCGCCCCCGCCCGCAGGCTCCGCTCCGCCGCGATCCGGGCCGGGATCCCGCGCGCGCCGCGCCCCGCGCAGCCCCGCCCCGCGCCGCCGCCGCCGCCGCCGCCGCCCGGAGCCGCGCGAACATGGCCGAAGTCGGCGAGGACAGCGGCGCCCGCGCCCTGCTGGCGCTGCGCTCGGCGCCCCGCAGCCCCGCGCTCTGCGCCGCCGCCGCCGCCTTCGCGCCCCCCGCGGCCCCCGCGCCCGGGCCCGCCGCCCCCTCGCCGCCGCCGCCGCCGCCCGCCCAGCCCCCGCCGCCCCCGCCGCCGCCGCCGCCGCCGCCGCCGCCGGGCCCGGGCGCGCTGGCGGGGGGCGCGGGGGGCGCGCTGGCGGGGGGCGCGCTGGTGGCCGCGGCGGCCGCCTCGGTGCGCCGGAGCCCCGCGCCCGCGCTGGCGCGCCTGGAGGGCCGCGAGTTCGAGTTCCTGATGCGGCAGCCCAGCGTCACCATCGGCCGCAACTCGTCGCAGGGCTCGGTGGACCTGAGCATGGGCCTGTCCAGCTTCATCTCGCGGCGCCACCTGCAGCTCAGCTTCCAGGAGCCGCACTTCTACCTGCGCTGCCTCGGCAAGAACGGCGTGTTCGTGGACGGGGCCTTCCAGCGCCGCGGCGCGCCCGCCCTGCAGCTGCCCAAGCAGTGAGTGCCGGGCCCCGAGGGTCGCCCTTGCCGTCCGTGCCCCCCAGCAGAGCCTGGGCGCCCCCCGCCCGGCCTGGACCCCCGGCCGGGCCCTGGGCGTGGAGGGTCGCCCCTCCCCCCACCCAGCCGCGTCTCCACCCGGACCTGGACCCCGGGGTCGCCCTCCACCCCCAACCTGCTCTGCACCCCGGGTCGCCCCCAGAGGCTTTCCCGAGAAGGGTTGCGCCAAGCGCTGTCGCTCCGGGAGGTGCGGGGTCCCCGGGGGGGCACCGCCAGGGTCCCCGGAAGGCCCGAGCACCCCCCCCCCACCCCGCCTCGCCCCGCAGTAGGGCCGGCTTTGAAGGGGCAGCCGGAGAGCGGGCTGGGGTCGGGACGGGACGTGCCCTCTCGTCGGTGCACCTGAGGACGCAGGTCGGGGGGTCCCCAGCGCTGGGGGCGTTCCCAGCACCATCGGGGGTCCCGGGCAGGAGGGGAGGAGGCGGGGCGGGCAGGCAGGTCCAGGACAAGGACCGGCCGCACTTGGGGGCCAGGCGCTGGGGCCCCGCGGTGCTTTGGCGACATCCTCGTGTTCCCCGGCTCTTCCGGCCCCAGGAGGGCCTCGCTCCTGCTGCAGGTCTGTTGATGAGGAGAAAGCGCGTTCGGTGACTTTGGGCACTTTCTTTTCCTGCGTAGTAGCGGCTTCTAGCCGCTCAGCCGTGTTTATGTGTCTTCAGCGTGCTGTGTTCCAGAGCCGCCTCTGACTAATTACTCTCGCTTTTACAAACACCCTGGGTGCAGGGAGTTCTTGCGGGGGTGATTCCCAGGGCCCAGAGCCTGTGTCTGTAAGCTGCTCCCCTTTCTATGGTCTGGGCACATCTGATTGTAACTGTTGTGCTGAGTGCTTTTCAACATCAAGGACTGGCTGGTGCGCGGGGCGTGACGGCGGCGTATACAAACTTTGTTTTCCGAACATGAAAGATATGTGTTTCGGTAAAATCAGGACTTGGTGAAGAACAGAGTTCTTTCATCCCATGGTTGCATGTCACTCTGTTCTGTCTTTTCTGTGACCTACACACTCTCTCCATTCTGGGCTCTTAAATGCATTCTGGGGCCTGTTCCTCTCCTCGTGAGAAAGTGACAGGTGAACCGCACCTTCCCCTCCCTGCCCTGTGGCTCTTAGAGGCCTGTTCTGCTAAGGCCTCTCTTTATAATTTAGGTTCTGTAAGGCCGTCCACCCAGCACTCTTGTTTTCAGGGTTCCCTGCCTAGCTGTTGAGTGGCTGCAGCCCAGACCAGGCCCAGCTTACCGAATCTTGAATGCACTAGTATTTTCTCTAACTCAAGGGGAGGAAGTTTCAGCCCGAGGAGTCCTCAGATCACGTGCGGAATAGGCGAGCACCGAGTCCATTGTTTATGAAATGTGATTGGCGTTCGCGCTGCCTTCCTAGCCCCTGCAGCCAGCAGCCCGGACGTCCGCCGCCCTCTGGCTGGGGCTTTGCCCAGGGTGCGCGTCTGGCTGTATTCAAATTCAGTGGTGCTCTGAGCCGCACAGGCAGTGGTAGAGAATTTACAGGAACAGGACAAACGTGCTGGCGGAAAAACTCCGAGTAGATGTCTGTGTCTCCCCTCCTTGTAGAACAGGGTACGTTTGCTTCTGAAACCATCAAAGCCTGTGGACAGACATGTTAGCAGTCCGAGCCGTTGTACGTTCTTTGGGTTTTGGGGAAACGTAACCTCGGTGGTCTAGTCCGTCCATAGGACGGACTGTTGGGAGCTGCCTTGTAGCGTTAGGTCAGAGTGGTTGGCCCACCACGTGAAGAGCGATCAAGGAGTGTCAGTGAACCCAGAGGAGGGAAGCTGGGTGTGTGTGTGTCACCTCCAGGTGGGAAATTCAGTGCCAGCTTTCAAAGCAGGTATTGTCTGTGTCCTCTCAGGCTTTGGTGCAGTTTTACTGTGAGTACTTGAGGTTTTGAATTTCGCCACCATAACGTTAGTGTTCTTATCCGTGTTGGGATTTTGTTGCCTGCATTTTGTGGCTACAGCTGCCTGAGGCTTGGAGCTCTTCCTTGGGTTGTGATGTCACGCCCTTTCCGGCCGGGTGACACCACGTGCCCCCCCCCCACGCCGCCGACACAGCTCCCCGGGCCACCCTCCCTTTCCAGCCCCCACTCAGGGAAGCACGCGGTGGAGAGGAGCCCCAGAATTCACCCACACTTGTGACTACGCGTAGGTTTTTCCAAAGCTGAAATGAAATAATTTTGAAATTATCGGTAGGAAAAAAATGTCTTGTGACACAACCTAGAGCTGACCTTGATACATGAGTGTGGGTACGTGGGGAGGGAGGTGCAGTGGGTCCTGGCGTAGCCTCTCCTGTGTGATTCTCTGGGGCCCTGGTTCCCCAGGGCTGGGCCGGGCATTTGTTCTCTTTACGTGGAGACGTGGGTGCAGGAGCCACCAGCGGTAGGTGCACACAGCAGAGTTGTGTTTGTTGAATGAGAAATGCGTAACTGAATCTGCAGCTTCCCTGAGGGAGAAGCAGTGTCACCACTTAGTGGGTTTCTGAGGTGGGCCGTCCGAGGGCCTTCCTGGGTCTGTGGGTGGACGTGGCTTGTGTGTGTGTGTGACTGTAGGTCTTTAACCAGCAGATGTGGAGTTTGAATTAGATGTAATCTGTGAACTAAAGGAAAAAGACCTATGCACAGCCTTGTACTTGCTCTTCCCTCCTTTTTTCCCCAATCTTCTCTCCCAATAAAATAAACATCGACTGTGAGTAATTACAGTAAAAACTAAACTTCTGTTTGTGGTGGCTTCTGCGAGTGGTGAGATTTGGGGATTGTTGTTGTTGTTTTTCTTTTCCCTTTTCTGTGTGTCCCAAATTTTCTGCGATGAGCATGGCTCTTCTTTTTTCCCCAACACTTTCGATTACAGAAAGTTTCCAACATAAAAACGGAGTGAGCTCCGTGCGCGGGTCACCCAGCCTCGCGGCTACCCTGTGGCCGCGGAGCTTGCTTATCTTAGTCCCACCCCCCTCCCCCACCCCCAGGCTTTGGAAGCAAATCACAGATGTCCTGTCACTCTGTCTGTGAACATTTCAGTAAAGGATAAAGATTCCCCTTTTAAAACCTAACCAGAAAGTCGCTATCACGCCTAGAAAATTCATAACAATGTCTTACTACCGTCAAACTTCCAGTGAGTGTTTGCAGTTCCCTTACCATCTCATGAATTTTATTTTTTTTTCTTTTCTTGCAGTGTGTTATTTGAATTGGGAATCAGATCAGGTCCGGGCACTGTGATTGGCTGGCCTGTCTCTTACATCTCTCACTCTCATTCTCGCTCTCTCTCTTTTTTTCCTTGATGAAGAAACAGGGTCATTTGTCCCGTACACTTTCCCACAGTCTCTTTTCTCAGATCGGGTTCCCATGGTGTCCATTTCCCGCGTCCTCTCCCCTGTCGTTCCTGTAAATTGGTTGTTGGACCTGGAGATTTGATCAGACTCGGGTTTGATGTTTTTTGCCAGAACTGCCTCACAGGCGGTGGTACGTGGGTCTGTCAGGAAGCTGACACATCTCTTTGTCTCCCGTGGCGGCTTTCCACGGGCACCGCCTGCATCCGTGAATCTGCTGTCACCTGTACTCCGGTCGTTGGTTCTGGCTGCCAGCACGTGCACCTTGCGGTGCTGACGTGTGCTGCCCTCTGAGAGGCATGTTTTGAGCGGCAGATGCATCACAGACTCTGCAGCTACTGTGATAAAAAGTAATTAATTGTAACCACCAAAGCATTTTACTGCACAAATAATTCTTGAGGCCCTATGAATGCATTCAGGACATAGCTTCTCATTGCTGTTTCCAACTGGTCAGTTGAAGAATATCGAATTCGTTACTAGCCATCTTACAGTAGTTATCAGATTGAAATTATATTGAAATTAGCTGGAGAATGCCCTAGACTTCGTGAAGGCAGCAGGTGTCTGCGAATGCCTCAGGGCCCCACATTCCCAGTAGTAGCAACTGCGTTCCCTTTCTCCCCACTCTCCTCACTGTGCCTTCCACTGCGAGCTGCAGGGTCCTTCCATGACCCTTCCGGGTGGTTGGTCCGGGAGTGGGCCTGTGTGCTGAGCTGGGGGTGCACTGGGGGCAGGGGGGTGTCAGATCAGTCTGTTTCCAGTGGCTGAAGATGCGGAGACCGAGGTTGTGCTGGCTGTGCTTCCATGTGGAGAGAAGAGCGATCAGGGAGCAGTGACACGTGTGGCCGTGCGTGGAGCTGGGAGGGCCACGGAGCCACGCGGAGACAGGCATTCGGGCCTGACCTGGCAGGACCTGGGGGAGGGCGGTCTGGGCACTGGAGAAGAAGAGATTCAGCTGAGAGACCTCCTGATTGGTGAGCGCTCTGATCTGGTGCCGGGGTAGAAGAGATGGTTTGCGTCTGGAAGCTGGAGGAGAGATAACCGTGCAGAATGAAGCCGGTGGGGCGGGGGGTGTCGGGGCGGAGGGGGGACGTGCCGTGAAAGGAGTGGAGCCTTAGACTCAGCCCTGCTGCATCTGGTTGGTGTGGTCAAAATGCAAAGCGGGGGCATTTTCTCTAAATGAAAGCTTTCTTCTTCTGCTTTCCTGCTAGGTGGCAGTTATTGTGTATCACATGTGTTTATTCAAAGGCAGACCGTGTCCTGTTAAAAACTTAACTTTAGAAAAGTTTATAGGGGTGTAGCACATTGGGAGCTAGTACACTGCATCTGTGGTCTCGTGTTGAGTTCACATGGACCTTTGGGGGCTTATCACCCGTATAAGAGAATTTCTGTAGCATTTAAAAAATCAATAGTGTGTGTTGAGTTTATAATAAACTTATGAGAGCCTTTGTCATTGATGAAGGAATGGAGTTGGTAGGTGCTCAAAGGGTGTTGAGTAGTTTTAATGGTGTTCCTAGTACTTTGGAAAGAGACGGCTAGGTTTAAGATTACATGCTGAAATGAAAGGAAAGCATTTGATTTGGAGAGACAGTAATTTACTCTTTGCTGTTTTTGCATCTTGTGCATGTCAGGGGATAAACTTGCTACATTAATGACAACTCTAATTACAGCGATGCCTCATTTCCATAATTACCCTACATTTAAAGCATTTCATATTAAAATGAGAGAATTATATAAAATGCTTTTACTTTGATTTCCTGGAAAATAGGCCCTTGCATTATGAGTTGTTAGGAAATTTTGTAGTTAATTTTCATTGCTACTGTCGCTTTTCATGAGTCTCTACTTTTCTGGTAAAATGTTTCTGGTTGATCTAAAAAGAAAAAAAAAAAGTGTCATCTGCGTGTGTGCACACGTTTTGAGACCGTGTAAAGGGAAGCCAGAAAGGCGTGCTGGGTGTCGTCTGGGCCTCCACGCAGCGCGTCCCGGCTGGGTTGGTGGTGACGGGCCGTGGCTGCACCCGGGGTGGACATCACGGGCTCTCCCTGGGTGTGATGGGGGTGCGTCAGTGCAGACCTTGCCTCGCTCAGACCTGATGGGTCCAGCGTTAAACCCTGAGCTGCTTGCAAACACGCAGCTTCTCTCTCCGAAGAACGAGTTCCCGTGTGGATATTTTGTCCATGACTTGGTTAAGAAGGAACTTTTGCCCTCAGTGTGTGTGATGTGTTTAACCCTTTGTTTCCCCCGATGTGTGAATGCAGAACTGAGCTCTGACCACCCTGCCACCCGCAGCGGCCCGGCGCCCGCCCGTGAGCAGAGGTCACAGCACCCCTGCAGCCTCCCCTCACCTGCACTTCAAGGTGCGCGGCTGCCTTTGGGCAGAGATGCCTCTGGGCATCCCATACCCTGTTTAGTCTGGTAACTCTCAGGGTTTGGGGCCCAAGGGCCCTTTACACCCTCACACATTACTGGGGACCGGGGAGAGCTTTTGTTTATGTGGGATTTGTCTGTTACGCTTACCATATTAATTTGAACTGAGAAGTTAAAATCTATGTAAATTATTAATCTATTCAAAAATAGCAATAATAAGCCTGTTTCAAAAATAACTTTATGAAAAAATAGCTCAGTCTATTTTGTATTTCAAACAAAAGAAATCAGGATGGGGTATTCATTTTTTGGTGAAAGTCTTTCATGTCTGCCTTGATAGAAGACAGCAGACTTTCATAGCTGCCTCTGCTTTCAGTCTGTTGTGATACGTTGTTTCAGTTAAGTATATGAAGAAAATCTAGCCTCACAGAAATATGTAGCTGGGAAAGGGAGGAGTGTTTTGGTAGCCTTTCAGGAAACCGTGGATGTTCTTTGGTGCCTCTCCAAAACTGGACAGTAGTAGTTTCTTAAAGGTTAATTGCAGGATGGAATCTGAAACCTCATCAGTGGACTTCTGGTAATACTCCAGTACATTAAAATCTGCTGTTGTCTCTTGCGTTATCTTTTCAAGATTTTTTTTTTGATGTTACAATATTTGTTACAATATTGCTTCTGTTTTATGTTTTTTGGGATTTTTTTGGCTGGAGGCATGTGGTAATGTTAGCTCCCCGACCAGGGACTGAACCTGCACCCCCTGCTTTGGAAGGTGAAGTGTCAACCACTGGACCACCAGGGAGGTCCCTCTTCTGCATTTTGAATAAATCTTTTAGCCACAAGCCATTTTGTAACCTTGTGCATTTGTCATTGAGAAAAATATTGATTGAATTCTGTAGATCTTACAATGTTAGTGTGTCTTATTATATAAATGTCTTATCTTTGTTCACTTGGTAGTTAAATTTGATCCCCTTGAATGCAACAACTCACGTTTTTGAAAATAGAAATCTTTGAAAGGATCAGGCTTTTTGATGCAGTTTAGTTTTTACATTTGCTTTAAAAGTTGAGTGACAGTACATTTTGTGGAAATTTTAAAAAGTCATAATTTTGTCTTGGTGTTTATCAGCATCTTGTGGCATAATTTGTCTTAAATTTTAGTATTTTTTTGTATGTACAGTTGATTCTTGATTATTTCTGTTATTTTTGCATAACCAGGTAGGTGCTGTGGGGTTCCTGGATGGCACCCCTGCTTTTTCCCTTCAGCCAGAGGTGTGGACCCACCAGGAAAAGGCAGAGTGAAGCGGGTGGACTTGGAGTGACTCAGCCCTCAAGGGATGTCAGTGACAAAATGGGTTTTTATGGACATTATTCCTTGTTTGGGTTTTTCATGAACCCTTTCTAAGCATATTTGTTAAAAAAAACAAACAAACAAAACACTGGGCCCCTTTTGATAAACATAAACCTTCATTCTCTCCCTCCCCCAATGTGGTCTTTTTCTCAGTGGGTGTCTTTCTCTTTCTTCCTCCCAGGAACTCAGTATCACACACAGGATAAAACCCATCTTCCATCTATCCTGAAAAAGCTCGGCCTTTTGCGATTGGTATCACGAGAACCAAAGGGACGAGCTGTGTTTCCAAGTGGATGGTTGTAACATCAAATGTGCGGGGACGCCTCCTCCCCGCCCCCGCATTGCTCTGTGTGACGGAGAGTCTGGGTTTGGAGGGGGGCAGCCTATAGGAATCAAAAGGTGACTGTGCAGCCTTCAGCTGGGGTTCTGTGCCCGTCTCGGGTAGGGTGGCGGCGCCGAGCCCGCGCGGCGGCTGTGCCCCTGCCGGGGGCGCGGCGCGGCGGGCCGGGCGTGAGTCACCGCAGACAAGCGCAGGTTGCGGGGCCTGCCCCGCGGCCCTCCCCCCCCTGCGTGGTTTGCGTGCCGTTCACGCGGGAAATCAAGGAAGCCTTGGCTGGAACGTTCCTCAGTGGAAGATGACTTGTCAGCGTGGTGGCTCTCGGGAGCTGACTCTGATGGGACGTTAGAGTGAAAGCCGGGGATGCGGGGGCAGAGCAGACAGGCCGGGGCCGCGCACGGCGGAGGGTCTCATCGCCGCCGGGGGCAGACACCTGCCCTTCAGGGGCCAGCTCTTTGGTCGGCTGCGTGCCGCCCACCCGTAGTGCCCGGCCTGCGGGATGGCTCCACCGATTGTTGGGCTGGCTCCGTGATCCTGCTTCCCGGGCGCGGGCCGTGCGGGCCGGGCCGCTTCCCCGGGCCGCTTCCCCAGGCCGCCCGCCCTGGCTGGCCGGGCAGGACCCTCGTGGAGTCTGGAACGTCCTACGGTCATAGAAAGGTCCAGCAGGGCAGCCCTGGTCCTGAGTGGCTTTGGACACTTGAAATGTGGCAAGGGTGACCGAAGGACTGAATTTTTATTTGTTTGTTTGTTTGTTTGTTTATTTTTGGCTGCGTCACGTGGCACGTGGGATCTTAGTTCCTCGATCAGGGATGGAACCCATGCCCCCCTGCAGTGGAAGTGCCGAGTCTTAACCACTGGACCACCAGGGGAGTCCCTGAATTTTAATTCTTATTTCGCCTTTCAGTTAATTTAAGTTAAGGTGGCCACGTGTGCTGCTGCCCCTGGGCAGCCGTGGTGTCTGCACCAGGCCTGCTTGGAGGTCTCGCAGGGTGTGTGATGGGTTCCGCTGGCCGGCCGGCCGGGAAACAGGAAACCCTTTGGTGTAGCCAAACTGCCCCCCTCCGCAGACTCCTGTTTGCGAAGCTTCTTGGCGCGCAGCCACGCCCACTTGTCCTGCTAAGGCTGCTTGATCCTGGCTGAGACCACGCGGCACAAAAGCCTGGGAGAGTTTGCACAGCCCGCTCCAGATTGTACGGCCACCAGGAGCAGTCAGGACCTTCGAGTGCCTGGTTCTCTTTGCACAGAGCCCCCGGGCTTCTTATTACACGTAGAGAGAAGTATATGAGTCCTGGGCGCTTTACATGTCTCTTTAGGGCATGGTTAGCATGGATGGGATCTTTTTTCCCTCGTTATTTTCTAAAGGGTCAGTGCTCACGGGTAGAAAGGGGGCCCTTCAGTATGTACTTCCTCACAACAAGGACGCTTCGTAACCCCCGTCCTCGTGCCGCGTCCAGGGACCGTCACAGTAACGGTCAGCCCAGATGCTGCTTCTGCCAGTTGTCCGCAGCCTCCGTCGTGGCCCCCGCTGTCCGCGCTGGGTCCAGGCTGGAGATGCGTTCGGGTGCCTGTCTCACATGCTCCCCATCCCGGAGCAGCTCCTCGGCCCTGCTGTCTCTCACGGGCTAGTTTAGCGGCGGTCTTTGGACTGAGGTTCGTCCGATTTGACAACATCCTGAGCAGGTTCCGGTGAAGCATCTTCAGCTGAAATGCTGGGAGGGGCCGTGTGTCCTCCTTGCAGCATCGCCTGGACACCCGGGCCTCCTCGATGGGGTTGCGTGGTCACTTGGTGTAGGTCTTGTCAGGCTCCTGCCCCCAATAGTTACTGTTTTTCTTCTTGTAATTCACAGGTAAGGTCTGCAGTCTGTACTGGAGTAAAATGTTAATTTTGTATCCAGCCACATTCACCATTTCTAGCAACAGCTTTTTAATTCACTTTTCAGATGTGTTTTTCTAGGTCGTAAGCTTCATTTGCACATGATGCTTATTTTGTCTCTTTCTTCCACTATTTCATGTCTCATTCTTTTCTGTTGTCTCGGTTCAGTTGGCCACAGCCTTCAGGTGAAATAAATACCATGAGGATGGGCTCCTTTCTGGTTTCCAGCCTCATTCCTGACAAGGAAACCTTCGGAGCCGATTCAGAGCCAGTGGAGTTTGGCTGATGAAATCCATTTTCTTTCTTTTTTTTTTTTTAATATAAATTTATTTGTTTATCTATTTTGGTTGAGTTGGTTCCTCATTGCTACGCACAGGCTTTCTCTAGTTGTGGCGAGCGGGGGCTACTCTTTGTTGTGGTGCATGAGCTTCTCATTGCAGTGGCTTCTCTTGTGGAGCACGGGCTCTAGAGCGCAGGCTCAGTGGTTGTGGCGCACGGGCTTAGTTGTTCCGCGGCATGTGGGATCTTCCCAGGCCAGGGATCGAACCCATGTCCCCTCCATTGGCAGGCAGATTCTTAACCACTGCGCCATGAGGGAAGTCCCCCACTTCCTTTTTTTCCTCAGATTTCATTCGTTTTTTTTTTAATTGAAGTATAGTTAATTTACAAAGTTGTGTTAGCTTCAGGTATACAGCAAAGTGCTTCAGTTTTATGTATATATATGCTTTATTCAGATTCTTTTCCATTATAGGTTGTTACAAGACACTGGGTGTGGTTCCCTGTGCTCTACAGCAGGCTCATGGAATCCACTGTCTCAAGGCAGTGGTGCTCCTCTGAGGTGTGGTCCTTCGGCAGCCCCCCCAGTGCCCCAGGGTGCCCCCAGCACCAGCTCGTCACTGGACGATTCGTAGCTGTGATCCTCCACACAGTCTGAGTGTCTGGGGAGCAGGACCGCTTTTCTGGTTCATTCCTGTAACTCCGGTACCTACCACTGTGTTTGCCACACAGTTGGCAGTTCATAAATTCTTGGCAAAATTAATAAACAAACAGGAGAGGTCTGAGTGCGTAAGCAGTCTGGCCGAAGAAAGTGGCTGACGGTTATATATGGTAGCTTAGCTTTTAAAAGACCTGGCTGTGCACCTCCCGGCTGGGTGCCCTTGAGCAGGTGACCTAACTCAAGCTCCTGTTTCCTCATCTTTAAAATGGATGCACTACCCACTTCCTGGGTCCTGAGAGCTGGAAGTGGCGTGTTCACAGGCATTGCCGCAGTGCCTTGTGCTAGGTACGCCCGGCACAAGCCCACATCACTGTCATCGTCACTGCTGTCCCCGTGACTGCATGGGAGAGGGACTGTGTTTGCTCGGTGAGGCGATCTGGGTGTCGAGAGTGAGATCTGGCTTGCTGCTGGGGAAGCCATTGCTGTGCCTTGAGCTGGTCGCAGTGGGTGGACCTGTGCCCTCCCTCCCAGGCGCCAGGCGCCAGCGGAGCTTCGTAGAGTGTGGCCTTCTAGCGTGGGCTGCGGGATGGGCTTGGCAGCGCCAGAGTCCCTCACGGCTCCTAAGGTTGTATGTCAGAGCGAGTTAGGAGGGTGTGCGTTCTCGTGTTTCTCTGAGCAGCTTCTCTGGAGGATGGGCGCTCAAAGCACAGGGGATTTTACCTGGACTCGGCTTAAGTGGCCTCTGCAGGGTGCAGGGACTGGCTCGCACGTGGGCGGGATGCCCAAGCAGGGCCAGGGCTTTGATCTCAGGGCAGCTTCGGATTCACCCGTTCATCACCGCGGGCTTTGGTCCACCACAAGCTGGGTTGCAGGGCATTTTGCAAAGGAAAAGCTGTGACTTGGAGATGGAAGCCCAGAACTGGGGAAGTAACTCACATGTACGGCAGGGCATTTAAAAAATACAGAAAAGTACCGAGGATAATGTAACGTGTCCTTGTTCGCGTCCTGCTGTGATTTTTTAAAATAAGAGAAACAACACATTGCAGGTGACCTTTGGGTCCTTAGGAGTTTAACTCTAGCTCTTTCTTGTACCTTCCACACCCAGAGCCATCTGTGAGGGGTCCTGTGTTTAGTTGTCTGCATGTGTGTTGGGGGAGGGGGGAGGGGCGCGGCGGTAATGTATACAACAGGTGTCGCACAGTCTACTTTGCTATGCCGTGCGCGTTTTCCACAGCTCCAGGAGGACTGCTTGGCGGGCGAGACCGTGTCTTCACAGCCCCGACGTCTGAGTGCAGCCCTGCCTGGGCCCGCGTCCTCGTTCCCCACGTTCCTTCCCCGTGCCTGTGGCTCTGGACTCTCAGCCCCCTGCCCGCCACGTCTCCTGGGGACCCCAGGCTCGCGGCAGCTGCCTTCCCTGAGCTCCCGGCTGGACCTGGGGCCCCTGGGCATCTCCGTGCTGGATGTGGGTGGAACCTCTACCCACACCCCAGCCGCCTTTCGGTTCCTGAGGCCTCTGATTTCCTTTCCCTGCTGGTGAGACTTTGGGGGATGCGGGTGCAGTGAGGAAGGCCCTGCAGGAGGCCGGGGAGATGGTGGGTGGCCGGCCTTCCTGGGAAGCGACATCTTAACTGAGGTCTGAGTTACGAGCTGGTGACAGGAAGAGTCAGGACAGAGGCTTGGGGGCGGGGGTGGGGGTGCTCTGATGGGGAAGCCAGAGATGGAGGGGACAGCCTTGGGGTCACCCTGAAGGTTCGAAGGAGAGGAGTGATGTGGGCACCGCCGTGCCCCCCCGTGGGACGGACCTTGGGGGCCGTGCTCAGGCACGGGGACCAGAGTGCTGGCCACAGCCGTGGCGAGAGGTTCGTAGACCTGAAGGTCGTTCGGGACGTGGTAGCCGGGCTGGGTGGCGGGCTGCCTCGGAGCGTGGGGAGGGGGTGTGTGAGGATGGCCCCCAGAGCCCGCGTGAGGGGCCAGTGGTCTCCAGCCCAGAGTCCTGGCCTTACACAGATGCGTCCCGCGGCCCTGGGAGCACAGGGGGAGCCCGTCCCACCGTGGGCAGCTTCTCGCCAGCTCCCTTGCCCCGGGGAGACCTGGGGTCTGCCCACGATTTCCAAGTGAAACCCAGAGGATTTGTCTCCAGCTGCTGAGCGCCTTGTATGTGCCAGGGTCTGTCCTGAGCCCTGGTCTGTCCTGGGGGGAGGAGGGGCGGGGAGGAGCCGGGAGGAGGAGCTAGGAGGCGGAACAGCTTCTCCCACCTGCTTTGTGTGTTACACTAACTTGTAAGACGGTCCCTGATATTTACTTACTTTGATTCATGGGCTTGTATCCATGCAGCGAGTTTAATTTTTCTAAAGTAGATGATTGTTGATGTTGCTTTGTTTAAATACCAGTAAGATTTGCCCTGGGCGTCGCTGTGGGTTGTACGCAGAGGGAGGAGCACAGGCTGTGACACGGAGACCAGCGAGGAGGTTTCTCAGGGACGCAGTGAGAGACGGTCCGCCAGGCTCAGGGCGCGGAGGGCCCGCCGGTCCCGGGTCTCTGGGCCTCCTTCCCCTCGGTGGGCGTCCCCAGCTCTGCCCGCTCCCCACACGGCGTGAGGCCGCCACCTGTCCCGCATCCCTGTCGCCCCCGGGCCCCACAGCAGCTACTCCAGAGCCTCAGCCACTCTTTTGAATTGTGATGAAATGTAGGTGGCATCAGAGTGACCTTCTTCACCATTTCTAAGTGTGAGTTCGGGGGCGTCTGCTGCACTCACGTGGCCATGCAGCCACCACCACCCTCCATCTGCAGAATTTCTCATCGTCCCGAACTGAGACGCAGCCCCCACTGACCACCAGCTCCCAGCCCCCGGCTCCTGAGCTCTGTGGGTCTGACTCTTCTCCTGTCCCGTCCGCCCTTGGCTCTCACGCTGCTGTCAGTCTGGCTGATACATCCATTTAACATAAATGTTTCTCGCACACCCATCCCTCCGCTGTTGTGTGTCCTCCCCTCCCTGCCCCCTTCATCTGGAAGGTCCTGAGGGCGAGGCCCGTGTGTGGAAGTGTTTCTGCTGCTGTTTGTAAGAGCTTATCTCGGCCTTTTCCCTGCTGAACACATGGAGGGAGAGGAGCGGGGAGGGTCTCAGACCCATCCTGGGAGGAGTCCTCGCTGACAGCCCACCTCCCCGCCCGCCCGCGTGCAGGCCGCCTCCCCCGGAGTGCCTGCCCTCCTCCGTCCCGGCCCCCGGGCTGGTGCACCATCTGTGAGGATGGGGTCCCCAGCTAGATGTTCAGCCCGTGTTTGGGGATGATTCATTCCTCAAGTGTCTTACCTTCTGATACACCTCTAACGTACAGTTAGGGACTGAACCATAGTTCTTACATGTGGAGATTTGACGTCCATGTTCGTGTTTACCTTTCCTGAGCAGTTCTGCCAGCTTCTTCGTTATCACTCCTCACAGCCTTCATCTTTTCAGCCTTCACCTTTCACAGTTTTCAGAATTGTAATTTCATTTTGTGCACTGTCATTTAAGCAGCCAAGGATGTTTCATATTTTTTTTATATATAAATTTACTTATTTATTTTATTTTATTGGCTGTGTTGGGTCTTCGTTGCTGCTCACGGGCTTTCTCTAGCTGCAGCGAGTGGGGGCTACTGTTCATTGTGGTGTGCGGGCTTCTCATTGTGGTGGCCTCTCTTGTTGCAGAGCACAGGCTCTAGGCGCGTGGGCTTCAGTAGTTGCAGCACATGGGCTCAATAGTTGTGGCTCATGGGCTCTAGAGCACGGGCTCAATAGTTGTGGCGCATGGGCTTGGTTGCTCCACGGCATGTGGTATCTTCCTGGGGCAGAGATCGAACCCGTGTCCCCTGCATTGGCAGGTGGATTCTTACCCAGTGCGCCACCTAGAAAGTCCAGTTTGATATGTTTTTAACATGACAACTATTTTAAAAAAATTTTTAAAAGAGGGTAAAAATTTCAAAGTCGTAACTTTTTAAAGGAGCAGACAAGGGTCTCTTTGGAGAACTTTTCTATCCACAATGACTTTTTCCCAAAGGGTTCCAGATTACCAATGTGATAGTTAACAGAAAGTTAAAAGTCTTGAATTCTCAAGCTTATTTGACAGTTTACTTTATCAGCCTGCATTCTCTAATTTTCATAGAAGCCAAAATTCTTCAATGTCATTTCTTTTTGGAGATGTCAGTTTTTAAAAGAAAGCCAAAAAAAAAAGTGCACTTTAGCTTTGATGCTATATGTTTATGCAACCTTTATTATTTCAGACTTTTTGATGTTACGTACGCAACCCACGCTTATAGAAAATTTGGGAAAATGCAAAAACATTGGAAGGAGAAAAGCCCCGTACGACTGCCCTCCATACAGGTGACTGCCATGGCTTTCAGCGTGTTTTCCTCATGCCTGTTTGCTTTTAAAAAAACGAGAGCAGGCGCTTTGCTGAAACTGCATATTTGCAATTTCACTACTGCTGGGGGATCAGAATCCAACTAGCCAGGGCCTGTAAAGCATCTTTTTTATGTTAATGTCTGTGTGGGTGAGCAGGTTAGGGTCCTGCGCTGGCCTGAGTTGGGAGTTCACCTCTTAAAGAGGAGGGAGGGTCCCAGCAGGGTCTCCATGAGGGCAGGGTGGCCAGGCTGGCCGAGAACCCTGGACACTGACAGCTGTGGCCGGGTGGAGTGGGGGCAGGACGTGGCTTCTGCCATCCTCCTCCCCCCACCCCCGCCCTGCCCCCAGCTCCATCATCGAGGGCCCCAGTCTGTGACGACTGGATCAGATGATGCTCTTGGTAACCAAAACCAAATGTGATTTCTGTTTTTTTCTGGATTGTCTGCAGAGTGGAGAAAGTGGAAGATGAAAGATGCACCTAGTTAGGGACTTGGCGTGGGATGGAGTGTTTGGAAGCTGAGGGATTGCTGCCTTTGCTGTAAATGCCCTTAAGCCCAGCTTGGCCCCAAGGTCAGGGTTGATCCTTCCTTCGCTTGCCGGGGTACCACACCCCACACATCCTCTCCTTCCAGATGCAGCTCCATCTTAGGGGGCCCACAGAGACGTCCCGCTGTTCTGAGCACTTTCTGCAGGGTCTACAAATAATTTTATTGAAACTGAGCAAGTAACACAAGAGCTCATGAAAAAAATAACTTAGCTGGTGTACACCTTAACTGAACTGCACTGTATTTTTGCTGTGAAAATGAAAATGAAAACCTAAGGGTTTCCCTTTGGAGAAGAGATGCTGCCTTTGTCCAGGCGCAGACCCGCAGACGGTGACCGTGGCCGGAGGGACAGCCTCCAGACCTGCGCTTAGAAGACGGACTGCCCGGTTTTCCGTCCGGCGCCCTGGCCCTGTGAGGCAGGTGCTGCGGAGACACTGGAGGAAAGGAAAGAGCCATGGGAGATCCAGGCAGGGGCTGGCTGCGTGGAAGGGTGGGTACCTCCCCTAAAGAGCGTCTGTCTGGCTCCGTTTTTATTTCAGAGAAAACGGTTCTGACAAGTAGGCCATCAGGGATAGATTGACGGGTTCGAGGCTGCAATTTACGTAACAATTAAACCGGTGTAGTTTATCCGCCTGCTGCTGAAAGCAGGCTTCTCCCTGCACGCTTACTCTGCGCTATTAATCTATTTTATGACCCAGTTTCCCCACGTGGATCATTTCTTCTCCGTGGCGCTGGGAGACGTGCCGAGACGTGGGGAGGTGCCGCAGCGAGCCGGTGGTTTTAGGAGCTGCTGTGGAGGGCCGGGTGTTTGCTGGGGGGCTGGGCCCTCCACCGTCCCGTCTTCTGCCCCATGTGTGTGGAGGCACATCGTCCATCCGCGCTTTGTCAGGTCTCCTCCCAGCTCCGAGGCCCGGGTGGAGGGAGAGCCAGGCCCCCGTGGGTGCTGGGGATTCGCTGGAAGATGCACGTGCCCTTGGCCCCCGGGATGCAGGAATGCGCTCCGGACGCTGGTCCTGAGCCGGATAAAGGCCTCTGCTGATACTGCTGCTGTGCTTTGTTGTGGGTTTTCTCCAGGAAGCCTCTGGGGTCTCTAAACCAGCCCCACTGCTTTGTAAACAGCCCCGATCGCGCCTCCCTCCTGGGCTCCTACCCGCTCTCTGATCCAGCTTCTGTTTTATCAGTGGCCTGCCGTCAGAGAAAGACCACTCCCTTGGAAAAGATTGAAAAGGTTAAAGTCTAACTTGACCTTAAACTATCGAAAGTAATTTTCTCCATTTAGCATGGAATTTCATGGGACAGAGCAAGAACCGAGGTAACAAAAGTGTAGCACATTGGTATAATAAAAAGATGGCGGTTTTGCCCCAGGTGGTGTCAATTTCAACTTCTGTGTGATCTGGGAAGGAATTTTTTCCGGGATGTTTGGTGAAGCCCTGGCAGCTAGGAGTGGCCCCCAGGCCCCCGCTTCCCCCTCTTGGGGAGTTTGGGGGGTGAGGGTGGCAGTGAAACATTGCTCCTGGAAAAGAGGCCGGCGACGCGTGGACTCCCGGTGAGCGCTGGGCGGCCCCGCCGGGGGTCTCCGGCTCGGCTGGGGCCCCTTTGCCGGCCTCCTCCTCCTCGTCTGTCTGCTCTTCCGCAGCGTCCACCGCGTGCCGTGTCTCGGGCCTCCTTGCCCAGGTCGCAGGCCCCGTTTCCTCAGGGTCCGAGCGGGGCCAGCCCTTGCCAGTGAGCACGCGGTACCGGCGCTGGTGCGTGAAAGGCAGAGCGGGTGCCCGGTGGACCCAGACGGCCCTGCCCGGGCCTGGGGACCCGGCACCAGGCAGGCCTCACCCGCCTCCTCCTCGCCTGGAATACGTGTTGCTTTCACGGCAACACACGTGGCCTGCGGGGCATCGGAGGGCGAAGTTTCAGAATTTAACTTGGTTAATTTTGCCACCATGGAGTTCAAATTGTCCGTTAGGCCGTGGGCCTGAGTGGGCGGTGAGAGTCCTCCATGTGTGACAGCCCCTCGCCTGTGGGTGGGGACAGGGGACCGCAGGGGGCACGGGACAGGGCCCCGACGGGTCGGTGCTGCTCAGGAGCCCGGGCGGAGCGCCGCAGGCCCAGGAAGTGACCTTAAAATAAATCGTGGGGCAGTAGGTTGATTCAGCAGCGATGTTTTTATGGGTTTTGTTGTCCCTTTTTTTTCATGAAGTCGTTTCTTCGTTTCGCCCTCTGAGGAGTCAGGAGCTCAGAGCCTGCACGGGAGCTGCCCTTTGCTCTGTGGGTGACCTGGTGACTTTGGAGGCGTGACCTGTACCTCAGCCGCAGTGTCCCGTCTGCGGAGCTTGCGGGGACTAGCTTCCCGCTGAGATCGCGGCCACCTCCAGGAGGGTTCTACTTAAAGGAAGTCTCCTTCCAGGACCACACACTGGCTTCAGGGACGGCGCGTCCATCGGGTTTCCGTCCGGTCCTGGCCGCGGAGGGGGGCCGCACGCGGGACCAGGCCGGCTGTCCTGCAGCGAGGGGGGCCTGATGGGTCCGTCTGCGCGGCACGGCTGCTTTTAATAGAAACTGAGCTCAGAGCCTCTTCTCCCCACACGGAGTTGCGTGTCTCGCGTTTCTCCCGAGTCGGTGTCTTCCATCTGTCGTTGAAGCTGCTTTTCCTGTGCTGTTCTCTTGGCTTCTCCTGTCCTGTGTTGTTCCTCCTTGGTGGTGGACGTGCGTGTGCATCAGTGGGCACGACCACAGGGCGCTGGTGGGCCACTGCCCTCGCCCCTGGGGTGTGTGGAGTGCAGGTCACGGGTCCTTGGGCCTCGGGGCGTGTCAGGGTCCGAAGGGCCCTGGAAGACACAGAGCAGAGGCACCAAGACCCTGACCCGTGAGTCGGTGACAGGTGGCAGAGCTGCGACTGGACCGCACGTCTCCTGACCCTTAGTCACCATTGCTCTTTCTAGTAAAACAGGCTGTCTCTTCAGGATGTTATGCTCAAGACAGTTTACTCTGGTTCCGTGTAAGAATCATTGTGCTGGCATTTCTCCTGCAGGGACCCCCAGAAACACGGGGCAGAGAGTTCCCACCCCTCTGCGCAGGGCAGCTCTGGGAAAGCAGAGGCAAAGGCTGCTTGTGGGCTGTCTTGTGTGACGGCTCCGTCGGGGAGGTGAGGGTGTCGCAACAAACACGCCAGCGGCTCAGACACAGGGGAGGAAGGTGGCGGGCCCCTCGCGGGTGATGCGGGGACGGGAGCGCCCTCCCAGGAGCCGGAGCGGTCACGCTGCCTTCCTTGACGCCTCGGCCCGGAGGTGGTTTGTCGCCCGCTGACGTTTCCCTGGTGAGAACGAGAGTCAGGGCCGCGCAGAACCACGTGGGATGCTGGGAAGTGTTTATATTATCTCTGTGCGCCGAGCAGCTGGCAGTCACTGTAGCAAGAGAGAGTGATGTGGCTGTTGGGGGGTGGGGGTAAAGGAAGATGGGGTGCTCCCAGTGGACCTCAGACAGCTCGGCCAGTGGAGAGGGTGGAAACACGCTCAGTTCCAGCCATGGACCCTTGGAGGTTTCCTAGGAAGCAGGTGATGCGATTGGCCCCGCGTGTTAGGAACCCAGGGCAGCGCCAGCCTGCGGGTGGAGTGTCGTGAGGTGGGGGCACTTTGCGAGGAGAGACCTAAGGAGGACGATGAGGGCAGCACTGCGCATATTTCTCGGCCCTTGGCGTGTGCCCTACACGCAGCACACGCGTGTCTCATAGTTACTGCCGAGACCCCAGGGGTAGGTGTGGTGTGCCCGCACTTGATAGAGGAGGAGCCTGGTCTAGAGAGAGGAGGGACCTTCCCAAGGTCACACAGCTCTGGATCACCAGGAAGTAAACGTTCGGATGTGTGGATGAGCCATGCTGTGGCCCCCGGGGAGAAGGGGTCAGGGGTCGGGGATCAGAGCTGGAGACTCGAGCTGGGCCTTAGTGAAGCGGCTTCTGGTTAAGGTGGACTCAGGGTGGGTGCGGGGCAGGGACCCAGGTGGTGGGCCCACCGACCCCACATGTCGGGGATCTAGAGGTGCTTTTGGAGGGAGGTCGGGGTGGGCTGGCGCACAGATGGGATGGTGGGAGATGGGGGGCCTCGGGAGTTCTTTCTCAGCAAGGCCGAAGCCAGGTGTGCAGTTCTCGCATGTTTGAGGTGGGCTTTTGGTGCTTGTTTGCTGCCTCTTGCCTGAGACAGGCTGGGAGAGCGGGGACGGGCCCGGACGCGGCGTTTGGCGTCCTGTGCTCGGTCCTGCAGGCTGCAGCGCCCACTCGGGTCCCTCCAGCGGCTGGCGCCTGGCTCATGTTCTCAGTCGCCTCAGACAGATGCGTGATGGGCTCCGTGAGCTGCATCTGCTCTGCGTGCCGTGTTGTCGCGCAGACGGAGGGTGGAGCCGCCCTGTGTGTGCAGGACAGCGTCACCCACGGTGGACGGGGCAGGTGAGCATCAGTCTGATCATTCACCATCATTTACCATCCAGGGATGAGCATTTCGAAGAGGCAGTCAAACCCATTTGTTCTGCCTTAACATACGTCCTCGGGAAGGAATGCTAAAAGCTGACCATCAGACCGCCGCTCTCTGTGAGTCCTGGATTTATTCTCATAATCTTCAAAATGGGCCTGTCTGCGCTGGATTTAGGTGTATCAGCTACCTGGGTCTCATTTTACAGCTGGGGTTGTCTGTGCTCCTACCTTGCTGACTTGCTCCCCTCCTGGGCAGGTGGCACTTAGTTCTGTTTATGCTTCTGAGTGTGTTTGAACCCACTTATGATTAAACACTGCTCACACATTCGGGGTGAGATGTATTGACACAGAGCAGGGCTGATGAGGATGGAGTGCTGCAGGCGGGGATGTGAGTCATTTCTTTCTTCTGTTTGTTTCCAGTTGACAGGAGATGACATTTACTTTTAAATTGTGCTTATGGTTCTGTGACTTCTGCAGAACTACAAACAAGATTTCATTTTAAAATTACGGTAAGAGGGGTGGGATGAATTGGGAGATTGGGGTTGACATATATACACTGTAGATACCATGTGTAAAATAGGTAACTGATGAGAACCCGCCGTTATAGCACGGGCAGTTCTGCTCAGTGCTCTCTGGTGACCTAAATAGGAAGGAAATCCAAAAAAGAGGGGATGTATGTATGCATATAGCTGATTCACTTTGCTGTGCAGTAGAAACAAACACATTGTAAAGCAACTATACTCCAATAAAAATTTTAAAAATAAATAAATGCAAATAAAATATTCTCAGTATCCTTACAGCAAAAAAACAAAAAACAAAAACAAAAAAATGTATTACAGGTAGACCTTGGAGATGTTGTAGGTTTCGTTCCAGACCACCACAATGAAACAAATATCACAATAAAGTGAGTCACAGGAATTTTTTCCCAGTGTGTATAAAAGTTATATTTGCGTTACACTGTAGTCTGTTAAATGTGTGATAGCATTTTGTCTAATTCAACAATGTACATACCTTCATTTAAAAATACTTTATTGCTAAAAAATGCTAACCGTGATTTGAACCTGCAGTGAATCATAGTCTTTTTGCTGGTGGAGAATGTGAAATATTGTGAGGATTACCAAAATGCCACACAGAAACAGGAACTGAGCCAATGCTGTTGGAAAAGGAGGCCCCCCCACCCCCCGCCCCAGCCTCTTTTGGTGCAGGGTTGCTACAACCTTCAACTTGTAAAAATAAAACAAAAAAAGCCCACAATATCGGTGAAGCACAGTGCAGTGCAGTGCAGTGAAACGAGGTCTGCTTGGGCAGACGGGAAACAAGAAACATGAGGACATGCTGCATTCGAGGAGAGCCTCGCGCGCTTAGAGCCAAGTGAGCAAGGAGAGGAGCCGTCTGTGCTGCCCTCAAGCAGCCAGATGGCTGTGCACAGCACTCTTTCCTTTTTGGAAGCATTTAGGTCTTGTCTCTGTACATCCTGAGCTGAAGTTTCAAAGTATGATAGTCTTCAACCTAGAGACACTTATCTCTCAATTACTGAGAAATTTGCTTTAAAAAATATATACAGGGGCTTCCTAGGTGGCACAGTGATTAAGAATCTGCCTGCCAATCCAGGGGACACGGATTCGAACCCTGGTCCGGGAAGATTCCACATGCCGCAGAGCAACTAAGGAGCAGCTAAGCCTGCGTGCTACAGCTATTGAGCCTGTGCTCTAGAGCCCGTGAGCCACAACTGTTGAGCCCGTGTGCCGCAACTACTGAAGCCCATGCGCTCAGAGCCAGTGCTCCACAACAAGAGAAGCCACGGCCACGAGGAGCCCGTGCACCACAACAAAGAGTAGCCCCCGCTCACCGCAACGAAGACCCAACACAGCCAATACATAAATAGATTAATTAATTAAAAAAATACATACAGTCGACCCTCAGTACCCTCGGGGCTTCGTTCTGGTACCCACAGATGCTCGAGCCTCTTACAGTCACTCCTCCGTATCCACGGCCCCACACCCACAGATTGAGCCAGCCGGGAAGCCACCGTGCCGGGTTGAAGCCACAGGCGGATGGGGACCCTGCATGTGCTGAGGCCTGACTGACCTGCGTTTAAAGTCTGGTGCCCATGGACACATGTCTGTGTATAAAATAAGTAACCAACGAGGACCTGCTCTACAGCACAGGGAACTGTAGCCAATATCTTGTGATAACCCACTGGAGAAAAGAATCTGGAAAAGAAATATATATGTCTGAGTCACTGTGCTGCACACCTGAAACTAACAGGATACTGTAAGTTAACTGCACTTCAATGAAAAGAATTTTTTTAATCGGTATAGTAAGAAAACAGATAACGGTCAGTACTTCTGAGGGGCAGGCCCACTCCCTGGCCCCCTTCAGCTGGTAAACGTCACATTCAGATTCATAATCGGATACCCTGGCCCAGGTAATTTATCCAAGTAAATTTGTGACTTTAAAAAAAAAACATTCTCTACCTGCGCGGTTAATTTGCTAATTACTTACATTTTGAAATAGTCAATAGAGAAAGTTTGTAACTGTTGATAGCCTTTCACTGTATAAGCTCTAAGTAGTGGAAATGTGTATGTAGGTAGTTCAGCGCTGTTGCGTGCCTGGGGGTGGCGGCCCCTGGGAAACCCGAGGGCGCAGGAGACGTGGCGCCCACGCGGCTGCACTTCCTGCGCGACCCCGCGAGCGGCGGCTTCCGAAGCAGAAGGGTTCTGAGAGCGCTGTCCTCCGTGTCTCACGCACCGTGAGGTGATGTTTCTGAGTGACTCCCGGACCTCATCACAGGGATGGGACCCGGGATGGGGGGTCGTCTCTGTAGATTAACAGTAGCCTCTACCCTCGCGCTCTTCTCACGTTCTCTCCGAAAAGTAGGGGTGCTGTTTGGTCCTGTCTCTGCAGCACATCTGGCAAGTTCTGATTCACGGCCGCAGCTCAGAGCTGCAGGTGTGCGGGCAGCGCGCTTCCTCTCACCGCAGCCTGTGTGTCCCAGGCCCGCCCTGGTGTCTCACCCGGGAGGGACCCCACTTCCCCGTGGGAGCGTGTGTTCTCCCCCACGCTTCTGCTTCCGGGGAGTCCGTGCGCACAGGGAAGGGCCCGTGGCAGCGCGCGGGGGTGCAGGTGGAGGTCCTGGTCCTCCTAGACGTGGTGCAGAACCGAAAGCGGGCTGTGATAAGCAGGCTTTCCCTGGGCAGGGAGGGGCCTTCTCTGGTCAGTGGAGTGTCCTGGCCTCGTGCGGTGCGGAAAACCCTCGGAGGCAGCGCCGCAGGGACTGTGCCGTGCGTCTAGGGGCTTCACCTCAAGGCGGGATCACACCTGATAGCCTCCGTCTGCTGGCACCGCGTGGCTCGGAGCGAAGCCCTTAGTGTCAGGCCCACGTGGGCCACGAGCCCGGGACCTGACTCTGGGGATGTCTGTGCACCCTGCCGGCCCCCCTCTCCCCACAGGCTGGCCGGGACGCGGGCCTCCTCTGGCCGGGGGCAGAGGCTGGGAGGCTGGGAAGACCGACCTGCGAGAAGCCACCTGTTTATCCGGTTTTGACCTGAGCAGAGCCAAGTTGGGAATGAATGAACAGGATGCTGTGAAATACCGGGGTGCTGTGAGATAGGAAACGGCCAGTTCTTTGTTTCTCGCTGTAACTGACCGACAGGGTCCGGGTCTTGCCAAGTGGCTGTGCAGGGCACGTGATCAGGTTAGGCGTCCGGGGCGGCTCACAGGCTCCACCAGCGAGAGTGCTCACGTCCACAGCCGGTTCCTCGAAGGTGGAGAAACGTAGGGAAAAGAAGATGGGCGAAAGCAGTGCCTCCTGCGCCTGGCCCCAGGGTGGGATGGCCAGACTGCAACACAGACTTCAACACAGACCCCCCCCACCCCCCGCCCCGGTCTGGAAGGAGTAATTAAGGGTCCAGACGTGAGGACTGCAGGTTGGGGTGTCTGCAGAGCTCCTGAGCTGCGTGGTCCGTGGGCGCGTGGACCCACGCACGTCCCAGTGGGCCGGGCGGCAGTGGCTGTGCCCACGGTCAGGACGCAGAGCCCCGTCTGTCTAGTTCCCCAGGGGAGGAGAGGAAAGGAGCCAGCCCCCACCCCGCCCGCGGGTGCTCCAAGGGCAGGCCGCTGTCCGTCCTTGTCCTGGCCCTGCGGGCTCCCAGCGGGCCTGTCGCACCTCCCGCAGCTGAGACTGTGGGCCTCTCCATCTCAGAGGTTCGCAGCTGGGGGACAAAGGTGAGCAAGAGGGACATCTGTAGAATTTACCTTTAGAGTTGTTTCAAGCTGATTGCTTGATTTTTCCTTTTCTTTAAAGTAAGAGTTAAAACCCCATAATTGGTTTATGCTGGTTTTCTTAGTGAACCGTCTCTCCAGCCAGAGGGGAGGTTTGCAGCGCGTGGGACCCACGTGCTGTGACCAGGCGCCCTGGCCCAGAGGTGGGGCCCTGCACCCACCCTTGACCCCCGTTGCCAGCCAGGCCCATGTGGCCCCTTCTTCTCTCCCAGAGTTCAGGTCCTCATCTGTGAAAGCAAATGCTTGAGCCATATCTCTAAGTACTGTTAATTCTAAAATGTTATTATGCCAATACGTTTGTAATGACAGGATGTGAGTCCACGTTGCCTTGTACAATAATTGAAACTCCTACAGGATGTGAAGACCACAGCTGTTGAGGTGATTATGTGTTTTGTTCGGGTGTGTCAGCTTTTGTTTTGTATTTTTTCTGTTGTAAACGCAGTGGGTTTTAAGCACCTTTACCTCTGCCTTCCCTTCCTGCGCATCTCCAGACACTGCTTTACGTGGGTGAGCCAGCTGTAAGGGTTTTGTTCCCTCTACAGCACATCTCAGTTCTGAGATAAAAGGGAGCAGATGCCTGCTGTGTAGTCCAGGGTGTTACAGTCTTACCTGGGGTGGCGTGGGGGTCACTGCCCACGTGAGACCCTGTTGTTACGTGGCTTCCACAGTGGGCTCCAGCTCCGCCCGGGTGCACTTGTTACTTTGAACCAAAAATAGATTCACAGAAAGTTGTAAATATGTTTGGAGAGGTCCCCTGTATACTCACCCACTTTCCCCCACCAGTTACAGCTTACATGATCGTAGGACAATATCAAAGCCAGGATACTGACATGGGTACAAGGTGTGTGCAGTTCTGTGTCTTGTTACCGCACGTGTAGATGTGTGACCACCACCTCCACCAAGACACACAGCTGCCCCCCCACCACCCAGCTCTCCCTTGCACTGCCCCATAAGTCACACCTAGCCCCCCTGCACTGGCAGCCACCCGTCTGTTCTCTGTCTCTGTGATTTTGTCACGTTGAGATGTTACGTAAATGGAGTTTGGCTTTTCCAAGCTTGGCATCATTCCTTCCATCCAGGCTGTGTGGGGCAGCAGTTCATTCCTTTTCGTTGCTGAGCCGTCAGTATCCCACCGTGTGGGGCTCCACCTGTGTTTCCTGAGGGGTAGGGTGGCTGATCCCAGCGTCCGGCTCCTACAGCTGCACCTGCTCTGCATAGTCCGGTGCAGGTTTAGAGCAGACGTACTCCTCCTTTCTCTGCGGAAAGTGCACAGGGACGCAGCCGGTCAGTTGTATCATCAGGGTGTGTTTAGTTTAAGAAACTGCCACTGTGTCTTCCACAGGGGCTGTGCCGTTTTGCATTCCCACCTCCAGGGTAGTGGAGACCCGGCTTCTCAGCAGCCTCGCCAGCATCTGGTGCAGCAGCTGCTTTCTGTTTTAGCCGCTCTTCTAGGCGAACACCGTCACTGCACGTCCCGATGGCCTGTCGCGTGCTTGTTCTTTTTTTATTTTTTTATTTTTTAATTTATTATTTTTTTGGGGGTACACCAAGTTCAATCATCTGTTTTTATACACATATCCCCATATTCCCTCCCTCCCTCGACTCCCCCCCGCCACCCTCCCTCGAGTCCCCCCCACCCTCCCCGTCCCAGTCCTCTAAGGCATCTTCCATCCTCGAGCTGAACTCCCTTTGTTATACAGCAACTTCCCACTGGCTATCTATTTTACAGTTGGTAGTATATATATGTCTGTGCTACTCTCTCACTTCGTCTCAGCTTCCCCTTCACCCCCCGCCCCTGCCAATGTCGTGCGCTTGTTTGCCATGTAGGTGTCCTCTGCAGTGAAGTGTGCCTTCCCGACTTTTGTCCACTTTCTAATTGAGTTGCCTGTTTTTTACTGTTGGGTTTAGGGAATTCTTTACACATCCTGGATGGTCCTTTGTCCGACGTGTGGTTTGACATTCCTCCTCCCAGCAGGAAGCTTGTGGTCACCCTCTGATGGGCTCTCCGTGCAGCAAGAGTGTTAAGTGTTCACAAAGTCCAGCTTGTTGATTTTTTTTTCTTTTTTATAGATCATGCTTTTGGTGTCATGTCTTCATCAAGCCCTAGGTCCCCCCCCTTTTTTTTGAATTTTGAGTTGTTTTCTTCCCATAGGTAATGCACCATTTCTCTCTGGCTGCTTTTAAGACATTTTCTTTGTCTTCAGTTTTCAGAAAGTTGGTGTGGATTTCTTTGAGTTTATCCTATTTGAGGTTCAGCCATCTTCTTGAATCTGTAGGTTTACTTTGTTGCCAGATTTGGGGAATTTACAGTCATTTTTTTACCCCACTCACTTTCTATTCTGTGAGACTCGGATGATGTGAAGATTAGACCTTTTCTTGTAGTCCCACCGGGCCCTGAGACCCCAGTCATTTATTTCCATCTCTTTTCTCTTTGTGATTCAGGTTGGATAATTCTTATTGTTCTAGCTTCGAGTTCACTGATTACTTTCTCTGTTCTTTTCCTTCTGTTTGAGCCTATTCACTGCTTGTTTTAGTTATTATATTTTTTTAGTTCCAATATCTCCTTTGGTTCCTCCTTATATCTTCTCTTTACTGAGATTCTTTTTCTTTCTTTCTTTCTGTCTGTCTGTCTTTCTTTCTGTCTGTCTGTCTGTCCAAGGCGTATCCGAGGCTTTCCTTTTATTCTGTCATTACCATCATCGCTGCTTTCAGTTTTCCGTTTAATTAATAGCTTTCTGCTCTGAAACTCCAGGTGCTGCTATTGCTGCCTTGGAGTCTGTTTCTGTCGGCATCTAGCTGTGCGTTATCACGAAGCCGCTCAGCCTCACGCGGGCCCAGGGCTCTGGAGGCCTTGCGTTGTGGGTGGCCGTCGACATGGATGGAAAATCCCACCAGAATTTCCCAGGCAGCCCCTGGGGCTCCGTGGCCTCTGACGAGGGCGTCAGCCCCTCCAGCAGCCTTGGTGAGATGGTGGCCTTCCCTGAGACCACAGGCCTGTCTCCTCTGGGGGGCGGCGAGCTTGCAGAGCGGTGGTCACACAAAGGATTTCCTTAGACTCTGAGAGTGAGAATAACGCCAGCCCCTGACCTGTGAGTCTGCACAGCTGGCGGCCCACAGGCAGTTTTCCTGTCTTTCCTTCTCGCCTCTCCTGGCAGGTGACAGCCTGAGGGGGCCTGTCCCATCCTGGGAAGGAGCCGCCCGAGCGCCCCAGGAGGAGAGGGAGGCCGGGGAGCCCGCTGTGCGTCAGGTTGGACGGAGGCGACCTCTCTGAGCGACCCTGCTGAGGCCAGGCGCAGATGCCGAGCCGCCTCGGCTGGTGGGGCAGCCCCGGCGGGAGGCTGGGAGGCTGGGAGGCCGGGAGGGAGCAGGGTGGTATCGGAGAGGCTGGCGTGGCCGTCATGCAGGGCCCAGAAGTCTTCATTTTCTTCTAAGAGCTGTGGGCGGTTTTTAAGCTGAGCAAGGACCCTGTTTGTCGTGGGGTTTCAAGAATCTGTCCTTCTGGCCTGTGTAGAAGCTGCAGGAAGCCCTCGGGGCCGGCCTGTCGCCCAGGAAGCGGAGTCCACGGGGTGCGGGAGGTGAGGCTGGAGCTTGCCTGTGGTTGTTTTTAATCTCCCTTCAGAGTGTGTGCGCCCCATTCCATCAAGTGTATATTAGCAGAGAGCACCATGGATGTAGTTTATCAGTTGGAAAGCAAATGTGCCTGATTAGGTGGTGATGCCAAGACATGGTACTAATGGGCACTGCAGGCAGGAAGTTTCGTGACGAGAAGTTCTGACCACGGGCAGACTCGTGTACTCCAGCCCAGCATCTGATGAACGTACGGGTTTTTGCACAGAATTTAATGTAATTTTAATTTTTAATTTAAAAAGGCTCTGAATATTTAAACCTTCCCTGAATTGGCCCTTAGAAGATAAAACTTGCTCTCCACCAGCAAACTGCCGCGGAGTCCTTGCAGGACGACCCTCCTCCTTGGCTGTTGTGTCCACGGCAAACCTAGAATCGGGTCTCAGTGTTGCGTGGTCTGTTTCTTCTTCCTTTGAACCAGAGTTCAATGTCGTGAAGGTAATTGACTTTGAAAGGTATGAGGACCGCAGCTCGCCTCGGACTCTGTGAAGAGATGGATTGGATGGTGCCCATGACGGCCCATGGAAGGAGCACAGGAAAACTGGGAAAGAAGTTGAAAACAAGGAGGCGCGTGAGAGCCGTCCATGCTGCTTTCATTTCAGAGCGAGACTTCTTAAACGTGAACGTGGCCCTCTCTCCTGTGGGAGCTGGGACCTGCGCGGACCCTCCCCGGGGAGCCGAGCTGAGCTGTGAACGGGGTGGCTGCCCTGCCGCCCGCGCCCCCATCCTGGCCAGCAGGCATCGTGGGAGAGGTGACCTCAGCTAGGCCCTGGGCCTGGGGCTTGGTCGTGTGCGTCCAAGTGGACATTTGATATCACCTCCATCGCTGCCTCACAAGGTGGGCTGCCATCTGTGTCCTCCGTCCTTCCCAGTGTCCCTGCTGCGGGGACCGTCCAAGGTCTGTGGTTCTAGAAACCCTCGAAGGCTGTGCCGGGTTCTCACTGTAGCCTCTGACGTTCATTGGTGGTAATTCCTTAGCGAAGGAACTGTTCTGTGAGTAGGTTTCCCCTGAGATCTTGGCCAAAGGACGTCTGGAGCCCCCGTGCTGAGAGCAGGGCCACAGTGCTGGCCGTGGGCAGACGCAGCGTCGCGTGGGCTGCACACAGCCTAGGGCTCGCCCGTTACATCACGGGAGCTTTTCAGGGGCCTCCCTCAGAGACCTGATTCACAAGAAAGTTATGGAAATGCCTGGAGCTTTGGGGGCTCCTGTTCCTCCTTGGCCACAGGCCCCTCACCCCAGTGCTCCGCTCTGCCCCCCCCACTTCTCCTTTCTCCCTTTGGGTCCTGAGCCCCTTGTGCAGCACTCTCTTGCCGGGGCGTCTGCGTGAAGAATCCCCAGAGGGGGTGGCAGGTGGGGCACCCCCGGACCGTGCCGTCCGGGCGAGGGGTTCAGGCCCCAGCACCTCACTCATCAGCTCTGTGATCCTGAATCCAAGCTGTCCTCCCTCTGAGCCCTGGTTCCCTCATAGCTGGGGCGGGGGGGGGGGGTGGTTGTTGTCTGTCTTAGGACAGAGCTGGTGCAGGAGGTCGGGCTGCTCCACCCCCAGGTGACCCCACAGTGACCGGAGCCACACTGGTCGTCAGGCCCGCCCGGTCCCTGTACATCCTGCTCCTTGTCACCGGGCAGGATGGCCGTGGTGCTGCGCACACAGCCAGGAATTCATCTTCCACGCAGATGCTGTGCAAAATCATCATCATTAATTTTTCAGAAACTGAAGTGCCCTCGCGCTTCCCGCTTCTCCGTTTGTCGAGGCCCGTGGTGGGTTCTCAGTCTGTGTGGGTGATGGGGACAGTGCTGGGGCAGCCCCTCCCGGTGCCCAGCAGGGCAGCAGACGGCCCATGGTTTGTTTTTCCTTCAGTGGAGAGCTCTAGTTTGTTTTCCTTTCTGAAACCAAACAGTCTTGTGTCGTACAAAACATGTAAAGGATAGAGGGATGGTGTGGCCGTGGGTTGAACACGAACCGCAGGCGGGCCGGGCTCCAGGCCCAGCACACATCGAGGCTGCTTCCGTTTGTCTGTCCCACCGTTCCTGGTCCAGGGCTTCCACGTCAAGGTGACCTCCTTGCCCAGGGTGGCTGCTGGCACGCCGGTCATCACATTTCCATTCCAGACGGGGAGTGGAAGGAAGGGACGGTGGGCAGTCATGCCCCCTCGGGAGCCATCCGCCTGCCTCTCCAGGGGCTTTCTGCGACCGTGTCACTTTCCATCCGTCACCCCCTTGGCAGGGGCTGCTGGGGACACGGGCACCCAGGAAAAGGTGGGGGGGGGAGTGGGTTTGGGGCAGCGCCCGCCCTCAGGCACCGCTTCACCCTGCACCTGTCCCCCTCGGAACCCCGCTCACCAACTTTCCCCCGGCGGCCCCTCCGTCAGCTCCCGCCTCGAAAGCCAGGGCTCCTTGGGCTGTGGGAGCTGCCCTGGAACGACATGCCCGGCTCGGCAGGCAGGGAGGCCCTTGGACCCCCGGCCCGTCCCCCCCTCCCTGGGGCCTGTGGGGAGGACTGAGGGGCGCTGTGTATTGACGTCAGCGGGGGCTGTGGGAGGGGTCACGTCTCGATGCGGCTCTGAGCTGAGAGCCGGGTCTGGGGTGCGCACCCCCCGCACGGCTGCCGGGTGGACTGGGACGCCTCCCTGGGCGCTTTCACAGCTTTCACGGGTTTCGGTTTTTCAGGGAAATGGGCTGGACGCCAAGTGCAGTTCTTGGGGGGCGGGGCAGGGGAGCCGTACACCCGCCCGCCACCCATCCTTCCCCCCGCGGCCTCCGTGCAGGGCGGCTCCGGCCGGGTTTCTGTGTGCGCCTGTCGGATTTTCCAAATTAGGAAGGGGAGCTGAGCCGGGCCGGGCGCAGGCAGACACGGCTCCTGTTATGTTCTGACACACAGGACTTTTTTCTTTTTTGGTTTCCTTTTTAACAGCAAAGGCTGTTTGCTGTCCTCAGAGGTGGAGTTGAGGTTTGTGTGTGGGGTTCCCTGTCGAGCTCCGCGGCTGTCTCCGAGGCTGGTATCAAAAGGAAGGTCTTGGACTGGACGGTAATGCCTGGGCAGGAGGCTCGCAGGTTTCCCTGAACGGTCCACCCGGGAAGGACGAGCGCTCCCCCCGGACCTTCCCTGGGGGTGGGGCGGTGACCACCCCTCCCAGGCGCCACCTTCAGCTTCGGAAAGTGCGTCCTTGGCCGTGTTGAACAGAATGGAACTTGGGCCTTGCAGGGACCCGGCGTGGGTTTCTGCTCTGTTTTCTTGTTTCTCACCCGTGCCCCCCGCACCCCCTTCCGCCGCACCGGTGCCGCAGCCGCCCTGTCCCAGCAGCCTTTGCTTTCCGCCCCCAGAGTTATAAGGGCAGCACAGAGCGCTGTCTGTAATGTCCTCAAACTCCCCGGATTTAACATCACTAAAGTGTCCAGAGAAATGGAATATTTTGGCTAGTTGATATACTTAACCTGCTCAGTGCAGTCACCTGGCACAGGTGACAAATAATAGCCAAGGCTGCTTTTTAACTGTTATCGTCATTGTGTTGTACGGCCTTATTGTTACTGAATTTCATGCTGCTGAGGGTCTCGGCGGTCCACTCCCGCTGTTGCACGCTGGGTAGCTGGAAGGGTGAGGCCCCGGCGGCTGACGGCCCCCACCTGTCCGAAGGTCCTCCTGTCGTGGGAGCTGGTCCCACGGGAGGGGCAGTCCGCCACCGAGGAGGCGGGTCATGCTGCTGTCTGGATGGAGTTTTTAAGTGTAAACGTGGTCATTACGTACCCCGTGCGATCTCTTGTTTCGTCCCCCCGGCTCTTTCCTGGGTCTTCATCTTCACGCGTAGACACCCGTCCTGTCCTCCGGAGGGAGAAGGGGTGTGTCACGTGGCGATAATCTTGGTGTCTGACTTCAGATCAGGCTGGTGTCGGAATGGGCCGGTGCTGATCACTGCGCGGCCCCCTGCCGCCCCCACCCCCACCCGTCTTCAGTGACGCTTGACCCGCTGGCAGCCTGGCCCGCTGGGCTCTGCACGTGGAGTGTCTCCAGCCCGTGGGCGGCGGTCGGGCCGGCCCAGATGCTCCCATTTTCACGCGAGCTTCTCTCTGTAAAAACCGTGGACGTGGATTTCAGCGGTGAAATGGGCGGCCCCACCCCGCGTGTGTGATGGAGGGCTGCGAGCCGTCCTCTGGTTCTCTGGCTGCGTGATTCTGCTAAACACAGAGAAGGCACGTTGTCAGTGTCCTTGTAGGGTTAACCCAGGGTCAGAAAAGTCTGATCGTTTCCCTGCGGTTTGGACGCTGGGTTTCAGCCGATAACTCTCCAGGGTGCTGCGCCCGTGTGGAAGGAACCGCTCTCCTTCTGCCTTGCACCCAGCTTGTACCTCCCGATAGACTGTAAGTTACACAGAGACATGCAGGTAGTGAGCTCCTGCTCTTGCGCACCAGCACGTGTGCGCGTGGCGTGGAGGGACAGGCGGCAGCAGAGGAGACACTTCCCTCCGGGAGCCGTGGTCTGGAAGCCCAGCGGGGATAAGCAGGGGTGCCTGAGGTGGGCTCTGTACAGGGGGTGGCCTTTGGGGACAGAATCTTGAAGAACATGAGTCTGCTGGGACGAGGCTTGGTGGCAGCCCGTCACCTGAGAGCTCTGCTGTCCCTGTGTCTGTCCCAGCGGCTCCGTCCCTGGAGAGCCTGGCCTTGTGGTCCACACTTGAGCCACCCAGTGCAGGACATCCGTCTGCAGTGCCCGTTCAGTTGGCAGTGATCCTTAGGAAGCCAGGACATTTGAAGTGGTAATTCTGATCTTTCTAGCTCCTCCATTAACCCAATTGGATAACTATTGGTATTTTTCAGGCAAATCTGGAAGATATTTGCTCTTTCGATATATTAGACGTTCTGCCCCATTTGATTTTCCAAACGGTAAAGCTGTGACCTCAACTTACAGTCTTTTTTTTGTCTGTTTGTTTTATACCTGATGCTTCCCCACAGAGGGATAAGAGTGTCCCTGGGAAGACGGCCTGGGGTCCTCCCCAGGGCGCCTGACCCTGCGTGGCCCAGCTCTGCTGGGAGCCTCTGTGTCCGAGGTCCTGATCCTGACCATGGGCAGCTGTGGTTCGTGCAGCAGGGACAAGGGCCTGAGGCAGAGGCCGCCTCGCAGATACACGAGCGCGCGTCAGTTTTTTGGAATAGGGTGACTCGAGGTTTTGTTGGTGTGTCCAGGACCCTGCGGAGTGGCTGCCTGATGAGGACGGCTGCGGCCCCACCTGCCCGGGGCCTGTGTTTGGATAAGGCCGCCTCGCTGTGCTGGTCTGTCTGTCGTGGGCTCACCCCGCACTGGTCCGCACTGCTTCCCAGCACAGCCGTGAAGTGTGGCCTCTGCAGCCTCCAGCCTCCTCTGCTCCGTTCTGGTTTTTTGTGTGTTTGTTTGTTTTTGTTTTTTTAAAGATGTTCTAGCAAAATGTATTACGTTTTTAATAGAAATAGATATTTTAGGTTAAAAACACTGAAAATTATCAGAATCATTTGATTTAGGGATTGTAGAGGTAAAAGTTTTTTCAAAGCCATTTCCTGAACTGTCTTTTCTTTGGACTTCTTACAAAACTCAGAGCCTCTAGTTCCTCCTGTTCCAATTTCAGACTTTCTGTGAATGAGGGTGCTCGCGTTCCAGGGCCCACCGGGGAAAGTCGCTGGCTGGCCTGTGCCTAGAACCTGCTGTAGGGGGAGGGCGGGCCGCGGGAGGCCCTCCTGCCTGTCAGCTGGCCCCTCAGTCTGACCATTTTTCCACTCCTAGGCTGTGGTTATTTTCAAAATTTGAATGTTCTGGTCATCAAACTTGTAACAGCTCTTTCCCCCCTATTCTTAAGTCTTTCATTTCTTAAAGGACATGGTTACAACATTTAAAAAATGTTTTGAAAGACTCTGAGGTCTCCTGCAATGCCACTCTTACCCCGGCCCGGGGCTGTTTTCACTCCTCCTTCCCGTCCTTGTCCTGCAAGGATGCCCAAGCCCGTGATATCAGCCACATGCTGTGCTGGCCTCTCCCGCCCCGGGGCTCCTGCTACACCAGGCCTGCCTGTTTGTCTCTGGGTTACCAGGGAGGGGCCTTAGATTCAGCCACTCGCCCCAGGTCACCCCACACCGTCCCAGTGGCCCAGTCTCAAACCAGGTCTGTCTGATTTCAAATCCTGTTCCTGTAGCCGAGACACTGGGCTGTTTAGTCTCTGCTGTTTTCAGTGGTCAGAGTGTCGTCAGCATTTTAACATCCACCCGTGGGCCAGTTTTAGTGGGTGCTTGTTACCTGTCAGTCCTGTGTGAGCTTCTGACTGCTTATTTCATTCAGTACTCACAAGACCCCTACAAAGAACACACGGTAAATACCCCAGTTTTCCTGATGAGGAGGACAGACTGGACGTGTTGAGATTTGCCCAGAGACACACAGTCCTGCAAAGTGTCCCTTTAAATGGCTGCATGATATTCCCCTATGAATGTGCACCGTGGTGCATTCAGCTGTTCCTCACAGAGAGCTCTTTCGCTGTTTAGAACTAGGATGTAGGTTTGGTTTTTGTAACAAAGGTCAGAATAGCAAGGGTGAGGTGGATTTCTTTTGCATATAACAATCCTAATGTAATCTGCTATGGGAGCTCCAGGCTCTTTCTGTTCCATTGCTCTGTTACCCAGTGTCTGTTTTATGGCCCAGCATGGCTGCTCCAGCTCCTGCCATCACACCCACATTCTGGCTATTAGAAAGGGAAGAAGTGAAGAAGACACTCTCTTCCTCTTAAGGGCACAAACCATTCGCACCCCATTGACCAGCACAGACAGTCTCCTGGCTACACGAGAGGCAGAGAAGTGACGTCCTTAGTTGGGCAGCCATGTGTCCAGCTGAAACAAGTTCGGTGTTGAAGCAGGAGAGGATGCGTGTCCAGGGGACCGGCCATCTCTGCATAGTCTGCCCTTTCGGCTCCCCACACAGTTGTGACCCTTCTTCTGACATAAAAACCCCTCATCCCTGTTGCCAAGGGAGGCAGCCGAAGTCCCAGGTGGTGACCGCATCCTGAAAGTCCAGGATCTCTGTTAACGTGTGCCTCCCCAGCGGGGCGCTCCGCGTGGTGGATGTGTGCCGTGCTGTGCCGAGGAGAAGCAGAGGAAGCCGGTCACAGCTCCCATCTGGAAAAGAGAAGAGCAGGATGCACACTCACTGGTCACAGCCGCTCTGCTCTCAAAGGGGCAGGTTCCGGGGGGCCCGCCCAGCCGCCCCCGTGTCTGCATGTGGAAGGTTCTCTGTCCACCCGCCTCCCTGGCCTCGTCCGAGGTGCGCTGGGGACGACGTGCTTCCTGGCAGGGCCCTGGGCCCGGCAGGTCGGGGAGGGCGGGTCCCGCCTCGCAGGCCAGGTTGGGGCGTCTCAGGCAGCAGGGTCTCCGAGCCTGCAGGCTGTGTCACAGCCGTGTGTCGGGTGCACAGCCAGGCTCTCCGGGCGCGGCTTTTGCTCTTGAAAGCCCTGGTCGGGTCTTCTCCGCCATTGGGCTGGGGCCTCTCTGCGTCTCTCCTGAGTCGCGGCTCCTCCAGGCCACGGAGGCTGCAGGCTCCGCCAAGCGTTCCTGCCCCGCCGGTCCCTGTGGTCCAGCCTGCAGTGCGTGGCATCCCAGCCACACGGGCTCTGCTCTCGGGTATCTCGGGGGACTGCTGGTCCCCGGACAGGGCAGGTGACCAGATTTCCACTGGCAGCACTCGCGTCTTGCCGCCTGATGGGGCAGCACCCTGTACTTCAAATTGTGTGACAGCACTGGTGACTCGACCACCACCGGTCTGTGCCGGCAGGAAGCAGGGGCCCGGGCCGCTCTCCCCATCACTGCCTGAGCCTCCAGAATCTTCTCGTATTTTCTTCATCTTTTCTGGGAGGTGTTTTCAAGCCTGTCACCCAGCCTTCCTTGTGAAGTTTTCCTTTGTGTGACATTTACTTGTCCAGGGTCCTTGCTTTTCCCCAGAAAACTGCCTTTTGGGGCTGCAGTCCATGGTGGCAGAAGCAGTGCCCTCTCCCGTCCCAGGGATACGGGTGGCCCATGTCCTCTCCTGCTCCTGGACCGCCTTTTCCTCTGAGTCCCCCCCCCCCCCCACAGTGTTTGGTCCCTGTCTTCCTGGGGGAGACGCTCCCAAACGTCTCCTTTCTGGCTGTCTGTCCGCGGTGAAGAGCGAGGCACTCCGGCTGGTCGGCCACTGCCTGTGCCTGGGTGGTCTGCACGGGGCTCCTTGCCTGGTGGGCTTCACGGGGGCGCACAGGTGCCAGGTCCGCAGCCACCCCCGGGGCCAGGGTGTGCAGGGAACGTTGGGGTGTCGTGCTTGGTGCGCAGAGCTCCTGTCATCACTTCACTGTGGAGTGTGGGTCCCTGTGTGCTGAGTCAGCACCCATGGGTAGGCTTCTGCAGGGACAGGGGGGATGGGTGGTGGGGGTGGGGGCAGTGATGGCTCAGGAGATGGATGGTCTGGAAGCCTTCACATGTACTTTCTTGTTTCTCTGATCATTTCTCATGCCTAAAATGGAGTCAGTTGTATTTGTGTTTACATCAGTGTGGACTGAACGATGACAGAGGAATTACGTTTATTCTCTGACAGCTTCCTGTTGGTAGGGCAGGTGGTGGGCTTCCTCCCCCAGGACGAGATGGGAGTGAAGGTGGGAGACAGCCCCAGTCCCTGAGGCTCATTAATGAGTGACCGAGCAGGGCCAGACCAGCCTTCGTGCAGGGATCTGTGACCTGATGTTGAACATGGCAGCCTCACAGGGAACCAAGGCAATACCAGTCTGGCCCACCTTCCAGGAGCCCTGGCTTCCTGATGCCCTGGGAAAGTCCTAGACTGGAGCAGGCCCCGGGCATAGGAGCTTCAGGGCAAGAGCGTTCTAAACAGCAGGATTGAGTGTAGTTCACGTTCAGCACAATGAGCCCATTCGAATTGTTCAAGTCGGTGGTTTTTAGTAGATCCATGGAATTGTGCAGCCACCACCACAGTCGAGTTTAAGGCGTTTGTATCACCTCCGAAGGAAACCCTGCGCCCATCAGCAGTCCTTCCCACCCCCACCCCCAGCCCTGGCAGCCACTGTCATCTCTGCAAATTAGGGCAAGAGTTTTGTGGAGAGCTCTCTAGGGACAGCCCTGCGAAGTGGCGGATACTCGCACAGGGCCTGCCTCGGGCTGGTGGGTAGGGCTTCCCAGCACGCACCCCACCCTCAGCAGAAGCCCCGACAGCACAGGCACAGTGCACTGGGGTTCAGGCTGAACGTGGAGCACCTTCAAGGAGAACAGCTCTAATTGCAGAACACACTCATTAAAGCTCCAGCTGGGGCCCTAAACCAGAACAAAAACCTTACAGGGAGAGAAGTAATGACAGACTCTGCAGGCACCCTGGGGAGGCATCTATTTAGAATTAAGTAGCTTCCTGGTATTTTCCTTTCCTCCTCCTGCGTAGGAGATCGGCTGCCTCAGGATAATTTTTGGAAGAGTGAGTCAGGAGATGCTTTTGAAATAGCTGTTGCAGTAAATAATGTGAAAATGTTTATGGTTAAACCTTAATTGGAAAATCATTGTTCCGGTAGGACACGGTCCTGCTAGTGTCAGTTACTGATGGCTGTAGATTTTGCTGTTGCTGATGTGCCTAAATCCTGGACCTGTAAAACGCTGTGTTTGGTTTCACTGAAACCCCAGTCTGTGCACGTACCACGTCTCTAGCGTCTTGGATTTGAGCTGGAAGCGCCGTGGAGGTGCTCTCTCCTGCCCAGAGCACCCGGGGCCGCAGAGCGGTGAGGGTAGGTGGCCCCAAAGCAGAGTCAGGCTGGGAAGTGGGGGAGGGGGAGCCTGACGATGCCTCCCGGCGTCTCCCTCCTCCGCCTCAGCGAGGCAGCCGGGCAGGCGCTGACCCCGCCCAGAGGCTTCTCTCGGTTCTCGTGCCTCTTCTCATCTTCACCCTGAACCCCGTTTTCTAAGATTCCCTCACCTGTCAGAGGCCAGAAGCCACATCCTCTTTCTAGTTGGTCTTGAGGGTTGTAGTTGTAACATGATCTTGAGGTTGTAGTCTGATCTCAGGTTAAGGCAGGGACGTTCACGATGCGGGAAGTCAGAGCTCCACGTGCCTCTGGCAGAGAGTAACCGTGGCTTGTTTTGTTCATTTGCAGCAGTTTGAGGAAGAGACAGATGGTAACTGTTTGTCACCATTACCGCCTCCCTACCTGGCGCTGGTGGAACAGGTGTGTGTACAGAGACACCCCCGCTGTTCATCCAGCCCTGTTGTCCACAGGTGGTGCTCACCTCAGCTGCGCTCTGCTGACCTGGGTGGAGCCCTCAGCCAGCTCCCAGGCTCAGGGACACCAGGCCCATCTCCGACTTGGCGGGGATGCATGTTGACTCTGTGACTTACGAAAGCTGACCGGCCTCCGGGTTTGGAGAGACCCTCGGCCTCAGAAAGCATCTTAGGCAAATGTGTGATGTTAACTTTCTAGTCAAAAGACTGATGGAGGAAATTTCCATTGGGTGGCAGGGAAACTAAAGAAAGTGGAAAGGACACCAGACCTTTCTTTAACTGGCTTACAAAAAGGAAATGAGCCTGGGGCAGCCCTTTAAGCAGAACCATAGGGATGTTGTTGCCATTCTAGACCTGCCATCCTCGTCCCTAACATTTTGGTGTTTAGGCTGAACTTCCCAGAATCAAAACAATCAAACAGGAAAACAGCTTCTGTTGGAACAGTATCCAGATCCCTTTGTTCTGATTTCAGATTTGGAAACACTAACCTCGCAGCTGTGGGTCCCAGGGTCTGGTGCCTCACCGCCTGCTGCAGGGCTCTGCCCTGATGGCCACATGCAGCCCCTCTCTGCTCAGTGTCTCTGGAAGAATCTGTACTGGCCAGTCAAGCCGGTCTGAGTTCCTGACTTTCTCTGTGCAGGGGCTCTCAGACTAGATGCCTGCCCTGCTGAGTCATCTCCTGCGAGGTGGGTCTGCCCCAGAGGAAGGCTCGCGAGCGCCCCTTTCGGCCAGCGGGGCGCTGGGCCACCACCTGGCGTGTCCCAGAGCCTGTTCTGACCTGTTCTTAAATCTGGTTTCTTCAAAGCTGTTTTACTAAGAGAATAGGGAATTCAGCTGAAGCAGCGCTTGCAGTGTCTGTGGGAGGCCGGAGGTAGATTTGCTACATAGACATTGAATTGGTCTTGACACTGAATTGAATGGACAGGCCCAAACATCAGGGACTTTCTGGTGTGGACCCAATGTCTGCTAACCACGGTTAGCAACTTGTGGGTAACGCTAGAAGGTGTGCTGCGCAAGGAACGCCCCGCTTTACAGGCAGAAGTTTCCCAGGGGTAGAGGCGCCCTGGTCCCTGTGCACACTCAGGGAGGGACGGGGCTCTGTGATGGGCCGGAGCAGGTGGTCACCCACGGAGATGCGGCTCGCAGCTCGTGAGGCCAGCACGGGTGGTGAAGGCCGCTCGAGCTCTCGGGTTCGTCCTCGAGATGCCCGCCCGTGCCTCTGCGGGAGGCGCTGCTGCTTCTCCCGGGCGGCGCTTGCTGTGCGTCTTCTGCTGTTGAAACGCCGCCCCGCGTGCCCCTGGTGTTCCGGCTTCCCCAGGAGCGTTCTCTGCGAGGTCTGGAGGCACATGGCGAGCGTGGCGGACAGGAAGCCGGCCGTCTGGAGCCCGTGTGGGAGGGGATGCCGGGGGGCTCATCGGGGCCGGAGGTCTTGCTGTCGCACTCACGGTGGGGGGAGCCTGGTGCCCGTGCCGGCCGTGTCCCCACAGAGCAGAGGTGGCGCGGTTCGGGTGCAGGTTTGGGCACAGGTACACGCACAGCGTGGTTGCAGCACAGTGGCCGCTTACAGCGGGCGGTGTAGACGTGCCGGGATGCCCTTCCCGCATTGTGCCTAACGTCCCGCTGCCCTCCCGTTGCAGGTGCACCTTCCGCTTCCCCAGCACGGCGATAAAGATCCAGTTCACGTCCCTGTACCATCAGGAGGAGGCCCCAGCGTCTCCCCTCCGGCCGCTCTACCCGCAGATCTCCCCGCTGAAGATCCACATCCCGGAGCCGGACCTCCGGAGCCTGGTCAGCCCCATCCCCTCCCCGACCGGCACCATCAGGTGAGCAGCCTGGCCCGGCCACGCGGCTGCCTCTGCAGAACGCAGGGCCTGTGCTCCAGAACACAGCGAGAAAGAGGAAAGTGATACGGGTATTCTGTGTTTTATACAGTTATCAAGCATGTTTCTGGAAAATTGCACAGGGATGGAAAATTTGAAGCTATTTTAAGTACAGCAGGAGACCTGAGGACTTAAAGAAAATCTCTGGAGAATTCTTTTATAAAGTGAAAAATCACTACCTAATTAGTCACTTTTCCAGTTTGAAATTTTGTATATTAGGATCTTCTAAAGCAAGCATAGGTATCATTTTTTAAAGACAGTGAAAATATTTTAAAGGAGTATTTTTATACCAGGATTCATTCGGTGGACTAGGTTTTTCTAAACTTTATTTGTAGAAATCCTTTGCAAAGTTTTAGAAATTAATCTAGATTTTGAAGAGAGGTAAGTCCTCAAACTTTGTCATCCTTGGCATGTTATATAGAGAGTCCCTGGGAGGAAGTGTGTAACCAGAGACTGGGGGCGGGGGGGGGGTGGTGGCTGGTGAGCGGTCCCCTCTCAGGGATGTAAGGAGTTCTTGTGACAACAGGGGTCCTGTGCCTTCTTCCCCTTTTGTCATAAAACATGTTGAAAGATGTGGATTTAGGGATCAAAATTAATAAACTTTAAAATAGTTTACTGCTTCAGTAAGGACATTTTGAAACAAAGCTGGCCTTTTCTCTTCTTTACTGGTGCGTGTGGCCTCAGAGATGCCACGGGCCCTGGTGCACAGGATGCTGGTGCCCCAGTGCCGCCACGGCACCGCAGGTGCCACCTTGGGTTGGGCCTTATCGACGTCAGCCTGGTGGAAGAGGCAAATCGTGTCTTCGTGTCACCGTGGAGCTAGTTTCGACCTCACATGCCCCCTGAAGTGGTCTCGGGGTCCTCGGGTGCCTCTGGGAAGCACCCTCTCAGAGGCACTTCACCAGCAGAGCCTGAGCTTTGCGTTCCTGAGTCTTACCCGGCCTCTCCTCTGGCTGAGCAGCTGGGCTCGCGGTCCCCAGGGCTGAACCTTTAAGGTTTACGTTTAGAAGCGCGGCTCGGCTAACCTTGGCATCATCGCTGGTTTCACTCGCGCCTTTCATTTTCCTACCGTGATGTGCCGGTTACAAGTTGAGAGTCAGTTCCGTTGAGTGCTTGGAGTCAGTTTCCTCCTGAGCCAGTGAGCAGGTGTGTTTCTCTTATGGAGAGAAAAATCAGGGGCGGCTTTGAAATGTCCCGGCCGGGGACTCGGGTCTGGGACCTGAATTCTGGTTCTGGCCGCATCTCCAGTTGGTGGGAGAACTGGGGGCAGGTCTCTGCAGCCTCCTCCGGGCCTCATTTTCTCTGTCCGTGAAGCCCGCCCTGTGACGTGGCAGACGTCTGGGATGACGGGGGGGAGCAGTGAGTGATGAAGACCTGTGTTCGCCAGGCCCCGTGCCCAGCAGCTGGGCGTGCGTGATTTTATTTAGCCCTTAGCGATTTATGAGTAGATCTTTTCTTAAACTCTGTTCAGGTCTCCAGCCATAGCTCTGCTCTCAGCCTCGGAATTTAGCCCATCATCTCACCGTTCTCAGACACCTGTCTCGGAAATAACCTAAAACACGAGGGCTCTGCTCGAGTGCACAGTGAAGTCGTGCTCTGAAAATGCTCTTACACGTACGTGTGTATAATTCACGCATAGATAAAAGTTATGTACAGTAAAATGAAGCAGCCACTGTGGAACACAGTCTGGCGGTTCTTCAGAGTGTTCAAGGTTTCCCTTAACCACCCAACGACCTCACTGGGTCGGGAGGCCCCCCCCCCGACACTCATGCGGGAGTGTTCGTGTCCGTGTTACTCACGGCCGCTGCTGAGTGGAGGGGAAGGTGTCACGGCCACACGGGGGAGGGTGACTTGGGCATAAAAAGGAATGAAGTGCTGACACCTGGGACAATGTGGACGACCCTTGAAAACATGACGCAGAGTGAAAGCAGCCATCCCCAGAGAGCACACGGCGTGCGATTCCAGATGTGAAATGTCCAGAGTGGGCCGACCCTTAGAGAAGGAAAACAGGTAGCGGCGGCCAGGGGCTGGGGTTCCAGGGAGTGACTGCTCGGCTGCGCCCTGTCATGGGGGTGCTTTGTGGGGTGATGACCGTGTGGTGGAACGGGGTGATGGTCACACAGCTCTGGATACACCAGAAAGCACTGAATTGTACGCGCAAAATGGGTGAACTGTGTGTGTGTGACTTACAGCTCGGTGAAGCTGACACCTGTGTGAGCAGCACCTGGGAGCAGCTGCAGGCACGGTGGCCAAGCTGTCTCACCAGCCGCGGGGAGCCGGGCCGGGCGCGGGGCCCGGGAGGCCCTTCCACCTGCGCTGGGACCGGAGCGGTGGGCTGTAGACCCGCGTGAGGCTGTAATAGTTCATAATCCAGCCACATCAACGCTGTTTAAGAAAGAAAAGCGTTTTGGTTTGTACCTGGAGATCTTCATAAAGTAAATATAATTCCCAGTAACATTCTGAATAAAAACAGTGGCCAGCGGGTTGAGCGGGTGCGGCAGAAGGGCAGGCGGTGTCCCCGCAGAAGGAGGCGGGGGTCCCCGCCGGGGCCCCGGGCCGCCCAGGCCACTCCCAGGCCGCTGGCCTCTTCATCGGGGAGAGCGTCTTTGCGGGGAAAGTGGTAACTTTGAGACTGGCTCTTGCACTCTTGGGCCTTTCATCAAGTGTCACAGAAAAGGACTTCTGTTTACATCCGTTTATCTTAGCGCCACGGAGTCGGATTGCGCGCTGGAAACCTCAGAGGCCCGTGAGGTTTTGCTGCCCAGATCCTTTCCTTGCGCCCCAGCGCTGGGGCGGGGCTGGCGTGTTTACAAACAGCTGCCCCCCCCCTCCCCGCACCCCCCCCTCCCCGCACCCCCCCCCGCCTCCCCCTCCCCCCCCCGCCTCCCCCTCCCCCCCCCGCCTCCCCCTCCCCCCCCCCCCCCCCCCGCCTCCCCGCCTCCCACCCCCGCCCGGGGCCCCCTCCCTTCGCCATCGCGTCCCGGGGAAGTGGGCAGAGGCGCGGAGAGACCCCGGCCCCAGGCGGGCCCCGGCAGCCGCCCCCCTCCCCCCCAGTGCCCGTCCTCGTCCCTACCCCCCCCCCCCCCGCGGTCCCCGCCCCTCCCCTCCCCCCTCCCCCGCGGTCCCCCTCTGGAGCATCTGCGCCCGCAGCAGCCGGGTTGCACGGCGCGCCCCGGGCTCGGCTGCGGAGGCTCGCAGACCTTGGTGTGGGTCGGCTTCCTCCGGAGCCGGCTTTGTCGGGCTCTGGGCCCCTGCTCTGGCGGCTCAGGGAGCTCGGGGAGCGGCTGTACCGGGAGGAGCGGCCCCGCCCCGCCCCCTCCCTCCTTGCCCTGGCTGCCGGGGCGCGGCCTGGGGTGTGCGGGGGAGGGGGGGTTCTTTCCCTGAAATGCTCCACCCAGAAGATGAATGAACGCTCTTTGAAACAAGTTCTGCTATCTTAAGCAGTGTTTTGTTGACTTTTTTTTTTTTTTTTCTATTTTGCAAAGAGCTGTTGTCTTTAGGAAAGAACAGATTGGTTAATCATTTTCTGGGTGTTACAAAAACAGAGACCTGTCCTTAGAGCTACAGTTTTAGGAAAACTGCTGAAATTCAGCCAGAGAAAGGGCGCAGCCCAGAAAGAGAGCAGCTCATGTTTACCAAGAGTAAGCGTTTAGAAGCTGTTTTTCTTGAGGAGTGCTTTTTTTTTTTAAATCCTTCAGTGTTCTTTTTTTTTTTCCATTTTTGTAATTTTCATTGGAGTATAGTTGGTTTACAATGTTGTGTTAGTTTCTGCTGTACAGCAAAGTAAATCAGCTGTTATATATATGTATATGAGGAGGCTTTTCTTGATTTTTCTAATACAGAGATCAAAACCCAAAGTAACTTGTTCTGTGGAATCTGGCCAAGGTTAGCGGAACACTGTATGAAATAAAAATTAAGCAACCGACCTCAGAACCTAAACCACTGTTACCCATGATCTTCCAGCCCAGTCCTGCTTCACACGGCGTGAGATTCAGCCCTAACTCAGTTTGTAGTGTTAGGTGTCTAGTTGGGAGGTCATCAGGTTGACGGTTAGAAGCGCTCTTGTGTTTCTGGCAAACTTTAGATCCTTCGTTGAGAGTGAGTTATTCTGCTGCAGTTTCCAGCTGCAGTGTTTCCTCGGTTCTCCACGTGACCCAGAGAGGGGGATGCCCGCGCAGGGGAGTCCCAGCACCTGTGGGTCCCCCTCCCACACCTGCACCTGTGGCCCTCGCACCCCCCAGCCCCACCCACACCCACTCGGTCCCTTTCCCCATCTGAAAACTTAGGAGAAATAAAAATTAGTTCATCTGTACAAAAAGGTGCAGCCCTCCGTGTTCTTTATAGTTTCCGTTCTGCCTGCGTCCGTGCCAGGGTGTTTTTTGGCTTGAAACTGTTGAGAGGAAGTTGACTGGGCTCGTGCTTTGGTCTCGTCTCCGTTGGGGCGGGCCTTTCCCAGCTCTCAGGCACATCTTGCGGTGGGGGGAGGCCCTGAAGGTCCCGTGTAATGTGTTCTTAGGTGTGCCTTCTGGGTGACGCCCAGCCTGCTGTACTGCCACCGAGAGCACTTCCTTTCCAGATTGCAGATCTGGGTTTTGGGAGGGAGATGTGGGGCCACCTGCCCCCCCACCAAGGGAGATGCACTTGGTACGTCTGGGTTCAGGCCAGATTCACTGATGGTTCTCACCGGGACAAGATGTGTTTCAGAAACGAGTTAACCCGAGTTGCTCTTAGGGAGCACAGACGTTCTTAAGAAACTGGCCTCTGTGAATTCCCCTTCCCTGCTCTTTACTTTCCTCCAGGCCACAGACATACTACGATATACGCGCACTATACGCAAATCAGATGTTTCAGAAAATGAAAATCCTGCAGTGGCGTTCCTGGAGAGAAGTCCACGTTTGCAGGTGCATCTTTCTCTGTGAATGTGCCCAAGAGCTTGTCTGACGGCTGTTAGGACTTCGGACTTCTCCCCAGAAAGGCCCTGTGGAGCTCAGCGTGTCCCACAGCTCGTTTTTCCTTCTGTCCCTCTGTGTCTTGGGCTCCTTTCTGTGTCACCGCATTGCTTGTGGCTGCATGGTGGACTGTTTGACATGTCCTGTACTTGGTTGCCCAGTTCCCCACCGAGGGCCGTGTGGCCATTTCCAGTTTCTTAGGCTCCTGGGTCTGAGGTCTGAAATCAGGTCTGGTCTAAAGTCGCCTCTCTGAAGTGTCTAAACGGCTCATGCCGAGGCCATTGAGCTCTCAGGGTTGATTATTTTGTGTAAAATACACACGTCAGGTCGTGAGTCACAAGATTTAAGAACAGTGATAAACACAGAATGGCCTCTGATGTGCATGCTGGGCCGGGGGGGTGGGGGGGAGCACTGGGAGGGCAGCACCTCCGTTCCCCTCGGCAGCAGCCCTGCACGGCGTGGCCGTGCTCTGGCCCAGCCTTGCCGTCCCGCTTTGCAGATGCGGAATCCGGGTGTTCATCGTGAGTAACTCTCTCCAGCAGAGAGGGTGGAACGACTGGGCTATGCGTTCCGTGGGTGCCCACAGGGAGAGGCAGTACTGATTTCATTTCCAAGGTTTATTCTTATCAAAGTAATACGCACACGTGATGTAAGACAGCAGAGGATTCTGCAGGGCTGGTGATGGTGAAACCCTGGTCGCGCCCGGCCCACGCTCACCCCCGTACCCCTCGGCACCTGCTCACGCTCTGGTGTCACAGTTTCAGGTCACGCGCCGACTTCCTGTGGGAGACAGGACTTGGCTGTCCCTCCCCCGCGCCCCCACCCGGCCATGAGATCATGTCAGAAGCGTTGGTGAATGTCCTCCATGCGGCCGTGTGACGGTGGAGCAGCTCAGCCTCTCCTGGCCCGTGCTCCCGGCAGTTACTGCAGCCCCGCCTCTGTTCGGTTAGATCCCCTGGCACCTGGGACGACTGGCACGTCCCGCCCATGTGTGACATCACCTGGAGCCCAGGCCTCCTCCCGCCTGGCCCTGAGGGGCGGGGGTGCTTCTGACCCTGGAGTCTTCTTCCTCGCCATCCTGCGAGTTCCATCTCTCCTGACTCCCCAGTCTTTCCCTTTCCTGACCTACTCCTTCCTTTTATTGGACAACATCATCCAATCCTGGCAGAATGGGACAGGAAAGGTAAATTTGTTTGTGAAAACTTCCACACCTGAAAATTATCATTATTCTCCGTTCACACTAGGTAGGTGGTTTTCCTGGGTAGAGACTTCTGGGTTGGAAATGCTTTTGTTTTGAATCGATGTCGCTTTCTAGCTTTGAATGTCTGTTGAGACATCTGATGCTCCCGTGATCCTGGCCCTGTTGCACACGGTGTGTCCCCAACTTGGGGGGTGGGGGTGGGAACTTGGGTCTCCTTCGTCAGCAGCACCTGCCCTGTCTCAGCAGGGGGGCCTGGGAGGGGGCTGGACGTTTAATGGGACCCTTTGGATCTGAAGACTCAGGTCCTACAGTCCTAGGAAGTTATCTTCTTATTTCTGTGACCTTCTCTCCCCCTGCATGCTCTTCTTCTTTTCTCACCTTTTTCTTCCTCTGTCCGTCCCTTTCTCGTTTCTGCTTTCTGGGAAATTTCCTCAAGTTTCTCCTTCCACCCTTCATTGAACTTTTATTCCTCCTCTTTTTAGAAGTTGTGAGAGCATTTTCCCTTGTTCTCCGGAGTCCCCTTAATGGTATCCTGCTGTCATGATACAACCTCTTCAGCTCTTCGGGGCCATGATCACGCTGCTTTATTGTGTGTTTTTGCCTCCTCCGCGGCCCCGTCTGCGTCCTCCGAGCCCCCACGTGTTCTCTGTGTCCTGCCTGGTAGAGCTGCCCTCCCTCCAGGCAGACCAGGCGCGGGGCCAGGATGGAGGGGCCACACTGTCCCCACGCGTACGTGTCCCACGTTCCCACCTCCATTTCAGAGCCATTCCCACTTCCTTTTTTTTTTTTTTAATCATTTCTTTTTCATCGGAGACCATTCTGCAGCTTGGAGTAGATCTGAGGCAAACTGTGCCATGAGCAGACTTTCTTCAAGTGGCTGAAGCACTTTATGAACAAGTACTGATGAAACGATACGTTTCTGGTGCGGGGCCCAGAGGACCCGCCTGCCAGGAGGCAGGTGCTGGGGGGGCAGGCCCAGAGCCTCGCGCCTGTGTGGCTTTCCTGTGGCCCCAGGCGCAGCTGGACCGCCAGGCATCTGAGCTGGGTAGCAAGGGGCACGGGGCCGGGGGCGGATGGTTGGCAGGAGCCAGGAGAAGGCCCAGCGTGTCTCCAGGGACAGTGGCCTTTGGTCAGGTCTGCTTTTCTCAGCTCGGTTCTCACCCTCGTCGTGGCCCTGGACGCACTCTCTCCGTCAGGCTGCTGTGAACACGGGTGTGGTGTTGTTGCAGGTGTGTCTTGGCCGGTCCCAGGAGTCACATTCTGGGCCTGGACTGCCCCAGGGCCAGGCGCGTTTGTCCTGGTGAGACGGGGGCCCAGATGCAGGGCAGCCGCCAGCAGGACAGGTCAACAGGTCAACCGTGAGCCGTCCCCACTCCTGACCCTAAGCCCTTCTCGCCTGAACGGAAGTGCGACTTAGGAATTGTTTTTCCGTAAAAGGGGGGAGTCCATGACGGACGGTCTAACGTGCGTGGTCCACGTCTCTCCCACTTTCACCCTCAAGGCGGGAAGAGTGGTGTTTACCACGTGACGTCTGGTGCTCCCAGGCTGCTCGGCCTTTGCGGCTTCACCCCGTCCCCAGAGCAGACTCCCGACCCCCAGTACTTGCGGAGGGCGCTGAAGCAGGTGGCTCTGCGCGGAAGCCTGGCGTCCTGGGAGGCCTGACGTTGCCTCTCTCCCGCCCTCCAGAGATACCGTGTGTGTTTATACGGTGGGAACCTTTCCTACTTTGCTGGCGTCAGGGAGTTTGCCGTGGACTAGGAAACTCCCTCGGGGGACTCTCCATGTCCTGGTCAGTTTCCCTCAGGTGGGAGCCCCCCAGCCCCCACCCCCACGGGGCCGTTCTTTGAATCGCGCATTCTCAGCCCAGGGCCCTGCTCCTTCCCCTGGGCGTGTGATGCCAGGGCGGCCGGGTACCAGGCACAGCCTCTGGGCCGAGGCCAGCCCTCGGGGACGACTGAATGGGGTTTGTTGAGGCCGGGGTGGCTGCGTGTGCGAATGCACGTTCCCCGGGCCAGGGCTGCCGGGCCCTCTCGGCCTCAGTGGTGCCCTGTCCCTGCGGACGCGTCCCCAGGACGGGCTTGTCCGCTGTGGAAAGCGGTGTGGAGGCTGCCCGGCCTCGTCTCCCGTCTGGGAGCCGGCCTTGCCAGCCTGGTCCTCGTTTCCGCTCGACATCCTCTGGTGGGGGAGGACAGCCTTTTCTCTGGGTTTTGTTTTTAGAAGGTTAGATACAAATTTTCTGTCATCTTTTACAACATGTGGACTTGGGACAGGCCGTGGCCCCCGGTGCCCAAGCCCAGACGTCGCTCTCTGTCACCTGCACTGGTCAGGGTGCCCCGTGGTCACACAGGTCGGACGCCAGCGAGGTTTTCCCAGACCAGCCCTGCGCTGCCCGTTCCACCCAGCCGGACGCTTCCTGATCTGTGTCCTGATCTGGAGGCCGGTGTGTTTCTGGGGCATGGTGCTCGCCCCTGCGGTCAGAGCGTGGACCAGGCCTGGTGTTTCGGCTCATGTGTGTTCGCGTCCAGAAGGGGCGACGAACGCGTCTGGGGCTGGAGAGCCGGTGCACCGGGGCTTCTGCGCTGACGTACTGCAGCACCGCGGCGTTGGCGGGAGCAGCACAGAGAATCTCCAGGGACCCTTCCCCCCGGCCCCCGTCAGGGTTGCCGACCGTCGAGCACCGTGTGCCGTGGCACTTGGTTCCCGGGTGGATGCATTTGGAAAACCTGCTGCTGAGTGTGTTACTAGTAAGACACTTTCCCTCCTTCCCACCTTCCTTCACAGGCTTGGGTTTTGTATGCTTGGTTCAAAATGAAATTCAGAAAGAGCTGCTTTTATTACTTCTTCCTACCTCTAAACAGCTCATTTATGGTTGTTGGTTAAAATTTCTATACTCACGAAACTTGCCTGTCTCTGTATTTGGGGAATCTAGTGGGGAGGAGAGTGAGAATCTCAAGTGAAAGATTCCGTGATATTCCTGCGTGGATTGTGTGGGTTCCAGACCAAAGTGGGGTCTATTGTTAATAGCAGTGCCGGGTTTTCTCAGTCAGTGTTTTATGTTTTCATTCATCCCTTCCTGCACTCAGCAGCTCTCTCTCGAGCCCCTCCTGTGCACCACAGACAGAACCCCTTCCGAGGAGCCAGGCAGGGGCGCCAGCGGTGGCAGCCCGGCCGGAGAGGAGGCTCTGCGTGTGTGTCCCGGAAAGTGGCACGGGGGCTCTCACATGAGCTGGCTTTGGACCTGGGGGTGTCTTGTCATTTGGACAATGGGGCGAACACCTGGGCGCCTTCTGGGGGTGCTAGGGGGTTGGCCTCAGAGGCCTCCTGTGGAGGCAGGAGGCAGACGCGGGCGGCTGGCCTCGGCACGCGTGGGGGTGAACGGCAGGAGGTGGGCGACCCCCAGGCTGATCAGCTCCCAGCAGGGGCGCCTTTTACCTGGGTTTGTGCCCCACTTTGAGAGCTCGCGCTGGTTTTCTCTGAATGTGTCTAACTTTCAAAATCAGAGTTTCGACGTGGTTTGACGCCTGCGGTCCTCCTTGTTAGCGGCAGGCACTGGGCCACGCCCGACGCTGCCACCCTGGGCGGGCAGGGGGCCAGACCACAGGCTGGTCGGCCCTTGCGGCTGCCACCTGGGGTGGGGGGAGCCCTGATGTTTCCCGCCCGTGGATTGGCTTGCAGTTTCCAGCCGGGGATGAGCCCCTGGGAGCCCGCGGGTTGAGGCCGAGACGGTGTGCTGCGGGCCTGGGAACCGGTCGGGGAGGCGGGCGCCATCCTTCCTGTGCCAGGCCCACCAGGCGGGTACACGTGCCTTCCGCGCGTCCCGGCCTCTCCTCAGGCGCCACCGTGTGGCCGAGTGAGCGGACTGCGGCCGCGTGGCCGCCCGTAGAGCAGTGTCAGGGCAGTGGGGACGGGGCGGTGTCATGACCTCCGTCCCCGCACCATCCAGGGGCCCTGACGTCCTGTAGCACGGAGGCCGCCTCCTTGGTCTGGGGTCAGAACTCAGGACGTGTGCTTTTTCTCCACAGTGTCCCCAACTCCTGCCCGGCCAGCCCCCGTGGGGCTGGGTCCTCCGGCTACCGCTTCGTCCAGAATGTGACCTCAGACCTGCAGCTGGCGGCAGAGTTCGCCGCAAAGGCCGCCTCGGAGCAGCAGGCCGACACGTCCGGAGGGGACAGTCCCAAGGTCTCAGCCCTCAGCGCGGTGGCTGGTGCTGGCATCCCCGCCCCTCCTTCCTGCCCTCCTCTCGTCCCGTCCGCAGGGGCGCGGCGGCTGCAGAGCGTACTCACAGCCTCTGAGGAGGATGCCAGGCTCCCGCCTCACGGCTCCGTCTTAGCTCATCCCCGTCTGACAGCTGGTTTTAAATCCGTTGGCAGAGGAAGTGAGAAATTTCAGAATGAAACTGTGATGGAAACCTAATTTTTCCCTCACGAGGCAGACGTGACTCTTCCTAGTGTAAAGCACGTTGATGAAACAGGCGGAGGTCGTGGGGATTGGTTTTCGTAGACACCCCGCGAACCTGTGTCCCCGTTGGAGGGTGTTCTCCGTGAGCCCGTGGCGTGCTGGGGGTGGGGGTCGGGCTGGAAACGTCTCTTCGCGGGCTAACCCTGAGTCATCCGTCCTCAGGACGAGTCGAAGCCGCCGTACTCCTACGCGCAGCTGATCGTGCAGGCCATCTCCTCCGCGCAGGACCGGCAGCTCACGCTCAGCGGCATCTACGCACACATCACCAAGCATTACCCCTACTACCGGACCGCCGACAAGGGCTGGCAGGTGCGGCACGCCCGGCCCCGGCTCTGCGGCCGCCTTCCCGGTGACCCCCGGGGTGGGGCGGGCCCGTGCCCCAACGGCCCTGCCGTGTCCAGAGCGAGCTCCCCGCTCGGCGTCCGGAGACGTAAAGGCGTTTCCAGGCTCAGCGTGCGGGTACTCCTGTGCTGACCTGGAAGCACGCTGCCCTGCTCTTTGCGGACGGGGTCTCGTGTGCGTTCGTAAGACCGATGCCAGCGTTGGGCACAGCCGGCACGTCACAGCCGCTGAGGTTTCCTCCACGGCCACGCTGCCCCGCGTGCTGGTTGGCTCAGGAGTGTTCTGAACGGGGCATCCCCCGGACCGGGGCTTGTCCTCCTGTTTTGCTTTTTCTCCAAGGGGTCGTTGTAAGCCTGTGCCGGATTTTCACAGGAAAAGCCACTGCGAAACCTCTGTGCTTCCCCGCTGAGCAGCCCCCTGCCCCCGAGGAGGCCCCTCCGGCTCGGACCCAGGGCCGTGGTCTCCCGGCTGCTGCTCTCAGGTCAGACCCACCGTGACCGGTGACTCTCTCTGCTTTGCCCACAGAATTCCATCCGCCACAACCTCTCTTTGAACCGCTACTTCATTAAGGTCCCTCGCTCCCAAGAGGAGCCCGGCAAGGGGTCTTTTTGGCGGATAGACCCCGCCTCGGAGGCCAAGCTGGTGGAGCAGGCGTTCCGGAAACGGAGGCAGCGGGGTGTCTCCTGCTTCCGCACCCCCTTCGGGCCACTGTCGTCCAGGTAAGGCCCTACCCCGCCACCCTGGTGGCCACGGCCGCGTGAACCCCTCCGCCTGTTTCGGGAGCCTCTTGGGCCCAGGGAGCCCTGAGCTGGGGAGTGAGCAGACACAGCATCTGCTCCTCCACGTCTGTCCTCAGACACCGGGGTGAGGCGCGGTGGGGACGGGGTGGAACAGGGAGGAACAGAGGCAGACAGGGGCCCCCCTCCTGCTTCATCTGACTCGAGCACCTCTCCAAGGAAGGCCTCTTCTGAGGCCCTGACCGCTGGGACCCCAGCCTGTGTCTGGGGGACACAGCTCAGCCCACACAGTGACCAGCGCTGCTCGTCACTCGCAGTGACCAGCTGGCAGCAGTGAGTGGGCTTGCTGTGTGTCCAGCACTGCCCAGGAAACCCTGCGGGAGGAGGGTCTGTGAAGGAGCGGGAGGGGCCCGTCCTGAGGTCACATTGGTGGTTGGGAACCCGTCTCGTGGGGTAGAACTTGCATGGGGGGAGGGGTCAAGAAGGGAGCCCCCAGGCCAGGACAGCGCAGCAAAGCTTGGCGTTAGCCGTGTCTTGGGGAGAGGAAGCCAGGGTGCCTGTGCCGGGGCGGAGGAGCAGAGCCGGGTTAGAGGCCCCGACGGGAGTCTGGACCCTCGGGGTGAGAGTCAGGGCCGTCACAGACACCAGGACGGGAGAGTGACCCGGTGGCTGCTAGTCTGAGCATCGGACCCAGCAGATGCGGCCTCGAGGCCTGGGCGGGAGGCCGTCTCGCTTTCTAGCCCATCCTGGCAGTGCTCTGGGCAGGAGCTGGGCAAGATGCTTGATTTTAGACCCAGGTGAAGGGTTCGATGGCTCCTTTGCACGAGACAAATGGCTGGGCTCCCAGGACGAGCTTTGCTCTCTGGGTGTTGAGTTGTCTGGGGTAGGGGATGCCCGTCGCAGCAAAGCTGCTGTTTTTCACCCAGAAGCACGAGCCGCTCTCCAGCCGGCCCTTCAGGAGGCAAACGCTCTGAATCGTGGCCTTTGCCGGGCCTGTAACTGCCGGGTGATGTTGCTTTGCCGGGCGGCAGGTGGTCCCTGCAGGGAGTCAGGGCTGGAAACCCCTCGTGAGGGCAGAGAGGCACCAGGAAGAGTGGGGCGAAGGCAGCACGTGGGGCGCGGGCGCTGAGACGCCTCCTGTTTTGGCAGACGCCGGCTCTGCTTCCTGTCCCGTGTACTCATGGGTGGTCCCGTTCTCCCCTCCCAGGAGCGCCCCAGCTTCACCCACGCACCCCGGGCTCATGTCCCCGCGTTCCAGTGGCCTGCAGACTCCGGAGTGCCTGTCCCGGGAGGGCTCGCCCGTTCCGCACGACACTGATTTTGGGTCCAAGTTAGCGTCTGTTCCCGAGTATCGGTATTCCCAAAGCGCGCCCGGTAAGAGGGGTCTTGTCCTCTGGTGTGATGTGGGGAGGGGAACGCCAGGGTCCCCGCTGACCCACGTCCCGCCTCCGCAGGCTCTCCCGTCAGCGCCCAGCCGGTGATCATGGCCGTGCCACCCCGACCACCCAGTCTGGTGGCCAAGCCCGTCGCCTACATGCCGGCTTCCATAGTGACGTCCCAGCAGCCCTCGGGCCACGCCATCCACGTCGTGCAGCAGGCCCCCCCGGTCACCATGCTCAGGGTGGTCACCCCCTCCGCCGGCTCCGCCAACGGGTATGTCCTCACCGGACAGGCCCCGGTGGGGGGCACCCACGGAGCGGCGGGCACGGCCGTGCTGGACCTGGGCAGCGAGGCCAGAGGTAACGTAGCCGAGCGGTCACCTGGCGGGGATGCGTCTGGCTTTCGTGGGTCTCCCGACGGTGGAGCCGTCCGCCTGGGCCGCCGGGCTGCAGAGCCCAGGCGTGGGCGCAGGCTGGCGCTGGGCACAGGGGCTCTTGGGCTGCTGCCTCGCCTCCCCGCTGCTGTGTGTTGGGAAGCGCGTCCCGTGGGGCCGCGCACCCCCGCTCTGAGACGCTGCTCCCGGCTGCAGCACTCAGGTGCACGGTGCCCCCGGGCTCAGTGTGGGGCCTCAGGTTGGAGTCGGAGGAGGCTTCCTGTGGAGCCCCCAGCAGGGGGTCCGTAGAAGTCATTCAAAGTGAGAAACAGTCACAAAGTCCTGAATTAGAAATCTGGGCCACAGGGAACTCATGAGGTAGATGTTGAAAATGCAGCCAGGGCTGCCGGAGGCTCTCGAGGGAACACTTTTGAGGGAAGCAGCACCTTACTGACTGCTGACCTCCGATCTCAGCAGCTGCGTCTTCTTTAATACCGTCCTGACAACACATGCATTTTGGCAAAAGAAAACAAAGCGTTGGCTCTAAGCGCGCATCATTTCATTCCAAATAATACACTTTCTTTCTCAGATTAAACTTGCTTTGGTTAAAGTGCAAGGTATTTAAATTTTTTCCTGAAATGCTGTTACTTGTTTTTCTCTTGTTTCAAAACATTCCATTAGTGGAAGTGTTCTGCTGAGAACCAGAGTCTTTTCCCAGTGTCCCTGCTTCAGAACTGCAGCGCACCTCCCGTGCGTGGACAGGGCCACCCCGGAGCCGCAACGTGGCTCTGACGCACGCTGTCCCCGCAGGCTTGGAAGAGAAGCCCACCATCGCGTTCGCCACCATCCCCGCTGCCAGCCGCGTGATCCAGACGGTGGCCAGCCAGATGGCCCCGGGGGTCCCCGGGCACACGGTCACCATCCTGCAGCCGGCCACGCCAGTGACCATCGGGCAGCACCACCTTCCGGTCCGGGCCGTCACTCAGAACGGCAAGCACGCCGTCCCCACGAGCAGTCTAGCTGGCAGCGCTTATGGTGAGGCCCTGCCCGGCATCCGCTCCCTGGCTTTAGCTCTGTGGTTTGACCAGGGTCAGTGCAGCGAGAACGTTTTCCCCGTTGACCCGGTCGTCCAGTCAGTGTATGGAGCCCCAGCTGTGTGCCGGGCCCTGGGCTCCGATGCCAGGGTAGCCCCAAGGGAGCAGGAGAACCCCCGGTCGCGTAGCTCATGCCCTGCGGCGGGGCGGGGGTGGGGGAGTCAGAGAGGGAGGTGAGCCCGCACAAGTGCCCTGAGGGCCATGCAGTTAAAGCAGGAGGGCGGGGCGGGAGGGGAGCCCCACGGGTGCAGGCAGGACCTGCAGAGGTGAGGCGGGAGCCGTCGCGGGGGTGGGGGGGGGAGGGGGTCCAGAGGGGCCCTCACACAGAAGCAACGGCAAGAGGAGGCGACAGGGACGCAGGCCCCCCAGGCTGGCAGCGGGCAGGGGCCAAGGAGGGGCTGGCTTCTACCCAGAGGTGCCAGGCACGCCGGGGAGCCGGGCTCCTACGTCACGTAGCCTTCAGGTGGCGACATCGGCCTGTGTTCAGAACAGGTCGCTGCTGGTCCCAGTCGGCTTTGCAATGTGAATCTCTTCTTCCTCCGCCCCAGCCCTCACCAGCCCCCTGCAGCTCCTCGCGGCTCAGGCTAGCTCGTCCGCTCCGGTGGTGGTCACGCGGGTGTGCGAGGTGGGGCCCGAGGAGCCGGCGGCAGCGGTAGCAGCAGCGGCCACCACCACCGCCACCCCTACCACCGCGCCCTCTGCCTCTCCCACCGGGGAGCCCGAGGTCAAGAGGTCCCGAGTGGAGGATCCCGTGGGGACTGTGACCACGCAGGCCGGGGTGATCACGGCTGCCGGCCCGCAGGGCCCCAGTACCGGGGAGTGACGTCACCGGCGTGGCGGTGGAGTGGGACACACGCCGAAAGGAGTTGTGGAGCTGGACCCAGGCGGCCGATACCAGCGCCGCTCGGACGAGATGAGGAAGCTCCACATGGACCGAGCTCGGTGCCAGACGGGCAGGACGGCTCCCTCTGCTGTGCCCGGACACCCGCGTCCTCCTGGCATCTTCTCTCCTGCCCTGCTCTGGTTTAAAACAAAACACATAAACACGTTCAGACAGCTGATTGTATGATTCTGGGAATTCTTTGTTTTCGTTTCCTTCTCCCCCAGCACCACCTCTTCTCCGCAGGCCTTTAGTCGAGGGCGTGGGAAGAAGGTTGTAGCTCAGCATCTCCAGGAGTCTGTCCAGGCGGCCCCGGCCCCGCGCAGAAGCCAGGCTCCCAGAGCAGCCGTCACCCCGAGGATGGGATGCAGATGCAGCCTGGCGCAGACCGAGGCCTCCGAGGGAGAGCACGGGCCTGGGGGTCCAGCCCTTGTTTGTAAGAGATTGGAAGTAGCCGAGAGAAAGGTGACACCACCAGATTTCAGACCGTCCTGTGGTTTCTTCTCCTAAAAGTGACAAAGCATTGGCATTAATTGGACAGAGGGGAGGGGCCTGGTTTGGCTTTGGGCCTCAAGCGTCTCTGGTTTTGTTGAGGCGTGGAAACCAGGCTTCATCCTCAGGCGGAGACAGACCCAGAAGGGGTCATCTGTTTTTGAGGTTCTCGTCGGTAGACCGTTTAACAGCTGTAGGTTTGGGCTTCTTACTGGCATTAACCCCCACAGAGAGTAAACCTGCCGCTCCGTCTGTTAACTTCAAGAAAGATCGACGGCCTCCTGGACTGGTGTTCCCGGCGGAAAGCTGTTCAGGTGAGAGATCCACCCGAGGCAGCAGGCTGCGGCGTCCGGCCTGCGTCCCGACCACGCTGCGGTTGCGTGGCCACTGGTGCTCAAGGGGGAAGGAGGTGGCCAACCCGACAGGAGGACAGTCGCGCCACGTGGCCCGCGTGGCCCCCGTTTCCCTGTGGCTGTGACGAGCGGATGGCATGCGGCCGCTCACCAGGCTTTACCACCAGGTCCCAGCGTCTGCACCACCTGCCAGCCTGCCACCGTCTCCCATCAGACCCGTGGCCCCTGCCCCAGCGCCGGGGGCCCCGGGCTCGGCCCGCAGCTCCGGCCGGCTCGGTGGGACCCGCACGCCCCCGGAGACGCGAGCAGAGCGGGGCCCGCGGCCCCTCGGCGTCTCTGGGGAACATTCTCAGGAAACGGGAAGCGCCTCTCTGTGAAGGGTGGCTTTAAACCCGGCCCGGCGGCCCTTCCGCACGCGCCCCGGGGGCCCCGGCGGACGCGGTCTCTCCGCTTAGGCGCGCCGGCCGCGGGGCGGGGGTGCTGCTCACGCCTGGCCCGGACAACGCTGGCATGGCGGCCGCGCCGCTCACCCTCACGAGGGGCGACGCTGTCCCGGGACGTCGCCCAGGCCCGTTCCCGCCGGCCTCGGACCCCGCGTCTGGGCCGCGTCGGGTGTGGGGCGCGTGAGAGTGACTGGGGCCCCGGGCGGGCGCCGCGGCACCAACGGCCTCGCCCCCGCGGGTCCTCGGCCGGGGCTCGGGGTGGCCGTCGCCTCTTCCCCATCGTCGCCGCTCGTTCCCGGGGCTGTTGCTCGTGGGCCACAGGCCTGCCTCCTCGGGTGGGCTGGCGCCGTCCCCGGAGGACAGACGCCCGGGGCGGTGGCCACAGGACGCCCTCGGCGCCGGGCGCCTCTGCCTGGGGTGGCCAGTCTGGCTCTGACCCTGTGCTTTCCTGACTTCCGAGGTGTCTTGGTTTCCGTCTGTTATCGGTGATGAGCGCGCTGTTTATTCTGGCTGTGGTTCAGGGAGGAGGGGGGAGGGGGTGACTGGAACCGGGAGGGGAACAGGACAGGGTGTCCTTCGGGGACGTTCTGCCACGTGGAGAGCTTGTGCCTTTTTAGCTGTTTCTGGGAACGGGAAGAAGGGGCCCCGCAGGGGGAGGCCTCGGGGCACCTGCCACCTCAGGTTCACAGTGAGTTTCTGGGTGGGCTTTGGTCATCTGACCAGATGGCGCTCCTGGCTCCCGCCAGCCCTTGTCCTGGGACTGGTGGCCAGGGGGCCCAGGAGTGGCCAGCTCCCCAAGGAAGGTGCACGTCGCAGCCGGAAAGATGGCCGACGTCCTCAGAGCCAACCAGGCGATGGTCCCGCACCCCTCCTCCACCCTGCCGGACCCAACCGTGGAAGCAGGAGCACCAGGCCCGAGTGACCAGGAGAACCGCAGCCCTCAGAGCCTGGCGGCCGTGACCCGCCACAGGCATGGGTTGTGGCCCGTGGCTGACCCAGCGGAGGCTGGGGAAATAAGTGAACGTGAGTCAGCCTGGCCCGATGCTGGTGTCACAGCGGCCTCAGGGCACCCGGGGGCTGGAACGTGCACAGGGGACCGGCCCGGCAGGTGCAGCTGGGGCAAGGGCACTTGGGCCCCTGGCGGCACCGCGGCTGCCTCTGCATCCGGGTACCTGGGTCCAGCTGTCTGGCTGTGCTTGACCAGTCACCACCTTTACCAGCACCCGATACAGGAACGTGCGCTCTCTGCACAGGAAGGAACTCTCAAGAATCACTACTCTTACATAGTTGAGCGTCTGCCCCGAGGCAGTTGGGTCCAGCGTTGGAAGTGGGGAGGGCTGTGCCCCGGAGCTCACCAGCTGCTAGGACAGTACCTTCTCCTCTCCGGCCGCTGTCACGCAGCTCGTCAGCCCCAGGGTGGACACTGAGTGTCCCTCGTCTGCCATCTGCGTTTCCCCTCATGAAGCTCCCAGTCACATGGCGCTGTCGAGGGCACAGCCTGTGAAAAGTGCTCAGTCTGTCCGGCTCCCCTTCTCCTTAGGTCCGTAAGGGGTGCGCAGCCTGAATCCCTCGTGAGGGCAGAGTCATGCTGGGGCAGGGGGTGGGCCCGGGCGGGACGCCCTTCTCTCTCCTACTCGCTCTCTGCAGGGGGGCCCCTGGTCTCCCTCTGATGCCTGGTTGGTTCATGTTTAGGGTTTGCTGTCTGTGGGAGTTTTTTTCTCCACCTAAGAATCAAGCCAAGTGAAAAAGGTGAAAGTGGATTTCTGAGTTGCTAAAGGCACATTGGTGATTCTCAAGGTGGGAGGGAATAGGTTTGGTGGGGCCCCCAGGCTGCCTGGCCCCTTTCCCGGGTCTCGCTGGTCCTGGCGAAAGACTGGTTTGAGGTTGCAGGCATCGTTCAGCTAATGCTCTCATTTCCTCTAAAGAACGGTCTGCGTGGACCATTCACGGTGAGCTGCCTGGCTGCCGGGACATGTTGTGTGGTCTCTGTAGACAGAAACCCCTTCATTGACAACTTGGAGTTCAGAAGGAGTAGAAACGTTTCTTTTGGCCTTTTTTTTTTTTGGTCAGTCTCTTCTTTTATGGAGTCAAAGAACAGACCAAATATGAGAGTGTGTTAGAGAAGACAGAGGTGTTTGAGGAGCTTATAGGGTTTAGACTTAAGTACCGTTGATGCAGGGGAATGAGCTGTTTTTCTCCAAAAGCCTCCAGTTCTGCTCTGCCCTGGGATGGCTTTGTCTGGGATGGGGGCTGTCGTGCCCCCAGGAACGGGCTTCGGGCGCCACCGAGCACGCGGCCTCCCCTTGCTTCAGTGCTGGGTAAACAGTGCACTGCTTGTTCTAGAATAAGTTACCAGAAATGACCGTGAGGCTCTGCAGGTAGAAACAGCCGGAGTTGCTGCACTCTGTCCACACGTGCTGACAGTGAAAGCGGCCTCCAACGCAGCCGCTCAAAGCCGCCCTCGTGATACCTCTGCCCGGAGGCAATATTATTTAACAAGCATCATTTAAATTATTCACATGTGCTGCTATAAAGGTAGGACGGACCCAAGAAGGAGGGGAGCCTGGGGTGGGGCCCAGCGGTGGTTTCTGCCCGTGGTCCTCAGGTTGCTTGCCCGTGTGTTGTGAGCTCTCATCTCACCAGTTCCCTTCCCAAGGCCTTGTTTCCCACGTGTGGGTTCAGCAGGCCCAGGACGCGGCCCTTCCCATCGCGCCTTCCTGCCCTTCCTGCCGCGCTGCTCCCCACGGTTTCCTTTACCCCTGAAAGCTGCTCCCTCTGCGTCCGAGGGCGGGTCCGCGCCCGGCACCTGCAGGTGTCGTCAACCATCGGTCACTGCGCCACCCTCGGGTGGCCTCATCCGATGGCGAGGGTGTCCGTGGAGCGCGGGGCATCGCACACCACCAGCCGTTCCTGTGACCGGAAGTAGAGAACAGCCCGTTTACTGAGTGTTCAGGGACAGTCATTTTGCTCTTACAATGAAAAGAAGCAGTGGTCACTGGCCGAGTCGTCGTCCCCCGGCACCGCCGGGCCGTCGGGGGTGTCTCTGTGGAAGGCCCTCCAGCTGGGCACAGGCCGGGGCTCAGCTCTGCCACCGCGGGGGCGACCCCTCCTGCCCCCGGACCCTGTCCTGCTGTGCCGTCCCTGTCCCCTCCACCCTGGCGGTGGGGGGAAGGTTCCCAGGGGCACAGAGCGACTTCCTGTCTCTAGGTTTGAGGAGACCCCCGGTGTCCCCATCACATCGGAATGAACGTCTGAGCAGCTGCCGCGGGAGGTCCCATCTGTTGGGGAACGTGTCCCTGTTCCCACCCTGAGCGCAGGCCCGGGCCCGGCACGGTGACCCTGCCGCCCGGTGACAGGAGGCCTCCTGCGGGCTCACCGCTGACCAGGAGCGGGGCGTTTGTGCTGAGACGAAGATCTCTCCTTGGGCTGAGTGAGCCTCAGGACCCGCAGTGTCTTTTCCTTTCCCTAACGGTTTTCACTGCTCCGTATTTTAGAGCAGCGTGAAGGCAGCAGTCACTTTGTCTTTCTTTCTCTCCAAGGAGGGACCCCACTCAGAGGACTTCACTGATTCCTCGTACCTGCCTGTCACGCTGGTAGCAATCGGGAAAAGGTCGTGAGAAGACAGACTCGGGGGTGGGGGCGTGGAGCGGAGGAGGCAGCGGACACGCGTCTTTATTTTGGCTGACCAGCTGGCTGCTGGCGCCACGGGACCACCCCCCCACCCCCACCCCTTGGCCCGGAAGAGCCGGGGTGTCTTCAGGGTACATCCTCCGGGTTTTAGGGCTCCCTTTTACTTCCGAGGGAGACGTAAGAGGTCTCCAAGCTCCTCTTACCTTTTTGCCCCGACCCAGTTATTTTTGAGTCAAAATAGAATTGGAAGAATTCTAGTTCATTATTCGTTATTTGAGAATCTTTTCCGGAATCGTTGGCTCATTTGATTCATCCAGATATTTATTGGTGGTTTAGTTGGTGTCAGAAACAGTAAAAAGTGCGGGGGAGGCCAGACCCAAGAGGGACACAGCCGTTTAGATCTGCGACCCCCCTGGGTTAACATTTCAGTGGTCTGACACATTAAAAAGATTCTGTGCTGCTTATGTGAAGGTTTTTCTTACCTGCAGTGATAGGACTCGCTCCTCTGAGCTGTTGCCCAGAGCCACCAGCGGCGCTGTAACCTGTCCCCAAATTCTGAACATATTGGCTGAGCTGGAACGAGGCCTCTGACTCTGAAAGGGATTTTTTTGTGTGTAAAGTTAACTGGCCTAAAGTAACTAGTTCGATGCTACAACCTGTGTCCTCTTAAGATCTTAGCCTCTAAATTTCTGGGTTAACTGGTCCAAAAAAATTTTTTTAATAAGTAAAACTAGGATTTAAAAATCCAACACTTTAAGTTTGGCCCTTCCCTCCTATCTTCCTTTCAGGAAGGGCTTTCTGGATACCTGGTCGCCCGGAACTGACCTGGCTCGGTTCCTAGTTCAGGACAGAGACCCGGGAGGAAAGAGGAAAGTGTGTCCCCGATTCTTGCTTACACGCAGACTCTGACCCTGGGCAGCTCCGCGCACGTCGGGGAGGGATAAACCCAGCACGGTTGTTCTTTCTTACCTGACTGAGAATTCTCCTGTAAAGGTCGTCTGGGGGTGGGTGTTGTTAGGAGCGTGTCTGTGTGTGTGTGTGTGTGTGTGTGTGTGTGTTTTTACGGTGGCTGTCTAAAGTATTTTTCACAACATGTTTAATCATCAGTGCTTTAAAAAGCGGTGGTGTCCTGTAGAGTGGGGATTAGGTTACTGAGCGTTGGATGGGAAGCTGAGGTCATGTCGCGTGGCCGTGTTTCACCACCTGTGAGTGTGACCTGGCCTGTGGGACGCCCAGGGGGAACAGCACACACCCCCTGGCACAGGGGCGGGAGGACGGGGGGGTATCCACCGCTGCTGGGCCGGCCTGCGTTTTCATTTCAAATGGGATACAGTATTTTTTTAATAAGGAGCCATGCTTTTTTTTTTAAAAAAGTTTGAGATCTGAATGTGATTTCTAATTGTACCAGACGTTAATGTTTTAAAGCTATAACAAAGTTTAAAATTTCTACTCTTGGTTTTTCACTTATTTTAACTGTTCTTTTATCTATTAAATTGTTGTATGTGGACGGGGAAGTTTTGTTTCTCCTCTTAGCATTTGTTTCTATAACCAGAAATAAAGTTATATATTAAAGAAATGAGACTGGGCTCCGTGTGGTCTTGGGAGCGGCTGCCGAGGGACAGACGGACAGATGGGCGGATGCCTGGACGCGCAGCTCCCCCTCCTCAGCTGCAGGGAAGTCACCACCTGCCCTTCTTGTGGTGCTGCCGGGTAACTGACGATCAGATCACCGGAAGGGAGCGCTTGGGCACCTGTGCTGCAGGCTGCCTCTGACCTGGGATTTGATGAGCGTGTTTTTGTCACAAATCCGTCGCTGTCAAGCTCCCTGGTGTTTGCTCGTGGGACTCATCCCCTCATCCAGCTGATAACTAACATGTCTTTTTCCGATTTCACAGTGGTCCACGGTGGTAACTAAGGTCTGAGCACTCCTCTTCCTCCCTCTGGTACTCACTCCATCACTGCTCCAACTGAAGCCTTAACGCAACAGTAACAGAGTAATCACAGGTCAGGATTTTAGCCATGCAGCAAGCAAGAGGGAGAATAATAAGTTTGGGGACCTACATTGGCTAATTAGCATCTTTTTTAACTGTTTAAGTTTCTTAAGTTTTGTTTCTGATTAAGGCAATCATTTCTCACTCGTAAGACCTTAAAATAGCATTTTACACAAATGTACGCTTTTGTAAGAAATTGTAAAATATCCCCCTTGGTGATATCACTTGAGGGGTGTGTGTGTGTAGACAGAGCAGAGCTCTGAACAAAAGCTAAGCTACCCTGTGAACCTGGGTGTGCACCAAAGACAAGGGAGTGCTTGTCTCCACCGGACGCCAGGTCGTGCGTCACAGCTGTACTCATTATTGCCAACATTTGGAAACACACCAAATATTCGTCAAAAGTAGAACGGATAAGCTGTGGTAAATTCACACTCACACACTGATTAGAAGAGGCAGTAAGAAGGAGCGGCTGTAATCCTACAACACAGAGGAGCCTCATGGCGTCACGGTGAAGGCGACATGCAGTTCTGTCGGTTCCATCTGTATGAAGCGTAAAAAGAGGCACACCTGATCTCTGGTGACAGGAGTGAGGCTAGCGGGCTGCCTCTGGGGAGGGGAGCGGGTAGGGGGCATGGGGAGCCGGCGGGGAGGGGGAGGCGTCCTGAATCCTGGCTGTGGCCGCTCAGCTTTGCAGCAGCCTGTGCTCAGATGTCAGGAATTTTGAGAGCTAGCTGTTCACCAAAACCATTATTCAAATTTCAGTTACATAAACTTAGCGATGTAGAAAATTACCTTAAGAGCCAAGGTAATAAATACTCAATTCATCACTTAGTATCATTTTACTATTACCCATGCTCTCCGGGTTGTTGGCGTGGCTTGGGCTTGGGTGGCGGACAGATGGTCCAGTGGTGTGCCACTCACTGTGTATCTGCTCCCCGCTGTTCAGTGACAGCATGTCGGCAGCTTGCAGCCGGCTGCTTCGCGACTGTTTGCACCACAGAAATTATTAAACACTAAACATCAGCCTCCCCCACCCCCAACAGAGCCAGTTAAACATTTACCAGCATATCACTGAGTTACAGAAGTGGAAGACATCCCTGAGTTCATTTACGATTGATGTGCTTGATAAACTTTTTTTTTTTTTTTTTTTTTGGCTACAAAACTAGTATTTGAACTCCTTTCCAAGTCTCACATTTTGTAGGTCCAAATGCAGTTACCTTTGGATTTGATTTGTATGCTGTGGCTCAGGTAAACCAGCGACCTCCCACCAAACCATGTGTCGATATTAAGCTACTGCCTGGTAGCTTCAGACCCAACTTTCCTTGCTGTTTCATGATGCCGGGGCTGGGCCTCTGCAAGCCCATCCCAGCTCCTCCGTCGGGCCCCCTGACGCAGGGTGTTGGCGGGGCCTGGGAGGTCGGCGGATGCTTCCTGTTCCCGGCGGCTCTCTTCAGCTCCAGCAGACATCCTGGCAACAGCAGCTGCCTGCTGTTGGCTGTCCCAGCCCGCGGGGCCTCCTCGCAGGTCGGTTTCAGCTCTGCAGGACCCCTGGGCCAAGCCCTAGGCTTCAACCGCTCCCCCCCTTCCCCATGTCCCCCCACCGTCAGGAGCAGCTGCTGCCCACGCCCTGTCAGGTCTTCCACACCTGGCTGCAATTCTTTATATTGAATCTTCTAATGAGACACCTGCCTTCCATCTCCAGGCCAGCCACCGATGGACGCAGGTGCATTGAGTTGGTGCTGACCTCGCTCAGCCTCGCGGCAGCACTTGAACCTGACTGCGCGCCTCGTGGCCTCTGAGCCACCGCCTGCTCCTGCGTTTCCTCCCGCCTGGCCGGGCACGCCCCGGCAGGCAGTGGGCAGAGCGGCCGCAAGCGCTGACCTGGAGTCCAGCTGCTGGTTGGGATCCCTCCTCTGCCAACAGGTATGACCTTGGGCCCGTAGCCAGCTTTGTAGCTTCACCCAACTCATCCTTCAAGTGGTAACAGTGAAGCTCTCCTCAGGGGTGTCGGTGTTAGGTGAGATGCACGGGGCTCAGCAGGCTTCCTCTGCCAGTTCCCTTCCTCTTCACGCCGCGGTGCCCACCTCTCTCCATTTGCTGTCTGGACAGATGCGCTCCCACTACCTCACGCACCCCCGCTGGCTCCCGGCTCCTCACCCTCCTCAGCTGTCACCCTCCACGTCTCCACTTGAGCACTGCTAGGGCATCTCAAAACCTCCCCCTGGCCGGGGCCAGGATTCCCGCAGAGGAGGGCAGAGCCCGCCCCCCGCCCCCCTTCCCTCCATTCCTGTCTTCCCCGCGGCTCATCCCTCCAGGGCCTCCTCATCCGTCCAACCTTCCCACAGGCTCTTCCCTTACTCTGCTTTATCATCCCTGCAGGGCATTTATCACTGCTAGGCTTCTGTGTGTGGTGTGTGTGCGTGCGCGCGCGCGTATATATTTTTTTCTTGCCGCGCAGTGCAGCGTGTGGGATGTGGGATCTTAGTTCCCCGACCAGGGACGGAACCCGGGCCCTGGGGCAGTGAGAGCATAAGAGTCCTAACCCCTGGACCGCCAGGGAATTCCCAACGCGGTTGTATATTTGATGATGGTCGTGGTTTTTTTCTTTTTCTTTTTCCTTTTTTGGCTGCGTTGGGTCTTCGTTGCCGTGCATGTGCTTTCTCTAGCTGCAGCCAGCGGGGGCTTCTCTTGTTGCGGAGTAGGGGCTCTAGGCGCCGCAGGCTCAGTAGTTGTGGCGCACAGGCTCAGCTGCTCCGCCGCAGGTGGGACTTTCTGGACCAGGGGTCACATCTTATGTCCCCTGCACTGGCAGGCGGATTCTCAACCGCTGCACCACCACGGAAGCCCCCGAGGGTGGTTTTTGTTGGTTGTAAATTGCACGAGGGCAGGAACTTGGCTTCTCCCGGGCCCCAGTCCCCAGAACCTAAAGCGCTGCGGGCAGGCCCGGGACTCAGCCATTGCTTGCTCCGTAGATAAGTGACCCCACGTTCCGCCACGTCCTCTGCTGCGCCGGGGCCGAGGGGACGCACCGCCCCGGCAGCAGGAACCTGCTGCTGCGCTCGGCTGTCCGCGGTCTTTCGCCCTCCCCGCCCCATCCCGCCCCATCCCGCCCCATCCCGCCCCATCCCGCCCCATCCCGCCCCCGCGGTTGCTGACTCCGCCCACGTCTCCTAGCTCGGGCCACCTCCCTCCCCGCCCCGGCCCCGCCCCTCCTCGCCGGCCGCCCCCGCCCCCAGCGCGGCCTCCGCTCTCCCGCCCGGGCAGGTAGGCCGGCGCCAGGCCGCCCCGACGGCTCCCGGCGGCCCCCGCGCGGAGACGCTCCGCCCGAGCCTGCGGCCGCGCCTGCGCAGGTGGCGGCTCGCGGCGCCGCCCGGAAGCCGCTGCCGCCGCGGGTCTCTCTGCCGGGGCCCCCGCGTCGGGGCGCGCGGTCTGCTCTCCCGGCGGCGGCGGGATGTTCACGGCGGCGGCGGGGAGCCTGCTCCGCCAGGCCAGGTGGGGCCTTGCGGGCCGGGGCGGCGGGGAGGCCGGGGAGGGGCGGCCCGGCCCCCGGGGGCGGCTCCCGAGCGGCGCTCCGCGGGGTGCGGGCGGGAGGGCGGCGGGGGGCCCGGCCCGTCCGGCGGGAAGCGGCGCCCAGGGCGGTCCGGCGCCTCGACGTCCGCGGCGGCACAGAAAGGCGTGCCGCACGGAGCCACGGCGAGCAGGCCGCAAAGGCCACGGTCCCCGCGCTTCTGCGGGCTCTGGGCGGCCGTGGAGGGTTCTGTTGTCTGGAAAGACCCGCCCACCCGCGGGTGCTTTGGCTCAATGGGGAAGTTCCCCGCGGTGTTCTGGCCCCGAGCTGGCCTCCCACCAGCCAGCCACCCGCGGGAGAAGGCGGATGAAGGCCGGGACTGACGCCGCACAGCCCATCGGACAGTGTGAGGCTCGGTGCTCCTGCAAGAGGAGAAGGTGCAGCCAGCGCCGCGGTGTACACACACGCACACAGACACACACAGAGACACACACACACACACCCCACCGCCGGCTTCGGAGCTCGACCAGGGGGTGCGAAGGGTTAGGCTGGTTGAGGCTCCTGTGGTCCTAGTGAAGCGACGTCCTGAATGCATGTTAGGGTTTAAGGGCTGTGAACAGGGCGAAAGTTTGCCATGGTCAGAATCGCCTTTGAAAATCTGTAGTTCCTTCAGCCTAGGACAGGTTTCCTAATATTCAAGTTCCAGTATTCCAGTTCAGGTTCACTTGAATTTAGGAGCTGTATTAGATGAAAATGGATATCTTTTTTAAAAAAATTGAAGTATAGTTGATTCACAATATTAGTTTCAGGTGTACAACACAGTGATTCAGTGTTTTTATGGATTATACCCCATTAAAGCTACTGTAAAATGTCGGCTACATTCCCTGTGCTGTACAATATATCTATAGCTTGTTTAATACATAGTAGTTTGTACCTCAACCCTCTACTCCCATCTTGCCCCTACCCCATTCCCACTCTCCACTGATAACCATGAGTACATGTTCTATATCTGTAAGTCAGTTTCTGTTTTGTTGTATTCATTAATTCCATTTTTTAGATTCTACGTGTACATGGTAACATACAGTATTTGTCTTATTTCACTAAGCATGATACCTTCCAGGTTCATCCATGCTGTTGCAGATGCAAGAATTTCATTCTGTTTTATGGCTGAGCAATATTCCATTGTGTGTGGGTGTGCGTCTATCACACCTTCTTTATCCGTTCATCTGTTGATGGACACTTAGGCTGCTTCCATATCTTGGCGGTTGTAAATAATGCTGCTGTGAACTTGGGGTTGCAGGTACCTTTTTGAATTAGTGGGGGGGGTTGTTTGTTTTTCTGTTTTTTGTTTTTGTTTTTGTTTTGTTTTAAAATTAGTGTTTTTGTTTTCTTCCCATATATACCCAGGAATGGAGTTGCTGGATCATATGGTAGTTCAATTTTTAGTTTTCTGAGGAATCTCCACAATTTTCCATAGTGGCTGCACCAATTTACATTCCCACCAACAGGGAACTAAGGTTCTCTTTTCTCCACATTCTCACCAAAAAGACCACCATTTGTTATTGTGGTCTTTTTGAGGACAGCCATTCTGACAGGTGTGAGGTGTTACCTCATTGTGGTTTTGATTTGTATTTCTCTTATGATTAGCTGTTTTGAGCATCTTTTCATGTGCCTATTGGCTGTCTGTATGTCTTCTTTGGAAAAATAACTATTCAGGTCTTATGCCCATTTTTTAATTGAGGTTTTTTTTTTTAAAATACCGAGTTGTATGAGCTATTTATACATTTTTGGATATTAATCCTTTATGAGTCGTATCATTTGCAAGTATTTTCTCCCATTCAGTAGGTTTCCTTTGCTGTGCAAAAGCGTTTAGGTTTTGTGAGGTCCTGTTTGTTTATTTTTGCTTTTTTTTCCTTTGCCATAGGGGACAGATCTAAAAAAAAACAAATACTGCCACGATTTTTGTCAAAGAGTATTCTGCCTGTATTTTTTTTTAGGAGATTTATAGTTTCTGATCTAACATTTAGGTCTTTAATCCATTTTGAGTTTATTTTTTGTATATCATGTGAGAAAATGTTCCAATTTCGTTCTTTTACATGTAACTGTCCAGTTTTACCATTACCACTTATTGAAGAGACTGTCTTTTCTCATTGTATATATATTCTTGCCTCCTAATCTCCTTGTCGCAGATTAATTGGCCATAAACGTGTGGGTTTATTTCTGGGTTCTCTGTTATGTCCCATTCATCTATGTGTGTGTTTTTATGCCAGTACCATACTGTTTGTTTGCTTGTTTGGTTAGTACTATACTGTTTTGATTACTGTAGTTTTGTAATATAGTCTGAAATCAGGGATCATGATACCTCTATCCAGCTGTGTTCTTTTTTTTCAAGATGCTTTGGCTATTCATGGTCTTTTGTAGTTACATATACATTTTAGGGTTATTTGTTCTAGTTCTATGAAAAATGTCATGGATGTTTTGATAGAGGTTGCATTAAATCTGTAGATTGCTTTGGGTAGTATGGACATTTTAACAATATTCTTCTAATTCATAAACGTGGGGTACCTTTCTATTTCTTTGTATCATCTTCAGTTTTCTCTATCAGTGTTTTATAGTTTTCAGAGTATAGGTCTTTTACCTCTTCTGTTAAGTTTATTCCTAGCTATTTTATTCTTTTTGACATGATTTTAACAGGATTGTTTTTTTGCTTTCTCTTACTAGTGTATAGAAAAGCAACAGGTTTTCCAATGTTATTCTTGTATCCTGCAACTTTACAGAATTCATTAGTTTAATAGTTTTTTGGTTTTGTGTGTGGAAACTTTAGGATTTTCTACATATGGTATCATGTCATCTGCAGATAGTGATAGTTTTACTTCTTCCCTTCCAAGTTCTATGCCTTTTATTTTTCTAGTCCGATTGCTGTGGCTAGGACTTCCAATACTGTGTTAAATAGAAGTGGTGAGACTGGGCACTCCTGTCTTGTTCCTGATATTGGAGGAAAAGCTTTCAGCTTTTCACTGTTGACTATGATGTTAGCTGTGGGTTTGTCATAAATGCAGTTTATTATGTTGAGATATGTTCCCTCCATACCAGTTTCGATGAGTTTTTAATCATGAATGGATGTTGAATTTTGTCAGATGCTTTTTCTGCATCTGTTGAGATGATCATGTGAATTTTATCCTTCCTTTTGTTAATGTGGTGTATCACACTGATTAATTTGAGGGTATTGAACCATCCTTTTAACCCTGGAATAAATCCTGCTTGATCATAGAGTATGATTTTTTGTTTTATGTATTGCTGAATTTGGTTTGTTGATGTTCTGTTGAGGATATTTGCATCTATATTCATCATAGATATTGGCCTGTAATTTTCTTTATTTGTAGCGTCTTTGTCTAGTTTTGGTATCAAGATAATTGTGGCCTCATACAGTGAATTTGGGAGTGTTCCTTCCTTTTCAATTTTTTGGAATAGTTTGAGAAGGATAGTTATTTTTTCTTTATATGTTTGGTAGAATTCCCTTGTGAAGCTGTCTGGTCCTGGACGTTTGTTCACTGGGAGACTTTTTTTAATTACTAATTCAGTTTCACTACTAGTGATAGGTCTGTTAGATTGTCTGTTTCTTCCTGTTTCAGTCTTGGAAATTGTGTGTTTCTAGAAATGTATCCGTTTCTTCTAGGTTGTCCAATTTATTGGTATGTAACTGGCATGTAACTGTTGATAGTATTCTCTCATGGTTTTTTGTATCTCTGTGATACCAGTTTTAATTTCTCCTCTTTCATATCTTACTTTATTTGGGTCCTCTCTTTCTCTTGGTCAACCTGCCTAAAGGGGTTTTTTGTTTTTGTTTTTTAAAGACATATATAGATAGCTTTCTCTCTCTCTCTCTCTTTTTTTTTTAAATAAATGTATTTATTTATTTATTGGCTGCATTGGATCTTTGTTGCTGCATACTGGCTTTCTCTAGTTGCAGCAGTGGAGGCTACTCTTCGTTGCAGTCTGACTACAGGCTTATCAATTTTATCTTTTCAAAAAATCAGCTCTTGGTTTCATTGTTCTTTTCTTTTTTTTTTTTGGTTTTTATTTTGTTTCCTCTCTGGTCTTTATTTTCTTCCTTCTGACTTTGGGCTTTGTTTCTTCTTCTTTTTCTAATTCCCTTAGATGGTAGGTAGTTGGGTTGTGTAGAGAACCACAGAGGACACAGAGGACACTGACTTGGAGTAACAATCCCGAGAGCACATGACCGGCTGTATGGCTGCAGGCAGTTCTGAAAGCAGAAAGGAAAACCATTGAGATAAAGCAGTTATATAGCCCATGGCTCCAGGCTCCAGCTCCGAGTTAAAGATAAACTATCTCTCCTAGTAATCATAAAAAACAAGGTGTCCTGCAATTTTCTCTAATTGAAGCATATACCTTGTGATGCCCATTATCGTGATTTATAATCTAGAATGCTAGAATGCTTTTTCTCAGTAAATACACTGTGGGAATCAGAGCTTGGGACTCTTGACTGGCTTGGTCTTGAGTCCCCTGACCCCATGCTTTCCTATACTCTTGTATGATTTTCTTAATTCCACCGTGCCACTCATTCAGGTTTGTTCATGTGGATGAGATCTCCACAGGGTTGTTTGAGATTTTTGTTTCTGGAGGTATGCCTGTATTGCTATAAACTTCCTTCTTAGAACTGCTTTTGCTGCATCCCACAGATATTTTATTTTTATTTGTCTTGAGGTATTTTTACTTTCCTCTTTGATTTCTTTATTGACCCATTGGTTTCTTAGTAGCATGTTGTTTGAGTCTCTGTGTGTTTGTGTTTTTCCCATTTTTCTTCCTGTAATTGATTTCTGGTTTAATATCATTTGTGGTCAGAAAAAAATGCTTGATATAATTTCTATTCTCTTAAATTTGTTGAGACTTGTTTTATCATCTAGCATGTGATCTATCCTGGAGAATGTTCCATGTGCACTTAAAAAGAATGTGTATTCTGCTGTTTTGGGGTTGGAATATCCTGTAGATTTCGAGTAAGTTCAACTGGTCTAAAGTATCATTTAAGACTACAGTTTCTGTCTTGATTTTATGTCTGGGTGATCTGTCCATTGATTTAAGTGGGGTATTAAAGTCCCCTACTATTACTGTGTTGTTGTTGGTTTCTCCCTTTGTCTGTTAATATTTGCTGTATATAGTTAGGTGCTCCTGTGTTAGGTGCATAGATGTTAACGAGTATAATATCTTTTAATGATCCTTTTGTTATTATCTAATGCTCTTCTTTATTTTTTGTTAGACTTCATTTTAAAGTCTACTTTGTCTGATATGAGTGTTGCTACCCCACCTTTCTTGTTTCTATTTGCGTGAAATATCTTTTTTCCATCCCCTTGCTTTCAGTCTCTGTGTGTCTTCAGTTCTGAAGTGAGTCTCTTTTAAGCAACATATAGATGGGGCTTGTTTGTTTATCCAGTCAGTCATCTTATGTCTTTTGATTGGAACATTTAGACCATTGACATTTAAAGTGATTATTGATAGGTATGTACTTATTGCTTGTTTTCTAGTCGTTTTTGTAGTTCTCCATTCTTTTCTTCTTTTCATTTCTTACCTTGAGGTTTGATGATTTTCTCTAGTGGTATGCTTGTGTTCCTCTCTCTCTAGTTTTTGTGTATCTATTGCAGGTTTTTGATTTGTGGTTATCATGGGGTTCATATATGGTGAACTTTGTTCTAGCTTATTTAAGTGACCCACAGTTCTTTTTTTTTTTTTTTTTTTCCTCTCTTGGCTGTGCTGTGCAACTTGTGGGATCTTAGTTCTTCTACCAGGGGTTGAACCTGTGCCCTCAGCAATGAAAGTGCCGGGTCCTAACCACTGGACCACTGGGGAATTCCTGACCCACAGCTTTTACTATATATTTGCTTTCACTAGTGGGATTTTTTTCCTTTCCTATAAATTCTTCCTGTTCTAGCCTTTTCTTTTCCACACAAAGATCCTTTAACTCTTGGAGTCAGTGTAGTATTAATGAACTCTTAGTTTTTGCTTGTCTGAGAAGTTCTTCATCTCTCCTTTTAATTCTGAATGATAACGCTGCTGGGTAGAGTACCCTAGGTTGTAGGTTTTTCCTTTCAGCACTTTATCATGCCACTCCCTCCTGAGCTGAAAAGTTTCTGCAGAAAAATCCACTGATAGCTTTATGGAGGTTCCCTGGTGTGTGGTTTTTTCTCTTGCTGGCTTTAGAATTCTCTTTTTAACTTTTGCCATTTTAATTATATGTCTTGGTGTGGGTCTCTTTGGTTTCATCGTGTTTGGGGTTCTCTTTTGCTTCCTGTACCTGGATATCTATCTCCTTCTTTCAGCTCAGAAAGTTTCCAGTCATAATTTCATCAAATATATTTTTGACCCTTTTCTGTCTTCTCCTTCTGGAACCCTTATATGTGAATGTTAGTATGCTTGATGGTGGCAGAAATCTCTTAAACTGCCCTCATTTTTTAAAATGTCTTATTCTTTTTGCTGTTCTGATTGGGTGATTTCCATTATTCTGTCTTCCAGGTCACTTGTGTGTGTGTGTGTTTAATTGGAGTATAATTGCTTTACAGTGTTGTGTTAGGTTTTGCTGCACAATGAAGTGAGTCAGCTGTATGTATATGTATATCCCCTCCCTCGTGGACCTCCCTCCATCCCCCCATCTAGGTATGTTCTTCTGTATCACCTAGTCTGCTGTGAATTCCTTTTAGTATGTTTTTCGTTTCAGTTATTGTATTTTCCTGCTTTATTTTTTACATTTTCTAGTTCGTTGTTAAAATTCTGTGTTCAACTATTCCCTGGTTTAGGTAGCATTCTTATTACTAATGTTTTGAACTCTTTATTTGGTAAATTATTTATCTCTGTTTCATTACCTGTTTTCTCAGGGTTTTTTTTCTTCTTCTTCTTTCATTTGAAACAAATTCCTCTGTCTTCTCATTTTGTTTAGCTTTTCCTGTCTCTGTGAAGTTAGGTGAAACAGTTATCGCTCACGGTCTTAAGTGGTGTCCCTGTGTAGGAGCGTCCCTACACAGTCTGCATGTGCCCCGCGGCTTTGGCGGGAGAGCCGAAGCTGAAAGGAGCAGGAGTGGCGCCTTCCCCAGGGTGTGTGGCAGCTGTCGCAGTGGTAGGAGGTGGGGCTGGAGCCAGAGCCAGGTGAGAGCTGGAGCATCTCTGTTCAGTGGCCGTCACTGCCCTATCAGGGTGGGTGCCAGGTTGCTGGAGCACCTCTGTTCAGTGGCCGTCACTGCCCTATCAGGGTGGGTGCCAGGTTGCTGGAGCATCTCTGTTCAGTGGCCATCACTGCCCTATCAGGGTGGGTCCCAAGTTGCTGGAGCAGCAGCCCTGAGGGTCAGGTCCAAGCTGGTTCTGTTCCAGGTGTGCACTTCCCCCCCCTCCCCGGAAACAGCATCTTTGCCCTGAAAGGGGAGCAGTGCTGGAGCAAGAGGGGGCTGGAGCAGCTGCTCGGTTGCGGCTGGGACTGGGGCACGTGCTGGGGTGATCACGGGAAACCAGCTAGGGCCCCGGGCAGTTTCAGTCTGCTTCCTCTGCCTTATTTCGGGAGTAAGCAAGCCTGTGCCCGCTCTTCACGAGTGGAGTCCACATTCTTACAGCCCTGCTGTTAGTCCCACTGGTTTTCACACCAGCCAAGGGGACTCATCCCCAAGGCTGGGATGCCCCAGTATGTGGTTTGAACCACTCACTCCCCAGGGAGGAACTCCAGGCCCCTGTACTCCCCCTCCTCTTCTGAGTCCCCTCACGGGGGCACAAGTCCCAACAGATTTCTCCTCCTCCCCAAGTCCACATGGGTCTTTCTCACAGCCTTGGCTACACAGCAGTCTTTCTGCCAGTCTCCAGTTTGTTTTCAGTGGAAATTGCTCCCCACATAGACGTATTTCTGGGGTGTTCGTGGTGGGAGGTGAGCTCCGTGTCCTCCTCCTCTGCCATCTTGTTCTCCTCTGGTTATCTTTAGACGCTAGCATCACACCCAGCATGCGACATGCTCAGCCCAGCGCTCTTGCCAGGGGACACGTGAGGAGACCCACTCAGAACTCCCCACTTGTCTTCTGTTCAAGGTCGTAAGTGCATAGGCTGAAAGGCAGAAGGAACAGCCATCACTATTCAATTCTTATGTCTCTGTCTCTGTCTCTGTCGCAGGTGGGTGGGAATTCCTCTCAACTATCAGTTGGGTCTTACTAGTTTTCTGTTTATTTATTTACTTGTTTACTTATTTTACTTACTTTACTTACTTACACCGAGTCTTTGTTGTGGCAGGTGGGCTCCTTAGTTGCAGCATGCATGTGGGGTCTAGTTCCCTGACCAGTTGGGAGCACAGAGCCTTATTCACTACACCACCAGGGAAGTCCCTGGGTTTTAACTAGTTTTCACTGTTTTTCTTTATTTTTCTTTAAGCCTGTGATTTTTGGTGGCACTTTAAAACAGATTACTAACATTTGGGAGTTAGAGGATCTGGAGTAAGTTTTAATTTCTATTGTATTTTCCAGGGATGGAGAGCAAGGGTGGGCAGAGTTATGAGAAGCACGACGTGTGATCTGCAGAGCAGGCAAAGAGAGCAGGACTCGAGTAAGGGGGCAGGGTCCACAGCAAGGCCAAGGACGAGGCAGCTCACCAGCGGCTCGGGGGGAGCGCGGTGTCGACCCAAGGGGAGCGGCGAGGAGCGTGTCGGGCAGAGAGCGCGTGCTGGCCGGAGGCAGGAGAGGCAGGACGCGGTGGCCGTTAGAGAAAGGAAGGCAGGCGGGGCGCTTGTGAGCACCGCCAGCCCTGGAGGCGGTGGGGAGCTCCTGAGGGCTGTGGGCAGCGTGGCCTTTCAGAAAGAATCCTGTGATTTGGAGAATGTATTGGACGGGACTGATCGGGGGTGCGGGCGAGGGGCACCGCTGTTCCGGGAAAGAGTCTCGGTGATGACTGCCAGGCGCAGGCGGGCCAGCAGCTTCTCCCTCGGTCACCACCCCAGCGAGAAGCAGGCCTGGACCCGGCCCCTCGGCTCTGTCCCCTCCTCCTCGTCCCACACGTGTGCGCCTTTCCTTGTATTTGCAGGTGGCTGAATCTCACTCTGGCTAGATTAAGGGAAAAAATGGAAATGGGTGGGAGGCGAGGAGTGGTGGGGAATCCATTGGGATTTATCTGCCAGCCTTCAAGTAAGAACGGCAAACACAAGACGCCGCCCAGGACCCCACGCCGCGTGGTCATCGGACCTTCTCCTCAGCCCCAGAGGCTGGGGACGCGCTGTCTCTCTCAGGTCAAAACTGCAGCCCCTGAGCTTGAGCAGAATGGATGTGGTGGTCTTCAGCCGTGGCCTGGGGGGTGGGGGCCCATGGGGAGGGCCCAGCTGGGTAGGGGCCCTTCTCACAGCCCCCAGAAGCTCCTAGGGCCCTAGGTGGCATGTGGCCTTGTCTTGCCTTTTGGACTGGAATAGAAGCCCACAACCAGACTTCCGTTTTGAGACTTGGTTCAGTATCTTAAGTATTCATGTGCAACATTTGTCCTTTCATATTTAAGATTTAACTCTTGTTCCCAGAAGTTAAAGGCTCATTAAGGAATATTTTCAAAAGCATCGTTTCAGACTAAGTCCCCTTACTTTGACCACTAAACCCATCTGTTTGTTCTGCTGGTCCTGGAGTGAGGAAACTGGAATGGGTGGAGGCTGGGCACCGAGTCTGCTGGAGTGAGGTCTCCCGCCTGGCAGGGGCGGAGGGGGAGCACCCGGCTCAGGCCCCCCGTCCGCAGGTTCACCGTGAGAGGCCTGGTCGTGCCGGAACCGCCTTCCTCCACGACGCCCGGTCTCTGCGCAGGAGCCGCGCCCTCGCAGCTCGGGGCCTCGATCCCGGGCCCCGCGAGGCCCGGTTGCTGACGCCGCACCTCTGTTTAGGGAGGTCCGGAGCGAGGAGCTGGGGGCGCTCTGTGCCCGGGCCTGTGCGCTGCTGTCGCGGGAGGACTGGGGGCCTGACGCCCTGCACGCCCTGCGGAGGCTCTTCCTCGTCGCCTCGGCCACAAAGTACAACAGGAGGTGCGTGCGCCCGTCCCCGGGGCAGCGTGGGCCGCGGGAGCCCCCAGTAGCAGCGGGCAGGGGGGCGCCACCCGCCCCGGGCCGTCCCGCAGGGGTGACACCCCCCCCCCCGCCCCCAGGCTGGAGGAGCCCTGCGTGGCGCTGCTGCAGGCCGCCCTGTGCTCGCCCGCCTGCCCCGAGCCGCTCCAGCTCCTGTGCGCCGCCATCCTGAGGGAGCTGTCGCCCTCCGACAGCCTGAGCCTGTCCTGCGACCACGTCCAGGACACGCGGCAGCTGGGCCTGGTGGCCTCTGTGCTCCTGGCGCAGGTGAGGTGACTGCCGCCGCCCTGCCCTTGGTGGCCCCGGGGAACAAGCAGGCAGCATGCTCCCCGGGCGGGCCGGCCCGGCGGAGACGCTGCCCCCCAGAGTCCTGGGTGTGGCCCGGGCACCTCCCCCCCCCCACGCCCCCGCTATGGGTGGGCACGAGCCAGGCTGTGAGGCTGGCTCAGGCCGCGGGGCCGGCACTGCCCTGGTGGCCTTCTCGGCGCGCGGGCGCTCAGGCGAGTCAGCGGTCACGTTCCGCTGTGGCATCCGCAGGGTGACCAGCGGCAGGTGAGGCGCGTGGGCCAGCGCGTCCTCAAGGTCCTGGAGAGCCGGCAGCCCGAGGGGCCCAGCCCGAGGCACCTCCTCCCGGTCGTGTCCAAGGTCGTCAGCCTGGCCCCGGATGCCCTCCATGAAGGTACACCTTCCACCCTGCCCCCGCAGACGAGGGGCCACCACTGGTCCCCGGGGAGGCCTGCCAGCCCCCCACGCAGCCCGCGTCTGCGGGACTGAACTCGGCCCCACGGTGTCACCCCCGCCCCGCACAGAGCAGAGCAAGGCGCTCAGCAAGCGGCTGGGGGACTGGCTGCGCTACGCCAGCACCCAGCAGGGCGTCGCCCGCTCCTCTGGAGGCTTCTTCTCCACGCCCAGGGCCCGGCAGGTGAGACCAGGGGCCTCGGGCCCCCCGCGCCCGCAGGCTGCCGTCCACTCCTCTGGCCTTTCCACCCGCCCTGACGCCAGCATGACCCGTTTCCCGTCTCCACTTGGGCACTGGCGGGGGTGGGCTCTGGGTCACAGCCCCAAGCCTGTGACGCTCTGCGGGTTGAGGCCCAGAACGTACAGTGAGGGTCGTGTGCTCAGCTCAAGCGCCTGCATGCACGCATCTTACGAGGGGGCGCCCTGGTTCCAGGGGAGCGTGGACAGCCAGGGCGGTGGCTTGCACTCCATGTGACCTCGTCGCGGCCTTTCCCGGGCCCTGCAGCGCCGGCTGACCTTCCTTGCCTCCCGCAGCCGGGCCCTGTCACCGAGGTGGACGGGGCGGTGGCCACAGACTTCTTCACGGTGCTGTCCACGGGCCAGTGCTTCACGGAGGACCAGTGGCTGAACGTGCAGGCTTTCTCCATGCTGCGCGCCTGGCTGCTGCACGGCGGCCCTGCGGGCTCCGGTGGCCCGGGTGCAGGTAGGATGCAGGCAGACACAGCGGGCCCCTGGGCGACACTGGCTGGGCCTCGTGGGCTCCAGGAGGCCTTTCCCAGACGTGTTGAGAAGCCAGGCGTCAACAGGACTGTTCAGAGAGCGTCTCCAAACTCCTCTTCCTCTGCAAGCCTGCTAGCGGTTTAGACAGTCTGGGCTCGTCTACGCTGAGGGTGTCCAGTGAGCGTGGTAGCGGGACTGGGCACAGGCCTTGGCAGTCCTCGACGGCAGCCCTCCTCGCGTCCTCCGCACAGCCGGTCTCCGCGTCCTGCTGAGCTGTCGTTCTCTTCTAGACGACAAGTCAGAGCTGGAGGGCTCCACCCTGTCTGTGCTCTCGGCTGCCTCCACCGCCAGCCACCTGTTGCCACCCCAGGAGCAGCTGCGGGAGAAGGCCTTCGAGTACTGCCTGCGCCTCCTCGAGCAGAGTAATCGGCGTGAGTCCTGGGCCACGCTTCCCATGCCCCCCGCTGCTTGGCGGAACAGGGCGTGTCCCTGGCCCACAGGCCATCCGTCCCCACCTTGCGTCTGTGCTGGGGTCGCCCCAGCTGCGGTCTCCCTGGCCACCTCGAGCGACTAGAACACGGGGCGCCTTCTCATCCGGCTGTTCTGATGGGGATGCAGAGACCAGCTGGCTTTCTTCCCTCCCCCAGGAGCCCTGAGGAAGGCGGACTCTGACCTGCAGAAAGCAGTGAGTGCCCGGCGGGCGGGCGGGCAGATGGGCGGTCGAGGCTCCATCTGAGTGGCCTCGTCGTCCCCGCAGTGCCTGGTGGAGGCCGTGCTGGTGCTGGATGTGATCTGCCAGCAGGACCCCTCCTTCCTGTACCGCACCCTCTCCTGCCTGAAGGCCCTGCACAGCCGGCTGTGTGGGGACCCCGCCTGCGTGCGGGCGCTGCTGCCCGTCGCCCAGTTCTTCCTGCACCATGGTGAGCCCCTCCCTCCCGCGAGAATAGGCCACCCTGCACTCCGCCCCCTTCTTTCGTCTGTAGAGTGGCATTGCTTTGATAAGCGGCTAGCACGTAGAAGGTGGAAATTTTAATGTGCTACTTAAATCCATTTAAAAATGTTACTAAATTTATATTGATCTTGAACTCTTTGCCATGAGAGTTTCCTAGAAGGTGCGGTGAAACCAGCCCCTTGCAGGGAACCATCCCACGGGTGTACCCAGAGGGGTGGGTCTCTGGCTGGAGACATGCGGGCAGAGCTGGGCCTGGCTCAGCTGGCTTTTCTCCTGCTTGTGAAGGGTGGGCGTGTCCACCTTTGGTGGCTTGGAGACATGTATGGCCCTGGAGGCTTGGCCTGAAGCTCTGGGGGCCCGGCCAGCACCCGAGGCCACCTGCCCTGACGGAGCGCGGTGTCTTTCAGGGGAGGCCGCCGCAGTGGACGCGGATGCTGTGTACCAGCACCTCTTCAGCAGGGTCCCCTCTGAACATTTCCACAGTCCAGTGCTGGCCTTCGAGTTTGTCCAGTTCTGCAGGGACAGCCTCCCCCTGTTCGGTAGAAACCTTGGCATCCTCAGGATGAGCTTCCCCAACCTCTTCAAGGTGAGCCAGAGCCGGGGTGTGCAGGGCCCCTGGGGTGGTGGCCTGGCATTGGGGGTGGTGGCGTGCCCCCGTGCACACACGTGAACAGGGAGCACCTGTGCCCTTGGGAAGGTGAGGTCGGGCCTGGCCTGGTGGCTGGGCTGTCACATCTCTTCACTAGGGGGCCTTGCCCCGTGTGGTTGGCGTGTTACTGCATGGCTTTTCCAAAATTAGTCCTTAAAAAAAAATGACAAGTGGAAAGTGATTCGACTGTTGGCACAGAAGTGAGGGCAAAAGCACAATGAACAGTGGGAGAAACGTTGGAGGGCGTTTCCCGGCTCCTGGTCACAGGGAAACAGGAGGCGGCGGCGGGCTGGCTGAGGCTGCGCCCTCGCTCCTGCAGTTCCTGGCCTGGAACAGCCCGCCCCTCTGCTCCGAGTTTGTGGCGCTCCTCCCATCGCTGGTCGAGGCAGGCACCGCCGTGGAGATGCTCCACCTGCTGCTGGACCTGCCTTGTCTGACGGCGGCCTTGGACCTGCAGCTCAGGTGAGGCCCGGCAGCTCTGCGCCCCGCCAAGCACAGTGTCTCTCTGCCGCCCGGAGGCGGCAGCCCCGCACCCCGGCCTGTCCCTCTCCCAGCAGTGCGGCCTCCCAGGGTCCGGCCCCACCCTGCGTGTGCCCAGCCCCCAGGCCCTCTTGGGCGGCCCTGCGGCTCCTGGCTGGGTCAGGGCGCGGTGATGGTGCGCTGACATCCGCTCGAGCCTCTCCCTGACCAGTGGGTAGCACGAGGGCAGGGGCCAAGTCCAGCTTCGGTGGGCTTGGCCGGAGCCCATGCCGGAGCCCAGCCCTGGACATCTGTCTGCTCACAGGTCGTCGCAGGCTGCATCCGCGAGGCCGCTCTGGGATGTCTCCGTCCGGGCCCCTGGCTGCCTGGAGGCCTTCCGGGACCCGCAGGCCCAGGGTCTCTTCCAGCACCTGCTCCGTGCCAAGGCCAGCGGGACCGCAGAGAGGTAGGGCTCGCTGCCGGGCGTCCCAGGCCCCACAGCCCCTTCTGGGGGCACGAGAGCCCCCTGCCACCCTGAGACAGGGCTGGGTGCGGCTGGAGCCCGTCCCCAGGGCAGCTGGGCTCCGGTGTCCACCCCGGGCCTTGTGCCTTCTGACTTGGAGACACAGCTCTGGTCACCCCCACTCAACAGGCACTGGGCACCAGGCTTGTGGCTTGTCCTTGTCACCCTGTGGGGTGGGCGCCATGCTGACTCCTTTCCGCAGGTGGAAAAGGGGAGGCTTAGCACGTCCTCCAAGCGGGAGGGCCAGGACTGGACCACGGCCTCCTGACTGCAGCCGCACTCCAGCCCTCGGTGTCCCGTGCGCAGGGCGGCCCCGGATCAGGCCAGCGCAGGCGCCTCCAGGGCTGGGGGGCGGGAAGTGGGCGGGCGCTCAGGGCCAGGCCGTGTCTCCCCAGGTTGACGCCACTGCACCAGCTGCTGCAGCCCCTGGCCAGCTGTGCCCGGGTGGTCCAGTGCGCCGAGGCTGTGCCCACCCTGCTCCGGGCCTTCTTCTCGGCAGTGCCGCAGGTGAGCCTGCTGCCCAGGGCCTGCGGGGTCAGGCCTGCTGAGGGTCGGGGAGTCGTGGAGCAAAGAGCTGCTTGCCCCAGCCCAGCTCCTGTCCCTCCCGGAACTGGGGCTGTGAGAAGCCCCAGGGCGACGGCAGCAGACACAGCTGGGCTGAGAGCAGAGGTGTTCCCTGGGGCGGGGGACCCAGTCTCTCTGTCTCAACCCCCAGGTTGCCAACAAGGCCCTGGCCAGCCAGCTGGCACGGCTGCTCCTGGAGAGAAGCGACTCACTTTACCAGGTGCCGGGGTACAAAGCCCACGTGCACAGGTAGGTTCTTCTGGGCGGCCCCACAGCCCAGGGCCAGGTGGGTTCGCTGACCCTGTGCGCTCGGCCCCTCGCGGCTTCCGTTCCCCGCTTGCCCAAGGGTTGCCACAGACCCCACCCCCCAGCCCAGCCTCGGCACTGCACAGACCCCTCCGGCCCCAGGCTCCTCCCCGTAGGGCGATGGGGTCCTGGAGGGACCAGAACTACTTTTACCTCCACTGACGCCCGGCCGCCGCCCAGCTCTCCTCTGGACGGGCGAGGGGCTGGGGTCTGTGGGGCGAGCACAGCCCCTGTGTCCTCTCCGGCAGGGTGCTGAGCTCCCAATTCCTGGCCCTGTGCAAGCTGCACCCTCCGCTGGTGGTCGAGCAGGCAAAGGAGCTGCTAGAGTTCGTGGGTGGCCTGGGTGGCTCCCATAGCAACAGACACGTGCTCACAGCTGTGGTAAGGCAGCCGCCGCACCGCCCTGGCCCTTGCCTGACGGGGGGGGCCTGTCTCGGGGCTGAGGTGCTGTCCGCCACCCAGGTGTGGGCCATCGGCGAGTACCTGTCCGTGTCCTGGGACCGGCGGTGCACCGTGGAGCAGATCAACAAGTTCTTCGAAGCCCTGGAGGCCCTGCTCTTCGAGGTCACGCAGTCTCGGCCCTCTGCTGCCCTTCCCAAGTGCCCTCCTCAGGTCATTGCTGTGCTCATGACCACGCTGACCAAGCTGGCCTCCAGGAGCCAAGACCTGATCCCCAGGTACTGGTTCCGGGTGCGTAGAGGAAACCTGCAGGCTCTCGTGGGGAAGGCGGACAGCTTTGGAGGTTGTCCCATCCCAGGTGCCTGGACACAGTGTCAGCGGCCCGAGGCTTCTGGTTGGATGCAGGGGGCGTGGGCTGTGCCGGCGCTGCCATCTCACATCTCCGAGCTAAAGCCACGCTAGCTGGTGCTCCTGGCAGTGGGATCCCTCCGTGACCCCCCTTTCCTGTGAGGGGTGCACCTGCAGCTGACTGGCCAGGACCCCCTCATCCCCAGGGTCTCCCTGCTCCTGTCAAAGATGAGGACTCTTGCCCAGAGCCCAGCCACAGGCTCCATGCACGGGGAGGATGCGGGAGCCATCTGCACGCGTGCCACCGAGCTGCTGAACCTGCTGAAGATGCCCAGCGTGGCCCAGTTCGTGCTCACGCCAAGCGTGGAGGTGTCCGAGCCCCGCTACCACCGCGACACCAACACGGCCCTGCCACTGGCCCTGCGCACGGTCAGCCAGCTGGTGGAGAGGGAGGCGGGCCTCCTGCCAGGGTGAAGGGACAGGGCCCAGGTGGATGCCGGGCTGGCTGCCGACTGAGAGCCTGATGTTACCAGCCACGTCCTCCGTGGTTGGGAGCTGTCACCGTCCCAGCCTTTGGTCTCTGTCTTTTCCTAGTCCCTTGCTCTCATGACGACGCTGAGCTGTGTGGTAACAGCACTGATTCTCCGCTTCAGCCCCTCCTGGGACTGGGTGGGAGCTGGTTGCTCAGTGTCCTGCTGGTCCTTGTTTGGAGGCAAGAGGAGCCGTAGCAGAAATAAACCTTTACACAACGCCCGTGTGAGCGAGGCCGGGTGTGTCCGCCTTCCCTCCACCCAGGAAGCAGGGCGCCTGTCGGGCGGCCCCACGGCTGTCGTGGAGGCCGGGAGACGCGGTGCTGCTGGGCTGGGCGAGCTGGCCCTGGAGACGGGAGGGCCTCTCCCCTGGCGCCCTTCCTTCCCACCTAAGCCCCGTGTGTTGGGGCCGGACCCCACTCAGCCCGCGTCCCAGGTGGCACAGAACAGGTCGCTAACAGTCACGAAGGAGCAGTGCCCACCTCCCAGAGGCGACTGCTGTCCCTGGGGAAATGCTCGCCTAGTGACCCTCTTCAGACCTCCTCAGGCTCCTGAACACCTTGCAGGCGGGAAGGCTGGGGCTCCGGGGGCGCTGCTGGTGCTGGCCCCTTCGCACACCTGCAGCCTCCGCCCAGCACCGCCCAGCAGGGTGCTCCCAGGGACCCCGACAGCGGAGGCCGGCGGAGGCCTTCGCAGACGCCAAGGGGGGAGACACACTGAATGTGGTGGGGCAAGAAGCACCCCCCCCCCCCCAAGCCAAGCGCTGTGCACCACTGTCCCGTTCAAGTCCGCCTTCCCCCCTTACACACCAGCCCTCAGGGCCGCGCCCCAGCTCCGCCTGGAGGGGCTCGGCCACCAGGGGGTGCTGCTGCTCCGCAAGTCCCGGCTGCCGGCGCTGACCACGCCCCTCGCGGGCTGCGCCCGGGCCACGCCCCGTCCCCCGCGCGTCTTGCCCCACAGATACCCAAGGAAACGCCCGCCTGGCGTGGAGAAGGCCGGGGGCGCGGGGGCGGGCGCCCGAGGACACCGGGCCCTCCCGGGGTGGGGCTGCCCGGCCCTGGGGGCTGGGGGTCCAGGGAGGCCAGGGGTGCGGATGCCCACCTGCAGAAAACCCTCTTGTCCATTTCTCTGGGTGCCAGTGAGCGCTCAGGTTGCGGCGCTGCCAGGCCATTCAGACGCTGCAAGTTTGGGTCCCGCAGGTGTATAAGGGCTGTTGCCCTGCTTCGCAGCCAAGGCCGCTCTCGACACGTCCCCTTCCCGCCGTCCTCGCAGGGAGACGTCCATGGCGGTCAAGGCCCGGCGGCCGCCGAGCCGCCCGCATGCCCGCGCGCGCCGGGCCTCGGAGGCGGCGGCGAGGACCCGGCCGGGCTGCGCCAGGAGGACGGCGCGCAGGGGCGCCCACCTGGCCAGGGACGCGCGGTCCCGCTGCGCTCCCCTCCGCGCCCGAAACACGGAGGCGAACACGCCGGCCGGAGAGCCGCCGCGGGCTGCAGCGCGCCCGCCCCTCCCCGCGGGGCCCTCCTTTCCATCCGGGCTCTACGGATTTCTTTCGGGCTCAACCATCCATTTTAAGTGGCTTTTTAAGAAGTACGTGTCATCCAGCCTTTGGGCACCGCTTCGAGGCGGGGGGATCCTGACGCCGGACCGGGAAAGCGCGCACAGGCCAGGCTCCCGCGTTCTCGTCCGCGCTCAGCGGGGGCAGCGCGGAGCCGCACGAGGCCGAGCGCCTGGGACGGGCCTGGACACACCCTCCGGCCGCGGGACCCCCTCCACCCAAGCGGGGTGTCCGCAGCCGGCTGTTCCTGCCAAAGAGGAGGGCCCCGGCCCAGAGCCTAGCAGCGGGCCCCGTGCCCGGCGAGGAGGACGCGGCTGAGCCTGCTGGAGGGGCCGGGCCCGCTGCCACCCTGACACCCACACGGCCCCGCACGGCCAGCGCTCGGGCAGGGCCGCGCCTCCCGCCAGGGTGAAGGGCCCGGGCAGCCTGTGCGAGGGCCCAGCCGCGGCTTTAGCGAGCAGAGCGGATGAGGAGAGGCGCGAGCCCCAGGGGCGGAGGCGTGGGTACCCAGAGTAGGTCTAGACTCTCACTTTATAACCTTCCGGGGGTTTCTAGACCCTTTCCTTGGGATTGTGCAGCGCGTGGCATCACCGACGGCGAAGCCCACTCTGACGGGCAGGAGGCGGCTCTGGCCCTTTTCCTCGGCGGGGTGGCCGGGCGCTGCCTGCATGTCCCCTGCTGCTCCTTGTTTCTGGGCAGGGTGGAGGGCAGACCAGGAGTGAGTTAGAGCCATCCCGCCATCCCCGTGTCCTCCCAGGATCTCTCCCGCACTGGTAGGGAGGGGAGCAGTTCCCTGAACGCCACCCCCCCCCCACCCCCGCCGGCAGCCCCTCTGGGGGGCCAGACTCCACGCCCCACCACCGTCTAGCATATGAAAGATAGTTTATTGAATCTATACTTTTCCATTGAAATCTTCAAATAAAAGCTCTGTAACAAACATCACAACTTGGTGTTAGCTGTCATATAAATAAAATATACACTAAGGGACGGTGGCAAGTGTCCCGTAGGTGACGCACCCACACGGAACAGCTTGGCAGAAGGTGACATAACCTGGGGAGCAGCAGGTGCAGGTGCTTGGCTGTCCCTGCAGGGCACCTAGGGAGGGGGTGTGCGGAACCGGATCTTCTTGGCTGTTTCCACGTCAGACTTGGCAACCAGAAACCGCATCTTCTTTCCCCCGTGTCGGATCAGATCCACGGCCCTGAAACCAGCGGCGGGGATGAGGATGGTGTAGAAGAACCCTCCCGGCGAGGATCCACTGCCGGTCCAGCGGGCAGAGCCTCCTGGAGGGGCAGGGGGAGGACAGGGGGTAACCCAACCCCCACCCCCAGCTGTTACCCCAAGCGGACGGAGTCAACAACCCTGAGCTCCCTGTGGGTGACAGAGCTTCAGGATCACGGAGCCTTGTGCTCGTGCTGCCTGTACCAGAGCCCACCCCACCCCCACAGTGCCTGAGCCCTGGTGGGGCTGGGGTGTCATCATAGGGCAAACGAGGGGAAGGGCGGGAGGTGGCCACAGGGAGCCAGGCTGGATGGCCGTGCCTCCACTTACTCATCTCTAAAATGGGGTAATGACAGGACCCGCTGGTGGGACCGGGAGGAGTAAGCCAGGCTTGTCCTGAGGGTGGACCTGGCCTGCCACAGGCTGGGGTGGGGGGTGGGGGTGGGAGGAGGGTGCGGGCACCTCAGATAGCTGACGCCCATCAGGCTGCTGCCGTTCACCTCCAGGATGCGGTCTCCCAACGACAGCCGCCCGTCGGCCGCCGCGGGGCTCCCTGGGAGCAGGGTCTGGATGTAGAGCCCTGGGGCGCCCAAGGGCGTGTGCTGGGGGAGAAGCGGAAGCCTCAGGGCTCTGAGGGCCCCTCACAGTCGAGAGTCCCCAGGGAAGGGCCACCTCCCCCGGCCTGGCCCAGGGGGGCTGTGTGGTCACTGGTGTGTCTGCAAGGACAGCAGTGGACACCATCACTGTCCCCGCAGGCCCAGGACAGGTGCCCCGAGGCCGGAGAGCGCAGGTGGAGGAGGCGGCAGGGCACGTGGTTGCTACTGGGCCCGTCCCTTCCCACAGATCCCAGGAGACGGCCGCGGGCCTCCCCGCCACCTGCCTGTGACCACACCAGCTGTGGGCCCGCCTCAGGTAAAGAGAGGAGCGGGGGCCTGCGGGGGGCAGGGCCGGCCTCTCACCATCCCGTCGATCAGGCCCATGCCCAGCCCTGAGGGGCCTCGCTCCAGCTCCACCACGAACATGTAGCAGAAGTCGTCTGTGCTGGAGCTGCGGCTGGACGGGGCCGGAGGGGGCTCGTCTGCCGGGGCCACACGGTCTCCTGGGTGGGCAGGCAACGTGCAGCGAGGTGAGGCAAGGGGCCGGCGGCGCAGGCCTCCGCCCAGACCCTGCCCCAGGGGCCTGCGCCTGCCCCGGAGTCCAGGCCCAGGGACATCCCGGCTCAGCTGCTCCAAAGGGACGTGTGCTCACAGAGGCCCAGCGAGCTGGCCCCCCGGGCAGAACGGGACCCCCGTCGGGGTGACGGGCGTCAGGCCGCCCTGCGCTGCCCCGGAACGCGGGCCCCTCTCCGCGGCCGGCTGCTTCCAGGAGGCTGAGGAGGGGGCCCTGCTGGGGCTCTCACACGCCGCCTCCTCCCCCTGCACCTCTCCGCCGTGACCCCACATCCGTCCCTCTGAGTGTCGGCCCCTGCCCCCAGGCCCCCCTCCAGAGATGCGGCTCTCAGCTCAGCCCTGCTGCTCCCCACCCTGAGGGTCCTGCACTCTCCCCACGAGGTCAGGCACGGTGCCCTCCCGGGGCCCCACCCAGCTCACTGAGAGGTGTCCTGCCTCAGGCCCAGCTCTGTCCCAGCGACCCCTGCCCTCGGGGCACTCTCCAGACGTGGCAGGAGCGCCGAGGACTCGCCAGGGCCAGTCACTGCTGCCCTCCAGCCCAGCCGGCCCCGGTGCGCACGCCCAGGGCTCCAGGCCCCGCTCTGCCCCGCCCCCACCCCCGCTGGCCTCACGTCGGCTCCACGTCACGGAGCGACCCTTCCTCTCCCCTGGGCCAAGTGGCCCTGAGTCTCCCGCTGCCCGGCCGCCCGGGCTGAGCTGCACTGTGCCGTCCCCGGCCGCCCTGGAGCCTCCTGTGTCCAGGGCAGCAGGCACCCGCAGGCCACACGGGCCATCTGGGCCAAACGCCACGCCAGGACCCCTGCGCGGGGGAAAGACCCGAGGGAGTCACCCAGGCACCGGCAGGGCTGGAAGTGGGGTGCCTGCGTGAGCCTGGCTCAGGGCTCACCTTCCGGAGCTGCACCCCGCAGGCCGCTCGGCCCACTCCGCCTGCCTTCCAGGCGCGCACTCCCGCAGGCGCTGCTGGCTTCTGGCCAGGTAGGGACGGCGGGCTCCAGGCCGAGCGGGGTGCCGGGGGGTGTGAGCAGGCACGAGGGGCTCACGCGGCCTGGCGGCCTTCCCGGGGGGCCCTGTGCCCGGGGATCCCCCTCGGAAGGAAGAGGGCGCTCCAGGCCGGGCTCACGGGCTCCCCTGCCGGGGTCCGTGGAAGCCGGGGGGCAGCTCCGGGCCTCGGGGTGGCCCTCAGGGCTGGCGTGGGGCAGGCTCTGGGGGGAGAGGGAGCAAGAACTCAGCGAGCGGCCCGGCGTGCTGGGGGGACAGGGGGGCCCCCCCAGCCTCCACCAGGCACCACGGACCCCCAGGGCCACGGGAGCCCCGCTCCTGCTTCCACCGCAGGTACCTGGAGGCACTCTGGCCGGGCGGCCCCGCCGCTGGGGCTGGGCTTGCTCCGCAGGCTCCACAGGAAGTGGCGGATGTAGAGAAGGTGCTGGTAGATGCTGTCGTCCAGGCAGTCCGCGTCCAGGTCCACCTGGAAGCCCTCGCTTGGCAAAACGATGGGCGGCGGGTTTTCATAGGACTCCAGCACCTCCTCTGTGGGGGGAGGGCGGCGTGACCCCCCGGCCAGGAAGAAGCTGCCCGGCCACCCCTGCCCGACACCACGGGGCCCGGGGGACACGCGAGGGCACCCCAGCCCAGCCCGCACGCTCACCCCTCCTGCGTCCCAGGGACCGCCCAGGACGAAGCCCAGGCTCCCTGTGCAGAACGTGTGCCCCACCCGCCCCCGCTGCGCCCCCAGCTCCCCCCCCCCCCCCCCCCCCGCCACTGCGCACCCACGCGGGGAGCCCAGCCCGCTCAGCCCGAACGTCTGCGCCCCGGGCCCACGTCTGCTCCTCCCGGGCGCCCGCGGCCACGCGGACTGCCCCCCGCACGTGCCACCCAGGGTGCGCGGGCCTCTGCACTAGGACACGTTCCAGACAGCGGGCAGACAGCAGCCCACACCGCGCCCCCCGCCCAGGCCTCGGACGGGACCCAGGGAATGGGGGCGGGACGCGGTCCAAGCCCCAGGTGACCGGGGCGGGAAGATGGCGCCTGAAGCCCTACTTCTGTCTGAATCCCTCCCCGTCCTTTACTTTCTGTTTGTGTTATAACGCCACTCATGAGAGACGTGCGTCTAATTTACAAAACACACACACGCGTACGTTTGTCCCCACACGTGACACACGCAGGGCAAGGTGCTCAGGACCGTTTCCCAACGGGCTGTGCCACGGCAGCCAGCGTGGAGACCCTGCCCTCTTCCTGGCGGCCGTGCACTGGGCGAGGCCCCAAGGGAGGCAGTGGGGGCCTCTGTCCCGACCTGGAGCGTGGGGGCAAAGCGGAGCCTCTTCCCTGGGCCACCTTCCTCCTCTGGTGTCCTGCCCTGTCCTGTCCCCCACCGGGGGACCTGGGGACCTGGGAGCCCACGGGCCACGGCCGAGTTCCAAGCTGCACCCCGAGGAGAGGCCTCACCTGACTTGAAGGCTGCGGGGCTGTCCTGGGCGCCCGGCTCCCAGGCGCTCATGGGGCCCACGGCCGAGGCCAGCTGGTACTCCGTCAGCAGGCGGTGCAGCTGCGCGGAGCTCAGGGCAGGGAACGCAGCCCGGAGGTTCGCCCAGCTCATCTGGTGACAAGGAGCTCCTGGTCAAAGGCCCCGGGGCCCCGGGGAGGGCCCGCCTGCCTTGGGGAGCTCGGGGGGCAGAAGCAGAGGCCCAGGGCTCCCCCCAGCACAGTCTACCCCGGGGCGTCCGCGGGGGACAGCGAGGTCGGTGAGGGGGGCAGCTCACCCCCTGCCTCGTGGGCGTCCAGGGTGAGAGCTGGGGAGGGGCTTCCCAGGAGAGGCCCGTGGGCCCTGCCCCCCTGAACAAGCCCCATCACACTGCCTGGAGGGGCCGAGAAGCAGGGGAAAGGCTACTGGGAAGTTAGGGGACATGAAATAAGACCCCTGCCTCGTCCCACGTGAAAGAAACCTGAGCAGGTCAGGGACCTGCACGAGGACACCACTGTAGCCGCAGGGCCCACCGAGGCTGCCCCGGCGCGCGGACAGGAAGGCCCTGGAAGGCCGGCCGCAGCCGCAGCAGGTGCGCTGGGGTCCCTACGCTGTCTTGCTTCCCGGAATCCCTTCCTTCTGTGCTGCGGGATGCTGGACGCCTGGCGAGGGACCGCGCCTCTGGCCACTGTCCCGCCGTCGGGTCGGCGTCAGCGAGGCAGCTCCTTCCCCTGCTCTTGAGAAGTCGGAAGCCATCCTGCCCGCTGAGCCGCAGGGACGCGCAGCCCGCCTCCTCCCCTGGACGCTCGGAGGCGTCCCTGCAGTCCTGAGAGCCGGGCCTCAGCGCGTCTGTCTCAGCCACTGTGCGCTCACCCACCCGCGGCGCCCTCGGCCTGGACGCCAGGCCAGGAACCACCTCACCCGTCTCCACTCCATGTGCTCTGCCCCCTGCGGCCTCCTGCTGCTCGGACGTGGGGCCTCACGGCCTGGCCCTTTAGTCTCCGTTCTCCCCTCCCGTTTCTCTCTTGCTTGATTTTACGGCCAACGTGGGCCGTGGTTACCCAGTGTCTACACCGACGGGACAACGTCCCCAGCTGCACGGGGAGGGGGAGGGCGGGGCCCAGGAGCGGCCTCTGCCCGTCGCCCCCACCCCAAGCACACACCAGCGCAGGACCGCCTCGCCCGCCGGGAGGGGGTTTCGAGCCCGTCCTGGAGCCCCCGCTTCGCCACCCGGGGCTGGTGCCGGCGGCGCCCCGAGGCGCTGCGTCATCACGCAGCCGGAGCGCGCCTCCTCTCCCACCGCGTGGGCTCTGCTCCCTGGGTGGCTTCCCGGACTTTATCTTCCAGCCCTGCTGTGGAGCCTTTCGTCTCTTCTGCCGTCGTTTTAACGTCCATGAATTCTTTTTGTTCTCTTCTTATGGCATCCTGTTACTATGTTATGGACACTGTATCTTCTCTTATCCTTTTGAGACTATAAATGGTTTCTTAGATAAGTGTCTCCCGGAACAGTCTGTCTGAGGGTGGCAAGCTGTGGCCTGGGGCCCGCCCGCCTCCCTCCCGCTCCCGCTCCCGCCTGCCGTGGGGCCCCGCATCAGCATCCTCCGTCCTGCCCTGGGCTGCCGCTGACCGCCAGCCCTGCCACGCGGGCCGCCCGCTGCTTGGAGGGCACGGCCCCGGGCCCGGCGGGCGAGGGTGCGGGGGCTGCAGCACACAGTGGGCGCTTGGCTGCCAGGACACCCTCGCCTTCAGGCTGAGAGCCCGAGCCCCGGCCTGGAGACCCTCTGTCTTAAATGCCCTAGAAACAGACGCCACTCTTCTGCCGGAGGAGAAACCCAGCTGTGCAGGGAGGGGCGCGGCTGAGCCGCTGGTGCTGCTGCCTGCGCCTTTGCTGTGCATTCTGTATCGAAGCACAACCACCACGGAAAACCACGCAAAGCCGGAGCGCCCGGCTCGGTAACTGTTCACCGGGGCGCTTGCCTGCGTATCCGGTCCAGGGTGAGCGCAGCACACACGGCAGCGTCTGCCCGGTACCCCAACTCTGAGCTCCACGCACTGGCTCACTGCGGCCGCGGCTGCGGACACCGGCACTGCTGTGCGGGGCTTCCTGACTGCGCTCCCGTCGGCTGGGACCTCACCTGGAGGCAGGCCGGGCAGCCGGTCCCCCAGGCATTTCAAACACGGAGCAGCAACCCAGTGGCGGGAAGCAGAGTCCATAGGGATGCCCTGCAAACACCCTTGCCATAGCCCGGGCAGGTTCTGTGTCGCCGCCAGGCAGCAAAGGGCCTGGTTGGCGGGGTCCCACAGAGTACCTGTGACGACCGTGTCACACAGCAGGTGACGGAGGCAGGTGAGCTGGTGTCTGTTTCCTGCTGCTGTTGTAACAAATGACCACGGACGTGGCAGTGAGAACAACACAAGTGCACAGTCTCACAGTTCTGGGGGTCGGACATCCAGCACAGGTCACACTGGGCTAGAATCAAGGGTTGCGAGGCTGTGTTCCTTCTGGTGGCTCCAGGGCAGGATCTGTTTCCTGTGGTTGTAGGACTGAGGTTCCGTTCCTGTGCTGGCCTCCGGCCGAGGGCTGTTCCTGACGCCTGGAGGCCGCTGCACCCCTTGTCCCATGGCCCCTTGCTCCAGCTTTAGAGCCAACCCTCTGCTTCCTTCTTTCCTGTCTCTCTACCCACTCTTCTGCCCTTTTTTTTTTTCTTCTACTGAAGTATAGTTGATTCACAATGTCTGTCAGTTACTGGTATACAGTAAAGTGATTATATATATATGTATATACATATATATGATTATATACACATATGATTCTTTTTCAGATTCTTTTCCATTATGGTTTATTACAGGATATTGAATATAGTTCCCCTGTGCTCTACAGTAAAACCTTGTTGTTTACCTTTTTTATATATATTAGTTTGTATCTGTTAATCCCAAATTCCTAATTTATCTCTTCCCCCCTTTCCCCTCTGGTAACAAGTCTGTTTTCTATGCCTGTGAGTTGGCTTGTTTTGTAAATAAGTTTGTTTTAGATTCCACATACAAGTGATATCATACAATATCTGTCTTCACTTAGTATGATCATCTCCAGGTCCATCCATGTCACTGCAAATGGCATTATTTCATTCTTTTTAATGGCTGAGTAACATTCCATTGTATGTATGTACCACATCTTCTTTATCCATTCATTTGTCAATGGACATTCAGGTTATTCCCATGTCTTGGCTATTGTAAACAGTGCTGCTGTGAACACTGGGGTGCATGTATCTTTTTGAATTAGAGTTTTCTCCAGATATATGCCCAGGAGTGGGATTGCTGGGTCATATGGCAACTCTATCTTTAGTTTCCTGAGGAACCTCCATACTGCTCTCCACAGGGGCTGCACCAGCTTACATCCCCACCCACAGAGGAGGCGGGGTCCCTCTTCTCCACACCCTCCCCAGCGTGTGTTGATTGTAGGCTTTTTGATGGTGGCCATTCTGACCGGTGTGAGCTGGTGCCTCACTGAGGTCTCAACTTGCGTTTCTCCAGTAATTAGCAATACTGAGCATTTTCCCATGTGCCTTTTGGCCATCTCTATGTCTTCTTTGGAGAAATGTCTATTTAGGTTTTATGCCCATTTTCTAATTGGGATGTTTGGTTTTTGATATTGAACTATGAGTTGTTTGTAGATATTGGAAATTAAACCCTTGTTGATCACATCATTTGCAAATATTTTCCCAGTTTCAAGGGCTCATGTGCTTAGACAGGGCCACCAGGTGCCCAGGGTGGCCTCCCCAGATCCCAGAGCCCCTGTGCCACACATGCAGGTCAGGGAGTGGCCACAGACACCCTGGGGCCGTTATCCTGCCCACAGCCGGGAAAGCTGTGGACGAAGCGGCGACAAGCTCTCTGAGCCCCTCCTGGTCTGCAAGGTGCTGACCCCAGGGCGCCCCCCCAGGGCGCCCCCCCAACCTCACCGCACGCGCCGGCCCCCACCCTCTGCGCCCCTCTCACCTGGATGAGCTGGGCCCTGGGCGTGGCCAGCAGGTGGAGCGTGCAGGAGAGCTTCCGGAAGAAGCGCTCTCCAGCCTCCCCGAAGCCGGCGCTCCTCGTCCACTCCAGCAGCTGCTGCAGGCGGGCACAAGCCTGGACGCCCCTGGGCCAGTGGAAGCAACTCAGAGAGGGGCCTGGGGACGAAGGGAGGCAGGGAGGCTGACACCTGGCGGCCCTCGCAGGGCAGGCACGCTGCCCGCCCACCCGCCCTGAGGGGGCCAGGCCCTGCTGGGCCCCGGCCCTGTTCCTCCCCACCCCCCAGGCCTCTGGACAGACAGGAGACCTTCCATCCGTTTCCAATGCAGCCACCTGCCTCCAGACCCCTCTCTGGGTGTGAGCGGGTGGCTCTGGAGGCGGGAGGTGAAGGGGGCAGGGAGAGGCGGTGACAGCCACGAGCCCCCGAGTGCAGAGGGCCGTGGTCCAGGCTCCGCACGGTGCCGTGTGCCGGCCCCACTCTCCCTGCCCCCGCCCCAGCACGGCCTCAGCTGCAGGTACCTGGCGCCCTGCACCCTGGGCAGGGAGACGGAGGAGATCTGGGTGGCAGAGAGGCAGGGTCAAAGGTCACGCACCTCCCTGAGCCTGTTCCCTCCTGTCTCACGGGGGCCCTGGGCCACGTGGGGATAAAATGAACCAGGAAAGGCGGGAGGGGCCTGTGCAGACGCTCATAGGCAGACCCGACTCCACAGGGACAGGCTCTGCGACACGTCCTCCCCTCCCCGCGAGCACCTGCCCGGACCCCACTGGACAGGACAGCTGGGCCTGCGGCCTCCAGCGAGGACACGCTCGGCACCCTGCGGGGCGTCTGCCCCAGGCCTCACCCTTGTCCAGGAGCTGGTTGAGAAGCAGAGTGCCGGAGAAGAAGAGGAGGTAGGCCAGCACCTGGGCGGCGATCTCGGGGTGCACCTGCAGCTGCCCCAGGAGGTCCAGGGTGGCCTGGTAGACGCACACCACGCGGTGCAGCTCCTCGGGCAGCTGGGGGACCGGGCACCAGCTCTCCCGGCGCTCCGACTGGAAAGGGGGGCACTCCAGCAGAGCTGGGAGGCACACGTACAGGGACTGGGGGTGAGAGGAAGACACCGGCTGCCGCGGGCAGGGGCCCTGGGGCCTGACCCGTCCGGCTCCCGCCCTGGCCGGACCACACAAATCGGCAGCCTGCACGTGAGTACCCGGCTCCCCAGCGAGAGCCGCGGGGGCTCAGCAAAGCTCCCGGTGACGGCGCAGAGGACACGGGCTGCAGGGTCCCCGGCCAAGGGGCCGGACAACACCTGGAGAGTCCTGAGAGGCGGGGGCTCTGCCCTCTTCTTGCTTTGTCGGAAGGGTTTTACTGGACGGAGGCTGGCGGGTGAGCCGCCTAACAGCACCCCGCGACCCTCAACCTGCTCAGCCAAGGGCACGGCAGAACCCCGCGGCCCCGAGGAAACCAGGGCTCAGGGAGGCGGGGGCTCACCTGCCAGCCGGACCCCTGCTCTGACCCCTGCTCGGCCCAGAGTCCTGAGACGCGGCCGCGAGGCCGCCCACCCCTGCGTGAGGGGCGGCGCGGGCAGGGGCGCCGTGGGCCACCGCAGCCGGGCACCCCCGCACCCCCGGCCCGCCGTCCACGTCGTCTCCCCAGAGCTGCTGCCCCACATCGGAGGGAGTGAGGGGAGAGGGTCCCGAGGCCGGGGTCCCGGTGGGCAGAGGCGCCGGGCCGGCGCTCAGGTCCCCCAGGGACGCGCGCACGCGGAGACTGCACCTTGGACACGTAGTACACGCACTGCTGGAAGGCGTGCAGGACGACCTCCTCCAGCGCCGCCATGGCCTCCTCGCCGGCCGTGAGGGTGCAGGAGAACAGCGACTCCTTCGAGCCTGCGGGAGACGCGGCACCGTCGCTGCAGGGCTGGGGGGTGGGGGATCGGGCAGGAACCTTCCGGAACCACAGAAACGTCAAACCCCCGCTGGATGCCTCCTGAGTGCTCCGCCCAGCGCCCTCCTCTTGGGTTTGGAAAACGTGATACACCAAAGCCACAGCGCAGCCCACGACCTGCCCCCCCGCCACACCCCTCCCAGGGCCCAGGGCTCCCAGGGGCTGGTGAGGTGGCCGGGACCCTCGCTTCCAAGCCCGTGGACGCCGACTTGATACCCAGAGTGGCGGACACCCCTGAACTAGCAGATTCCGCACACGATCAGGACCAAGTGCCCAGCGACGGCAGATCCTGACCTGACTCCCCCGCAGGTCACGCCTCACTCAGGACACAGGTCAGGGGACACCTGGCCAGAGCTCCGAAGGAGGCCGTCACTCCGTGAATCACATGTTCCCGAGAAGAGACGCCCAGATGGCTCTCGGACCCCTTCGCCCCCCGGGGAAGACGCAGCCGTGTCTCGGGCACCGAGCGGAGACCCCGAGCTCTCAGCACCTCGGGGGGACGAGCTCGGGACAACAGGCCGGGGGTGGGCCTCCCAGGCTGGGCAGCAGCCAGACAGCTGTGGCTGCAGCTGGCCTCGGGGTGTGAGTGACACCAGGTGGCTCCCTCCCCTGGGGAGGGGCTCCTATACAGCCAAGAGGCCAGACCGGCCACGGGGCCCCCAAGACCAAACGCCCAACAGGGTGGGGCCGTCCCAAGGGCCTTCCAGAACTCGGGAGGCGTGAGGCGCCCGGTGCCTAGGTCCCGCGGGCACGCGGGGAGCAACGGGGAGGGACTGGGCGGGACGCCCGCCTCCGTCCGTCACTCTCGCAGCCCCTCACTTCCCTGTACGGGGACGGAAGAGGCCGCGACAGGGCTTTCCCGCGCTGCTTGTCCTGTGCAGGCTTTTGATCAACACACAGCATGGGCCCCACATTCGGGAATCTCCTTTCAGGACGGGGAGGGAGGCCGGGAATCGCCCTGAGGGCTACGCTGGGCCTCCCAGGAGCACAAGGGCAGGCAGCTGGGCAAACGGAAACGTGTGCGCGTCTCTCGGGGACCCGCCCTGCAGACGTCAGGACCCACCGCCAAGGGCTCGGGGCCGCCTGACCTCCGGGGCTCGTGCCCCAAGAACCCACCCAACCAGGAACCCAGAGGCCTGCGGGGCCTCCCCAGGGTCCTTCCCGGAGCCTGGCAGGGTCTGGCTGCTCCCTGCGGCCTCCCTGGGCTTTGGTGGAGAAGCCAATCGGGCAACTTGAGGGGCCTGTAGGCCGCAGGCTCTGACACCACCAGCTTGTCTGAGAAGGCAGACCTATACCCCTTATGCGGGCCCAGGAGCTCTGGCAGGAGGAGGAGATGGAGGGAGAGAGGAGGAGATGGAGAGAGGGAGAGAGGAGGAGATGGAGAGAGGGAGGGAGGAGGAGAGGGAGGGAGGAGGAGATGGAGGGAGGGAGGAGGAGATGGAGGGAGGGAGGGAGGAGGAGATGGAGGGAGGGGAGGAGGAGATGGAGGGACGGAGGAGGAGATGGAGGGACTGGAGGGACGGAGGAGGAGATGGAGGGAGGGAGGAGGAGATGGAGGGAGGGAGGGAGGAGGAGATGGAGGGATGGAGGAGGAGATGGGGGGGAGGAGGAGATGGAGGGAGGGAGGAGGAGATGGAGGGAGGGAGGAGGAGATGGAGGGAGGGAGGAGGAGATGGAGGGAGGGAGGAGGAGATGGAGGGAGGGAGGAGGAGATGGAGGGAAGGAGGAGGCTGGGGACCCGCAGAGCACCAGCACGGAGTGGCTCCCAGCAGATGCCACAGAAACGCCCTGAAACCCTCCTGGCTGTGCCGCAGGCTCTGCTGGGTTTCCTAAGTGGACACCCACAGGAGCCTCTCAGAGGATGAGGGGCCCTGTCCTCCCTCCCTCCCTCCCGTGGCCCCAGGACTGAGGCTGCCCTTCTGAGCTCCTGAGGACACCCCCCCACACCTGCAGACACTGAGGCAGAGCCTCGAAGTCTTACAGGAGAATTCTAAGTGAATAAAATAAACATCCCCCCAGATGAGCTAATCTTTCATCTGCCTGTGTGAATGGACTTCCTGGATAAGGGCTTCAGACAGAAAAGGTTGTTCAGGGAAGAAAAAGCTCTTTTTCCAGTTTTCAGGACATGACATCTCTGTTTTTAGAATTCTTTCCACAGATACTTCCTGCTGAAGGTCAGGAGGCCAACGTGCCGACTCTGACCTTTCCTCCTGCCCCTGGTCAATGTTTTTTCCCTCTGAGCTCGCCAGAGCCGGTGCCGCCCCGGACATGGTTTCTGGGACGCTCAGGCCCTGCTGTGGCTTCCCCGGCCCACGTGGTCCCCGGGGTTGGCAGAGGTGGGACCCCGGCCATCCACACGCTCACCCTCCCGACATCAACTGGGCGACACAACATCTGGGCCTCGGACCAAAAATAACTTCCTTCTAAGAGCAGGGCAACAGCTAAGGGACCAGAGCCCCCCAAGCAGCTTCTGTCGTGAAAATCAGCCTGACGCAGGGTCCCTGGAAGGACACACTAACCCCAGGCCTGCAGCCTCACAACACACCCTCTGAAACACATCCAGACAAGAAAGGGCACTGGAGGGACTCGCCTGTGAACACCACGCCAGCCCCCCTGGCTTTTCGCACAGAAGGACCAGCCCAGAGGCCAGGTGCTCGCCGGCCAATGCCACGCGCACAAGAGTCTGCCCCACTCAGAAGCCTCTGAGCGGCCTCGGTCCTGGGCGGCTGGAGGCCCCCCGGGAGCTCGGCGGGGTCTGGGGGAGAGAGGTGACAGGAGGCCGCGTGGGGCGGGGCGGCTCTGCAGGCGCTGGATCCCCGCTGCACCGCCCCAGACTGCCGGGTGGAGCGAGGGTCCTGGTGACGGAGACCCGGCGGGTGTGGTCCTCACATCACATTCAAGGAGAACGGCGGGGGACGGTCTGCTTCCGACCCAGGCCTGGTGGACAGAGCGCGGCTGCCCCAGCCTGGAGCCTACCGGGTGGGGTCCACGATGCCCACCAAAGGGGGAAAGGGATGGAGCCGCTGGCCAGCAGGCCGGGAGCGAGTGACCCCTGGGACAGGGAGGAGCCACTGCTTCCGCCACGTATCCACGGATGCCCAGACGCCCCGACCCTGGGAGCCGAAGATGGTCCCCACCGGCCCTTCCCCGGGAAGTCGGGGGTGAAAAAAGACTCAGAAGCCACGACCGACGAGAGAAAAGCAGACGGACCCCGTCTTCCCCAGGCCTCGGCCCCCCCGAACCGTCTCGCCAGACGCTCCTCGCAGAGCGGAACAGACTGACCACGCAGACCCCCCCTTGCCGTCAGCCACCACGAGCCCCTCCCCTAGGAGCCTAGCCAGTTGGCATCGGGGCCCAGGAGGGCCCAGGGCCTCAGGCCAGCAGTGAGCCCACAGCCACCTCCCGGGAACACCCCGTCCTGCCGCCCGGCTTCCCCACAGCCCCCCGCACGCCCGCTCGGGAGCCCTCCAGCTCCAGCGAGGCCAAACGGAGGGAGAGGAGTGGGCAGCTCTGTGCTCGCCACGGCAGAGGCGCTGCGTGGGGGGGCCCTGAGGCCCTGGCACCCCCACGCCCGGTCCTGCTGCTGTCGTCGGCCCACTGCTCCGTCCCAGGACCCGCCAGGGCCCCCACAGCCCCGTCAGACACACCCCAGCTGGAATCCCACGCCCTCCGGGCCTGGCTGAATGCCACCTTCTCCACGAAGCCCTCCCAGACTGCCCCAGTCAGAGTCCCTCTCACGGAGCGATGTCAGCACTTGACACTGCATTTCATCGCATTTTCCCACGTTTTAGTCTGAAAGTCAACACACGTCACAGCCTGATTACTGTCACGCGCAACGCGCCTCCTTCCCGACCCCGCAGTGCGTCCTGGAGAGGCTGGCAGCCGAGGGCCCACATGACGCAGCGCGTGACCTGTGTCCCCCGCGCTCCCCAGGCGGAACACAGCGCGGCCGCGTGACACGCCCGGGCAGACGGCGCCGACGCGCCCGGGACGAGAGGCGCCAGGGGAGCCCGCCCAGCAGGTCACCTGTGCCGGGGCGCCCCTGCCACACACCCGCCTCGGCTCTGGGGCCGCCCCTGCCCCGGGAGGGCCGTACCTGTGACGTCCAGCTCCTCCTCCAGGCTCTGCACGTAGAGCGGGCACTTCTGCTGGATGAAGTACAGGAGCTCCACCGAGTTGGCCATCCAGAAGAGGATGTGCCGCAGGTCCGGAAGCAGGCCCGCCAGGCTGAAGCCGGCCGCGGAGAGGGGCTCCTGGCTGCCAAGACAGAGACGGGGTCACGCCGCACCCGCCACCCTCCGTGCGCGAGAGCAGGGATGCTCCCGAAACCGCACAATGGGTCAGCCTGCCGGCGTCAGGCTGGGAACCTGGATTGGGACCTGGAACCTGTCAGGGACCCGTCGCCCTCAAACCCTCCCAGGAAGGACCAGAGGCCACGTGGGAAGGGCCTCCAGTCCATACATCCTTCTCACATCTTCTCTTTAAGAATCAGATAAGAGTGGCTGTGACTGTTCAGACAAACCACAGGAGTCACCCCCTTGTGCTCAAGAACAAGAGAGACGGCGTCTGAAGTTAGTCACACGACCAGCAAGACACAAACAGTGATGCAGCTCTTCGGGGAGGTGGTCAGACAAGGTCTGCTAAGGGCAGCTCCTCATCCCTGCGGGAGGCGGAAGACGATGGCTACGTCAGCGCATCGGGAGGTAGGGACCACGAGCGTTATCGGAAGATTCAGAGATAACCGTTAGAAAGCCCACACACGGCCCCACCTCACGGAGGCTGCCTGGACGTGTCTGGGGTCGGGACCGGGCGGCGGGCACAGGAGCTCACGTGCCCCGGGAGCCGATGCAGAAGGAGGCACCAGGCCCTTCCCGACCCTCCAATCCCATCGCCACCCTGGGGCACGGCCATCCAGGATGGAGGGGGCCCGGTGGCGCTCCCTTCCCAGGGGACGCTGGGAACGTCAGGGCCGCCTGCCTCCCTCGACGGCAGCCTCCGCGGTCCGGCGGCTCCTGCCAACCTCAAGCCCTTTGTCCTGTGCCTGCTGAGCACCAGCCCCAGCACCCAGGAGCTGGTGTGCGAGTCACCCGCGCTGCGACAGAAGCCTCCGTGCTGTCCTCGCCGGCCGCCTGGGGAAGCCAAGGGGTGGGTGCGGCGAGCGGAGCTCTGGGAAATTCCTCAGGCTACATGCCAGCCCCCATCTCTTCGGCACGGTGCCTCATCCCGGCAGCAAGCCCGTCCGTGGGTCGTGCGTTCTGAGAGCATCCTGACACCCGAGGGTCCCTGACCACACCGGCCAGATGCTCTGACAGGTGAGCAGAGACCCGTTTACAAGCAAATCAAACCACCCAGAGGTACCCCGGGTCTGTGTGGGGGTGACGCCGGGCTGTGCCCCTTCCTGGCGGGTTCCGGAGGGGCGAGGCAGGCGGCTGTGGCCTCATGCAATAACAGTGCCGTCCCTGGGCTCTGTCCTGCCCGGAGGGCTTGCCGGTGCCAGAGCAGCTCGAGGACTTCCGCTGTCGCCGTGGCCATCGTGCCGGGGGTCCTGGTGGTCAGGCCCAAGGGCAAAGCCACGGGGCCATACAGGTGTGGGGCTGGTGAGGAAGTGCCGGGAGGGCTGCGGCCTTGGCCTCCTCCGTGCCCCGCCCTCTGGGCAGCCAGCCGGGCCCTTGGGGGCCTTGGGCTCACGTCCCCATGTTCTCCTCGTGCCTGCAGCTGGTGGTTCTCTCGGACGTAACTTCACTTTTGTCCACAAACAACATGACCTCCCTCTGTCCTGCTCCTGGGGGGGAGGGACAGGCTTCAGACGCGTCTGCTTGTCTTCACTGCTCCTCTGGCTTCTCTCGTCCGCTCTCCTCGCTGTTGGAACCACACACACACGGGCGCAGGCAGGAAGAGTTTCATGTCATTAAAAAAGGATGAATCTGCCTGTCAGAGACTAGTTCCATTTTGTTTTCAACATTTATTGCCCTTTCCAGCTTCACCCAGAACCAATGGGACAGACAGGCCTCCGCGGAGAAACCATCCGCCAGCTACCGCTGCGTGGGCTCCGTGTCGGGTCCCGGCGAGGTCAGCGCCGAGGCTGCGTCACCTGCCGGCCCTGCCGCGCCGCGGGGCACACACACGGCCCGGCAGCCTGGCCACCCACCCAGCTGAGCACCGAGTGGGGACGATGACTCCAGGGATATGACACCACAGGCACAGGCAACAAAAGCAGAAGCAGACATGTGGGATTATGTCCAACAGAAAGGCTTCTGGGCAGCAAAGGAAACCATTAACAGAATGAAAAGGCAGCCTACGGAACAGAAGAAAACGCGCGCAGACCGGGGTAAATTTCCAATCCACGTGAGGAACTCCTACAACTCAAAAGCAAAAAAAACAAAAACAAGAAATCAAACAAACACACCCTAACAACCCTATTAAAAATGCACTAACGACTTGAATAGGTATGTCCCCAAAGCAGACAGCCGGCCAGCAGGAGCATGAAAAGGTCCTCAACATCCCTAATCACCAGGGAAGCGCAAGTCAAAAACCACAAGGAGCTACCACCTCACACCTGGCAGAATGGCTTCATCCAAAAGAACAGAGAAAACAACAGTCGGCAAGGATGCGGAGAAATCAGACCCCTGTGTGCTACTGGTAGGAATGCAAACTGCTGCAGCCACTGTGGAAAAGAGTATGGAGATGCCTCAAAGAAATTAAAAATGGAACTACCTTATGATCCAGAAATGCTACTCTGGGTATTCATCCAAAAGAACTGAAACCAGGATCTCCAAGAAATATTAGCACTCCAATGTTCGCTGAAGTACTGGTCGTAATATCCAAGATGTGGAATCAAACGAAAGGTCTGTTGACGGATGAATGTAAAGAAAATCTGGTTTATAATACAATGGACTATGATTCAGCCTTGAATAAAGAAGGAAGTCCTGCCACACGCAACCACACGGATGAACCCTGAGGACAGGACGCTTGGTGAAATACGCCCGTCACAGAAGGATGCACACCACGTGATTCCACTTCCACGAGAGACCCAAAGAGTCAAACGCACAGACTTGGGGAGCAGAGTGGTGGTTACCGGGGGGTGGGGGCGGGGGGCAGAAAAGAGAAACCGGTCACCAGTAAGCACAGTTTCAACGACGCAGCACGAGTAAGTTCTAGGGATCTGCCGCGTGACAGCAGCTACAGCTGAGGACACTGCACTGCACACCTAAAAGTTTAAGAGGACAGTTTTCACGTTAAGTGTTCTCACCACAGTAAAATAAATAAAAATAAACCAAATCAGATCAATGGTGTTTTGATACAAATTTTTAAAAAATCATCTGGGGGACGTCCCTGGCAGCCCAGCGGTTAAGACTCCATGCTTCCACCCCAGGAGGAACAGGTTCAATCCCTGGTCAGGGAACTGATCCCACACGCTGCACGGTGCAGTCAAAAAAAAATAACAATAAAAACAAAAATCATCTGGGACGCCTACTGAAATTATCGCTCTGCTATGTTGATTACTATCGTTAATATGTGATGACTCACAATACAATTAAACACATTTTTGTTAATAAAAATAAAAATGAAAAAATTTCAAAAAACTTTCAATTCATGAGTCAAAGAAGAAATTAAAATAGAAATTATGCAAGAAAAAAAGAAATTACGCAAGGTTAAGGAAATAAAGAGGTAAATGGAAGAGAAATCAAAGAAAAAGGAAACAGAAACAACAAAATTGGTTCTTTTAAACAGATACTAACAGACAAATGCCTGAGAAGATAAATCAAAGTGGGGCAGGGGGTAAGACAGGAACACAACAGGAGTTAAATAAGCAACATCACTACAAATATACAGGAGATGAAAAAAGTCCTAAGAGACTATAACAATTTTATTCCAATAACTTTGAAAACATAGATAATTTCCTAGGAAAGCAAAACTTACCAAAATCAACACAAGAAACAGAAAACTAAATAAACCATAAACACTAAAGAAATGGAATCGGCAAACAAGGGCAGCACCCAGACGCTGTTCTGGGCTACTTCCCCCAAACCTCCGAGGCCCAGAGTCCTCACCGCAGACAAATTGACTCAGAGAAGTGAAAGCAGAGAAGGCCGCCCGGTTCATTTCTGTGAACCTTGCTATTAAAATCAGACAAGGACAATACAAAAAAAACAAGTATTCACAGGCCAGTTTTAGCTATGAATTCAGATGGGAAAATCCTAAAAGTATCAACAAACCGTATCTCGCCTTGCTAACAAAAGCAACAGTCACGGAAGGTTCGATCCCAGGAATCCGATCATGGGTCAGAAAACCTCCTGATGCAGGACCCACACTCACAGCTTCAAGGGGGAAATGTGTGATGATCCCAGACGCAGAAAAAGCAGTCAGTGAGAGTTAACGGTCACTGCAATTTTAAAAGAAGCACACAGTACAAGAAAGACCTGAAGCAAACGGGGCAAAATGTGAGTAGCGCTGAATTCCGGTGTGGGTTCAGGGGTAAATGATCCACTCTGTACTTTCCTGTATTTGGGAGTGATTCATAACTTTCAAAAAAGAGAAACAAGACCACTCCCTAGGGATGGACACAGGGCTGTTTTTTAGGCCCTAATGACACACGTTCTGGAAGACACAGAACAAGCAGGAGCTGCTGAGGGAGCGCCTGGTTCCTCCTGTGTGAGGGCCGTGGCCCCAGCAGACAGCGCCGGGTGGGAGGATGCGCTCAGGGGGCCTGGGCCGGGCTGGGCGCTCCGAGCGCTCCTCGCCTCCAGGCCCGCCACGCTCCGGGGACGGAGCCATCGCATCCGGGAGCACAGCCGGGGGGGGGGGGGGGGGGCCACACGTGTCACGGGGCGAGGCCAGCTCCCTCACTCGGACCTCCCCTCCTGTGGGGAACCCGGGGGATGCAGGGCTCCTCTGAGACGCCCAGGCCTCAGCTGGTCTCTCCACGCCGCCCCCGGTCCTGGCCTGTAACAGTGCCCCGCTACCCACTACCCACTACCATCGAGCAGGGCGGCAGCCCTGGACCTCAGGGCCAGTGTCACTCGGGTTCTGGGTGCCAACAGAGCACATCCGTGAGCGACGGGGATTCTGCTCAGCTCGGCTGGCAGGAGCTTCGCTGCTCAGACCTCGGCTCCAGGCTCTGTCTCCGAGCCTCCAGTTCCCGACCTCAGAAGGAGAGGGTGACGGTGCCTCCTCCCTGTGCGCTTACAGGACAGCGGGCGGGCGATGCCCCGCAAGCAGGGACGGCAACCGTGTGCTGCTTTATAAACGGGCAACCTTCACACATCTTCTCCACATAACTGTGGACCGTGGCGCGACTCAAGGCCCCGCAAGCCCTTCACCCACGACAGGCAGTGACCACGCGCAACCTCTGCTTGGTCTGTCACCACACGTGCGTGTTCCTTCGGGGGGACAGGCAGCCGTGGCCTCCTCGCCGTCACCGTGGCTAAGAGTCTGCAGCACAAACACCAGCACTGGGCCGCCCTCTGCGGAGGCGGTTCTCTGCAGTGCCGGCTCGAGGGCGGCCTGGGCTCCACAGGACACGGCACGTCTTTACCGTTAATGCAAATAGTTCTCTCACCACCACTACCCCCCCGCCCCCAGGGGCGCATAAGAGTAGAAACCGTGCCGTCTGTGAACACCGAGGCTGGAGCGCGGAGACCTGCTGCCCGGCCAGCACCGGCGCCGTCAAGGCCCCAGGGGAGCAAATACAGGACGGAGAGGAGGCTTCCCGCGGGCTCGCGCCTGCTGCTCCTCTCCGCGACGCCCTGGAGAAACCTCCCCGACACGCCACTGCCCAGGGTGGCTACCAGACATGGAGACAGGCACCCTGACACAAAGACACAGAGCTGGCCTCGGGGGATGGCTGGCCTGAGGGACCACGGGCACAATGACGGGGCCGTACTTACAGGTGCGCCTGCTTCTCTGCGAGGTCTTTGGTTTTCTCCTACAATTACAAAGCGAAAAAGAGCAAAGATGAGACAAACAGGACAGCACAGGCTGTGTGCGGTGAGAACAGCACTGACACAAGCTCTCATCCACACGGAAGCGTGGCCTCGTGGCGTCCTGTGCAGAGCGGTTCGCTCTAAGCCACGCTGGTGAGACCACCTTCCCATCTGGCCGACATCCTGGCACCTGGCACTGCACGCGATCCACGCGTTTCCCACAACAGCAGGACTTCTCAGCCATCTCTCTTACGTCACAACCGGTCATTTAAGGAGCAGTAAAGACAGCTCACACGTTTGACAGGTATCAGAATGAACACTCCAGCAACACTCTCACGGTTAAGCTTCACATGTGCACTTTTAAAGGTCGCCCCCAGCGGCAAGGAGCAGATGCACGTGGGCTTCAGTATGTATGGATGTATTTAAACGTCCCCATAGGGACTCAGGTCTAGACAACATCTTCTGCCCCTTTCAATGAAGCATTCTTGCTTCAGTGAGGTTATCTGGCTGAGCGTGGCCCTAACTGTGACTCCCTCACGTGCTCTCTTAGACGCACACATTGGGCGGCGTTGACAAGACACGTGAGCACAGCGGGCTGGCGGGGAGGCTGCTGACACCCAGAAACAGGCCGACACACACACCACGGGGCTCCAGGCAGACCCGCCGAGGCCCCCACCCCCACTGGCAAGCAGCGCGGGGACCCCGGGCCGGAACCAGTGTCCACGCCCGCGCAGGGGCAGGGCTGATCCCACACGCATGGCGGGGAAGCCGAGGGCGATGCGCGAGCTCAGGGGGACCCAGTTCTCCGCCCGGAGTCCCCGGCACCCTCGTGGCCCCGGTTTCTCAGCTGTGAGGTGGGACATGGCACCCACGCTGCCAGGGTGGTTGTGAGAACTAAACCCAGCAGCATCTGATCACCAGTAAGTGTCTGGCACAGCGCAGACGTGGAAAAGGATGGTGATTCGTGTGAAATCAGAGCCTCTCCACATCAGGCCACGTGGTCCGCACGACACGGACTCCAGCAGTCCCTGCACACAACCGCACGGAGGGGAAGTGACCACACACCAAATGCCCCTCAGGATCCTGGGGATGCGGCTCCGATACCCGCGATGCACACGGATCACCGTATAAACCTACGGATGTGGACACCCATGAGGGCTTTTGCTTTTAAAACGTTTCCAACGTTTTAAATGCGGATTTAATCTGAGAAATCTATCCAGTGTCTACACAGCTAACTGGTTTCCTTTTCCCACGTCTGCCTCAGGGGAGCAGGGCCAAGACGAAGGGGGCCTCTCTGGGGGACTGCACGTAACTACCGGCCACCCTTTGGGTCCCCGGAGAGTCCAGCCCCTGGAGGGGCAGGAGAGGGCGGGGGGCTACCCGCCCGGCGCTCTGGCCCCAGGGGACACCTGGCAGGGACTGGAGCCGCTTCTGGGAGGGGTGAGGGGAGGGGTGCCGCCAGCCTGCCGGGGGAGGGGTGGGGGGAGGGGTGCCGCCAGCCTGCCAGGGGTGGGGTGGGGGGAGGGGTGCCGCCAGCCTGCCGGGGGTGGGGTGGGGGGAGGCCAGGGGCGCTGCCCAGTGTCCCACAGCACACGGCTCAGCCCGACAGCAAGGAATTCTGCCCGGATGTGCGCGGCGACGCGGTCCAGAGACCGTCCTGGGGGAACTTTTGATGCACAACATCCACTGGTCCCGTGCCCACCCCCACCAGCTGACGAGGGCTCTGCAGCGGGGTGTCGGCAAGGGTTCGACCTGCTCCCGGCCGAAAGCACGGGCTCCCGGGCACCCTGGGTGCTGGCAGGGCTGGGCCGCGGGGAGGGACATGGGACCAGAGCTCATGAAGCTCACCCCACGGCAGATACCCCGGCTCCCTCGGTGGTCCTGCCTCCCCTGCTCGCCCGACAGCGCAGAAGGCTGGTCTCGGTCGGGGCGCGGCGGCGGGGAGCTCACGACGTCCACCCAGGCAGCCACAGCGCCCACCCGCCCCTGCCCCGGCCAAGGCCACAGGACAGCACGCGCCCCGGCCCCGCCACGGACCCAGACCGTCTCGCGGATCATCTTGGCTATCTTGAGCAGGAGCTGCCCGAAGGAGCCTGGCGGGAGGTGGGTGGCTGAGTGCTGGATGCAGAGGCAGAGGAGGAAGGCGGGGGTCAGCTGGTGGTCCTCGCCGCCCGGCTCCACCAGCGTCAGGATCCGCTGCAGCAGGGCGTCCTCCACGTCGGGCTCGAACTCCAGGCGCAGCGGCCGCGGCCGGGGGAGGGCGGGCGGCGCGGAGGCGGAGGCACCCCGGGCCCGGAGCAGGGCACCGCACAACCTGCAGCCCTGCGGCGCGGCCTGGAGGCGGGCCAGGGCCTGGGCAGGCAGGGGCTGGGCCTGCGTCGGGTCCTTGAACAGCAGCAGGTAGTACAGGCCCAGCGAGAGCAGGTCCCCGTGGCGCAGCACCACGGCCCGGCCCCCCGCCTCCGAGAAGTTGACTGAGACGGGCGCCCCAGGGATGGGCTCCAGGACCAGCTGTGCCCCCGCCTGCTCTCGGCCCGGGGGCTGGCGCCTGCGGATGGTGCAGTGCAGGGGCAGGATGTCGGGGGCCGAGAGGCTGATGCTGGGCTTGCTGGAGGGGGTCCTCTGGCCCACCGTGTGCCGCTCCCGGTTGAGCACGTAGACCAGGCTGTCCTGAAACGCAGACACCGGCCCTCAGGGGCAGGGCGTCCCTCAAGCCATTCCGTCCCTGGTACCTGAGCCACACTGGGTGCCCACCCGTCTGCCAGAGCAGCCTCGGTGGCCCGCCAGACCCCCAGGGGCGACTCCAGCTTTGAGGCGTGAGAGGCCAGACAAGGGCAGAGCTGGACACGGACACAGGTTGACAGGCACGCCAAGCCCGCCTGCTCCCCCGGGGGGACAGCGGCAAACGGGGGAAGCACCCCTCCTGTGACGCCTCCCAGGACCTGAGCAGCAGCGCGTGCGGAGGGGAGACGCAGCGGGAAGGGGGCCGGGGGGGCAGGCGGGGGGGGGGGGGGCGAGAGACGGCAGGGAGGGCAGGCTTCCGGCGGCGGTGTCGGCACGGCCACCAAGGGCAAGCGTCTTCAGGCCCAGACAGGAGCAGTGCCAAGCGCTGGCCTGGGGGCCTCCTCCGAGAACGCCGCCCTGCACACACCAGCCCACCTGAGCCACGCCCCAGGGGCCCCCCAGGCTGCAGACCTTCTGCGAAGCCGGGCGGGGGGTGGCCTGAGACACAGGCTGGGAGGGGCCCGGTACCTGGTGAGACCCGCACGGGGATCCGTCAGGAGCCGGACGCAGAGGACGGGGACGCCCCCACCCTCCTCCAGGGCCCCGGGCAGACCCGACGCGGTGCTCCCCACCCAGCCCGCGTCTCCAGCCCGCGGTCACCGGAGCGACGGCAGCCCCGAGCCCCGCCCCCCGCCCCGGCTGACCCGGTTAGAAGGGGCCGGAGGGGTGGGGGGCGTCTATCTGAGAGCCTCCTGCGTGACACACCCACGCCCCCCCCCCCCAGGCCAGGAGAGGAGGGGCTCACGTGCTGCTGGCTGTAGCCCTGCAGGAGCAGCAGGTGCGGCGACGCGTAGAGGGAGCCGCGCATGGCGTCCTGGCCGGGCTCCTCGGGGCCCCGGGCGGCAGCCGGCGGGGCGGCGGCCGAGCTCAGGCTGGTCTCGCTGACCGTGCGGCGCAGCCGGGGTGGAGGGGGGCTCCAGGCACCCCCCGCCGCCGGGGCCGGGGTTCCCTTGGCACGGCTCCGCTGCAGCCTCCGGGCTTGGGCGTTTATCCCTGAAACAGAAGCAGTGCAGGGCGAGCAGGTCGCAGCAAGCCGGGCGCGTTCTGTCAAGCAGGCCTGCAGGAGGCCGCAGGACCCTGCCCTCGACCGCATCCTCGGAGGACCGCGGCGCCTCCGGGGCTCCCCCAAAGGCCAGGCAGCCCAGCCATCAGAGGCCCCAGATGCCCCACAGGAGCCCGATGGTGCGTCCCAGCCCTGAGAACCGCCAGCACCGCGGCCTCCCTGTGGGACACCAAGCCCACGACAGCCTCAAGGCCCGCAGAGCCAGCGTGCTGGGGGCTTCACGTGCACCACGCCCACCCCAAACCCTGCCCTTCCCCGCCCGTCCTGGCAGCCCGCGTGTGCGTGCGTGTGCCGGTTAGAGGAGAACCGTTCATCGTCCCCCCATCTTACAAGAAGGAAGCAGCCACCTCGCCACGTCAGAGGTGTGCACACATGCGTGCACACACAGACACACCCCACAGAAGCCTTAGTCTTCTGCATGTGGGAAGCGGTCTTCTAAACTCATGCCACATGAACGCTGAGAAGTCACATGGAACTCAAGAGGGCCAGTCTCCTATCCCCGTCCTGTCCCCGGGCTGACCCGGGCTTCCTCTCCGAGCTCCCCGCCGCGTGCCCTCCACACAGGCTCCGCCTGCGGCAGCCTCGCTTCCTATGACCCTTCCAGACAAAACCAGACAAAGCCAGAGGAAGGGAGGTGGGCGAGCAGGGGTGAGGGCGCTGCCTTACCGTGAGCTAGCGGCCAAGCCAGCGGGAAGACCGACCTGCCTTCCAGAAGGAGAAGGACGCCTGCTCTGCAGCCCACAGGGGCCGGGGCCGCAGTGAGCTGTCTGCCGGGCGCCGCGGCTGCCTGCTGCAGAGCCGGCCAGCGACCGTCAGGCAGGGAGCAGCGGGGGCAGGGGGGAGGGGCGGGGAGGGGGGGATGGAGGAAAGGGGTCAGGGGAGGGGGGTAGGGAAGGGGGGGAAGAGGAACAGGCCAGGGCAAGGAGGGCGGTGGGGGCAGGAGGCAGGGATGGAGGCGCAGGAGCGGGGTGGGGCAGGCGGGGAGGATGGGGGAGGCGGGCCCCAGCCTGCCCCATCCCACACCCCATTCACACACCGGGGCATCACTGCACAACCACGGGGGCCCTGCCTGAAAGAAGCACATTTGAAAAACCAGTCCAAAGGGATGCTCTGGCCCCAGGCTTTTCCTCCCTCGAGCACGGGGCTGCAGGAGAGCATGCACCTCAGAGCCACCTTGCACACGTGCTGGGGCCCCAGGCAGCTGCAGACCCCCGAAGCTCACCCTCTCCTCTCAGATTCCGCGGTCCCCAGAGGCCCCAGACGGGGCCCGAGCGACTGGGGCCAGTGTCCCCTGGGACTGCAGCACACGGGCGTGGGCACGAGCTCACAGCCACCTCCCAGCCGACCCCTCCCAGTCTAAAGCAGCGGTTCTCACCCACCCTGCTCAGAACCACCGGGGGAGTTTGGAACAGCACCGCCCGGCCGGGCCCCCGGGGCTCCTCCACAGGCCCCCAGGGCTGAAGGGCCAAGCAGCTCGCAGCCGGGGCCTCTGGACCACTGACACCAGCACGGCCAGCGGGCAGAGCGCGCCACAGCGTCCAGCCGACACGGTCCCTGCGCACCCTGCGGGCAGCACAGCCAGGAGGACCCTGACGCGTGCACACCTGAGCAAGGTCAGCGACGGAACCCCACGTGACCCGCCTGGGGGACCATTCACGCCCAGGACGGAGATGCTGCAGGGGACGCCGGGCCAGCCCGTACCCAGCAGCGATGGGAAAGGCAGGTGGGAGCAACGCCTCGGGTGTGAGACCTTCGCTTACATGAAAACGGCAGGTGAAACCGCACCGCACCCCGCTCATCGTTTACACACATGTGCACGAAAAGCCGTTTTTAAAAATGGACAGGAAAGGCACACAGTAAATTCAAGAAATGGCCACCTTACCGGTGGGGGACTGAGCCCGGCGAGGTGCGTTCCACAACGGGCTGGAGCTGCTAGAACACACGTAACAGCATATCCTGCACATAACAGGACGTGCTTCACAGATAACGTTGTCTGATGTTTTTACCTATTTTATTTTTAAAGACGCTGCACAAATGTGATTAAAAATATTTGTGCCAACTCTGGAAGGCAGGTACCCAGGTGTCAAGTTACATTATTCTCTATACTTTATTTTTTAAAACTTTCTTAAAGTAAAAATCATAAACACGGCGAGGTGCTCTCACGTGCGCAGGACTCCGCGGCTGCCCTGAGGGGGGCTGCGGGCCTGGTGGGGGCGGGGGGTCCTGATGAGGCTGCAGGAGACCACCCTGGGGGGGGGCGTGTCTCTCGGTGCCGACCAGGGGGCCGCCCGCCGCCCGCCCTCTGATCCCGCTTCAGCTTCGCCACCGCCAGGTCCACACAGCAGCGCGGCGCCGCGGAACCAGGGCGGGTCTGCCCGGCTCTGAGCCGAGCCCGCGCACGAGGCCTGGGGGGCGGGCCGGGGGTCTCAGCCTGGGCCAGGCCGACCGCAGCCTCGCGGTCCGGGGTCTGCGCGCTGCCTCTGGGGGTCTCGGGCGTCCCAGTGGAGCCTGTGCCCAGAGCAAGGCCGTCCCCGAGGCCCCTCCACCACCCCCATGAAGGAAGTTCACAGACGCATCGCGGAGAAGCCCTGTCCCCCAGGGAAGTGCGGCCAACGGAATACGACGGGGAGAGGGGCGAGGCCTTTGTGCAGTGCTGCTCTCACGTGCAAAGCTACTCATCGGAGAGGAAGTCGCCCAGCCCTGCCTCCGGGTGAAGGCGACACTCCGGGTCGCACTCCCTGTGAGCTGGGCTGGACGGCCCATCCCTCGGCACTTCCCGCTACGCTAGGGGGACGGGGTTAGCGAGGGCAGTTCTGGTCCTGCAGGTCTGAGGGACGCCCGGGAAGCTGTATTTTGTAAAAGCTCCCCAGAAGGTTCTGGAACTCTGCCAGGACAGGTACGGATGCCAGGCCCCGCCCCCCGCAAGCCCTGTCTACAGAAAACCCGCGCGGGAGAAAGGGACCCCACAGAGCGCTCGGAAAACATACTCGAGCTCCTGCCATTTTTCTGTGCATTTTGGGTTTCGAGCGCTTTTCTCTGGCTGAGCGTTTGTCAGTTCCTAGCAGGCTCCCCTCTTCCCTGTTACTCAAGGCACACCTCGCTTTACTGCACGTCACAGATACGGTGTGCTCTACAAATCGAAGGTGTGTGGCAACCCTGCATCCGGCAAGTCTACTGGCACATTTTTCCAACAGCATTTGCTCACTTTGTGCCTCTGTGTCACATGGTGGTAATTCTTAAAATATTTCAAACTTTTTCACTATTATTATATACGTGTTATGGTGACATGTGCTCACTGATTTTTTTTTTTAATTTATTTTTTTGGCTGTGTTGGGTCTTCATTGCTGTGCGTGGGCTTTCTCTAGTTGTGGCGAGCAGGGACTACGCTTCCATGCGGTGTGCAGGCTTCTCACTGCGGTGACGTCTCTTGTTGCAGAGCACAGGCTCTAGGCAAGCAGGCTTCAGCAGCTGTGGAACATGGGCTCAGCAGTTGTGGCTCATGGGCTTAGTTGCTCCCCGGTATGTGGGATTTTCCCGGACCAGGGATTGAACCCATGTCCCCTGCACTGGCAGGCAGATTCTTTTCTTTTTTTAATTATTTATTTATTTATTTTATTGGCTGTGTTGGGTCTTTTTTTGCTGTGCATGGGCTTTCTTTAGTTGCAGTGAGTGGGGGCTACTCTTTGTTGTGGTGCGTGGGTTCCTCATTGCCGTGGCTTCTCTTGTGGAGCACAGGCTCTAGGCAAGTGGGCTTCAGTAGTTGCAGCACATGGGCTCAATAGTTGTGGCTCACAGGCTCTAAAGCGCAGGCTCGGTAGCTGTGGCACACGGGCTTAGTTGCTCCACGGCATGTGGGATCTTCCTGGAGCGGGGATCAAACCCGTGTCCCCTGCATTGGCAGGCGGATTCTTAACCACTGCGCCACCAGGGAAGTCTGATCAGTGATCTTTGATGTTACTACTGTAATTGTTTTGGGGCATTTTTTTAGTAATAAAGTATTTTAAAATTAAGGTATGTACGTTGTTTTTCTAGACATAGTGCTATTGCACACTTAATAGGCTACAGTATAGTGTAAACATCACTTTTCTATGTACTGGGAAACCAAAAAGTTCATGTGACTCTCTTTACTGAGACACTCGCTTTATTGTGCTGGTCTGGGCCTGAACCCGCCACATCTCAGAGCTGGGCCTGTATCTGCTCCCTCGTGAAAAGCAGAAACAGGGCTTCCCTGGTGGCACAGTGGTTAAGAATCCGCCTGCCAATGCAGGGGGCATGGGTTCGATCCCTGGTCTGGGAAGATCCCACATGCCACGGAGCAACCAAGCCCGTGTGCCACAACCACTGAGCCTGAGCTCTAGAGCCTGTGAGCCACAACTGCTGAGCCCGCGTCCTGCAACTACTGAAGCCGATACGTCTAGAGCCGGTGCTCTGCAACAAGAGAAGCCACCCCAATGAGAAGCCTGCACACCGCATCGAAGCGTAGCCCCTGCTCTCCACAACTAGAGAAAGCCCACACTCAGCAACGAAGACCCAACGCAGCCAATAAATAAGTAAATAAATAAATAGATAAATTTATCTTTTTTTTTTAGAAAAGCAGAAACACACGCAGCAGAGGAACAAAAGGAGTCGTCTGGGTAACCAGAACCTGGAGAGGCCTCTGTGCTCCCCCACCCCCCATCCCAGGACACACAGGACCGCCCAACACTGGGCCCCTGACCCAAAAGCACGGTGACCACTTTCCCACAGCTTAGGAGGGTAACACAACCAGGAGAGAGTCTGAAGCAGCCCTGCCCGCCCCTGGACTGTGGCTCTGACCCGGGAACTGGGGAGGGGCCGTAACCTGCAGGAGTGTAGCTGACAGAGCTGGTTACGAAAGCAGCTCGGAGCTTCCCTCTCGTGCCAGCTGCTCCAGCTCTGCCGCCGCGGAATCAAGCCCACCAGCACCCGGCTCTGCAGGACGGGATTGGGGCTGGCGGGGACACTAATTCTGAAAGCAGCTGGCAGCTGTCACCAGAGCTCCCGTCACGGGCTCCAGAACAGCACTGGAAAGAACAACACAGCTATTTCCCCGAACGTCAGTAAGTTCAGGACGATAAATTCAACCTGTAGGTTTTACCTCCGGGCCCTGTTTGCTCTTCTCTCCCAGGAATTACAGGGTTTGAAACAATACCTACAACTCAGAAAAGTCTCTGTCGCTCACGCCCGCTGCCAGGGCTGCAGGAGGACTCGCGTGCGGTTTTGATCCAGGATGCATAAGGCAAATGTTCCTGCATCAGGGAATTTTGCTAAAACTGGGGGAACTGGGACTATTTGAATGACCCCCAATAACGGCTAGGGAGGTGCTGCTAAAATAAACTGTGCAGTAGTTACTGCAAACCTTGGAGGTCAGACCTGCCTTGAACAAGTCCTTTTAAACTGGAATGCCCTTTTCCTGGTTAGCAAAAGACGTGGAATGAAGCCCAAGGTTAAGTAAGCAATCCTTGAAGTTAATTTGAAGTTTTCTGTATTTGAAATATACAACAACGACACACCACCTAAGGATGGCTTGGTGAGCATCTACCTACTACACGGCCAGCCTTATTCTGGGCGTTTTGCATTTAATTCCATTTCATTCCCACAGTGAACCCTACAAAGGGACTGCGGTGAGATGGGAACATGTTACACAGCTTCTTAGGACCAATCCTACCACTGGCAAATCAAATTCTTTACAAAAAATGCACGTTGCACGGCTGCCTCCCCAGTTAGGAACACGACTCAGATGCCTGCTGGCCACGTCTGTTCAACCTGGTACCAGAAGTCCCGGCCTATTCAATAAGATGAGAAAAACAAATGAAAGGCAGAAGGACTGAAAAGAAAGAAATCTGTAACTATTTGGTGGATGATGTGATTGTGTACATAGAAAATGTAAAAGAATCTATGGACAAAGTATTAGAATTAACAAATTTATTTAGCAAGGGGACGTGTTATGGTGAGTATGCAAATTCAATATTATTTTTAAATACTAGAAACAAAGCAAAAAAAAAATTGATACCATTTTTAACAGTGTCAAGAAACATGAAACAACCAAGGAATAAATCTTCCAAAAGATGTGAGAGACCATGTCCCTGGAAACTACAAAGCACTGCTGACAGAAATGAAAGAAGCTAAAGTGAAAAAGACAGACACACCAAGTGTGAGAGAGGAAGTGGGACAGTTAGAGCACCTGCACACTGCTGGGGTCAGGGGTGCCGACCTGCACGAGCAGCTTGGAAAACACTGTGTGGTGGTGTCTCCACCACCGAACCATCAGGTCCCCTCCTTGGTGTACACACAATAGGAACGTACAAGGCGCCACCGGACGCACACAGGCACACGTCCACGGGGCGCGCGCAGGCACACGTCCACAGGGCACACAGAGGCACACGTCCATGGGAGCACACAGGCACACGTCCACGGGGCGCACGGAGGCACACATCCATGGGAGCACACAGGCACACGTCCACGGGGCGCACGGAGGCACACGTCCATGGGAGCACACAGGCACACGTCCACGGGGCACACGGAGGCACACGTCCACGGGGTGCGCGCAGGCACACGTCCACAGGGCACACGGAGGCACACTACCATGGGAACACACAGGCACACATCCACGGGGCACATGCAGGCACACGTCCACAGGAGCGCGCAGGCACATGTCCACGGCAGCAGCACTCCTAATGGGCCCAAACTAGAAACACCATGCCTACCAACAACAGGATGACCAAATTAACTGTGGTCCATTCACATGACAGAATCCTGCACAGCAACAGTAATTTGTCTAAAAGCAAAAATAAGGGGGAAAAGAAAAGAAAAAAGCCCAGACACAAAAAGGTACAAATAATATGATTCCATTTCCAGGAAATCTACTTACAGCCAAAACTGAACTGTGGCTGTAGAAGTCAGGGAGAACTGAACTATGGCTGTAGAAGTCAGTGGCCAAGGACCAGGATGGGTGCGAGGGAGGCTGCAGACATCCTGGGGCTGTTCTAGTCCTTGCTGCGCCAGTGCACTCAGTTTCCAAAAATGCATTGAGCTGGACCCTTACAATGCGTGCACCCTTCTGTTCTGTTTCTACACTGTTTCTCAGTCAAAAGTTTCCTTTTAAAGAAGAAGGGGACTTCCCTGGTGGTGCAGTGGCTAAGACTCCAAGCTCCCAATGTAGGGGGCCCGGGTTCAATCCCTGGTCAGAGAACTAAACCCCACATGCATGCCACAACTAAGAGCCCGCACAACACAACTAAGGAGCTGGTGAGTCACAACTAAGGAGCCTGCCAGTCGCAAGTATGGAGCACATGTGCCACAACTAAAGGAGCCCAAGAACTGCAACTAAGGAGGCTGGGATCCACAACTAAGACCTGGTGCAACTAAATAAATAAATAAATAAATAAAGAGATTTAAAAAAATAAAGATTATCGCATGTTAAGATTATCACACAGAGATTATAAAATGACATGTTTAGAGATAAAACACACCCTGAAATACATGTAGAGAACAGGAAATTATAAACAATAACAGATTTGAAAAATAACCAATTAGAACTCCTAGAAATGAAAAAATACAGTAACAGAAACTATAATTTCAATGCAGTATATCATACACAACAGAAAAGAGAATTAGTGAACTAAGACACAAGTCTAAAGAAAATGTCTAGGATGTGGTACAAAGTAACCAAAAAGGAAGAAAAAAGAAGATATGAAAGAGGTTAGGAGACAGGGAAGACAGGCTGAGAGGCCTCACACACATGTTTAAAGAGGGCTCTGGGGGAACTCCCTGGCTGTCCAGTGGTTAGGACTCCGAGCTCTCACTGCCAGGGGCCTGGGTTCAATCCCTGATCAGGGAACTAAGATCGCACAACCCTCGCAGCACAGCCGGAAAAAAAGACGGCTCTGGGAGGAGAGCAGTAAGAAGGGGGCAAAGTCAATATTTGAAAAGAAAGTGAGAATTTTCTAGAACTGATTGAAGAAACCAATTCACAGATTCGTGAAGTCCAATAAAATAAAGAAGAGAGACATCACAAGAAAACTGCTGACTAATAATGCCCTTAAGTGTGGAGATGTAAAAGTCTCCAAGATACTAGCAAACATAGAAAAAGCATTAAACACCATGATTAAGTGGGATTTATACCAGGGATGCAAGGTTGACCTAACATACAACAGTCAATCACTGTAATAGACCGCACTGATACACTAAAAGACCGAAATGACATGGTCATGTACTAAATGCCACTGAATTACACACTTTAAAATTGTTAACTTTATGTTATGTGAATTTTATTTCCATTTTAAAAATCAGGCTTTAAAAGACCCTAATGTGAAGAGCAAAACTATAAAGCTTTCAGAAGAGAATGCAGGGGAATATCTCTACGACCTCGGAGGCAGGGAAGTATTTCTTATACAAGACAAAACCAAAACAGAATCAAAAGCGTTAACCATAAAGAGGAGAATCCACAAATTCAGCTACATTTACAATTTTATTCATCGAAAGACACTATGAGTAGAGCTTAGAAAATCAACTCATAGATTGGGAAGAAATTGTTAAAACACATATTGCTGATAAAAGACTAGAATCTAGAATAACGAATGCCCACAAATCAGGAGATGCAGATGCAGAGAATGGACTGGAGGACACGGGGCTGGGGTGGGGGGCGGGGGGCAAAGGGGAAGCTGGGACGAAGTGAGAGAGTAGCATAGACATAGATACACTACCAGCTGTAAAATAGATGGCTAGTGGGAAGTTGCTGTATAACAAAGGGAGATCAACTCGAGGATGGGTGATGCCTTAGAGGGCCAGGACAGGGAGGGTGGGAGGGAGGCGCGGGAGGGAGGGGATAAGGGGATATATGTATAAATACAGCTGATTCACCTTGGTGTACCTCAAAAGCTGGCACAAGAGTGTAAAGCAATTATATTCCAATAAAGAGCTTAAAAAAAAAAAAAAAGAATGCTCACAAATCAATCATAGAGACCAAACAATAGAAAATGCAACGAAGAGACCAGGCACTTGACATTGCCAGTGGAATGGTAAACTGGAAACCGGCCCCATCAGGTAAAGCAGAAATATGCACACTCAGCGTCCAGCAATTTCCCCACCGGGTGTGCACCCCAGAGGGACATGCACGCTTAGAGGCCAGGGTGCTCTGAGCACAGTTCCCAGACCCATTTGTAGGGGGCCCAGCATCACTGGACCCGCCTGCCGGCACACGGCTCTGAGCAGCACAGGCGTGTGCCCCACAAGAACGACACGAAGGAGATGTAAATCCACCCGCATAACTCAAAACAGGCAAAGCGAAACTCTCACAGGCAAAAATACACAGGTCATAACACCATAAAGAAAACGGAGAAAACAGCCATTACCAAGTCAGAACGGCAGTTCCCTCCAGTGGGGAGGGAGGGGCGGCGTGGAGGGCGACCCCAGGGGAACAGCGAGCCCACGTGCCCCCGGCGCCGCTCCGGTTGACAGCTTGCTTGGTAATGACCTACCCACCTGAGCAGGTGGGCCTCCTGCCCCTTCCTGCACACGGCCCCCCCCACAGTTACGCACCCAACCGCAGCCTCATGACCGGCCGCCACACCTGTCCAGGTGGAGGACACCCGAGGACGCGCCAGGCGGGAACCGGAGCCCTGCGCCCATCCCGCCCAGGGCTCTGCCTCCTGGAAGCAGCCACAGGCTGTTGTGACCCCTGAGTTCCAACCAGCAACCAGGACCCTGTCTACACCAGCCCATCTGAAAGTCAGATGCTGCCGGGAGGAGGTGGCCCGAGTGGCCACTGCCCGCTGCCAGCCCTGCGGCTCCATGTCCGCCCAGCAGAGATCCTGCCTGCCACCCACGGAGCTGCCAGATGGCGCCTCCCTGCCAGTGGCCCAGGGGTTCACGTCCCGGGCAGAATGCAGACATCTTCAGCTTTCCAAGGCTCCTCCCCACGGGCCTGGAGGCGGGCCACGGACACCTGCACAGGGACCGCGTCCCCTCCCCGCCCTCCGTACTCCGTGACATCTTATTTCTTAAGCTGGGTCATAAAGATGGGGAAAGCAGTGAGAGGCAGGTACAGAGGACAAACACAGATGGTTCGTGAACATTCCAAAATCTGCTCCATCTCACAAACACTAAAGGAAGTGCAAACAAAGTAACGCTTTCCCTGTCAAATCAGCAAAGAGCCTTTCACGACGGAGTCACAGGACAGTGAGGGTACGCAGAGACAGACACGCTCAGAAACTGCCCGTGGGACTATAACCTGGCACTGGGCCACCCCAAGTTTAAAAATAGCCAGAGGGACAGGGCCGACTACGTCATGTTAGACATGCACACATCTATATTTTAAATCGTCTCCATTTCTCCATGAACAAATTCCACCTTTGAGTTGCTGTGCTACAGAAATAATCATAAAGGAATCAAACATTTCTGTACAAAGATGTTTACATAAGCATGACTTATAAATACAGAAAAATGGGAAATTCTAAAACTTCAACAAGGACGTGTTGAGGCACACCACCCACTCCCTGGCATTAAATATGACATCCACAATATGAGTAAATACATACACCGAGTGAAAAAAAGGACAAATAGCTATGTACACCGGTTGATTTAAATTATGTAAGAAAATAAACGCAATAGTAAGAAAAGATTGAAAGACACTAAAATGTTAAAAGCAATTCTCTCTAGGAGGTGACTCTCTTCTTTATACTTTCCCTGATTTTCCAAACTCTCAACAAAAAATATGTCTTTTTTTTTTTTTTAAGTGGGGAGAAGTCACATTTTAAAGCACCGAGGGGCATCATTTCCGTGGTAAAACTTGGACCTTCTGCTCCTAATGAGGGCCTTAACCAGGGAAGAGCAGGCTCTCTAGAAGGAACTAATAACCTCATTAAGATAATGGGTCGCTGAGGAGATGGAATGTTTAGGCTACTTCTCAGCCGTCACAGATGGAAACGGAGCCTCCCAGAGCCGTGCCTAAGCCAGCGCAGTGTGGCCGCAGCAGGAACGTTCTTCAGCTGAAACTGAAGGCCCCGTCCGATCCCCTGGAGACGCCTCGAGACCGGCCTTGGAGAGGATCCTGGTGAAAGAGAGACAGCAGCCCACCTGGCGCCCGGCTCACGGCCCCCACGACCCACAGGAGGGGCCGCCGACGTGCCTCCCCTGGGTCCACCTGGAGAACCGGGTCTCCGTCGCGGAGCTCAGCACCCTCTCTCCCTCGTCCAGAGGCAGGAGCCTCTGCGCCCCAGAGGCCACGTCCCGAGGATGCCCACATGGCCGGCCGCCCCCGCCTCCCTGCAGCGTGCTCCCCACGCTCAAGCAGGCTGGAAGGGAGAGCTGAGGAAACCGCTTTGAAAGTACAGCGAGAAGACAAAGAAGAGAAACTAGGATAGAAACGATCAGGAAAACGCATCCGTCTAGGAGATACAGAACCTGGATAAAAGATGAACCAGAAGGGATGATCCAGAGGGATGCGATTTTTCAGAACCGAAGAACATTGCCCTTTTAGCTTGCAATGGCCTATTAAAAGTCTAACATGGTAGAGGTTAAAAACGCATAAAGGGTCAAAATATGCAAACGGCAAATTTTAATAACCTTAATAAAATAAGAGAACGTGGACATTATAAACAAATGAGATAAAAGATACAACCATGGCTTTTCACATAAAAAACAAAAATCTAGCACAAAGGATGCAAACACATCCCCACAGGACACACATTGTGAGTCTGCAGCATGAGGCTTCGGGGGGGGGGGGGGCAGGGGGAGGCAGCATGAAGAAATTATCTGTGTTTCCAGAGGGATAAGAAAGAGGCTGAGGCCACAGGAGCGAGAATCACAGCACGTCCCAGCTTTTCCCGGAGGCCCTGGGAGTGAAGGCCTCCAAAATTCTAGGAAGGAAAGTATTGTCATGTAAAGTTCTGAACCCAGCTAAGCTGTTGAGTATCGGGGTGGAATAGAAATCTCTTCAGCCACTTCACCTCTCATGCACCTTTCTCGGGAGGCCGCTGAGGGAGTGGGTCCACCCAAACCAGGTGTCAGCCTAGAACCAGGGAGGAGGCAAGGGGACACTGGGGTCTCCTCTGCAGAGACACCAAGGAGGGTGGGGGGCGGCTGAGCGGGCTGGTGAGCAGCCGGCCCGACCGGAGCAGGCAGAAGGCGCCCAGACTGCACAAAACCCGCCACACACCCGAGCATCCTGCAGAGCAATACTGGCAGGGGACTGAGGAATATTGGATTAGTGAAAAGTACCAAGAAAAAGGGCGAACAAATAATGACAATAATTAATTTCAAAGACACTAGAAGCTGGACAAGCAGGAAAGGTCATCTTTGTGTACACCAGCCCTCAGCTGTAAAAAGCTGTCTCTGGTCATAGAGATGTAAACACTGACTGCTCATCGACACAAATTTACGGCTGTCCCGAGAGGGCAGGGCGAGGGGAGCTGATGAGTCACAGGAGGGTGGCGAGCAGAGCTCAAGTCGCATCTTCACGGCAGAGGCCCTACGTCACGCTCGACATGCAAAAATCGAGCAGTGGTGGGATACACGTGTGACTCTAGGTTGAGGAATTAAATGCCAAATAAGGAATAGTTCACCACTGAAGCTGGTCCCCTCTGGGCGGGGGAAACTGGGAAGAGGGGAAGGCTCGGGTAGGGACCTACTGCTTCGGCTTTTTTACTGTTATTTTTAATTAACAATGAGAAAGTATCGCTTTCACTGTGCACGTATATAACTGGTGAAAAGAAGTTTTTAAATGTACATACTTTTCAACCTACTAAACGAACGAAGGGTATATATTTCATCAACTCCTAGACACACGTTTTCGCACATTTTAACATCTTTGAACGCACGCTGCGTTCACGTGGAGTGTCCCAGGCAGCCGCTGCCACGTCAGAACTTGCCTGCTGCTCCTGGGGAGGTGAGATTCTGCAATACTGCAGTCACTTAAGGGTCATTTGAAGAATGAATGAGTTCTGATTGTCGTGTGCAAACTTGCAGAATTTTGTGCCAATGTGGCTTGAGAGAAGATCCCCGGGATAATGGCGGAGAGCTCTAAGAAACGCGGCACCAGCAAGACTCCTGAGGACACAGAAAAGGGCGCTGCGTGGAAGTGCGCGCAGTGACAGTGCGAGTCGAAAAGACCTTGAATTTATCTCCCTCGTATCCGTCTTCGCGTGTGCACAGAACCAGTGCAGACTGACAGCTATGCTTGCAATAAACCCCCAGGTTTATTAGAGCTCTTCAGGTAAGTGCAGAGCTAAGAGTTCCAAATAGTAATAATAAGGCGTTGTATCCTCGTTTAACCTGCAGTATTTTCCATGTTAGTGGTAAGCAGGTGCTGGTGGTCTTACGTCCACAACGTCTTCCATGCAGTGAAATACAGGATATACAGGCATATGTACTGCAAAGCTGTCCTTAATGACCCCCAAATATACATAGTGCTCTGACCACACCATGGCATATTCCATAAGCCCTAAAATGAATGAATTAGAATGATAACAGATGATGTGGGGAGATTTTCAAAAGGAGTTTGTTAAGAAAAAATACAGAAAACTAAGTACATGATCCCATTAAAAAAAAAAACTGACGATAAGTCTGCGTGTGTACATGTTTACACAGATCTGTACAGGAGCATCTGAGCACAGGAAAACTATGGAAGGTCACGGTGGGGACAGAATTCTAAAGTGACCCCATGATCTCTGCCCCTGGGGTTACTCCCGTGATTAAGCTCACGGGCAAGAGAGATTCTGCAGGTATAACTAAGGTTACTGAGCAGCTGATCTTAAGATACAGAGATTGTCCAGAGGGCCCAGCCTAATCACGTGCGTGACTTCAAAGCCGAGTGTTCTCCAGCTGGTCACAGAAGAGAAGGGTCTGAACAAGGGGGCGCCCCCCACCCAGATGGGAGGGCTACAGGAGAAGGAGCTGAGCGCGGGCCCTGGCCCACAGCTCTCAAGAAAAGGAAGAAAGGAAACAAAACATGGAGACTTCAGCCCCACATCCCCAAGGAACTGGATTCTGCCAATGACCCACGAGCTTGGAAACTGCCTCGGACCGGCGACTCCCTCTCATTTCCCCGTTTCAACGCAGAACGCCTGTGACCGTTATCTGCGTCGGTCCCGCCACTGGATGCGGGAGCGGGACAGGCACCGTGTCCCTGAGCCCGCGGGTCTGCGGTGGGGAGGACCGTGCGCCTCCCCCATCGGAGCCGTACTTAACGGACTTTCTCCGGGCCTCCTCCACACCTCAAGTCTGCGGTGACTGGTTACACAGCAAAAGAAAACTAGCACAGGCGTCGGGCTGTTAACCTGAATCAGGAGTCGTCAGAACGCGGAGGGACTGACGTGGCAGAGAACAGAATTCCATGATGAAGAAATTCATACCACAGACCTCACCAGCGCAAATGTACGTCTGAGTGTGTTTGCTGGCCTTGAGAGAGGTATTTATTCCCTAAACCACGGCGGTGGAGTCCGGCCCGATCAGGTGACGGTGGACAAGGACGCCACCGCTGAGAACAACTACCGCTGGTGGGGGGTGGGGCGGAGGCGACAGGGAAAGAAACCGTGAGGCCAAAACCTGAGACAAAGTACGAACCCGGAGGCGGGGGTGGACTGGGCCACGCGTGTCCTGAAAGCCCTCGCGGGTTCCAGGGAAAGGGAAAGGTGGTAGAGGCAGAAATCACAGCCCGGGGCGCACCCACGTCGGTGAGTCTAAGGGGGCCCCTCCCCACATTAAACTGAAAGCTCGGAAGAGAAAGTGAGCCACGGGATTCCCTGGTGCTCCAGGGAGAGAATCCGCCTTCCAACGCGGGGGATGCGGGTTTGATCCCTGGCTGAGGAACTAAGATCCCACATGCCACAGGGCAACTAAGCCCACACGCCGCGACTACGGAGCCCGCACCCTGGAGCCCGAGAGCCATGCCTAGAGAGAGAAAACCCGCAGACCATAACTAGAGAGGAGGCTGCACACATCTAAGAGCCTGTGCGCCACAACGAAAAGATCCCACGTGCTGCAACTAAGACTCGATGCAGCCCAAAAAATTAATAAATACATAAGTAAATAAAACAAAATAAAGTGAGCCGCACATAAACCCCCCGCCCCCACCCCAGGGGTCTGTGGCAAGAGTCACCTTGGCACTAACGAAGATGGGGGAGGGGAGAAGAAAAAAGCTATAACCAAGTTCATATGACCAGGGATTGGGGGTGGCGCCGGGGGGGGGGGGGGTCCTCAAGCTGTGGCTTCAGCTTCAAGGCCTCGGCTTTTTCAAGGGCAGTTAGCGCACCCACAGGGAAGTGAGGGCCCTGAGGAAGGGCCAGCAGGGACAGACGGGCAGCCCCCCCCCCCCCCCCCACCGAATGACCAGACACAGAGCAGACACTGCACAGGCACCCCAAAACCTGGGCGAGGATGACAACGGTGACACTACTTGTGACAGCCCAAGGCGTCAAAACAACCAGAGCATCGGCCAGCAGCGGAACGGACATGCTGGTCCATTCGCAGGGGACGGGACCGAGCAGCCAAAGCCACGCGGTGAGTCTCCCGCGTGGGGTGAGAGAAGGAGACGCAGACGCGTGGGCCCCAGCTGACTTAGTTCACGTGAAGCTCAAAGTGAGCCTCTCCAGGGGAGACGGGGCGGCTGCAGAGGACCAGGGCAGCCTGCGTGCCGCTGCCCGTGGAGACTCAGGCGTCTGCTCTGTAACTATCTGTTCAACTGTTCCCATGTGTTCTATACCCTTTTCTGTAAAAGGGTGGTGGTCTAATGGGAGCTGGGGTCTCAGTCGCCTTTCTTTTCTAAATTTTTTTTAAAGATTTATCTTTTTATTTTATTTTATTTTTTTGGCTGTGTTGGTCTTTGTTGCTGTGCGCGGGCTTTCTCCAGTTGCAGCGAGCGGGAGCTACTCTTCATTGTGGTGCGCTGGCTCCTCATTGCAGTGGGCTTCTCTTCTTGCAGAGCACAGGCGCTAGATGCACGGGCTCAGTAGTTGTGGCACACGGGCTCAGTAGTTGTGGCTCGCGGGCTCTAGAGCACAGGCTCAGTAGCTGTGGCGCATGGGCTTAGTTGCTAAGCGGTATGTGGGATCTTCCTGGAGCATGTACCCTGCATTGGCAGGCGGATTCTTAACCACTGCACCACCAGGGAAGCCCTCTAATTTTTTTTATTATTACTATTATTATTTTTTACTTTGCCCCACTGCAGGGCATGTGGGATCTTAGTTCCCCGACCAGAGATTGAACCCATGTCCCCTGCAGTGGAAGCTCAGAGTCTTAACCACTGGACCACCAGGGAAGTCCCTCTTCTCTATATTTTTATGAGTGGCTCAAATCCTTCAACATGAACATGTATGATTCACACAGCCAGCAGAGAGGGTGACCCAGACAGTCCTGCCGTGTGGTGGGCAGACCAACCCCAGCTGCCCGAGCAGTGGGTTCCTGCCAGGGCTCCCCACGCGCCCACCCCCCACCCCACACCCGTGAGCCATCAACCCTCCTTGCTGGCCAAACGTTGTGGAGAAATTGTCTATACACACTCTTCCCACCCTCTTTTCTCCAACTCACCCTCTGTATAGCTAGGAAACATGTCAGGCATCCAAAAGGGTATGAAGAACAAAACACTGTACCCACTGCAGCCTGAAGAAACAAAACCTTTCTAGGTATGGATGAAAATTCTCTCCCCTATCCAGAAATAACAGCTGTGCTGATTTGGGGTCATATTTCCCATGTGCATATTTATGTTTTTTTCATGTATTACATATGGCTAAGATATTATATACTTACATAGTAAAATCTCTGGAAAAAAAATCTCATTTTGCAATTTTTGAGGAAATGGTATCATACGATATGAATGCACCCACTTGCTATGTGTACCTCCAGCTCATTCCTTTTCAGTGCTGCATGGTATTCCATTGTAATATCTTAAAATGGCCCTGTTTTTCCCATCGATCAATGAGGAAGTTAGTCTCCCAGACGGCCCCTAGCGATCTCCTGCTTCTCGAGCCCTGCTGTAGTCTCCTCCCACCGTGACTAGAGCCTGTTTAACCACAAGGACACGGTGGACATGGTGCCGTGACTTCCACGGTCAAGTTACAAAAGACCCTGCGGCTCGCGCCTTGCACGCTCAGATCACGGGCTGGGTGGGTCAGCCGCCACGCCATGAGGACACGGAGGGCTGAGGCCTCCTGCCAACAGCCACGCCGACCTGCCAGCCGACACCGCGAATGTTAAACCATCTTAGCACTCCAGGGACTCCGCAGAGGTGGCCATGATGGTCTGGGACACGTTTCTGGTTTGGGTTTAGTTTTCATATTCACACTCACAAGGGAATTCAACCAATAACTTTTATCTTGTTCCCCTTCTCTGGTTTGATATGGTTAGCTTTGTCATATACAATGTTTCTTTTTCTGTTTTCTGGAATGGTCTGATGTAAAATATTAGAATAATCTTGTCATTGAATATCAGTAAGAACTGTCCCGTACAACTTTCTAGGTCTTATGTTTTTGTGATTTTACTTCGGTTTTGTTGGGGACATTTTCAAACTACTCATGCCATTTCTCTCAAGGTTATAAGTCCATTCTATCCTTCAGTGAGTCTGGGTAGGTTATCTTTTTCTAGGAGATTGTCCATTTCATCTAAGTTTTCAAATTTACTGGCATAAAGCTATCTATTAGGTCTTTTAAAAACAAACAAACAAAAAAAACGCACCAATTCTACTATGTTTGTAGCTATATCCCCTTTGCAAGTCCGAAGATTGCTGTGTGTACCACCTCTGGTTTTCCTCAACAATCTTCCCAGTTTTGACGGTTTTGTTAGTCTTTTCAAAGAGCCTACTCTTCACTCTGCTGATTCTCCCCACTGCACTTTATTTTCTGTCATTTCCTTTCTTCTCTCAGTGGATTTATTACCCTGCTGCAACCTGGTTCTGAAGGCACAAAGCTCGTCAGCTGACAGACTCTATTCTTTACTGGGGTAAGCATTTAAAGCCATGACCCTCCTCTTCTCAATACCACATAAGCTGCATCCCGCAAGTTGCATTTTCATTACTGTTCAGTTCTAATTCACATTAAAAGGCCTCTTTTGGTCCTGACTTATTTGGAAGTGTTTGAATATCTAAACGTATGAGGCTACGTAACTCACTCTAACATTGCCTCTCAACACCCATTCTCTCCTTTCTCCCCTCGCATGATGGTGGGGAATGATGGCCGTGTACCCAGCTAATACAAACTACACCTTCCGGTCTCCCTGGCAGGTAGGCAGGGCCTTCTGAGTTCCAGTCAGTGAACAATGAGGGACTGTCATCTTCCAGGGCTCCTAGGGACTTTTGGGAAAGCTCCACAGGAGAAGGACACAGTCTGCAGGGACATCTCCCACCTTCCTTCTTCCTGCCTTAAATGAAGATATGATGGCAGTGGCCCCGCCACCATCCTGCACCTTGAGGTGACCTTGAGGACAGAATGCATGGACTCCAATAGTGGGGCTGAAAGTGTCAGAAGCCTGGGTCCCTGGGGACCAGGAAAGCGTCCCCCATCAGCCCTGAACTTACTCCCTCTGTAAAGTGAAAGAAAATCACCCTGCATCATGTTCAGTAATTGTTATCTGGCCAAATGCAATTCCTAACAGATAAAGAGGTTTTTAAGACATCACTTTGGTGTTGGCTTCTTGATTACAAAATATTTCACACACATGAAAGCGTTTACAACTTAGACTAATAATAAAGCGAATTCCATTTCCTCCACCACCCAACCTGCAGAAAGTGGAACATTTCCAGTCTGCGTTCTTGCAGCTGCACCTCCCCACCTTGTCTGCACCTCTCGCCCCGCCAAAGGGAACCGCTATTCTGCATTCTGTTTCACGTTTCCCTCTTTTTTTTTTTATAGCCATAGCGCACGTTTTTGCAAGCCTAAATTATACTGCCCTATTTTTCTTTTTCTGAAACCTTACATAGCTTGTGCCACACTGTGTATCTGTGATTTTCCCTGCCCCTCGACGTGATGAGATGCATCTTCCTTGATGCACGAAGCTCCAGCTCACGTAACCTCACAGCTTCACGTTATTTACCGCATGAGAGCACCGCTCTCTCTACGCCCCGCTTATGCACATGAGGGTTGTTCTGAGCTTCAGGCTATTACAAAATGCTGCTACAAACACTTCCCATACTCATTTCCTGGTGACCTGTGGGACAGTTTCTCTAGGAAAGTGCTAGGAAAGTCTAGGAAAGAGGCTTGGCATATGTGGAAAAGGATGACATCCATGTGGCACGCTGGAGGTAAATTAGAGGGTGTGTAGGGTTCTGGACTGGCCGCAGCGGTGGCCCACAGACTCTGGCCACCTCGAGGGATAAAGGCACCAGGAAGATGAACCCACCAGAGCCCCACAGTACGGGGGGTGGAGCCCCCTGGGCAGAAAGAATGGAGCACAGGGTGCAGGCACGTCGGCTGCACTAGACAAGATCCACCGTCTCCTGAAGGGACCGGAGCACAGGCACTCCCCACAGCACCGCATCAGTGTTCCCGCTGGCCTGCCTCCTCACCAAACCTAAATATTGTTAGGCTTCACTTTTGTAAAAAAAATAATAATAATAGCAGCCCCATGGTCTTAACTCCTACTTGCCTCACTATTAACAAGATTGAGCATCTTTTCATGTTTATCGTCCATTCTTAGTTCCTCTCCTGTGAAACACCTAAGCATCTTTTCTGCCAGTTTATTGGGTTCTTTCAATTTTTCAGACTTTTCTTCTCATCCTAATACATCCTGGATAGTGATCATTTGTTTTATGTATGATGAAATCTCACTGCTTACAGCCTGTTTTGTCACTCTTCACTGTTCATTACTTGATACAATTAAGAGATTCTGTTCATCACTCTTCATGGTTTGAGCTTTTTTGTGTCTTCTTTAGGAAATTCTTCTCTATGCTATTTGTCATTGATTCCTAACTTACTGTTCTGCAGTCAGAGAACATGTTCTATGAATCAGATGATTTGAAGTATGTGGTCTTCCTTTCTGATCTAGCATGAGGTTATTTTTTTACATGCCCAGTGCTTACTTGAGAATAAAATGCATTTTCTAAGTGTTGAGTGGAAGGTTCTATAACAAACATCCAACAGATCAGGGATGACAAACGCCAACTGGGGGGAATGGGTGACAAATCCAGGCCTGGCCATCTGTTTACACTTTGTCCAGGGCTGCTCGCTCTCAACAAAGGCGGAGTTAAATAGCTGAGACAGAGACTGTATAGCCTCGCAAAGCCGAAAATACTTCCTACCTGGCCCTTCACAAACTCTGCCAACCACTGCAGCTGTGCTCAAAACTGTTTCCCTTCTAATTTTTTGTTTTAGTTGTTAAAAATCTTCTGTGACAATAACACTTTTGGCAATTTCTGTTGACCTTTGCTTTATTTTACGTTGAGGCTATTTTACTAGGTACAAAAGACTTTAACATGTTCCCTTTTCCTGCTGCATTGCTTCTTCTCTCATGAAGGTAGCAGTCCCTTGCATCTCTGGTCATTCCCTTTGCTTTGAAATGCTTGGATAACATTGTCACTGTAACAGCTTTCTGCTGGCCTATCTCTTCTCCACTGTTTATGTCTCACATTCTGGGTGTGTCTCATAAATAAAACAGCACACAGCTGGACAACCTCCATCTTTCAGTCAGGAAGTTTAGTCCATTTATTATATATATAGTGACAGATATATTTGGTTTCATTTCCATCGTCTTAGATTTTATTTTCTTTCTACACCATTTTTTCTATGCTTCCCACCGCCCCTCTACTGCCTTCTTTTGGATTAAGATTTTTCAACCCCACTTTTTTTTTAACCATTATTGATATGAGATTTTAACCTTTTCATGTTTCTCCCTAACAGTATAACATGAAGTCTAGATTTCAAATAAAGCTGAAAAGTTCATCAGTGTCTTTACCCACAGAACAATGTAAGAAGATCTGAACTGTTATCATCAGATTTAAACCCCTCTGCTTGCTTCTTCATTTTTATTGTTTTTTAATGGAGAAATACATCATCTGTTTTCAAAATAGCGCTTGAAAAATACAAGGAGTACAGATACTATAAAACAAAGCAAACTCCAGTCATGAGATACTACATACACCATATGAAAAAAATAGCCTGGTATTCAGGTAATGAAAACTAGAATTAAAAAGCTCCAACTTTCCAGCTTGGTAAAACAAGTACAGTCACACGAAACATTTAATAAACTAATTTTTCCCCAATGTGTGAACAAAATAACAAGACCAAATTTGTGCCTGGCAATTTCAATGACACAATAGCTATTCAAAACACACAGGTACAGTGCACACTTCACCTGATTTTATTGCGGTGGAAGGGCACGGGGATGGCACGGGGAGTGGGAACACCGTGTACCAGGCATCAGAGAGTCAGGGTGAACAGAAAGTCTCAATTACTGCACAGCCCACAACAGAAATGACTATATTCCAACTTTGGGGAAGTTATTTAAAAGGATAGGGAAAGGGTTTAAGAAGCTGCAGTTTAACATGAAAAATGCACGTGTGGTAAAAAGGAATACCGTTGGGGGATGGGAAGAGTCAGAACCAGGCTATTTGGAAAACCTGTTGGGTCTGCTGTGTCCAAATTAGGAAAGACTAAGTCTTCATTCATCTACAACTGTTGTCATTCATGTTTCTCAACATAAATGTTCTGCTGCTTAATTATGAGTGGTCTTTTTTCTTAAAGAAAGGTATTCCGAATCTTTTGCAGGATTAAAAAAAAAAAAAAGAGTAGAAAGCTGACTAGATGTCAAGTGCTTGCTAGAAATTTCTTGTTTCTACACGTAAATTTAACCGATGAATTTTAGAAAGTCATTTACAAATAAAAATAGGTTTAAAATTCTAGAGAAAATGCTTTTCTGCTTACACGTTTAAATTAGAAATTAAGTTTACTATAAGCAGGTATTCTGTGGCATATACAAATCTTCTCTTATGTGGAGACCAAATGGCCATCCAAGGAGATGACATGCTTCACAGGAATTACTCTTGGTAAAGCTTTACTAAAATATTAGCCATGTGGCCACAGGACTGTTGGTTTCACATCATGGTTAAGAAAATACCAGCATACTGAGTTTTTTGTGAAACAATATACAAGCATACCTTGTGCACACAAGCTAAGAGAAGGCGGCAGGGGCAGGGGACACAAAAAGCTTTTCTGTTTCAGGACAAATAATTAAGGACAAGAGAACATGGAGCTCCGTTAGCTCGAGACAGTATCTGCTGTCTGTATGCTCTCTGAGATGGCTCTACAGATAAAACCAGTATGTCACTTCTTGATCCCAACCCATCAAAACCAAACCCTTGCTAATTACTGTTTCAATGCCAAATATATACCCTAAGAGCTGACATTTAATTTTAAAGGGTTACAGCTACCTCACAGGGACTGAGCTAGGTGTCCTCTGTGCCTTTTCCGAAGCACAGGACACCACCGCACAATGGTAACCGATCTGAAGATTAATAATGAAGAACACCCTTCAGGAAAAAACTGAAATTCATCAAGCTGAAAAATCTAAAAGTAGTTCTACTTTCTAATAAAAATATACATAAAGTGCATCATCAGCATAAGGAATTCTGATACCAGTCTGTATTGCAAACTTTCCCCACAACGCATCGGACATTGACCCAGTCCAGACATCAGTCACGGGCACAAACACCGCTGGAGGGTTTTTCTCCTGTTTTCCTCGTACAGGCAGGAGTCCTTTGAAATAGTTCGCACGACTGTGGCTGACACACAAATAACCTGACACATCAATAACAGTACTTCCAGCTTCACATAATAACCTGGACTTCTGATCGAGATTAGCCCCATAAAGGAAGTCACCAAATAAGCCTAACAAATCTATCTTGAACCACATCTAGCTTGGTACCCTTCATTCTCCTCTTTTAGCATCTGCAGACAGCAGGCTGAGTTGGCGAATACTGTTCACGGACCCTTGAGGTGGTTTTTCTCAGTTCAGTCTGTTTTACTGAATTCTTGAGAACGGCAACAGGATCTGCAGGGATAGTAGGGACACCGGGAAGGTCTGCACTGGACCTTCTGCGTGAGGCCAACAGAGAAGCTGCTGTCTGAATAGTTTCCAACTGAGTCGCACTCGTCTCTTCACGAGACCATTCCTCTTCTGTGCTGGTTTCCTTGGTCCCTTCTTCTTCTTGACGTGACAGCGTCCTCTAGACGCCTACGATAGGATTAGCTATGTTTGCTGCTGCGCTCCCTGAAGGCCTGGGTGGGTGGCTGACCAGACGTGTTGAGGAAACGACTCTGGTGACCATGGGCTTCGGTGCTGGAGAAACAGTTGGCTGCAGAGCAGTCTGAGGGATGCTTTCATTGGACACGCCCCCTGGGCTGTCACTAGGATTTGCTTGTTGCAAGGAAACGTCAGGAACCTGCACGCTGGTCACAGATGTTGCTGTCACAGCCGACGCAGGACTGCTTCTGCCCAGGGCGCTGCCAGTCACTGGGCCAGCCTTCGTAGTGCCAGGAAGTGAAGACACAGACGTGCCGTTTTCACTGTCTACAGACAAGTCGAGGCTGCCATCATCCAAAGCTGCCAATCGGACCCCTTCCACTGAGTGTGTTTTCTTTTTCTGAAGCACATGATTAGGCAACAGCTGGTGAAGCTCCTTTCTTCTCAAATGCATGGCAGCAATTTTCATGTCCATCTCGAACATCTTACTGTTTACCGCTTGCCTATAAACCGTATCTGTGAAAGACTGGATATCATAGGTGAGATCAATACTGAGGACTTCAGAGTTTTCTGGCTTTTTTAACACTAACCCAATCACCCACATTGTACGAAATTCTTCCTTCTCAGGATTCTCCTTGGGTGCTGGAAACGACTGAGGATTCACATGTGCCAGTGTAATAAACTCATTCTTCTCCAAGCTTCCGACCAGGATTCGGATTTTCGATTCCACCAAGCCCACCCATTCTAGATGCTGTTTTTCTGTGGGTGCACTTGCTAAAAGTACAATATAATGCTTGTACTTTTGAAAGAAGCTGGGGGCTTCAAAAAGTTTGGACCACTCTGCCTTACTCAGCAAAATCTCATGTGTAATAGCAAGCCCTTGCTTAAACTCCTCAATCATGACCATCCTTGTGGACACAGACACATTGTACGTGGAGTTCTGCTGTGGGTACGCTGGTGTAATTATGGGCATGAGGTGGTACCTATCGCTGGGATTTACTCTGGGGTCCCAGACAGGCAAATTAAGATTCCGTTCTTCAGGCTCTTTCAGCAGCACTGGATTTGGCCATTCCCATTCAGAAAACACCAAGAAAAATTTACGTACAAGAGTTGATGCTATTGCATTTGGATAAAGCTGGCAAGTTCTTGCTACTAGCATGGCCCAGGAAACACCTCCTAGGAAACCTAATATATTGGAATAGATATTGTGGCATTTGGCCCACAACTTGACAGCTCTCAGAGTTAATCTGAAGTTGTCAATGTTTGGTACTAGATGTAAAATCTCGTCAGTTACCCGGCAACCGTTAAGACTTCTTATGCACCTAATATCTAAATTTCTAAGCAGACTGTCATCTCTGAGGTCCAAATCTTCTGGAATAGTCTGCAGCGCTAATCTTGCAAACAAAATATCAATCTCTATCCCATCAAAACACAGTTTGATAACTGGTACAAATGCCTCCTCAACAGCCCTTAAGTCCTTTACTTCTTCATGTAGTTTCAACTTATCATAGAAGGAGGTGAAAAAGTCACTTCGATCAACATGTCTCGGTGCCACGCACAACGCATCGATATCTGCACCTTTCGTATGCACCCCTAATCTGTAAGAACCGAATGTAAAGATTTTCCCTCCAACATTTTCAATTACAGCTTGTGGCAGACTCTTGCTTTCACTGATTTCTCGTATCCATTCCTTTACCAGATTATTTAATTTCTCCAAAATTAAAATCCTGCGCTGCAGTTCCTCTTCCTCTTCAAAGACCCCAAAGGGCTTCAGGGTTTCAATTAATTTCTGGGTGAGTATGCAGTCAGTCTCCCTGGGGGGTGCTAAACTGATGGGGGAGGAGATGCCATAGTGCTTGGGCGGCGGCGGGGTCGGCGGTGATCCCGGGGTGGTCGCCGGAAACGGCATCATCTCTAGCGCTGGCCCCGCCACGCCGCGTCCCCCGCCACCGCGACCTCTGCGGCTGCCGCCCGGGTCATGATCCGCTGAGGCGGGAGGGGCGGGGCTCCTACCAGCCCAGGTCCGACCCGCTCCCGCTCCGCTCCCGCCGCTTCAAGCGCCTCTCCGCCGTCCCCTCGGCCCCAACATGGCGCCGGGGCCCCGGCCGCTGCGTTCGAGAACGCCCACGCACGCCACGCGCCGCGCGCCACGCACACCACGCGCCACGCAGGCCACGGCGCACGCGCGCGCAGAGCCTCACGGGGGCTGTAGTCCCCGGGGCGCCGGCGCGGCGTCGGGCCGGTGGGGGCGGACAGGGGTCGGCCCCGCGGTTCGGCGCCGCTGTGACTGTCGCAGACGTCTGCCCGGACCTACCGTCCATCTCCTTGCTCGCCGGTTCCTGCATCGCGAGTCTCCTTCCTCTCCAGGGCGCCCGCAGGTGGCCTCTGGCCACAGGCCCATCCTTTAGAACCTCTGCGGCGGCGGGTCGCCGGCGGGCGGGAGCTCCGTGGCGTCGGCCGTGGTGTCCGCCGTGGCCCGGTGCCTGGGGCGGCCAGGAGCGCCGCTCTGGGTTCCCGGGCTGGCTCTCCCCAGCTCCGAGGTTCCCAGCGGCTGCCCTCGGGTTTCTGCGGGTCACGGTGGGGAGCCTGGGCCCTGCCTTTTCTCTTGCGCGGCTGCGGAAGCCTCTGAAGTGCCCTGCAGCATCACCACCGGGCAGCAAGGGGTGGACCTCTCGCGTGTCTTACACAGGAAACTCAGTGGGTCCTGAATCGGAACACTGATGCTTTTCACGCCGTGCTCCCGGGGGATTCCCAGGCATGTCCATGGGGTCTGTCCTCCCCCACCCCCGTTCTCTTGATCCTCTTCGTGTGGACGTGACAGACCTTCTCATCCTTTTCCCCGTGTCTCTCAACCCACGTTTGTCTGTATCATGCCAGGTCTACCTACTTCTCTACTTGGCTTCAGTTACATTTAGTCCGCTGTTTAAGCCATCATTGAAGTATCTGTTCACAAGCTTGCATTTTTATTATTGAAAGCATTATCGTGTCCTTTTCCAGATCTTTCCCTGCCTTTGGGGATGACATTCTGTTCTTTCCTGTTTTCTACCTTTTATTTCATTAAACACTTTAAGGTACTTACTGCATATTTTATATCTAACGGTTCCAATTCCTAAATTCTTGAGAATTGGATTCTACAGTTTGTTTTCTGCTGACTCACCTCAAGTAGCACCCTTCAGGTGTCTTGTAATTTTGGATTGTGAGCTCATTCCTGGCCAGGCTTGGGATGCCTGTGTAAATGTTCTTCCAAAGAGGATTATTTTGTTTCTACCTGATGTCCTTGTACACTATCAAATTATGTACACTGTAATTTAATTCCTTATCCAGTGATTATCCCGATCACTTAAGTAGTGCAATTTTGAACCCCAAACACATGAGAGGAAGAGTCACTTTCAGTTCTAGGAAAGAGTATTCAGGTTTCCCACCCACAGCCCAGATCAAGAGAGAGAACTCTTTGTCATCTCCTTTTACCAGGTAGTAGACTCTCCCTATTCTATCTTTGTATTCAGTGTGTCACCCTTTATGGTTTCCAAATACGTGTGGGGGTCTCAGTTCCAACTCTTTACTTCTTAAGGTCCCAAGGCTCTATGTCTGTTTCTTGGACAGAGATTAAACTTAAGTTTCTTGGTTACAAAGACTGGCAAATGCCTACGGGGCAATTATACCTTCATAATAAGCTAAGAGTCTAAGGTTTCAGGG